>NC_092824.1:18893750-20228125 GCF_023375885.2 Dermacentor andersoni | reverse complement strand
GCAGAAAATTCGGTTTTGAAGTCACATCCCATGGATCGTCTGACCTCACCTGCAACTAAGACCTAAGCTAGAATACGCATGCTCTGTTTAGGACCCGCACCAAACCACCTATTCTAACACTCTAGAAGCATTTCAGAATCGTGCAGCTCGTTATATTTATTCCGATTATTCTTACCACACTAGTGTCTCTCAGCTAAAATTAAAAGCAGGAATTTCCAATCCAGATATAAGGCGTCATGTTTTCAGACTGTGTCTTTAACACAAATTTTATCGTTCGGCTCCTAGTACTTCAGCCATCATTCCAGTACACCTTCAATCTTCCCGATTACGTCCCGAAAAATTGTTGTACCCACCGCCTGCCCGGACCACTGCGCACCTACATTCTTTCTTTGTGAAGACTGCCCGGGACTGGAATGATCTTTCCGCCTACACCGTGCACCACTCCAATCCACATTATTTCAAGGCTGCCATTGAGTCCACATTCCACTGATGTGGTCACCCATCCCTCATGTAATACCCCACACCGGGGCCTTTGAGGCAATAGTAAATAAATAAACTTGCGTCAACCATTCTCATGACCAGAGCTTGATTTAAGCACCCATGTGAAAATGGCGACATTTGAGCTGGCTTTTACATTTTTGTCAGAGAGCCAAATAAGCCGAAGCGAATCCTTACGTATACCATTGCTTTAACGTCGAGGGTCATGATTACGGACGAGGCTTAGGTGTACGCTTACGCCCTAACACGAGGCAACAATCGTCGTAGTAAAAGAACCCTACATATCTGCCACCGAAAACAGGCCAGGCACCCCCGCAGCTCTACAAAGCGCATGCTCGTCGTGCTTTTTGGCATTCGCAGTAGTGTGCATTGGGCATTCATCACAAATAAGGAGACTATCAACAGCCAATTTTACTATGGAATGCAAGCGTTTTACAGCGCATCATTAGAATAAAGCCGCTTATAATAAACGGCTCGATCTGAGGCCGCACATGGACCTGAAAAACCACAATACCACATATCACTCGGCGCACGCCAGTTTCTCACTTGAAACAACGTTGCTTCTGTCTTACGAGTTTGTTCTGGCTCCCGCTTATCTCACTTTCTTTCCAAAATCAAGCCTAGCTCCTTCGCCGCCATTCTGGAACAATTTCCCTAATTAAGCTCAAATCGTAGAAAGGCGCTCCACTCTTTCGGAAAAGAAAACGACCTGGACACATTTCGCAAAGTGACAAGAACACTCGGAGCACTCTATTGTTTTGCATTGGGACTGTTTCAAAAATGACAGCTTTCGAATGCAATAAATAAATTATTTTCTTGAAAACACAGCCAGTCTTGACCCTTTTTCATACTACCACTGTGCACTTTTATGTATGCAAGGAATCTCTTTCTGCAATCCTTGCACGAAGCTCGGAATTTCGGATGCATTGGGGAGGCTGAAGGAGAGAATGTGGATAGTACTCACGGGGCCTAAAATACCTTCCTTCAGCGACATGTCATACGTTTTTACAGAAGATAATATTTACAATATCGTCGACCGCATTCTAGATTTCACACTCAGAATAGTTTCCTAAGCTATTCGCAGCATATATAAGACAAATTCGTAACATATTTGCTTCATATTTGCCCTTCTTCAATAAAAAAAATCAAGAAGTAATCTATTTGCGTGTGTCGTTATCGTGTCTGTAGCTTTCTACTGCTAAAAAACTACCTCGATCCAGCTTTCCTCCACTTTAATTAGTCTTCTGCTATGTAAGAACCGTTGCCGCATCGAAATAGAATAATAAGTAATTGCAATAATTCGTTTGACCTTTATCATCCAAGGCTGCACAGATTCCGGAACGAGAACGTGAATATTTCCAATCTTTTCCTTTTATATTTTGTCCAACATCAAGAACTTATTGGCTGAATAAAACCTCTGGGCAATGCATTACGCATCAGAGGTTCCATTAGACATTTTCTATCTACATCTTACACGCTAATGACCTGGCCACCACTGAAATGACCCCGGGGAAGATGTAATTAGCCGTCTTTGGGAGAAATGTAGAAGGCGAGGTTCCTTTCGATTTTCCAGGCTCCTTATTTCTAGCGGGGCCATTACGATTCCATTACGCGTCTCCATTTGTAGTCACCTCAAGTGAACTTTTACGGTAGCTTGTGGCTTATTGTATGTATTTGAACCTGCCCATATTTTAGGTCGCTCCCATTACCCACCTTACCTAGAATTTCATCCTTCTTAGGCATTTTTACATATTAAGGATTCTGCAATTGGAATAGAAAGAGTGGGTCGTGTTCTTGAAGAGCAAGTTATAAATGTTCAAAACAATTGGAATGCATTCATTTACAGAACTTTCATTTGGACCATGCCACTAATTCCGAGGCCAGAACAACGGAGGCCAGCTAAAAACAATGGTGTGATGTATCCTATGGCACAGTGTACAATGGCACAGTGTGTAGTATCCCATGGTGTCACGACAGCGGGTCACGACGGGCAAGCGGTAAGGCAAGACAACAGTGGTGTCATAGACTCACCAAGAACACGCAGAAAGTTCCAGACAGCGCATTTCCAAACAAGCCCTGGAAATCCTTCAAAAATATCAAAGTTCTTCAATAAACATAATGTTGCAGGCAACCTGAGCTGCAACACGGCACACGTGTCCAAAAAGGCCCCATTACTACATGGCGGTGCCGACATGTGAATAATTGAACTACACACTTACATTTATTTCGCGGATTTTTTGCATGTCGATGCCACCGTGCACTATCAGGGCCCGTTTGGACACCTGCAGAGTGTAGCATCTCATATTGCATGTCATTGTACATTGCCTGGTCCCCAGGACAGGAGTCCTTGGCTGGTGGACTAGCGACTCACGCGGCGGCGCTAGATGACATTCTTCGGGCTATCCTGCCGGGTTCAGAAGTCCCGATCGCCCGACACGAAGGTGTCCCGAAAAAAACACACAGTCACCCTGACTCACTACAGACGGCTCAGGAGGACCTACCCCCCCCCCCCCCCCCCTCGTACTTCAAGCTGACCAGTGAAGAGGCGGCAATGTTCGGGTGAACAGTCGCGCAAGGCACGCGACTGAGAGCCGTGTATTCACTCGCTGAAACTACAACGGTACCTTCTGCTCTGCCCTCGGTGGCTTCTACGACGTGGTTTAGCAATGTGGGCACAACCCGTCGATACTACCCATCGCCGGAGCAACTGCCGAGCGATAGATAGCCCATCTGACAAGCTAGAGCCCTGAAGACGTGACTCATCCAGTGAACAGGGCCAAGCTATAATCTCAGGGTCATGGCATGGTTTAAGGATATCGCACATCTCGGACTATTCCACTATCAGCTAACGTTAGTTACTAAAGCTTATTTTTCTTCCTCATAGTGGCTATTGCAGGCCAGAAGGGAGGCAGGCAAGCAACCAAATGGAACTGAAATTGTTTGTTGTATGAACCTGTGGCTCCCTTATGGCAAGTGCAGATTCGCGGTGGACACATTGTTTGGTCAGGGGCTGCCGAATCGAATACTGGGGCACACGTCTTCCCGCTGTTATTCACGTCTCGCCGAATCTTTATGATGTGCTTGTGGTGATTAAGTGAATTATATACCGCGCCACCATTATTCATTAACCCGCCCCCAAACCGATGTGCGACGAGACTGACTTAATCAAAAAAAAAAAGGACTAAATGACGACGTTGAAGAGCCATGCTTTACCTGATAACGCCTGCACATTCCTTACGCGAGATTATTGTGATACCGAACCGCGCAACATTAAACAAAAATAAAAGGGTTTGGTTGCAAGACGATTCTACCTCTAATTGAAATCAACCAAAGACAATGTCTTGCCGAGAGTTGAGGGTGAGAATGCGGCGGATTCACTATACAAGTCACTATATCGCGTCACCCATTGAGTGAAAAGAGTATTAGGAGGGTCGCGCTGCGTAAATATTGTGACAATTCATCTTCGGGATCGGCCCACATTTTAAAGTGCACTGCATTTGGGATCTTTAGGTTGCACTATGTTGGGATAGGTCCCCGAAAAAAGGCTGCACACCGTGATACATGTCACAGAAAAGTGGGGCAACTCACACAGGAAGACATTGACATCAAAATTAAACTCTGAGGTTTTGCGCCCCAAAATATGATATTGGTTTTGAGGCACACTGAGGGCGGTGAGTTAAAGATAACTTTTGACCATCTACATTTCCTTAACGCGCATCCTAATCTAAGCATATAAGCGTTGTTTAATTTCGCCCTCATTGAAATTGAAATTGAATTGAAATTCAGAAGGCCACGGCCAGCATCGTGCACGCGACCTTCTCCTTAGGGCGAGGTCGACGCCGCTGAGAATTTCTGTACAAGAAGTGACGGTTTGCCGCCACTGCCTCTATCAACCTCACGTGATGTTCCGGGATCCCGAGACTCTCACATGGGTCTCATATTTTGCTTTGCAGGAGCTGAAAGCTGAGCTGGTCATTTGAAGGAAGCCTTCATCGCCTGGGCCCAACAGGGTCCCATACACGGCACTTCGAAACCTAAGATAGCCCACAGTGTACTTGTGGGGGGATACAGCGAATTTTGACGCAAATTATTGATTCGTTGCGATTGGGAGGTCATCCGCCTATAATAAATTTGCTTAACACTTGTAAATCTTCATTAGATTCGCCATCGTATCATCCCATGGCTCTTGCTAGCTGCATTGGGCGACTAATGGAAATGACGGTGTTGACGCGCCATGAGGGGTGCCTACAACATAATGAGGTATATCTGCATGTAATGGCGGGCTTCCGGTGCGGTCGGTCATCCATCGATAACGTGCTTGATTCAGTAAGATCTGTTCAAGATCAAAAGAGCATGAAACGACCCAGATGTCGCAAAAGGAATAGAACATGTTTTTTCCCCCATTTACCCGAGCCAATGAAAACGTCCAAAAAAGAGGCGTAATATAAGTTCATTGTCACGATCCGGCCGGGTTAGTGAACAAGGGAGGGCTCGGAGCACCCTCGGTTAGGCGGCTGCTCCACAGAATGGTGGTGATGAACGATGACTGACCGCCCAGCAGCTGTGCTCGTTGGTGTTTATTGCGGTGACCAATGTTTCCTACCGAGCGTGGCAGGCCACCGAGCCTGGCGGGCCAATGAAGATCATGCTCGAGGGGGCGTCACATGCTTGCTAGACCCGCTTAACCCCAGTTTCTTTGTTAACAACAAAAAAACTTCTAAATTCAATGTACGAGGCTCTGCCTCTGTCCTGGCCGCGTCGACGGTGCCTGCTACGCAGGCGAGTAACGGTTCGGCGGCTTCCGCCGTCGAGTACTTTGCCTGGGCACCGGTGTTGACGGGCCGGGTGTGGCAACGCCGGGTGCTGCCAGAGCCAGACTTGCTCCATCTGGAGGGTCCGTAGCGGACGGCCTTGTGAGTGGTGCCGGGCTCGACACCGGTCCAACCGGCGCCACACCACTGGCAACACTTGCCGCCTCCGAGGTGAGCGGTGCTCCGCTGGAAGCGACTGGTGCTACTGCTAGTCCTCCTGCGGGCGGGAACTCGGAAGTGCTAGTCGAGGGTGCTGGCCAGGTCCCGAGGCGAGGACTAACATGGTCGGCGTTCCTGTGCCACGTGGCCCCGTCTGGCATGCCGAAGAGCAGCAATGAGGCGCTGGCATGAGACATCACCTGTCCGGCGAACCACGGTGGGCAAGGACTGAAGTTTCTGACGAAAACTGGAGCTCCCGACTCCGGCAAAGGCCCGGGACGGCACCCTTCGTCAGCAGCCATCTTCTGCTTCAGCTGCTTCAGGAGCACTGTGGATTGGAGGTCCAGATGCAAGATCTCCAAGGGTATCTTGACCATCCGACCCAGATGGAGCTCACAGGGTGCACGGCCAGTGACATCGTGGGGCTTGGTGGGTACTGAAACAGTATCCGGGCAATCTGCGTCCGGAAATCCAGAGTCTAGGACCTCAGCTTGTCCTTGATGTCACCGCCCGCTCGGCTGCACCATTCGAAGCAGGGTGGTACGGCAGAACCATCATCCGGCGGATTCCGTTCTTCGTCAGCCAGGCGAGGTACTGTGTGCTGGCGAAAGCAGGACCATTGTCGGACACGATGACGTACGGGAACTACTGGGCAGCGAAGACCTGTCGTAGCGCTGCAATGGTCGCGCCTGCTGATGGAGTGGTGACAGGTAGAACCTCCTCCCACTTCGGAAAGGCGTCCACTGGAAAGGCGTCCACTGGAACCTTTCTTGAAAGTTCCCCCAAAATCCACATGTAGGCGGGACCAGACCTGTGGGAACGGCCAGGGGGTGATTTCCACATGACGCGAGGCCCGCTGATGCTCCTGGCAGATTTGGCAGATCTGCACCATGTCAGCGATGTCCTGGTCCTGGGCAGGCCACCTAACATGGGAACGGGCTACCATCTTGGTCTTTGCCACGCCGAGATGCCACGCGTGCAGCAACTGCAGGACGCTGTACCGGAGACTTTCTGGGATCACCACCCTGGAACCCCACAGTAGGCAGCCCTGCTGCAAGCTCAGCTCAGCGTCCTTGTGGCTATCAAGGCAGTGTCCTCCCCGCGGGACACTGCCTTGACCACCTGAGAAAGGACTGGGTCCCGGCTTGTCGCTTGCGATACGGCCGATCTGGAGAGCACCTCCAGGTACGCGCCCTCCAGCATGAACACTTTCGCAGGTTTTGGAACAGCAACAGGGACCTCTGGCAGGGGCAGGCGGCTCAGGGCATCAGCAGGGTCCAGATCCTTTCCCGGACGGTATACCAGCTGGTAACTGTAAGCTGCCAGCCTCAAGGCCCAGCGCACCACTCGAGGTGATGCCTGCGCAGGAACTGCCTTGTCAGGCCCCAGCAGCCCCAACAGCGGCTTGTGGTCCGTGACCACCTCGAACTTCCGGCCCCAGAGATACTGGTGGAAGTGTTCGACACCGAACATGAGGGCCAAACCTTCCTTGTGCAGCTGGCTGTAACATTGCTCTGTAGCATGAAGCCGACGAGAAGAACGACACGGCGTTCCTGGCCATCTTTGTCTCGGTGCGCCACGACGGCTTCCACGCCGTACGGTTATGCATCTATGGTAAGGGCGACAGGCTTGGCAGGATCGAAGTGCATCAGCACTGGAGCCTTGGCGATTAGGTCCTTGCTGCACTAGAAGGCCCGGTCCTGCTCCTTCTTCCAGACACATTGCTGACCATCTCGAAGCAGAAGATGGAGCGGCTGTAGATGCTGCGACAGGTTTGGCAGGAAACTCCTGTAGAAGTTGACGAGGCCGAGGTAGCTGTGAAGCTTCTTCTTGTTCTGGGGCTTAGCCGCCTTGAGCACAGCATAAACACTGCGGGGAGCCGGGGCTAGGCCAGCCTGGGAAATGACATTTCCCAAGTACTCAACACAAGGTTAAAACACGTTGGCGAGCTAGTTGGTTAGAATCCATGATAGAGTGTATAAGCGCGACTGGACGAGGACGAAGAAAGAAACAGATACACAGACACAGCGCTTGTCTGTGTATCTGTTTCTTTCTTCGTCCTCGTCCAGTCGCGCTTATACACTCTACCATCAACACTAGGGGCGAGGAAAATGCACTTTTCCAGCTTGAATTTAAAACCAGCGTCATGCAGTAGTGCCAGGGCGTTGTGCAGATGGTCCTTGTCATCGCTGCCAGTAACTAGGATGTCATCCAAGTACACCGCCACGTGCCTCATGCCATTGAAGTAGTTGTGCATCTCCCTCTAAAATATGGCTGGGGCTTAGGCCACGCCAAACGGAAAGCGCGTGTACTACAAGAGCCCCAAAGTTGTCGATATTGTGGCATACTTCTGGGAGGCATCCTGGAGCACCAGCTGCTGGTAAGCATCTCTAAAGTCGAGCTTGGTGAACTTCTGTCCACCGGATAACGCTGACCAGAGATCTTCAATCCGGCGCAATGGGTACTTCTCGACGTGGCGAAGGAGTTGATGGTAACATCGAAATCCCCGCAGATCCTGGCACTGCCGTCTCGCTTGAGGACTGGTACGATGGGAGCGGCCCATTCAGACGTCTTGACGGGCACCAGGATGCCCGCTCGCTGTAACCGTTGCCGCGCCTGGGTGACCCCGTCCTTCAGGGCAAACGGCAGTGCGCGAGGCTTGAAAAAAACGTGGCCGAACTCCCTCAGGTACATAGATGCCAGCCGTCATGCCGGCGAATGTGCCCACCCCTGCCTGGAACAGGGACTTGAACTCGGTCAGAGGGCTAGGGACCTCTTTCACCGCATGCAAGCTGGTTTCCTGGTACGCTGAAAGACGAATGCCCAGTGCATGAATCCAGTTTCGGCCCAGCAGCGTCGGCGATGGCCCCATGATTTAAGTAAAGGGGTAGGGTTGCCTCCCTGTCACCAAAACGAACGCTTACCAGTGCCTTTCCCTGGACCTGGAAGAGCTGCCCGCAGTAGGTGCGCAGCATTACGCCCGAAGCCTCGACGGACACGCCGGGGAAGGTACGCTTGAAATGTTTCCTGGCGATAACAGACACGCTGGTCCCTGTGTCCAGCTTCATGGAAATGGGTTGCCCGCAGATTTTGATGGTCAACATGTACGGCTGCACAGACGATGGCACAAAGCCTGTGTGCCACATGTCGAAAATGGGCGGGTCCTCGGTCACGACGTGGAACCTGGCCGCGGAAGAACTTGAGCCTGCTGTTGCAGGCCCCCGCCGCGTACCCTTGCGACGGCTACCCTGGCGGCGGGCTTTTGTGGTACCTGGGCTTGAACCAGGCTGCTTCTGCTGTTTGCTATTCATCCTCCCCTTCCGCATACATGTGCCAGGTGCCCAGTTTTCCCGCACGTGAAGGATTGTGAGGGGGAGTGGGCACCACCACAGCGACCACAGGTACTGCCCTTTGTCGCCAACTTGTTGACTGCCGCTTCTGCCAGTGGTGAGCCAGTCGCACCGGCAATCTCGCCGGAGTCCTTGGCGGCAGCTTCCATCGCCAGCACTGCCTTCACGTCGTCATCCAGCGAGAGGTCGGGAAGCTCGAGGAGTCGCGTCTGCATGGCGGCGTTGTTTATGCCGGAGACGAAACGGCCCCGGAGCAACGACTCCAGCTGGTCGCCGAAGACGCAGGCACTCACTAACCCTCGTAGCGCAGCAACGAACTGCCCGAGCATCTCTCCTTCCCGGGGGCTCCGGTTGTTGAAGCGGAAACGCTCCATTAGTGTAGACAGTGCTGGGTTGAAATGCGAGCGCAGTAGGGCGAGCAGCTCACCCAGCATCTTAACATGCAGCGTGGCTGGCTTGAGAAGGTCGAGACGCGGGTCCCGCAGCTGGCCATGAAAATGTCCTGCTGTTTGGCCTCGGGTGTGTCGTTACCCAGGAAGAACGCTTAGACTTGTTGCTCGTAAATTGGCCAGGTGGACCCGTCCCCCTCGAACGGCTCGAGCCTTCCGTACAGCGGCATGGCGGCCGCAACAGGGGGTGGTGTTTCGCCGCTCGCAGTGGCGTGGCACGCTCCGTGGGTACTCGTCGCCAGCGTCACGATCAGCACGGGTTCGTGAAGGTAGGGCTAGAGGCGGACGCTCTTAGACGCCCTTAGAGACGCTCTGCAGCGTTGTGGTGATGAACGATGACTGAACGCTGAGCAGCTGTGCACGTCGGTGTTTATTGCGGTGCGGTGACGCATGATGCCTACCGAGCCTGGCAGGCCACCGAGCCTGGGGGGCCAACGAAAATTATGCCCGAAGGGGCGTCACATGCTTGCTACATTCGTAACAGGCACGTACCCAGGGCAAGCCTGGGGGGGGCCCGCCCCCCCCCTCCGCCGCAATTAAGACGCATACCACCCTCCCCGCCCACTTCACCACTTCTCACACGCATGTTTAAAGCGCCGCCAAATCAATGTTGAAATTTGACAGCTATTCGGCGGTCACCATTTTGCTGCCTTTTTAACTCGTTTTGGATGGCGGTAGTTATCGGCATCTTTTGGGGTGTGAAGGCCAGTTTCTTCATCGATGCGGCGCCCAGGCGATTAACTCGATATGCATTCAGTTGTCACCATCTTTTCGACGGTCACGCGCTTCGCTGTTGCTTCATTAGTGTGACCTTCTTCGTTTAGTCTGATATAGGGACCAAGAAAGGAATTCGGTTCGTGGTCAGCTGGTCTGTATGCACGTGGAACGAGTTGCGGCCAGAGAAAACGCCAATTGCGTTTAACTTTTCCTTTTGCTTCATTATTTCCTCGGGTAACGGCTCGCCGTGACGCTAACAGGTTCTCGGAAACATATACCCGCCATATGGATTAGATAAGGTGAAAAATCAAAAATGAAATAGAAAATCAAATTATCATTACATTTAGCAGAGATACCATCCGAATGGCGTAAGGCAAGAGTTGTCCCAATTCATAAAAAGGCCGATAACCTCACAGTGTCAAATTGTTGTCATGTTTCTAATACAAGCACATGCAGCAAATTATTAGAGCACATTGTCGCAGGCTTTATTCGTCAGTATTCGACAAGACCACAATATCCAATTTCCACTAGAGCATGGGTTCAGGAAGGGATTATCGACTTCAACTCAGCTTGTGTCACTTGTTCATGAAATCTCTCAAGTACTTGACTCGTCCGGACAAGTTGACATGCTCTTTTTAGATTTTAGTAAAGCGTTCGACAAGGTACCCCACGAAAAATTAATCTACAAGATCCAGTGCATTGGTCTTCCATCAAATATTATATCATGGATCCAAGCCTATCTCCGACACAGGCAGCAGCTCGTAGAAATTAATAAGTTTTCCTCCGGTGTCCGTCAGGTAACTTCGGGCGTAGCGCAAGGCCGCGTATTAGGATCCCTTTTATTTTTGATCTATATTAATGATATAATACACTAAATCCCCGATGATGTGCATGTTAATTTATTTGTGGATGACTGTGTCATATTTAAAAAAAGTAGCTTCACGAAACGATCACGCATGCTTGCAGAAGTCAGTTATTGCAACTTCCGATTGGTGTAACCTTTGGGGCATGGAATTAAATGTACATAAAACAGTGTTGCAGGGAGTAACACGAAAAAAGGAACCTAGTATATTTTCTTATGTCCAAAACGACACAAATATAACTGATGTTGAAAAGTACAAATACTTAGGCGTCACAAACACTAACGAATTCTCCTGGTCAGACCATATTTCCCTTACATGTTCAGCAGCTCCATGCAAATTATGGTTCTTCAAAAGGAAACTTAAAACGGCACCGGTAAACACCAAACTTTTATCATATAACATATCGTGCGTCCGAAAATTGAATACACGGCGGTTGTATGGGATCGTCATACCAAAAAGGACATCATGAATTTGGAACATGTACAAAGGAAGGCCATTAGGTTTATCTTTGAAAAATTTAAAAGAGAGGATTCTTCGTCCTTACTAATGCTTAGAAATAAAATCAGTTCACTAGAACACAGGCGTAAAGTTAGTCGTCTTCAGTTGTTACATAACATCATAAATGGAAAAATCGGGCTTCAGATGCCTCATTATGTAACCCCTCTTAATGCACGAAAAGCAAGACATAGACAGAAATTTTCCCTTACGCCATTATTTGCTAAAACGAAATCTCACATGAATAGTCTTTATCCACGTGCTATAAAGGAATTGGATTCTCTTCCTGTTGATGTACTTCAATCAGGGAACTTCACAAATGCGTTGGAAAACTATTTGTCACATAAAATAACACAACCATAAGCAGTATTTCTCACTATTTTCCTCGTTCTTTATTCGAAATTTTCTGTATTTTGCTATGTTTTTTCCCCGATTGTTGTTTGGCACAGCGTTTCTATATACATATAAATTCAAATGTGCGATTTTTTTTGTTGCAGTTACTGTGCTAAGGCAAGCACTTTGATTTTTATAACGTGGCCGTGGGCTGCTTCCTTTTCATGCACTGTTTATCTATCTATCTATCTATCTATCTATCTATCTATCTATCTATCTATCTATCTATCTATCTATCTATCTATCTATCTATCTATCTATCTATCTATCTATCTATCTATAATTATCTTTGTTGCATTGTCATTACCTTGTCAACTGTATTGCTCCTCCTGCATGGGCCAGTGTGTTGGCCTGAAGTGTAAAATCATAAATAAATAACTAAATAAATAGATAAATAAATAAATAAATAAATAAATAAATAAATAAATGCGACACAGCGTCCATTATTAAACTCTGCAATAGCGGTTAAATCCGTAAGCAACATGAATGTCATCCGTTACCTCGTCTGGTTTGTGCCTACTTGTAGAACACTTTCTGTGCAATATTGCCAACTAGAAACAAGAGTCGCAAGGCGTTGAGAAATTAAGCGATCTACTAAGGAATCCATTGTCGGCAACCGAGGCAACAGCCAAACAGGAATAAAAAGCGAAAGTTTACAAATTTTACCGTTGTTTATGAAAACATTTATAGATCAACATCTTCTTATTTAACGAGAACGTAGAAAAAGCGCCGCCGGAAGTGGAGAACAATTCCGTGTGTTTTGAAGGACACTTCTACAGTTATCAGCCGAGCCGCCTGACGTAGCCACTTCTCTGCTGTGCTTATGTAAGTGTCTTTCGAAGCTTCCGTGGTGGGTGTAGTACATCCAGAAACGCAGCGTCCTACGCCCTACGAGATTGTACTGGACTGGCCGCCACGCATCGTTATGCAACTTCCCAAATAAGAATACGAGTCTTTTGCGGCACTTAACATGGTAGAGTATAAACGTGGCATCCAAAAGAATTGTGACGCTTCAGCAAATATATATTTCTCTATAGTTCTTCCAGAGCTAATTCAAGAAACGCTACTATAGTCGGGAACACATTAAGTCTGCAGTGAAGCCCCGCCCACGCCCTCAAAGCGCCAGCCACTGTTCCTTCGGGAGGGTGCAAATAATTCGTAATTCAAACTTCTTTCTGTTACCCAAGTAAGGCGGTAACCAAAAAAATTAAATTATTAGCGCGTAATTTTATACCTTTTGCCTCGTATATTATAGTGGAATGGCCAAACCCTAATTCTTTATTGAACTGAAACAACATGCTTGCTTTGCTGCAACTATTTATTGTCAAGTTTCACTTTAGTTGGCAGTGAAGTTTCATGAGTAATACGGGTTCAGCAGTGAAATGAACGGCACCACAGACTTTTGAAGAGTGAAATGTTCAGACTCCATACACTTTCTCCATGTCTGTTGCACACCTGATCGCTTCCGCCGATAAAAAGACTCTTCAAGAACAGCAGACGGTCCGGAGGTATGAAGTACGACGCCATTTTTAAAAGGCCGCATGACGACGATTTTGTTTGCTCCTCTGATTGGCTGGCGAAGTAACACAACCCCCCGCGGTTTGTGTGCCTTGGTTGCCAACTGCTGTTTTTTTTTAGTTGCATTCTACCAAAGTAATCTTTATTTTACATTTTGGTTTTTTTACTTGTCTTTGGCAGTGTTCTTCCTGCGCTTCTTTCCTGCGCAAGTCCATTTGACGTAGTTCCTTGTTTGCCAAGTAAAGGAGACGTGTATCGGGACAGGGCGTACCTGTAAAATACACCTTATTTCATTTCTCTTTTGTGGGTATACGCGTTCTTATGGCGAATGGTGGACGTTATTCACATTTGTACTAGTAAAGTACCCCCCCCCCTCATTTGCATAGAACTTACCTTAGTTTGGCCCCCCGCCCCCCCCGAAAAAGAATCCTGCATAAGTGCCTTATTCGTAACCTAGGAAAGGCCGTATCTCTAGTCTAATATCTGGCTTGAATTCATTTTATAGATGGCATAAATCTGGTTTAAAAGAACATCCCAAAAAACCGAGCCTAGAAAAGGGATTTCCATATGCCTAAGGAATCTCACCGAAACCGCTGTCAAAATTCGTTTAAGACGTTTGCAAACCGTCATGATAAATCTGGTTCAGCGTCTTGCTCTTGTTTTTTGCAGCTTAGATTTTCTTTTTTGCAGATAGGTAATGGAAAAATGTAAGTGCGAGTAAACGGTGGTTGGAGCGGCGAAATTACGACACATGGCGTTACAGCTGACAAGCAAGAGTTTATACCGCCTCGTTCCCCCTCTTCACACTCGAGGATAGTTCGATGTATCAGTTTTTGTTTGGAAGTAATTATTCGGTTTGACGCCTGGTCAGCATCTGAACCAGAGCTAAACAGATCTTGTTAACGTTCCACAATCCCACGGCTGCTATTGTTGATATATGCTGACGTTGGTCGATAACAAACGTGAGCAGAGCCCCGTGCTCCGGTTATCTGCGTATGCCCGTGCTACCCCAAGGATTGCGTCACGTATCGAGAACTTGCGTCACGTATAAAAAGTTCTTCGTCTCGGCCGGCGGTCGCTTCTCTAACCGTTGCCGCTGCGCGGGCGGAAGGAGGCTGTTCCACCGTAATTAGTTTATACCGAAAGCGACATTGGATTTTATTTCGAAGTTCGCAAATACGTGCACTACACCAGTATAGTATAGTATAGTATAGTATAGTATAGTATAGTATAGTATAGTATAGTATAGTATAGTATAGTATAGTATAGTATAGTATAGTAAATATTATACCACCAGCAACATAAAAATGAACAGAGCCGTTCTTGAAGACCGCAGAACAGAGGTATAGAACAAGATAAAATAGCGCCAAAATATTCATATTGCCACAAAGATATCGTAATATGGGGTGATAAACTACAACCAAGTGAATAAATGTACCCAATTTTTCGCAGAATATCTGAAAAGCTTATCAACAACAAATGCCTTTGATAGCATTTCAATATCGCTTTGTCCGTACTAGTACGTAACCTGTCATGAGTAGCAAGAATACAGGTTGTATAAAAATATAACGTTATCAAAAATGAATACCTCCAATACATGAAAAGAGACATTTTTAAAGATGCATGCCTAGACGAACGCTGTTGCAGGCTTTCGTCTTTAGCCAAAAATTTCTCTTTGCATAGAGCACTACCAACACAGGCAACATAATGCATCACTTCAAGCGACTAGAAGAGTACAAAACAACAGACACAGACGTGGTTCGTGGCATGGTACCCTTACGGGGATAATGAAAAGAAAATGATGATGCTTTGTGATTGTACATGTAAATTTCTTACCATATGAAACCGGCAGAAGTAAAAAAAAACATAGGTGGATTTATTTGCAATTTTCAATTTGCAACTGATAACCGTTATTCTAGAATCCGTATTGCGCCTATCCTTTTTGCTCTGGTCTGCCATCGGTTTGCGCTGTTTTAAAATCCCAAGAAGATATTATCTAAAAGGAAGCGAAAGTGGACAACAATTTGCCGCAGGTCGAATCCGAACTCATGACTTCGGCAATATGCGTGAGTTTCACAGCCAATTTTACTAAGCTGGTGGCTGTTTCCACGCCCAGATTCCTCATTCATTTTCGTTTATTGCATAGAGTGTGTCCCGTCTCTGGCATGTTTGATGGCTTCATGTAGCGTACGAGGGCTTATTGTTCCGCTGCCTGCTCAACAAGTTCTCGTTCTACATTACGCCGTTGGCCAAAATGGTGTTCTAAATACGCCGCGATTACACTGAGCGATGTTGGCTAACACTTCCACATCTGAATCCTGTACACATACAAAAATTGCACAAAAAAAATTGGACGTGGTAACTACTGCCGCCATAGCAAAATTGGTAGAAGAATGCACGGGTAAGGCGGATGATGTGTGTGTTCCAGTCCCAATGGCGGCAAACTGTTTCTTTCGTCCTGTTTTATTTCCTTTCAGCTTATCGTTCTTGCACTTCAAATAAGGACAGCTCATAAACTCCCCTATTCTTTCTTTCTTTTTTTCATTATTTCTTGGATTCAAAGGTATAGAATTACCAAAATCGTGCTTCTCTGTCTCTCTTCTTTCTCAATTAAATTTCTAGTTACATCTAATCCCTCTGGAACGGCAAAGATTGAGCACACAAGCGTCTTCCAAATAATTTTTACTGCCTCATATAATACGTAGGAAAGACGCTGTTGCAGGTAAATTGGTGTAGGTAACTAAAAATTATTTCCCAAACTGTTCACATTTGTATACCATACAACAGAAACCTAAAGTCATACGACGAAAGCAAAATTATCGAAAGCTACAGAATGATGCAATGCGCAAGTAGCAATTATCTTCAGTAGCAACATTCACTGTAAGTCAGTCATAAGATATCGTCAATTTGATTAAAAGCACCGAAAATAAGGCAAGTTGGCAGGAATTCAGGTTAGCAGCGTGTCAATGGCTATTGGTGTGCCTAAATGGTGTACCTCTGTCGATATATAAATAGTTGAGAGAGGCACACTTGTCCTCATAATTATGTAAGGCGTAACAACGAGGGAACAAAAATTAGTATGCGTCACAAAATGTTTTCCGCACGTGGGCATTGAATGTATCGCTATACGAAGTTTAAAAGCCACCGCCCAAGCACCCCGTACATAGGTTTAACCAGCCGAGCTAAATCGTGCGGCTCGGGTGTTTATCAAAGGGTTAATCCCGACGGCTCATTAAACGACGGCTTAACTGACTGTCGTATCCTCGGTACGCAGTTGCTGCTTGCAGTCGGCTGCACGAGCCAGTTCTTGTGGCCAGGTTGCAGCATCGGCACGGCAGAGAGAAGCTCATTCCCTTTTCTGCTCGGGGCGTTGTTGATAAAAAGCTGCCTGTTCCACAGGAGTAAGTATGACGTGTGGCCTACCCATTTTGGAGCCGGAGAGAAATTCAAGTAACGACGCCTCTACTGGCGCTGCCAATCACGCGCCTCTCCTTCTCTTTTTTTGCATGCGCATGATGTTACGCTGGAATAAATTTCGGTGTACAGGCGACAGACGGACGAACGATTCGGCTACCCATATACAGCTTCGCTGCAAAACGCACTTTGTCTCACCTGGCTGTACATTTGCGGAGAGTGCGGATGCATCTCAACGTTTTAGAGAGGACGGGCCATTGCAAGAAGAAGAAAACAATTAAGTGCGAGATAGCCGAAGCGTTTTATATCAAAGAGCAAAAATGATGCATAAGCCAATCATCGATAGCCCTCCCAGATCAGGAGTTTTCATGTCTGTGTAGTACGGTATGTTGAAGCCGAAACATGGCAAATATTGTTTTGTGACGTATAGCAATTTATTATGTTCCAGTTTTCTTCACCTTAAATATCATGACACATGTACATTTGGCCACTACTTACTTTTAGAAATTTTCACAATAAAGCAGTTGCGAGTCTGCCCATTTGTTTAGTGCGTCCTCCCGTATCCCCGTTTTTCTTGAGGCAGTAATAACCTGAACCTAATCTTTCTGGACCTGACTTCTCTGGCAGCACACGCAAGCCTTTCTCGTTGAAAAAATAAAGGAGCCACTTCATACCTGTGTATTCATAAGGCAATGTAAGGAAGTTGAATGATGAACCACAGGCCTATACTAAATACACAGCAGATATCTCAATGGAACAGTCTTGCAGCGAACGCCGTATTTTCCCTGCATTACGGTAAGGTTAAAGGAAACTTAGTGGTTAGGAGCTAGAGAACATGTGTAAGTGAATATGTGGCATTTTTTTTCTAAAGCTCCACATTCTGCATGATTTACCACGACGGGAGGTGAATCTAATTTGTTGTCTCTGGATTTACGTAGGTTTTGCTAATGCCTGCTCCTGTCTAAGCGCCCATGCCGCAAGTCTAGATTGCGAAGTTTGTGGGTGCAGAGAGACGGTAGCGCAACTTGCGTGTGATCGTCGTCATTTCCATGCACAGAGAAAAATCCTCAGTACCAGGCTCGACAATATTGACAACTGTCCCCTTAGGGTAGCGATCATTCTCGGACCCTGTTTCCAGCCGACGTCGGCCCGGTCTGCTTTAAAAGTGCTAGTGCGCTTTATAAAAGCAACAAGGCTGATCGAAATACTATAAAGGGCCGGAACTGCTGCGTTATATTTTTATCTTCTCTGCGTTTCTCACATTCTCTGCCCCTACCGCATCCGCGGGCACAGGGTAACCAACAGCATGCTTAATCTGGTTAACCTCTCTGCCTACTCCTCTTGTTTTCATTCTGTCTCTTTTCGGCTTTGCAGCGCAACGCCATTGCCCCTAAACTACCGGAGTGGGTGCGCTGCAATCGAGATGCTTTGTGAAGGCGTCACGGTAATACTGAACCTAAGACGGTACCACACAGGCTGAGGAATCATTTTTTCACGAAGACCTTGGCATACAAGGTTAAAAATGGTAAGTGTATTTGCGTAACCGTTAGATGTTCGTAAACGCATCCTAGATAAAATTAAATACGGTAATATTAACTAAGCATATCGCGTCATTAAGCACCGGAGTCGATCGAAACAGTGTTAGTATTTCCTTAGTGATTCTCATACGCTCGGCGCGAATCGTTCTTAGACACCTTGCAATTGGTAAATTAAGTTATGATGACGATGCGTGGAATGAAACACTTCAGCTCATTTATTGCCAGCTCGCTGCCGAGTCCATGTCGGTCACAAGGGAAACATTTTCTATATAAAGTTTCATTTTTCACTTTTTTTTTTCATTTTATTACTCTATGGGCCTTTCGGGCGTTACCGAGAGGAGTGAGAAAAATACAATAAAAACAGCAAAAACAGCAAAGGTTACAGCAGATAATTATCAACAGCATCCTTAAATGTCTCAGGGTCGTTGATGGTGACGACAGCGCAGGAGGGCCGGTGATTCCAATACGAAGCAGTTTTGGGGAAGAAGAAATTCAAGTACTGGTGTTTCCGGCACTCTGGAACCTGTGCCTTTAGAAGGTGATCTCGGCGGGACGATAAGTACACCGGTTGAGTAAACAGGGATTGCTTTAGAGTGTTGTTAGTGTAATATATTTTATGAAATGTGCACAGGTGAGATATCCGACGTCGTATGGGAAGATCTGAAAGATCAAGCATTTTTTTTTCCTGAAGCACTATCATAACGAGAGTAATTTGACGTTATATATCTAATACAGCGATTCTGGACTGATTCGATCATTGCAATGAGAGAGTTCGTGTACGGATCCCATACTAACCCAGCATATTAAACCTTCGAACGCAGTAGTGTTTTATACAGCAGCAGTTAGAAAGCGATAGGAAAAAGGAAAACTTCCAATGGATGAAACCAAGCATGCGGCTGGCATTGTTAGTAATATATTCAATGTGTGCCTTCCCGGACAGGTCACCAGTTATTTGAACCCCGAGGTACTTACACTTGCTAACGCGGGTCAGTGTGGTGCCATTATGGGAGTACGAGCACGGAGTGATCTGTTTAGTCATGCGTTGAAGTCTCATTAATTTGCTTCTGTTACTGTTTAGTTTTATAAGACAAGTATTACATCAAGTTGCAGTATTTTTCAGATCACTTTGAAGAGCACGCGCATCACTTAGTTTAGTAACTTTCGTCAGTTTCTGGCGTATATAGCGTAAGAAACCTCTTTTAGTGCTTGCGAGTACTGCACAATATCGCTGATAGCCACATTAAACAACAAATGAAGTAGATGAGAAGTAATGGGCCATCTGTTCCTTTGTCAATCGCATGTCTTGAATGTGAGCCATGCCTGATAAGAGGGCAAAACAAAGCACACACACGGCGTCTCTTCTTCGCGAGACAGTTCGGACAACCGCGAAGTCTTCCGCTACTCAAACGCACCTCTAACAGCTGCCGCTTTTCTATTCGATGAGATTAGACATCGTGCAAGAGGCCTGTAAATGCCAGATGGAAGCACTGCCACTCCCCTCGGAACGTCTTCTCGTGCTCGTCGTTCCGTGTAATTGGGTGGCCATACCTTTCACGGCGAGTGCACCCCAGTCGCTTTCGCGAGCACATTCGGGAGCCACGGACGGTTAATGGGTAATTAAGGCCCCTTCCTATGATAGTCGCTTACTTACCCTTCTTTTTTTCCCCAGTCGTGTTTCTCTGCTTCTTTTTCATCTGATGCGTATCCAGCGATGCCCTGCGAATCTCGGCGTTCTCGCTTAGGCGGAATGTGATGAAAACATTGAAAAGCTATTATCGGAGTGAGCGTAAATAGGGGTGCTACAACGAAGGAAAAAGCAGGCACCAAAGCTGCGGAGCCAGCAAGGGGAGGTAGGTGCGCAGGCACAAAATTAGCCGGTCAGGAAGAATAAACAAGAGGAGTTCGTTGCGGGCTAAATATGTACAGCTACGGAAGGAAATGATTCGGAGCCATTAAACGGAATGTTGCTTTCGCTCGCTCATTGGGTTTTTTTGCCTTTTAGGAACCTCACTAGCCATCAAATGTAATTGCTAATATTTCCTTCGAGGTTAACGCTCTTGTTTAGTTTTTCTGCTCAAATCTGCGTGCACTAACTGATATGCACTTTGGTATGGAAAGAGGTGTGCTGTGCTGTTGATAGTAAAGGCAGGAAATTTGACGACAAGCAGATAGGACAAAGCGATTTGGATGAGCGAGAATGGGAGCATCAAAAAAAGGTACTCATTTCAAAACTAATTAGGAGGGCGTAATTTGAGCAACTCTTCGAATGCGCTGTAAGTCGGTAGAAACAGGACAACGGTCGTAGTCCATCCGGTCGTAGACATCATTCATTGAGAAATCCATTCGTACGACCAATATTCTTGTTGTTCGCCATAAGACTTGCCTTTTTCATATTCTCACTTTGCTGTAAGCTTCAAAACGTTAGCAGAGTGCTCATTAAAAGCTCTGAGCAGTTGTGCCACAATGTCGTTGCAACTTATGGTGTAAATTGTGCAGGGCTCACAATTGGACGAAGGACGAAAAAGGTATGCACACACAACGCCAAGCGCCGTTCGAAAAGTGAGAACGCTGAAACGAGCTTTGCGTACAAGAAATAAACCTCATTAGGGTTGCAAACTGGGAGCTTAATTGGCGCGCAAAACTGCTTCGAACCGCTACTTCGAAAGTTCGGTTTTTTATATCATTGTAAGCTTGGTTGGAAAGTAGGTCGTCGAGCTTTCTTTTTTTACAACGTATGCAATCGGGGTAATGAATTGTTTTCTTGTTGCAATTGAAAACTTTTCCAAAGAGAGGACACTCGTAAATGAGCAAAGTTAGTTGACAGTAAAGCATATGTTATAGCAGGTTATAACACGACTCTCATGCATAGTTATTCAACATGTTTTCCATTAATAATTGTTCCAATACATTGCACCTTTATTTCCAAAGCTAATTTATTTGCCTTGTATAAATTTTCGCCTGAATTCCTGTGCGCTGTGCCTTGTATAAACACGTTATTCTTGTTTTATTTCCACGATGGCTAAAGCTTCACATTCATGCTGGAGGCTCCCGATGGCGGCTCCAAGAAGTGTTTGAGGAACAAATAACAACTGATTGTACAATTGAAAATATGTACGCGTGATTATTTGGCAAAACAAGCGCTTACTCCGTGGCATTTAAGCGAAGGAGATGCGGCACAGTACACCATGTGATGACTGTATGCGACGCGCCGTGGTGGTTTAACGACTATGGCGTAGCGCTCCTACACACGACGTCGCGTGATGCATGTTGAGGAAAGTTAGGTGGTCAAAATTACCCCGAACTGCGCTATGCTTGGAACGTGGAACGCTGTTCTGGCTAACAAACCACAGAAAATAAAAAAAAAAACTTCATTTTAGACTGCAATCATCACCTCATTTACAATGTTCATCGGGCGTGACTGTAACCTATATGGACACCATTTTTGATGTTTTTCCTTTTCCCGCCTATATACACATCGCCCTTTTCTTTTCAACAATATAAATTGTCAGCCTATGCTGATGATTACGACTGTTATAAAAGACGAGCAATTTTTGTATCAAGAATAGGAATTAGGCATTTCATGTTTTTTCACCACTTGCTTAATTCATGCATAGCCTCATTGCTCAGCTACGGACGTTCTCGGTTAGTTGAATAGCACTTGGTAGCAAGAAATTTAAAGCAGGTGAACGGCATATGTAGTTAATGGTGTGTGCACTGTGGCACAGCAAAAGGCTGGGCGAGAAATAGCTTGAAGCTAACCTAAAGTGCTACGAACTTGTTAGCATGATTTTGACTAGCGCGTAAGGACTGGAAGAAAATAAACAAAGGCAGTATGTTGAAAATGTCAGATATTTTTGCTAGGAAGAGAAACACTTATCATTATTCTGGTGTCACCAATAGAGCGTGTCGCTCACTGCGAAATCTTCGGGAGCGTCCCACAGAGGCTGCGTTGAACGAATTCTTTCAGTGTATCCCTTTCTGTTCGGATAAATATAGGCTCGAGGTTATAGCGACTCGGATGTGTAGAGTATAGCTTATTCTTGATGTATATAAGCAGATTGATAGGTGCGAGAAATATTGTTTAAGTTTCGAACACAGAGTGAACGAGTACAGTAGCCGTGAAGAAGCTACTATGCAAGAACTCTTCGAGAGTTTCGGTACCAAGTGCTTGCTCAAAGGGTCTTTTATTGTTCTTTTTTTACTCTTTGTCAGTCGTTTTCTTTATTGGCATGATGATCGTAAGAACATCGTTAGAACACATTTGGAAGCCTCTAGCAACTTTCTGTGCAGTGTTAATTTTCATAATGCTAAAAGAATTAATGAGCTGTAGAAACAGTGCAGAAGATAGGCATCGCAAAGCAGTGAAACGCGATGTCAAGCCTTAGTTATATGATCACCGTTGCTGATATCAGTAGTCATTCTTATTCGTAGGAGAATTCTGAAAATTACACTATTTATAACTCCAGTTCGCGTTTAGGTTTGTCGATGCTTCTTTGATGCACAATGACATATTGTTAATCTGATTACACAGGTGTATAGATAGTTAATAACGGTAGCAGTTTCAAGTGTGAATAAGGTTTTCTTGTCAAGCTGAAATAACAAATTTCTTTGGTGTTTTAGGGACCAGCGTTTTCAGCAAGGTTTTCGTTTGCTGCTTTCTGTTTCCGCATTAAACACATGCATTTTGCGAGGAACGTGCGTTGTAGATTACTTCATTCAACAGTGACACCTTTTCGCTGAAACACTAGATTACATCAAAGAGGTGAATTATAATTATAAAGCCGAGATACGTTTGTAAAATAAACGCCATCGCATGCAACTATCGGTAATGCTCGTAAAAAAGCCATCTCTAGGAGATACTTGTGTCAAGTAGGTTAAGCTTATGATGCCTTCCAGTCATTCTATCGACTCAGCAACACACTTCAACTTCAAACACCACCTTGCACCGCAAGGAATGTTTGCCTGAAGAGCACCTGTAGAAATATCAGAGGGAAAGAACTTGTTTCACTAGACATTCACTGGAATATGTCGTGAAGGTTGGTGCCATTCAGACAAAAACAATAAATGCGCATGCTATAAGAATAAATATCTTCAACTATGTCATCATACTACAAAAACCGAAAATGTAGAGTTGAATTTGTAAAACGTACATATGATGTTTGTACCGGTAAAGTATCAGTAAAGAACTGTATGACGATCTCTTAAACCCACTTATTAGGTTATCTAAAGTCTAGAGAGTTTGTATATTATACACAGTTCTAAAATGCATCTTTGCTTTGTGAGTGAGGCTTCTGTAGAACTCCTGCAAACATAGTGTTATGTAAGCTCTAGGCTTATATGTAATATCTCTCGGCCTCGATTGTTCAGCACATGCACTGTGGTTTGTGTTTTCGCTACCGAGGTATGAAGTTGTAAACACAGTGCGTAATGCTTGAAGCGTTGTTCATTTTTGGCAGCTTTCGCAAAAGCCTTCGAGGCTTTCAATAACATTTTTCCTTGATACAGCAGTATGGAGATCTCTTTTGCATTTTTAAATACAACAATATTTATTCAAGTCACATTAGCGATCGCCGAGTGAGAGTACCTCGGCGCTTCATATGTATGTGATTGGATAAATTGAAGATGGCAGCCATCTAAAAAGTCTTGATAAATTACGCCACTGTTTCAAGCGGCAGGGCATGCCGGAGGTAAGACGCACAAGAAGGAAATTGAAGGTCAGGAAAAAGTCCTATGGGATTTTGATGATATTAACTTAGCGATATTAGTCTACCATTCGCTAGAATTTAAGAATTAGGGACAACTTTTGTAATAGCAACAAAAAGAAAACTTCCGAAGGAACATGCTGGAGCATAAATGTAGCCATCTCTTTTTCAGGCATTCGATGTACACGGGGGTGATGACTTCGCCTAATTCGAAGAGCTCGCGGCTGCCCTAAGCCAAGTAGAACAAGAAGTGCCCTGCGCCCCACGTTTATCACTGTTCCTACGAAAAGAAAGAAGCATGGGTTAGGCTGCTGAGCACGAGGTCGCGGGATCGAATCCTGGCCACGGCGGCCACACTTCCATGGGGGCGAAATGCGAAAACACCCGTATACTTAGATTTAGGTGCAGGTTAAAGAGCCCCAGGTGGTCGAAATTTCCGGACTCCTCCACTACGGCGTGCCTCATAATCAGAAAGTGGTTTTGCACGTAAAACCCCATAATTTAATTTTTTAAGAAGCATGGGGTCTATATTGCTTGAATATTGTTTGTGGTGAATTTACCATTTGGCGAGTTCGCTGCATTTAGCAGCGAATTTAATTCCACGAAGGTTGTTTTATGCCAAACTTACAAACAAGCCAAAAAAAAAAAGCGCCAATCTCTCTGCTTGGTCTTATTTTAAACAGGTCCGGCATTTGCAAAAACACAAGTTTCGCAGGCACTTTTGATATGCGAAACAAGCGGTCTTACAAATACCAAACCTGTTTCAAGTCTAAGATTTGTCCGAACACCCCTGAAGTTCCTGAGCTTGGCTCAGGAATTAGTATAAGTAGGCGAAGAGAATAAAACGATGCACCCAGTGAAGACGAAACTTTTAACACTTCGCGTAATAAGGTACATTATCAGCACGACTCCATATAGCACAAAAGGGAGCAAGGTATGTCGAACTATTTTCTTCCTTTTAGGCCTTGCTTTTTATCTGAAATCGCCAAACATTCTGCGCACTCGACACCGACAATCATATTCAATCACCTTATCGCTTCTTGTATAAGGAAAGGTTTTTTTGTATATATTCCTTTAAACGACATAACCAATAAAGGTTCTTGAAGGTGCACGTTAATTTACCAGATGAACATTCCTTTATACGTATGCTGCTTCGAATCGAATTTGTATATGAAATTCAATATTATAGTGTACAATTCGTCGACCTTTTTGTAGCCACTCAGCGTGGGCGTCAAATATCCTTTTACAAAAATGCAAAAGAAGTAATAAAGACAGCAAAATCTTGCAGTTAGTCGCAATATAGGCTATAGTCTAGGATATCGCATGCTGGCCATAAATGAGTCACTGAAACTAATATAGAGTCAACCCTAATTAAATTTTACTACTGGCTCACTAGCTAAAAGCTGTTGCAAGTGCCTCATTGTCTTGCCCTTCCGTGTTCTGAAAATATTTCCTTTAGGGCCTATGAGCTGTATTTTTGAGACACTTGCGCAGCAAAATTGAATTCAGTTATAGTGCGCTGGGTCGAAACCTAAACGGTGGAAATAGGCACGGTTTCAATGTGCAGGTGTAGATTCGAAAGCGCAAGTGAGCAGCACCCACCGCACAGCGTTTATCGGTTTCGCAAAGTATCTAGAAGGCGAGCCTCTTCTAAAGAATGCATGGCGCTGCGGTATATCTCTTCGCCTGATACGCGCTACGATGGTAATTGAAGGTGATTTCTTGTAGTGAAAACTTTATTTGCATTCACTGTACACCAAGAAGAACGGGGAATGCAGCGCAGAATATGTATGCATTGCAGACGCAGTTATCAGTTCTGCCGCTTTCTAGTAAAGCTCCAGTTACGCGTCCTAAAGTTGCAATAAAGTGTTGCGATGGGTGTAAATTATTTTATTTGTATGCGGCGAATGAGAACCATAGACCCCGAGCAGTGAGTCGGACTGGCTGGTCTACGTGTTCACGCTGGCTTTCGCTTGACAGTCAGGCACAAACACGCTTCTCGAACGAATGCAGAATTCTCAACAGTTAAAATTAGTGAATCGCATGACTGTTTCCGTAGCCGGCTTAGCATGTGCGCAATATACTTGCTTAACGGCGTGGTCACACTTGTTCTATTGCATTACATTTGTCATTTATATGCTTTGAGCAACCTATACTCTAAAATACAAGCCTCAATTTAGACAGTTTCTTATGCTATCACGTTCGTTCTTTTCCGTTGAGTACTTATCTCGGCTGCATATATTGCAGGTCCGGCATGTTTTGCTCTACAGGCTATGCCACATTACCTAAAGAAACACACTTCAAGAGCAGTAAATCTTTTTGCATGATAGCTTTCAATTAAAAAAAAAAGATCAGCCTTCAAGGATGGCTTCGGAGACCCGACTACACTGCTTCATCCCGCTTTTCACATGGTTAGCCAAACGGGGAGCGCATTCTTGACACGCTGGAACACAGACATTCTCTACCACAATTCTGGTGCACTTTATACACAGGATAGCGATTCCCTAGCGACTCCGGGCACAAAGCATACTTGTGTGCTTGCCTTCTGCACCTCTTATATAAACAATGGTGTGATAGAAGCTTCTTAAAAGCCTTGAGTAACTGGGTGTCATGTAATCGTTTGCTTGTGCCATGTTCTTGTGAAACTGGAACTTCGAAAACACCACAACCGAACTTATCCAAACAAGTTGTTAGCGTATCGTAGATACTTATGTATTTTCCGAGCGACCCTGTCGTGGCTCAGCCGCTCTCGTATATGTATTAACTCTGCATTCCCAAATTTGCAACGTTGGTATTCCGGTGAGCGCACTGATACTTCACCGGCGTTGCTACTCCTGATCGACCTTTCACCAGATTTTACCGTTCTACATTTGAGTGTGCCGAATCTGCGGCTATGTTATCAGGGCAATATCTATGAATGGTGCGTGCTGTGCCAAGTACAACTTATGCAAATGTCTGCAAGGTTATGCTAATTCTCTGCGCGTGTACAACGTAAAATGTTCGCACGCGAGGGTCGGCACAGATGCACTTGTTGCCTTGGTGATCGTTCGAACATATGTTCCGTTTTCAGGAACCGAACACGGTATAAGCATACAATTTGGGCGTTTACCATGACTAGTGTCTTCAGAATGAGGTCTCTACGTAAAATGGAGGAGCAGATTACCAGCCTAGCAACTGAAATGACACCCGTAAAAGAAGCACAGCATGGGGCGGGTATTTTATATCAACGCATATCTCTAAAAACTTTGTCGTCTACACGCGTGTCAGCAGCTCGCGGGGAAGGGATTTATGTACTTAGGTTCTCGTGTCTAGAATCGCAACAAAACGGCAGTTGAGGAGAAGCTGCAGACACCTAAGCTCTCCGCGCCACCGATTGAAACAAACAAACACTGGGCAAACGAAGAGTTCCTCCTCGCTCGAGACGGGGAAGCGAGAACACCCCGACGAAAGCAATATCCAGTCGAACGGCTGCGCCGTGGTCGTCGCCTGCGTCGTCGCAAACAGGATTACAACTTCCAACCGCGGTGAAACGCGCAAGCGAAGGCGGGCGTCTCTAACGCATTCCTCGCGTCTGAGTAGAGCCGAGGATGAGGAGAACGAAACGCCAGGCATGTCCTTCCCGGGCTCGGAACGGACCGCTCCAGCGAAGGGAGCTGGGAATTCCCGCATCCGAATTGCGCCCCTTACCGCAGCGCGGCGTGCGCGTCGAGTCGCTGTGAAACTTGGCCATTTCGGGAATCAAAGGAAAGGCCGGCGCATGAAGGGGGGGGGGGGGGGCGAGAACCGGCGTGATCGGAATTCTCCGCTCAGCGAAGAGCCCGTGATCTGGCGCGACGCGCACGCGCGGAAACACAAAATCGGGGACGCCACACAGCACCGACCTGAATTCAGCCGGAAAAAACAAAAGGAAGGAAACAAACCCCCCCCCCCCCCCCGCACACTTCTGCAGAAGCGACACGGTCGTTTTTCACTGTGCGAGAGCTGCGGGCTTTGCTTAACGCGAAGGGAAGTTTTCTGTGGGCCTTAGGCGTCGTTTCAGTGTTCTCTTGTTTTCTCAATACTTCAAGTGTATAGTTCAAGACCATTGCTCGAACGCTGACAAATCTTCGTTGTTTCCTTTTTTTATTCTCTTTCAAGGATAGCGGAACTTCGCTTGCACTGCCATTTGCTCCGAGTGACTGTTTGTGCCTTCGCGGATGAAGACAAATTATTGTCAGATGCAGCGGCGCTTTGATTCCGATTGTGTTCACGCCCGAGTTACGTTTCCGGACGTACTGATTCCGTGGATTAGATTTCTCACTAGCCCTCGGCAAAGACTTTTTCCTGCACTGATCCTCTGTGAGATCCGGTGGCTACATCAGCAAAAGCCTAATTATTCCTTAAGATGTAAAACTACTTCTTTTAACCTAACGGGTTTACGTCTCCACAGAAACAGTGCAGGTTTACCGAAAACACAGGATACCAAATAATGCAACGATAGTTCCTTATCTTAGGGAACATTTATTGAAAAAAGTTTGTGCCCGACGAGCACCAGCTCTTCTGTTATTATTACATACCAAATATTTCAATAATGCTTCTCTTTCTATCAAGACGCAAGAGATGTATCGCATTTCCGACACTTGCTGAGTGGGGTGCTTTTTGATATATTGGTGTCATACATTTATCGCTATTAAGTCGCTTCAAATATCGTACTCACTCTCTTGTTCATTTAGGTAGCTTTGGAACTTCGGCCAACTGAAACACGTTTGCGCTGAATCTCAATTAGCACTCATAGTGGCGCATATAATGATAATAAATAATTCCACAGCCATATAAACGCCCAGAAAGAATTATGAATAATTGTGTGTTTCCAGATCCGCAAATGAAACACAGAGGCCAGTCTTACACTGTCGCCAGAGATTGTCAATTGCGCATATTATTTAAAATGGATGATGTGGCGCCTCACGGCTAAATTGTTTTATTATGTAACATCCTGAATCAACGTTCATACACATCATTGCTATCTTACATCGCTGACATCACAGCATTTGCAGAAATACATTCCTTCAATTTATGCAAAATTTTCAGGAAAAGAGCCTCAGAAAATTATCAGAGGGGAATTGGTTTAATGAACTCATGGTTGCTAATCATGAATCCTCAACAGTTCAGGAAGGAAGGCATTTCCGAATCGAGAGAGCCTTTGCATGTTTACTTAATTAAGGATGCCATATATTATAACAACCATAGTGGATTCCTTGTCAAATAACAAAACAAAATACTGATAAATAAACTCAAGCGAGCAGTGACAATTGCAATCGTCCGAAATACATTTTGCGTGAAAATGAGCCGACGGGCTTTGGAACGCAAGAAGCACTCCTGCGATCTTCGCGAAAGATTCGAGCACCGGGTTGCTGCGCTCGATGGCAGATACTCCACTCCACTATTGATCGGTAACTCGTTACTTTCCTTTTTTATGACAACGAAGCGAGAGAGGAAGCTCCCCACCTTCCTACCCAGCTACATACCTACACACCTAACACAAAGTGCTTAAAATGAGCCAAAAAATGCTTCGCTAATAAATACAAGACCAATACGTATCATTATTACCCTCTGCATTATAGTATGTGTACCTTGCTTCCTTACTTTCCATTGGTTTCCTTATTATCCTATGGCGTCATGAGCAAGATTGCGCCACTACGACAGCCGTAAATGTGCCTTCGAGGGTAAGTATCGCTTTAGAATGCAACACCGGTGCAATCACGGTGTCAGAGAAAGCGTTACAACAGATAAGAAACGCGAAACGCTGAAAACATGTGTTTGCCGGTGAGATCAAGAAAGGAGACGGAACAATGGACACGTCCTCTGTTCTCGCTACCGTCGTTCTGATTCTTGTTCTGCGGATGAAACTTTCGTGCTGTTTAAATGCTTACATCTCATCTGTCTTCTGCAGGCGCCGATGTTTCAGCCTTTCTCATTAGTCGCAACGGTTTCTAGTGTCACCCTGTAGAGCAACTGTATTATCATTCTGGTTTTAATATAAACAGATATCCGTCTCTTCTTTCTGGCACTGTATTGAAGATTGAAAAAAGTATTTCATTTTCATTGAGGTCTGCGGTCTCATAAGGAGGTCATCAGCTCTGCTTCTAAAACAAGAAAAAATAAATATGTAGGTGGCGGTGATGTTAAAGGGTTTGTTACTACAAAGGTGCGACTGCAATTATAGCTCTCGGGGAACGAAAACCCTGACAAATCAGGTAACCTTGTTTGCGCGCTGGCGTTCCTGCCTGGGGATTCTCTGCTTTCTATTGCAGGGAGTCTTAATACTTCGCGCTGATTTCTCATTATCTTGGCTTCAGAGCGAAAGGAAGAAGAAATCTCAAAATTCCAGAAATCTCTTGTTTGTGCTGTGAATGCTCGCTCTGTTGACCTTGTCACTCTTAATATTATGAGCAAGGATCACCAGATTGCCCTACGTCTGATTAATATAGATAAAACAGAAATAATACCTTCAACATACGGCACGTAAGCATGGTGAGTCTGCTATATTTTAGCGCGAAATGTCCTTATGAGCTAATAAATAGGCTGGAGGCATCGGACAAGAAATATTGCTGAACCAACAGCGACTTGACGATTTGAATTGCTGTGCCCCCGATAATTACACATAAAACGGTATATTACCTCCCATATCTTTCGAATATAGATAAGTGAATGGTGACCATACAGCCAATGTAGTTATTCGAAGTTTCACTCAACTGTTCACAGGAAGTAGGATTTATCGCCTATAGTTACTTTTTTTGCCCAAGTTCAGGAACACTCATCGGGCGGTAAATTTATGTGAATGCAGCAAGACGAAGGGAAGGTAAGGTTTCATCGTATAGAGTGAACAGAAAGTGATCAAAAAATTGAAGACGCGATGATTGATCAGTAAACTAACTCGTTAGGGACGCAAGGCCGTTATCGTTGTTAAGGTTGCCTTTACACAGAGAAATAATATAACTATAACTATATCCACATATAACTATACATTTCCCAGGCAGGAAAATGTACATTAATAGAGAATTTTGTGTCAAGTGTGGTGTGATTCCCATCAGATAGAAATGTTAATATGCCAAAAATTAATGGAAGGAGTCTACGTAGCAGAAAGGAAGGTAAGTTTTAGTGCTGATGTGAGAAGAGACATACGCTATTTTTTTTTGGCAGACACCGAATCTTGCCGGCATAAAATATGGCCACTGACACGCTACTTTGCACTGGGAGGGGAAAGCGGTTTGAACTTCTCCGGAAAAATGTAGAATTTTATTTTTATGCAGGCCAGTAAAGCTGATAATAATTACGAGGGATATGATGGCGAAAAAGTAAGGCCTTTGTTAACCATGTAGTCAATCTTGCCGAAACCATAGGAAGCAGGCGAATATAAAAAAAAAAACGTATGTGAACAACGAATCTAAAGCCTTTTGAAGGGCTGTACACGAAGCACATGTCCGGTAACGTTATCGCAGCCTGCAAAACCACGTCGATTTGGAGCCAAAATGTCTCGTCGCGGTACGCGTGCCACCAATGTCTTATTCACACGTGTACTTGCTTATCCCATCGACTAATCAGTGCTGAAAGGTATCGCCCCGCACAACATGCGCCTGCATGTACAGACGATGGTTGGTTGTCGTAGCGGATTCTATCTGTTGTCCTATGTTGAAGCAGGACCTCTTGTAATCCGGTGCCTCTAATCCAACCCAAATATTGATGTCATATTTACGTCACGCAGCGGGTACTAAGCCGAAGCGTTCTTTAAAAAACCCAATCAAACGATCTCCTCGTTTCTAGGAGGTTATCTTTGTTAGCTTTCAAAGCGAATGACATCACCTACATTGAGCTGTTCTTATCTGTATGGCTGACGAGAGGCGAGGACCACGCGCAAGTTGAGGGTTTCGATGGAGCCGAGGCACCACATTGAGAGCAGATAACTGGATGATGAGGGTGGTGCCGGAGTCTGCAATTGGTCCGCTTCCCCTTAGCTTGTGGTGGCTGGTCGCAAATCGCGGCGCCGGGTCATGGAGGGTTACATATTCCATTAGGGCAGATCATCAGCAAAGAAGAGTCCCTAAAGCGATGTACTCTAGGTGCCGAAAGGGCTCGATAACGTTATGCTGGCAGGAAAAAAGAAGTTTTATTTGGCAGAAATAAATCCATGCTCTCCGGCAGATCCAAATAGCCAGTGCCAGAGTGACCAGGGGCCAGCGATCTTCCATTTCTTTCGCTATTGGCAACTCTCTGGCTATTCAGGAAAAAACAAAATTCAATTTTATCCGGCCTATCAATGCATCTTTAACACGGACACGTCGATTTGACGAGTTGAGTTTTCGCGATTCTGTGACGTCGTATGACATACTGGTGAAGTAGACGCAGCGCGAAACCCTTTAACTAATAGCAGAGGGCTAATGGTAACAAATGCGTCAAATCAGAAATAATTATTTTTCTTTTGTTTAGCCTAAGATGTATAATCAGCCTGCACATATTATATCAGATGGCCTGTTTCTCGCGTTTTGTATGGCGTCACGTGACAGTCAGGAAAAGTGGGAAGAGGGCGAAACGTTTTTGACCAATCGTGGAGGGCTGATTGCAGAATCGCAATAGCTTTACTTTACTAACCAGCCGCCGTGGTTGCTCAGTGGCTATGGTGTAGGCTGCTGAGCACAAGGTCGCGGGATCAAATCCCGGCCACGGCGGCCGCATTTCGATGGGGGCGAAATGCGAAAACACCCGTGTACTTAGATTTAGGTGCACGTTAAAGAACCCCAGGTGGTCGAAATTTCCGGAGTCCCCCACTACGGCGTGCCTCATAATCAGAAAGTGGTTTTGGCACGTAAAACCCCATAAATTAATTAATTAATTTACTAACCAGTGCTCGTTATGCTGGTTAGCATGCCATCGCCGATGTCATGCTCGACTCGAATAATGCTGTACGGTCTTGAAGGCACGCGAGAACGAGCAATTAGGTGCGCGAGAATCTTCAACGAGTCATGTATACGTAGCCGACGTGCTTGGTCCGCAGATATCACATTTCGACTATTGACGCATGTGCCTCGTCGCTGTCGCCGTGTCCGAGTGTAACTTGTTCTTGCTCGTCGAGGTTCATGCAACAAAGAATTAGTTTTGAGGCTCACCGTAGTGCCACGGTATAATTCTTTGCTGTCACAACAGCCAGACAATATATGTTGTCACCGTGTGCATCACTGGTACACCCTAGGGACTGTGACCTAATGGTTGGATCAACGCGCAGCTGCACTGCGGGGCAGAGGTTTCAATCTGGCCAGCGAATTGCTTGCCTGGCTTGTTTAAAGAGTGAGGAGGAGTGTGTTCTTAGGCAGCACGCCCATTGACTTACCTATAGATTGACCGACCTTGAAGGAACCGTGGCATCGTAGGCGAAGAAAGCTTCTTTAATAAGCGAATATTGGGCTCGATCAGTCTGTCAGACCGCATACCGTATACCGACGCGACAACGAGAAGCCTTAAAGTAAGAAGTATATCATGAGAAGCTGCGCTACAGAATGATCCAACCGTCGAACAATCTATCTATCTATCTATCTATCTATCTATCTATCTATCTATCTATCTATCTATCTATCTATCTATCTATCTATCTATCTATCTATCTGTCTATCTATCTGTCTATCTATCTATCTATCTATCTATCTATCTATCTATCTATCTATCTATCTATCTATCTATCTATCTGTCTATCTATCTATCTATCTATCTATCTATCTATCTATCTATCTATCTATCTATCTGTCTGTCTGTCTGTCTGTCTGTCTGTCTGTCTGTCTGTCTGTCTGTCTGTCTGTCTGTCTGTCTGTCTGTCTGTCTGTCTGTCTGTCTGTCTGTCTGTCTGTCTGTCTGTCTGTCTGTCTGTCTGTCTGTCTGTCTGTCTGTCTGTCTGTCTGTCTGTCTGTCTGTCTGTCTGTCTGTCTGTCTGTCTGTCTGTCTGTCTGTCTGTCTGTCTGTCTGTCTGTCTGTCTGTCTGTCTGTCTGTCTGTCTGTCTGTCTGTCTGTCTGTCTGTCTGTCTGTCTGTCTGTCTGTCTGTCTGTCTGTCTGTCTGTCTGTCTGTCTGTCTGTCTGTCTGTCTGTCTGTCTGTCTGTCTGTCTGTCTGTCTGTCTGTCTGTCTGTCTGTCTGTCTGTCTGTCTGTCTGTCTGTCTGTCTGTCTGTCTGTCTGTCTGTCTGTCTGTCTGTCTGTCTGTCTGTCTGTCTGTCTGTCTGTCTGTCTGTCTGTCTGTCTGTCTGTCTGTCTGTCTGTCTGTCTGTCTGTCTGTCTGTCTGTCTGTCTGTCTGTCTGTCTGTCTGTCTGTCTGTCTGTCTGTCTGTCTGTCTGTCTGTCTGTCTGTCTGTCTGTCTGTCTGTCTGTCTGTCTGTCTGTCTGTCTGTCTGTCTGTCTGTCTGTCTGTCTGTCTGTCTGTCTGTCTGTCTGTCTGTCTGTCTGTCTGTCTGTCTGTCTGTCTGTCTGTCTGTCTGTCTGTCTGTCTGTCTGTCTGTCTGTCTGTCTGTCTGTCTGTCTGTCTGTCTGTCTGTCTGTCTGTCTGTCTGTCTGTCTGTCTGTCTGTCTGTCTGTCTGTCTGTCTGTCTGTCTGTCTGTCTGTCTGTCTGTCTGTCTGTCTGTCTGTCTGTCTGTCTGTCTGTCTGTCTGTCTGTCTGTCTGTCTGTCTGTCTGTCTGTCTGTCTGTCTGTCTGTCTGTCTGTCTGTCTGTCTGTCTGTCTGTCTGTCTGTCTGTCTGTCTGTCTGTCTGTCTGTCTGTCTGTCTGTCTGTCTGTCTGTCTGTCTGTCTGTCTGTCTGTCTGTCTGTCTGTCTGTCTGTCTGTCTGTCTGTCTGTCTGTCTGTCTGTCTGTCTGTCTGTCTGTCTGTCTGTCTGTCTGTCTGTCTGTCTGTCTGTCTGTCTGTCTGTCTGTCTGTCTGTCTGTCTGTCTGTCTGTCTGTCTGTCTGTCTGTCTGTCTGTCTGTCTGTCTGTCTGTACTGCATGCCTATAGAAGGAGTGGGAACAATATACATTACTATACATTAGACATTAAAAACGCACATATACACCAAAAGATAAATGATCAAAAATGAAGCGTTTTACATGTTAGCGAAGTGCTTACCAGTGGTAGTTGTAAAAACCTTTATTGATAGTGAACGAATGTTACCGTGTAGAGAATTCCAAAGCTCAATAAGTGAAAAAAAACTGCACTTGAATATGTTAGTATGGGCATAAATAGGTGTTATGTTCAAGGCGTGATAGCTACGGGTAGAACTTGGGTTGGTATATGTAATATAGTTACAATCAGAAAGACCAGAGGTGGAGTTATTAATAGCATATAAAAGTTTTAAGGCTTCAATGGGATAAGGTGAAAGTAATGGCTCAATGTTCAAAGATTGTTGAACCTGTGTTGGTGAGCTTAGTGAAAAAGGGGTCGTAAGTGGTCTTAGTGAAAAATAAAAATAAAAACGCCGCTGTTCTGACCATTTTCATGGCCTGAATAAAGTTGAAAATAAAATAGACTTATACCCCATATTACAAAAAAAGGGTGTTGGTGCGGCTCTGTAGTGCAAAGAAAGTTTTCTCGAGGGATCACAATACTGTTTATTAGGAAATAAACATCCACAAGTGGGATGGAAACAAAACGACTTTATCACGTGAGACGGCTCCTATTTGTTTCGAGTACATGCCATTCGAAATTCCATTGGGAAGGTCGCCTCACTTCCTAAGTGCTATCATGAACTTGAATAACTTCGAATAAATTCAATTCAATGCAGACTTTGCTCAGTACCTGCAACGTTTTATCGCATGATGGTCGCGGTCTTGGCCTGCTTGATGTTTCAGGCCTTCCTCGTGTGCATGGATAACGTCACCGTCTTTTCCGGTAATGTCGATGATCCCCTGAGGCGGCGTGGCACAGTACCAAAGACAATAAAGTCGTTCGTCCGGACTCACCGTGAGGAAGGAGAAGAATCGTTTCGCCTACAAATAGCTCCTGTTTATGCGCCACGTCATCAGCGAATAAGGAGTCCATCCAGACTCGCAGAGGACATCTGCCATTGGAAGGTTCTCGTAGCCCGTCGACAAGAACGTCCTACGGAGATTATTTAGTCTGAGGACATTCGATAGGCGCCTTTGTCAAGGACTTCTCTCACCTCGCCGTGCTTCTGACTTTTCCAACGAAGTCACATGACGAGTTTCAATGGGAAACGCCATAGGTCGAGGCATTTCAAGCAATCCGTGAACGCTTGCAGTTCTTCCCGGTGCCTACACACATCGACGAATATGTCGATACTAAAATCCACACCGACGCAAGTAGCATTGGCGTTAACGCCGTCCAAGTGCAGAGCAAAGACAGACTTGAAAGGGTTATAGCTTACACTTGTCTTTCGCTGTTAAAAGCAGAAGGCACTCATTACACGACTGAAAATAGTGCCTTGATATCTGGGCAATAGCGGAATTTCGTTCTTACCCATACGGTAGATTCTTCAAGGGTCTGCCCTATGAGTAAGGACACCTCGAGCTCTCCCATGTACTTAGGAAGATTCAGAAGAAGTATTACTGGCTGCGCCTAAACGCCGACGTCACCCATTACGTCGAGACATGCCTAGTCTGTCACCGATGCACGACACTACCGATAAGGCCAGCGGGATTGCTACAGCCAACAGAACCCCCGTGGCGATCGTTCCCGGAATTGGGGTGGAAGCATCAGGGCCTCTTCCTATGCCAACATCCGGGGTTAATTGGATCCTCGTGGCTATGGACTAACTCAAGCGGTACGCCAAAGCAAAAGCCCTGCCCAAATGTACTGTGGCCGAAGTAGTGAAACATTACTTCGGTGACGTCCTGCTATGGCATGGCTTCCCCATGACCTCATGACCAAAAGCAGAAATGCTTTTACAGAGGTGCTCACCCAAGCGATTTTGCATTACATTGAGAGAAGCCACCGGAGGACAACCGTCTATGACCTGCAGACGGATGGTCTTACGGAGCAGCTGAGCAAGACCCTCGCCGACATGGTTGCAATGTACGTCGAAATCGAAGACAAGACGTCGGATGCCGCCCTTCTATACGTCACCTTCGCTTACAACACGGAAGTACAACAAACAACGCAGATGGCACCGTTCAACCCGGTTTACGGAAAGAACCCGGCGACATCGCTCGACGCCATGCTGCCACACGACACTGACGAGGACAATCTCGACATTCCCGGCTAATTGCCGCCCGCCGTACAAGCACGACAACTAGCCTGCCTCTGCATGAAGAACCAGCAAAAGATTAACAGCCGACACTATCTTTAGGTTTGGATTCCCGTACTCTGACGAGTGATTGAAAAGACACTGCGACATTAATGTGGGCTATAAAATATATTTCTATGTGCTAATGCACCGGAATATGAGGTCCTGCCAGCCGGCATTACGGAATCACAGAGGCACCGCGTTCTACCTGAATTTGTACGCGTGGTGCGACTTATGCCATTCCACGCTTTCTGACGAAATTTGGGATCAGATTAATTTGTTGCTGTGTAATGTTTCTTTCCTACGCGCTTTTTTTATTTTAAGTTCTGTTTAAATCATTGTGATGGTGCCTTTAAAGATGGGGCCATTGACACACGTCATTGGTCATCTCTAAACGTTCTCGCCAGGCGTGTATCCGAACATATTGGATTGTTTTAGCCGATTCTATCGGTTCTCTATGTTATCGCCATACCTTGTAGTAAGATTGCATGTGGGACACGAATAATGTACATTCTGTAACACACGCGAGTACCGACGATTATGTTGGAATCTTCGACGAGTCAGGCACGTATACGTTGCAGACGCGCTTGGCTCACATATTTCAGATTCCGATGTTTGACACATGGGCTCGTCACTATCCTTGTGACCTAGTGTAACTTCTTTTTTGTGGACATAAGTTCCGCGAATGAAAAGTTAGTTTTGTTAGTGGACGTTGTGTCTAATGCTTTACCGCCACGTCAACGTGACAATAGGTGTTTCGCTGCCTCTACACTGCCACCGTTCTTGCCGTGGAATCAGTGGTACACCCTATGCGACGCAGTTCGTGAATGCTACGTTCAGTCGAAGTCGGTGGTAAAATGTCTGCTACTGACGACAAAGTATCGGACAAACTATGGAGAGAGAAGCAGCTTCGACAGGAGTGGCATGCACATGAAAGATGGATTATCCCTTTTGGAATGAACTCTTCACATAATGTAATATTTTGAAGTTGCTGGCGAGACCAATATTCACGCAGAAATTCCAATGGCAGCTGTCTAAATATGCGTACGCGTTGCATTGTGCCACTTGCATACCTTCGCCCGGCCCGGTGTCATTTTCAACTTTATGAAACTTTATCCGATCGGTATAAACATTAGCAACGCGGTAACACGAACTGCTGCGGATGGCGGCGCAAGGTGAGTTGATGACGCAAGCAAACTACTGCAGGTGGCGGCGCCAGGTGTCATGACATTCCGATCAATAAAAGCCGTTATGGCTCTTTAACGCCTTACACATCCGCGTCGTGCCATTATCAGTCGTGATGGGAAGCGACGAAAGCGGGAAGGTAGTGTGCCGTCTTTCTCCATCGATTGCAAGGCTCCAGATTGGAGAGGTCGGGGGGAGCCGCTCCACTCTTGACGCAGCTGCGTATGGCGCGGCCTCGCTGGTCCTCTATCGAAAGCGATCTGGGATGGGGGCAGAGTGCGGCGAATGCTGATAGCTTCGTTCTCGCTGCTTAGTTTGTTTTGAAGCCAGAATTAGCACGAAGGTGAATTCACTCGCTGCTGTGGGCCGTATCTTTAAAGGGACCGTCCTACGTGACGGGCGGACGGACAGACAGACGGAGGGACGGACGGTTTGCGTCGTTGGGTAAATATAGAAATGCTTACACATTTAAAAAGAAATGCAGCGAACCGTTGGAAAAAGGCGATATGTTACTGTGAGCTCCTGCCGTTCTTCATATGATGAGAGGAAACAGCGCAGGCAACTTACGTTCCGATGCGCTTTTCATCATCATGATGAGCCTATTTTATGTCCACTGCAGGACGAAGGTCTCCCCCTGCGATCTGCAATTACCGCTGTCTTGCGTAAACCGGTTCCAGCTAGCGCTTTCGAATTTCTTAATTTCATCACTCCTCCTAGTGTTCCGCCATCTTCGAGTGCTCTTCCCTTCTTTTGGCACCCATTGTGTAAACCTAAAGGTCAACTGGTTATCTAACTTACGCATTACATGACCTGCCCAGCTCCATTTCTTTCTCTTAAATATCGGCTATCCTGTTTGCCGGCTATCCGGCTAAAATATCGGCTATCCCTGTTTGCTGTCTGATCCGCACCGCTCTCTGCCTGTCTCTTAACGTTATGCCTAACATTCTTCGTTCCATCGCTCGTTGTATGGTCCGTAATCTGTTTTCGAGCTTCTTTGTTGTAGTACAACTTTTATTGGGGGGGGGGGAGAAAAACACCAAAGCACTAAAGCGTTAACGGCAACCACAAAGAATGTGTGGCGTTGTTCTGGGTGCTTAGGAGGTGCTCAGCATGGCACATTACACAAGAAAACAGCATACAGAACTAACAGCCATGACAAGGCCTTCATATACAACATTCACGAATGTGACATGGGCCTAAACAATTACACTAGTAAATATGAATTCCCGCAATGGATTGGTTGGTTTGTTATACCGGTGTCGCTTTCATTCGTTTATTGCCTCTGTCATGATCATAAGTATTTAGGCGTTGTTAACATCCTCTTTGCAATGAAACACTAATTCTGCGGCAAGTTTCATGCTTGCAGTGATGCTTCGCTTCCTCGGCCTAACTTAGATAATTCCAATCACTGAATTGACTGGACATTTAAGGAGTTACACGAAGAAAATACATGATGGAAGGTTGATAGAAAGGCGCACTTAGCTACTTCGGCCATCCAAATAGCGTGCTACCAATTCTAGCGTGATGAACCAATATATAGGTGGTGTTTTCATGCACGAGTCGCTCACGTGCATAGTCATGCGTGGTATTAAATCTGGAGTTGTAAGCTCAGTGAACACACACGATAAATAAAACAAACTTTTAGTGCAACATTTTGGTTAAAGTTTATGGGGTTTACTTATAATTGCCTGCAGATCTGTGTAAAGGACAAAACGTGCATAATAAATAATTCGGAAGAAGAAACCTCGCCACAGTGTAGGGCGTGAAACTTCATGTGCGTGCTGAAGAGGTTGTATGAGCAGGATGGGGTACAGAAATGCCGCAACCAATTAGACAAGTTGTATTTATTCGCGCATTATAGAGATCACATGCCTAACCTATGTTACAGATAGTGGGGTTCTTACGACATAACTTTGCAATCGTGACCGTTCCCTATTCGTTCGAGGGCCCATTTGATTTCAAGAGAGTGTCTGGGCACTAGGCTAAAAAAGTGGCCCCCCTAAAGCGGGCGTGCCGAATTGGCCTGCGCCGTTCGCGCCCACCGCTGTTGTCAACGGTTGGGGCTCCTGTATTTACCTCAGTCTCCTACACTTGCACTTTCTATAGAGACGAACATGCTGCGCCGCGGTAAATCTGGGTTGATATTCCGCTTCATTTTTGCCCAAGTATCTTTACGTAATGTTTGCTTTCTACCTGTAGAACCCGAAGGGCCATAGTGGAGCGAGCGTGAAATTGCTGCAAAAATTTCGGTTGTTTGCCTTATCACTTCTTATGGATACCATATTGAGATTGATGGATTGCACCTACAATGTGATAGCGAGCCCTCACAAGCGCGAACAATCCTCCTCGGATCGGCAAATCTACTGCCGAAGTATGCTTCTCTGAATACCTAGTAAGAAGCTAAATTTAGCCGCGACTGCGTCACGCATGGCAAGACAACAGCGCCTCCTGTGGGCGCGACTCATGCGTAATCGACTAATGGCTTTTTTCGTCGACACAACGATACTCAATTGAGACACGGGGGGAGCACTGTTGCAAAAATATAACTAATAACAATGCAACATGTTTCCGGGACATGCAGTTTTAGCAAGGGGCCCTCTATGACCGACTTTAACGACGTTTGATGTCTACATTTGGGCAGAAATTATCGAAGCTAATCGCGAAATTGAGCAATAGCATCTGTAACCATAACCGGTCACAGTCCCTCTATAAAACTACACTGTGTCCTGAATGCTATGTTTGAAGTACTATTCTATAGCGGCCAAAAAAATTCCCCTCTGAAGGAAGGAAGGAAATCAACTTTGTTCAGATCCTGCAGGCCACCAGAGCTTTGGGCTCTCATAGAGTGGGCGTCTCCCACGACGGAACTGGGAGGTTGAGTTTCTTGGCGGCGTCGTGGACCTGCTGGACGGCCCAGAGTTGGGGAGCGAGTTCTTCGCTCCGGATTGCTTTTTCAAACTTGCGCTTGTCCCGTTCGGAGTTTATGTGAGCTTGCGAGCACGGTCAGAGTAAATGATATACGTTAAGGCATGTATTGCAATTGGTGCAATAAGACTTGTCGTAGAGCTCAGGCATGTAATGGTGTAATCTGTTTTGCGTGGGGTATGTGTCTGTTTGTAGCATTCTGAGTGTAACCGCTTGAGTTCGAGTGAGCGTGCGGTGTGGCTTGCTATACTGTCTGCGTTGTAGGTAGTAGTGTTTAGTGATTTCATTGTATGTAGTGGGCGCGTCCTTATTCTCCGAGTGGTTGGGTGAAGCCGCGCGGTCTGTAAGTGCGCGCGCAGCCTCGTGTGCCACCTCGTTAAGGTTGGGGACGTCGCCGATCTTTGGTCCTAAGTGCGCCGGGAACCAGTATATGAAGTGGTTCTTAATCTCTTTCTTTGAAACAATTCTGAAAGCCTGTGCGCAGACCGTGCCCTTTTGAAAAGCTCTGATAGCGGCTATGGAGTAGCTGTAGATATGGGAACGATTGTCGTCGGTGAGCGCAACAGCGATCGCAACCTGTTCGGCCTGTTCAGGCTTCCTTGCAATTACCGTGGCTGCATATCTTGTGGATCCGTAGCCGCCCACAACCGCCACTGCGAAAGCTTTGTTTCCCGTGTATGCCACCGCGTCCACAAAATCTGAGCGTTCACGGTTCGCCAAGGCTTGGTTAAGGAGGAATTGTCCTCTCGCTTGTCGTTTGCCCCTGTTGTTTTCGGGGTGTACGTTTCTGGGTATAGGTCGGACCGTGATCTTGGCGCGGATGTCCCGTGGGAGGTCCGCAAAGTCTTTTTCTACGTCTCCGTGAGCAAAGCCTAGCTTCTCTAGGATCGTGCGCCCCGGATGCGTCGTCAAAAGATTAGCAAGCTGGGCGCGTTGCTCGGTTTCGGCAATTTCTTCCAGGGTGTTATGCATGCCCAAGTGCCCCAGCTTCTCATTGCTGGTGCTGGTTGGAATGCCGAGGGCTTACTTGGTGACCTTTCTGATTTGGGCATTCAGTCTGTCTCTTTCGGATCGTGTCCAATTGAGCATTGCCGCAACGTATGCGAAGTGACAGGTGACGAACGCGTGTATGAGTTTGATAAGATTATGTTCTTTGAGGCCCCTGTTTCTATTGGCAATTCTTCTGATGAGCCCAATAGCACTGTTGGTTTTGGTGATGAGCTTCTGAACCGTAGAGGCATTGACGCCTTTAGTCTCTACGATCATATCCAGGACTCTGATTTTGTCGACGCACGGTATGGCGTGTCCCGAAGTGGTTCGTACGGTAATTTGCTGATTATAATCGAAGTCTGACGAGTATGGCCTGCGGCCCTTCTGCGTTGGTGTGCGTACGAGCAGCTCCGACTTGGTAGGTGAGCATCTGAGTCCTGTGGGAATTATAAATTCTTCTATGGCGTTCACTGCTTCTTGCAAGATGCCTGCACCATGCCCGGGCTTCCTTTGGACACCCACATGGTGATGTCATCTGCGTATATGGTGTGCTCGAGCCCGTGGATCTGTCCTAGTTTCTCAGCAAGTCCCGCCATGGCAAGGTTGAAACCATAGGGGACATGACCGAGACTTTAGGGGTGCCCCATCTCCCCAGCGAGAGTGTCTCCGTGGAGAGGTCAGCAAATAGGAGCGTAGCCGTCCTGTTATCCGAGAATAACTTGACGTACGAGTGGAATCTAGCTCCGACGTTGAGTTCGGAAATGGTGTCCACAATGTATTGGTGAGAGAGGTTATCGAACGCTTTCTCGAGATCCAATCCGAGAATGGCCTTGGCGTTTCTAATGGGGTCATCAATCATTTGGTGCTTGATTAAAATCATGGCGCCTTGAGTTGATAGACCGGGTCTAAATCCGATGAGGGTGTGTGGTAACAGTCCCTTGTTTTCGAGCTATCTGGAGATTCTGTTCTTAATGGCGTGTTCCGCCGCCTTGCCCACGCACGACGTGAGTGATATGGGTCTGAGGTTCTCGACGCCCGACGGCTTGTTGGACTTTGGAATGAGAACCGTGGTGGCTTTCTTCCATTCCGGTGGGACCCTGCCGGAAGTCCAGACCTGATTGATTTTTATCCGCTAGGAACCCGACGAAGTCTTCGTCCAAGTTACGAAAGGCCTTGTTACTAATACCGTCCGGACTTGGGGCCGATGTGCCATTCAGGTTTTGAAGGACGGTCCTGATTTCTTCCAGGGTGAAGGGTTCATCGAGGTCGGGGTTGTCCGCTCCCGTGTACGGGGAACCGGGTGCCTCGGCCTCATTTTCGTGGCTGCTCGAGAGTGGCATGTATCTTTCGACAAGTCTTGCCATAAATTCCTGCTCGCTGGAGTTTTTGAGCTCACGTTTCGCTATCTTGTCCGCCGCCTTGGTCTGGGAGCTCCTGGTTTGACCTTTGTTAAGAAGGTGTTTGAGTAGGTTCCAAGTTTTTCCATATATCATGCTGCCATCGGCCCTTGCACATACTTCGTCCCATTGTTGGTTGGAGAGTACCACACAGTGCTGCTCAATGTCCTTGTTCAGTAATGCAATCTTTTTCCTAAGTCTTTTATTGAGTCTCTGGGTACGCCATGTCTGCAGTATGGATCTTTTCGCTTCCAGCATGTGAGCGAGCTTAGCGTCCATCTCGATTGTCTGGACATCTGTTTCTATTTCTTTGGTCGCGTTGCGGGCGTCCTCCTTTAGTCCTTGCGTCCACTGTTCTAGTGTAGCGGGCTTGTCGGCACGTTCCTTTCTTATCTGTCTAAATGCATCCCAATCCGTGTATCTCCACTTTCGAAGGGCAATGAGCAGAAGCCTCAAGCGGTCGCTGTATCCTTTCAATTTATTCTCAATAGTGGGGGTGGTGTCATGTCGTGACTTTCAATATAAACAGGGAGGCTGCCTCTGTCTCCTTGCTTGACGGCGGAGCGGTGGCATTCCGCTTCTACACGGCGTTGTTTTGTTCTGTTAAATTTTCTGGAGTGTGAAGGATCCCCTGGGTGCCACTCGCATAATTACTTACGTCGAAAATAACCTTGTCGCGTTCATTTTCTATTTCCGATACAATTTTGAAAAAGTGGTCCATTTCTTTTTCTTCTTTTCTGCTTCGCAAGTAAACAAGGGTGGCAATGTGGGCTTATTGGTACATCTTCACTAAAAGTGGCAGTGAAACTCGAGGAAAATAGAAGACACATAGGACGCCCAGGCTCCTGTGCTTCCTAAGTGCATTCTCTTGTTCTTGCGCTTCGTTGGGCTTGCTTGCGCTCCGCCACCTTTGGTCAATATTCGCAAGTCAACAGAGCACATATACAAGTTGTAACAGCTAACTTTAGCCAGAGTTTAAAGAAATATGTCAATGCCACGTAGCTAGGCAGAACCAAGGTAATGTTGTTCGTCTTCACTGGGAGATACTGAAATTATATTCTTAATTCCGGCTAATTACATATTTAGTCTTAATTAATTAATGAATTTCTCGAACAATAAATTTAGATGAAAATTGTCAATGAGAAAACTAGAGTAACACGAACCCCTCCCGATACAGCTTTCTGTTGCCCAATACGTTCGACATAAAGGTGTTTTTTTCCGAACGTGAAAGAAGCCCTCAAATGCACTCAAGGTTCCTCGAGCGACCTCGAGCGAACTCGAGCGGCGAATGCGCGGCAATTTTGCGTGCATTCGAGGGCTTCCTTCACGCTCGGAAAACCACTTTTATGAAGCAGTTATTGATAAACAGAAACCTGTACCGGGAGTGGTTCGTGTCACTCTACAATTTTCTCATTGACAATTTTCATCTAATTATGTTATTTGAGAAGTTTATTAAATAATTAGGACTAATTATCTAATTATACGGAATTAAAATATAATTTCAGTATGTCCAAGCGAAGACAAACATTACCTTGGTTCTGTCCAGCTACGTGGCATTCGCATATTTTCAAACTCGGGCTGAAATTAGCTAGAATACCCGGTATATCGTTGACGCAAGGGTTAGACGCGCCATTGACGATGTCACGCACAGCTACGCTAATTTGGTTGCTGTCGCGCGACGCCTGTGCTAAAGCCACACTGCACGGGATGTCATGGCATCATAAGCTGAGTAGCGTTATGGTTTCTTGGCTCGTTCCTCAATTTCGCGCTGTTGGTGCCACGCGCAAAAATGGGCTGATCCTGAGCATAGTGCTATCTGCTGTTACCGTGGGTATAAAGCACTATTTATGTGCCAGTGGACATGCCCTGCGCTTCAATGAACTTCTTAGACACAAACATTGCTATGTGCCTCTAGGTATGTGCCCCTGAGGCCACCGGGTATTTGTCGTTCTGCAATAAACCTATGTGAGACCGGCTGTTGTCATAAGGTTTGTTCCACTGGGCAAGTGCGGACTTCGGTACGGCGCCGCTAGATGACGCAACGTGTCCGGAAGTAAGCCTGAAAAAATGAATCTGGCTGCAATCCACGCCTCATACATGCGTATTTTGACTATTCGCACACTTGGATAGTCATCGTAGATGAAGTGGCGCACACGTTTGCATTAGCCTGGCGTGTGACGGGCGGGCAAACTCATCGCTTGCACCCGCAGTACGTAGGTATCAAACCTCGATTTTGGGATTCGCTCTGCATGGCATTGCAAGCGAAAACGCCATGCTGGCACCACAGGTAAGGCTTAACTATTAAGGCTATTATTATTATTATTAAGGCTATTATTAAGGCTATAAGTATTAACTATTAAGGACACTCATGAGCCTTTAGTGGCTCATGAGTGTCCGTGCACAGTCCGCGGTGGACGCAGGAAAGCAGTGATCAATCACAGCCGGTGACAGCTGTCGCAGCGCTTTATGCATGACCCTAGGTGAGCACTGGGTGATCATCATGATAAATAAAAAAACACAAAGAAAAAAAGAAAAAATAAAGCAAATAATAAAAATATTAGCCGAGTCAGTCGGATGTCTCCGAAGAGCGCGCTCACTACGCTTGAATCCCATGCTCGTTGCCACAGCGGCGTCCGTTCGCAGAGCAGTTCACACAACAGCAACAGCGGCAGTCATAGATAGGCTTTCGCCTACCGCAGTTTAGCTCAGCAGAGTGCCCATAGATTTTTCACGCAACACACTCGCCACGGTCCTATGATTGTTCTTTTACAGGTGACGCCAGAGCGCGCGCCAAGCAATCCCGGCGCGTTCATTCAGAAGTAAAGAAATTCAATTGGAGCAGAATGACACTGGTCATGGCGGCGTTCGATACAGCTTCTTGGCCTGAAGCAGAAAGTAGAGGTAGTAGTAGTAGTAGTGAAGTAGAAGCAGAAAGACTTGCATTGTGTTATGCAACACTGTCCACGGTTCTTCACGTACTATGGTGTTCTTGTGCTGGGCACAACGTTTCGGGTTCAAGTCGCGGCCACGAAGCTCGTATTGTCATGTCATGAAAAGCAACGATGCTCATGCACTTAGTTTCAGGAACACGTTAAAAAATCGCAAGTCACTAAATTTAATCCGGAACCCTTCACTACTGCTTCCCTCATGCCATTTTATGTGGTTACTATTCACAATAAAAAAAGTACACGCAAGAATAAACCGAAGAGCTTCTCGTCTGACCCTATATTGACGCTATACATATCCTTGAAACCAATGAGAGAAACCGTTTCACACGGCAAATCGAAGCTTCTGTTTCAACGTATTCTTATTGGTGCAGCTAATGCCCGCGGTTTTATGGAGCTGTATTTGGGCGGAATTGAGTTTGAGTTTACTGAACCACATGGCAGGTACATCAGTACACACATAGACGCGGTTATGTGTCATGGAAAAAAAGCTGCAATTCACAGGTTGACTGGCCCCCTCACCATGGGAAATAAGTCTGCGGGAAGCGCGGGGCAAAGTGCATTGATTTCAGACTGCGAATCTGTGCGGGGAGCACACCCAATGTCAAATGATTAGGGGCGTAAATAACTGAGCTACGCTATTCGTGCGAGACTTCCTAGCCAAAAAGTTCTTACGCTACAATAAGGGTGCAACCGAAGTGGAAATGCATTTAACTTACGGTGTGGTATGAAAGCGAGGAGGAAGCAAAGGGCGGATTAAATAGCAAGAAATGAAAGAAGTGCGGACAACTGATAGATCGCACATCATGCATATGTACTTGAGGCTATATTTTTGTGGCAAATTACTCTGCATGCCTACTCGACAACTTCCGTTTCCGGGTGTTCGTTACAGTGCGCGTCCCCCCCCCCCCCCCCCCAACGCAAACACGAACGCCCCCTTCACCGCACCGCCGTCAAAAGAAGGACAGTGCAAGTGTTACGCAGTCTTCACACCTTTATGCGAGACACAGTACCAATGGACACATGGTGGCATACTTGGCGCAGATAGAGACGCTCTGTTGGAGCAATTTCCGGACAAGTCTGCCAGACTAACCCAGCCTGTAGCAACATCACCGCCACTACCACCCCACCATATTAAAAAGCGAATAAGTACCTTTATTTCGGTAGTAATTACGGAAAAGAAAACAAACAAATTGAGAAATTAAAACTCATCATCGGCTGGTGCCGACGATATTAACTCAAAACTGTTAAAAAATACTAAAGAAATTATTGCAGTGTATTTTTCGATGCTCTTCTCACTTTCACTCGAAACAGGAATTTTACCACACGACTGGAAGGAGGTCAAGGTCATTCCAGTCCACAAATCAGGTAACAAACAATCCTCCCTAAATTACCGCCCCATTTCTCCAATAAGCGTCCCATGCAAAATCGTGGAACACGTCATATACTCTCACATTATGCACTTCCTTGACACTAACAATTTTTTTCATCCTTCCCAGCACGGATTCCGTAAATGTTTATCTTGTGAAACCCAATTTGCTATATTTCTTCATGATCTACATTCTGATCTCGACCTCAACCTTCAGGCCGATGCAATCTTTCTCGACTTCGCAAAAGCATTTGATACAGTACCACATAAACGCCTTATACTAAAACTCTCCCAGCTGAATTTGCACCCTAACCTTCTCGCATGGATCACAGCATTTCTCAACAAAAGCTCGCAGTTTGTTTCAATTAAAAATAGCTGTTCCAGCTCTCTCTCTGTAACATCCGGCGTCCCCCAAGGATCTGTACTTGCACCCCTCTTATTCCACATATATATTAACGACCTGCCTGTACGTGTATCCTCCCATATCCGTTTATTTGCCGACGACTGTGTCATCTATCGAACAATTACAAATAACCCGCCGTGGTAGCTCAGTGCCTACGGTGTTGGGCTACTGAGCGGGATCGGGATCGAATCCCGGCCACGGCGGCCGCATTTCGATGGAGGCGAAATGCGAAAACACCTGTGTACTTAGATTTAGGTGCACGTTAACGAACCCCAGGTGGTCGAAATTTCCGGAGTCCTCCACTAAGACGTGCCTCATAATCAGAAAATGATTTTGGCACGTAAGACCCCGAGGAAGAAGAAGCTGAAGAAAGCGGACGTGCCCCGCATCGGCTCCGTCTTTTTGAATGATTCTGCCGGCACTTTTGGCAGGACCACGCATTGAAGCTCATCATCGGATTCGTGAGGTTAACCCGAATCGGTGGATACCTTTGGACAAGGTGGGCCAGCATTTTTTGGACTTCTATAGCCTCTCTTCTGTGCATCGCAAGTGGGCGCCACGCTGGGCCTAACGCCACGTAGGTCTAGCGAGCCCGCCTAGCCGGCATGGCCGATATACGCATGGACGACGAACTCTCCTCGGAGACGGAAGACGGCGAGGAAAGAATGGGTTGGCAGGTGGTCACCAACCGAAGATCGCGATCTGCGAAAAAGACCTGGGGAGCTGGTGGAGCCGCCAATTTGATCCAAGAATCACAAGGAAAGGAGATCGCCAACAAAGGTGCTGCCGGGGCCGACAAGCTCAAACGCCGGATTGTGAAGGCGTCTAGAATGCCGCAACTGCCGGAGGAGCACAGGAAAATCATCGTTAGGCCTCCAGGAGGCCTCAACCTGTACAAGGTCAGCACAGCTATTGGAGAAGCGGTCGTCGAGGCAGCCGGGCTTACAGCAGACCAAGCGAAGGAAGACATCGTCTGCCCCAACTTCACACAGAGTATTGTGGTGGTTAGTACACCGGACTCCTCTCATGCTGAAAGGTATGTGAGAATCAAGTCCATTACGATCATGGAGGCAGAATATGAAGTGAGTGCTTATGAAACAGGCCCCCACTCTACGTGCAAGGGGGTTATTAGAAGAGTGAACCTCAATGACAGAGTGTGATCACGAAAAAGATTGTGCATGAATACAACCCAACGGCGTTGGCTGCACAACGTATCAAAGCTACGGGATCGGTTATTGTGCTTTTCGACGGATTCAGGGTGCCCAACTTCATCAAATATGGTTCAACCCTCGTGAGGTGCTATCTGTACAGAAAGCAATTTGACGTATGTTGCGCATGTGGAAGAATCGGACACAGATCAGACGTTTGTCCAACACCTGATGTTGTGCAGTGCAGGGGATGTGGTATGCAAAGACCCAGGGGAGGCTCATATCTGCTCTCCCAAATGCAAGTTCTGCGGTGAAGATCACCCCACAGGTGACAGGGCTTGCAAGCAGCGGTACCAAATACCATATGTAGTAAGAATAAGAAGAAGACAACGCTCCAAAGTGGAGACCGAGATGGAATCGGCCCAACCGACAAAGGCAACCCCTCCAGGCGCCGGAAGGCGCTCACGCTCGAGAAGCACATCAAGATCAAGACAGCGCTCAACATCGAGGGGAAGAAACCGTTCCATGTCTCGGGAGGCACAGGTGCGCTTCGAGGAGCAGGAGCTGAAGACAAACAAGAAAAAGGAGCCAGGAGCGACCTGGGCCGAGAAAGTCAAAGGTACTGTGAAAGTCACAGATGCGCTAGCCTCGCAGGAACAAAGTAATGATGCCAGAGTAGAACAGCCGATCAGAGAGGTTATATCACTAAAGAAAGCAAATGAAGAACTTAAGCAGCAGATTCAGGAAATGAAAGAAGGGTTAAGGACAGAAAGCGGCAGTGTGGCAATAGCTAAGCCGGTGTGTAGAAGTAACAGCCAGGAAGAAGACACACCGGCGCCCAAAAAGAGAGCTGTAGTTCCGGAGGCAGAATCGATGTGCTCGGTTCTGGAAGAGATTAGGAATGCGATTAGGGACCTAAAGGACACGGAAGACAGCGTTAACCTAAAGGTGGATAAAACATGGAAGTGGAAGTTAATAGCCGAGAAAAGGTTGAAAAGGCTAGAGGTCCAAGGAGAGGATGAAGAATATATGCCCTTGGAAGCAGAAAGCGCTAGAATACCCCCAGGAGCGGTAGGTGGTACAGTCAAGCGAACAGTGACAGGGGGTAGCCAGTCAGGGGGCAGCGACAATAATAATGGATAACAGAAATAGGCTTATTGTGTGGCAGTGGAACTGCAGAGGATTTCAGCAAAAAAGAGCGTCACTAGCACAGATAATCAAAACGGTTGAAAATAGGCCGAAATTAATAATGTTGCAGGAAACTCTAGCGGAGGAGATCGGGCTGTCCGGCTTCAACTCGGTCTGCAAAGGCAAAGAACCAGGCAGAGGAATTGCCACCCTAATTGACAAGAAAATTCCCTACATAGAGCACGATCTAAAATTAGGGGCGAGTAAAATTGAATACATATTGATAGAAATGGTCCTAAAAAGGCACAGAGGTAAAGCGCAAAGCTTGTTCTGCCTCAACATATATAGCAGTCCCAGAGAGATGAGACAGAGCTTCAGAGCAATTTTTAATAAGGCCATGAGGGTAGCCAAAACTGCGCCACTCATAATAGGAGGGGACTTCAACGCCCCACACCAATCTTGGGGTTACCGCTGGAGTAGTAAAAAAGGGGAAGGAATCTGGCATCTCGCCGCAGATTTAGGCCTTTCTCTTATCACGGACCCAGCCTTTCCTACCAGGTGTGGCAGTTCCACGTGTAGGGACACTACCCCGGACTTATCCTTCACTTATAACTTACCCAGGGCAGACTGGATCAACTCTGGTACGGACCTAGGAAGCGGCCATTACATACTACACATAATGGTGGAAACGACAGGGGGGGAGGTAAAGCATTTCACTTACATAGACTGGGAGCACTTTAGAAAAATCAGAAAAGACACAGCAGACACAGATAGAAAGGGGCGCATCACACTACAAGAGTGGGTGGCTACGCTTAGGGACGACTTGAATGCAGCAACTAAGGCTATAGAGACAGAGGAAGAGGTTGAACAAATTGATAGTAGATTGGCGCATTTGATCGAAGCCAAGCAATCGATTTTACAAAGATGGAAATCACAACGCCTAAACAGGAGACTTAGAAAACGAATTGCTCAGCTCAATAAGAATATAGAGGAACACGCACGATATTTGCAGAAACAAAAATGGGATGAGGTGTGTAAATCTCTAGACGGAAGGATAAAACGTGGAGGCAATTGGAGTCTGCTCAGGCATCTGCTCAACGAAAAAGGCACTAAATCGAATAGACGTACAGCAGTGGCGAAACTGGTACACCAGGAGAGTCAGACTGCAAGTGCAGAGAGCATAATTGAGCGATTGGCTACTAAATACTTGCCTCTCAGGAAAGAAGATCAGGATGTGACTTATCCCGATTACTTAGGGGTAGAATGCAAATATATGGATCAGGAATTCACCGAAAGTGAGGTACGCACGGCACTGTATGATCTGAATAGTAGGTCAGCAGCTGGCCCGGATGGCATCTCTAACAGATTGCTTAAGAATTTGGACGACGATTCAATAAAGTATCTGACCACATACATTAATGACCTATGGAAAAATGGGGTATATCCAGATGAATGGAGGACGGCCAGTACTATCTTAATACTAAAGCCGGGCAAGCAACTCAACTTGGATAATCTGAGGCCAATTTCGTTAACATCATGTCTAGGGAAGACAATGGAGCATGTCATATTGAACAGGTTAACGAAATATGTGGAGGACAATGACATCCTACCGTACAATCTGATTGGTTTCAGATCAGGCTTGTCCACACAAGATGCCATGTTGTTAATCAAACATCAACTGCTATTAGCTAAACCACAAAACACTCCAGCTCTCTTGGGGTTGGATGTCGAAAAAGCTTTTGACAGAATTAAGCATAGAGCAATACTTGAAGTGATTTCCGAACTGGGATTGGGGAGAAAACTCTATGAAGTGGTCAAAACCTTTCTTGGCAATCGTTCAGCTCACCTTAGATTCGGGGATATTAAATCAAAGAAGATGGATCTCGGTGACAGAGGGACGCCACAAGGGTCGGTCTTGTCACCTATGCTTTTCAACCTGGCCATGTCAAATGTGGCAAAGGGATTAAAAGGGATAGAGGGCATTCACTTTACCATTTATGCAGACGATGTGACTATATGGACCGCTGAAGGAAGTATGGGACATGCGGAAAGCAGACTTCAGAAGAGCATTTATGAGGTAGAGTCTATTTTAGAAGGCATGGGACTCAAATGCTCTGCTAATAAGTCTGAACTCCTTCTACTCAAGAACAGAAGAAGGGGCAGAAAACCGAGGGGATACGTTCCCGAGGAAGAACCCAGGTTAGTACTGACCACGAAGGCAGGCGAATCTATTAAGCAAGTAGAATCCATTAGAGTCTTAGGGTTATTCCTGGAGGCAAACGGGGCAAATGGAAGAACAATACGACACATCACAAGCAAGACTGTGGAGGTAATAGGACTGCTAAGGAGAATCACTAACAGACACACAGGGCTGGGAGAGGAGAGCGCCATGAGACTGGTCCACGCTTTCGCCTTGTGTCACTTCTCATATGTAGCTGGGATGCTCACTTGGACACAGACAGAGATAAACAAGTTGAACAGATTAATTAAAAGGCTAGTCAAAACAACAGTGGGGTTACCGATTAACACTCCGGATAACAAATTAATGAAACTCGGGCTCCACAACACAATAGCCGAGATAATTGAAGCTCAGCAAATTGCCCACAGAGAGAGGCTCTCTGGAACAAGGCCAGGTAGAGCAATACTAGAAGAGGTAGGATGGTGCCCAACCGAATCCAAAATTTCAGGTGAAGGCACAGTAGAACTAAAAGATAGCATAAGAGAGGTAATCAAGACGACTCCTTTCCCCAGAAATATGCACCCGGTGCACAACCTGGAAAGACGAAAGGCAAGGGCCAAAGCTCTCCTGCAAGAGATAGAACACGACAGAGAACATGCGGCATTTGTAGATCCTGCGTGGGTCAGAGGAAAGAAAGCCTTTACGGCAGTAGTAGTAGATGCAGATGGTCTCACTCGGGATGCTATTACAATCATGACTAAAGACACGACAGTCGCGGAACAAGTAGCGATAGCATTGGCTTTAAGGAATAATAAGTGGACGAAGATTTAGAGTGACTCTAAGATGGCTATTAGACACTTTACCAAAGGCTTTGTAACCAAAAGGGCTGCCCAGCTCATCGGTGAGTTGGACAGCCAAGAGATCGAAATCCGCTGGTTTCCTGCGCACATGGGGACAGGCCGCCATTGGAATCTGAACCTGGCAACGTTTAACGTTAGAACGCTATCTAGTGAGGCGAGTCTAGCAGTGTTATTGGAGGAATTAGAGGGTAGTAAATGGGATATAATAGGACTCAGTGAGGTTAGGAGGACAAAAGAAGCATATACAGTGCTAAAAAGCGGGCATGTACTGTGTTACCGGGGCTTAGCGGAGAGACGAGAACTAGGAGTCGGATTCCTGATTAATAAGGAAATAGCTGGTAACATACAGGAATTCTATAGCATTAACGAGAGGGTGGCATGTCTTGTTGTGAAACTTAATAAGAGGTGCAAAATGAAGGTTGTACAGGTCTACGCTCCTACATCTAGTCATGATGACCAGGAAGTCGAAAGCTTTTATGAAGACGTAGAATCGGCGATGGGTAAAGTCAAAACAAAATACACTATACTGATGGGCGACTTCAATGCCAGGGTAGGCAAGAAGCAGGCTGGAGACAAGTCAGTGGGGGAATATGGCATAGGCTCTAGGAATAGCAGAGGAGAATTATTAGTAGAGTTTGCAGAACAGAATAATATGCGTATAATGAATACCTTTTTCCGCAAGCGGGTTAGCCGAAAGTGGACGTGGAGGAGCCCGAATGGTGAGACTAGAAATGAAATCGACTTCATACTCTGCGCGAACCCTGGCATCATTCAAGATGTAGACGTGCTCGGCAAGGTACGCTGCAGTGACCACAGGATGGTAAGAACTCGAATTAGCCTAGACTTGAGGAGGGAACGAAAGAAACTGGTACACAAGAAGCCAATCAATGAGTTAGCGGTAAGAGGGAAACTAGAGGAATTCCGGATCAAACTACAGAACAGGTATTCGGCTTTAACTCAGGAAGAGGACCTCAGTGTTGAAGCAATGAACGACAATCTCATGGGCATCATCAAGGAGTGCGCAATAGAAGTCGGTGGTAACGCCGTTAGGCAGGAAACCAGTAAGCTATCGCAGGAGACGAAAGATCTGATCAAGAAACGCCAATGTATGAAAGCCTCTAATCCTACAGCTAGAATAGAACTGGCAGAACTTTCTAAGTTAATCAACAAGCGTAAGACAGCGGACATCAGGAACTATAATATGGATAGAATTGAACAGGCTCTCAGGAAAGGAGGAAGCCTAAAAACAGTGAAGAAGAAACTAGGAATAGGCAAGAATCAGATGTGTGCGTTAAGAGACAAAGCCGGCAATATCGCTACTAATATGGACGAGATAGTTCAAGTGGCTGAGGAGTTCTATAGAGATTTATACAGTACCAGTGGCACCCACGACGATAGTGGAAGAGAGAATAGCCTAGAGGAATTCGAAATCCCACAGGTAACGCCAGAAGAAGTAAAGAAAGCCTTAGGAGCTATGCAAAGGGGGAAGGCAGCTGGGGAGGATCAGGTAACAGCAGATTTGTTGAAGGATGGTGGTCAGATGGTTCTAGAGAAACTGGCCACCCTGTATACGCAATGCCTCATAACCTCGAGCGTACCGGAATCTTGGAAGAACGCTAACATAATCCTAATCCATAAGAAAGGGGACGCCAAAGACTTGAAAAATTATAGACCGATCAGCTTACTGTCCGTTGCCTACAAAGTATTTACTAAGGTAATCGCAAATAGAATCAGGAACACCTTAGACTTCTGTCAACCAAAGGACCAGGCAGGATTCCGTAAAGGCTACTCAACAATAGACCATATTCACACTATCAATCAAGTGATAGAGAAATGTGCAGAATATAACCAACCCTTATATATAGCTTTCATTGATTACGAGAAAGCGTTTGATTCAGTCGAAACCTCAGCAGTCATGGAGGCATTACGGAATCAGGGTGTAGATGAGCCATATGTAAAAATACTGGAAGATATCTATAGCGGCTCCACAGCCACCGTAGTCCTCCACAAAGAAAGCAACAAAATCCCTATAAAGAAAGGCGTCAGACAGGGAGATACGATATCTCCAATGCTATTCACAGCATGTTTACAGGAGGTATTCAGAGGCCTGGAGTGGGAAGAATTGGGGATAAAAGTTGATGGAGAATACCTTAGCAACTTGCGATTCGCTGATGATATTGCCTTGCTTAGTAACTCAGGAGACCAATTGCAATGCATGCTCACTGACCTGGAGAGACAAAGCAGAAGGGTGGGTCTGAAAATTAATCTGCAGAAAACTAAAGTACTGTTTAACAGTCTCGGAAGAGAACAGCAGTTTACGATAGGTAGCGAAACACTGGAAGTGGTAAGGGAATACATCTACTTAGGGCAGGTAGTGACCACGGATCCGGATCATGAGACTGAAATAACCAGAAGAATAAGAATGGGTTGGGGTGCGTTTGGCAGGCATTCTCAAATCATGAACAGTAGGTTGCCACTATCCCTCAAAAGGAAAGTGTACAACAGCTGTGTGTTACCAGTACTCACATATGGGGCAGAAACCTGGAGGCTTACGAAAAGGGTTCTGCTGAAATTGAGAACGACGCAACGAGCTATGGAAAGAAGAATGATGGGTGTAACGTTAAGGGATAAGAAAAGAGCAGATTGGGTGAGGCAACAAACGCGGGTAAACGACATCTTAGTTGAAATCAAGAAAAAGAAATGGGCATGGGCCGGACATGTAATGAGGAGGGAAGATAACCGATGGTCACTAAGAGCTACGGACTGGATTCCAAGAGAAGGGAAGCGTAGCAGGGGGCGGCAGAAAGTTAGGTGGGCAGATGACATTAAGACGTTTGCAGGGACAACATGGCCACAATTAGTACATGACCGGGGCAGTTGGAGAAGTATGGGAGAGGCCTTTGCCCTGCAGTGGGCGTAACTAGGCTGATGATGATGATGATGATGGGGTCTGTCGATCCATCTCGGAAGAATTTAAACGAGATGGCTAACGCAGCTGCATGAGGACTTACTATCCGTGCACTACGCGACCAGGACCTTAATATTATACAGGAGGAGAACAGGGACCAATTACTAACATATATTGAAATCACGAGGCATTATTACATGAACAGAAGGGAATTCCCAGTGCCACACGCTAAGCTCAATAGAGCTCAAGCGGCGACTCTGAGATTTTTGCAAACAAGAACTTATCCAAGTCCAAACTTTATTAACAAGATATATCCTGAAAGAGAGATACCAATCAATTGCGAGAAGTGTAATGGCATCATTACTCTGGATCACATGCTTTGGCAGTGTCCTGTGACTTTCACAGACTGTGACAAGGAGAGAGACTGGTGGCAAGACTACTTGCTTAATAGATTCGCCTGCCTTCGTGGTCAGTACTAACCTGGGTTCTTCCTCGGGAACGTATCGCCTCGGTTTTCTACCCCTTCTTCTGTTCTTGAGTACAAGGAGTTCAGACTTATTAGCAGAGCATTTCAGTCCCATGCCTTCTAAAATAGACTCTACCTTATAAATGCTCTTCTGAAGTCTGCTTTCCGCATGTCCCATACTTCCTTCAGCGGTCCATATAGTCACATCATCTGCATAAATGGTAAAGTGAATGCCCTCTATCCCTTTTAGTCCCTTTGCCACTTTTGACATGGCCAGGTTGAAAAGCATAGGTGACAAGACCGACCCTTGTGGCGTCCCTCTGTCACCGAGATCCATCTTCTTTGATTTAATATCCCCGAATCTAAGGTGAGCTGAACGATTGCCAAGAAAGGTTTTGACCACTTCATAGAGTTTTCTCCCCAATCCCAGTTCGGAAATCACTTCAAGTATTGCTCTATGCTTAATTCTGTCAAAAGCTTTTTCGACATCCAACCCCAAGAGAGCTGGAGTGTTTTGTGGTTTAGCTAATAGCAGTTGATGTTTGATTAACAACATGGCATCTTGTGTGGACAAGCCTGATCTGAAACCAATCAGATTGTACGGTAGGATGTCATTGTCCTCCACATATTTCGTTAACCTGTTCAATATGACATGCTCCATTGTCTTCCCTAGACATGATGTTAACGAAATTGGCCTCAGATTATCCAAGTTGAGTTGCTTGCCCGGCTTTGGTATTAAGATAGTACTGGCCGTCCTCCATTCATCTGGATATACCCCATTCTTCCATAGGTCATTAATGTATGTGGTCAGATATTTTATTGAATCGTCGTCCAAATTCTTAAGCAATCTGTTAGAGATGCCATCCGGGCCAGCTGCTGACCTACTATTCAGATCATACAGTGCCGTGCGTACCTCACTTTCGGTGAATTCCTGATCCATATATTTGCATTCTACCCCTAAGTAATCGGGATAAGTCACATCCTGATCTTCTTTCCTGAGAGGCAAGTATTTAGTAGCCAATCGCTCCATTATGCTCTCTGCGCTTGCAGTCTGACTCTCCTGGTGTACCAGTTTCGCCACTGCTGTACGTCTATTCGATTTAGTGCCTTTTTCGTTGAGCAGATGCCTGAGCAGACTCCAATTGCCTCCACGTTTTATCCTTCCGTCTAGACATTTACACACCTCATCCCAATTTTGTTTCTGCAAATATCGTGCGTGTTCCTCTATATTCTTATTCAGCTGAGCAATTCGTTTTCTAAGTCTCCTGTTTAGGCGTTGTGATTTCCATCTTTGTAAAATCGATTGCTTGGCTTCGATCAAAGGCGCCAATCTACTATCAATTTGTTCAACAGTGGAGGTCTTTTCGATCAAGTACAGGCCGTCCAGAAGGCCCATGATACGGCGGTAAGGTTAAACCTTACTGTCGCGACGTGGGAGCCGCCTGCGTCAATCTAAGGGTTGATCTTCAGGACATTAAATAAAGTTCATCATACCATACCATACGTAAGACCACATAATTTTTTTTTTAATTACAAATGTTTCTGATCAAACTGCACTCCAACATGAGCTTAACCTTGTACAACAATGGTGTGATCTTTGGTTAATGAAGCGTAATCCCACTAAATGCAAGCTCGTATCGTTTCATCGCAAGCTTGATCCCTTATCATTCTCATACCTTATCTTTCACTCCACTGTCGAGCAAGTTCAATCATACAAAAACCTAGGCGTCACCTTATCCTCTGACCTTTCATGGAACGCACACATCAGCAATATCATATCATCCGCGAACAGATCCCTCGGTTTTTTAAAGCGTCATTTGCGTCACGCACCATCAGACATAAAACTTCTCGCGTACAAATCACTTATCAGATCGAAACTAGAATGTGCAGCGCCCATCTGGAGCCCGCACCAGGTATTCTTAAGAAGCGAACTAGAATCTGTACAATATTGTGCCACTAGGTTCATCCATTCTTTATATTCATACGACATAAGCATATCATCCCTAAAACGTTAAACTGATCTTGCTAATCTTTCTGTGCGTCGTCGCATCGCCAGTCTTTGTTTGTTTCACAATTTATTTCACAGTTCCCTCAATCAAGCACCGTATATCATCCCACCGGCGCGCATATCTCCCCGTACGTCCCATCTCAATCGCACGCGCTCCTGCTCACACCCCTACTTTTGCGGCCTCATTTTTTCTTCGCACAGCAGTGGACTGGAATGGCCTTCCCCGTGACATTGCAGCCATCACGTGTTCATCAACTTTTGCGCAAAACCTAGCTACATTTGTTTGTCATGAAGATCCCTCTTTGTAACCTTTATTTGTAAACCCACCCCTTATGTAATACCCCCTAACCGGGGTCTTTAAGGTAATAAAGTGAAGTGAAGTGAAAGTAAAGCTGCTAATAGAGTTAGCCTAAACGATTCATCTCGTTTCGAAGCGTTGTTTATATATAAGTATACGATGTACTAAGATGGGGGACACATGAAAAGATAGATACACTCACCAAGTTTGAAAAGGCCGCCTCCTGGCTGGCGTGCACGCTCGATGACACGCCTGTGACGATATTCCACAAGATGGCAGCAATGCCGGAAAAGAATTTTTGTGTGTTAGAATATGCAAAGCGCTAGTCGGTTACAGCGTGCAGCGTGCAGCGTGCATTCGCATGCAGACACTGAAAAGCTGCGCCTGGTCTCCAGAACATTTTGCGTTGGTTTCGCCAGTTTCATGATAATGTCTGCGTAAATGGAAAAGAACAGATCGACCGCATGTCTTACAGGGAATCGCGGAGCGCGTGAGACCTAGCTTAGTGCGCAGATCATAAAAGTCAACCGTTCGTGCAAGCCGCACACATTGAACATTTGTAGAATGTACGAGAAACTTGGTGAGTGTATGCATCTTTTCATGTATCACCCATCTTTGTACGTCGTATACATTTAAATAAACTATACTTTGAGACCCGATGCATCATCTAGGCTAACTCGTAGATAATTTATAAGGCCGCAATGGAGGGCGACTAGCGCCCGTTTGTTCATGAGTATGGTATGTGATTGCGCTGCACACGGTTGTAGGTGCGGTTCTAATGTTTAGCATAGGCTCAGTATCAGCTCGCTCGACAGCCAGTGCTGTCGGTGGACGACGTTGTCAAACGCAAACCAACGAAGTAATGCGCCCTCCCTTCCCATAGGATCCTTGTCGATGGCTGGGAGAGCTACGAAAGCAACCCTGAAAGAGAAATGCCGAAAAAGCTCCTGTCTATTGACACTCCCAAACTATGAGAGAAAACTTCACTACGTAACATCCGCACGAGCAAGTTTCACTGCCTATCACTCTTCGACATTGTATAAGCGTTCAACGCTTCGTCTTGACTTCTCAGCTGATAAAACACGATGATGGCTCATACCCGGTAAAGAGCTTGCTTTAGAGGTTCAGGCGACCGCATTCCAACAGAGGTGAAATGCACAAAGGCGCGTGCGCTTCAAATTTGGAGAGGGGAAATAAATCATATGTTGGTGACGTCAAGGCCTGGAGCGCCTGACTACGCTTTCTGTCATAGCCCAAGTAGCACCTGATAAAAGTCGAGGCTAAACAGTGAACATCACCACAATGTTCAGCACTAACGTGTCCATAAGCTTACGAATATCATAAGAACGCGCGTTCAAGTGCACGCAAGAATACTGCACTGTACCGTACAGGAAGGACATAACGGTTCAACATTTCATCTGGTATGGGATCAAATCGCTTCAAGGCCTCGAAACTTAGACACTAGTGCACTTTGTTCGGAGCCGTCACTGTCACGGCCCTTAAAGTACAATGCCAAGGGGGTGTTAGCGGCGACAGATACCGTTCTGTAAAAATGCAAATGCCGCCTCACAGTACGAAGCGAACTGTTGCTCAAGAGCAACAGTGCGTCAGAATTCTGGGCGAATTTTTGATGTTGTAAAACGTTATCAGCCTATTATCATGTCCACTGCACGTCGAAGGCCTCTCCAAGCGATTTATAGTTACCCGTGACCTGCGCTACATGATTCCAAGCTGTGACTGCTAATTTTCTTAGTGGTTACTTCACCTAATTTTCTCATCGACAACGTTTTCTTTCCCCTACCACTCACTCGATATTTTTAATGTACCACGGATTATCTGCCCTATGAATTATCTGGCTTGCCCAGCTCCAATTTTTCCTCTCAATTTCAACTAACACTATCCCTTTTGACCTCAATTCCATACCGCTTTCTTCCTGTCTCTTAACGTTAAGTCTAACAGTTTCCCCTTCATCGTTTGTTTGAGCTTTCCACAACTTGTTCTCAAGCTTCGATGTTAACCTCCAAGTTTCTGCTCCAGATGATAGCGCTGGAAGAATGGAATAATTGTGGACTATCTTTTTCAACAACCACGGGCATTATTTATGCGCTCCGATCGTTTTTCACTCTTTTCAAATTTTGTTCTCACGATCAGGGTTCCGTATGAGTAATTCACCCAAATGAGCTTACACCTGCATACACTCAGGGGGCTGACTGCCCATCATAAATTTTTATTCTCTTGACCGGCTATTCAACATTGTCTTCAGCATAATCATCTTCAACCGACTCTTACACTTTATTGGTTAAGGCCCTCAATATATTTTTCAATGAGTCCCCAGGATTCCTGAAAAAGAGAATGTCATCGGCAAGCTATAGGGTGTTTATATATTCGCCGTTGGCTTGTTCTCAAGCTTCTTTGTCAGCCGCCAAGCCTCTGCGCCGTATGTCAGCACCGGTAAAATGCACTGATTGTATGCTTTCCTTTTCAATGATAACGGTAAGCTCCCATTCAGGAGCTCACGATGTCTGCCGTACGCGATCCAGCCCATTTTTATTCTTCTATGAATTTCCTTCTCATGGTCCGGGTTCCCTGTGATTAGTTGACCTAGCTAAACGAACTCCTCCACAGACTCTAGAGGCTGACTTGCGATCTTGAACTCTTATTGCCTTGCCAGGTTATTTTTCATTATCTTTGTCGTCTGCATATTATTCTTCAGTCCCACTCTTACACTCTCCCTGTTAAGGTGCTGGATCATTTGTTGTATTTCGTCTACATTGTTGCTGAATAGAACAATGTCATCGGCAAACCGAAGGTTGTGGAGGTATTCACCGTCGATCTTTACTCCTAAGCCTTCCCAGTTTAATAGCTTGAATGCTTCTTCAAAGCACGCAGTGAATAGCATTGGAGAGATTATGTCTCCTTGTCTGACCCCTCTATTTATAGGTATCTTTCTACTTTTCTTGTGTAGAATTAAGGTGGCTGTAGAATCTCTGTAGATATTTTCTACGGTATTTACGTAAGTGGTCTGTACTCCTTGATTACGCAATGCCTGATGACTGCTGGTACCTCTACTGAATCAAATGATTTTTCATAATTTATGAAAGCCATATAGAGAAGTTTATTCTACTCTGCGGATTTCTCGATATATAACCTGGGTAATGACATGGATGTGATCCATTGTAGAGTAACCCTACCTGAAGCCAGCCTGCTCACTTGGTTGACTAAATTCCAGTGTCGTCCTTATTCTATTGGAGCTTATTTTGGTAAATATTTTATATAATACTGGGAGTAAGCTAATGGACCTAGAATTTTTTAGTTCTTTAACGTCGCCCTTTTTGTAGATTAGTATAATGTTTGCATTCTGCCAGTTTTCTGGGACCCTTGAAGTCGATAGACACTTCGTATAGAGAGCCGCCAGTTTTCTTATCATTAGGCCTCCTCCATCTTTGATTAAATCGACTGTTATTCCATCCTCTCCTGCCGCCTTTCCCCGTTTCACGCCTTGCAAGGCCTTTGTGACCTCATCTCTAGTTACAGGAAGACTTTCTGTATACTGTTCGTTATTGTTTTAAATAGAGTGCTTCTTAGTCGTCTGGGTACAGTAAAGGTCAGCATAGAATTCTTCCGCTGCTTTTACTATATTTTTGAGACTCCTGATGATATTACCCTGCTTATCGTTTAGTGCATACATCTTGGTTTGTCCTATGCCAAGTTTCCTTCTCAATGATTTCAGGCTGACTCAATGTTTTACGGCTTCTTCAGTCTTTCTCACGTTACAGTTTCGAATATCACTTGTTTTCGCCTTGTCGATCAATTTTGAAAGTTCCGCGACTTCTATCTTATCTCTTAAGTTGGATACTTTCATTCTTTGTCGTTTCTTTATTAGGTCCTTTGTTACTTGGGAGAGCTTGCCTGCTGGTTGCCTTGGTGCCTTGCTTCCCACTTCAATTGCTGCCTCTGAAGCCAGCCTCGTTACGGTTTCATTCATTACCTCTATGTCGTCACCATCATCTCTCTGTTTTAAGGCTCCATATTTGCTTGCAACTGTGAACTTATGCGACAGTTATTCGCTTCGTTCGTAGGTGTATTTTATTTCACAGCATCACTATTATTCCAGCATCACTGTTATTCCAGCATCACTATTAATTTTCGTTTCAGTGGTATTGCGCGATCTTGCTCGCCCATCCAATCGTATTGATGTCTCGCGTGGTATCATAGGCAGGATTGCGCCGCCTCGTACGCATATGTTGGTTCACATCGTGGGGCCCACACTGGAAACACCGTGGGCACGTCACTACAGTGCGTCGACTTAGTGCTGAATTGAAACCAAGAGCAACATAATAGACGGCTGAGCCCAACAACACGGAAGGCGACAGCGCATTGTACAACAGCAAATTTTGGTAATTAGAAAAGTTTAGGCATTTTTTCTTCGTTTCATCTCATTTGGAGAATTATAGCCTCAATGACGTTGGGAAATATAATGATGCCCAGAACTATGAGCGAGACACAGCTCAAGCTAGACAGAAAGCAATGCAGTCCCATTCCACTCTGTGGAGGTATGGCGAACAGGGAAACTGTGTATGTGGGCCCCTTAATGGCGAACTGTTCATTCTCGTTGGGCAAACGCCATATGCACATAAATGGAAGGCGAGGCGCGACTAGTCGCTCCTCCACTATGTTGAGCCTCGCGAGATGATGAGACGTCGAGGGGCAAACATACACTTATAGTGATGCGAAACACGGCACGACACCTTTTTCTACTGAATCTCGGCACGTAGAACAGTCGCGCATGTCACCGCACTCCGAAGGCACGCACTGGTTCAGCGTAGCCAAGGTGCTAATGCGTTGGCCGACGTCCCGCAGTGCAGTAATGGTTGTGATATCACTCGAAAACAACCAGCGGTCACCCACTACACAGGCCATGCAAAGTAGGTTCCGTTGCTCAGGTGAAACGTTCCAAGTTTGCGGGAACGGGGCCACAAGACGGTTCGCATTTCTTTCCGCCTCGCAGTCCTGGCGGGCAGCACGCTTACGGGACTGCCATCATGGCAGACCGGAAGGAAAGGAAAGAAGGTGCGCAAGATCTTGGAGCGCTCACAAAGAGAGGGCAGTGCGAACGTAGACATCACCGACGCGGGTCAACGTGTAGTATCTGTTCTTATCAGCATAATATCTGATGCGGGTTGTATTCGGATCTCGGATACTAAGCTTATTTTTGCAAGTTGGCGAGGTCTTAAAGCCTCATTCACCTCCGCCACGGGTCAGCCCGGTATTGCACTGTCTTGGGAATCGGCCCACGTCTGGGCAGAAATTCTCGATCTACGCGGCTCGACAGACGAGCGCAATTTTTTCCAGAACCTAGCCATATACAGCATCGCTGTAAAAAAACCACAAATTGCTCAAAGACACATGAATGTAAACCTTTAGTATTGTCTGGGATGGACACTGCACTCCTATTTGTTACTGCCCAATGGAGTGTCAGAATGAGCATGAAAAGTGAGGCTAATGCGTGCACAATAAAACACCGTCCATCATACATTAAGCAGAAATGCGCAGCACAGCATTAATATTGCTGCCTTCCACAGCAGCGCATCTCCAATACCGTTATGCATTAAAACTGCTCAGTACGCTTTGAAATTACCGATCAGAGCGTACCACAAATTTATAAGCACGCGCATCCACGGCTATCCATTGTCGCGTCTTGCCTATCATCTGCAATTGCGCGTACCAACGCTTACGCAAGCCAGCTCGAGCGTCACTAGTAGAGATAATTAGGTTCGTAAGACTGCAATCCCCGTATCGTAAAAAATTTATTCTTACGTTGGCCGCTACGACAGCCGTTTGGGTTTTGTGAATCGACTTACGCTTACTTATTAGCAAGTACAGCAGTTGGTACCTGTGCTGTCATTACATACACCTTTTTGCAACGACAGCGCTTGTCTTTACAGTGGCGGGCATCGAAAGGTTGCTGATCTTACGAACGATTTTAGCTTTGTGAATACGTTTTTTTTTCGTAATGCGCCAAAATTTGTTCGCAGGTACGCTTAGTGAATTCTGCCTCAGGTCTCAACAATCGCAGCTTGATTCTTTGCTTAAAAAAGGTGGTCGAGGCGATTTTTTTTCTTCTGCACATCTTGAAAATATAATATAAGGTAGCACTGAAAGAAAAAAAAAATTGTGCTCTATGTACAATAGTGCTGCTAATTATTGGTTTAGCCCCAGAAATGTTTGCCCCGTAGAGCTGAAGCATCTTAACCAAACCAATAAATTACCTCGTAATTTATTTCTTGGATGATTTTGCCCTTTCTCCGTAGTTAACCGTTTCGCACATTCACATCTTTTATTTATTTATTTTTCACCTTCTACGGCACGTTGCTCGTAACCACCTCGCTCTTGGTAAATGAGCATTATGAGAATTCTGTCAATGAGTCCGACACAGAGAAGAATATTGGCAAAGAGAGAAAGAGAGAAAGAGACTTTTATTGTCAAGGTTGAGTGGAGTTTTCTTTCCTAGCCAAAAAATAGCGGTAACAACACCAGGCTTCGTGCACATGCTACAGTGGCTACTCTCCCAATTCTGTTTTTTATGTGTGTGTTTGCGTAGTGGAAGATCAAAGCGAAAACACAGGTTCAGCAGTATTCTTGAATGACCGCTCCTGAATACCAACCAAACAGAAAAAAAAGAACACTTACCATTAGGGTACGCTTCGTAAGCCAGAAAACATGCTCAAAGAAACAACTGGCGATTGAAGCACGAAATTTCCTCCCCAGCTGGCCGCAGTGTTCTTGGCTTTGGCGGTGTCTGTTCGGCCCTTTAATTGGTAGACGGCTAAGCCGACCGCGACCATCTGAAGTTTCGTTCCAGTTCAAAAGAAGCAGTCGAGGAAGACAGCTTGACAGCATCGAAGTGAAAAACAGTGCAGACAACGTTGCTGTCCAAACAAGACGGCGGCTTAGCAGGAAGCGTGCAAACACGGCGGCAAGGTCACCTGTACCCCAAAAAACGTAGTCATGTTTTTCCATACGCATAATGTAATTCGACCTGGGTTTTTCGATACGTTCTTGCGTGCAAAGAACACAGACAAGACGTTTGCTTTTCTTAGCTTTTTCGTGACGCCGCAAGGTAGCGCCACCTGTCAGAGGCGCCTTCCCATTGTCTTCCAGATGGTTTCGAATTTGTGCCCTTTTCCGAGCTCGAAGCTGGCTTAGCTGTCTCGAGCTTGAGCGCAAACAGCGCAACACAACCGAATGTCAGAAATGGGCAAAACAGAGCTGTGTGTGCAGGCTGTGTCCGATGGTGACAAGAATTCACGCCAAAAGGTAGTCAGTACGTTCTATTTTGAGCGTTGTAATTATTGTGATATTGATCTCTGAGCATTTCATACATTATTATCATTGAGCAACAATGACGAGCCTACGATAAAGTCATAAAGTCACAGTGAGCCAAGAAATTAAACTTTGACGTTCACTTTCTCATTTAACAATCGCCCTCCTGCCACGAAATTAACGAAAATGGAGTTCTTAAAGAAGACTTGATCCGTATAACAGTGGTTCAATGATTCCCTATAGTGTTCGTTTAAAGATTTCTAAGAGCTGATGTCAACCGATGACTCCTAAAATATATATATATATATATATATATATATATATATATATATATATATATATATTTTTTTTTTTGCCCACATCTCCTGATTCATTGCTGAACTGCCCCCTCCTCTACCCTCAAACGTATCACGCTTTCTGAAGCCACCATAATCACCGTCATTACATTGAAATGTATCCGTGAATTGAGGGAAAGTTGGTTAAGGGAGAGAACTACAAGTCAAACCATGCAATGCATTATTTCATAAGGTTGCGTGCAAGAAATCTTTCAGAACTAGACATTGTTTTCTGATAAGTTTGACCACTGCAACGGGGCCTAGAGCCATTTGGTTGCTCTGAAAGCCACTACCATGGGCTGCAATAGTAGAGGCCGGAGGTACATTTCAGAATGTTATATTTTCTCACTTTCGCTCCGCTTATGAGAGTTGGCACATGCCATGTCAGATGACATGCTAAGAACGTGTAGCATATATACACTTAGTCACGGTCGTACGACTTGATCGGAAATAGAGCCTACTTTACATTTGCCGTTAAGTAAGAAGCTGAACGTATGGAAATCGACACAGCATGAAGATGCTTTGTAAATGGCACATACTCTAAAAGTTGTACTTTTAAAGCACGAGCATGAAATTGCAATACCCGCCGTGGTTGGTCAGTGGCTATGGTGTTCAGCTATTGAGCACGAGACCGCGGGATCGAATCCATACCGCGGCGGCTGCATTTCGTTGGGTGCGAAATGCGAAAACACCCGAATACTTAGATTTAGGTGCACTGCGGAGTCCTCCACAACGGCGTTCCTCATAATTAGAAAATAATTTTGCACGTTAAATCCCATAATTCTTTTTATGTTACACAATTCTGGGAAACACAAACCTACTATTTTATTGTTTATATATTTCAGAAACATAGGTGGCGCAATCTTCCTACTATATTGAAAATTGTGGATTGGTTGTAGGCTTCACTAAATTTAATGACAAAAATATCTGTCGCAACATTGTGAAAGCGGTGAACGGGATTTCTTTTGATTATGGCATCCCCCGTGTAGAACAATGCTTATTAGGAATGCAAATACTCTTAAGCCAACATTGTTGCAAAAACGGCTTTGTGCACATCGAGCCACGGCAGCTGTAGCGGAACATGGTAGGGTCTAACAGCTGCTCCCTCATTTTCGATTCATCGCAGGTTTGCTATAGTGTGAAGCCGCTGTGAATGGACTCCTGTGAACCTCTGAATGAGCTGCTGGGAACGCCAGGAGTGGGCTCTTCCTTCATACACTGTCTACAGGCAACGGATTCAGGACTTCAAACGCATATATGCTAACGCACCAGCACATTTCCAATTCCGCTAGGCACACAAGGCGCCTCTTCAAAGCAAGCCTGTTTGCTCATTGACATGCTCGCAAACAAAGGGGCGGCCTAAGACAAGCGCGATCGGAAGAGTATCGCAAACATGGCAGAAACTCGACGAAGCGAGCGGGAAGGAATTCTACAACCACGCTTAAACAGGGCTTTGATAACTTCATCTCTGCTTTGCCGTTGGCGCCACTGCAATTCACACTGGCTTCCTTAACGCATGCTTAGCGAGAGAGTGCGAGGTCTGAACATAGCCATGTGCGCATGGTTCGCGTGACTTGGCATGCTTGTCATCGCTTGTGATCGTGAACAAGAGCGTGAACATTCCCGAGCTTAACCTAGATAAACCTCTACTCACACCCACCCCCCTCCCAATCCCTACGCCTTTAAGGTCTCCAGAACCACGACAACGCACATACGGTGAGGTCGACTGGTGAAAAAAAAAAGCGATAGAAAGAACAATGGCAACACCGGCAGATGTCAAAGCCGTTTTGAGTCGTGGACGCTCGTAGGAACGCATTTCGCAAGCAAAATATGCATATAGAACGCGTATATCGAAATCTATCCGACGCGAAACTTTGGTAAAACACCGCGATATACAGGGTGTCTCGCGTCACTTGAGCCCAACTTTCAGCATACGCAGATGCTACGCAGCTTGACAGAACCAAGGTAATAGAGAGTTTTAGAATTGGGTACCCAAGCGGCTTGAGGACCCGAAATATTGCGGGCCGCAAGTGCGCATGCGCCGAATCCGAGTCAGTCTTGGGTTATGGCCTTCGCGTTATTGACCCAAGACCTAAATATCGAAAATTAGCGCGAGTCCCCAAGCCGTTCTAGGTCTTAAAACGGCATACTCAGCTCGTAGTACTATCACAGTAATTAGGTTTATTACATCTGATGTTTTCTTCTTCTTGCTCGAAAATGCATTCTATTTGTTTTCACTTGTAAGAAAAGCTTTTCTTCTTTCGTTTGCTTTCGAGTGCTTTTTTTATTTTCCCCACTGCGGCGTCCTGAGCACTTGACCAAACGCTGTCTGCGTTTGACCGAATTCTCAAAAACTCTAGAAGCTGTTTATCGTCGCTTCGAGGTACTCAGATTGTTTTTTGCATACCGCCTCATTACGTAATTTGATTTAATCCTTTATTCAGCTTTTCCAATAGTATAATTAAATGAAAAGTGTGAATGAGAAAATTACACAGCAATATGACAAACTCTCTATACAGCGTTTACTTGTTCAATAAGTGCTACATTTAAGTGTTTTTCCAAACATGAGAGAAGCCCGCAAATACACGCAAAGTGCCTCGAGGGCCCAGTCGCGGCGCAATTTTAGTGTGGTCACGGGCTTGCATGCTTGGAAAAAGCACTTATATGTAGCAGGTATTGAGCAACGGAAAGCTGTATAGGGAGTTGGTCGTGTTGCTCTACCATTTTGTCATAGACACTTTTCCCCTAATTATAATATTTGAGGAGTTGCATCAATACTTATTACTAATTGCGTAATTAGGCTGAAAGAAAAAATAATCTCAGTATTTGGAGGCAACGGCAAACAACGTTACCGTGATTCTGTGCAGCTAGTTGGAATTTGCATACTCTTGAAGTTTCGCTCAAGTTACGTGTTGATGATGATGATGTATGGGGTTTTATGGCGCAAGGGCCAGGTATGGCCAAAGAGCGCCATGTCTGTGGTAGTGGGTGTGCAGTGTAACTATGATTACTATGAAATTAGTGTGACGTGGCTGTAAAGGGGCCTTAAAATATACGCTCTAAAGTGCGTAAAATATGTGTAATAAAATTATGGCGATGACGTGTGACTAGTACTATGAACATATAGATGCATATAAAAAGAATGATGCGATAGGTAAAATATATCAGATTATAAGAAATGCTAGAGCACTACGGCCTCCTTAGAGCCCTTGAAGCACAAGGGCCTGGAGGCATGTGCTATTCGAAACAATTATCGCAGCGGCATCCTCTGGAACGAGGATGCTCTACGAATTTAATGGTCTTATAACGTGTAGAACTACATCCTTTAAGAAGTCCAGGACTGCCTTGGCGTTAAAAAGCGGTTCCTTACCAAGAAACATAGCCGGGTGTAGAGGGATGTAATTATGGTATATTAGCGGGAAATGTTTCCTTCTTTCAGGTTTGGCTTTCCGACACTCCAAGAGGACATGGAGGACGGTCAGCCTCTCACCGCATCTACCACAGGTTGGAGGATCGTTTCCCGTGAGTAAAAAGTTATGGGTCCCAAATGTGTGTCCTATTCTGAGGCGACAGAATAGGACATCTGTTCGCCGAGATTTTGTTGGGGAGGGCCAAAAACCTAACCGGGGCTTTATAACGTGCAGTTTGTTATTTGTTTGCGCGTCCCACGTGCACTGCCAGTGATTTCGCAGTTTATTTCGTAAGAAAGGCCTCAGGTCTGTGACAGGCACATCAGCGGTAGGGTTAACAGCTTGCGATGTGATTGACGTGGCCATCTCGTCCGCGAGAACGTTACCTTCGATTCCCCTATGGCCAGGGACCCAGCATATTATGATATTCTGGTTAGATGAGTACGCTTTACATAATACCGAATACAGTTCATTGAATACGGGATTTTTATGTGTGTAGAGTGACTTTAAGGCCTTCACGACGCTTAGAGAGTCTGTATAGATCGCTGCTTTTGAAAGTTTTGATCTTCTTATATGCTTCACGGCAGAGAGTAATGCGTAGGCCTCGGCCGTAAAGATGCTTTTTTCGGAATGCAGTACATCGGATTCCGAGAAGGATGGGCCGACTGTTGCATAGGATACCCCGGCATTTGACTTCGAAGCGTCTGTGTAGAACTCTGCGCAGGAGTGCTTGTACTGTAGTTATAGGAAATGCATTCTGGTTTCGGCCTCAGGAGCGTGCTTTGTAACTTTTATAAAGGATATGTCACATTGTATCACCTGCCACTCCCAGGGAGGTAAGAGCTTGATTGTGTGCATTAAGCGATGCTCGAGGAGTGGGACATGCATTTCATTGCTAAGCTCCTTCACACGCAGCGAAAAAGGCTGTCTTATGGAGGGACGGTTGCTGAAAAGTGTAGCGCACGTCATATCGGTAACGGTATCAAAACATGGATGTTCAGGATTAGAGCGTACTTTAAGGAAATATGTAACGCTGATGTATGATCTCTGTAGGTGTGGACACCATTCATTGGATTTGGCATATAAGCTTTCAATTGGGCTTGTTCTGAAAGCGCCCGTGGCTAAGCGGATACCTAGATGGTGAACAGCGTCTAGCATCTTTAGCGCGCTCGGGGCGGCAGAGTTATATACCACGGCACCATAATCTAATCGTGACAGGATGAGGCTCTTATAGAGATTCATTAGGCACTTCCTGTCACTACCCCACGTAGTCTGGGATAGAAGTTTCATTAGGCTCATTGTTTTCAGACACTTTTCTTTAAGGTGTTTAATGTGTGGGACGAATGTGAGTCTATTGTCAAGTATAACACCTAGAAATTTGTGCTCTTTGTTTACAGGTATCTGTTGTCCACACATTTCCAAGCAAGGATCCGGAACCAGGCCTCTCTTCCTTGTAAACAGCACACACGAACTCTTTTGAGGGTTGATTTTAAAACCATTTTTCTCCGCCCACCCTGACACCTTGTTCAAACCCTGCTGTACTGTCTCCCGCATACTGCGAGGTTACAGGATTTGAAGCTTATTTGAATGTCGTCCACATATACGGAATACAAAATGGCCGGTGGTAAGGAAGCACGAAGCGTTGTCATCTTAACAATAAAAAGTGTGCAACTGAGCACGCCTCCCTAGGGTACACCAGTTTCTTGTGTAAAAGGACGTGACAGCACATTGCCGACTTTCACCCGGAAGGTACGATTGGACGAGTAGCTTTTTATTACGTTGAGCATATTACCATGAATGCCCATTTCCGATAAGTCTCGCAAGATCCCGTATCGCCACGTCGTGTCATACGCCTTTTCCGTATCGAGAAATATCGAGAGGAAGAACTGTTTATGTATAAATGCATCCCGGATATTTCCTTCAATACGCACAAGATGGTCGGTTGTGGAGCGCCCTTCTCGGAAGCCACACTGATAGGGATGAAGCATTTTGTTCTGTTCAAGGAAATGGATCAGTCGCCGATTTATCAATTTTTCAAATACCTTACACATGCAACTTGTGAGGGCTATCGGGCGGTAGCTTGCCACTGAGGAAGGATCTTTGCCTTGTTTTAAAACAGGGACCACAATGGCTTCTTTTCATGCGGTCGGAAGGTACCCTGCGTCCCAGATAGTGTTGAAAAGTGTAAGTAGTGTAATTTGCGTGTCATTGTGTAAGTTTTTCAGCATTTCGTACATGATTCTATCACATCCTGGTGCGGAGCTCTTTCATGCGCTCAAGGCAGCTCTCAATTCGGCAATACCGAAAGGACTGTTGTAAGGCTCATTCTGTCGACGTTTTCTTGTTAATGGCTTACGTTCTTCTGTTTGTTTATATATGAGAAAAGATTGCGAATAATTGTTTGAACTTGACACGCTCTGAAAGTGCTCCGCAAGTGAGTCTGCCTGATCTTGCAGTGTATCGCCCTGTGTATTTACCAGAGGGAGTGAATATGTTTGTCGCCCTCTAATTCTATTTACCCTGTTCCAGACTTTGGCCGCGTCTGTAAACGAGTTAATGCTCGATAAATACTTCTGCCAGCTTTCTCTTCTGGCCTGTCGGCGGGTTCTTCTGCCTTGCGATTTTACTTGCTTAAAGTTGACTAGATTCTCGGCAGTGGGAGAAGCGCGTAGCAACCCCCACGCATTGTTTTGCTTCTTACGAGCGATCCTACAATCGTCGTTCCACCACGGGACCCGCCGTTTACATGCCAAGCCATTTACTTCTGATATGCATTTAGATGCAATATCTATAATGAAGGCTGTGAGATACTGCACAGCAGCATCAATTCCTTTAGAAGACATGTCATTCCATGAGATACTAGTTAAGTTTCGGAACTTCTCCCAGTCGGCTGTATCGATCTTCCACCTAGGAGCCTGTGGTAGACATTCTTTTTCATTGTGTGTTTTTAGCAGTATGGGGAAGTGGTCGCTCCCGTAAGGATTGTTGGTCACTTCCCATTCGAGTTCAGGCAGTATACAAGGGGAAACTAGGCTGAGGTAAATTGAAGAAAATGTTCTGTTTGCGAGAGAATAATATGTGGGTGTCTTTTTATTCAGCAGACACGCACCGGACGAAAAAAGGAACTGTTCAACGAGACGACCTCGCGCATCGATACGAGAGTCTCCCCACAGGCTGCTGTGCGCATTGAGATCGCCAAGAACAACATAAGGTTCTGGCAATTGATCTATCAAGGACTGAAATTCATGTTTGTTTAGTTGGTAATGCGGGGGTATGTAAACCGAGCAAATGGTGATGAGTTTGTTTAATAGGACAGCTCGAACCGCCACTGCTTCAAGGGGCGTTTGTAGCTGTAAAGGTTGACACGCTATTCTTCTATGAGTGACTATGGCAACACCGCCCGATGATGCGACGGCATCATCGCGATCTTTGCGAAAAGTTAGATACTGTCGAAGAAAGTTTGTGTGTTTGTTTTTTAAGTGTGTTTCCTGTAAACACAGCACTTTTGGATTGTGTTTTTGTATAAGTTCCTGCACATCATCAAGGTTTCTGAGAAGACCTCTGACGTTCCATTGAATTATTTCTGCATCCATATTGGGAGTTTATAGGTGCTGTGTGTACAGAAACAGAAGTAGTGATTATGAAAATTACAGTGATTAAATTACAGAGCCCTTTCGAGGCCCTGTAACGGGAGTTTTGCCCTTTCTGGAGCGTTCGAGCGAGCCTCGTCGCTCCTTAGGCGCTTGGTGCATCTTGAGGACAGGTGTTGTGTCCATTGCCTCTTGTGAGGCGCCGGACACGTGCTCTTGCGAGCGAGAGGTTTTCAGGGGGAGTCCCGCCTTGGAGGGCAAGACCCCTGCGCCCACCAGCCCGGAGGTCGATGGGGCTCCCTGAGGGATTTGGCTACGCCGGCCGTTGCCAGCGCTGGGAGGGACCTGGGAGGTTGAGGCAGCCTCGGCTGCACCCACCTGCGGGGTCGATGGTCCCTTCTCCTCGGTTGACGGAACAGCGCTAGCTGCAACTGCCGCGGGGGCAGATGGCGTGACTGCCGACTCACTGCTTGTGGGTCGGACAGCCGCCGGAGGCCGTTGTGACGCTGCCCCCTGACGCGCCACTTCGGCAAAGCTTTTCTTTGGCAGGTATGCTACCCGCCTTCGTGCCTCTTTGAACGATATATTCTCTTTTACTTTTATGGTTACGATTTCTTTTTCCTTCTTCCAGGAGGGGCACGACCGCGAGTACGCGGCGTGATCCCCATCACAGTTTACACAGTGTAGAGAGTTCTTACATGCTTATGTGGCGTGTTCAAGGCCACTGCATTTCGCACATGTTTGGCGGCCTCGGCAGCTCTGCGAGCTGTGGCCAAAACGCTGGCATTTGAAACATCTCAAGGGATTTGGCACATATGGTCTTACACGAAGCTTGATGTACCCGGCCTCGATTGACTCGGGCAGGATACTTGAATTGAAGGTGAGTATTAGGTGTTTGGTCGCAATTTCTTTACCGTCTCGCCTCATCTTGATTCTTTTGACATTTATGACATTTTGTTCACTGAAGCCCTCCAAGAGTTCAGCCTCAGTGAGCTCCAGCAAATCATCGTCCGAGACAACGCCACGGGTGGTATTCATCGTGCGGTGCGGGGTTACTACTACTTGGGTCTCCCCAAATGATACTAGTTTAGGCAGTTTCTCCAATTGTTTCAGATCGCGGAGCTCCAAGAGGAGGTCGCCGCTAGCCATCCTCGACGCCTTATAACCTGGGCCAAAAACTTCGGTAAGGGTCTTAGAAACAAGAAATGGTGAGATTGTTCGAACAGGTTTAGCTGGTTTTTCAGAGTGGATCACGTGAAAAAGAGGGGATGGATTCTTCTTGTCGACCAAAAAACTGGAATACATCATCGGTGCGCCCTCTTTTCTGAGGGCGATCAGGAAGCGGAGGGAAAGAGGTTGCCATAAAGGGATAGAATTTTCGGCAATAACGCCAGCCACCCACCGTGGAGTCCTACAAGGGGACGCTACAGGGACTCTAAGAACAGGTCCTGCAAACGCCAGCTGTACGTTATCACTACAACCAAATATGAGATAACCTAGGTTGGTTATTCACACAAAGTTAACCCTTGCTGCCTGGAAAATTGGAAGTGAGCGGAAGCTAGGAGAAGACAGGAAAGATGGTAAGTAAGAGAAAGACGAAGGTTGGAGGGAGAGCGAGAAACAGGAAAATGCAACTACCGATTTCCCCCGGGTGGGTCAGTCTGGGGCTGCCGTCTACATGATGCAGAGGCCAAAGAGGTGTGTTGCCTCCACCGGGGGGCCTTAAAGGTCCAAACGCCCGGCATTGGCTCAACCCCCAGGATCCCCTTTTCCCCGGAAACGGCTAAGCCGCGCACGGCTACACGCGGGAGGGTCCAACCCTCGTGTGCTCGGGTACGTGGTGTCGCAACACACCAAACGCCTGCTGACGCAGACGCCCCTGCGGGGCAAGTTACGTGGGACACCCTATAAAGCTTTGTTTGCTTCCCTTTCATGAGGCGCTTAACCTCTTGAAATGTTTGCGCTTACGAACGGGAAAGGTCGCCGCATTAATGACATTCATTCTTAAAAATACGTTCGTGGACAATACCACCTGCAAGCTATGCCGCAATCCAAACACCAAATCAGGTAGACACACAGTTTGAGACGTCTACGGCAGCGATACACAAGGGCGAAGGCGATGATTGGTACTTGTCTAGGGAAGGTTGGTGATCGCAGGTGTAGGCACGCAAAGAGTACGCGAGATGTAAATCAACGTAGGGATATTATACACCTTGTGTCACAGTAGCACATGGTCCTTCTGGGGGATTAATAAAAAGAAATGGGCAACTGCGCGGTGCCGCATACCACCAAATAAAAGAAAATCAGGTGAGCCGAAGAAGTCATTTAATACCACGCACTAGGTTAGTCAAGAATCTTCGCCCGTTAGATATTTATTTATATGCTTTCTGTGCCACAGGGCAAATACTGCCATGTTCGCTGGAGCTTGCATTCGGCGCACATGCAATGCTCATAGATATGCATAACCATTTACATAACCGGCAAGATAGCGACTCAGAAGCATTTGTTCTAAACGCCCTGGATGATAAGAAAACGGCACATTGATTTCAGAAAGTAAAAGACAACTAATGTAGTGCCCTAACGTCAGCCACTCTTATAGTCGCAGTCATATACAATGTTCATTTGGTAATTTTGCACAAATAAATAGCATCGCAATATGCGGCCAGTGCTCGAAACCTAATGTGAAACTTATAAATAATACAGCTAGTACGTCCGTTAGGTGGTATTTTTGTACGCTATGAAAGTAGGTTCCTTTACAGAAGAAAAAATTACCGACGATTACGTTACTTCCTAATGCGAAATTTGAGCGCAGCAAATAAGCTGTTTCACCTTTTCGATAGATTGAGGCAAAGAAATCGAGCAACACATGTATGCGCTATCACAGAATTTTTTTGTTGCATTTGTTGCACCCTCACTGTTTGCGAGCCTTTGTTTGCGTTTGGCCTCGGCCTCGGCCGCGCGAACGGTAGAGTCTTCTCTGCGACGGCGATGAGCTTCTGCTTCAGCCTCGCTTACTGCTGGTTGCTCTCGACGGCGGCGATGAGCCTCCGCTTCGGCGGTGCGAACGGCAGGGTCTTCTCGGCGGCGGCGATGAGCTTCTGCTTCAGCCTCGCTTACTGCTGGTTGCTCTCGACGGCGGCGATGAGCCTCCGCTTCGGCGGCGCGAACTGCAGGGTCTTCTCGGCGGCGGCGATGAGCTTCTGCTTCAGCCTCGCTTACTGCTGGTTGCTCTCGACGGCGGCGATGACCCTCCGCTTCGGCGGCGCGAACGGCAGGGTCTTCTCGGCGGCGGCGCTTAGCCTCTGCTTCGGCGACGCGTACTCCTGGATCATCTCGACGGCGGCGACGGTAAGCTTCTGCTTCGGCGGCACGCACCTCTGGATTCTGACGGCGACGGCGTTGGGCCTCTGCTCTGGCAGCTCGTTTAGCAGCAGCAGCAGCAGCAGCAGACGGAGGACTTCCGTCGGTCGTCTCGCTCATGGCTCAGAAAGAACTGGCAGATAATTTCGCAGTGGCGAACGGCAGCGGCAATTTCGGCTCGGGCGGTGCACATATACAGATCCGCCGCCACCGATCTGGCTCTCTGATTGCCACCGCACAGGGGTTGCATTGGAGGAGGACCGAAGAAAGGAATTAAGTTCGAGCCGGCGCTTTGACAACCGGAGACTCGCAGGAAGAGGGGGGAGGGGGGCGGCGTGTACACCCAGCGGCAAACGATGGGGGCAGAAGCGCGCGCAGCAAGCGGACAACACGATAAAGGGAGGAGGGAAGAGATAGCAGCGACTGACTGATGCCGCTGACGCCGATAGTGAGTCAACCCCAGCTGCGGAGTTGGTTTCAGGGACAACGCCGCCGATGCCGACACAAACAATATGATACCCTCGCTTCCGCAGCACTAAGAACCAGGTCTAGCCGTGGGAAGGTGGTCACGTATTCGTCGACGTGCCGGGGCCTACGTGAAATAACCGGCGCGTCGGCAACTGAAGAGCACCCTATCCGCCACACAAGAACAGGGGGGGGGGGGGGGGACCCTTTCCTCCTCTTTCTGCATGGCGGCGACGGTGTTCTATGCAGTCACGTTATCTTGACTCTCTAGCGGCGTCAGCGGCATCCAGCGGTATCAGTCGGTCGCTGCTAGCGCTGGGGGGATGAAAGGGGGGCGGAGCTGGTTACGAGGCCGACGACAACGCCGACGACGACGCGAAACCCAGGAACGGACGCCAAAGAGCTGCGCTCTAAAACGTTTAGGAATAAGCAGCGCAAGCCACACGTAATAAAACAAGCACCAGTAACGGAAAAGGGGGCATCGAAGAATGCAACCAATCAGAAGTACGTGAATACGATAAGCATACCTTGAGAACAGCCGCAAAAATTCTGAGAGCTATTCATGTACTTTTAGAAACCAGTTCAATTTTATTCGATGAAGTACGCTCAATGCGCCGCCCTCAACAGAAGCCGTGACCACATTGCGGTATCGCACAATAGAAGGCACTCACAGGCATGCGACATGAAAAAAATAATAATAATAAAACGGTAGAATATTTTCATGCCAAACAGAAAGGACAATGTAAGGTATGTGCCTCTTACGAGCATCGAAAATGTGCCGCAAGGTGCAACCGAACCACTTCAGCGTTAAAAACCCGATACAAAAAAAGGAAAAACTAAAAAAGAAAAATAGAGGACTCCGCCAAACGCGCCAATCTCACAGCATAGCTCACCTCTAAAAAAAAAAAGCCTGCAGTCCAGCACACAAAAGAATCGGGATACATACCAAAGCGCAAGCGTCATTCGCATTGCCAGTATGATTCCCTTTCAGCTCGCCGCTCCGACGCAGGGTTTACATTTCTGCGATCCGAGCACGGCCCGCAACTCATTGTTGGGAGCGTGGGCTCAGCGTTAGGCGGGTCTGGCCGCGAGTTTTTTGGAAGCACCGAGACGCGGCGGGTTTTTCTAGCGGGTTCGCTCGCTCGCCGCGTTTGAATTGGCAAATGTATCACCCGTTCGCTGGGGGGCGTCCGTTGGAAGCAGGAGCTCGGCGCCACGCACTCCCGCTTCGACGGTTGGGGAAACGTGAACGCCATCGCCGATGCGGGTGCGAGAGTTTGATGCCCTTCTACCTTGCAGCGTTGGTGGCACTTCGTCAATATTTTGTTTCACTTGCTTCTGCGCGCAGCACTGGCTAACGTTTGGCTACGGGCTTCGGTGTAGCTCGAGCGTCTGTGAGCGGTCCTCGAAAGTTTGATTACTGCGTCGGAGTGTAGAGTAGGCGTCGTAGCTATGGATGAAATTTGGCCTGGTTGGTGCCGTTGGTTTCGCTGATACATTTTTACGCAGTGCGAAAAATAAAAGAAAAATAAAGGAGTCTCGAAAGGGATTAAAGGCAGCAGGTGTAGCGTCCTCCCTCACACAACACTCCAAATAGGAGCCTGTGAGGAAAGTATAAATAAAAATAAGTGTGTTGCAGCGCTTGCCTCCCTCTCCGCTTTTACTTCGTTCTGGCGTTGGTTGAAAATTCATGAGCACATATAAGTAAACTTTGATCAGACGCTTTTTATAAAGTGTATGTTAGCTCAGATGTTGATAATTAGCAGAAAAAATGGCAGTAATAATTCTGTTTTCTCATTTTGCGGCGAAACCTGGTCGCCAGCATGTCAGTGTGATGTCGAAGAATTTCGAAGTATTTTCTAGCATTTCGATCGTTGCAGTGCAGTAAATATTGTTGAAATGCGCTGAGTTCCATGTTTTCGTCTCTTAGAATAGGGTGTAGTCAATGTGTATTGATAGCCTTTACGCAGTACCAATGAGATCCAGCAAAGGCAGCTTTGCCATCTGTTTCTAGTCATGGTTATTAGAAAGTGAATGGTAATTCGATAGAATTTCTAAATCGAAGAGTAGAAAGGAATTATAAAAATATAGGTCAATTATTTTTCACTTTATTGCCCACTTAAGGCTGTTACCTTATTGTTATCTTATACATCACGTAAAGAGCTGCACGCTCGTGCAAATAATTAATGGTTTTCCTTGATAAAGGGTCTAGTTGCGCGTGATTTAGGCAAATCACGCGAACTTTATTGAGAGGTAGAACTCTGCTGAGAGAATTTCATGGCGAGTGGTAAATAAAAAAATCGCAGTTCCGCTCGAAAGGCAAAGACCCGATTGTGATGGAAAATTATTACATAGCTGTACGAAGGAAGGATAGTAGTCTTATCGGCTGTCGAAACTTGTAAACATTAGCTTACTAACTAAATTATTATAGACCTAATGTGTAAGCGTGACTCGACCAGGCCGTAGAAAAGAGACAAAGAGACAAAGCTGTCTTTGTTTGTCTGCTGCTTTCTACGTCCGTGTTAAGTCGCGCTTACACATCCTATCATGGATTCAAACCGACAGGCCCGCCAAAGTGTTAGCCAGCACGCTGTCCTGCGCGCACAGGTAAAGATGAACAGATCTTGCTCGATGACCGCGGAAATTTCCTGTCAGTATTCTAGAGTGAGGAATCGTGACATCAGCAAGCGAATTGACCTCCGTGCTTCTCTCGCGTCAGCGCGAACGAAACGTCGAAGCACAGCGCCTACGAAGCTACCAGCACTACACGTGTTCCAAACATCGCATATCGCTTTCAAGATGAGACCCGCGCGGGCGCGCACTTTGGCCACGTCGCACATCGCTTTCAAGACACACGAGCGCCGGCAACGCGTCCCTACGGAGTCCACCAAAGGCGCCTACTACGGCGTCGGCGATTCGCGTGGCCAACACCGTAGAAGACGCCGAGGTTTTCTCCACGCTGTACGGAGCGGCGGGCGAGGAGGACATCGAGTCACCCTAGCAGCCGCTGGAGAGGAACGCCCCTCCTCCCTCGCCTTACACCCTGCCTCGCGCGCGACAGGAGAGGGCACGCATCTGGACCGCGTTTCTCCCTCGCGCACTCTAGAATAATCTACGTTGATACGGAACCTCACGGCGACGCCGACGGCATAAATTCGGCTGGATGTCCATATAATTGCTATCGGAAAAAAAACTGGTAGACACCATCTAACAATGAATGCCGATGTTAGAGAAAAAATGGCTGTGGCTTAGCTAAGGTTAAGCCCAGGATGCGAAGCATACTAGCCTTTATTTTAGTTGTTGAACCACTGTTTAGCCTGGTGAACTGCTGTTGCTTGGCTATATTTGGTTCGGCTAGACGAAAAAACAACTCATGCGTTACTCTGCTTCGCCTTCAAGAGTGGAACGCGACAGCCTTCCCGTCGACCCGCCAAGGGGTGTAAGACAATGGGCTACGGCGCAGCGACTACGCGCCCCGCATTGGACGCAGTGAGCGTCGAGCAACGCAGCGTTCGGCGCGGCAACGAAATGTGCGCCTGAGCAAGCGACGCACGCCTGAGCCTTAGAAACAGCTCGTTTCTAAGGCAACACCGCATTCACTAGAGGCGCTTTTGTAGCGCTTTGAAGCATCGTCCTCGTGGCTCAGTGGTAGCGTCTCCGTCTCACACTCCGGAGACCCTGGTTCGATTCCCACCCACCACATCTTGCAAGAGTTGAGCCAAAGCCACCTAGAAACAAGCGCAGCTGCGTATATACCGCCGCGACGCCGCGAGCGACGGCGCGAGTTGGAGCCCCGTTTCTCCTCTGTCGTGACGTCATGGTGTCACGTGGTCAGCCTTGAAGGCGACGCCGCGAGCGACGGCGCGAGTTGGAGCCCCGTTTCTTCTCTGTCGTGACGTCACGGTGTCACGTGCTATGGCATGGGGTCACTAAAGGTCATTGAAGGCGACACCGCCGCGCCTGAGGAGCTGGGTTGAGCTCTAGTAATATGCTTTGCATAATAACCGTTCAACCAATATATAGACACTCCATATTTCAACCACCGAAGCGTGTCCATGTATGAGACGTATATGCAGCAAGGCTGCTCTCTCGCGCTCCTCACTGAACACGGTGCGCCAAATAGCTTCGTCGGATTGAAGTGCCCGCGTGAAGCGAGTGTGAATATGCATTCAATCAAGATTACCTGATTGTATGAGGCGGGTTAGGCTCTGCGTAGCCCCGGAGGCAAATTAGTAGTGTTTTTGTTTGGTCCTACAAGTGTGGTACATACTAAGTAGCTAATATCCAGTCCCGCAAGCCTGCATTAAAAAAAATTAAATTATGGGGTTTTACGTGCCAAAACCACTTTCTGATTATGAGGCACGCCGTAGTGGGGGACTCCGGAAATTTCGACCACCTGGAGTTCTTTAACGTGCACCTAAATCTCAGTACACGGGTGTTTTCGCATTTCGCCCCCATGGAAATGTGGCCGCCGTGGCCGGGATTCGATCCCGCGACCTCGTGCTCAGCAGCCTAACACCATAGCCACTGAGCAACCACGGCGGGTGAAGCCTGCATTAACAAGGTTCGTTGAAGAGCCGTAACATATTTACTATCGGTTAGCTGTGGTCGGAGACAATATTAGAATAACGTTATATTTACACTATCAACTCGGAAAAGGAATTGCACAGGTGTGCCAGCCAATCAGGTGTGTTTATCTGCTTGCCGTGAGGTGGTTTTGCGTCTTTAGAACAACTGCTTTCTCTGAAGTGATGGGTCTTTGTGTTACTGGTTTCAAGGCGAAGCCTGAACGACTAGAGCCAATTTATGGCTGATCTTCTTACGACAGCTCAGTCATAGCCAACATTTTAGCAGGAAGCAATAGCATGTATATTTTAATTCGCCTAGAATTCGCATTAGCAGAGCCAAGTCAGTAAGCAATACGTGGGCTCCAGCAGGCTGAGCTCTCACAAAAAGGGGATGGGCAGGGGTGTTTCGTTTTCGAGGGTGGAGCTTGTTTGTAATTCTTAGGTTGTCACCGACTATAGGGACACAAATCGGCGTAAAATACGCTCATTGAAGAGCGGTACATACCCTGTGCCGCACAGCCAGTGGCGCATACTCATTGAGACAAGTTGTTGTAAATGAGTTCGTTGAAGAGTGCCAAATACTCAAGTACACCTATCTATTGGTCTAAATTGACACCAATGAGCTTAACTGAAGTGTCCGGCATACCTAGTTTGACTTATCAAGTGACGCAAGTTAGGATGAAAGAGACCCATTGAATAGTAGCACGTAAGAACCGGTACGTGCCCAGTGACAAAAGCTGGCATACTGATGTGATTGAAATGCGCCACATACGCAGTGGCATCAGTTCTGTTACCCAAGTCGGTCTCTGAGAGATTCATTGAAGAGTGGCGCATATCTAGTGAAAGATACCCAGTGCTCCAAGTTGGCATCAAAGAGGTTAACTGAACATAACCACTATGACTCAGCCAGTCACAAAGTTGGCGGGAAACAATTCAGACAGACAGACAGACAGACAGACAGACAGACAGACAGACAGACAGACATACATACATACATACATACAGGCATACAGACAGACAGACAGACAGACAGACAGACAGACAGGCAGGCAGGCAGGCAGATAGATAGATAGATAGATAGATAGATAGATAGACAGACAGACAGACAGACAGACAGACAGACAGACAGATAGACAGATAGATAGATAGATAGATAGATAGATAGATAGATAGATAGATAGATAGATAGATAGATAGATAGATAGATAGATAGATAGATAGATAGATAGATAGATGCTAGTCACAGCGTGTTTACAGGAGGTATTCAGAGACCTGAATTGGGAAGAATTGGGGATAAGAGTTAAAAGACAGTACCTTAGTAACTTGCGATTCGCTGATGATATTGCCTTGGTTAGTAGCTGGACAGGCAAAGCAGAAGAGTGGGTCTAAAAATTAATCTGCAGAAAACTAATGTTTAACAGACTCGGAAGAGAACAGCAGTTTACGATAGGGAGCGAGGCACTCGAAGTGGTAAGGGAATACATCTACCTAGGGGAGGTAGTGACTGCGGATCCGGATCATGAAACTAAATTAATCAGAAGGATAAGAATGGGCTGCGGTGAGTTTGGCAGGTTTTCTCAGATAATGAACAGCAGGTTGCCATTATTCCCCAAAAGAAAAGTGTATAACAACTGTGTCTTAGCAGTACTCACCTACGGCGCCGAAACCTGGAGGCTTACGAAAACGTTTCTACTTAAATTGAGGACGACACAACGAGCTATGGAAAAAAGAATGATGGGTGTAACGTCAAGATAAGAAGAGAGCAGATTGGGTAAGGGAACAAACGCGAGTAAATGATATCTTAGTTGAAATCAAGAAAAAGGAATAGGGAGTGGCAGGACATGTAATGAGGAGGAAAGATAACCGGTAGTCATTAAGGGTTACAGACTGGATTCCAAGAGAAGGGAAGCGCAGCAGGGGGCGCCAGAAAGTTAGGTGGACGGACAAGGTTAAGAAGTTTGCAGGGACAACATGGCCACAATTAGCACATGAGCGGGGTAGGTTGAGGAGTATGGGAGAGGCCTTTGCCCTGCAGTGGGCCTAGCCAGGCTTCTGATGATGATGCTGATCGTACCAATTAGGCTAATCGCATAAAAACTTGAATAAAGGGGAGTGCTTCGTGCAGAACATGCGTTCGCTAATGATTTTATAGGGTCATAATGCTTAAGTCTGCAATACACTGATCTCTTTAGGGCAGCTAGTAGTAATTCCTCATTATTTTCATTTTGTCTCCTCCTACATTCGCTCCTGCTTGCGAAGCCCCTTTTATAGGAATAGCAATTTACACGGAGGCTAAAGCGCGTTGGCGCCACTGCCGACGCGTCAGCGGTATTCTAATATATCCACGCCGCAAGTTTGGCCCTCGTGGGAGGTTTAGTCTGTCTTCAGGGAGGATTGATTGAAAACAGGTCTTATTATAACTTTTGCGTAAGTATCCTGCAGCGGTGACTAAGGTTGGGATAGAAAACAGGGTTCGGCTGATCTCTTCCTCCACTGTCAGCAACCCTTCAGGGGCGAGACTGCAAGAGGTGGTGGTTGAGCCTCGGGTATTGGCTTTGCATTCGTATCCCTGAAGCCGTCCCCGACCGGTGTATCTGTGGAGTCTTGGAGGATGTCGATGAGCGACCGCCGGAGCGCAGTGCATCTGGCCGGCAAAAAGGACGAAGCCAATCAGGCACGCCCCCACGCTCTGCACAATCAGCACTGACCGAGCCGGGGCAGTAACCTGGTTGGCACTCCTGGCATAAGAGTTGTGTGCACATAAATTTGTGCTTCTGCTAAGCAAATGTGAGCACCCTGGAGCATAGACATGTCTGAGGGTAAGTGTCAAGATATATATATATATATATATATATATATTTCCGCGGGTACGAAAGGCGCGGACCAGAAGAGGAGAGAAGACGAGGAGAACGAGGAGTTTGAGAGGCCAGACTGCACTACGATCACGCTACGATCATCGTCCATCTCCTGTGAATAAAACCAGTTCTTCGCAACTCTGCGTAACAGTTGTGGTGGAGGTACTGGGTAATCAACACCCGAAGACGGAGGCTGAACCACAAGTTCTTCGACAGGGCCGTCGCCTTGCTGGACTCCCACCGAATCCACTGGAGTTTAATATGTCCCACGACCCGGATGAAGAACGGCCCATTGCAACTGCTGCGCCTACGAGTTCTGTTCTGCAACTGAGAGATGGCGTCCCTTCGCCGGAATATCGGACGAAGACGTCGAGGAATGGCTCATCCATTGTCACCGGGTGAGTGCCGCCAACAAGTGGAACAGCGCTTCTCAGCTTTCGAACGTCGTGTTCTTTCTAACGGATACTGCGTTGTTGTGGTTCGACAACCACGAGGAAACGTTCACAACATGCGCGAATCGGCGACTCCGCAACGAAAAACAAAAGGGCAAAACAGACGCTACTGCAACGTGACAACTGCCAGGCGAAACCTGCACGACCTACACTGAGGCAATAATAAAACTGTGTAGCATGGTGGACTATGAAATGTCCAAGAAAGACAAAGTCGGGCACATCCTAAAAGGAATCGCCTAGGATGTTTACAAATTACTGATCGCAAAAGACAACCTGGCTTCCGTCGCTGACATCACTCGGCACTGTCGCACATTCGAGCAACTAAAGACGAGGCGCATCACGCCGAAGTTTGGCAGACTAGCCAATGTGACGGCAGTTGCAAGCGTGGAAAGCAACTCAACGATCCGACAAATAGTTCGGGAAGAGCTCAGCCTGCACGCGCAAGTGACACATCCAGACACTCATAGCTTCCGCCTACCACCAGATTTCGAGCCCAACGTGGCATCCTTCTCCCCGTATCCTGCGGCAAGGGGCACTCATTATTATGAAGTCGCGCCCCGACAGCAGCCACGTCTCTACGACAGCAGCCCTACTTATGACGCTCGGCTAAAACGAGAGCAGCCGCGTTTTACCCCTGAGGCCCTGTGACTTCTATCAGGCCGCGACAAGAACAGCACCGACCCTACTACCACGACGTGACTTATGAACGATATAAGGGATTTCAGCAAGCAGCAGAGACATGTTATCCACATGACAACGAACTTTCTCGTCGTCCGCAGCCGCCTACCATTCGTTTCGAGGAAGACGCTGTGAACCGCGACCCTCCCGTGTGCTACAACTGCGGTTCCACAGGCCATATAGCTCGATATTGTCGCCAAGGCCGTCAATCACGTAGGACACCACCAATGTTCTCGCCACCCAGAACCCGTACATCATATGACTTGCGGACGACCGATTTGCTTCCAATGGACCACTTCTCACACGAGACCAGACGCAGCGATTCGCCAGCATCTGAGGGGAGTTTCACGCCGCCAAATAACCATCCCCGTCTCTCTCCGTCCCCTCGGCGCCGTTCTTCATCACCGCCGCCGGGAAACTAGCATCCGCGGCCAATGGAGGCGTGGTCGCCCGACGGTCTTTGCAAGAAATACCTCTGCCTGTTGTGATGCTCAAAAACAAATTGAATGTCTCGATTGACGGAATACCGACCATGGCGTTAGTTGATACTGGGGCGACTGTGTCTGTGATGAGCCTCGCTTTCAAAAACCGTCTAGGCCACGAATTTGTGTTTTCTTAGAACGACGGTATTACCTTCTGTGGAATAGGCGGCGAGTGGCTTCATCCCCTTGGTGTTTGTACTGTGAGTGTTTTGTTGGCTGGGAAAGTGTTTGTGTCGGAATTCCTTGTTCTTTCTCGTTGTTCGCATGATGTTATTCTTGGTATCGATTTTCTTGAATAGTGCGCTGCTTCCGTGGACTGTGGTTGTGGCGAAATATCATCGAACAAGTTATTTATATCAGCACATTCCGAACAAAGCTCGGGTGGTGAAGACAGGGACACAGACACACTCAGTGTTCTTGATGAAGTGATTGCACCATCGTGGTGCCTGACGCCCGTTTGTGTTTCTGCAACTACTGTTGATGCTGATTGTGTTGACCTTGTAGTTCCGCATAAACTGTGCTAAAGAAGATATACTTGTGCCCTGCTCTGTCGTGTGCATGACGAAAGGAGTCGCCACATTGTGGGCGCTGAGCTGTTCCGCCACGCCGGTTGTCCTTCCTCGCGGTATGAAAATCGCTCTCTTCGATAAAGCCACATGTCGCTAAATAGCGGCACTAACTACGGACGTCTTTACAGCTTGCTCTCCGTGCGTTAATCGCCATTCTGAAGAGCTGATGCTTGGCATGATCACCATGGCTCTCGGTACAGGTCCTTCCAGGCATGAGGCTGCATTCGACTTCACGCATGGAGATGCACCCCTTCATTTACCGTCGTCCCGCGCTCGTCACAATAGATAACGGCTCAGCACACCCCATCCGCCAGAAGCCCTAGCGAGTGTCATCGTCCGAGCGCAAAGTTATTGTAGAGCAAGTCAAGGAGATGATGAACAAAGGTGTCGTTCAAGAGTCGTTTAGTCCATGGGCAGCCCCAGTAATCCTGGTTCGAAAAAAAGATGGCTCCTGGAGATTCTGCGTGGATTACAGACACCTAAACGCAGTGACGAAGGATGTCTATCCACTACCGCGAATCGATGACGTCATTGATTGCCTACACGCTGCTTCTTACTTCTCAACACTTGTTTTGAGATCTGGGTATTGGCAAATACCTATAGACCCTGCCGACAAGGAGAACGTTTTCGCCATACAAAAGTTCCGGTGTAATCTTTACGGTAGACCATTCAAGATTATCACCGTCCATCATTCTTTATGCTAGCTGGTCGGTTTGCGTGATCCCTCTGGTCGCCTCGCACGTTGGGCGCTGCGCCTCCAGGAATACGACTTGGTGGTATCGTACAAGAGTGGCCGTCGTCATGCTGACGCAGACTGCCTCTCTCGGATTGCTCTTGCGACTACCGACGGTGATGCTGAGAATTTGGCGACTGTCTCGCTGCTGTTACTTCTACGTTCCCTGACGCGGCAGACTTTCAGCGAGAACAACGGAATGATGTTACCCTCGATCCGCTTTTTTCGCCGCCCGTACTTCTAAAGGCAGCGGTCGCTTTACTGTCCGTGATAAATTGCTCTACAAAACGAATTACTCCGGGCGAGGAGCGCGTCTTCTGCTTGTTGTCCCCAACGGTCTCCGCTCCGACGTTCTACGCGCCATGCACGACGATTTGACATCCGGCCATTTCCGCTTCGTACGAACGCTGAACCGTACGCAGGAGCGCTTTTACTGGCCGAAGATGTACGAAACAACCAAGCGCTATGCCGCTAGTTGTGAAACGTGTCAACCTCACAAGCGACCGACCACCGCAACGCCGGGTGCCCTTCGACCATTGACACCGTCCAGTATGCCGTTCGAGCAAGTAGGCATTGACCTTTTGGGTCCATTCCCGTTATCTAACAGCAAGAAACGTTGGATAATTGTCTGCGTAGACCATCTTACACGGTATGCAGAAACTGCAGCCGTGCAAGAAACTCCACCGCTGCTTGCGTGACGGTCTCCCTGCTGCGTTCCGTGGTCCTTCGTCATGGCCCGCCACGTGTCATCATCAGCGACCGTGGTCGCCAGTTCACTGCTGATGCCATTAAAGAGTTACTTCGCTTGTGCACTTCACAGTTCCGTCATTCTACGCCGTATCATCAACAGACCAATGGCCTCGTTGAAAGGACGAACAGAACGCTGACCAACATGATTGCCATGCACGTCTCCTCCAATCATAAGAAATGGGACGATGCGCTTCCATTCATCACTTACGCATACAACACGGCGAAACACGAAACCACGAACTATAGCCCATTTCAGCTCCTGTATGCAAGGTTACCGCGAAGCCCTCTGGACACTTTCTTACCCTTCGTACTGCACAGTGACGATTCTGTATCGAAGACTGTGTCTCGCCGAAGCCCGTCGAATAGCTCGTCTTCGTACTCTGGCCTCGCAAAGTCGTTCGAGCGAGCGACACGACGACCGTCACGTACAAGTATCGTTGGAAAAAGGTACGTGAGGTACTTCCACGATCGAGTACTTCCCCGATCGGTGCCCCTCTAACAAGATATCTTCATTTTTGACTAAGCACTGGACTCCACCTTCTCTAAGAGATAAATGCCTCCATCTATACATCAGAGCTGTGCAGCGAGATGTACTTGAAGCATACAAAACACAATTACTATTGCGTCGGAACCTTAGCCCTAAAGAAAGGGACGCAACTGAAACGTTGGCTAACCGCGAGGACATCATCGTTAAACCCGCTGATGAAAGTGGTGCAGTCGTCATCATAGACAAAGCCAGTTACATAAGTGAGGCTCACAGACAACTTAATGATCAATAATTCTACAGGGACCTGAGTTACGACCCGATCGAGCAGTTCAAAACCATGGTAAAGGAAACTTTAGACAATTTCGCGAAGCAAAACAAGATAGAAAAATCTGTAGTTAAGTCATTAGTCCCCCTAAGCCCGATAGCTGGTAAATTTTATCTCCTTCCTAAAATCCATACGGAAAACAACCCAGGGCGACCAATAGTTTCTGGAATAGCTACCGTCAGAGAGAACTTGCTCCGCTTTTTAGATAATCTTATCAGTTCAACTCCTTCAAAATTTTCTTCTTATATCAAAGATACTAACCACTTCCTGTCTGATATCGCTGACTTTCGTGGTCAGAGCGATGCTCTTCTAGTCACACTGGACGTGGCGTTGCTGTACACGAGCATTCCCCATACGGATGGGACTCTATCTGTACTCCGTGCATATAACGATTCTGTAGATGACAAACCCATCGACGATTCTACCGTTGGCATGATTCTAACACTAATCCGTGAACTCAACAACTTTTAATTCGACGGCGAACATTACGTTTAAACCAGTGGTACCTCCATGGGCACAAAAATAGGTCCCAATTATGCTAATATTTTCTTGGGCGTACTAGAAAACAATTTCCTGGCTACTCGTGACCTCAAGCCATTCCATTACAAACGCTTCATCGAGGACATTTTCTTAATTTGGCACCACGGTGAAGCTGCATTACTTTCCTTCATTACCGGCTTTAACAACGCCGCACCGTCAATTTCCTTTTCCAACGGTGAGAACAACATCGAACAACAACAATTTCCAACGGTGAGAAGAACATCGCCACCGCAGTTGCGATGTTGTTCTCACCATTTGCATTTGTACAGATGCTGGTGACTGGGCTTGGTCTGCTGACGCCTATTGCTTCCACTCGGCTCTTCAAGATAAAGGACGGATGGTGTGCTGACGCATCAACTAGGACCGCCGCCCTTGGAATGGAACAGTGCGTCCTATCCTCGAGCCGGCCGCTACCTACACCGCCACTTCTGGACACGGGAGCACCCTTCGTTTGGCAACATGGAACATTGTCAGCTGATCCGCAGTGTGAAAAGGGCGCCAACATCTTCGACACGTCAGGCCACGCCACCGCAGTTGCGATGTTGTTCTCACCGTTTGCATTTGTACAGGTGCTGTTGACTGGGCTTGGTCTGCTGACGCCTATTGCTTCGACTCGGTTCTTCAAGATAAAGGACGGATGGTGTGCTGACGCATCAACTAGGACCGCCGCCCTTGGAATGGAACAGTGCGTCCTATCCTCGAGCCGGCCCCTACCTACAGCGCCACTTCTGGACACGCGAACACCCTTCGTTTGGCAACATGGAACATTGTCAGCTGATCCGCAGTGTGAAAAGGGCGCCAACATCTTCGACATGTCGGGCCACGCCACCGTAGTTGCGATGTTGTTCTCACCGTTTGCATTTGTACAGGTTAGCTACCACGATTCCTACGCCGTTCGTGATAACAATGTCTGTCTTGTTGCGGTGTCGTGGCCACCCGATTGTTGCAAGCGTTTTCGTTCCGCGGCTTTGTACCTGTGGCGTCGTTTGCTCTTAGGTGGTGATATTGAGTCGAACCCTGGTCCGATGACAAAGGCGCAGGAGGAGAAGCTTGACTTAGTGTGCGATGCAATTAGGCGTCTCGAGACAAATAACGCGAGGCTTCTAGAATCTGTAAATAAAGTTCTAGAAATGCATAGCATCCTTAAGAATGACTTAGACGCGTTAACTAAACGCGTCAATGACCTTGAATCTAAATGTGTACCTATGCCTCCAACGCAACTTCCAGAAACCTGTGACAGGAACGTTCGCAAACTCCAAGAGAAAATTGATGACCTCGAAAACTGTTCACGACGATCGAATGCACTGTTTTTTGGCATTGCAGACACCGACCAGTCAGAAACGTGGGACAGTACCGAGGCTATAGTTCGAGAATTTTGTAAAAATAAACTGGGGGTTTCAGTACAGTCTATTGCCAGGGCCCACCGCCTGGGTCGGTTGTCAGCCGAGAAAAATTGGCCAATAATAGCTAAATTCTACAATGAAAAAGAAATCGAGGCTCTGCTCAGCAATGGCAGCAAGCTGAAGGAAACAGATTTTAGGATAGCACGGGACTATGTTGCCGTGCGCGATAAGCGCCGAAAGCTTTGGCAGTTCTTGAAGTCAATAAAAAAGGAGGGTGATCGTCCCCGCCTTGCTTTCACCAAGCTCATTCTAAATGAAGACGCTTACGTCTGGGACACGGATGCCAACTGCGCAGTCCGTTTACAAACATCTGGAAATGATGCGCCAGAGGTAAAGGACGGCGCCCACGGAAGTGCTGACGAATGACCCAATCGTTCTCCTGCCTCAGCTCAAGTAACCAACCCTTCTTTGCCGTCAGTTCATAAGCCTTGCCATAATACCGCATTAACTTTCCTCTACACAAATACCAGAAGTATCCTCTCTAAAGCTGTTCCCATTTGCTCGCTTAACGATTCATGCTCTGCATCCTTAATCGCCTTCACGGAAACGTGGCTTACGGACAATGTTCCCGACGACAGCATTTTTGTTACCGAGGCGAAGTTTAACATATTTCGCTGCGACAGGTCAAATCGGAGAGGCGGTGGTATTCTGTTGGCAATAAAAAAAGAATTATCATGTGTACCCATCATAATTTCTACGTTACTTGAATGTGTATGGGTGTTGTTAAACGGTAGCAGTACTGACATACTTATTGGTGTTTTTTATCGCCCCGCTGTTATGGGCAGTGCTTTTGTTGAAGATTTCTATCGCATTTTGAGTGAAGTGTGCAACCGATTTCCAAAATGTGTGTTATTAATACTTGGGGATTTTAATTATCCACGCATCAATTGGGCAACTCTATCTGTCACGGAGAGTGAAAGAGAATCGAATGCATTTCTTCAGTCATGTCTAGATTTTTTAATATCCCAACTTATCATGCAACCCACACGGCGCACTGCCACATGCTCCAGTATTCTTGACCTAATCCTTACTAATATCCCTGACATTTGCGCCAACATTAGTCACCTAGATGGGCTCTCCGATCATGACGTCATTACTGGGGACATTGTTTGTCGGCATAAGAGTAGGAAGAGCATTGAAAAAAAATTAAATGCTATAGCAGAGCTAACTTTGATGGAATGAATGTACAATTATCTCTTTTTGCAGACCAGTTTCTTAATGACTTCTTGTCCCGTACAGTTGAAGAAAACTGGGTCGCGTTCAAAAATATGTTTACTGACGTCGTTAACAAATATATACCGTCCATAACAATTAGGAGTAGAAGCTCTACGCCATGGTTCAACAAGCAACTTCGGCGTCTAAACAACAAAAAAAAGCGTTTGTACAGGCAAGCCCAGAAATCCAGTCTTGCACCATCGTGGCTTAAATACAAACAGTGCGACAAAGAATACCAAGAGTTACTTAAATCCAGTCGTCGTCACTTTTTCAACCACGACCTGTCATCTATGCTGACTAACAATCCTCGTAAATTTTGGCAAGTAATAAATCCAAGCAATCACCCCGATGTTGTGCTTACCGATCCCACAGGCGCCACTGTTCTCGAGTCAAAGTATGCACAAATATTAAACAATGCATTCTCGTCTGTGTTCACCCGCGAGGACGTCACTTCATTCCAAAACATAGGTACACTTTCCGATATCATCATGCCACAGATAAATATTACCGAGTCCGGTATCATATCACTACTTAATAAACGTAAGGTATCATCTGCATCTGACCACGTTGGGTTGAACAACAAGTTGCTTAAAAGTACATCGCAAAGCATTCCAGGAATCTTGTGCGCTCTTTTTCCACAGTCATTGTCATCCGGCCAAATTCCTAACGACTGGCGTACAGCCAAGGTCATACCAATTTTTATATCTGGCGATCGCTCATTACCGCTTAACTACCGGCCTATTTCGATAACTAGCACCGTTTGCAAACTACTCGAACATATCATACATTCTCGAATCATAAAATACTTAGAAGAACATAACATAATCTTCAAATACCAGCACGGCTTTCGCAAGGGATATTCATGCGATGGGCAACTTGCAGGGTTTACCAATGACTTGCTTTCATGTATTGACGCTGGCAACCAAGTCGACGCGATATTCTTAGATTTTTCCAGAGCTTTTGACCGCGTTCCTCACCGCAGGCTACTACTGAAACTTAAACATTTTAACATTGACGCACAAGTCATTGCATGGGTAAAAGATTTCTTGTCATTTCGAACTCAATTCACAAATATTAATCATTGCAACTCCCCTTTTATTCCTGTCACGTCCGGCGTTCCACAAGGGAGCGTGCTTGGCCCTTTGCTTTTTCTTATTTATATTAATGACTTGCCTAACTGCATGTTGTCCAGAGTAAGACTGTTCGCCGATGATTGCGTAATTTACCGTACCATTTCTACTGACACTGACCATCAAGGATTGCAGTCAGACCTCAACGCAATAAACAGATGGTGTTCAGACTGGCAAATGACCCTAAATCATACTAAAACTAAGTGCATGTCATTTACGCACTCCTCTTCCCGTATTCCAACTTCATACTTTATAGGTAATAATGTTGTCGAACTTACTACCACGTACAAATACTTAGGAATCAACTTGCAATCGGATCTAACATGGCACATCACAGCAACGTTACTCTTGCATCTGCTAACCGTACTTTCGGAATCATGAAACACAGACTAAAGCAAGCGCCTTCACACCTAAAGAAACTCGCGTTTACCACGTTAATCAGGCCTAAAATTGAATATGCATGTGCCATCAGGGACCCGAGCCAAGACTACATTATACGTAACATTGAATCCCTGCAAAGCCGTGCTGCTCGCTTCATTTTTTCAGATTTTTCTCCGTACTCCAGTGTTACATCTTCAAAAATTCGTGCCGAACTGCCTCCACTATCACTACGACGGAAACACGCCCGCCTATCTCTCTTTCACAAACTTTATCATCATGATCGTTTGCGCGACGACTTCTTTCAGTCACCCCCTGTCATTTTCCCTCGCCGTGATCACCCCTGCAAAGTCAAACGCCCAGCTTGCCACTCGGCCCATTACGCACAATCATTCATCCCCAAAACCATAGCTGACTGGAATAACCTACCGTCTGATATTGCCACTGAAGTTAACACCGATCAATTTCATCAAATGCTGTGGACTCATATCAGAATTTGACGTCTCTGTGCATCTTTGGAGTTAGCTATTTTTTTTTCAGGGCTAATTTAATACCTTTGACTCTTGTTTGACATCGTATTGCAGTTTTTTTTCTCTTTTTGTGTTATCCTTGAACCCCCGTTGTTTCAATTTTCCCACTTCATTCTTTTGTTTATTCGAACTTTAATCCACTTCCAATATTGGTGTATGCGTATCTTGTGGTGTTCTTACTATGTTTGCTGAATTGTTTATTCTTACTTTTATTTCTTTTTGCATATTTTTATTAGTGTGTTTCGTGTGCCCCCCCTATGTAATACCCTCTCCTGGAGGGCCTTTAGGGTATTTGAATAAATAAATAAATAAATAAATAAATATTATTCACTCAGCATAAACTTTCTTGACGTGTCGGTATCTCTGTGCAATGGTAACTTAACGACAAATCTTTACAGAAAGCCCACTGACCGACAGCGATATCTGCATTTCAAAAGCAGCCATGTCAAACATTGCAAAACGAGCATTCCCTACAGCAAGCTATCCGGTTCAAAAGAATATGCTCGGACAATAGTTAATTCACTCGCAATTGTAACCAGCATCGTAACGAACTAACCGTACAGAAATGCCTTTCACAAATAACTGACGATGCCTTTAAACGGGCCGACTGTCTCGACCGGAAAGAACTCATCTGCGCGGACAAGCAATCGGCGCTGATTTCACGAACTAACCTTATCGTAACGCACTCTCCATCTATTCCTAGCATTATAACTTACTGACACAAAGCGACCGTCTTAAACACATTTTTACGGAATCGCCAAGAGTTGCCTGTCGTCGCTCTAGGAATCTGCGTGACCTAGTAACCTCTTCCAAGACCAAAGCGATTGCTCTTCCTGGTTGTCATCCCTGCAATAAGCCCTGTTGTAATGTTTGTACACACATGACCACATCAAAGACTGCTAGAAGCACAGCATCCTATTTTTCAGGTAAAACCAAAGGCGACTTCGCTTGCGACAGCACTAACATCATATATCTGCATGAATGTTCAGTGTGTCATACGCAGTATATCGGTCAGACCGAAACATCTTTTCGTATGAGATTCAAGAACCACAAAGCACACGTTAACAGCTTGCCACACCTTCCATTATCTAAACATGTTCGACTGCCAGGTCATACATTTGACAATACCAGTGTAACCATAGTAGAATCAGGTTTCAAATCCCACCATGATAGAGAAGTACGAGAATCCTTTCTCATTCATAAGTTTAACACTGTGTCATCCGGTATCAACGAGAGCATAGGAAAAATGTCGTGCCTTTATGCCTTGTCTTGATGTGTATGTTCTTGTACAGAATTGACAAAGCATGCCAACTCAGTTTTGCCATGTCGCAGTTGATATTATTCTGTACTTCATGTGCAATTATCGTGACATGTTAATGATATTTCATGCATATCATTTATCTTGCTTAAGTTATATTTGCTGCTGTACTTTTTTCTTTTCCTATTTGCCAGTGTACACGTGCATGTACTACAGAATATGCCCACGTGCGCATGCCCATAAAAACGGCTGCGCCCTTGTGTCTGTGTTTATTCTGACGAAGGCCGTGCCACGGTCGACAAGTAAAAACATTAAAGATGAAATTTTCTTAAGTGTGCACCTTCGTTTCTTCAACTACCTATGCACCGGAGATATAGAGCTTTTCTTTGAATTATATATGTATATATATATATATATATATATATATATATATATATATATATATATATATATATATATATATATACATACATATATATATATACATATATATACATATATATATATATATACATATATATACATATATATATATATATATATATATATATCATGATCAGCCTGGTTACGCCCACTGCAGGGCAAAGCCTCTCCCACACTTCTCCAACTACCCCGGTCATGTACTAATTGTGGCCATGTTATCCCTGCAAACTTCTTATTCTCATCCGTCCACCTCACTTTCTGCCGCCCCCTGATACGCTTCCCTTACCTTGGAATCCAGTCCGTAACCCATAATGACCACCGGTTATATTCCCTCCTCATTTCATGTCCTGCCCATGCCCATTTCTTTCCTTGATTTCAAGTAAGCTGTCATTAACTCGCGTTTGTTCCCTCACCCAATCTGCTCTTTTCTTATACCTTAACGTTACACCCATCCTTCGTCTTTCCATAGCTCGTTGCGTCGTCCTCAATTTAAGCAGAACCCTTTTCGTAAGCCTCCAGGGTTCTGCCCCATACGTGAGTACTGGTAAGACACAGCTGTTATATACTTTTCTTTTGAGGGATAGTGGCAACCTGTTGTTCATGATTTGAGAATGCCTGCCAAACGCACCCCAGCCAATTCTTATTCTTCTGATTATTTCAGTCTCACGATCCGGATCTGTCGTCACTACCGGCCCTAAGTAGATGTATTCCCTTACCACTTCCAGTGCCTCGCTACCTATCGTAAACTGCTGCCCTCTTCCCAGGCTGTTAAGCATTACTTTAGTTTTCTGCAGAATAATTTTTATACCCACCCTTCTGCTTTGCCTCTCCAGGTCAGTGAGCATGCATTGCAATTGGTCCCCTGAGTTACTAAGCAAAGCAATATCATCAGCGAATCTCACGTTACTAAGGTATTCTCCATTAACCCTTATCCCCAATTCTTCCCCCTCCAGGTCACTGAATACCTCCTGTAAACACGCTGTGAATAGCATTGGAGAGATCGTTTCTCCCTGCCTGACGCCTTTCTTTATTGGGATTTTGTTGCTTTGTTTACGCAGGACTACGGTGGCTGTGCAGCCGCTATAGATATCTTTCAGTATTTTTACATATGGCTCGTCTACACCCTGACTCCGTAGTGCCTCCATGACTGCTGAGGTTTCGACTGAATCAAACGCTTTTTCGTAATCAATGAAAGTTATATATAAGGGTTGGTTATATTCAGCACATTTCTCTATCACCTGATTGATAGTGTGAATATGGTCTATTGTTGAGTAGCCTTTATGGAATCCTGCCTGGTCCTTTGGTAATAGAAGTCTAAGGCGTTGCTGATTTTATTTGCGATTAGCTTAGTAAATACTTTGTAGGCAACGGACAGTAAGCTGATCGGTCTATAATTTTTCAAGTCTTTGGCGTCCTCTTTCTTATGGATTAGGATTATGTTAGCGTTCTTTCAAGATTCCGGTATGCTCGAGGTCATGAGGCCTGGTGTATATAGGGTGGCCAGTTTTTCTAGAACAATGTGCCCCATCCTTCAACAAATCTGCTGTTACCTGATCCTCCCCCGCTGCCTTCCCCCTTTGCATAGCTCCCAAAGCGTTCTTTACTTCTTCCGGCGTTACTTGTGGGATTTCAGATTCCTCTAGACTATTCTCACTCACATTATCGTCGTGAGTGCTACTGGTACTGTATAAATCTCTATAGAACTCCTCAGCCACTTGAACTATCTCATCCATAATAGTAATGATATTGCCGGCTTTGTCTCTTAACGCACATATCTGATTCTTGTCTGTTCTTAGTTTCTTCTTCACTGCTTTTAGGCTTCCACCGTTCCTGAGAGCACGTTGAATTCTATCTATATTATAGTTCCTTATGTCAGCTGTCTTACGCTTGTTGATTAACTCCGAAAGTTCTTCCGATTCTATTCTAGCTGTAGGGTTAGATGCTTTCATACATTGGAGTTTCTTGATCAGATCTTTCGTCCCCTGCGATAGCTTACTGGTATCATGTCTAACGGAGTTACCACCGACTTCTATTGCACACTCCTTAATGATGCCCATAAGATTGCCGTTCATTGCTTCAACACTAAGGTCCTCTTCCTGAGTTAATGCCGAATACCTGTTCTGTAGCTTGATCCGGAATTCCTCGAATTTGCCCGTTACCGCTAACTCTTTGATTGGCTTCTTATGTACCAGTTTCTTCCGTTCGCTCCTCAAGTTTAGGCTAATTCGAGTTCTTAACATCCTATGGTCACTGCAGTGTACGTTGCCGAGCACGTCCACATCTTGTATGATGCTAGGGTTAGCGCAGAGTATGAAGTCTATTTCCTTTCTAGTCTCGCCATTCGGGCTCCTCCATGTCCACTTTCGGTTATCCCGTTTGCGGAAGAAGGTATTCATTATCCGCATATTAGTCTGTTGTTAAAACTCTACTAATAACTCTCCCCTGCTATTCCTAGAGCCTATGCCATATTCCACCAATGACTTGTCTCCAGCCTGCTTCTTGCCTACCTTGGCATTGAAGTAGCCCATCAGCATAGTGTATTTTGTTTTGATTTTACCCATCGCCGATTCCAGGTCTTCATAGATGCTTTCGACTGAATGTAGGGGCGTAGACCTGTACGGCCTTCAATTTGTACCTCTTATGAAGTTTCACAACGAGACCTGCCACCCTCTCGTTAATGCTATAGAATTTCTGTATATTACCAGCTACATCCTTATTAATCAGGAATCCGACTCCTAGTTCTCGTTTCTCCGCTAAGCCCCGGTATCACAGGACGTGCCCGCTTTTTAGCACTGTATATGCTTCTTTTTTCCTCCTAACCTCACGGAGCCCTATTATATCCCATTTACTGCCATCTAATACCTCCAATAACACTGCTAGACTCGCCTCACTAGATAAAGTTCTAACGTTAAACATTGCCAGGTTAAGATTCCAATGGTGGCCTGTCCGGCCTGGTGGCCTGGCGGCCTGTCCAGTCCTGTCCGGCGTGGCGGCCTCTCCGCCCTGTCCGGTTTTCTGTCGGTTTTATTTCATACGCCATTGAGATGTGACGGCGGTAACGCCGTTGCTGGCGTTGCTCATCGCACGAGCGTTGTGGGACGCCTGTTAGCTACCATGGCGCTGTTCATGCTGCGTAACAGAAGCTGTTGGTGTTCTATCACCATATCGCCTTCGGGTATTGTTAAAGCACCTTGCGAGGAAGTGAAGCGCAACGCTAAACCTTGCTATCGCTTTCAGTGCTTCGCCTAATGGTGAAACTGCAATTAGTTGAATGCGTAAGCATTCTATTTGGACTCATAAAGAAAATATACCCGTCGGTGTATATATACCCGCTAAGCCCGCTAAGAAAATATACCCGCTAAGCGCAATACTATGCGATTCATAAAGAAAAGAAAGACGAGAATGAATTTAAAAGGAGATAATTCACCGACGATTACGATACTCCCCATCACGAAATATGACCGCAGCGTTATACGTACTTTCATTTCGCGATATGTTGGCCAGCGGGGACAATATGTCTCTTGCGACACGTTGCAATTGGAGAGGAGTGTGGCGCGACTGCCTCGCAAATCAGGTGATGGCGAGAGGCAGCTAATGGGTGAAGCGCGATTGACAGCAGCCGCCGCAGACATACCTCCGCTCATACAGCGCTTTGTTTCCCTACGTCTGACGCACTCTGCTCTGGCGCCAGCTCGCAGCCATCGTCCCCGAAAAGCCCATTTTTCGCGGCACTGCGCTTTTACTCTCACTCTTTCGCCGCGCCCCCTTCCCTTCCCCCCTCATGGTTCCGATGCGCCCTCGTGCTCCACTTTCCTCCTCGCGTTTTCTTCGCTATGAACGACTTTCACCTAACGCTTCGCTCCGCGCTCGCTTTCATCCTCCGCTGTGCTCCTTCACTCGGTTACGATGAACGCCGAGGCACGACGACACTCGACGCAGGAACAGGCGCCTAATAGCTACGCTCTAGAAATTCAGCAGCGATTACAATACTCTCTAATGCTAATTTTGAACGCAGCACTATAGGTGTTTTAGGTGTTTCGTATTCGCCATATATGTGAAAAAGAATTTGATTGATAGGGTCCTCTTGGCAGCGGTGCTCAGACTCTGATCGGGGAACTCGTTTAGAAGCAGTGGCAGACGAAGTATCTCCACCTGTTGCATCGCTAATTGTCCAGAAAGATAGCGTGGGCACGGGAACGCGCGGCACGGACGGAGCTTAGAAAGACAGAAAGCTTAGCTTGTTGGTAAGGAGTCATTATGCAAAAAAGAAGTGAGGCGTGCAGACAGGACACAAGAGTAGAGAAGTGGGTAGAGACAACGATGCTCGTGTTGTCCACTTCTCTACTCCTGTGTCCTGTCTGCACGCCTCACTGCTTTTTTACGGACCGAGCGTATTCTCCAGCGGCGGCGACGCAGGCGAAGAAGCGCATGCGTAGCGGCTGCGAAAGCCATGCCAGCGGTGTACGCGGTTCTGGCATGCCTGGTTGCCACCGTGAAGCACGTCTCTTGCGGCACTCCGCTTTCTTCCTCGCCCTTTCGCCGTAATCTTCTCTTCCGCTTTCCTCCCCATGCTTCCGCTGCAGCCTCCTCCTCCAATTTCCTCCTCGCGCTCTCTTTGCTCTCGCCGTCTTTCATCCCCCGCTGCGCACCGCGTTCGCTCTTTCACCATTCGCTGTGCTCGTTCGCTCGGTTACGCCAACGCTCAACACAGGAACGGGCGCCTAAGAGGTACGCTCTAAAACGACGTTGGCGGTGCTGAGTTTAGCTCTTTGGACCCCACGCTCAGAGGACCAGCTTCTCACCTAATGGGCCAAAGACTCACGCTTGCAGAAGGTGCAAACATCTGAACAATGTGAAAGTGCTGTACCAGTGGTACAAAAGAAATGTAAAAGGATACTTTGTAGTACGAAGGTCTTGTTGAATGTTTTCGTGATTGTGGAATAGAACCCATCTCTAGGAGCGCATTTACAGTTGACTTAGAGCCTTGTAGACAGAACAATTTCGGTTTTCACGAAATTTATAGCCAAACACGCCACTTCGCGGGTGCGTTTCGGTGGTCGCCTGATGCGCCTTTCAACGGTGCGTTGCTTCACCCACCGTAATGCCAGTCATCTCGGAGGGCTCATGCCTTTGGCGTCGCGCAAGACAGAGAGATAAGCAGTCAGTGAGTTGATAAGGATGATAAGGAGTGATGAGGGTTTATATGTTTCTTGTTAGCCCTGAGGGTAATAATAAATAAATAAATATATGGGCTTCATCACAGTTCATAATGGTTTGGCCGGATGGATAAAGTGCTTAAGGGGAGATAACGGTTTGTAATACTAGGAGCGATACTGATAAAGTTGATAAGGACATATAATGCTTGATAAGGATGGGATCGATAGGTTGATAACGACCGATCATGTATAATAAAGGTTGACAACGGTCAGATCGAGAACAATAAGGTTGACAAACACCAATAAGAGTTGATAAGGTTTGGTTCAACTCCGATAAGGTTGATAACGACCGATACGTGTTGATAAGGGTTTATAGTGGTCGAATCAAGTTTGCTAAGATTGATAATGGCCTCGGGCTGCTTGGAGATGAGCAAGCAGCCAAATGCTTATGCCTACTTACACAACTCCAGGGAAGTTTCTGCGTAATCTGTTTTTCTTTTCTTGACATTTGCCTCGAGCGCTAACCCTTGTCGTAACGTCTCTGTGCACACTTCCTTTTGCAACTGCTTGTTTGATAACAGTCTTACAGAAAGTTTTTCTCACAAAGGCAAATGGGCTAAAACCATGTAGGTGATAAGACACTTGAAGTTACACGCCATGTGGACCACCCCACTAAACAAAATGATACATGGTATTAACTGTGAATGTGTTAAGTAAATTTGACATCCAATAAGGTAACATTGAATAATCCGTATAACAGCTGTGTCTTACCTGTACTCACGTACGGGGCAGAAACCTGGCGGCTTACGAAAAGGGTTCTACTCAAATTGAGGGCGACGCAACGAGCTACGGAAAGAAGAATGATGGGTGTAACGTTAAGGAATAAGAAAAGAGCAGATTGGGTGAGGGAACAAACGCGAGTTAATGACATCTTATTTGAAATCAAGAAAAAGAAATGGGCATGGGCAGGACATGTAATGAGGAGGGAAGATAACCGATGGTCATTAAGGGTTACGCACATGATTCCAAGGGAAGTGAAGCATAGCAGGGGGCGGCAGAAAGTTAGGTGGGCGGATGAAATTAAGAAGTATGCAGGCACAACATGGCCACAATTAGTACATGACCGGGGTAGTTGGAGAAGTATGGGATAGGCCTTTGCCCTGAAGTGGGCGTAACCAGACTGATGATGATGATGAATAATCCTTAGTACTACGAATAAATTTCGGCCCCATTGGCACAGCCCTTGCACTAGGGCACGGGATAGCGGCAACCATGCAGACGCCGCTAAACCCTTTTTGCTTCTTCGTGCAGTTCATCGTGCTCCTTGGAGTATGGCTGTATCCCTCGACCTGCGCATGTGCGGTTTCACCAGTGCTCATCTATAATGACTCACCGACACCGTTGCCAGTCCTGCTATCTGACGCAAGTCAAGATCTTTGGTGCCAGCAAGTAATCCAGGGTGCCATCTTCATACCTTTGCACACGGATTCACAGACGCCAGGAGCGACATCTCCCTTCTGGCTCTACTTAAGCAGCTGCCTTCGTCCGGCCACTTTCAGTGGGCACGGGATAGCGGCAACCATGCAGTCGCCGCTAAACCCTTTTTGCTTCTTCATGCAGGTCTGTGAAGCTCCGTCTCTTTACTCTAAACGTACGAGTAACGTCTGTCTGCTGCTTTTCCCGTGGCCAAGTTTATTTTTTGCCTCACTGTGTGAATGTGCATTTGTTGCAAGGCTACTCATCCTATCTGGTGACGTTGAACTTAATCCGGGACCCGCAACTGACGCGCAGTACAAAGAACTTCTTGCAGCCATTTCTGCCCTTTCAGCAAAAATAGATTCACGACACACAGAAGTAATGAGTGGTCTCGCCGAATTAAAGGAAAAGCAGGCTCAATTAACTAATCAAGTGTCCGATTTAACCACTAGATTAACGACAGTTGAATCGCTTGTTGAATCACTTGAGCTTAACCCATCGTCAGCTGACATACCTGCAGTTGTAGCTCACGCCGTTAAAACTGAAAATGCCTCCCTCCTGACACGTCTCGATGATCTAGAAGATCGCTCCCGCCGGGCTAACTTAATATTTTATGGTATTTCTGACACTCCGTCAGAAACATGGGCGCAGTCCGAAAAATTGGTGTGCGAATTTTTATCTCATCATCTTAAGTTTGAGGTCCCCGAGAATATGGTATGTAGAGCCCACCGACTTGGCTCGTATACTGCTAATAAGACTCGCCCGATTATAATGAAATTTTCTTGCTCAAAACTAAAGGATAAAATTCTGGCACTAAAATCTAATCTGAAATCCACCGGGGTATCTGTGGGCGAAGATTTCTGGCGAGCAACGCGCCAGTCTAGGAAAAAGCTGCTTGATTTTGCTAAGGCATCAGGACAGACATACTCAATACGGCTAAATAAGTTATTTTTGAACAAGAAGTGCTACGTTTACTGTTCTACCACTCACAATGTATACGAAGTCAACATGCCACGTGCAGCACGCTCTTCTGTTCGGTCGCGTCAAGCTATCGAAGGAAATGGTTCGACATAGCTAGCACATGCGCAATCTAATAACACCATATCTGTTTTTTTCACTAACGTGCGAAGTCTACTAAATAAACATGCTGCGGTGTCCTCACTGATTGATTCATGCGCTGCTGGCATAGTATGTCTCACTGAAACATGGCTCTCTGCTCGGATAAAAAATAGCGAAATTTTTGATTGTGAAAAACTGTATTCATGTTATCGCTGCGATCGTGGTGTGCGATCAGGTGGAGGTGTCTTGATTGCAGTATCGGAAACGCTCACTTCAAGCTCAGTTTCCATAGAAACACCACTTGAACTTGTTTGCGTGCGCGTTGTACTCGACAACAGGGATGTTATATTTTGCACATGCTATCGCCCTCCTACTGCTTCGACATCATTTTGCGATGACCTTCACGACGCATTGAACAAATTAGTTGTCAGATACCCTAACGCTCCCGTTTTTCTTCTTGGTGACTTCAACTTTCCCGATATCATTTGGCGTAACGACACGGCAACGTCCCAGTCTTCTCAGAGTACCCAGTTCATAAACACTTGTTTGGATTTCCACTTCATCCGGCTTGTACTGAAACCAACGCGCGTGTCTGCCTCTTCATCTAACATACCAGATCTGATTCTCACTACGAACCCTGACACAGTTTCCCCAATTATTTACATAAAAGGCTTAAGTGATCACCTTGCACTCACTTTTCATATCAACACACGGGCTCCTGTTAAGAAAACTACGAAGGTGATCCGCGATTACAGCAAAGCCGACTTGGCTTCCATTACCGCTGAAATGGAAAATTTCGCAGCTTCTTACATCGCTAATTGCGACCAGCGCTGTGTTGAAGAAAACTGGTGCATTTTCAAAAATAAATTGTTGTCATTAATCGAACGTTTCGTACCGCAAAGAACAGTCGCTTGCAAGCCACGGTCCCCTTGGTTCAACCCCTTCTTGAAGCGACTACGTAACAAAAAAAAAGCGGTTGTTTCGTCGCGCAAAAGCTTCATGCAGTGACGTTGCTTGGTCCGCTTACTACCTCACTGAAAGTGACTACAACACAGCCTCCGCTAGTGCGAAACAGCATTTTTATTCTGTTACCCTTCCGTCCATCTTGCAAACTAATCCTCGTGAATTCTGGACCATAGTTAACGGTACACCAAGCAAAATAATCCAATTAACATACCCAAATGATCAAACTGTTGCTCCTGAAGAATGCTGTAATGTATTTAATGATGTGTTCTCTTCACATGTTACCACAATGCCACGTGGATTACCGCTTGTATCCAATTCTGGTTTTTCGCCCATGGATCCAATCTCTATTGACTGGGTTGGTGTTAGCTGCCTAATTAACAATCAAAAAACGTCCTCCTCTGCCGGCCCAGACTGCCTGAACTCAAAAATTTTGAAGTGTACTAATGTATTTTCTGCTGTTATTTTGTCGAACATTTTCACTCAGTCATTACAGCAGTCTGCTCTTCCACACGACTGGTGCGTGGGAAAGGTGATTCCAGTTCATAAATCAGGTAACACACACTTACCCAGCAATTACAGGCCTATCTCACTAACAAGCATTTCATGTAAAATTCTTGAGCATATAATATATTCACATTTGGCTGAGTTCTTAGAATCAAACTCCTTTTTCAACCCCTGTCAACATGGTTTCCGTAAGTTCTTTTCCTGTGAAACACAGCTCTTAACATTTACTAACGATCTCTTTGCAATTTCTGATCTAGGTACCGACATTGCGTATTTCTTGATTTTGCCAAAGCCTTTGACTCTGTGACCCATGATTTACTTCTGCTTAAGCTGTCTCAACTTAACTTGGACGCTAATGTACTCGAATGGATAAAAAACTTTCTTTCTAACAGGACGCAGTTTGTAAACACTAATAACTGTAATTCTCGGTTTTCTAACGTACCAGCAGGTGTTCCTCAAGGGTCAGTCCTGGGTCCACTTCTCTTTCTAATCTATATTAACAATCTTCCGAACTGCGTTCTTTACTCTTCCATAAAGCTTTTCGCGGATGACTGTGTTCTTTACCGTAAAATTACTAATCCTTCAGATTCCCAAGAGCTACAGGACGACCTTAACCGCGTAATTGAGTGGTGTTCTAATTGGTGCATGCAACTAAATTCAAATAAATGCAAGGCCATGCGTATATCTCGTAACACTGCCACGCACACCTACTTTATTAATGGTGCACCTGTGACGTCAGTTAGCTCTTACAAGTATCTCGGCCTTCACATATCAAATAACCTTTCTTGGCACTCGCATATTGACTATGTTACTAAAAACGCTAATAGCATGCTTGGTTACTTATGCCGTAATTTTAGCTCTGCCCCTTCTTCCCTGAAGCTAACTCTTTATAAAACTTTAGTTCGCTCCAAATTGGAGTAAGCTTCAGCCATTTGGGATCCGACTCAGTCTTCATTAGTTTCTACTCTTGAAAGTATTCAAAACCGCAGTGCACGCTTTGTATTATCTAATTATTCTCGCTATGCAAGTATTTCTTCAATGAAACGAACTCTTAACTTACCTGATCTTTCGTCACGCCGCAAATCTTCCCGTCTCTCCCTTTTTCACAAAGTTTTTCACTTGAACCCCCTTTTAAAAGAGACCCTTCTGGCCCCTCCGTCTTATATTTCTGCCCGCACTGACCACAGGCTTAAAATCGGGGTGCCATTGTGCCGTACTAACCGGTACAGTGACTCATTCATCCCCAGGACAAGCACGGACTGGAATCGCCTTCCCGCCTCAATCGCACTCATCACCGACCCTACTAACTTCAAGACCGCCGTTCAGAATGCCTTTTGTTAGTATTTTTGTTAATACTTTTTTGTTTGTATTTTTTACTGCATTACTTCTTGTTTTGACTCCACTCCTTTCTGGAACGCCTGCGGGCCTTGAAAGTACGTGAAATAAATAAATAAATAAATAAATAATGTTTTTATATGTGGGACACTAGGTTTAGTGACGCGTGTACAACAGAAATAGAACATAGGAGTCCGCGATAGGAAAGCGAGATTTTGCGCATCACATGGTCACAATAACACGTCTCAGTGCCAATTTTGTGAACTCGCTACAACTTGCCATTGCGTGATCAATGTGATACTCGCTATTAGATGTTTTCAACCACGCGGCTTCGCTCGCTGAATACTCCTAAAACTCTCTAAAGTGCAATGATACCTCCCTCATCGAACCAAAAGGTCGCTGCCTGTGCAATCTCTCAAATTGCATGAGCGGAGCCTGTCCAGCATTGCCTGCACCTTGCACTCAGTGTCATGTGTCTGCGGGACTGCTCACTGCATTTTAGACCCTTAATTATCCTAGAAGCCATTCCTGTATTCCAATCGGGTGCAGGATTTCTGAAGTGCGTGCTTATGCGGGTGAGCATTAACGCTCTCAGTCTCACAAAGAATGAATTAAACGTGTTCGGCTCGTAAACCAGACATCACGCATATAGAACTGGCCGCACTGCCCTTGTACTGGCATCCGGTATCCAGTTTCGCTGGAGAAATATTTGTGAAAGCAAAATGTGCGTAGTTTCATGCGGAAGTTGTTTACTGTGCCATACTGAGAAGTTGTTTCAGATTAACTTGTGCAGTCACGAAGGTTAACCTTTTCTCCATAACAACATTTGCACGCTAATTAATGCAAATATACTCATAAATATACTTTACGGGACCTTACTTAGTCTTTGTCTTCCATTTCTCGTTAGCACATGCTCCTTCCGCATATTCCTTTGTTATCTAGATGAAAATATGCTTCTAATATTCATGGAAGCCATACCCCCATGTAGACTACTGAAACGATGATTGGGTTGTTTCCCTCAGGAGCTTAATGTTAAAAGAAGCTCGTGTTCGAATCGCTCTCCTTGCACGGCAAGCATTTGGTAGCAAAACGCTCGTCGGCACCTTTTGACTGTCCGCCGAACTAGCACAGTCTCCTTCTGGCGCGCGGGTCTCTCCACGCCTGGCATTCCTCCTACCTGTCAGAAGATGGGCTCGCGTGATTTCCCGCTCCGTTGCCCGCGCACTGTGTCTGCACAAGAGATTGGGAAACTAGCCGAGTGCCGGTATAACGTACGCCTGACTACGCGCGCACTACGTAGCGCCATGCGAACTAATTAACGGCGGAACGCGGATGCTTTGAACATTTCCCTCGCCTGCCTCGTTCTGCGCAGCCCTTGCTTTCTCCCCCCCCCCCCCCCCCCCGCCCCCCTTAACACCGCCGTTCAGCCCGGCCCGATTCTAATCGAGCCGACAATAGATAGCGGCTGTCGGCGAGTTCGGGCGAAACTTGGTGTGCTCCTGCGCGCAGGGTTCGTTAGGGCGATTCTCGTTGTAATTGCGTTGCAGGGAAAGTTCGAAACATAAATTGATTAGGTTACGCCTGGCGGACACTTCAATTTGGGCTCTGACTTGAGCTCCTGGCGCCAACAGTTTTTTTTTTTCTTTTTCTTGCTCTTGTATTACAGACAGGGCTGAGTGAGTCGTATTTAGCGATCTCTTTCACGCGTATTTAAGCGCAATTTTATAGCAATCTGTTTACCTCGTTCAATTGAGACGGTCACTGAAAGCCATTTGGCATATGGAAACATAATGTTCGGAATAACTATGTGTTCCTGTCTAACCTGTAGTGCGCCTTGACACTATGTACCTGGAGCAGAATTCGCTCTCTTTAGGTAGATTATGAGAAGAAGTAGCCGCTACCAGATTGTCCAGTTGCATTATCCAGGTGAATAATTAAGACATATTTAGTAATTAAGTTCCTAGTGAATCGTTTGAAAGCATTTTTTGCAGTTACATAAGATGAGCAGCGTTCAATTCACATTTGTTTAACAAAACACGGATGTTTAGCAGATTTGGGAGATAAACGCCCCTAAAATGTGCTGCCTAATACAGTGGCGTTCAAGTTGACCGTTTACCAAAAGCGTGTGGCAAGCACTTAATGCAGGCCTTACGAGGAAACATTAGCTCGGGACCAATCCCGATTTCCTCTATTCGAGTGCACTTAGAAGGCAAAAATACTTTTATTGCTCAATCGCTGAAGAGATTTGCATAAAATGTGTTGCATTTGAGAAAAAAAAACTAATTCTAGGGATTTGTGTTCTCAGTCGAGTCCTCCGTAACGTTGTCCGTATAAGGGGCAGGTTCTCAGCTTAGCCCGTACCACCACACTGCATATAAACGTTGTTTCAGGAGAGAGCCTGGTTTACAGAACGCGGCCGACCCGCTCCTCATGGCTGTATGCGGCAAATGAGCAAGCGGAGAGCTTGCATACAGCTCTGCCAAATTAGCGTCCGAAAAGCATGCCGAAGCCAAAGCGAAGTGTAGTGAGCGGAGATGGAGATGTCGTAGAGTTTCACACGATATTTACTCGCGGGAACTCTGGCACTACTCTCTGTGGCAGCTGCAAGCGGGGGGGTTCAGCCAGCATGGGTAGCACATTGATTTGCCTAAACCTCGTCTTTTGGAGTTTGCAACTAGGCGTCTTTGCAAACTCGTCATTTTGAACAGCGTATTAGGGCCAATTTTTTACCTACGAAGCTCATTAAGACGAGTGCAGTGCCGGGCAGAGGCTATGGCTTCGTGTGCTGGATTTGGCTGGCTGGGCTGTAGCCAATCAATGCAGACAGCGCGTCGTCTTCTGCATCAGCATCCGCACTTCACCTGACTTCGCACTTAGTAACTGCGCGTGTGCCCTTGCTTGAACCTAAATGCCAATGTACGAGTTTCCTTTAAGCAGCAAAGCGACAACAAAATATATACAGCACGGAGTCTGAAAGAGCCCGCGCCATCCTTCAGTAAGGTAAGCTCACTTTCCACTGTTACACACGATCACGCCAGAGCTTTGCTATCGTCCTTGCAGCAAATATTCACTAGCGTGGCCATATCAGCACCGAACGTCACAAACAAAATGGCATCACGCATTTTTAACACCAGCCTGCTTGTTCGTCGTCTGTTGCCAACACTCATCAAAACCATAGTTGAAAGTGTAGCTTTCATGCTTCACTACACGTATAAAACTTGCTTCGTGTAGGTGGGCGGAGCTACACTTCTCAACTCAAAGTAAAAAAAATGGCGACTTCCAACATTGAGTACACTCGTGTAACTAGTGTAGATAAAATCAAATAGCTCTATTGTATAATAAATAATTAAGGAAACATTACTAAAGTTGTTCGACAGCATGACATGAGCGCAGCACATCTAGCAGACACGCCAAATATTGAAACTATTTGACCAAAATTGCATACATCTACAAGCAGCGTCGAACGCCCTTCTATATTTCTCGCGGGCAAGCCACCACGTGGAGATGCTTGGCGCATTTAGATGTGGCCGCCTACACGCCATTGGCCGCTGAAATCGGTAGCGATTGTGCGTGTTCGCATAGCCTTCTGTACTTTAAACGTATAGGTTCCCATGAAATGTAGGAAAATCAAGGTAGATGGAGCGTAATGAACAAAGCCACAAGAACGTCTGAATCTACAATCACGAAATCCAGACAAATATATGTACTACCCATCATACCCTTCGTGCCTGAACGATAGCCGCGCCAGTGTTTACTCTAGTAATTATTGTAGGATACTCTATGGAAGATGTTATCTGCGTTGAGGTACAGCCACTTGTTAAAAAGCTTTTGTTACAGCAGTGGTTGAGGTGCGCCGTCTCAAAAGAGGAACTCAGACTAAGAAACATGTAGTCACCTCTGTGCATGGAGAATAGAAAGCGTAGGTTAGGCCCAGGCTAGACACCGGGTCAGTTGAAGAGAGTGTGACGGAACTCATGCGGCGTTTTTTGTAAAGGAGCACTGCATCTGCAAAGCACTGCAAATGAGCAAGGAGCATCTTCAGTGTTTGCTTCAGCGTGCCGCGGAAAAACACAGGAGCGCATCTGCTTAAGTAAAACTGTCACAGAAGCTTCGTAGGCTTTCTTCTGACGCATAGTGGCAGCACACATTGCCGGCAGCTGGTAGCAATGCAAGTTCAAAGCTAGCGCCTATCTGCTCCGACGAGCTGACTGCAGGCGCAAAGGCAGATGGCATATCAACATGGCCGCATTTCAAGGTTCTAAAATGTGTGGTCCGGGCTTCTACTATTTTGTCTCTGTCCTCCAAGTCTATGTACGTTGCTTTAAGTATTTATGGGGTGGCGGAGAGCAAGAAATGCTGTGCCAGCGGGAAGGAGCAAAAATGGCTAGATGCGGTGGAAGACCCGATGCGATTGTGTTCGTGTAATATAGTTCTCTGGCCATGTCAGTGGGCCATGTCAGTGGGCTCAGTGATGTTCAATTCAACCGATTTTACCGAAGGAGTCGGTCCAATTTCAACAACCCCTAAGAGCGCGGCGGCCGCACAATAAGGATCAGCGGCGTTCATTGTTGAGTCATTCACAGGCGGTCACAGAGGCTGGTGCATTTCACGAAACGCACCGACGCCTTTGTGGTCTTGCACATAGCAGGCGCACAAGGCCATGGGCCCCAGATGTCCCCCGATCTGAAGGGCCTGTCGCCGAAGTGCCCCAATACTATCCCAAGGGCAATCTTCTCGTCTTCATATGTGGAGCAGTCACATCGGAGATGTTTCGTCGTTTCTTCGACACCGCACGTGCTGGAATTGGGACTGTCCACCATTCCAATCAGTAATGAGTAGATGTTTTACAGCGCAATCTGTTATGGGCTCATTATAACAGTCGTTCCGGGTGGCGATGGTGTCCGCTGCCGCTGCTGCTGGCATTCGGTGTCTGTAGCAGCTGACGCCTGGACTGAAAAAAAAAAAGACCCATTTCCCGCCAGGATCGAGCCCGCACCCGCTGCGTGGGATTCAGCTACTCTACTAATGAGCCACCCCAGCGCTTTTTTTTTCTTTATTGCATGGGATTATGAGTAGTGTCAAACCAACATTGTTACATTACATTTGAACATACATGGGAAACAAATGCACACATTGTACGCAGTACAATGAAAGTTTAAAACTCGGGAAACAAACGCGAGCGTCCAGACGCAAAATCCATTCAGGTACGGTATCAAAGGCAGCAACCACACTACGCGCTTGAGCAGTCTCTTCTCGAAAAATAGGCCTTGGCGAGCGAGGTGGCTTGGCATGTCTGTCGATCATTCGGCTTCTCCATAATTAATAAAGGCCTAATAACATAAAACAATTATATGGTGTATTACTGGCTGACTTTTTGAAAGGAAGCAACCGGATACCAAAAGATGTGAGAGGAAGGTCTTTTTTGATAGTTCTTTGTGAAATCTCCCAAACCTGAAATGCGTCACGACAGAGTATAAAGCGATGTTAAAGCGATAGTAAAGCGAAGTGTAAAGCGATGTATAAAGCGATGTATAAAGCGATGTGTCTCGGGTTCATTGCAATGTCCATAATTTGTATTCTAGGGTACATATGGTCCTTTTTTCTGAAGCGACGTTTTAACTGGCAGGGTGGAGTTGTGCAGCTTAAATAAACATGTTTTCGCTGCTGGCGTAATGCACATTCTATGAACACTGCGAAGAACATCTTGACAAAACAGAGACAGATACGGATTTTGTTCCACAGGTTCAGGGAAAAAGTTATCTATAAGTGCTACATTTAGCGACGTTCGATCAACGGTAAACAAATATTATAGAGTGAATATGGCTTAATAAAATGAAATACTGTAGACAAGTTCCTTTATGAAGCCCCGTAAAGTCAGTCCTTGAGCAAAGGTTGTCGTGACAGAAAGAAAAGGGAGGTGTGAAGCAAGACATCTTCGATTAATAGAAATATGGAATGGATGACGGACGTTTTTAAGGTAAGAAAATCGCATTACCAATTGTCTCAGAGACAAATGCAAAAGGCGCAGGCCTCCCTTCTCAGCGGAAGGAAAAGGCTGTCCCTTCTCATGGCTTCCCATGATGAACGCAAAGTGAAACACGCAAATATTCTATGACATGCCTGAACATGGATACGTGAGCAGTGCAAGACCTGCAGAAAATAAAGAAGCTTGGAAGCGAGAAATATATTGCATACCTTAGCTCCGGTAAAAATTAGAGATCACGTCCCTGCCAGGTTGTCACCTTTCGACGGATAGTGGTTATCGTGGACGTCCAATGAGGTCCGCTTTTACGGAAGTTATCGAGAGGCACAACAAAATATCGCAACGGAGACTGATTCCAATGAATATTCGCGAATACAGAGGGAGTGAGCGCACACATGCCTAGTCAAAAGCCCCTACTTTTGTCAAAATTTACACTCGCTGCTGCAGTCTCACAGAAACGCAGGGTAGCGTTTATTGCCTTTGTAATGCTTGGCTTATCGATGCAAGAGAAGGCAATGTCATCTGCACAAGCTAGCACTTTAATTTCCTCATCTGCATACCGGTATCCTTTAATGCTTGAGTCGCAAAGCACCCTTAAGCAAAGTGGTTCCTGGTGTATAGCGAAGAGCGCAGGTGAGAGTGGACAACCTTGACGAACGGATGACTGTACCTGTATTATATCTGAGAGAGTACGGTTGACAAATAACTTTGTAGCGCAATGTTTATAACAAAGTATTATACCCTTCTATAATACATCACCTAACTGAAGATGTCGCAGTAGTTGGAACAAAAAATCGTGCTGAGCCTTATCAAAGGCTTTGGCGAGGTCCATCTGGAGACGAGCTACTTGATCAATACTACCCTCCATGCACTCAAGGAATGAACGTGCGATATGAACATGTGTCTGCATAGAGCGTCCTTCAATTCCGCATGTTTGGTGGTCGCCTACTAATTTAGTAATGACTGTCTGAAACCTATTTGTCACTACTTTTCCAAATATGCATATATGCAAAAAGCATGCAGCGTTTGCTTGCCTGCCGCGGAAACATGCTCTATCAAGGCGTCCTAGCACGCGAGGACACCGCGTAGCATCAATACGTGCACATTTTGCACTGCACTTGCATAATATTACATCATGTAGAGAGCCGTGTAGCAGGTGCACATGTAGAAGTACAAGGCCGTTAGAGAAGTTTTGAGGAAGAAAATGAAGTTTAAGGAGATGTATACAAGAATGCCAGAAAAAAAGATACATTGTGTACCTGATTAAATCAAACTAGCTACGTTACTATCCGCGTTTCAAAGGGGATGTGAATAAGTAATGATCCTTATTCGCATCGCAAAGTGCCACTTGCCTTGCAATGTGAGATTCGTGCCGCGTAGCGCCTATACGTAGGCGCTACGTATAGGCGCTTTTTGCATTGCTGTTGCATATTATTTCACCAGATGGCACGCCATGTAACAGCTGCCTATGTAGCGGTACAAGGTAAAGATAGAAGCCTTGAGGAAGGAAAAGAAGATTATGGAGATGCATAAACATTGATGTAAATTAAAACATGTATGATATATCTGAATAATCCAAGCAGGCTAGGTGACTATTCATCACATCCCGTAGCGAAGGGGTTGCCAGCATTATCATCATTGTCATCATTGTCGTCAACAGCGACGTAACGTGCCACGGATCAAGGAATGCGGCTTGTGTGCCACGTAGTCTGGATACCTGTGTTTAAGCTTCGGCACCTCCTCGCAAGGGACGAACACGAAGAAGCGATTCGTAGACCTACGCGCGCGGCTGAAACCAGGCAACATCAGGCTGAGCAAGCAGCTGTCCAAAGAGGAGGAAAAGCCGCAGCTCGCCGTTGAGACTGGTCGGAAAGTGCAGATCGTAACTCGTGAAACCGACGGGAAGACAGTTCGCCGTGAAGACCTGTGATGCCTACTGCCATAAATAGCGTTCCTGTGTAGCCGCTCCTTCAGCTAACGCTGTGACTGTGATGCAGCTGCCGTGAAGGCCTGTAACGTTTTTTTGAAAGAAAATCCTACTCGCTGGTGGCAAAGTAAAATTACTTCCCGTCGGTTCAGCAGCAACAGCAGCAAGCAGAAGCAGAACAGAGAAGAGCAGAACAGAGCAAGGCAAGGCAAGGCAAGGGAAATCAAAGGAAGGAAAATCGAAGGGCAAGGCAAGGTAAAACAAGGCAAATCAAGGCAAAGTAAGCAAAGCAAACAAACCATTCCAACTATTGCCTGCGAATTCCTCAAATTCAACACTCCACCTAGTCTACCATCCTCGACTGCGCATCCCTTCTCTTTGAACCCATTCTGTAATCCTAATGGTTCACCGGTTATGTAAGCAACGCATTTCATGACTTGCCCAGCTCCATTTCTTTTTCTTAATGTCAATTATAATATCGGCTATCCGCGTTTGTTCTCCGATCCCGACCGCTCTCTTCCTGTCTCTTAAAGTTATGCCTAGCACTCTTCGTTCAATCGCTCTTTGCGCAGTCATTAAGTTGTTTTCGAGCTTCTTTGTCAGTCTCCAAGTTTCTGCCCCCTATCTTAGCACCAGTAGAATGCATTGATTATACACCTTTCTTTTCAATGACAATGGTAGGCTTCCAGTCAGGATCTGACAATGTCTGCGGTATGCGTTCAAATCTATTTTTATTCTTCTGTAAATTTCTTTCTGATTATCAGGGCCCCTGTGAGCAATTGACCTAGGTAAATGTACTCCTTCAAAAAACGTAAAGACTGACTGGCGATCCTGAACTCTTGTTCCCTGGCCCAGCTATTCGTCCCTGTTTTCTGCATAATGTTATTCAACCCCACGCTGAGACTCTCTCTATTGAGGTCCTCGATGACGTGTTATAACTCGTCCCCTGTTTTGCTGAACAGAACAATGTCTTCTACAACCCGAAGCTTTCTGAAATATTCGCCATTGATCCTCATTCCTAAGCCTTCTAAGCTTAATAGCTTGAATGCCATTAATGTCATTTGCCTTCATTTCATTCGTTATGTATTGAGTACTCTTTATCGAATTCGTACCCGCGACTCTATAGATTGCGTAGTGCAGTATAATTGAAGTATTTGAAACAATCTCTACCATGTAAAAATAATTTACACTTAACTTTCATCTGCAGGGCTACAGCAAGGAGTTGTACTTCGTGGATTTCCTGAAGTCAGCATTGCAACGGCTTCAATGGGCCAAGCACCGTTTTGATGTTGTGCTTCGGAGTTTACTATGAATTGCCGAAGTTGCTATAGTAGGTTGCACGTTGTAAAATGCCACAATAAACTCAAGGTAACGGTATTATAGTACGCCTGCCTTTATGATATACTATTCATGTGCGCGCTGAGTAAACTTGTAAACGCATATTTATTTTTATTTATTATCTATAAATTTCCTACTTGAGAAGGTGCTTTCATCGACATCAGCACATCAGATGTCACTACATTTGGACGCGTGGCATATCTGCCGAAAAAAATGTCAGTAGATAACTTAAGGTACCGACGAACGAATGTAATTTTTCTTGTGCCCGTGTGGCACGGATATGAGACAGCAAGCTAGATTTTTTGCGCGTTCGTCCTACGTAGCTAAAGACATTTTGAAAGCTTTAATATTAAGCGCTTATAGGGTTCTATGTATAGCGGTTCATTAAAATCAATCAAAACTGCGTCGATCTGTGCATCATTATCCATGTTTAAATGCAAGTTATGGAGGGAATGGAATAAGAGAGTTTCACAAGAAAATTATTTGGGGAACCTGTGTTTAGATTGATGAAGAAATCAGCTGGAGTCTACAGTTAGTACCTTAAATGTGTGTAGATGACATGTTGAATGATTTTGCAGATTATACATGATATGAAAGTGAGCCGGTAGGTTGGTGAAGGAATTTCTTTCAGGATAATTGGCGACGTCGGTGTCACCGCCGCCGTAGTTGTGCTGCGCGGCGCACGCGGACTGCCACGCGCAGGGTTAGAGCATCGTCAGAGGCGCGGCTTGGGTTCGATTTCAACAAGCAATGACCTTCAAAGGATTCACCGTAAAGGCAGCACTCAGTCTGTGAAGCCTACGCATTAGCGCTGGTTGGTTCGTGAATCGGCGCACAATCGTCTTCGCGGCGGAGCAAGTCAGGAAAGCGTTCTGCCTTGCCCTTCAGGATTACGCGGTCTAATCAGGCACACTATAAGAACACTAGTGTTCCTTCTGAGCTGCTGTGTGTCTTAGCGGAACGGGCAGTAAACGTGAAGCTCGCGTTATCAAATATTAAGCGTGAAATGCTTTTAGCTCCCGTTGTCGGCGACCTTCCAGTGACATTGAGCCAAACGACAGAGTCGCTATCCGGGCACTCAAACGAGAACATGCGGGCAAGTTGCGAGAACAAAACGATTTCCTCCGGGCAACCAGTCAAGACCGCATTACATACACTAGATACTTCCCAAACAAGTCACAAAAATATTGCCTCCGAATTCTTCCAAATGATTTTTCACAAAATCACTCAAGCTGTAACTTCTAGTACGCTGAAAATTTATTTGTCGTTTCCAAACGCGATGTTCAAAAAGCAGATACGGGACACTATGGCACTGAGAGAGGGTTGGCTGTGCTCTTTGCAATGCCGGCGGTCCGTGTGGTCCGCGTCGTGTCCAGCACGCCGCGAATAGCCGTTTTACTAAGACCATAATTTGCAATGAGGTTCTCTCCGTGACAGGAAACTAGTGCGTCCATATGTACCTAGTGCACAGTATGACGTGTTGCGGTGTGATGGGGTGGAATGTGCCGTTGCAAACATGAACTACACCCATTTCAAGACTGTGGCTATTATTGTTTCCAACCAACCTCCTTTGCCAGTAGTGATTTCATGCTTACATCTTGTCTCGATTACGGGAGAGCCAGCATTCTTTTGTTGCGTGTTAGTTGACCAAAGGTGAGGGTTTGCTGACGATATCGCCTCGGCCAGCACCGAGGTGCGACACCCGCAAAGCTACTGATAGCTCCCACCATGTCAACATTGTGAAACGCCTGCTAACAGCCAAGTCACTGTTCGTTCTGCGCAACACGACTTGTCTTGCATAGTAGGCTTTTGCGATATTGTGGAAACGTAGTTCACTCAGACATATCCACTGATATTTTTTTATAATGTCACTTTGAAGGAACGCTTCCGAGACAACCACGTGCGTTGAAATTGAGGGCAGATTCGATCGTCCCAGAGGCATTCGGGAGCGGCTCGCTCATTCTACATTCGAGGTCACGCAGGCCGCCTCTAGATAGCTCACTACAAATGAATTAGAGCGCAGGGAACGCGAAATGGGCCCCTTCCGTACCAGGGAAGATATTGGAAGACCGGACAGAACGAAGGGGAACTGCCAGTGCTCACAGACCCAGCGGTCTGTTCGCGGAGCCTATTGGAGTTCAGGCCAGGATTGATTGGCGACTGGCAGCCAGGAATGCCGGCGTATAGAATGACCGGGAGGGAGCGCGATATTGCCATAGAAAAAGCGTATGCAATTACGAGCTGGTCGGCGAGGAATTAAAGCGTATGCGTAGCCCGCGTGCTCATTTCAGCAGTACAACGCCAAAACAAAACCAGCGGTAATAAAAATTATTTCGCTCCCTACAGTTAGTCATTTGTAGTACGTAGATGTACTGTTTTAATATGGTCTCCTGCAACAACTACTAGGGGAAAGTCTGGTGCTAGTGCCTGCGCTCAGCTACCAGTATGGCGGTTAATCGAGTTTTGTGCATGAATTTGCTTAAACTTTGTCCTTATAGCTTTAAATGGCTATGGAAGTTTATGACAAATTTTATTCGCGCACCACTTCGAACGAGGAATAGGAAACGACAGACAGAAGCGCAGACCTTCTCTGTCGTTTTGAAGTCCTCGTTTCAAGTGGCGCGCAAATAAAACTTCAAATTAAATGGTGTCAACTAACTCAAACCAGGGCGGCTCTAGGAACTTTATAAGTGAACAGGTTCAAAGAAAGTATTGGGTTATAACTTTAAAAAAAAGATGGAATTATTACGCGTGTAGGAACAGCCGCATTGCCTTGTTGCGTTTAGAGAAGAATGACGTTCTGGGAAATCTGAAAAATGTAGCCTCTCATTAATAAAACAAGGATATGGTCCGTTGCCACAAGAACAATAATTCGATGAATCAGTGCATGTACTACACCTATCATTCCCAAGGCCGCCTAATGGTCGCAACACCGGATTCCTTCTCGTACTACTAAAAATCTCATGCACCAGGCAAGCACCGTGGGGGGCGAATTTTATCCGCGATTCTGTTTGCTACGTGGCGTGACTGACTTTCGCAGTCACTTTTTGTTAAAAAAAATCCCGACTGGCTGCCTGTTCTCGACTCAATAAGACAGTTACTTGCCAGCGAAGTCTTTTGCCGTTCGTTTTACGCGATCAGCTTCACGTTCCCTTCTATTGTCAGAGTTCTTTCTTTTTTTTGCTATTCGCGGCACGTGGCGTCCGCTGACGTGGTTCATTAGTGCACGTCGTCTCTGAAGAGCCGCAACGGCGTTTCGGTTTTCCAACACTCGCTGTTTGGATAGCGCGCGCACACTCCATTGCCGTGCCACACTCGGGTATCTAGCACAGCGGAAGCAAAATTGCAACATGATGTAAACGTTCAGTGTACGTGGCTCTCAAAGGAGGCTTTTTCGAGAGAGCAGCGGCATGCGGTGCTTCAAGGCACGGCCACGCTATAGGCGCGGAAAAGCGCGAAGCAGCGATCAGCTGCCACGTAGAGAGAGAATAAAGTGTATCCAGGACAGCGCGCCAGCTGAGCGAGCGTAACTCCCCCGCTCTGCACGAAGCGGTCGCTTCAGTCCAGGAGTCCTGGGGCTTTAGCTCATCTCGCTCGGTAGACCATTTAGATCTTGTTCGCCGAGTCTGAGCTAGACAGCGCTGCCTTCTGTGGCCGTGTAATGCGGCGTGCTATAGGTGTGAGCCCGTGTGTGCTCGGCATACCATGCCATACAACATGGGCCACTCTGAGCTGCGTTTTATTTTTTTGCCACCTGTCCCGTGAAGTGTACAAGATACCAACGAGAAGCAAAGTTCTTGATTCAAGTGTCACGTGCCTGAGGTCACGTGCCGCGCGGTACCGGCCGTGATGTACGGGGTGATCTTCTCTAAGTTTTCGTGAATTTTTTAAAATTCCCTCTGGCGAATAGCAGAATCCTTTTAGTAGAGCCGGGTTATTCCAGAAGGCGGACAATAATAACACGAGCAATTGAAATACATATTCAATAAATTAAGAAAAATTCACAAATGTCATTCTTAATTACCTTAGGACACAAATTATTTTAATGAATATTAGCCGGCGTGTTTCAAAGGCCTTTACACGTGAAATAAATGTCGAGGGTGACACCAATTTCTAGATAATATTTCCCAAAGTGTGGGACGAAACACATTGGCGTTTCAGTTACCTTTATACTTCAAAGCATAAAAGAGCATTTTTTAAAAAAGTAAGTTCATCAACAGTGCATGTTTACGGCGGGTTTGATGGGACATATTCAAAAACTGGTGCTATCTTGGAAATTGAAGTATATACATCTTGCAAAGTCACCGGCTGCAATTCGCAAGTTCCAATAAGTGCAGCAAAGTAACAAATGAAGCAGTTAATTAGTGAATTCTTCGTTGATAAGTTAAAAATCTGTTTCAGTTTCTGGAGCAAGCAATGTTTGCTTCTATGAATATGCGAGCTCAATGACCAGAATCATCTTATCTGCAACAGGCGATATAAAAATTCTAGATAAGATAAAAGTGATCACCCCGTACATATCGTGCTCGGTCACGTTTTGTCCTTGTTCTCGCGGTTAATATTAGACTTGCTTTCTATTTTCATCTGTTCTCTTCTTCATTCATTACATTCCCTACCTTTCAGCTTCTCTCCTGTTCTTCATCATCGTGCTTTCCTATGTAACTATATTTTCTTCTAGTGCTGGCAGGCATTGTGTCACTCATTGTGGCAGGCCTGGAACGGAGCCGCTATGAGAAGTTGATGAGCCTTGATTAGGCCCTGCAGCCTTCATTGCTCATACGGTTAATTAGCTGCCTCTTCGCCTTCTATCAGTAACATATACAAAAAAAAAAAAACACTTCTCTTAACGTAGAACAACCTCGGCTTCCGATAATACTTCGAGCTTCCCTGGCGCAGCCGAGCCCAGTTGTTATCGCACCAGTATAATGGTCGTGTAGTGTTGCGTTTATTCGATATTCTTGCGCTGTTGGGGGATGACCCGCGCAGGTAATTGAACGCTCGTTTAAGAGCTGAAAAATTTTTTATTGTGATAGCAATTATGTAGCCCCATTCCAGGCACTTCGCGTCGGCATCATCGGCGCCGTGCGGTCCCTGGTTAAGTTCGAGTGCGGGAAAAGAAAAATGAGCGGCCCGGCGTTGGTCCCTCGGTGCCCAATTGATCTGCAGCGGGTACTAGCTGAGAAGGATAGTGGCTTGATGCACGGCGGCTGTACGTGCGCGCGATTGTTGGCGGTCGCATAACCGAACAGGCACTGCCCCATGGCCGATCTGCTGAGGGAAAGCGCGCGTCTCCTCCACAAGCCCGGCCTTGGCTGCGCATGGTTGACTGTGCAGCCGAGTACATGCAGCCCGCGTGCCTTTTGTCCGAGGTCGCCTGCTGCTGTTGCCAGGGTGAAAGGCGAGCAGGCGAGAGCGAGCCTAGAAGACTGGTGGCAGAATGCGCACCGTTGTCACGTGTGCTTAGTGTTGTAGGTCACATAATACGACTCTTGGTGACGCGGTGTAGTTAAAATGGTGAAGCGAGCAAGTTCACCGATTATATTCCATAGAGGTTCATCGAACATGACGTTTTAGGCATTGAATTCACTGCATAGACATCTAGGTTTTCCAAAGAACATCACAAATACGTACAATCATTTATCTAAGTCCCATCGAGATGCCGTCGCTTTAATGTTATAAGAATATCGCAGCTGCATACGTACGACCGGTGACCGATGGTCACTTTAGGCAGGCAGAGGTCCACAGTACATATGGAGGATATTTTTTTGCTTAGCGCTAACGAACTACACTTGCAGGCACAACAGCCCATATACTGTCAAGGGCACATTCAGTATAGCGCCTGCAGCAGACACGGTGTGCAGCATGACGCACAGCAAGATCAGATACAACCAGAGTGGGCATGGACGCACGACAGGAATGATGGCCTCACGCATCTTTTTGTTCATTCCACAGCTATTCGGTGCCCTGGTCCTTGGCTGGGAATGCCATGCTGTCTCTCGTCACGGTGGAGCGCTCTACAACGGTTCGTTAACCACGCAAGCAAGTTTTCAAGACATCTGTGCCTCACCTGCCTCATCTTATCCTGGCGACTGCTGCTTGCCACCAAATGAGATGCTCCCTGTCGACCAGTGCCTCACCGGCAACGGTACAGTTGGTGACCCTTGTGACGGAGCTGCGATGGCGGCTGCTTTCCCAGCTTCCATGTCTCCGTACGCTGCCGCCCTCCTCTGGCAGGGTGGTTACGTCACTGGTCACTTGTCACCTGATGTGCACTGCGCATCTTCAACGTCTTCGGCTGCGCCCATAGGGAGTCAGCTTAACGCCGGTGCTCCGAACGAAATCTTCAGTGGGCATGGACGCACGACAGGAATGACGGCCTCACGCATCTTTTTGTTCATTCCACAGGTCAGTTGCCTTTCCATATCAAGACTAAGATCCTACGATCCATTTATAATCATGCTTCCATGCCCAGAAGCAGTGCTTGGTCCTTTTTGTTCTTTGTTATTGCTTTTGTGCGGTGATGTTGAGAGTAATCCCGGTCCTCCGAGAGAACAACAATCAGATACATTATCCGAAGTTCTGAAAACCTTACGCGATTTGAATCAAAGGTCTAAAAGAATGGAGGATAACCAAAAAGCAATCCTGGACACTATTACAGAGTTAAAACGCATCAGGAAACGGTGGCGGAAGCGATATCAGAAATTAAAGAAAGACTTGCGGCGGTAGGAAATCAGACCGGTAGTGTTGAAAAATGGCAGCATGAACTCGGTGACGTGCGTGAAGCGGTTGGGAATATAGCAAAGGACGCTGCATTCCTACGCTCTGATTGGATGATGTGGAAGACCGCTCTCGTAGAAATATTCTACTTTTTATGGTTTAACGGACATCGCCACCGAATACGCTCTTCAATCGGAGGAAAAGATACTGGACATTCTAACGAACGCTCTAAGCCTCAGAATAACTAGTGACAGCATATCGCGCGCACATCTTATTGGTAGATTCAGTCCAGGGAAGTCTCGTACGTTGATAGTTAATTTTGCTGCCTATAAAACGAAGGAAGAAATATTATCGAACCGCCCCATGCTAAAAGAAATGAGTATCTCTGTTAGTGAAGTTTTCAGTCCCGCTACACGTTACCTCAGAAAAACTCTTATCGAATACGGAAAAAGTCAGAATGTACCATTTGAATTAAGATATAGCAAGCTACAAATTGGTAAAAAATGCTATGCATACGACGCCACTGAGCAAAAGGTCTGTGAATTGAAGCCGTTAAGTAGTACCTCAGATGATGCCACGGCGTCTGTTCTATCCTTAAGATCAGGCCGCAATGTTCTAACAGCGCGCCCATAGGATAACGCGAGGGGTAGGGACCTCGATCCTATAATATCAAGACTACCGGTTCTTTTTACTAATATTCGTAGCTTCTTACCTAAAAAAGATGATCTCTGTAGCCTAATAAATGATTGTGATGCAGACATAATTGCATTAACCGAAACGTGGTTGACGAGTAAAGTAACAAACTCTGAGTTATTCTACTGTAATAAAAAGTATAATATTTACCGTACTGATCGCGCTAACACACTAGGCGGTGGTGTCTTAATTGCTGTTAATGAATGCTTTGACTGTTTCCCTGTAGCCATATCATGTAACATTGAATGTGTATGGTGCTGCATTTCTGTAAATTTCAAAAAGGTTAGATCGGTGTTTGTTACCGACCACCATCATCAGTCCCGACTTCTTGCGATAGCATGTACGATTGCTTGTGCCAGATAAGTGTTCGCTTCCCCGGAGCGCCAATATTACTTATGGGCGATTCTAACTTCCCGAATATTTTCTGGTCAAGCACGTGTCCTTTATTAAATACGACTTCCGCAGAATCGAAGCATTTTGTAGAGATATGTGCTGATTTCAACTTGGTTCAGGTAGTTACTTCCCCTACACGTGTAACGAACACAACATCATCTCTTTTGGATCTTGTTTTAACATCATCAACAGATATAATATCTAAGGTTACACACTCACCCGGCATGAGCGATCACGACGTCTTGCATTTTTTTTATTAGCCTGGCAATCCTACCGTCCCAAAACAGTATTAAAACCATTCGCGATTATAAAAACGGCAACTTCACCGCTATCAACTACGAACTTGCTCTTTTCCTTGATAATTACCTACCTAAAGTTGCTGAGCGCTCACTGGATACTAACTGGAATGTATTCAAAGAAAAAATTCACGATCTTGTTGACAATTTTATTCCGAAGAGGCACGTTTTTTCGAATAACAGTGCTTCATGGTATACTAAATCTTTGAAACGCCTATCTAACAGAAAAAAAGCGTCTTTTTCGCACAGCTAAGCGGATGGAAAGCCAGGCTAAATGGTCTGCTTACAAAGAAGCTGCCTCTGCCTACTCATCTGCGATGAAGAATACAAAATTTTCTTTCTTCAATAATACCCTTCCGAACATGCTCATAAATAATCCAAGGAGCTTCTGGAATGTAGTAAGGCCTAGTGCATCGAAAATCATATCACTTAGCACGTCTTCCGGTGAACCTATACCTCGGCAGCACTGCGCTACGATTTTAAATAATATATTTATAAAAGCTTTCACTCCTTCAGCACATGATAACGACCTTCCAAGGCTTCCATGCTGTAATTTTTTTCCTATGGATCCCGTAATTTTTAACTCTACTGGCATAAAAAAAATCATAGACACTCTTGAACTTACGTCTTCTTGTGGAATAGATGAAATCACGACGAAATTTCTAAAAAATAGTCGTGAGTACTCCTCTATCATCTTAGAGAGCATTTTTTCACAATCGTACCTGTCTTCATCCTTGCCTCATGACTGGAAAACAGCAAAGATTATTCCTATCCACAAATGTGGCGAAACTCGAGATCCTTTTAACTACAAGCCCATATCGATTACCTCAGTGCCATGCGAAATGATGGAGCACGTCATATTTTCTAACCTCGTCAACTTTCTTGAAGAAAATAATGTTTTCTCTAACAGTCAACATGGCTTTCGCAAATTTTTTTCTTGTGAGACTCAGCTGGTAACTTTCACTAATGACTTACATGTATATCTTGATAGCGGTTTTTTGACTGATTGCATATTTTTGGATTTTTCTAAAGCTTTTGACAAGGTGAAACATGTACTGCTACTACACAAACTAAGCGCACTCAACATTGACCCGGGAGTACTCAGCTGGATCCAATCGTTCTTTCTTCTCGTTCCCAATTTGTTGTAACTAATGACTCCACATCTCATGCGGCTCCAGTTGAATCCGGTGTTCCACAAGGGTCTGTTCTTGGTCCTCTTTTATTTTTAATATATATTAACGATTTACCTGATAACATTTCCTCACAAATTTGTTTATTCGCTGACGACTGCGTTATATATCGAAAAGTGACTAATGCATCTGATATAGCTACCCTTCAATCCGATCTAAATAACATATCTAACTGGTGCCTCACTTGGTGCATAGAACTCAACATTAATAAATGCAAATCTATGCGGATTTCTCGTTCTAACACAACTTGCCCTACCTACGCCCTTAATGACTGCCCCCTTCAATCCGTTACATGCTACCGTTATCTTGGCATTCATATAACTAGCGATCTTTCTTGGAAGCAGCATGTACAGTATGTAATATCTAAAGCTAACTGCTCCTTAGGATATTTGAAGAGAAATTTTTCGCTTGCGCCAGTTTCATTAAAACGGCTGTTGTACACGACATACGTCCGCCCCCAATTAGAATATGCCTCATCCGTTTGGGATCCTCATCAGATCACATTAATTAACGAAATTGAATCGGTACAATATCGCTCGGTTCGTTTCATCTTAGCTAACTACCATCGCACTGCTAGTGTTACATTAATGAAGAGTTCCCTTCAAATTCTATTATTATCTCTTCGCAGAAAAGAATCGCGCATTTCCCTTTTTCATAAAATTACTACCACAACGCATCTCTTCGCCCTCTTTGGATCCAAGCTGCGCCTTATTATTCGGCTCGTCATGACAACTTACATAAAGTTAACATACCCCGTGATAACACCGTCGCGTGCTCACAATCATTCCTTCCTAGGACTTCAGTCGACTGGAATAATCTACCTACATCATTGGTAAGCATCAGTGACCCCACTCGTTTTAAGAATGTACTAATCAACATATAATGTATGGTGGCAAATGGCGTAATTATGTACTTATTAGTGAACATTGTCTGCTTGCTAAAGTGTATTCTTTCTGTATTTTCATGTTATGTAAGTCTCTGTTATTTGTTATGATTGCAATGCTACTTTTTTCATATTGCTTTTGTTCCTTGGAAATTCCTTGACCTAATCCTGGATTTTTTTACTCTTCGAATGTATTCTCGCCCCTCCCCTCTGCAATGCACAATTATGTACCTTGAGGGTATCACAAATAAATAAATAAATAAACACGTGGACACAGTGCGCGTGCCAGTGGCGAGCAGGCGCAGCGCACTCATCCTCCGGGACCTCCCACCTGGCCCACTGAGCATAATAAATTAACGAAGGTTTTAAAAGTAGGTTGTTGCAGGAAATAGGCACAGCAGATGAATATATATGAGATGCAGGCATGATAGTTTTCAACTATAATTTGGACAAATTAGAAAGCGTAGTTTTGTTGTAGGAAACTGAAAAAAATAATAATAACAGGGGAGGCGAGGAGTGGCGGGAGTCGAATTATTGAGGTGCGGTGCAACAACAACAAAAAAATCTTCCTGTCGTGTTGTTGCAGCATACATGAAACCTGGTGCGATCATCAGCCCAACGCGCAATTGTCATGAGCTACTACATTTCTCACCAAGAATTGTCTGAAAATTTCCGACGAGCCATTGCGGTTAACCTTTGCCTATAGTTCTACCAAAGGCTCAGGTTGAAAATGGAATGACAAAGAAAGACGTACACGGGCCAAGTAACACTTATTTAAAACACAAGACGCTCCGGCTTCCATACGGAAGCGTTGTGAACAAGGCTCCCGTATGGAAGCCGGAACATCTTGACTTTTAAATAACTTTTACTTGGTCGGTGTACGTCTTTCCTTGTCATGTTTCATCCCGACCAGACGGGCTTCCGTCAAACTCTCGGTTAAGTTGAGATTGACATTTCACGCGAATAAAGCTGGGGTAATTTATCGTAATCAGAGGTCGTGTGGCGTGGAAATCTAACTACAAAGATTTAATTACGCCCCGTGAACAGATACGGCATTTGAAATAAATCTTCAAAACAACACCAAATACTGCCACCCGATACGACGTAGCGCCTACATCTCTGTGACGTCAGTATGTAATGTCCATAAAAAGTCTCTAAAGTATAATGAACGTAAATAGGACATCTGCTACTTGGTGGCTGCAACATATATGTTTGTAGGAGATCCTTTAGATTTTATGCCGAGACGTAGAGGAAGGGATAATGCCTGCACCTTGATAGGATAGTGGTGGACTACTGGGGTGCGGCAACATGGAATGCTCGCTTTCGGACAAGCGCTCGCGCTCTCAATGCTCTTCACCACGCCAGTGTTGTGACAGCGAGTTCTTGCTGCCAGCGGGTGGACTTCGTTCGTGTTTTTATGCTTATCTTTGAGCGCGTAACGTCATGCCTGTTTATTCAGAGAGTGATTACATATATTGCGATGCGTATGGCCCCGTAAACTAAGAACCTTTGTGTAACTGTCCAATGAATGGCTGTCAGAAGTAATGCTGCCGAAACTGACACTTTCTACATGGTGAACGTATAAAATGTATTTGTCAAACGGCGCCCAAGCGTGGTGATTGAAAAGGTTCGCACCTTCACACTCAAGACTTGATGAATAATTACGCATTGTCTGCGAGCTAGAATAAGCTAGTAATACGACCAGCGTTATCACCCAAAAACCCATTCTTTTAAGTTTCATTTCTTGCCAACGGGAATTTGGGTATTCTTCGCGAGACCAACCGACATGTGCCGAAAACTTAGGAGGTTATTGCACCAAAAGTAAGCAAGACAATTAATGGATGATCAACATAATGTTTCAGAATTATAGTTTCCCAGTAGAAGCAACCTTTATAGATGCTCTGAATTTAGGTGGCGCTGCATTCCACATTATCAGCCGCTAACAGCATTCTTGGAATTGCACGATGCGCACTAATGGATGTGGGTGGAAACACGTGTTCTGTGGCTATGGTGTTAGGCTGCTGAGCACGAGGTCGCGGGATCGAATCCCGGCCACGGCGACCGCATTTCGATGGGGGCGTAATGCGAAAACACCCGTGTACTTAGATTTAGGTGCACGTTAAAGAACCTCAGGTGGTAGAAATTTCCGGAGTCCTCCACTACGGCGTGCCTCATAATCAGAAAGTGGTTTTGGCACGTAAAACCCCATAATTTAATTAATCTTAAACACGTGTTCCCGTTTTCTTTATTAAATTTGAGACACGGGATGTTTGGCAAGCTATCCCGAAGTATTAGCTGAACAAAAACAGCAGAAAGATACACACGGTGAAATGCGACAAGATTATCAAAACTATTACGAGAAAATAACCAAACAGTAACACAGCAGGCCTAAACAACACAGAGAAGATACAGAAAAATTGCAGGGAAGATTTTAAGAGCGCAATAAATTCTTCGTATTTTCCTCTTGGCAATACAGAGGCAAGCAGATTACGACGCAAGGCGTGTTCGGGAATATGAAGCAGAAGAATACTAGGAAAAAAATGTCATTCACAGACACAAGCGTCCTCAGCGAATGGCGACACGCAGAGAAGAGAGTGGCGCATATCTTAGTATCCGCTTCTCTCGAACGCATCAAGTTTTAATGGCTCTCCACCAGAAGCACTTGTAATAAAATGAGCCCCGTTCTTGCATATGACAATAACGCTGCCTCTGTTTTTGTACACCCCTACATTCTGCCAAGCTCGTAATAGCAATGATTAAAGCAAAAAGAAAAAAACAGACGCTTCTGACAACACCCAGCGATTTTATGGGCGCCGTTATCGCGTCGCGGTTCAGGAGTTTCTTCAATTGCCTCATAAAATTCCTCGTTCCTTCTTCCAAAGTTGAGATCCTATTTGCCGCCTCAAATTTTGAGACGGGCGGAATTCATCGAAATATGTAAAAAAAAAGGCTAAGGAGGAATTGAGAGATTGAGCGTGCCAGAACTTTATAAAGACTTTCTACGATGTATGGTATATATAATATTGATGCTTTGCGCTTTGTTGTATGGAGATATGCACATTTGCTTCTATTTGATCACGTGTTCTTGCCCACGTACCCTGTTCAATACAGACCAGTTGGCAAGCAATGCCGGTAGTTGTGCTTCTTACAAGATTCTATTTTCTTTGCAGGGTGTGTCATGTGGTCGTTTTTCTGAAAAGGAGACGTAGTTTTATCGCAAGCATGTTCATTCTGCCTCAGCTTCGTCGTCCTCATTCTTCGATCTCCTTCCTTCTGGTAACCTAATGGTTGGATCGTTTTATCCTTCCCGTCTTTGTTTACATACTTCTTGGGCTGGTAAGCGATCTCTTTCTAAACGTATTCGTTTCTGTTGCTGCATTGTTTCTTTCACAGTTGATGGTTTTTGAAATTCCTTGCTGTCCGCATAGGCACTGACTACAAGGGTGGCTCCGGCGTCCGAGCCCCCATCCGAAGTTCTCCAAGGGAGGGGGGGGGGGGGGGGGCGAGCCACCCCAGCGATGCGGAAGGCTACCCCCCACCCCACCTACACATACAGACACACCTAAAATGTCATTATTACAATTTTGTCACCCGCATCATTTGAAGTTGCTTTGGACTTGCCTCTACCTTGTCACCTAAAATTTTCTTGGGGCTAGTTTACTGAGTCATTATTGACGGCGCAGTCATGCACGGCTTTTAATTCGTAATTTCGCTTTATTTCTTCAAATCCTGATAGTTAAGATGACAAGCGCATTAAAAGCATGAACGGCGGCTGCTTCATCCGTAATTTTTCACTTCAACAGTGTATTAAATTTAAAAAATTAATATTAAATTGTGGGGTTTTACGTGCCAAAACCACTTTCTGATTATGAGGCACGCCGTAGTGGGGGACTCCGGAAATTTCGACCACCAGGGGTTCTTTAACGTGCACCTAAATCTAAGTACACGGGTGTTTTCGCATTTCGCCCCCATCGAAATGCGGCCGCCGTGGCCGGGATTCGATCCCGCGACCTCGTGCTCAGCAGCCTAACACCATAGCCACTGAGCAACCACGGCGGGTATGTATTAAATTTCCACACCCTGCACGTGGACAATATTTTTAAACATATACACAAGACAAAGTTTGTTATATTTTTGAAAAAGGGATGCCTCATAATCAAATCGTGGTTTTGGCACGTAAAACCCCATAATTAATTAATTTTTGAAAGAGTAGCAGGTAGCCAATTAACAATTACTTCTAATGGTAAGAATAGCCTATGCCTAGAGAATCAATATGTTGCTGTATGTTCACGTCGCTTCAAATTTCTTTGCATGCTTTGTTGACGCTCAAAAAAAAAAAAAAAAAACTGGCAGGCTTGAGCGACCCCTTCCGCAGAGCCTTATCAACGGCGAGCGAAATGCGCGTGAATGATGTGTGTTTCAGTATTGCTTCTCTTTCGAGTAGACAATTCTAACGGTCACGAAAACAAAAAGAGAAACTATTTTATCAAGTTGCAATATTTATTAGGGATACAAACATTGTGACTTGTACGCAGAGGTTATATATATGTACAGGGTGCCCATAATAATTATGATGCACCAAGATTTAAAAAAAAGAGCAATTGCGTTACTCGAAGAAAACCTAGTGCATATTGTTTCCCCTGCAGTGAAGCAGCCGCCAGTAATCTTTTTCACTACCCAGAGTTACTTAGGTTTAATTTTATTTATTATCTAACTCGAGACGTAGTATCCAAATTACCAAAGTGCCAGTGATACATTTGTAGTCACATCCAAAAGATATCTAACTGTGGCATTTTTAGCGACGTACTAATTGCGTACCAATTTTTTCGACGGACAAATAAACCCCGCGAAATATGAAAAATAGCAACTGACTTGTGCTCCCACCCGCGTCATAAAGCAACACCCTCGAGCAGGCTCTCTTGAGTTTGTCACAATTAAATAAAAGAAATAAAGAGAAACATCGTGATCTTGCCTTATCTGCCGCGCCCCGGCCGAACACGTCGCGTTTGGTGTTGGAAACAAGTTACCATAGCTCTTGTCATAGCATAGAGAAAGTGCGCGGATGGTTGTTCTTTTTTACCACGATACTTACCACCACAAAAGCGAATTGGCAACCTTAGTGCAAAGGTTTAAAGGTGCGGTTTGTTTCGTCCTAGTCCCATGTCTTTCTCTAGTGAGCAGAAGGAAAACATGATCCTTGCATTGGAGGCTGCAAATGGCAGCTAGAGGAAGGCCGTAAATACATATCAGTCATGGAAGTGTTGCGGTAGATCAAACGCATGGACTATCATCAGAAATTATGAATCCCTGAGACAAGCCGACTGCCTCCAGAAACAGCGGTTGATGATTCCACCTTTGAGTCCTAGCCTACGCACGGATGTTCAAGCATTTATGGCTCTAAACCCTGATGCTAGCGTGGGGGACGTGGCCACCCAGGTACCAATTTCGAAGTCATAGTTCAGAGGATTCTAAATCATTTAGCCTTTTAGTCGTACCACCTTAACCAGGAACAATCTTTGAAGATGGAGACTTGCAGAATTGTCTAGTTTTCTTGAATTGGTTCCTCGCAAAAGCCGATGAGTCACCGGACGTTTTGAGCAACTTCATGTGCACAGAGGAAGACAATTTTTGCAGAAACGGCCAGGTAAATTTGCATAATGCACATATTGGAGTGACTGCAATCCATACTGGGTAAAGCGTACTCTGCACAGTACCAGTGGGCGTTCAATGTGGGGCGCGAAAATTACGCCAGTGCTATAATCGGTCCCGTCTTCTTTGATCCCGCACTGACCGGATAGGGTTACGCGGACGAAATACATGTAGGAGTGGTGGATTAGTTTCTCAGCGAGGTCCCGCTTTCACGTCTTCATCTTCTGTGGTATCGGCACGATGGGGCGTCCGCCCACAGCAGCAGCCGAGCACGAAACAGGGTGGATACGACTTTTCATCCACAATAAATTAGAAAGCACGGGCCTGTTAATTGGCCAACCAGGTCACCTGACCTCTTTCCACTCAATTTCTTTCTTTGAGGTTATGGGAAATATAGTGTTTGCGTGATCGAGGCGACGACGTCACATGAGCTCAAAGCAAGGATAACGGATGTCTGCCGTAGAATTCTAGTGTCGGTCATCAAGAAATACAATAAAGCTGTGGTAAAACGGGCTCAGTACTGCGTAGCTGCAAAAGGACACCTATTCGAATACAGCCACTAGGCATCAACGTTGCTTACGAATTCACAGATAATAAAGACAAACTGTAATATGGTGATTTTATTTTTCTGTTTTTTTTTTGTCCAGACGTCCTGATTGCCAATTTGGCTCATGTAAAGCGGTACATTTACTTTCTTGAACACATCAGTTTTGACATTTCTCTGCACGTGGGTTGCTTACCGGTATGTTTGTTTGCTTGTATTTTCTGGCACGAGCTCGCTTTTGAAGCAGGTATACACTCTTATGAAAAATAAAACCGTCATTTGAATTTGGCTTTTCTCCGACGAAAGTCTCTGGCACGAAATCTAGCTGCGCGCGAACTGTTTCGATGGGGTGCGAGCAGAGCCGGTATTTGAAACGTGCTATGCCTATTCAATTGCTTTTCGAGTTTCGTGCGCAGTAAGAGCCGCGGTTTGGCAGTGTTATCAAGGGGCTTTTGATATAGATGTGATCAGTCAACGCAGTCGACCTTGAGAGACGGATAATAGGTGCGGCGTAGAAATGAGAGGAATAGCTGAGAAGCCGCAAAAGCTGCAGTTGGTGCTCCTGCCGTACCATTATCAAGGTAATGCACTGTCTCTCCGGGTTTGCGACAGGCAAATTAGTTGCTTTCAATCAACTTATTTCAGGGCGCTGCTTTAAGATGCGGCTGGGAGCGCAGTAACGTAATTAAATTTTATGAGCTTTTCCGTGCCAAAACCAGTTTCGATTTATGAGGCACGCCGTGTTGGGGAAGTCGGAAAATTTCTACCACCTGTTGTTCTTTCACGTGGCCCTAAATCTGAGCACACGGTTGTTCTCGCATTTCTCCCCCATCGAAATGCGCCCGCCGTGGCCCGGATTCGATCCCGCGCCCTCGTGCTTAGCAGCCCAGCATCATAGCCACTAAGCAACCGCGGCGGATGTAGTCACGTGATTTTTTCAAACGTCGCGGGGTTTCTTTTCCACTCGGAAGAAATTAGTGCGGAGTTAGTGTGTCTCTGAAAAGGCCACAGTTAGATTTCATTAGGGGGTGCCTACAAATGCCTCATTGACACTTTGATAACAAGGAAAGTAATTCTCGAGTTAGATAATTAACTACAATTATACCTAAATAACTATCTGTAATGAAACAAAAATTACTGGCAGCTACTCCACTGTACGGAAAACAACATGCACTAGGTTTTCTTCGAGTAACAGAACTGCCCTTCTTTAAAAACTTAATGCATGATAGTACACCCTGAATAATTCTCTCAGTAAACGAGATTAGGCCAAACCGGATTCATTCGAAATCAGAATCAACAGCAGTCTTGCGCAGCAGCGCTAACACTCGGAATCACAGCACAAAAAAATGAGAAAGAGTGAGAGAGAGAGAGAGACTGAGAGACAGCCTGTAGTTTCTCCGGAAAGGCGAAGCACTATTAGTGATAGTGAAGTATACGACACATATACGAAGGGGGGTTACATCACCTAGAGCCACCCTATTCTTCGTAGTGGGATAGAGTCAGGCTGTGAAACTGTACGGTCTCCTACTAAGAGGTCTTGCAAATACTCAGATAAGTCCGTCACTTCCGAGCATAATTCTTCAATGTCACACGAAGTTCCTTCAAGTGCAACTGTTGTACTGTAAACTAAGGAGCAGTGGGGCTGTGGCTTAGAGAGAGAGAACGACGACGAGTGAGAGACAAACCTTGTTGGGCTAGTTTCCTCAGGCATGGGAAACTCAGCGTTCTCTGCGGCTTCTGTCACTTGGCTAGGTTAGGGGTGATATAAGGCTTTATTAATCATATTTGTTGAGTTCTCACTGATTCTAACGCCAGCTTCATCCTAGGCAGATGTCTATAAACTCCCCCGGTAGGGGATTTTCCCCATGGGCGGCCTCTATTCCAACGGATGAATTACCTCTAGATTTGTTTATCCGCAGTGGTGTGAGCAGCATCCCGGTGGCTCTGGTTCCTTCAAATGGAGGCTTTATGCGTCTGACCAACCCCCAGGCAATGCAGAAATCTCTGCAGGCTGCTACCTCTTCATACCAGGCCATCACGGAAGTGAGGCAGTTCGGCCGCGGAGGTATCGTGTGTCGATCACCAGAGCAGTCCTGTGTCGCGGATTTGCTTAAGTGCTCATCATTCGCGTCATTACCTGTGAGTGCCTACATCCCTGCTCACCTCGCCTGCACTAAGGGAATAGTCAGAGGTGTCGATGCTGATCTTTCTCCCGCTGAAACACTAGAGAGTTTGTCTTGGACTGGGGTAATTGCTGTTTACCGATGCAATCGAGTGGTAGACAATAAGCGGGTCCCAACAAAATCGGTGTTCGCAACTTTTGCTGGAACTTCCTGCCTATCAGAACTCAAGGTGTGGCCCCTTGTGTTCAGAGTTGAACCCCTGGCGTCGCGTCCGATTCAATGCCGTAATTGCTGGCGATACGGCCATAATATGGCAGGGTGTAAATCAAGACAACTTTGTTGTGCATGTGGGTAAGAACACGCTCAAAGTGATTGTAGTGCCCAAAAGAGCGATGCTGTCTCTGTGATGGAAATCATCCAGCCAATTATTTAAGCTGTTCTGTTAGGGCTCAAGAATTACAGGTGATTGAAATAATTGATCGACGACGCTGCTCTAGGATGGAGGCCATAAACATTGTGAAAGAAAGGGCATCTGGCTATGGCGGGGATAATAGGCAGACAAAATCTTACCACGGACCAATCACTTACTGCAACTATAGAGGCCGCTATGGAAAAGGCAGCTACAAAAGCTATGGAAAGGTTGGCAATGAGCCTTGGTGAATGCATCTCACAAGCGGTTTCTAGTCATGTATCTCATTTGATGCAAACTACCTGCCCAGCTCCTGCAACAACACAAACAGTTGATCCTGAGCACCAAACTAATCATAAAAGATCAGATGCCAATCCTTGCAATAATGACATTGCACTTTCAACTCCCTCTTCCGCGGGCCCTATAATTTGTAATACGATTACTACAGATTTAGAGATGACAGAGGGGGAACAAAAGGCTCGAGCATACAAAAGAACCATGTCTTCTATTAATGAAGAATACTACCCGGTCCTCACTCAAAAGCTAAGAAAAGTCAGTCCAGTGTTGTGCTAAAGGAAAACATTCTACAGAAAGCAGTTTCGACTGCGGTACTTTCCAAAAAATAGTATCACTAAAAGTGCTTCAGTGGAACTGCCGCTCTTTATATTCTGCTTCAGTGGATTTAACTTGTCTAACTTCTCAGCTTAATCCTGATTTAATTATGTTACAAGAAACGTGTCTAAATGCTGAGAAATCTTTTCAAATGAAATTCTACAGATCATTTCGATTAGACCGTCCTACAAGAGGTGGCGGATTAATTACATTTATCTCATCTAAAATTTGCCATACGGCTAAAATTACATTTCATATTTCTACTCCAGAGTGTGAAATCCTAGCGATAGAGCTGGTTCTCCCGGGACGTTGTCCCTTTACCGTAGTTAACGCATATTTTCCATCTGGCGTACAGGACACTAGCACACTGGATAGTGTTATTAACTCTTGTGAACGTGACATTGTTATCACAGGTGATTTCAATTCTCACCATATCTCATGGGGTTTAAGAACAGATTTGTGCGGCACCCGATTGTGGAACTGGTCGTTGGGCAATCGACTAACGTGTGTAAACTCCGGATCTATTACGTTTGTGAGAGGCCGATCTTACTCTTCGTTAGATCTTCGCTAGATCTGTAGCCCGTAACTTCTTGGTCGACTATTGATTGTTCGGCAAGCAGTGATCACCTTCCAATAGTATTTGACGTTGCACGTCCTGTAACAGTTATGAGTGACCAGGTTCGAACTTTCATAAATTATATCATGTTTAAGAAATGCTTACGAAATGTTCTTTCATCTCTGTCTGATGTGCCTACAGAACAAAAAACCACGATTATCTGTTCCGCTTTGGAAAGTTCTAAAAAAAGGCTCAATTTGAGATTAGATTGAATAAAGAACTTCTTACAGTCCTTGGTGGAATGAAGAATGCACTCGAGACTACAGAAAGAGAAAAGCTGCTTGGAAAATATTATTGCATAAACAGAGTCCCAAAAATTGGAGTGACTATAAATTTTTTCGAGCTGTCTTTAAACATACAGTTTCTAAATCCAAAGATGAATTCGACTGTAAGGATTTTGATTTCATGTCTAACAATAAAAATAAGCGTGCATTGTTCCGTTTTCTCCGCGGTAGAAAAGTTCTTCCGCGTCAAATTAATATTGACTCTATAATCTTAAGTAGCGATGAAATGAAACAATCACTAGAAGAAATCGCGAAGGGATCAGAAATTAGATTTTGTTCTGTCTTGCCAAGTTGTTCTTGCTTACGAAGGGCATCATATCATTTTACAGAAATCTCCATGTTAGAATTGGCTGAAATCGTGGAGCGACTTCCAGATTCAGCTCCCGGCGTGGATGGGGTAACATCTACTATGATAAGAATTTTATTTAAGAAAGCTTCTGATGACCTTTCATCTATTGTAAATTACTCAATTTGGTTCTCATGGATTCCGTCTGCGTGGAAAATTGCTAAAGTCATCCCTATTCTTAAAAATCATGGGGAAGGATATACAATAGATCACATTAGGCCATTTGCGCTAACTTCAACTTTGGTTAAATTAATTGAAAGAACTGTATATGCCCGTATGATTAAATATATACAGAACAAAGACTTGCTTAGCCCCTGCCAAATTGGATTCCGACCATCATGTTCAATTAGGCATGCTCATGTGCACTTAGAAAGTAGAATAAAATTAGCACAGCGACAGAGGCAAATAAGTGCTCTTGTGACATTAGACATTTCCAAAGCCTACGACAGTGTAGAATACTTAATTTTATTAGATATATTGCGAAATCTACGGATTCCTAATTATTTTTCAAGCCGGATTGGTGAATTTTTAAATGGAAGGACATTTTACTGCTGTCTAAGAGGCGTTTCCTCGAGTATATATATAAGCAATCAGGAGGTGTTCCTCAAGGAGCTGTCACTTCACTATTACTATTTAATATTCTGATGTGTTCTATTCCTCTTCATCAAGATGTCAAGCACATGTATACGCGGATGACATTGCTTTCTTCGTATCAGACAGTGATATTCACTCTATATATTATCTACTACAGAACTACGTCAACGCCATGGAAACGTGGTTAAACAAAATTCGCCTTTCACTTAACGTTAGAAAGTGCTCGATATTGGTTTTCCCTCTTAACAATCCCGTTAACATATCGATGTCCTATCGCCTCGAGACCTCAAGTGGAGTCGGTGAAATATTCAGGTGTAGTATATGACGATACCCTCAGCTGGCTCGGCCATATTGACCATATAGTTAAAAAAGGAGTGCGAGCAGTTGATATGCTACGTAAGCTGTGCAGCAGTCAGTCCTGAATGCGGAGAGATCCACTTTTAATTATATACTAAATGTACGTGCGGCCCATTTTAGAATTTGGATGTGTTTTATTTGCTGGTGCTCGAGCTTATAAATTACGTCCCCTTGTTCTACTTGAGCGGGAAGCCCTACGACTGTCTTGCGGATTACCGAAATGTGTTGCCAATAACATACTACACCAAGAAGTCAGGTTGCCCTCAATATTGTGTAGATTTCGTTTACTGATGGTGCAAGCAGTCTTAAAATTGTATGAATCCCCTATTACAAAATTGGAATACATATTCATTTCCCAGCCTGCACTATTCTTCGGAGTACACTGGCATCGTTTTCATACACGACAGGTGGTCTTCGTACAAACATTGATCAATCCCTTAAATGTACATCTCTGGGAGGTACCGACTATTTGTGATGTGCGATAGAACCTACAAATTATATTTGATGACATCTACCCAAATAATGCAAAACTTCCCTCTTATAATATATTAAACGGCTTGTTACAGGACCATTTATTGAGTTTATAAGTACGGTCATTGCGACAGACGCCTCACAGTGTGAAGAAAAATCCGGAATTGGCATTTTAACTCCCGCTCTAGACTGGTCATTTGCAATCAGGATTCCGGACTTCTTTTCCGTATTTTTGGCTGAATTTATAGCTGTAGTTCTAGCCTTACGCAAACTAAATTGGTCAATATCGGCGGTAGTAATATTAACAGATTCTTTATCCCTATGTTCCTCGCTCACAGCAAATAGTGTCACTAACCTTTTACGTACATTTCATTATCTAGTGCCTGCTCATATAAATTTAGTTAGATTGCTTTCGATGCCTGGACATAAAGGATTACTCATGAACGAAATGGCTGACAGTCTCGCGAGAGCGGCCCTCAGTGGCCCTGTATTACCATTACTTCCTAACGATTACTAGATTCAGGAGATATAGAATTATTCAAGACTTTTTGAACCCTGCTGTAGCAAATTTTTCAGAATATCGACACATCCTATTCCCTTGGCCCAAAAATTCCTTTCACACCAGAAAAACTGAAGTCATCTTTACCCGATTACGTTGTCGTATACCAAAATTAATCTTGTATCGTCACAGGGCTGGTCTGGTGCCCTCCCCTCTGTGCCCAGTCTGTGGAGAAGATGAAACAATAGATAATTTTTTTATATTCTGCCGCCGTAATACTTCTCTAAGAAAAAATATTCTGGAATCAAGATTTACACAGCTTGGTTTAAGCTTTTCAATTATAAATATCCTTTCTCTAGGAGCCTCCTCTCTTGGAAAGTGCCACAGGGATATTTGCTCAAGCGTGGAGGAATTTAAAATTGCTACAAAGAGATTGTCTTGAACTCTTAAACATATTATTTTGTTCGTTTCCTCCAGTTAGCTTGACCAATTTTAGTATTTAATAAAGATTGCCTGATTTCACCCAAACCTTGGCCAATCCTCCACAGTGGGTGTGCGCCATCACATAAGGAATACCACACCATACCATACGAAACCTTGTTTCGGTGCTCGATCGGCCGTATTACCTGGCGCTGCTCTATCATTCTAGTCGCGAACGCTCACGGCCCAAAGTGCTTCACGACATTTGGTGGGTGGTGCTGGACCTTTTGTAAACCTGGAACTCCGAAGCCGCACGATCCCTGTCACGTCTCCCGTGCCTGAGGAAACTAGTCCAACCAATCCACCCCACGCACCGCCTCCGGTCGTCCGTCCTGATGCGCCACGCCAACGGGATCCTTCCATATTCAATCGCCCTGACGATCATGACCTAGAGGACTGGCTGTCATAGTACAACCGAGTGAGTGCCAACAACAAATGGACTGAAGCTGCCAAGCTTGGTTACGTACCATTCTACCTTTCCGGGGTCGCCCATCTTTAGTTCCGCAACCATGAGGCTGACTTTTCCACCTGGACAGCATTCCGAACGACACTTCAAGAAGTTTTCGGTTTCCCTGCTGTGCGCAAACTTCGGGCTGAACAGCTTCACTGTCGGGCCCAACTAAAGGGTGAAACTCTTACGAGCTACATCGAAGATGTAGTTGACATTTGCCGGCGTATCAACCCAGATATTACCGAAGATGACAAGGTCAAGAACATCTTAAAGACATAGAAGATGACGCCTTCCAAAAGCTCTTGGCAAAGAATCCTCAGACGGTCAACGACCTCATAACGCTTTGCCAGAGCTATAAGGAGCTGCGCAAACAACGGCTTTCTACGCGCCGCGCTCTCGCTCCGGACGTCGCGTTTTCAGCTCTGAGTAATGGCGTCAGTGCTACTCCTTGCAGTTCAGCAATGTTCGACCAAATCAAGCAATTTGTACGAGAAGAAGTGGCACGCCAACTCTCTCTTCAGCCAGTCAGTCCAGCGTCAGAGTCGTCCTTGTCTCCCGATCTCCGTCAGGTGATACAAGAACAAGTCACTAACGCCTTACCACTTGCTCATCAACCGCCTCTTACGCCTGTTCCACTTACGTAAGCAGCCGTTGTCGCTAATCGTAGGCCTCCGTCTGCAGCTATTCAACCCAGACTTACCAGCGCCTTTCCCTCACCTCCACAAGTGGCTGCAACATATGCACCTACAAGAAGCTACTGGCCGTCACAGCAGCCCGTGCGCCCACCTCGCCAGTATTCCCATCGGTCTCCGCCCCTTGTTCTCAATCCATGACGCACCCATGACAACCGGCCTATCTGTTATTCGTGCGGCCTACCTGGGTATATAGCACGGCTTTGCCGCCGGTGCAGACGGTACCCTTCGGATTCTCCGAGGGCACAAGGCAACGGTATCGACTCTCCGACCCGTTCCACTTCTGCCGCTCAGCCCTTGGAAACCTCACCTCCTGCTTCCCGAACCTTCAATACCCGTCGGTCTCCGTCTCCCCGTCGGCGTTCTCTGTCGCCGCTTATCCGTTGCCCTGGAGCTATTCGACAAGAAAACTAAGAACCGCAGTCTCTCAACGAACTCCTCAAGACCTCATTTATATCCTGCGAACGTCCTTGAAGTTTATGCAGAATACATTGCCGTTAATGCGCTTGTAGACACGGGAGCAGCAATCTCAGTGATTTCGGACCAGCTTCGTCTTGAACTTAAAGTCGCGACGCCATATTCTACCATTTCATTACGTGCAACAAGCGCTGTGCCGATTGAACCCTTAGGGAAGTGTACCGTGCGTGTTGTTACAAGCGGCACTTTATACCATGATGACTTCGTTGTTCTGCCTCGCTGTTCCCATGCCATGATTTTCACAAGAAAGAGAGGCCTGGTTCCAGGTCCTTGTATAGACATGTGTGTACAACAAACACCTCTCAACAAAGAGAACACATTTCTAGTTATTATACATAACACCAGGCTTACTTTCATTCCACACATAAGATATATTAAAGCAAGATTTCCAAAAACAATGAACTTACTGATTATTTTAGCCCACACAACATGAGGTAGCCGCTGGAATCCGCTGGAACAGGTATCCTTACGGCGGATGCCGTAAGGATATTGTCGGCTTTAAAGCAGATAAGGGAATCAAAACTCCAAAAAGCAATTATATATGAAGACTCCCGAAGCGTCGTGAAGGCCTTGATATCACTTGGTAAGCACACAAATTCAGTACATGATGAACTCTATTCCGTCTTGTGTAAAGCGTACATATCTAAGCAGCATGTCATTATATGCTCGGTGCGTGGCCATACGGGATTTCGAGGTTCTGGTGGACCAGATGTCCATGTCAATTGCATCGCAAGCTGTTAATCCTACCTCTGCTGTCCCTGTCACAGATATGAAGCCTTCTTTAAGAAAGAAACTTCGAAACCACTGGCAACGTATGTGGGACGCGGAAACAAATAATAAGCTGCACATTATACAGCCACAGTTAGGTTTCTGGCCATCCACAACAAAATCACGCCGAACAGATCTCCTATTCTCTCGTCTCTAAATAGGACACACATTTGGCATCCGCAATTTACTATACTCAATGGAAATGAACCTCCAACCTGAGGTAGATCAACACCACCTAGAAGACTAAAGGCCCCAGCGCCGCCTCCTCCCTCAAGCGCCTACGTCACCAAGCTCAGATCATCGCTCGGATTGACGGCGACAGCCTCGCTGAGAGTCGACGCGCGAGGGTAGGGCGCGAGGGGGCAGCATGGACAAGCCGGACAAGAACAGCTATGGATTGCTCGCATTGGCTTCAGCGTTCGCTTTCGCTATGGCCGAAGCAACTCATTTTTTTTTTAGTTTTTGGTATAATTAGGGCCCAAATATTACCAAAGGCCGCAGCATTGAGCTATTCGGTTTTCATTAGACAGCTTTATTATGAAAAAATGGCACCCAACATCGTTAGGCGTGGTTAGGCAGCCACATTTTCATGCGCCTCTGTCGGATTTTGTTTCTCTTGTGCTGGCCACAGTGATCGGAGCTCCTTGCAGTCGTTTGCATCGGATGCTACCGGATAGCAGGCATGAGAGCGTGCGTCGTTTTTACGTCGGCAAGATGCATATTTTCTATTTTGTACTCGTTTGTACTTGTTGTACTCGTCTATTTGTGCTCGTGAACAAACTGCAAGAATGCCGGGCTGCTGTTGCGCTGCCAACTGCAAGTCCAACTATGCTGGAGAGCCGGGTGTGCATGTGCACGTGTTTCCCAATGACCATGTGTGGCGAGCGGTATGAACAAGAGCGGTTCCCCGGAACGATTTTACTCCTACGAAGAACACCGTGGTAAGCTATCACACCATAGTATATGATATGGCTTATGAGTCGATTCGGGGGATTTTTATTAAAGCAATGTCCGGCTGAACGTATCCAGCAACAGCCCAATCGGCTTGCTTCCCTTGTCGGAGCCTGAAACGTGCTCATTCTTCTTGTAGTAACGAAAGCCGAACCGAGCCGTTTATGTTTCTGGCGGTATGAAACGTATTTGTACAGAATTTGTTTTGTCATTTCAGCTCTGCGAGATGCATTTTGCGGCAAGCGATTACATCAAAACATCTAAGTAAACAGATGTGAAGACGGGCAACGTTATTGAAGTGCCGCTGAGAGTCTTCAGGCAGAAGCCGGATGCGGTACCAAGTGTGTTCCCTAATTGCCCCCAGTACCTTTCGCGGCAACATGCGAGCACTCAGGAGGCTCCGAAGGATAAACGAAGACTTGTTGAGGACGATTCACTCCGCATCGCCATGGAAAAATCTCTGGAAGAAAAGCAACAACAAGACCAGCAGAACAAAGTTAGAAGCTTTGCTGAATTTCTCCATGCCCTGCCAAGCTTTAACACTTCGCCGTTTTGGTCTGTGATCAAAATGGAGTCCAAGGTTCTATTCGTGTATTTGACTGTTGATCAGAGCACCTCTGTACGTTCGTCGGGGGTAGTTTATGACAACATTTGTGTGGAAGTGTATTATGGGGAAACCCGCATTGTGCAACTTCATGGTGTCAGTGTGGCTGCAGAGTTGCAGGACTTTAGGCAACTAAGACATATCCTTCAACGTGCTGAGTCTCTGGGCACAGCTCATACTCCCGACAATGACCAGCGGGCTCGCCATCTGCTTGCAACTGTGGTGGAGCTGTTGGAGGAGTTAATATTGTTACGTGTAGCTGTAGCCCAATGCTATATACAATTTATTTAGAGGAAGCTAACGGAAGGCCAAAATGGCGACGCTATATCAAGCGGGTCCACGTCGTCTTCCTTCACTTCAGTGCAGCCACACTGTGGTGGCTGTTTCGTAGCATCACCCCCGGCAGAGAAGCACCGTCCCGGTGCTTAATCTACACATCCGCGGTGGAAGGTGGGTGGTATGACTTTAGTCTCGCCACGTGAACGATGTCACTTGCAGCCGACGATGACGCTGAGAGGTCGGCGGGGACGACTTCATATGTGACATCAGTCACTTGTCGCACCACATGGTATGGGCCAGTGTAGCGCGACAGCAGCTTTTCCGAAAGGCCCACACGTCGGATGGGTGACCAGAGAAGCATCAGAGAACCAGGAGTAAAGTGCACGTCGCGATGGTGGCAACCATGGAGGCGTCTGTGATGCTCCTGTGAGGCCTCGAGACGGGTGCGGGCGAGCTGGCGCGCGTGGTCGGCGTGTGCGATCGCGTCGCGGGCGTATTCAGTGGCTGAACGTGTGGCCGAGGGCAAGAAAGTGTCTAAGGGCAACGCGGGTTCTCGGCCATATAGGAGATAGAATGGTGAATAGCCGGCGGCGTCCTGACGCGATGAATTATACGCGAACGTCACATATGGTAAGTGAAGATACCAAATTAATGTTACGTGTAGCTGTATCCCAATGTTATATACAATTTATTTAGAGGAAGCTAACGGAAGGCTAAAATGGCGACGCTATATCAAGCGGGTCCACGTCGTCTTCCTCCACTTCAGTGCAGCCACACTGTGGTGGCTGTTTCGTAGCATCATGCAATGATCAGCCCCAGCTACACGGATGGCACCTTGAAGTCGTGAAGTTTATAAAATCCCAAGTAGACCTAATCCTCAACAACGCTGCACGCTGCTCGTCAGGCCTTCTGGTATTTGCAAGCCTCTTTTACACCATTTCACCGCATGCGTATAAATTCCTCAGACGTTCACTGAAGGTAAAGTTACCTCATCCAGAGACAATAAGACGTCTCTGCTCTGCTCAACAAGTTAGCCCAGCCATAGAACAGCAAGACTCCTGTTTCCTGTCATATGCTAAGAAGGTTGCTACCACATTGAAAGATCATGAAAAGGTAGTAATTTTAATGATGGACGAAATCCACATTCAGTCATACTTTGATTTTAAAGCTGGGTCAGTAGTGGGTGCAGCAGTCAACAGCGCAAGTCCGGCAAAAACAACGCATGTCTTTATGACTCAGAGTCTGCTTTCAAATAACAAAGATGTTGTGCATATTTTGCCAGTGGCCACAATTGATGCAAAATGCTTGCTTGATTTTCTGCGAATGCTAATCCTCAAGCTTGAAGATAAAGGATTTAAAGTAATTGCCACCATCTCTGACAATAATTCCATCAACAGAAAGACAATGTCGTTGTTTTCAGACCCTCCGAGACTAAAGATAGTTTATGAGCGTCGAGCTGACGAATCACGACCTTTGTTTATTGTCATAGACCCTGTCCACGTGTTGACATGTGGGAGAAATAACTGGGTAAATCAACGCAATGCAGGATGGTGCATGTAATTCCAAGATCTAAAAAGCACAGACACCAAACCCAATATCTTGGCAGCATCATTTAACACATTATGTGAGCTGCATGAGTCCGAACAGAATGAGCTTTTGAAGATTGCTCCGACATGGTCATTGAAGGCATTGAATCCTTCAAACATGGAGAGGCCAAATGTAAAGTTGGCATTGAGAATATTCAATTCATCAGCTGTCGCAGCACTTCATAATACCAACATTCAGCATGCTGATGGCACAGCTCAGTATATCAACATGGTGCTAACATGATGGAATCTTGTTAACGTTAAAACTCCCCGAAAGGGCTAGCGGCTTTCAGACGACCTGCAAAAACCTGTAACATAGACATCTTGTCCCCAGTTAGAGTTTTTGGGGAAATTGATGCAGTGGCTCGACTACTGGGAAATTTTGAAGCATGATGCAGGACATTTGACAAAAGAAACAAACTCTGCTTTATGCCACACAACTCATGCGCTCCATGAGATCACTATCCACTGCCATGAAAACCTTGGTATGCAGTATGTTTTGGTAGGCAAATTTCAGACAGATTCCCTCAAGGATCGCTTTGGTCGGCACCGTCAATTGTCTGGTGCCAACTATCATGTGCCAATTAGGCAGATTTATGAGTCCGAGACAAAGCTGCAGCTAGACAAAGTGCTCGAATTACCAGACATTGACATGGTGCGCGATGTTCCTGTCATTAGTTCCAACTCATTGCTCAGCCAGTTTTATGTCACAGTTAGCGACAGCGATATTGAGAAGAAAGTGGCAAGGCTGTCAGCTGTGACATATGTTGCCGCTTACTGCGCACATGCAGCTGTAAAGAAACTGTTGTGTCAGTCGTGCAAAGAAAATCTGGTAATGGATGATGCAGAGATAGACGTTGCTAGAAATGTCCTTATTACCAGCATTACCAGAGGTGGGCTGAAGGTCCCACGCGAACTTGTTGTGAATGCTGTCCTTAACACAGAGATAGTGCTGGACAAGCTTAAGAGTCCACGCTTCGCCAAACAGTTCTTTGCACTTCCTAGGCAGAAAGAAGTACTAGTGGCTCTTGTGTATGGCATCCTCAGTGATAATGATGACCTGGATATTTGTGTTAATGGGCATGCTCCTCAACAAGTCATGCATTACATTTTGAGTGCGACAGCAAACAACCTTTTAAACAGCTTGCGCAAAGCAGCAAACAACAAGTTAGTAAACGACAAGTTGTATGCCACAAAGGCAAAGGGAAAACTTGAAACTGTTAAAAGTTGAGGTATCATTTATGCAGTTTTGCTTCCACAGTACTGTTTGTAAAAAATACCTTTTTCTCTCATCAATGTCAAATAAAATGCCCTTCATCCTACCTTCATTCTCAAGAAGGCTTCTGATGTTCTAATCTCTTCCTGTTCTGTGTCGCGAAAAATTGTGCATGCCTGGATTTCCTTGCTTGAAGCAATAGTGGGTCCCGAAGCAGTAAAGTGTATTCGCAGAAAAATTATTCAACCAATTTTTTTTTTCCTGACACCGACTTGCATCGCATTTATGTGCAATTTTAACAATAATGTGTTCTTGTACAAAGAAGAGACGGTCAAGCTGTGTATAATAAGGGATCCTGCATTGCTGTAAGCAGCAATGAGTTTGCGTCATCTTATATGATTGTTGATTTCTTACACTTTGAACTCTTGACATTTTACTTTCATGTAATGTCAAATTTTGCTATTTTTATAATGTCCCTGATAGGGCTTTCGAAAGTAAATAAAGCATCGATGTGTTAAATATGATATAATCATGGCGGTAGGTTGAAAAGTGAATAGCCTGTAACTACACCACATAAGTTGATGCCCAACAGCGATGATAAAATTTTAGATCAGTCGCTTCCAATCATTCAGAAAACGGTTTCTTACATGTGTAAGCATGCAAAACACCTCCTCAAGGCACGAGGCTACAAACTGTGGCGATTTTTCCCGGCCAAGCTTCGTACATAACTGCCGACGCAGCATATTAGTTAATTCCTACTCGTAACAAGAGCGAGCGAATTTAATTTTATTTCAAGGCAACGCGCCGCTTCGCGAAGAAGCGCGCGTAGTGAAGCCCACTTCCAGGACGATCTGACCTGCGTGACGTCACGCCGCCATGCGGGGGCCTTCAGTCTTCTAGGTGGTGTTGGGTAGATGCGGGGAGAGGCTGAACGTCCTCCACGTGCTCCTGGAGTATCGGGAAGCAGAATCTGAGCGAAAGAGACATTATTCTCTAGCATACCAGCTGCACATTCCTCTTCATACGTAATGTTTCAAAGCCCAGAACCATTCTTTAATACCAAGACAGTCGTAGGTTTCCCGAAAAATGTGGTCTTACATGTTATTAGCCACATACGTTGGTATCGCTTCCTCTCTTCAGAGGATGCCGCTGCAACAGTCATATTGTATACCACATGCCTCCAGGCTCTTGTGTTTCAAGGGCTCTGGTGAGGCAGTAGTGCTCTAGCCAACTTTTTCATCTGATATTTTTTGCATATCATATCAGTTACTCGCAATGCACCTTAAGGTTTAGAGTACACGTCATTAGTCATCGCCATAATCTTACTACAGGAAGATTTTACTCACTTCATAAGAGTCTACCAGAGTCTGTATGTGGTATTTGTATCCTCTTGTCCTTGTTTTATTCGCGCTGTTAAACCTCAGTTCAAAATATGAACCAACTAGCCCTCATCAAGATCTTACTAATGCAACATTTTACAACGTCTATTGTTAGGCCCCTTTACAGCCACGTCACATTAACTTCGTAGAACTCATCTTCTCACTGCGAAGTCACTAACGCTGGTATGGCGCTGTTTGGCCATACTTAGCCGCTGTGTCACTAAACAACCCACATTCATTCATTCATTCATTGAAGAGAGAATCGAGAATGGCCGAATCGAGAAGAGAGCATTTAACAATTGGTCTAAATTTGAGCGCTGCTTGTTAATTCTTTGTGCCGCCTAGGGCAAAGGTATTTGCCTTAAATTTCTACTGCTTTCACGGCAGTACCGAAATAAGATAGGCTAGCGAAACTCAAAAACCGTGCATTTTAGAGATTTTTTGGGGACAATCTAAAACTTTGGCCAATAATCAGCAATGTGCAGTATGCGCGATTTTTTTTTCTTTTCTCCCCATACTGGTGGTGATACCCTGAATTTGTTAATTCGAGATGCTACTGACCGACAATCTATCCCTAAATCTTTATAAAACCATAAGCACAACACTTTTTTCTTTGTGAGCTGACCAAAACGCGGATTCGGCAAAATTCGCAACCAACGCTTCCGACGGACTGGGCGCTTGGATATTTTTCTCACGAAAAAAGATTTTTCCTCGTAATACTAAGATTATTTCGTCTTTAGTGAAACTCACTTGGCACACTAGCAGACCCCGCTTGCGATCGTTTTGTGAGTGAAGATGCGCGTTGAGTACTGAATGCTGTACGCAGGCATGGGAGCGCCGCCAGTGAGAGTTAAATAACAGGCCGTAGAATTTCGCAGAATTTGTAGTCATTATTGAAAGATTCTTCTCTGTGGCATACTGTACCTCGCGTCTTCCCTGAAAGGGAGTCGTGCTTATGACCAGCAACGTTTCATGATTCAAAATACAGAAGGACGCCGTTTGAGCCAGCAGGAGAAATGAATGACGTGCTTGTTTCGCACTGGTGGTGTAAGCAGATGTGCTCTAAAACTCCGATGCGATCGGTGAAGAATAAATCACTGTACAAATATGACAATTGTATTAAATGCATACATGCTGATTTAGACTCGACGGAAACAGCTAAAAGCACCGACACGGCGGAAACTCACATGATAGTGAGAGTTTTCTTGGAGTAGGTATGTCCGAATGTATTCTTACCGCATCTGTCGTGTTTCACGCTGATTAATTTTCCGTAATGCCATCGAAAATGTTCAACGCTTCGGCTTAGCACCACCTACATGAACCTCGTTGCTCGTCCTTTCGTCCTGTTGCCACAAATACCGCTCTGTTTTACATTATTGCAAGCCATACAAACTTCAAGCGAGAATGGTTTCTCACGCGGCAAACATAAATTGTTTATCAAATATTTTGTCGCGTATGAAATGCAACCTGTTTGTTCCAGTGGAACTGATCCACAGGCAGATAATCCTGAAAAAGGTTCCTTTGAGTTTTTTTTATTGATGTTATACTGCCGCTACCGCTTCTTTGCTTTGCTAAGCAATTTTACAATACTGAGTTCTATGCTTGTTCTGCATTACGACATGCGCTTGATGATATTACTCGCCCATTATGCATTTTATATATAAAAAATATGATTGGTCCGGCGAGATTGTTGCTCACTTTTGCTTTGGCACTGCTGCATGAGCACGTCGTGCTCGCAAAATATTCACGACTGTTTTCGACACATGGGAATCTCCCAAACATTTTTTGTCTGAATTTGTTTATTTGCTTCTTGAAAGTCCATCGCAAATGTGAGAAATTTGATTAAGCTATAAATATTACGAACAAGGAAAACACGAACGAAAAATAAAACTGTAGATGGAAAGGAGTTTGTTGTCTGGCTCTTTTTTTTTTCGCTGCTTATGTTCTTCACATCAAGTAGCAACTGACACAAAAACGAACGTTGTTAAAGTGTTCGCCACTTGTAATTGCTAAGCTTTCTTTTTATATGACGGCCCACCGGCGACCATTTTTCTGTATTTAGTTTTCGGCAAACATAACGTGGGTCTGTAATGCAAAACTTCTTTCATTTTGCTGCAAACACAATATGCGCCTCTACTCAGTCTACTAAACCCGGCATTACCCTTACTGAAGTTTAGGTATGTCGCCTGATTTTTCAAGTTGCTTTTTAAACAAAGCCGTTTTGCGAGCCACCCCCTCCCCCTCTTCCTACCCCAGTGGGATGTGTTGTAAGTACACTGTAAACACAGTCTACGAAAAGCGCAAAAGTGCCTGACTTTCTTAGTGGGAATTTTCCTTCCGGCATATAGCCCTCCTTTCATAGAGCGATTGCGCTCCATCAGAAGCAGGATATGAGAACTCTGCCAGCTCCTCAACGGTACTGGTCACTAGAGCAAGGAAGCTCTATGGAAGGTGAGATACAGTAGTAGTGTAGTTTTTCTCCGTGACAGCTTTTTAGTGGCAACTAGTGGTGTAGTTATAATTGGCCTCCGTTAGTTCTGACGCAATGGCGCAGTTTCAACCATGTAACAACTGATTGATCCAGCTTCACCCCTCTTTCTAAAATATTAGTAAACAAAAACCTAATTTCAATGTTACAGGCGAAATGATGTTGAATTTTAAAATGTTCTCCTGATGTCTGATCATGGGGCAGTAGTCATTATATTGTCGGCAGAGCATTGTATATATGTCAAAAGCCTAAAATGTTCAGCCAAATAGTAGAAAATGCTGAAAGGAACCATAATATACGTAAAACGTTTACCTTGATGACAGTGTCTTTCAGGCTTCTTGTTGTGGGCCGCCTGGATTGAGTAGTGCCGTATACGAGGGCACAAGTACAACGGTTTGTACAGCGGCTTTATAATCGAACATCCTTGCACTTGTAAATTCTAAAACAAGCTTAAAATGAGTATTTCTTACAAGTGGGAACAAATGTGCGTCAATGTTAATAATTTTGCCAGATCCGTATTTATACTTCTGAAAAAAAAATCAAGATCGTTTATAATACAACCTGCAATAAATAACAGAAGGACGAAAAATAAAAAAAAGCTAGGTGTTTTATCGAAATCAAGCAAAATTTTCGCATTTCAACATATGAGGAAACAACGAAATGATTATTGTCACTCAACATTAAGTGTGGCGACAATAACCTCTTGGTTTTAAGGTACCGCTTGCACCAACGGCACCGTCGTTACGTAGAGAATAGATGCAGTACCACGAAGATCACCGCCTCTCTATTAGCATTTGCAACATTCACCTAAAATGCAGGTATAAATCATACAAGAATGATTTACATATCAAAATCTACACATTTGCTTAAGTTTTATCATGCACAACTAGACCCACGTATCTACAAGTGGCACGCATTCATGTTGAAAATTACATATCATAAATGGAGTAGCTCTGTCACTTTACACTTTTGCAATTATTAACGCAAGATCTTTTGACACCCTCAAGAAACGTGGTCCCTGCTGGAATGAGCCATGTTCAACAGTGGTGCCTGGTATGGCATAACAGCGACCTTAAAGTGCTGCGACAATAAAGTCTGTACTGACAACAGCACTGATAGTATGCGCAAGTCTACAAGAAGAATGCGAAGTTCATAAGACATTCTCATATGCCAATGCGCAGAAACTAGTGAACAACGTTTATGCCGTGTCAATATAAAAGCTGTAAGGGACCAGCTGCAAAGCAATGGAGATATGTTATAGAGGCGACAACCATAGAAAGAATGTATTTTTTTCTATTTATGCGAAAGTAAAATAGCAGACTGACTCCAGGACTATCCGCGAGCGCTTCAAGCCGACCACGCACAATGGGGGTCCCTTGTGACCGGCAAGGACGGGAAGGATGACAGCACAAAGCCAAAAACAATAGCGCCGGAGGACCAAGGGTTTCGGTCGCTGGCTCGGTCAGCACTGTAGCCCGAGTTTCGTGTGGTAGACGTTGCGACTGCCGAGTCGAGCAAACAGCAGAGCCCTCCGGCGTCTCCCCTGGCACTCGGTGTTGCGAAGGCAAACACACACGGACAACCGCGGAACACTCACGAAGCGAATCGAGGCTCCCTAGCAAACACTCGCTTCACCGCCGGGAAAACGCGGTATGCCGACTTAGGCAAATCGCGAACGCGTAATGCGCAAGCTGTACAACGCGAGCAAGAATGCCAGGGACGCCACCAGGAAGATCGATATTCGCAGAAGAAACTGCTGAGCCTGCCTGAAACAAGGCAGCTGAATCTCGGTGCAGACTTGTTACTTCCCAGGAAAAGTGCATTGTCGTCATACTTCGTTATTTCGTCGCATTTATTATTTGCCCTATCGCTCTTGACTGCAGTGTTTACGCGCGGTCAGCAGTATAGTTCGGTAAGTCTTGTAGAATTATGGGAACACTATTGTCCTGCGAAAACCTTGTAAGTTTCACGGATAGTCTGCCATCGCAGATCTTAAAATCCTTTCTTTCGTATCCCAGTATATATATATATATATATATATATATATATATATATATATATATATATATATATATATATATATATATATATATATATATATATATATATATATATATATATATATATATATATATATATATTGACTGCGGTGTTCTTTTGCGACTTGTGGAAAATTTCGCATGTCTTCTAACATAACGATGTTAAGATTATCATGAGGATGCAGCGCCATTCAAGAGGGAGCATCGCAGTCAGAACAAAGAGACTTGTCTGAAAATTGAATTCGCTTTCATGTGAATCATAAAGATAGGGCACAAGAGCTTACGTTGATTTGGCTGCACTTTTTGAACCAGTTCTCGCAAACGTGCAACGCAACACGTAGGCACTGCCCGTGGCCCTTTCAAACTGGGAAGAGCACCACTACAATCGAGATTCCTTGTCTGCGGCGGGTGGCTAGGCTTTTTCAACAAATAAGCACTTAGCAATGAAAAGGAATGCACTTTTCGTTAACACAATAACTGTTATCTCAATGGAACTTGGCCGTGGTAACAGAATAGAGTTCGGTAATGGTATTTTTTTCTTAAAAAAGGGAAACCGTACGATCCAAAGCAATGTAGAAAGTTTCAAGGCATTATTAGCGTGTATCGACATTCTTTTAGCGATCGAACTATACTCGCGTACAACTTTTTGTGGCAATGAAGGGAAAGCTAACGAGGCAAAGCGCGCACGGTGACAGCGCTTCTGAAAAGAGTCCCGGGTTTTCATCCACGTTAGTTTAAGCTGGTGAAGAGAACACATAAACACGTTAGTAGCAACAGTTGAATGAGGTAAAACCATACCCAGGAATTCTGGACAGGCGTTTAGTTTCTTTTTTCGCCACCACGTGGCGTATCAACCTTAAAGATTTGAAATTCGTGCCGTGACGTAAGCCATGACGCACTACTAAAGAAAAGACAATAAAAAGAAGCACACCCTGAGACTGTTGCTTCCCCTCGGCACTTGGAAACGAGCGCGCTTATGTATCAGCCTTATCTTGAAGACAACCTGCCACTTTCTCGACTTGCAATGAATCGACGATTTTGCTAGACACCTTGCCAAACAGCTCGTCGGCATTCCGGGTGAGATGTCTGGCCGAGATAACAGCTCCCGCAAAGCTTGCGTTGGGTTCCCTTTCTTCGTGGTTTTTTCTGTTTATTTGTGCACAACTGCGGCCGCGGGCTTCCGTATAGTCAGCGTTTTCTTGTGTTTTCTAAGAACCAGTGTGATTCAATAAGAGGAAGCTTTAGCTCGGGCCCTTCTTCGAAGCCGGCTGCTCAAATACATGTAAAACGCATAAATTATTTTATGAGAAAATCGCTCAACCGATATGAATGACAATTGTTGCATTCAAGAGAGAACGTTAGATCACAGTGATCGCTGCAATAATAATTTTGATCTAGGCCATGCCATTATTGACAAGAATTATCGGAAATCGGCAAATTTTAAAAAGAAGTACGAAGTTTACAAATCCGTTAGTTCGGCTAAAAACTGATATCGCATCCCTCTAAACTGCATCCCTTGGAGCATCTCAATAGGACAAATTCGATGTTTGAATTTATAACTTATGTGAAGTTACAATGCGTGTTAAGATTTTGCGAATAACATATTCAGGTGTTAGTGGTGTATTTCAGGGTGGCATATGATATGTCATTTTTGTCTGCATTAAATGAAATATTAGGTGCAGCTTAGAGAATTCCGATATCGTTTTTAGTTGGTGAGGTACAGAGTCGTATACTTTGAGTATTGTTTCTTGAGATCTCGGACTTTCTTTAGAATTTAGAAAAGTGGAAGCTAAATAAAAATTGGCTGTCTGAAATCTAATTTTAACTGTTTCTTTTAAGTCCAACATAACTCATGAATTGCGCTGCAGTGGTTGTAAGAAGAAAGGATTGATGATTTCCCAGGTAGGAGCTAAAGCTTCCAGTTAAGTTAGGTTTAGACTAATAATTCTGCTGAGAGAAGAAGCAAGACGAGTAGCGCGTATACATTATGGCGGCCGCAGTTGGATGGGGGCGAAATGCGAAGACACACGTGTACTTAGATTTAGGTGTACGTTAAAGATGCCCAGGTGGTCGAAATTTTCCAGATTTCCCAACTACGCCATGCCTCATAATCAGATCGTGGTCTTGTCACATAAAACCCCCTATTTTTTTATTTACAGAATGTACAGTAATTTGCAGTAATTGACAACGCCAAGCCTACAGAAGGTTAGTCATTAAAGCGTTCACTTCTTCAGACCTAAGCTCGTGCTCATCTTCCTCAGCTTTGTGCAGAGCTGCGCAACATATTTCCACTTGGCGTGGAAGCGCCGTCCCGCTGCTTTTTAGGCAGAGAAGGACTGGTAGCGTTTTAGGCGGCTGACCTGAACGACGTCATGGGAAGTCTGAATGGAGCGAGTAGTAGGTGTGACCGGAGACATATCGTAGGTTACGTAGGTTACCTGACAGAGGACCCGGTAAGCGCCAGAGTAGCGGGATATCAGTTTTTCCGAGAGGCCGAAACGGCGGTTGGGACATCGAAGAGGGACAAGATCCCCGAGAATATAATCAGCGTCCCGGTGACTACTGTTACAAATGCTTTTACTCTTGTTCTGAGAAGCACAAAGGCGATGGTGAGCAACTTGCTGTGTTTCTTGAGATCGAGCAATGACATCGCTTGTATACTGAGACACGGACTCTTGAGGGGTAGGCAGTATTGTATTAAAAAGCAATACTGAATCTCGGCCGCACAACAAATAAAATGGCGAGTAACGTGCAGTGTCGTGGCGTGATGAATTGTACGCTAATATGACAAACGGGCGAGCAGTATCCCGGTCACGATGGTCATCAGAAACATATATGAAGAACATGTCTGTTAATATTCGATGAAGCCGCTCCGTAAGACCATTGGTCTGCGGATGACATGCATTAGTAAATTTGTGCTTGGTTGAATAAGGATGGAGGAAGTCGCCCACAGCTGGATGGATGTTATGAGCATCCCCTTTGGAACGGGGTGGTGGGTTGCGCCACCAAGCTCTTGCTATTATACTGCCTAATGTCCTACCTAGGTTAAACAATAAAAAAACACTATGGACTACCACACCCAAAATTCCTGATTCCCCATTGCGAACTGTGCTTTTGTACGTCTCCGTTTTTTGTCGTTTCTCTACTTTTCTTCCACCAATCCTCCAATCGCCTCTTACTAATGCCTATTGCGGACATGTTTGCTTTTCCACTGCTCCCGCTTAACCCTAGGGCTTCAAGCAGGCCGGTGGTGCCTAAATCAACGGCTGGGTAGACGTCTTCACATTCTAATAAACCATGCTCCATAGTTTCTCTAGCTTTACCGCAGCTAGCACATGCTTCTTCTTCCTTCTTATATCAGGCTTTATACTAACGTGTTCTAAGGCATCCCGATCTCGCTTCGAAAAGTAATGAGCTTCCGTTTGAGTTATCATAAATGGTTTATTTCCTGATTTCGTTTTTTCCTCTTAAGTAGTTACCCATGGCAGGTTTCTTTTCCATTGCCGCAACCCATGAGATTATTTCAGCCTCTCCGACTTTCAGCTTGACGTTCTTTGTTGCTGTGTTGCCCACCCTACAGGCCGCATACTTGCTGGTAAGTTTCCTAGTTCTTTTCCTCCACTGCGAATCAATGCTTTTCCTGTGCAGATATCTCAACACTCTCCCAGCCCAAACACTTTCTTCCATATTCCTCAGCCGTTCTTCATACTCAATTTTACTGCGAGCTTCCCTCACTTCAAAACTACTTCAACCCATATCACCCTGCACAGCTTCATTTGTAGTCTTCCCGTGAGCGCCCAATGCGAGGCGACCCACTGATCTTTGGTTCCCATTGTTAAGAACGGCCAGCTGCAGTGCAAGTTTTGCCAACCAGTTGCGACTGTGGAGGCAACATTCCGGGAGCGTCGCCGCACACCTCTAGCCACGGCGTGCCTAAGTCGACTATGTGTGAACAACAATACGTGCGTCCTCGACTCTGCATCGCTGGAGCCGAGTTCGACGAAGTCGCCATTGTAACTAAACCGGCTCGGCGGACCAACTATTGTTACTGAGCCGCGGGAAAGTCTACTGACACCCCTTCACACGCGCCGACCAAGACGCCAGACAATGGGCGGCCGGCGGGCGCGCTGCAGTTCGGGGAATAAATGCCCCTACGATGCCGGGTCGTCTCCGCTATGGTGCTTCGTCTCCCCTACGGTGCCTGGTCAATTCGCCTGTGGTGCTTGGACGGCCGTTTCCGTCACCTGGGTATCAGGGCAGGACCGAGTGTTTAAAAACCGTTGTTGTGCGGCTGCTCAGGACACTCTCTCTCAAGCAGTCATGTTAGACTGATGTACTTTCTCAAACAGTCATGTTAGACTGATATAGATACTGTAAATAAACCCATATTCCTCGTTCTCGATGAGAAGCAGTCCTTCCCTTCATCAACGTCCTCAGCGTGGATAAGTTGGACGACGGCATGGGCCAGCTACCTTCTAATTCATGCCCGACTCCAATCTTGACAACGGATCACGAGCGATAGGATTGAACCCCCAATCATAACACCATCGAGTCCTGATTGTACCCCTGATTTAGAGTAAACAACCACCTTTTCAAAAGTAAGTCCTGAAACCATTACACCTTTCCACATACCTCGGAGGACCTCGTCCTCCGAGGTAAAGAGAAAGGAGCGACCCCTGTCGGTAAGAAGTTGACGAGGAGCGCCGGGGCGAACAATGACGTTATGCATTACAACAGTGAGTAGGCTACGCTAGTTGGAAGTTTACCCGCAGTGGTTGCTCAGTGGCTATGGTGTTGGACTGCTGAGCACGAGGTCGCGGCATCGAATCCCGGCCACGGCGGCCGCATTTCGATGGGGGCGAAATGCGAAAACACCCGTCTACTTAGATTTAGGTGCACGTTAAAGATCCCCAGGTGGTCGAAATTTCCGGAGTGTTCCACTACGGCGTGCCTCACAACCAGAAAGTGGTTTTGGCATGTTAAACCCCATAATTAAATTACGTCAGTTGGAAGGGCTCTGGGGAACGCGAACCAAGTTGCCTAATGTGCTGCGACGGCAATACAGTTGTTGCATCAGCCAGATCTGGGGAAAGGTACCAAGCGATCTACACCAACGCGATAGAAGGGTTCGGTAGGAACGCCAAAAGGCAGGAGTAAACCAACAGTGAGCTCAGATGGTTTCTTCTGGCGCTGACATAACTCACAAGAAACGACGTAGCGGCGGCCAGATCCGTGCATACCAGGCCAGAAGAATCGTCGCCGGACACGGTCGTACGTACTGATTCCCCGAGGTGACCAAAAGTTGGTAGATCGTGCAGCTTGGACAGAATAGCAGTGCGAACATGCCGCGTAATGACCAGCACTATCTAATCCGCTGGGGTACATGCTACGCCGATATAAAATGCCGTCTTTGAGTAGGAACATACCAAGAGAAAGGTCACATGACCTAGATGTGAACTTTTCCATGATACCACGTATGCTTGGATCTCGGCGCTGTTCGGTAGCAAGGTCAGCTAAGCAAATAGAGAAAATACAGAGCAGAAGCATAGGTCGCAGGAACATCGTCTGGGTGGCGGTACAAGCAGTCGGCATCTTGGTATAAACGATCTGACTTGTAAGCAACTGTGTACGAGTATTCCTGTAGGCGTAGCGCCGTGACCTAGGCGATCGGTAGGGTCTTTGAGGGACGAAAGCCAGCAGAGCGCATGGTGGTCTATGGTGAATGTAAAGGGCCGACCACATAGGTAAGGGCGCGATTTCGCCACTGCCTAGAGAAGTGCAAGACACTCACGTTCAGTAGTGAAATAATTCCGCTCAGCTGGAGAAAGCAGACGGCTGGCGTAGGCAATGACGTGGTCGTGGCGTCGTTGACGTTGGCAAAAAATGGCACCGATTCCATGACCGCTGGCATCAGTGCTGACTTCTCTTGAAGCAGTCTGATCGAAGTGCGCAAGGAGAAATGGAGATGTAAGGAGAGAGATAAGCTTCGAGAAGGCAGTTGCTTGTTCAGGTCCCCAAGAAAATGAAGCATCTGTCTTCAGAAGAGCAGAGAACGAGTGACCTCCGAAAAACTGTGCATGAAGCGGCGGAAGTACGAGAACAGGCCCACGAAGCACCGGACATATTTAGCACATGTTGGCACGGGAAACTTCTGTACGGCACGAGCTTTTCTCGGGTCTGGGCGCACACCAGATGAATGAAAAATATGACCGCGCATAGTAATTTAGCGCCGTCCGAAGTGACATTTAGACGAATTAAGTTGAAGGCCAGCATTGGGAAAAGCAGAAAGAACGAGCGAGAGGCACTCCGGGTGCGTGGAAAATGTAGAAACAAAAACAACGGCATCATCTAAGTAGCAAATACAGATGAACCACTTGAGGTTATGAAGGAGTGTGTCCATCATGCATTCAAAAGTAAATGGAGCATTACATAAGCCGAATGATATAAATTTGAACTTGTATAGGCCATCGAGTGTTATAAAGGCGGTTTTCTCTCGGTCCATGTCGTCGACGCAGTCTGCCAGTAAGCGGAACCAAGGTCGATGGAAGAAAAGTACTTCGCGCCATGGAGGCAGTCGAGGGCGTGATCAACGCGTGATAGGAGATAAACGACTTTATTGGTGATCTTGTTGAGGTGCCGATAATCCACGCAGAAACACCAGCTGGCGTCCTTTTTAACTAGAACGACAGGGGACGCCCAAGGACTGGATGATGGTTCAACGATTCATCGAGAGAGAATCTTCTCGACCTCCGTTGGAAGGACTTGTCGTTCGTGCAAGGACCGACAGTATGGTCGCCTGTGAATAGGGTGTGCGTCACCCATGTCAGTATGGTGTGTCGTGAGAGAGGTCAGGCCGAATGGGCGGCCCAGGTCAGAAATGTCGCTGAACGCGGAGAGCAGCTAGTTGGCGTGGTGAGGCGGAAGTTCGGGAGCAATAACGTTTGTGAGCTGAGAAAGAACAGCCGGAAAAGAAGAAGAGTCAACGGGAGACGACGTAATATAAGCAGCTGAGGCTTAAAAAAGGCAAACTTGGGAGGAAGACAGCGTACATAAGGCTATGCCTTGTGGTAGGACGTGGTCACGGATGCCTAAGTTGACGAGCTGAAGGCTGGTAGAGTTGTTGGTGATACTGACGATGGTTTGCTGAAGAGCAACGTGATGAACAAGGAGGACTTGCGCGAGAGGAGACACAACAGAGTCACCATAAGGCACAGGTGCAGATGTATAAAGCAGGACTCTGGTCATGGCTTGTGGGACTACTCGATAGTGCTCAGCGAAGCAGAGCCTGCTGGGAACTTCCTCAGGAGCGTCAGGACAGGTAGGTAGGCGGAGCTAAACTTTTCTAAGCCAAGTAAAAAATGGCGACTTCCTACACTAACTACACTTTGTAGTCAGTATATATAAAAACATAGCCCTATTGACTTCATGAAGCACGAAATTTAAACTGTAAGGTGATTTATTAGAGCTGGTGTTGGAACTGCAATTGCAGTGCAAGTGTGATTCACTCTGCACGCAGTAGCGTATTGAGAGGCAGCAGGGAGGGAGAGGGAGTGTATATGCGTGTGCACGTCTTGAGTGTGCATGCGCGTGTACTTGAGTTTGTGTGTTCGCCCGCGCTTGTGTCTCCGTATTTGAATCTGCGTGCGAACAAGCGCGTTTATGCGTCTGCGTGCATACGCGCATTTGTGTACGCGCGCATTTCAGTGTCGGTGCGTGCGTGCGCACATTTTTCTGTGTGTGTACATGCGTGGGCGCGTCTCAATGTGCGTGGAGGTGAAGATGCCAGTTATCTTTACGTCTGTGTGCTTGAGAGAGAGAGAGAGTGTGGTGAAAATATGTTTTTATGTATAGGTGTGTGTGAGAAGCTAGCATTTCCTTACTTGTACCTATTCTCGCATGCAAATGAAATATCGACGTTAACATTATGGGTTTTTTACGTGTCAAGCTCACAATCTGATTATGAGGCTCATGGTAATGGGAGACTCCAGAATATTTTCGACTCTTTAACTTGCACCTAAATCTAAGAACACGAATGTTTTCGCATTCCGTCCCCATCGAAATGCTGCCGCCGTGGCCGGGATCTGATCCCGCGACCTCGTGCTTAGCAGCCCAACGCCACAGAGAGTAAGCAAGCATGGCGCGGATCTAGAGTTTACTTGAATCTTATTTATAACCACAGAGACAAGGTTGAATGGCACTGCTACCATTATCACTTTCTGAACGCGAAACCGACGCAAGAAGAAAAAAATATATATATTAGGAGCCATTCCACTCTGTGAAGGTGGATGACCAGCTAAGCTGTAGCACATCAGACAGGATTACACAAGGGGTCATGTATTTATTTTCCCCATTTGGTAATGGTAGTGACGATAGCCTTGTGATTACTGTGACATACACGGGTTGGCCCGGTTACAACCTTAGACAGAATCTTGGCCAAAGTAGAATCTATGCACGACCGTTGTTACTTATTGAGTTACTTCGATTGGTCTAGCACTTCAAACCAAATTCTTCTTGCACAAGCTTAGTGAACCATTTCTTTTCTGGTTTTGAAGTGCCCACATTGAAGCATCCAAAGGTGATCACAAGGGTAGTGTCATCGCGGCTGACCAATGCAAAGTGCGTGGTCATGAACTTCTTAATACCACAGTTGGGTGCGCCTGAATATATATAGGCAGTGGATATTATAATTCCGTCTTTCGTTTGTATAGCACACAACCCCACAGTCGGTGCCCCTCTCCTTTACGAGTTAAGGTTGTATGGTAGTATACATACATTTCCTCCTCTGCATATATGGCAATGCCTTCTGCGCGTGAGGCCGTGTGCGATTCCAGCATACCCATCGACGGGAAACAATGCATCATCATCATCATTATTATTATTATTATTATTATTGTTATTATTATTATTATTATTATTATTATTATTGGCGGAGCACTCGAAGCCTGCTTCACCTCCGCCGCATGACAGCCCGATACTCCGCAACCTCCGGGATCGGCCGGCATTTTTGCTCCCTGACACGACAAATGCACTTCGGGCCAGAGGTACACAGCTTCGCTGTGAAAGCGCCTGTGCAGTCAGTATTGCCGCTCTATATTTTGTCTCGACGGCACTATCACCATCGGCACGGTCCCGCGAGGAGCTGCTAGCGGTTCGCATTCGTTATCCCCCTTGCCTCTCGACGGCGATGACGCGCTAAATCTGCACCATCATTGCGTCGTGCATCCCTCCTTCGACCAAGCAAGTTTTGGCGGCACACGTTCGCTGTTGTAGTGACAATAAAGCTTTAAACTGTTTGATTTCGAAAAAAACGAATGTGTCCATCGAAAGCGGACTGGCCGCAAGGAATGTATGTACAGTACTCACGGAGCGATGCCATTGATCACATTATCACAAAAGACTGGGCTCGGTCAGGTCGCCCTTATAAACGTTCTTTTTCAGCATCAGTTATGCTTTCAAAGTGGTTACATGAAAAACATTTGTGCAATACAGAAGCATGTTTATTAATTATTCGCTCAGCTAGATAATCTCGAGGACTGGCTCCAAGCTACTCATGTCCGTTAGCTGCCTAAAATCAATTATTGACAATTTAATTATCGTACCTTCGTATATTACGCAAACAACTAATCAACTTACTCCGTATCTAGAGGGTAGCGATTTCAACACTCGAATGATAACAATAATGTCAGCAAGATTTATATTGCTCTATTAAACTTTGGCCCCGTTAAAAAATAAATGCCTGGATATTCATGGTGCAGTAGGCTTCTTAAAAAGCAGGTGCGGTTGCTTCGACGGGTTTTCTTGGCGCAATTCAAGTTCATCAACTTAAGCACATGTGCCCAACAGTGCACTTCTGCTTTTACGACGGACTCTCTTACGCTATACAAGAAACACTTCAGCGCTACGGTATATCACACAAGGTGTGCGAGAACATTGTGCGCGCTCCCGGTTACTATATGAGCGTTGGTGGCATCAGGGTCGGTTTCCTGGCGTCATTAAGAATAAAAACAGCTGCCGGGCGGTAAGCAAAGGAAAATTTTTTTAGTACATTGTATCAAATAGAGTAGCGCGCACGTGTGTGTTAGAACAAAAGGTACTGAAGTATTGGGGTGGAGTTCTTTGCGGAATATATTTTAACCGTCTATGGTTACCACATAAAGAAAAAAAAATACTGGATTTTTTTTAGAATTAATGTTGATTTACGTATGCAGTCCTGGAAAACATGAGTTCCGACCTAGTGCCCGAGGTGGAAGCAGCCCCAAACCGCACGGCTACATTGGCACACGGTCTATTAAGGCGAAGGGCTCAAGTGGCTCGTAGAAATGGCTCATAACCCCCCCCCCCCCACCCAATAAGCGGTGTCTAGTCCAGTGATACAAAGCAGAAGAGTGATACAAGAAAAGTAGAGGAATTGCACAAAAAATACCAGCAGCAATGGCTCCTTCCCGAAAAAAGAACGACATAATCAGGAATGGCTCATACCCTCGTAAGCAAGCAAAGATGCAATGGCTGAATATGAATGAAGAAACCAAAGGAAGAAAGAACGAAGGAAAGAAAGAAGAAACAAAAGAATGAAAGAGAGAACAAAGAAAGAAAGAAAGAAAGAAACGAAGAAAGAAAGACAGAGAGAAAGTAAAAAAAAAATCATGAGCCATTCCACTCCGTGAAGGTGGTTGACCAGCGAAGCTGTTTAGCACATGACTCGGAGGTGACACATAATTTTGAACAAAAGGTGCAAACTCATTTATTGTCTTGAGGGTCGTCATTATTTCACTCGCAACTGCAATCACATTCTTTGAAAATGTCAAATCGGTGCACGTACGCCGCTGGATGTACGGTTGGGCCGGATCACTGTGGCATCGCAAGGGATATGTCTGCAACATGGAACGCGTAAACCGCTCCCTTTTCGATACCCACACATACACATTGAAATCACCGACAACGACAACAGAGGCAATGTCATCGCAGCTAATTCACGCAAACTGAGTAGCCATGAAACTTACGGGACTATGAGTCATTGCATTTTTTGCTTGCTTACTGGGGTACGAGCCATTCATGATGACATTTTTCGACATGCTGTTTTGTATGTTGTATGCGTGATTAGAAAAAATTTAAGCACTGTTCGCTTGACTTTGCTGAGGGCTTGAAGCCTCTGTCTGACGGGGCTATGAGGCATTGCATTTTTTGTTTGATTGGGAGTTTTCGTGTTGCTATATTATTTTCTCATTGACACTTTTCACCGAATTATAATATTTCAGAAGTAGAATAATTAATTAGGGCTAGTTATTTAATTAAGCCGAATAAAAAAAATTATCTGAGTATCTCCAAGCGATGGCAAACAACATTACCTTCAGTCTGTTCAGCTACGTTGTATTTCCATATTTTTAATGTTTGGCTCAAGTTACGTGGGACACCCTGTATATACGCATAGGTATATACATTGTTTGACTATGCGTATGACTTGCTGTTGAATTGACACCATGTAATTATTCGTCCTCTCAGTAAAGATCATAAGTCCCGATTTCTCTGTGCTAAACTTAAGGTCTAGGTTTGTCGCTGCCTTGCCATAAATATTCGGAAGTGTCTAAATCCCATGCGTTGTCCGCTAGTGGCAGAATGTCGTCGTCATACATCAGTCCGGGGACCTTCTGTTGCGCGATTTGTCTATTACTCATGTAGGATAAATCAGACCCTAATTAACTCTTGTACAGTCGCCACCCCCCCCCCCCCCCCCCTTCCCCGACAACAGTGCCACTTTGAAGTGATCGCGCATCGCGACAAGCTTGGAAAGACCGGTTTTCACGCCGTCCATTTCTAGCCACCCTAAAGCTGTGACTTGGGCGTTGCGCCGCTAAGCCAGAGGGTGTGGGTTGGAATGCCAGCCGAGGTGGGCGCATTTCCACGGCGACGAAACGCAATAAGTGTAGCGTACCATGCATTGTGTGGAAGTTGAAAGAACGCCCAGGTAGTCAAAATTAATCGGGAGTCTGCCACTACGACGTGCGTGATAAATATATCGTCGTTTTTTGCTCGTAAAACCGAAGGATTTATTATAATTCACCTTAAACAATCAATCTATTCGCAGCAAACACTCGTCCTAAAATTCCGATATTTTCCGTCCCAACCCAGATCTTATCGGGTCCGCATGCCCCATCTGTTACGAATTACGGAAAAACATTATCCAATGCTTTCCCCCAGACATTTGTTATTAAGGTAAATAGCATTATTTGCCTTTATTCAGACATTTTGAACCTGCCTGCCTGCCTGCCTGCCTGCCTGCCGCCCGTCCGCCCGTCCGCTGCCCGTCCGTCCGTCCGTCCGTCCGTCCCCTAGGTATGTGCTCCTTTCATTCCTGATGACGCAAGGAAACCAAGCCTGATGCCACGAATGCTCAGAAATCTATTAGAGCAAATAATGCTCCCGCACACCTTTTATCATGTACCGTGGCGCTGAGGCGTTTCTTGTACAATGTAGGAGAATACATTGTAAAGAGAGAGGTGCACGGTTGGGTGCATCTGTTCTAAGTTCATCAACTTGAATTGCGTCAAGGAAACCTGTCCGAGTATTCGCACCTGCTTTATTAGGTGCCTGCTGCACCATCAATATACAGGCGGTCTTCTTTAACGGCACCAAATATTAAGGAATAGATCAATGTAAATCTTCCTGACATTATTGTTATCATTCGAGTGTTCAGATGGTAACCTCCGGATACGGAGCAAGTTGAGCAGTTGTGTGCGCAATTTAGGAATGTATGTTAATTATCATTTAAATAATTGTTTTTGGGTGGCTAAAGCAAATTAGCAGACTGGAGCCTGTCTTCGACATATTGTAGTTGAGCGAATATATGCTTATTAATCATGCTTCTGTAAGAGCTAAGCACAAATATTTTGTAATTAAGCGTTCTCTGAAAGCCTAACTGACGCGGAAAAAGATCGTGGGTAACATCGACCTGACCGCTTCCAGCCTTTCGAGATATCGCGATGAATGGCACGGCTCCGTGAGCATGTTCCTTGCGGCCAGACGACTGTCGATATTTATTCACATCGTTTTTCCGAAGGCAAGCCGTTTAAAGTTGAAATGTTAATGTAGCAACGAACGTGCGGTGCCGAAAACGTGCTTGGTCACAGAAACGATGCACGATTGAATGATAGTGCAGATTTAGCGCGTCATTAATCTCAAGGCATTGCGCTGCCGCCAACGGAAGCAAGATAACGAAGTTGGACTGCTCGGCAGCTTCTTACAGGGCCGTGCCGGCCAAAGGCGGCAATAGTGACGTCACAGGCGCATTTTTTTATCGGGTTCGCTTCAAGAAAGAGATAATGCTACAAATGCAGTGTCATTCGTTCTTGTCTCGAGGATTTAAACACGGGTTTTAATGCTCTCCACACCGCGTTTGTTTCCAAGAGTAGGTGTAAGCAGGAAAATGTTCACTCACACACGAAAAAACACAAACACCATCGCGCGCACACATACGCACTCTCTCTCCCTCGCACGAGCCCACACTCTCTTCCTCACAAGCACTCACACGCTCTCTCCATCGCACGCACATATATCCATGCGCACACAAACACGCACACTTTTGTCCGCAGGCATGCATGCCGAAAGACTAATACGCACGGTAGCACACGTGCACATTCACACGCCGTCATGCATGCGCCGCAAGCACGCAAGCGCACGCACACATGCACTAACACGCAGATGCAGGAAGCACACACACCGCGAACGCTCACACACGCATACACGCACTCGCGTGCAAGCATATGCAAATATGGAGGCACTAGCACGCGCACATACTCTATCCTCGCACGCACACACACGGACAGTCTCTCTCTCCCTCGCGCATACACACGCTATTTCTCTCTCGCACACACACACACACACTTTCTGTCTCCCCCGCACACAAACTCACTCTCCCTCACACGCACGTACTCACTCTCCATCCGTCACACACACACACACACACACACACACACACACACACACACACACACACACACTATACGCACAAACAGGCATCCATGCGCACACAAACACGCACACATTTGTTAGCAATCGTGCATGCTGAAATTCGAAAACACGTTGGCACGCGTACACGTTCACACGCGGCCACGCATGCACCGCAAGCGCACGCACAGGTGCACGCACACACGCCGCGAAGGCTCACACACGCATACACGCACTCGCGCGCATGCAAACGCAAATACGGAGGCACACGCCCGTACAATCATACACAGAGCGCACAGGCGCATACAACCATACCCAGGCGCGCTCAAGACATGCACACGCATAACCACTCTGTACCATCTCGGCTGCTTCTCAAAAACCTGCGCGTGCTAACAGGCTGCATAGCACTCCCTCTACCATTACCTTGGCCACGGCGGCCGCATTTCGACGGGGGTGAAATGCGAAAACACCCGTGTACTTAGATTTAGGTACACGTTAAAAAACCCCAGGTGGTCCATATCTCCGGAGTCCCCCACTACGGCGTGCCTCATAATCAGAAAGTGGTTTTGGAATGTAAAACCCCATGATTGAATCACCATTACCTTCTCAATGCCAACTGTAATAAACCGCTTTATGGTTTAAATTTGGCGCTTCTTCAAGTCATTAAGCCCTCTGGCGGGAGGGTGCAAAACGATTTCTTCCTGTAGTGGGACATCACCGCCCCTGTATGACCCGTTTTAACTGCTTTAACGCACCACCAATCTTCTGACTAAGTGCCAAAATACATATGTTGTTAGAAGGGGCTACCCTCTTGTTGTAGTCGGCTGAAACTTTTTGACCCTCAGCCGATATTCTGAAATATAATCGTCAAAAAAAATTTTCCCATTGAGTTACACTTGTGCGTTGCTGTGAAGTTCCGAAGGAGAATGTCCGGAATTCCTGGACATGGCACCACTGAATGTAAACGTTTGCTTATTTTCCGGCTTTTCCCTTCCGCGTCTAGGCAAACGCGATACAGCCGCACGTGGAAGCTGCGTCGATTTGGCGTCTGTTCCGAGCAACCAAAAGCACTGTCAAACGCTGGCGGACTACTTAGCGTGGTAATACGTGTGCAGAAGCTCCGCCTCGGTAGCTTTCGCTTCATTGCCAGAGCAAGTTGTGCGGGAATATAGTGCCTCGTATCCTAATGTCAGCAAAAGCAACAGTTGTAAGCAAAGTGGGAGATATTTGGGAATGGGACTTAAGTATATATATATATATATATATATATATATATATATATATATATATATATATATATATATACCATACACCATGTTCTGCGCTAGCGAGCTGGCTGACAGGCTGCCCTTCCAAAATTGCGCGTACATGAAGAACCTTGAACTAATGTCAACTGGCCTTGCACCAAACAAAATCGCAGAACTGTCTGCAGGTGGCGGGCGCTGCACTGTCGTTTAAACAACAAAGCTGCATTCGCTGAACCAGCGGAGGAACTGGAGCCAAATCTGAAAGACATTGCAGCGGCGAAAAATAGCACCAAACCCAATGCGCGGTAATCGATTCAAAACTGGAGCAAATGCTGGCGGAGGATCTGGGAAGCGTCGCGTTCAGGACACACCCTTACAGGCAATAACAGCGGAGGTGCAAGAACTGATATGCGTAGGTAATGCAAAAACTAGTGCTTTAAAGCATAAAGCAGCTGTACTGTATATCAACGGTGATAAGAAAACGAGGCGCAGACAGAAAATAACAAAGAAAGCAGCGACGTTCACTTGGAAAAGCGTCTTGTTCACTATCCCAGATTGGGTGAAAAGAGAAGAAAGATGAGAGAGATAGAGATAGAAAGGAACGACTTCGTGAACGTTTGAACACACGCACATATTATAAGGTAAGTGCGCAGTGTTGGCTTACTGCGCATTTGCACGATAATGATACCTTCTGCGGCGCCCGCAATTACGTTATCTACCACTGTGACCGAACTGCACGTCGAGGAAGAGGCGTTATTCTCGCATTTCTAGAGGTAGCCCATCATTTCATATATAGTGTTACGTAGCGGAAATCAGATATAAATATGCATTTATAATATTTACAAGACGGACAACGATGCATAAACAAGATGGCTGTCGAGACTAATTTCACCTCCTAACGTCAAATCGTCTTCTTCTGACTGGTGCCAGTCTTGGTAGCTCCGTAACATAACCCCCGCGTGCAAAGGTGCCATCTCGGCGCTAATTATAAGGGTAGTGAACTCGCGACAAAGTAAGACTTCAGCCGGGACACATTCACAAAGTCCGTAGAGGCACGCGAGTCCAGCGGAGCGATCTCGTAGTTCCCATCGCCAAGATGACGCAATATCCTGTAGGACCCTATGTAGAGCGGCAGCAGCTTTTAAGCAAACCGACGCGGTGACATGGTGTCCACAGGAGGACAACGGATCCAAGTGGAAATCGAACGTCTCGATTTCGGCTGTCGTATCGAATCTTCTGCGCGGCCTGAGACTCAGCGAGCCGAGAGGCGGCAATCTGGCGTGCCGTACGAGGCGGGGTGAAGATGTCTTGAGAAAATTCAGTGGGAGTGTTCGTCGAGCAAGGGAGAAGGGCGTAAAAGGGCAAGGAAGGGGTGGTGGCCGAATAGGAGGTGAAAAGGTGGAAAGTCAGCTGTCTCGGGACAGGACGATTTATGGGCGAAGGTCACGAAGGGTGCCGTGCTGTCCCAATAACTGTGCTCGTAAGAAACGTACATAGACAGCATCTAATACTAACACATATTAGTAATAATTTCTTATATTAACGCAAAACTTGAAACGGCCTGCCCTTGCCTAACTCTCGTTCACACAAAGACAATCCTCCCCTTTCAATGCCACTCACCCGCGTCATCTGCCATATTTAATAAAGGGTTACACAATGCTAATAATTTCATTTCTTTTTCGCGTTTTCCCACATCACCTTTGTTCTTACTCTGCAATTTTAACCCTCCTAATCAAATATGGAATACACATCACCCTGCATAAAGCGTTTTTTTCTGCTCAGGCTCAAGATTTCTGGCAACTGTATTCCCTGTTTTCATTTTCCCAACATAGGGCTCAGCATAACAGATCATCACCAAACATCTCAAGTACCCTTGATTTAATCATAACTAATCGTCCAGATCTGGCTTCCTTTAAAGGATACCTGTTATTAGTGACTGTTGTTCTTTAACATTTGGTACTTATGTCTGCGCTTTATAAAAGGCAAAAGTTAGGAGCTTTATGCGCGAGGCCAATGTGGAAGCCATTAACAGCGAACTAGTGTCATTTAATGAGACTGTTTTTGTTTATTTCGATAAGTGCTCGGTCCAGTCAAACTGGGATCTATTTTTATACCAGGTACACCTATTGACTAAAAAGTACATTCTTAACCACGTCATCATTTCCAATTCAAAGCCATCTTCTTAGAACGCCCATATGAAGCGTCTATCTATCCGAAAAAAAAAGAAATCTTTACCGCTTAGCTAAATCGCCTCGAGTAAAACACGTTGGGGAATCATATAAAGCTGCTAACCAAGTGTACCTAATTGCTGTAAAAATGCTAAAGAGAATTACTTATTTCGTACATAACCTGAAACCCTTAACACACATGCCCCAAACTTTTAGCGGTTAATTAACGCCTGTTGTGACAGTTCGACAATCTTCGAAGATGGGTCAATTGAGGTCATTTTGAGTGGCGATTACGCAGTCGTGCCTAATGAATCATTTGCAAAACATTTTTGCACTTCATTGAACAATCATCTACCATAGACAGGGCACTACAAGTATCTCACTATAAATGTCAAAACCACTAATTTCTCTGGTGTTGTCAAGTTCATTGATGATTTGACTTTGAACCCAGCCCCCGGTTATCATAGCCCTATCAGCAAAGTTGTAAAAAGCACTAACACATTCGCTTCTTTATTACTGGCTAATATTTTTGAACAACCAATAAACTTGCACTTACCTGAAGAATGAAACATAGGGGAGATGGCCCCGTTCCGCACGTCTGATAACAAAAACCCGCCTCTGAACTAGTGCCTGATTTCGCTTTCCAGCGCACGTTGCAAACTTCTTGAACGTTGTGATATTTAATTGTCGTGAATCAAACGGAATTTTACCTCAGCTTAAGGTGGTTTTCGCCAAACACTCTCATGTGAAACATAACTATATATTTTACTAATATACTACACTGTAAGTGCACTGTGTTTTTTTTTTTATTTTAGAAAAACGTTCAGAAAGATTTGCCACAAGCGTCTGCTTTTGACGCTGAGTCTTTTCAATCTTTACAGTAACCTGCTTTAACGGATTAAGTGTTTTCTAACTAATAACTATCGATTCGCTACTGGGAATAACTGTGATTCATCAGTGAGTGATGTTCGCTCTGGTGTTCGTCAGGTATCAATATTAGGGCACCTACATTTCCTGATTTATATTAACGGCTTACCTTCTTCGTTGACGTCTATCCTTCACTCGTTTGGCGTTGATTGCGTGATATATCGTGAAATAATTACTAACAATATGACGACACTAATACCCTTCAATCAGGCTTACAGTATGTGATTCAATCATTTAACACCTCACTAACCGAACGCAATACGAATAAATGTAAAACTATGCATGTGCGTAGGAACATCAATAACATTCCTACTTACTATGCGAGAAAAAAATCCTCTAGAGCCCGTTAACGTGTACAAATACTTAAGAGTTCATATAACTGCAAACCTAAACTGGAACCCTCACACTGAGCACATAAGAAACAAAGCAAATAGCATGCTTGGTCACTCGCGTTAAAACCTTTTCAAGACGCCATCATCCTTGAAATTGCTACTTTACAAGTCCTTAGGGCGTCCTAACCTAGAATACGGTGCAGCTGTGTGGAAGGGATACCTTATTTCTTCAATCGAGTTAGTTGAAAATAATTAATTCCCATACATAGTTTTTAAATTTTAACCGTATCACTATAGCATAACATCAATGAAAGTCCCTCCATCTCTCCCAACACTTGCAACTCGTAGAACAGCAGCGGGTTCGACCCTACTTCAGAAATATTATTACCATTGCTCCCTTCACTGTCACTTTATTCTTCAGCCTCATTACCAGTCTTATCGCATAAATCATCGCTATAAAGTCGTAATTCAAACAGGCAGCACTAACAATTTCAGTGGTCTATTTCTTTTGAGATCATCGCAGCAATGGAACAACCTCCACGGTGAAATTTCCGCCATTGTCGATAGCAAATTATTTTGTAAGGCAAGAATAGCTAACATTCCATAATTGGGAATTATTAGGACGTTATTTAGTTTATTGGCCATACTTGCAAACGATTAAAGAAAGACATTACCTAACTGTGCATTAACAAAAATTATGAAGATGTTTTGTTTAAATTATTTGTCGTACTCGCAAGTTATTAGGCAAGGCATTACATAGCACTGCATAATTATGAATTAGCAATATCCTGGATTGTTTATTTTATTTCTCGTATTTCGTTGGCATGGTTCGCATTACACCCTTCCCCTCTCTATTGCCCTTAGGCCTTGGTGGAAACATAACTAAGTAAATAAAGATATGCAAAAAAAACGAACGTTTCCATAAGTGATATCTACCAACAAGCCGCTCGAATCCTAAAGTTGAAGTAACAAGTTCTTGGAGATGGTGATTGCTGTCATCATCGAAACAAGCGACAGAGCTGGCGCCCGTTTCATGCGCAGCTCAAAACATGATTAAGGCACTTGGCATACATGGACGGCTTTTGGCTACCCTGGCCACTTCATTGGCTCAGTAAGGTGCCAACTGGCTGGTTCAGTACCCACCCACCCTGGAAACCAAAAAAATGGGCCTCGATACCGTACGTCCCCGGCATAAGCGAGACCCTTGCACACGCTCTGCGGTCATAACACGTGCAGGCTGCACACGTTCCGTTTCGGAAACTTAGACACGAGCTCGTGCATGTGAAATGGTTTCTGGAAAAGGACAAGTTCCCAGGCGTGGTGAACGTCATTCCGTGTGCGGACTATCGGTATGTCTACGTCGTAGAAACCGGCAACTTCAACAGAAGACTTAAACAGCACAGGAATGACGTCCAGAAAGGACACGTTGCATCGAATGCCGTGGCTGAACGCTGCGCAATTACGTCACATACGATTAACTCGGCAAAATCTCGCGTGATTGTCAATGAACGGAGTCATTCTACGCGCTTTTATCTTGAGTCCCTAATCATATAAACCACGGCGCAAATTCTTCATTTCAACGAAGGCAATCTGCCGCCAATGTATACCAAATTGCCTTAATCATGTTTTGAGCCGCGCATAAAACGGGCGCCAGCTATGCGGCTTGTTTCATTCTGAACAAGGCTTCCATATGGGAGCCGAAGCGTAAATATATATTTTCAACCATTGTGGTCAGTGTCCGGACCTCTTCCTCTTAAGTATGACTAAGTAACATACTCTAACTACTTGCTCTTTCACTGGAGATTGTGAAATGATCGTAGGTCGCCTAAAGAGAGCCAAATCGCTATGCGCCCGCTGAATCTATAATATAGATGTGATGCATAAGAGATGTGCATAAGTGATCCCAGTCGCAGCATTAAAAATGAAGGTTGAGGAAACCGCATGCTTCATGTGCAAGACTTGATACCAAGACATTGATAAACGTGACTACATATAAAGATATATAAAAAGGTTGTACTGTGGAAGGAAACAGGAACATTATGCTTCTTTGGCGTCCTCCTTCACCAAGAACTTGTACAATTATACAGAATTTATTGTTTTCTCCGCTAAATTTGACTACATATAGTTATCTCGTTTTTAATGTTCTGTAAGTAAAGTAGCTTTATTCCTGCATAGCGAAGATATTTCATTCACCCATTAGCTGGAAACTTTGATATCTGCCGCACTTGAGTGCCGTCTCGAATTCCTGACTTGCGTCAACATTTGTCTTGCAGTTCCGAAATACTTTCAACTACTATATGCAAAGTTTTAATGTCGTCTACTTCACCGGCTTGAACAGCGCAATTTTAAAATTAGCTGCTTACGTGGAGAAGGTAAGCAAAAACACAAGTATGCAAACGTACCGGAATTAACAACCTTGCTTAATCTTCTGTGCATGAACAGAGCGGATGAATACCAGATGTTACAGCAAACACTATCCAAACTTCTTTTTTGAAATTGCCTGTGGCAGATAGGAGAATTCTGGTGCATGAGCTCATCTGCTCGAAAATGTAGACATTACTTGCCCAAACAGTTCAAGTGCATAATTCGAACAATTAAAGAAAATCCCTAAATGAGTTTACATCGGATGACTTTATGGTGCACATTGCGCTTTACAAATTCTAGTCGGCGAATTCTCAAGCCGGTTTCAATTCCCTACAAACGAATTCTTAGGATGACACCAGCTTCGAGGTATTATTTCCCGAGCTTTGCCGTGAAATGCGTCGGCCTTCCGATTAATCTTGTGGTTCAATGAATCTTGTGGTTCAACCAGTTAAACGAAAGTGCATTTTTACCCCAAGTTTAACGGCGCATGTCCCGTAAATGGTGTCATCTGCACAGTTCTGCTTTAGTGGGTATGCCTTGCAGTCTCACCCGCTAGAAGCTGTAAATTGCAATTTGTGCCTTAAGGCAATTAGTCAAAGATATACTTAATGGAGTATTGCTAATTAGGGGATTATGTATTTCCATTTTATTCACTAGTATTCTCCGCTTTTTCGAGTATACCAGCTCATGGACTATAATTGTATAACCTCCCACGGGCAATTTCCAAACATTTTTGAAAGTGTTCTCTGGAACACCCTGTACACGCCCCTAAATTTTTTTCTGCTTTTATTTTTTTGACAAGTGACCTATTTATTGCAAGAAGAGAACAGGGAATGTCTCCTGAATTCCATACTGCAGAAAGTAGATTTGTAGAAAAATTACCCACGGAAAATAAGTGCAGTGTCAGCTTCTAGTTTCGAGGGAAGATAACAGCTGGAACGAGCGAACTGCGGGTGAAAATCTGTGAAACTGGAAGAGGCAAAAAAAAATATGAAGGCGATGGATTTTCACAGCGAGCCTACTCAAATTACTAGGCGCTGAGACGTAGTTTCTCAGACAATAAGCCCGCCAAAAATTCAATTAAAGAAAGCCGGCAAAAAGAAACTGCAAGGCAATATGCGAGAATGAATGTTATGGAAACGAGGCGCACGCGAACTAATGCGGAGTTCTGACTCGCAAAATTCGTCGTCGTTGACGCTCTATTTTTCTTTAGCTGAAGCATGCCTATAGTTACTTCAACATAAACAACATAGCAGCTTCATAATAAACTTCAAAGGAAAACATTTCACAGCTTTCGCAAAGCAACATTTGTGTGCTCTTTTTTGTTCCCATGAGATCGGGTTACAGAAAGAAAGACAACGCATGCATATTATGTAGTAAAATAATAAAAAGTGCTTATCGATTTCTTGAGACGTCACAACAAAGACAATGAAAAGAGCGAAAATATTGCGGAAGTCTGGATGAATACTTTGTTGCTCTTTAAATTTGAAGTGTGTTACGAATGTTAAAATCACAAGTGCAAGAAAAAAAAAACGAAAAGGAAGAGCGGAAACAAATTGGGTGCAGCAACCCAGTTGAAAAACACAACAGGAAATTTTCACAGTCTGTCGTATTTTGGGACGTTGTTTCTGTAGTTCTGTTGTCTGTAGTTCTGTTGTTTGTATTGTGACGTCCTGTAGTAGAAAGTGCTGTAGTTCTTGATCAATATTTAATTAAATATTGACAGAGACCTCCTTAAGGCTATGTAAATTTGTTAGTACAAAAAAAGAAAAATATAAAAGTAAAAAAAACGTCTCTGCCTAGGATTCGAACTTGCGACCTCACGATCCCGAGCCCGGCATCTTACCACTGCACCATTCCTGACTTTTTTTTTCTTTATTGCATGGAAATATTGGTAGTGTCAAATCAATGCAGTTACATTACATATGAACATACACGCACACAAAACAAATTCACACACAGTATGCAGTCCAATGACAGTTCAAAATTCTGGCAAACAAACACAGGCGTCCAGACGCGAAATCCATTCAGGTACGGGATCATATGTAGCAACCACACTACGGACTTCTGACATGCTTTTCAAGTGTACACTTTGGCCATGTCAATAGTACGACGTGCTGATGCGCTGATGTTTACATTTGCATTTTAAGAGCCAAGATCCGCTATCCACCGCGTCAAGTGCCGCATCTCTAGAAGAGCAAGAGTGTTCGTACCATCGACAGGTACATCGTGGAGTGCTAGAACATCGATTTTGATGCACGATATCCATATTAAATAAGAAATTCAGAAATAGACAACGTTGACTTTTAGGGTTATTACTGCTAGTTTCGACAGTTGTCTCTCGTTCTTTACACTTTTGAGCGCGCATATAATTCGTGTGTTCAATGCCAAATAGCTACATAAACATTCGTGGATGAGAGTTCTTTCTGACAGCATACTGGCTTCTCACGGCAGCACTGTACCAGATTAATGAGACCCGAGCGAGACAGCTTTTCACGCAACTTTGTGGAACAACCCAAATCTTCTTTTCCGCTTCGCATAAGCTTGTGACATATTCCTGGGAATTAACTAATGTGTCAGTGTAACAGCACATGTAAGTCCACAGGCCTGTGTGCCACATCTTACCAAAAAAAAAAATGAAACGGATACGCAGCCATTCCTGCAGATGGTATGATTTTGATCAGCGGCCGATCTTGAGGAGGCCGGTAAGGCGTTGCTGGTGCCGCGTCGTCACGGCACAATTATAACTATTCGCCACGTCGACTTTAATACCGGTGTTGGTGCCATCAGCATTGCCGGCTTCAGAGAAGCGCGATTGAATACCGCGCAAGAGAAAAGTACAGTGTACACCACCGATGCGAAACTAACATACAATTTTAAAGGGCCGCGACGGAAAGCGCTTCTGTTGCGACTTCGGAACTCTTGGCCGTCGCGACCGAATGTTTCTGCTGCGACGTCAGAATTGGTGTCGTAACGTCGGAGTCGCTGTCAGGATATAAAGCTGTTGTTCCGACTTCAGAACTCTTGTTGTCGCGACAGAACGTTTCTGTTGCGACTTCATAACTATTGGCCTTCGCGACAGAATGCTTCTGTTGCGACATCAGAATTTCTGTCGTAACGTCAGAAATGTCACTCAATTAAAAAATGTCAAGAGCTTCTGTCGTACAACAGAATTTCTGTAGTTGCGGCAGGAATTCCTCTTGTCATTTTCAACTGGGCACTACAGAAGCTTGTCGCATCGCACAATTTCAGTGCACTTCTGTTGTCATCATTGGGTACATGTTGCGACGATAGGTTTCCGTTGTGGAACAGTTCTCTGTAGTACAACAGAATTTTGTCCATTACTTCAGGAACACTTCTGTTGTGACAACTGGGGGCCTGTTGCAATGATAGGTTTCTGTCGTACAACATTTTTCTGTAGTACAACAGAAGTTGGTCGCATTACTTCAGGAACACTTCTGTTGTGACAATTGGGGGCCTGTTGCCACAATAGGTTTCTGTAGTATTTCAACAGCTCTCTGTAGCACTACAGAAGTTTTTGGGGTTACTTAAGGAACATTTCTGTTGGGACAACAGGGTGCCTGTAGTGATGACAAATTTTTCTGTAGTACTACAAAAATCTGTTGTAGAGCTTCAGCTTTCTATTGTAACAACATACATACGACAGACTGTACTTCTGTAGTCACAACAAGAAATGTCTGTTGTACATCAGAAAAGTCTGTCGCTCCATCAGGAATCTGTAGTTACTACAGAAAAATCCTGTTGTACAACAGAAATTTCTGTAGTACTGAACACAACCTCTGTTGTCATTTTCAACTGGGAAGCATTATTGTGCGTTGAACATAAGGAAGCTGTGACTTTTTCGTGAGGCGCAGGAATGCAACTACAGCTGCGAATTGGTCAAATTGTAAGTCAGTCACCTGCTGCGTGAAAAATCGCCAGCGAAGCACTCCGCAAAGGTGGTTAACCCGAGCAGTTGAAGCATAGGGCCTCGGTTTTTATCGCTGGGTTAATCCCGACGGTTCATTACACAACGGCTTGATAGGCTGCCGGATCTTCGATAGGCAGTTGCTGCTTGCGCTCGGCTGCACGAGCCTGTTTTTGCCCGGGATGCAGGATCGGCCCGGCGTGGCTGAGCTCGCTCGTGGTTCTGCTAGCGGTGTTTCTGATAGAAAGCTGCCTGCTCCTCAGAAGTACGTATGACGTGTGGCCTACCCATTTCGGAGCCGGAGATAAACTGCTGCGCGCACGCTCGGCTCCGACGGAGAGCAAGGACGTCACTACTGATGCAGCCAATCGCGCGCCTCTCTTTCTCCTTTTTTTTTCGCCCATACGCATGGGTTTGTCCCAGAGGAATATTCGGCGTACAGGCGACAAAAGGACGGACGAATCAGCTAGCCATATACGGCTTCGCCGTAAAAGTAACTGGCAATATTTCTTCGTATTTCCCTATAAGTAACCTCCAAGCGTGTAATCATTGCGGAGGTACAGTGTCACTACGCGGCGCAGACTTCACGGTCGGCCTTATGCACTGCCGTAGTAGCTTTGCTTTGACAATGCACTGCTGACTGCCCAGAAATCTCACATACTTAATTAGTGCTGAAACACGCAGAACGGAAGACAAGTACACAAGAGAGGGCGCTAGCACCGTATCCTGTGTGCTTGCTTGCGCGAGGGCTCCCACTCTGGCCATTGCCACCTTTAATTAGCTGGAAAAATTCCGTCAGCCGACAACCACGAAATGGAGGACAGAGGCCAAAAATGCGGTTGACCTAATAGGCTTCTCTATTGCACCTTGTCGTAGCATAGAACAACTAACCCCTATTGTTCCCTGATGCAATAATGTAACCTCTAGATAAGTAAATCAGAACTGAAACTAAATTACAGCTTGATCACACTCCAGGAAGTCACCGCCAATGATAAACGCTATAGTGGCCCAAATGCTTCTGTTGATCGTGGTTTCCGTACTCAGAACATAAGATATCGGTAAATCGTGGTTTTACAGCACAGTTGTTATGGCGAGGTCCGCAACGGTGTTCGAGTGGCAGCCTAAGCCGGCATGTAAGGTGTACATAGACTAAGTGAGTGCGTGAGTTGTGGAACATTTATTTTAGAAATGGATTTCAGAGTGCCAGTTGTGACGTTGTTAAGAATTCCTTGCTTGAAAAGTCCTTGAAACTTGCTGGCTTCTTCAGAACACGCAATGACCCTGCCTTGGACAACAGGGTTTGAGCTGAACAACATGGCCTTCCACTACTGAGGAATATTTACTTCTCTTCTCTGAACCTTGGGCCACGCCGAGAGGATATAAAAGAAATATGTTGTTTTTTGGCATTTAACACATCAATTTTTATATTAATCTGGACAAACTTTCTGTAATATTGACGCAATAAGAATAGCGTTAGTTTGTCGCCTCCTCCTCGCGATTCCTTGACGTTTGCTTAAGAATTTGTGCGCTTCTGGATACAGTGCCCCCCATAAGTTGTAGCGTTGTACATCGTGGTACTCAGCGAGGCGTTCCATCCTCACCCCCTCCGGCAGCTGTCTTGTAGCTCGGCTAGTCAATCCTCGAGCTATGTACTGGGTAGCTACATCACCGTGCTGAGCTGAGTGGGCTCGAACACAGGTGCTAGGATTTTCTGTTTTGTGTAGGGTTTCGTTTGCTAAAGCGGGTGATTAAGGCCTTTGCAAAATTTATGATAGCCACTTTTCAGTCACTCACTAGGGTATAGCTGTTGTGGAGGCTATTGCCGCCAATAGTAGGGTGGCTACTAAGGGTGCGTTTAGTAGTAGAAAACGATGCGCAGAACGGTTCGTGTGTGTTTATGCGTTTGTAAACGTCAATGAACTTTTCAACAGCCACGTTTACATGAATGCATCAGAATGCGACTGTAGCGCATGGCATTTTCTAGCGCATTACGAGTAATGCGGTGCAACATCGTCTACATGTAGAGCGCAACCCCCCTTGTGCGATGGTAGCGGCCGATGGCGTCGCATATCGGAGGCAAAGCAGCGCATCAGACTCTTCCGGCGCTACCCCACGCCGCCACTGGACGAGCACATCAAGTACGCAGCAAATTACTTCACTCAGAAATGCTAGTGCTATGCGATACCGTCTTCATGCACTGTGAAAGTCGACTTCCTCGCCTCAATCCAACCCTGTCTGGCATTGTACCGCGACGCGCTGTCAGTTAGCCCGTTTACATGAATGCGATGTGCTAGTACGTTGACGTGATGCAATGCGATGCGTCAAATGCCACATTCGTGTAAACGCGGCTAATCATCTCCAGAAACGAGCTTCTGCGACAGAAATAGCCTGAATCGTAGGATTGTTTATGCGTCGCAGGTGTTTAGGCATTTTGCGACAGTGCTGGTTCGGCAGTAAGTACCAGCACGTAGATAGAGGAATGTGTGTCTTTATGTGCTCGTTTGTTTTACCATTCCCTCAAATAAAATTACGTCTTTGCGCGTGTTAGAGGGTTCATGTATGGTAGAGCGTGTTTCAGTGACATCAAGGCGCCACCTAGGATGAATGACAAAAACCGCACGCGGCCTGAAGTCATGCCAATCAAAGCCAGTGACCTGGTGAGCCGCCTGCCGGGTTACGTTAGACCGTCATGGACTGATATTGAGGAAAATCTCAAGGAATTAGCCGACAAAACGGGGAAATTTTCTGTCGAGGTCAGATGACGTGTTCAGCACCGTTTACTTCCCGTCGTGGTGGCGAACGAGCATGACTTGGGTGCACATTTAGCATGAAGTGGAGAGGTTTGGCCCCATCATATCGCACCGCGAAGTATTTTCTGGAAGCAGCAGCCTGGGACACGCGTAGGCAAATACCACAGACTGGGGCAACCCAGCAGAATGATAGCTGCAATTCCAAATAAGACTTTAGCAGTTGTATTGCGGCCTACAATGTCTGTAATCGCTGTCTGTATCAAAATACAACTTCTACAGTGAGAGAGCTATATGCAATACTCCCGGCTTTACGTTTAAGATGTGCATAATCTCGACTTGCTTGATGGGTAGTTCCGGGTGATTCGCGAACATCATAGCAGTGAGTAAAAGAAATCAGCTAATGACGTAAATAACAAATTAATAAAGTATATGCAGAAAGACTTCGCATATAAAATAAATTTTATAACATAATTTTCCGGTAGATCCCCGGTCACAACGATGTTCCAGAAAACATCACTGCTGATGAGAAGGCACGCGAGGCTAACAAAATTAATGCAACGTCTCTACTAGCTCTAGCGGTTCTCCATCTTTAAAAAAAAATGGGACAGATATCGAATGGTGAAATGTAAGATGAAGTAAAAAGTACGTAAAGGAAGATATACCCACAAGGTGCCCAGAGTGAAGCGGCATTGTTCATGCCTCATACGAATGGGTTTTCTCATGAGACTTTCGAAGTGTCTGCACAACAGCGACAAGTAATTTTCGAGGAAGCAACTGACTCCAAATCTAATCACTCAAACGGCCGTGGAATGCCGTGTGCAACCCCTGTCATTGCTTACGTCACATTGTTTCCAAAGCAAGACATTCGCCTTCTATTTTGTAGAATGAAAACAAAAGAGAAAACACCTTGAAATTGCCTAAAGTACCCCAGAAAGTTGTAAGAAGGTCCCATATATTTCGGTGATTGATAGCTTTAATATTGTTACGTAGGTAGATGCAGACGAAAAGCGATGTACAAGTATATTTACAAGAAAATACGCTGCGCTTGGCCAAGAGGCCACAACCCGCGCTAGCTTTCAATCGTCGTCGTCGTCGTCTTACTGCTCGGCTCTTCGTCATTGGAAATACTACCCCGTAGCACTAGCCCAGGCGGCAAAAGCGCCGTCCCGGAGCGACTAAAGGCCGGAGTCTGAAGCAGTGTAGTAGGTCTTGAGCCTACTGACGTGCACGACACCACTAGATGCCAGAGTAGACGACGAGGTTGGGCTCACAGGAGCAATTTCGTACGTCACAGGCGTCATCTGGCGCAGCACGCGGTAGGGCCCTGTGTATTGCGAAAGGAGCTTTTCTGAAAGTCCGACGTGACGAGAGGGCGACCACAGGAGAACGAGTGCACCAGGCGAAAACTGTACGTCACGGTGGCGGGCGTTGTACTGACGCTGCTGCGTGGTTTGCGAGTCCGTCAGTCGAGCACGGGCAAGCTGGCGTGCTTGGTCGGCGAGGGCGATGGCGTGGCGCGCATACTCGGTTGTTGAGACCGCAGCAGGAGGAAGTACCGTGTCAAGGGGCAAGGTCGGTTCGCGACCGTAGAGTAGATAAAATGGAGCAAATCCGACGGTGTCGTGCCGGGAAGAATTATAAGCAAATGTGACGTAAGGAAGGGCAACGTCCCAGTCGCGGTGGTCCTTCGAAACGTACTTGGACAGCATGTCGGTAAGAGTACGGTTTACCGGCTCTGTCAGGCCATTGGTTTGAGGATGGTATGAGGTAGTCAGCTTGTGTTGAATAGAGCAGGAACGCACAATGACGGCGATAACTTTCGAGAGGAAGTTACTACCACGGTCAGTAAGCAGCTGTCGCGGGGCGCCATGCATTAAGATAATGTCACGCAAGAGAAAGTCCGCGACGTCAGTGGCGCAACTGGTAGGGAGAGCTCGCGTGATAGCGTATCGGGTGGCGTAATCAGTTGCGACGGCTACCCATTTGTTCCCAGAGGATGACGTGGGAAAGGGACCCAGGAGGTCTAATCGAACACGAAAGAATGGTTCCACAGGGACGGTGATCGGCTGTAGATGACCGGAAGGTAGCACCTGAGGTGTTTTCCGACGCTGGCAGGGATCACAGGCAGCAACATAGCGTCGGACGGAGCGAGCGAGACCAGGCCAATAGAAGCGGCGGCGGACGTGGTCGTACGTGCGGGTTGCCCCAAGATGTCCTGCAGTGGGTGCGTCATGCATCTCAAAGAGCACAGTCTGTCGTAGATACTTTGGCACTACAAGAAGAAGATCAGGGCCATCAGGGAGGAAGTTGCTTCGGTACAGAATGCCGCCCTGGAGGACATATCGGCGAACGGATGCGTCGGTATGTGTAGAGCGCAGACCCTCGATGAGTACTCGCAGCGATAGGTCTCGGTACTGCTCATCGGCGATGTTAGCGAAGGCAGACACAGAGAAAATGCCGCCGGCGGTACTACTGTCGGCGTCGTCAGGCTCGTCTACCGGGTAGCGAGAGAGGCAGTCGGCGTCCTTGTGCTGTCGGCCAGATTTGTAGGTGACAGAGAACGAATATTCTTGAAGGCGTAAGGCCCAGCGACCAAGTCTTCCTGTAGGGTCTTTCAATGAGCATAACCAGCAAAGCGCGTGATGGTCTGTGACAACGGTAATGGGTCGGCCATATAAGTATGGGCGGAACTTCGCAACCACCCAAACTAGGGCCAGACACTCACGCTCAGTGATGGAATAGTTGCGCTCCGCGGGTGAGAGGAGCCAGCTGGCGTGAGCGATAACACGGTCGTGGCCACGCTGGCGTTGTGCCAGTACTGCGCCAATTCCGTGACAGCTGGCATCAGTACGGACTTCGGTAGGCGCAGAAGGATCGAAATGGGCCAGAACAAGAGGCGTTCTGAGAAGGTCGATTAGAAGCGAGAATGCAGAGGCCTCGTTATCGCCCCACTATAAAGGGGCGTCTTTTTTCAAAAGCTCGGTTAGTGGTCGTGCTACGGCCGCGAAATTTTTCACGAAACGGCGGAAGTACGAGCAAAGGCCGATAAAGCTGCGCACATCCTTGACACACTTTGGAAGAGGGAAGTGTGTAACAGCATGGATCTTGCCTGGGTCCGGTTGCACTCCGTTCGCGTCAACGAGATGTCCAAGGACGGTAATTTGGCGACGGCCGAATTGGCACTTCGATGCGTTGAGTTGCAGACCGGCTCGCTGAAAAACGTCCAGGACTGCTGAGAGGCGCTCGAGGTGCGTAGCGAATGTTGGGGAGAATACTATAACGTCGTCCAAGTAGCACAGGCACGTGGACCATTTGAAACCATGAAGAAGAGAGTCCATCATGCGTTCAAAAGTGGCAGGAGCGTTACATAGACCGAACGGCATCACTTTGAATGGATAAAGACCGTCGGGTGTTGCAAAGGCAGTCTTCTCGCGGTCGAGATCGTCCACGGCAATCTGCCAATAGCTGGAGCGAAGGTCAATAGAGGAGAAATAGCGAGCACCGTGGAGGCAGTCAAGGGCGTCATCAATCCGAGGTAGGGGATGCACGTCCTTTTTGGTAGCCCTGTTAAGGTGCCGATAATTCAGGCAAAAGCGCCATGAGCCAATCTTCTTTTTTACCAGCACCACAGCTGACGCTCATGGGCTACATGACGGTTCAATAATGTTCTTGGCAAGCATTTTGCGAACTTCGGTGTGAATAACTTGACGCTCAGCCGGTGATACTCGATACGGGCGGCGATGAATAGGAGGGGCATCGCCGGTATTAATGCGATGTTTGGCAGCTGTTGTTTGGGCCAAAGGACGATCGTTAAAGTCAAAAATATCTTGGTAGGAAATCAGAACGCGGTAGAGCGCACGAGCGTGCTCGGACGGCATGTCGGGTGCAATCATTTTCTGTAAGTTGGCGATGGTACAACTTGCCGAATGCGACGGTAGAGGAGGATCGGCTGAATGGTCGTCTACTGAAATCGATGCTACAGAGTGATCCTCGAATGAGCAAAGTTGGGCCAGAGACAACCCGCGTGGCAGCACTTGTGTCGTCAAGCCAAAATTGACCACTGGCAGGCAGAAGCAATTCGCCGTAATAGATAAAACTGTATGAGGTACTGTGATCCCGTGTGTAAGGAGGACGTCTTGCATAGGAGCCGCGATGTAGTGACCGTCGGGGACTGGAGGGGATGACACGAAGTCAACGTAAGTCAGTGCCGAAGGTGGCAAGCGAACGAAGTCGACGGAACTGAGGCGAGTAGGGTGTTGTTCAGCGAGATCCAGAATAGGCAGGTCGAGGCGGAGAGTACTGGCGGAGCAATGGAGGAGAGCAGAATGTGCGGAGAGGAAGTCTAAGCCGAAGATGATGTCGTGGGGAGCGTGAGCGATGACTGTGAATAGCACGATTGTTGAGCGATCGGCAAAGGAGACGCGGGCGGTACACATACCAATTACGGGGGCTGTTGCGCCATCGGCGACACGGACAACAGGCGTCGTGGCGGGTGTGATAATTTTCTTGAGCCGGTTCCGAAGGTCAGCGCTCATTACGGACAAATGCGCCCCAGTGTCTATGAGTGCAGACACAGAAACACCGTCGACTTGCACGTCAAGAAGGTTCAGATGAGTGGGCAACGTCAGTAGAGGAATGGCGGCCTAGGGAGCAATGCAGCGTCACCTCGAGGCGCTGCATCGTCTAGTTTTCCGGCTGGGAGCGGCGTCCGAAGGGAATCGGCGAATAGGAGCGACGGGGCTGGGGAGAGCGAGATTGTCGTCGTTGGGGCGAAGGCGAACGAGAATAGGAGCGGTTCGGTGCAGGAGAATCAGCGGCGGCGTTATCGGAGCGTGTGGCATAGGGACGAGAAGGGCCACCTGGGGGGCGAGAGTAGGCAGTATAAGTAGGCCGGGTCGGGGAACTCCAGCGACTGCGACAGTGCCGAGAAATGTGCCTGATTCGATCGGAGTGGAAACAAATGGGCTTGTCGTCAGCAGTGCGCCATTCAGATGGGTTGCGGAAACGTGGTGGGTAAGAAGATGCGGGACGGGGCGGAATCGAAGAAGCCGGGCGGGTATCAGGACGATGGGCCGAGCAGATGGTGTGAAGAGCCATGTTTTCGAACTATTGGCGGACAACTGCCCGGATCAGTGAGACCGTGACTGCAGATGTGTTGGTGGGACTGGAGTCGAAGGCAGCCGCATAGGCGGCCTCGATCTCGCGCCGGACGATCCTGGTAACATCGGCAGTGTTGTTGGGACGAGGAGTATCGGCACAGGAAGATGTCGCTGGGGTGTTGGGCGGACGGGCAAACTGCTGGTCAATACGTCGGCTTTTAGCGAGTTCCAGGCGGCGGCACTCTTTTATAACAGCATCCACCGTCGCTACGTTGTTGCAAGGGAGCAAGTTGAAGGCGTCATCGGCAATGCCTTTAAAGATGTGGGCAACCTTGTCGGACTCAGTCATGTGGGTGTCAACTTTGCGGCACAGAGACAAGACGTCCTGAATGTACGTAACATAGGGCTTTGTTGACGTCTGCACACGGCCGGAAAGCGCCTTCTGCGCGGCAAGTTGGTGATCGTAGGGGTTGCCGAACAAGTCTCGAAGCTGTGTCTTAAGTGAATCCCAACTGGTGAGCTTATCTTTGTGCGTGCGATACCAAACTCGAGGTGTGCCACCCAGGTAAAAGACTACGTTGGCGAGCATAATAGTAGGGTCCCACCGGTTATTGCGGCTGACGTGTTCATACAGGCTGATCCAGTCATCGACGTCTTCCCCATCTTTGCCCGAGAATACGCCAGGATCACGGGGAGCGGGGAGAGTGATGTAGGTCGTCGAGGTAGCAGCAGGTGTCGGAGCCGGCGGAGTCGGGTTGTCGTCGCCGGGAGCCATGAAGGAAGGCTCGACGTACCGTCCACTGCGAATCTCCGTGACGAGGTACAGGGAACGTCCACCTCCACCAGATATGTTACGTAGGAAGACGCAGACGAAAAGCTATGTACAAGTATATTTACAAGAAAATACGCTGCGCTTGGCCAAGAGGCAACAGCCCGCGCTAGCTTCCAATCGTCGTCGTCGTCTTCGTATTCCTCGGCTCTTCGTCATTGGAAATACTATCCCGTAGCAATATGAACGCAGGATTTGTAATCTGTTATTTCGGCGCGAATTTAATAGTACGAAGTGAATGCGTACCAGTCACAACTGTATGCGAAAAAAGAAGTGAACGAAAGGTCAGCGCCAAATATTTATAACATCAAGAGAATTCCTATGGAAAACTGATAGCCAATAGACACTTCTTTTTCTATATATAAGTTACCTCGACATGTAAAAGAAAAAAGCGTAACGGCATGTGCAATAATGTTGAGGCCGCAGGGAAAGGCGAACGACAGGAATAAAGTGGTTTAGTGTATAAACAACATGTTACCTGCACATTGGCATTAACTGATATTGCCGATGACAGAAAATACAGTGATGTCGGAAAACCTACGCCTCCGACAGCCTTGCAATTACTCACAAATATCCAGCAACATGTATATTACACTAATGCTGGCACAGCTAGATCCCGATCACTCCGCTCTTTCTTCAGTTGCTGGCATAGTGTCCCTCTACTTTCTTTTCTTAGCCGTGTCCTTACCTATCGGTGCCTATTTGGACAGAAGTACGCCTCGCTTCGCAAGATAATTTGCACGCTGACATGCGTGTGTCAAGATGTCTACGTTAGCCCCAGGCAGCCAGTGGCAAAAATTACGTGAAGCATTCGGATACATACCGATTGTGCATTTCTGGCATGATCTCTAGGCATAGCACTTAGGACATTGCGATGTCAGGGCTGGTTAGGTGTCGTCCGTGGATAAAGTCTTTTACGTGAAGAAAAGCTGTTCCATCTGCACTAATATTAAATGCACGTTCTTCCTAGACTTCACTATGTTGTCGCGTAGTAGTAAAATCAGATCCACGCGGCAGAATAAGCTTCAGTTCGGAATCTTGTTGGTCGTGGTAGCGGGGAGCGATAACAATAAGTAGTGCTTTATTCGCAATTTTTTCGTGCTTTTAGCTTCTGTTGCAGATATACGGGCACTAACGTCAGGACGAAATGAGGGTAGCTGGGCGTTGAAAGCATGCATAACTGCTTTTCAAATCGGCATCTTGTGGTTACAAGACCTCGTGAGTGTGAACTGTAGCAACAGCTCTTTTCACAAGCTTAGAGTGCGCAGAGTTCTCAAGGCGAAGTTCACTTTCTGCTTACGATGAATAGCGCCAGAAAACATGGCCCTTCGGAAACATGACGTTTAAATCCAAGAACTCTAGGATAGGCTTTTAGTCAAATCCTGCATAACTTCCTCCATATAAGCGGTATGTTTTAGGTTCAATCCAGGTCACTGCATATATCATACCGTGTCACTCCCTTTCCTATTGCGGTTCATCTTTTTCATCTGCTCCCATCTCGCCGGCCAATTATCTGTCCCATGGCAGTGCCTATGTATGAAAAGTGTCTCCTATAACTGCTAGGACCAAAAATGCGAAAATTCCCCTTTGTTGTTATCAGTGAATGAATGGAACGCTCTAGCCAAGATATCACTAACCCGTCTGCTTCCAATCTGCCCTGCGCACATTTTTAAATGTATTATGTATTATTTTATGTATTATTTCTTATGTGTTATTTAAATATATATATATATATATATATATATATATATATATTAAGAGAGAGAGAGAGAGAAAGGCAAAGGAAAGACAGGGAGGTTAACCAGAGATTATCTCCGGTTGGCTACCCTGTACTGAGGGAGGGGCAAGGGGATGCGATAGGTGAGAGAGAGAAGGATTTAAAAAAACTACACACACACGCGCACGCACACACGTGCATTCTAGCGTAATGGCTCATTCACACCGGCGACTTGAGGAGGTCACGCGACCATTTCCGACTACCGCCGAGCGTATACCTGCCATGCAAAAGACCGCTTTCAACCAAGCCAGTATGGCGGTGCTCATAGGCGGTGCCACTGCGTTCACAATATGGCAGCGCCTACGAAAAAACGGTCTATACGATTGCGGCGCCGCGCGGCACTGCGCATGCCTGAGCATGACGCACCATGCGTATAAATGCGCGGGAGAGACGGTTGATGCAGTGCGCTCGACATGGAGGTTAACGATAGTCGAGGCGCTGCCAGTCTGCACAAAAGACTGGAAAACCTAAATTCTTCAGACCCAGAGGTTGTCGCTTGGCAGTTGGCCGTCGAGCGGCGAAAGAACGAGCGTGCGAAGGCAAAACGTGCGGTCGAGACAGCTGAGCAACGCGAAGAACGCCTAGCGAAACGACGTCGCCAAGAAGCTCATCGCCGTGCTATGGCCTCCCAGCAACACCGGCAGGATCAAGAGAGTGTCACTCTCTGGAGTGACACTCTCTTGACACCGGGAGGATCAGGACTCGTCGGTGCACTGAACATTCTATGGAACTCTGTGAAAGTGCGAGTGCGTCTACACTCTTCCTCTCGGACTTTATGAACTATCCGTGTGGACACATTTGTGAATAAGGCCATAGCCGATCAGCTAAGGTTAGCAAGCAAGGCAAGAGATTAACGAATCATAACCGTACCTTTACGCTACGTATATCCTGGCATAGCTGAGCTAAGCCAGTGCCAATTTTTTTTTTCCAACACCCACCTGCCAAGTGCGCCTTGTTGAAGCGTGCAATGTATCGTAAATGTAAATTGTACCCTGTACTACCACCCTAATTTCTTTTCGTTTTCTTCTTTAAAAACAGTATATTTCACCCAAATCTGTGCTTGATTGTTGACTTCAGTCATTTTCTTTGAGTTGACATATCATGTGTGAATTGTATCCTCCCCTATGTAATTAATGCCTTTCGGGCCCTTAAGGGTATTCAAAATAACTAACTAAATAAATAAATAAACAAATAAGTAAATAAATAAGATATAAGCGTACTTTCAAGCTAGATTATGCGTGACAAAACGAGGCCGACAAGCTGCTGATGGCTGTATGCGCCCAGCGAGTAAACACAACGTTGATATGCGGCCCAATTAGCGCGCCGAAGCTTTCAGAGAGCTGCAAACTTTATTAAGAAAGGGAGTGGGGGAAAAGGAGTCAAAGAGCGATGGGTGGCTCCCGTAGTCCAGACTCCACTCGCCTTGGCCGCCCGCTGGAATTGCTGGAGGAGAGTGTTTCAAAGCAAATGTTGCAAGGAGCGGTGAGGGATGCGCAGTGAGGGATAAAGGAAAGCGAAAGGCAATAGGAGGGCACAAATAGACTAAGAAAGAAGTCATCGCATATGTGCGCAGCTTTGATGGCGCAAGAGGAGGAAAGACTGCGCCGGCCTTGACGGAGCAAAAACATGGCGTGAGCCGGCGGACGAGGCGATTGTTGTCGGCCGCGATTAACTTGATTTCTTTGTACCAGCGACGTTATGCGACTGCGTTCGCGTTGTGTAGTCATCTGGCTGCGCCGATAAACGTTCTCGCTTATCTCAGTGACGTTCGATTCTACCGATGTCACCGGAAATTACAAGGAGCCAGTGCAACTTTGACAGCCCTTGAGAGTGCGACGGCCACAGGGCGACCAGCGGAGAGGGCCACCATGTGCGCTGGATCGTGAGACCCGGGAGTACGTGCTGTACAGCTACGAGCCAGTGTGGATTCTGTAGATTGATTTTTGCTTTCCATGCCACTTAAGGCCTAATTTCTGTCAATGCATTGGCCAGCAGATAACGAATCTCGGTTATTCGAACATCTCAACGGGTATACTAATGCGGACACGTGCATAGAAGTTCTCGCGTGTGAACAAGCTATAAGTGCAGGCATAGTTCCGCATCGGTTTGCTCAAGTTGCATTATTGGTGGCGATATTTTTTCGTGCGTAGCCAGGCGTCCTTTCGTTTAAGTTTTCTCATGTGCACATTTTCATAAGGGCTTGCGTTTTATCGTGCCGCTAGTAATCATGTGTAGCATTCTAACCATGAAATCTTCTTTTTTTAGCGCTTTTAGTTGGCGAAATTAATTCATTGCATTTCCTGGTTTAAGTTTGTCGAATGGCAGTTTCTTTTTGATCATTTTCTGGTGTGTTACGTACTTTCCTCGGTATAATGTGTGGATTCGTGAGGGTTCCTGGTTTTCTTGTTCAATACGTCGAGTTGACTGGAATTAAGCCCAATTTAGCTCGAAGCTTGCTAGACGCGAAAATAATCGTTTAAGTCCGACGAGGCAGCAACACCAAAGTGTGGGCTTGCGCTGGAAGCAGAACTTGCCACAATATCTCTTGGAGAGGAGCAGTACACTGCTTACTTGTAGAGAGGGCGAAGTTGTATGTTACCGGCAAAATTTCAGCCGTGCGATATCTCATGTCAACCTAGCACTTTCAAGTTTTATTCAATACTGAAAAATCTGGGGATTTCAGTACTTGCGTCGCTTCATAATGTTGTCAGGAAGCAGCGCTGCATTGCTAAAAACTACGAAAGAATCTAAAGAACATATCAACAAGTTGGACATTTTACTGTAGCGCAGTGATTGCTATGTAGTGTTCACTTTCGGCTATGAGATTCCCACTAGCCCCAAAATAGGCCTTCATAAGCCGTTTCTTACGAGCTTCTGTTTCTGAAATTATCAAATTTTTGCGTTTTTTTCTTACTTAACTGAATTTATTTCTCCATACAGGATTAAAGCGAGAGATGTCGACACTAATTATAACTCTACCAAAGAAAACCGAACTCTAAGCGAAAATCAAGCCCAGAACGGCTCTTCATTGCAGTGCACAAAGACCATACGCTTATGATGAAGCACACGAAGAAAAAGTTGATATTCTGCCAGCACAAAAGTGGGGTGGAGCACAGAAAGAGCCAAGTGTTTACAATATTGTTCGCGTGCGGACGACATTGAAACATTTGCACGCACTGTGCAATCACTACAGTTGGACACACATTTGAGAGCCCTCTCATTCATTTCTGCTGATTTCACAAGAGTGGGTAGTCACTGAGTTCGTTTAGGCGAGCATAAATGAACGCAAGTGCAGATGAATGCCAGTAAGTGTAAGAGGCATAAGTGAGTGCCTTTTAGTGCCCGCTGACAATGCAGGCCAATTGTGTATTACCTGCAAATGTGAAGAAACATGACTGTGAAATAAACCATAAGCCCAATCACATTGAGTTGATTTTGAAGAGGACAAGTATATCGGAAATGTGTTTGTGCAGAACGTGGAGAACGCAACTGAGCGTATTTAGCTTGATTTAGTTGCTTGCTCGGAGCAATACGCCTGCGCGTGTATTTTCATGGCTTGAATACTTTGGTTACGCTCCGTATGCGATCATTGTGTTTAGATTAAGAGGGGATGGACTTTGGTGCTAATAATACCAGTGAAATTTCAAATACAATGATGTGGCTTGAAAGGTCGAAAACATTCGAATGTTGTTCCTAATCTCTTGTGAGTTCTGCACGTGTCAAAAGTGCCATCCAAAATGCTTTCCTCTCAGTAGTATCATCGACACCTAGTTTTATAATGTTGGCATGAATATCTGGGCCTGTTGGTTGAACATGATCTGATGTGAAAGGCGCGCAGACGATGACGGACACAGAGAAACACAAACACAGGACGCATTTTTTGCTTCCGACAACGTTTAATCAGGAAGAAATGCCACTATTTTGTAGAAGAAGCGCTATCACAGTTCATCTGTGCACATTCGCGTTCAGGTAATGCAATTGTTTTGGCGATAATCAGGTTGATGAAACACTCAAGCACGTATTACCTGCCTCAATGATACTTTTCGTCTCAATTACTAATCTAACCCATTTGTCACAGCTTTTGGCACCTACAGTGCAGGTGTGAAAAGTTGGCCTGCATGTGCAATCTCTACAATGAATCGCGAGGCGGCACTCGCTATCATTTCTAACATTGTTTTCATGTTCTCTCGGCCAATCATTGAGCTATTGTTTGCTTTGGCCCGCGTGCTTTCTGCCACACGACAAAGGAATTTCATAAACGACTGCTGCGCGACAATCGACGTATTTACTTTCCTGATTTGTGACACAGGCTGGTGCCTGGCGAACAAAGGATTGGACATACGGCCGATCCCTGAAAGCTTGCATGGTGCACAAAATACCACCTTTGGATTAGCTCCCTTGGCAATTTTTTTCAAATTGTGGGACATATGTATGCAAGGTACTACGGCTACTTTTTCCTTTGTCGGGCGGTGGCTTCTGGGCCAGTTGACGCGTTCGCAACCTCATCAAGATGTTTTACGCTACGATAAATAGCATAGGTTGTGGGCAGCCTGTCCCTTCTAATCGTTCAATCTGCTTAAGAAAACTCTACGCAGCTCAATACTGACACGTGAACTCGTTTATCTTTTACGGGTGAGCGCTTTTACCGCCTACGAAATGCTATCGCTCAGCACTGGACGCGTCTAAATGTATCGGAAGTTTCTAGAATGTTATCGATGCTTTTGCCCGCTGTCTGTTGTTGCCGAACCTTGTGTAATCTGATTGCATGTATGCACGACGCGAATGGCGTAGAACTTTGTGGAAGGCATGCGGGTCCCAACGATTACAGGTCCCAACGCAACATTCGACGACTGATCTATAAAAGCCGAAGCACTTGACCCGCTGATCAGATTTTAACGATCGCCGACTGTGTTCGCCGTTGTCGCCGTTCTTTAGGCGTAGTCTGTTCTTGTGGGCTCAGGTTCGCCCAATAAAGCGCTAGTTTCGCCTTTCCCAGTTTGGCTGTTTTCTTTACCGTCACCACCACGTGACAATATTCACGTTAAGAATTGCAATTTATTTCCGCTTAGAACAGTCTGCAATGTCTCTTTTCTCATACTTCGATATGAATACACTCCCCACACTTTCAGTAGAATGCACATGAATCGGGGCGTATTCATAAGGTTACTTATCAACTAAAACATGTTACGATCTCTTAGGTGTGTTGATAAGGGTAGAACAATGCAATGTTCACTAAATTATTTGAATAATCTGTGCGTTATCTACTAAGAAAAGACCACCAAATGGATGATCTGGCTCTTTTTTTCTTTTGTACAGCGCATATAGTATACAGTCTCTCCAAGGCGACGGCACTACATGCAACAGTAATGAAAACCGGAACACTTACTAAGCATGACAAGGGCTTCATACCAGAGACGAATGGCACAATGCGAATCTGCGCCAGCAGCTGCCTAGTGATTAACAGTACGTAAACTGCATAACGCCAAAGCATCGAAAGGCGCTTAACGCTTTTCATACAGCACGAAAGATAACTTCTGCTGCTAAACTGTTTATAAAAGCGACGAAAAACAAATCTTCCAACTACCGTCAAACGCTATGCCTTCAGTTTGAAACGTGTAAAGGTGCTTCCTGGAGCGACTAATTTATTGTTCTCTAATTTTTTGGCTAAGTTGCGTAGGTGCGAGTCACATACGTCTGAAACACCCCTTTTTCCGCCGGCTACACCCAGGTGGAGGGGGGGAGGGGTGACAGAAGACCTATGGGCCCCGGGTGTCAGACGACCTAGCTATACAGTCTGTTTCACATTTAGGGGAAAACTCGGAGCGCATTGCATCGCGATGCGGCGAGCGCTTGAGTCAGGCGGCGGCAGCAGCTCGCGCACGTTCTGGAGGGGTGGGATCTTGAACGGCGCCGTCTGCTACGGCGGCGCGCGCTGGCCCCATTGTCGGGAAACGTCCTACTGTCAGTTGCAGGGCGCCGATGTCATCGTTGCTGCGTGAAATGAGCCGGTATTCTTTACTAAGCGTTGTGCGACGCCCACTGATACGCCTCGAAGGTAAGTTCATCCCTGAAGGGCAGACATAGACGACGTACTGATTCCATACATTCTTGACGGCCCGTTTCTGGAAGGCGACTATATATTCTAACGCGATAGGTCGCCGATCCACACTGCTCGTGTTGTGCAAGAACTGCTGGAAGAGCGCGCACTCACTCTCTTGGAGTGGCCGCTCAATCCCCGGGTGCCAATATCATTTAAAATGTCTAGGGCTCGTTGAAAGTATCGCTGCCCCACCATCCCCTCTATCAGCCACCCGAGGATAGGCTTCGATCCACCATCATCAGCGACTGAAACGTGCTGCAAATGAACACATCGCTGATCAAGTCACTCTACACTTCACTGCCTTCTAGGATGAGCGCTGTCATCGCTGCCGCTGGAGACATGACGAGATACTAACTGAAGTTCCGAGCGTGACGTGTCCAATTCCCCGCCGGCGGGGATGGTCTGTCTCGTGTAGTGAATGATTGTCGAGAAAAATCACTTCCAGCTCATTGTCTTAACCTAAAACATTCCTTTAATCATATTCGTTTGTTTCATCGTATTCGACACCCAGAGTCAAACAAAGACTGAGCACGTTGCGCGGACACCTTGGTGCGTTTTGTCGCTGCTTATTACGGTAGCACACACAGTGAAGAAATATACGTGCACGCATTCAGTACCCCGGCCTTTCGAAAGAACAAACGAAGCATGCTGTCAAAAGAAGTTTGTGGAACTCCATTATCGCCAGTGAAGGCTCAGAGTTTGGAGACGCACAATGTTTAGTAAAGAATATCAGCTCAGTTCTCGCAGTACCGATGAAATCGGTGCACTACCCCTGACAGTAGCACGCTTCCCGACAATGCGGCCAGCGCGCGCCGCCGTAGCAGGCGACGCAGATCACGACTTCGCCCCTCGAGCGTCTGCGCCTGCTCGAGCTGCTGCCGCCGCACGACTCCATTGCTTGCCGCATCGCGATGCAATACGTTCCGAGTTTTGAAACAGACTGTACACGCTTCTATTTGCCTTTAAGAAGATCGGTACGCCTGACGATTATTTTTATCGCTGCAATGCGGCGAAAGGGCAGCCATGTAAGTGACGCTGAGCAGGTAATTGGAAACGACATCGTATGTGCCGCCGGAAAAATCGTCAGCACATACGATGCGGCACATACATACGGCACATACGAGCTAAGCTCATTTTTGCAGTTTCTCACAATATGTTTGCTACAAATCCGTGTTGTCTCTGATTGCGACAACGGACTTCCATCGACACTGTGCGGAAATAAACAAGATATGTCGCTGCATAGCACAAGTACGACATGCGCACACAACTTTAACTAGTACGTCCACTACAATATGGAATAGAGGCAAGCAATGTAGACAGCTTGGCAATATTTTAACAGTGCTCAAGAGACAGAAGTTGAAAGTATGAGTAATCATTCCTGCTTCAGCAATGCCGGCGCGACCAAGACGCGGGCGTGTATCGTCCAGTAACTCTATCGATCGGTGCAGTGGTGAAGCGGGAATGAACTCCGGTCATGTTCAATGCTTCGTGCACATATTCATTTCTCGGCACGCGTGAACTTCGGCCACTGCTAGCGCATACAAACGAAGTGGTTTCTATTCTTGGGCAGCGCACACACAAACGAAACACGAGAAAGAAGAGAGGACAAGCGCTCGTCGAACAACTTAAAGTTTCTATATGAATAAAAGGATTATGTACCGAGAAAATATTAAATTCATGTTGGTTACATATAAAAACCGTCGTACACTCAGGAGTGATCGATGAACGAGCTCGCTTCGTTTGCCAGTTGTTTACTTCGCTCGGCACACCGCAGTAATCCATGTCTGTCGTCTGCTTTTTTCGTACCATTTTCTTGTGAATCGGCAGAATTTCACTGGTGGCATCAACCCTTTCGTGGTTACATTGCTATCGTGACAGTTACAACATACTAATAATTTCCGGTCATACGAAGAGGCGCTGTCGCAAACAATAGACGTTTCGCGCGCCGCGCGAACTGAACGCGGGCGCGACCGCTAAGGGAAGCGGCGGCGGAAACCTACACCCGTTGGAGATGAAATCGTTCCGCCAGGGGAGAAACGAGCGCTGGCGTCTAGGATGAAACTTGGCGTGTGGTCGTCCATGCCCGAGTCGCCTGCGCTACATGGAGCCGGTTCGCGGTACGAGATGCGCTCACATAATCATGAGCTATTGACGCAAAACATCTTTGTTAAAGCTTACCGTTCAGTGTAGTTGACGTGTGATGCCACAAAGAAGACACGCATACACAGACACCAACGTTCAGGCAGACACTGCACACCGCTACACGCGTTTACTTGCCTGGCGCACTCGCTTAGAATTCAAATTGACGCGGACAAACGGCGCACCGCCGCGCATGCACAAGAGTTCCGCGCATGCGCAGGAGCTCCGCGCGCCAGGGCGTGCGCGCTCCGAGGAGTGTGAGCACGCGTGGTGAGCGCCTATTCCATTTTCTTTTTTTTTTCTCTCTTTCTCTCTCTCTGCGCGCCATGCGCGCCGGAACGGGTTGCTTTTCTTTTCGATTTTTTCATCTTTTTTAATGGACGAAGGAAATACGCAGGCAGGTTGTATTACAAACGTCATGGGCAATCGTACGAGACTGGAACGCACATATGGATGAATGCGCTGACGCATCCGTCAAACGCGCGATAAGACCCAACCCTCCGAGAACATCTTGGGCGTTCCGGACGCTTCCCAGCCTACCGTACGCAAGCGCATTCGGAATCAGAACCTGCCTCAACTTCCTTTGAACGATGAAAAGATAATTCTGCGGCCTCACGGAGGACTTTGTCTCGATTAGTGGACGCGCCCAGAACTCGCCAGTGCTCTATGGAGTGCAGCCGGCTTGACCACCGATGATCGTCAGGACATCATATTCCGACTGCGACCTCAGCAGAACTCGGCAATCATCAGCACACCCCAGTCACACGTAGCCGACGCATTGTACAAGGTGAGGAAGCTGAACCTTGGTCAGCGGGTCTATCCCATCACGACATATTTTGCGGCCCCAGAAAACTCATGCAAGGGAATTGTTCCTGGCCTTTTGCCCGGTACACCGTCTTCCAATCTAGTGGATGAGCTTGTGGCTCCTGGAACTCAAATACTTCAAGCACGAATGATGGGTCAAACCAACGTTGCGTTGGTAACATTTGAAGGGCTTAAAGTGCCTCGCTACGTGCGTTTTTATGGTGCAGAACTCCGCTGCTACCCCCATCGACCCCGCCAACTGGTTTGCAAGATATGTCACAAGCTCGGCCATTGGGCGGATTACTGTCCTACGCCGCACGTGGTCATTTGCGCGACGTGCAGGACTGACAACCACACCCCGTCACATCCGTGCACCCCACACTGCAGATCCTGTGACGGGACCCACCCTACAGCGGATCCAAACTGCCCGCGGCGTGCTAGGCAGACACAGAACAAAGCTTGGGCTCGGAAAGCTCTCTCGAGAGAGCAGCGTTAACTCCAACCCTCCAGTGACCCGACCACTACCACAGATACGGCGGAGACCCGAACGTCGCGCGCCCCAACGAAGGAGACCAGAAAAGTCCGGTCAGAGATCGAGATCCCGTCGCAAGTTCAAGTCTCGGTCCCGATCCCGCGAGGCATCGGTGCGCCTCCCAGAGAAGCGCCCTCCTTCCCCATCTTCCCAACAACCCTACATGAAGGCCCCGCAGACCAACGCCCCAGCCAAAGTGACCCTGGTCCCTTCAGGGGTGCAGCGGACCCCGGAGAAGAAAACAGCAATGGAGGCGCCTCGGTAGGTCGGGCGGAGGGTTCCCCACAGCTCGCTCCTCCCCGTAAATCTCTCCCTACCCCTTCCCCTATTACCAATTCGTTACCAAATCCCGATCCTCTAATAGAAATAGCCCGCCTACGTCGTGACATGGAGGCGCGCTGTGAGCGCCTGCAAAAAAACGCGCTGGTGGCAGACATGAGCACTAGTATGCAGGCGGCTCTGGACAGGATAGAACGCCAAATGGAGGTCCTTCAAATAGGGATTACGGAACAAGTGAAATCATGTATAGAGTGCACTTTCGCACGCATGCAAGGTCCTGAGCTTAGCGGTAACAACGAAAGCGCGCTTTCCGACCAAGGCTCTCGGCCGCAACCTTCAAATGTGGGCACCCGGAGCCCACATCCCTATGCACGACCGCCTGCTTCCTCTCACGATGATGAGGGCGCCGCGTAACGCGGGGCAACTAGTGGTGTGGCAGTGGAATTGTATGGGATTCCGCCGAAAACGAGGTTCCCTACAGCAGTATATCGCCACATCCACGAACCCTCCCGATGTCATCCTCTTACAGGAAGTCAATTGCACCCCTTCTTTATCCGGCTACAGCCTTAGTTTCGAAACATGTTACATGTCGCATGCATAACACTAACATTGACATTCCTCACCAAATATTGGAAATAATTACGCAAGGTAAACGCAGCGAGAGTCTGAATTTATACTCAATGCATACAGTTCCCCCCGTTCACGAACGCACTGTTTTCAGCACCTACTAACAGAATTTGGTAAGTTTGGACGGGTTTTTGTGATGGCCGGCGACTTTAACGCTCCGCATACTGCATGGGGTTACGTTAAATCGCAGGCTAAAGGGACCCGCTTATGGAATGCCATCTGTAACATGAGATACACACTGCTCACCGACCCAGGGCACCCCACTCGGATGGGCAACAGCGTATCTCGTGACACCTGCCCTGACCTTACCTTCGTGCGCAATACTGGCCCAGTCGTTGCGCACGGGCCTTTAGAGGAGCACCTTGGTAGTGACCACTACATTGTGGCGACCACCTTGTCATTACGGGGTGCGCGCAGGCCCGAGCGAAATGTGCGTATAACATATTGGGCGAAATTCAGGGAACGTCGTTAGGACCCACCTGAGCGCCAAGGGTACGAACGCTGGCTTGACTCTCTCGCACAAGACCTAGAGGCCACCACGAGCACACTGCGCACCACAACCGAGACACCAGACATAGACCCGCATTTACTTCATCTTTGGAACGCCCGCAGAGGGTTGACACGACGATGGAAACGACAACGCCTCAACCGCAAACTTAGGAAACGTATAGGTCAAATTACACGGGAATCTCAGGAGTATGCAGAGATCCTTACGGGGAATAACTGGCGAGGATTTCGCGATCGCCTCTCAGGCACATTGAGCACAGCAAGAAGGTGGTCGATTCTTCGCTCACTCACAGATCCCACCACAACAAAGGGAAAAAAATTACCGACGATTACGTTACTTCCTAATGCGAAATTTGAGCGCAGCAAATAAGCTGTTTCACCGTTTCGATAGATTGAGGCAAAGAAATCGAGCAACACATGTATGCGCTATCACAGATTTTTTTTTTTATTTTTCACACGTATTCCTTTAACAAAGACTCCACTAACAGTTCTTGACAGTCATGAAGGAAGCTTTGTGGTCGGAGAAATAGACTGATATATGTTCGACTTGGTACACCAATGCTTGATTCTCAAAGACGAGATCTATACAAGTGCCTCGCGAGGTTGTCACAGCCGTGGGACGCGTTACGAGCGAGAGGAACGGGATGTTCTCCAGCATAAGTGTTAGGAAATTGCTGTTTGTCTTTATGTCAACATTAAAGTCCCCCACTACTAACATCGGTGTGGATCGATGGACAGTTAATGCGAGTTGCAGGAAGTGCACGACGTCTTTCGTGAGTGCGGTAGGGGCGAAGTAGGCAGCTACTACCAGCAAGATAATTTCGCAGTGGCGAACGGCAGCGGCGATTTCGGCTCGGGCGGTGCACATATACAGATCCGCCGCCACCGATCTGGCTCTCTGATTGCCACCGCACAGGGCGAACGGCAGCGGCAATTTCGGCTCGGGCGGTGCACATATACACATCCGCCGCCACCGATCTGGCTCTCTGATTGCCACCGCACAGGGGTTGCATTGGAGGAGGAGCGAAGAAAGGAATTAAGTTCGAGCCGGCGCTTTGACAACCGGAGACTCGCAGGAAGAGGGGGGAGGGGGGCGGCGTGTACACCCAGCGGCAAACGATGGGGGCAGAAGCGCGCGCAGCAAGCGGACAACACGATAAAGGGAGGAGGGAAGAGATAGCAGCGACTGACTGATGCCGCTGACGCCGATAGTGAGTCAACCCCAGCTGCGGAGTTGGTTTCAGGGATAACGCCGCCGATGCCGACACAAACAATATGATACCCTCGCTTCCGCAGCGCTAAGAACCAGGTCTAGCCGTGGGAAGGCGGTCACGTATTCGTCGACGTGCCGGGGCCTACGTGAAATAACCGGCGCGTCGGCAACTGAAGAGCACCCTATCCGCCACACAAGAACAGGGGGGGGGGGGGGGGGGGGGACCCTTTCCTCCCCTTTCTGCATGGCGGCGACGGTGTTCTATGCAGTCACGTTATCTTGACTCTCTAGCGGCGTCAGCGGCATCCAGCGGTATCAGTCGGTCGCTGCTAGCGCTGGGGGGATGAAAGGGGGGCGGAGCTGGTTACGAGGCCGACGACAACGCCGACGACGACGCGAAACCCAGGAACGGACGCCAAAGAGCTGCGCTCTAAAACATTTCAACAGCTGCACATCCTAATGCACGAGTACAGGGGCGATGTCTCGACACTCCTCAGAGAGCTAGAGAAGCATTTCATACCCACAGGGCCGCCGCCGCACTACCCTGACTATCCTTATGTAGGCGAGGCGAACGAATTGCTCGATGCAGACATCACATCTGACGAGGTGCGGGTGGTCCTACAAGGCCTACGCCGCAAGACGGCACCGGGAGCCGACCACATCCGATTCGCCACCCTTCGTAACCTAAGTGACGCGGATATTAACCACCTCACCCATATCTTCAGTGATTGCTGGCGCAAGGGCATGCTTCCCCAAGCATGGCGACACGCCGACATCACACTGATCCCCAAACCGGGCAAGCCTGTTAAGGTTGAAAACTTACGACCCATTTCCCTAACATCCTGCATTGGTAAGCTCATGGAGCATGTATTCTTGCGGCGTCTGCAGCCCTTCCTCGAAGAAAAATCATTCTTTTCTAACTCTCAATTCGGATATCGGGCTCATCTGTCTGCCAAAGATGTGCTTTTACAATTGCGGGAGGAGGTCATAGGACCTCCGTCGTCCGCCCAAACGAGAGCACTCATCGCCTTAGACCTAAAAGGGGCATTCGATAATGTTGAACATGACCTCATCCTTCGCAATGTTGCACATTCACACTGTGGAATTCGTATGTACAACTATATCCACGCATTTCTTCGAGATTGCACAGCCACCGTAGGAATGGGAGCGCATCGATCCGGTACGATTCGCCTTGTGGGACGTGGGAAACCCCAGGGCTCAGTTCTTTCCCCTACTCTATTCAATATCGCGCTCGCAGGGCTTCCCCAGCTACTCGACCAGATCCCTGATGTCGCCCCCGCTATTTATGCGGACGACATTACTATCTGGTCGACACGGGGTTCCGATGGAGCCATCCAGGACCGACTGCAGCAAGCAGTCGATACAGTTTCTGAGTACGCGAGAAAATGCGGCTTAAGATGTGCTCCGGAAAAGTCGGAGCTCATAATCATTCGCCCCCGGAGCCGTTCCTCTACTCCCCCTACCACTGTGCACGTGGATGGCACACCGATACCACAGGTTAATCGTGCTCGTATCCTCGGCCTACACGTCCAAGCGGATGACAGGTCAAACTACACTGTTTCCCTTCTATCCAGACAGATTCAGCAAATTCTGGCCATGATCCGGAGGGTCTTCAACAGGCACTCGGGCCTTCGAGAAGAGGACCTGCTGCGCTTAGTGGAGGCATGCGTGATCAGCCGCCTTACATACCATCTCCCATTTCAGCGGTTGACCCAAGCGCAACAACTTCGCATAGACGCAATGATTCGCAAAGCGACGAAGCTGGCACATGGGCTCCCGAACTATACTTCCACACACCGTCTCCGTAACTTAGGGACACATAACACACTAGGCGAGCTGCTAGAAGCACATTGGGTCAGCCATCGCCAGCGCCTCCTACTCACTCCTACTGGCCGCATCTTCTCACACGGCTAGGATACTCTGTCCCACCCCTTGAGTCTGAAACCCGTCCAACGATCTTGTCGTCAGCGATACGCCAAGCACTAAGTATTCATCCATTGCCACGTAACATGCACCCCGAGCATGACAAAGGGCGGCGCAAAGCCCGTGTACGATACATTGGCCGCATGCTTGCAAACATCTCGCAAACACATACTTTATACACGGACACATCACGCACTCAAGAGGGTTATACCTCGGTAGTTCTGGATGGCACCGAATCTCTGAGAGACTCTGCTGCAATGCGCGGAACAAATGCCGCTTACGGACAAATTCTTGGTGTTGCTCTTGCAATTCGATACGCCATCCGTGTTCCGGAGGAAGTGTATATATTGACGGACTCGCAGCAGGCATGCCGGGCGTTCCTATCAGGACACGGCATCCCGACAGCGGCGCACCAAATTCTCAAACAGATCCCGCAAAATACACCAACCACACCTCCCCCCATCCACTTACTCTGGACCCCTGGTCATACCTCGCTGCCGGGTAACGAACGCGCACATGCGGTTGCCCGAGAAATTTCCCTCCGGGCGACCCGGCGTGGTGAGGCGACTAGTTCAGAGTGGGGGGATCCCTTGCTCCGTTACAAAGACATACTCCGTCATTATACACGCATTCGTCGCACCCACGCCGCACCACCGCCGTCCTTCTCGCGGGAGGAAGCAGTTGCATTACGCCAGTTACAAACCGCAACTTTTCCAAATCTTGTCTCTCAATAAATTCTACCCACACTGTTATGCAGATCGTTGCCCTGACTGTGGCAGCTCGCCCACAATCTTCCACGTCACGATTGAGTGCACTGCAAACCTTTTTCCTCCCTTGCCGACTCTCCTTTACCCCCTACGCAACAAAGAGCTGTGGGACGATGCCCTGCGCGACGGACCTCCCGAGGTCCTCCGAGCTGTGATACAATGGGCTCGAATCATCGCCGGAATCACCTTAGGGACCCTGGACTGAAGTTTCCTCCCACACTGCACTCGCCATTCAAATATTATTAATAAAGATGTTTTACTCTCTGTCTGTAAAACCGTTACAGGGCCCTTCAGACGCTTCAGACGCATTATCGTCAACGACGATGAGTAATACAGCGCATTTGTAGCATATGTTTCAGCGTACCACCAAATGTGATGCCCGCACGTATGTTAGTGCTAATTTTCCGTTCCGATGATAGGTTAAAGCAATCAGTACAGCATTGAGGTACTCATATGCGTGGCTGCGCAGGCATACCACCGGCGAAATACTGGGTGGGCACAGAGAATTTGGCACATATTTTAAGTGTATGACAACCTTCAATGAGTTTATAGTGCAGGATATTATTCAACAAAAAACCGTCCGACGTTACTAATGCAGCCGAGATATGAAGACAATATGAAAAGTATCTGAGAATCGGACGATACACGACGCGCACACCACATGCGCGACATTGGTTCATCGCACACTCAGAAAGTCCGCGTTGTCAGTTACAAACATTACGAGTCTCTGCGCTGTTATCTTGATGCCTATTTGGAATCTACTCGTAGCTGAAGTTGGCGTTCATAACATCTATTTCATAATTGGATCGGCGTTTTGCTTTCTTTATTCTACTGCCTCAAATGTGATGCTATGACATCTGTGAAGACTGTCTTGGTTTTGCCGAGAGCGACTGCGTAGATCATATCATGCGGTCAACAAATGCGGAGATATACACTATGTGTATACTAAAGTATACAAATAGGCTCTACAGCAATCTCAGCTGTATACAACTTCAGTGGCTTACATCAAACGGGGCTCCGTATTATCCATCGGCACCTGCACGCGCTTGGATACAGCGTACACGGGTTGGGCTCAGATTAACGATGTTTGTCTATTGTCAATCTATAAACGTCTTGTAAACCTAAAGCAATAAACATTTTACAGTGTCGGCTGTTTTATACTTCATCTCACGCCTTACCACAATAGGTATACGGCTGTTCGTACAAGTTAAGATGACCTTTGGTGACGTCCCACCCTATGGCCTTCACCGGCGGTGATATAGGAAACCGTGGAAGATAATTCGAATTGCAAAGGAGTATACGGTTTGTTTCACTTAACTTGAGCCAGGTTTTAAGATATGCAAATGCTACGTAGCTGGATAGAACCAACGTAATGTTGTTTCCCATCGCTTGGAGACACTCAGATTATTTTTTGCATTCCCTTGATTATGTAATTAGTGTTAGTTATTTCTCAATTATGTCATTTAGATGACAATTCTCAATGATAAAATTGTGGAGCAACAGTAGAATATCCCGATACAGCTTTCTATTGCTCAACACGTGCTCCATAGAAGTGTTTTTCCGAGCGTGAGGAAGCCCGCGTACACGCTATGTGACTCTAGCGGCCGGTCGCGCAGCAATATATATAATATATGTGTGTGTGTACGTGAATGTATGCATGTGCGTGTTTGAAGAACTACGTAGAGTGGGAATAGACAAGAAGTAATATGCACCTTATCAACTCTCGTCTATAGACAGTCTAAAGACGAAGAATGAACAATAAATAGAGACTGTATCGACTTTTGTCTATAGGTAGTCTATAGAGGGGCAGTAGACAACACAGAAACAAACACCGCATCGACTTTTTTCTATAGACTATCTATAGACTGTAAATAGACAAAAAAAAATTGAACTCTTATCGACTTTCGTCTATAGAAAGTCTACAGACAAATAATAGACGAAAATAAATAGAGACTGTATCGACTGTCGTCTTTAGGTGTCTGTTGTAGGAAAGTAGACAAAAAAGAAACGAACACCATATCGACTTTTTCCTATAGACTGCCTATCGACTGCGAATAGACAAAAAGAAATACACACTTCATCGACTTTCGTCTGTAGACAGTCTATAGACTTTGTATCAACAAAAGTCAAAATCTATAGAAAGGCGAGGTCGTTTATAAAAGGTCTATAGACTTTCTATAGAAAGTCTAAAGTCATTTTTGTAAGGGAACAGCCGCATAATGGCACCGCTTACGCAGTATGCCGCTCGAATTGAGCCATTTATGAGCGTAGCAATTTTGATTTTTCCGCGTTATAGGCGTTGTTTTAAGCCGCTATTGACTAAGAGTGTAATGTCAACGTGGAGTTCAAAGGTAAAACACAGGCTTTTATGGTGATGTTTTAAACACACAAAATGCTTTCAACCTCAGAATAGTTAATACCATACCGTCGTTTCCCGCCAGTTAAAAATCACACACGTATCTAAAAGCATTAAATACTCGCGAACCGTGAAAGCTGTTGTCAATGGTTTTACCTATTGACGAAAGGCATATGTCACAAAGTAAAGGTGCCACGCTCGATCTTATGCAAAAGCCCTTCTACCGCAAAAAAAGAGTTGTCAAACAAAATAAAAGAATTATTCAAGTTTGTCTCAAGTATAACTAAAAAGTTGTCCATACATGCCAATAGTATTTTGAAAAGAAACATCACTCTCGCTTCGTCATCTTCCTTGACTCTGTTGAGGCGACTTGTTTTATTCTGCGCCTCACCGCGCGTTGTTAACGGCTGTTCGGAAGTGCATTGAAATTAAGGGGCAGGTTTCTTTGGAAAATACTAATGGTATGTGCGCGGATAATTTATGTTTTCAAAGGACCATGTTTGCTGATGCTATTCACCGCGAGCAAATAAAATAACTGCTTTACGACTCCGTGCACTTTAAGCTGGTAAAACGAACAATTTCTTTACTCTGCGTCGGGTCCCATGTAGGAAAACGGCCCGCAGCGTCAATGATTGAACGAGGGATCTTGCTAACAACTTGAAGAAGGACTTGACTGCCCATCTTTCAGCGCACTGTAAGGGCTGCTCTTGTCAGCCGATATTTCATGATGCGAAGATCTTGGGCAGAAGTGCAGATAAAACGGCACGTGATCCTATTACACACGTTCGTATAAAATAAAGAAAGTTGCGCTTGTGTAAGTCAGAATTCTGTTTCGTACAGAGCAGAGCATAAATTGTTTAGAATTTCAAATAATCGTGCTAGTTATGATAATCGCCCTTTGTAGTCTTCCCGAAGTAGCTGGTTCGCCTGCGCGTTGGAAGTAGCATATCCCCTTCAGTCCTGAATTACGGTCGACTGTTTATAAATGTGGGAAATTCACATAATTTTGTGCCAAGGTGCTGGAGACTCCATAGAAGGCAAGTCAAGGTGGGACGCGAATGACACCACGCATTTCATTGAGAGCCGCCATTGTTACATAGTAATTTAATATTCATTCATGGTACAGTCCGTCATGCTACGTTTCTTAATCAAAAATACTGAATCACCCGTTCGAATTACATGCAGGAGTAATTATTCGGCACAAATATTGAAACAATTGAAAAAGATCATTCGGAAATACTGCCGACACTCCCCACTTCAAACGTCCCGTCAAACACAGTAGTGCCTTCCCCAAAGCGGTCGTGTGAAGCGATAAATTTCACTCAGAAGTAAAATGGGTGTACATTAGGAAGGCTTAATGTTCAATTTACGCAAAGCTTAATGCATAGGCGCCGACAAAAGTGGTATACTCCACGCAGTGGGAGCCGGAGCAGCGGCGTCGCTCCGCATTTTGGCGAGCTGAAGCACGAAACATTGACACGAGTCAAGCGACATGCTTGCAGATAATAAAGGGCACCCATTGGCTGTCTCGATCCCAGATGCAGCCTGTAGATGGCGTTGCGGTGCAGTTTGCCGTTGCTCCGGCTCCCGCTGCGCGGAGTATACCACTTTTGTCGGCGCCTGTACGTTGTCTATTTCTTGAAACCACGGCACTGCAATGGCAAAAGTAACTCGCGTCTACAAACTTGTACGTCGTGATTGAAAGGGACATATATTGTATCTCGCTGGCATTAGAATAAATTTGTTAGTAGGCCTTGTGAAATGTGCGTGCGCGTCTTATTTGTGATTGGTAAAAATTAAATTTCGTGTTTGACGTGCCACAACTACGGTAGGATAATGAGGCTCGCTTAAGTAGGAGATTTCGGAAATTCGGAACACCTGGCGTTCTTAACGTGCACCTAAATCTAAATACACGGGTGTTCTCGCATTTCGCTTATTTGTGATTGTGCCTTTGCTACAGTGTGTCGTTAAACAGCAGCAACTTACACAAGACCCCAAGAAACGCAGGATGTGCTAATCAGAAATAAAAGTTCATATCACAAAACAGATTATACGTACCTAAGGCGCTGCTGTCTACAACAGTATCTATCCAGTCAAATCATAAAGCTGAAGTGCGCCCGTGGCACTGCTACTGAAAGTAGTGCTGAACTTTTGTTCATCTTTTCTCCCGTGGAAAATAGACAACATAGCTCTGTTTTTTCTTACACCACATAGTTTAAAAAAGTTCGTAACACTCACCTATCAGCTGCGCATAATTTCTTCCATTTGTTGTTTGCCCTTTGAAGTTTTTGCACATTCCGAATCGTCGTATACATTGTGCATTCCTCAAGGAAAAAATGCGGGCCGCAACACCCCGTAACTGTTCGTCGCCTGCAGCGCAGCCTGTCTCCTCTCCTGAAAGACTTTTGACCAAGTTTATAAAGAAATGGCTGTTGATGCAAATAAATATGCGTCAAACCCCAATGTGGAAGGCAAGCAAATCCATTCATAAATCATAACAGCCGGGGTGTACAATTGTTTGAGTGCGCTGAGTCATCCTTCGCTGTGTTTAAACTAAAATTGACATCGGTTACGTGTTCTCATCTACAATGACGTCGTATTGCTTCTTCGGGGCTCCCGCGGTAGCTGCTATTGCTCACATTTCAGCACTAGATAGACATGGGATATGTGTAAGCATAGAATAGCTTGACGACCTCACACCAATTCTCTGCATTCTACGATATAAAGTAGCAATGCAAGGCCGGAGACACCGAAACCAGACCAAACTCCCCAATACTATAATGCGCACGAATACGTACGCAAGCGAAAGCTCCAGCCCCGTAGCTTTCGCTTTTTTTATATTAATTATGGGGTTTTACGTGCCAAAACCACTTTCTGATTATGAGGCACGCCGTAGTGGAGGACTCCGGAAATGTCGACCACCTGGGGTTCTTTAACGTGCATCTAAATCTAAGCACACGGGTGTTTTCGCATTTCGCCCCCATTGAAATGCGGCCCCCCTGGCCGGGATTTGATCCCGTGACCTCGTGCTCAGCAGCCCAACACCACAGCCACTGAGCAACCACGGCGGGTAGCTTTCGCTTCATAGTGAAGCAAAGTTGTACGCGAGTATTGGCAGACCTCATCAAAAGTGAACAAAAAATTGGAAGGCCGAAAGAGTGCTGCGAAGCAAACAACGTCCTCCATCAGGGTTATAAGTCATTGTCTGCGCAAACGGCTGAAGAGCTTCGCGTTCTCATAGTTCCGACATAGGCGGTAGACTTGTGTGAATTAGGAGCACATTTAAACTGTTCATCTGGCAAGTTCTCCCATTTCCCGCGTGCTTATCAAGCGCTTCTAGCGATTTGAAGCTTTTGGAAATTCTAACAGCTTGAAAAACTGAACACGTTTATTTCAGGAATTTCGGAAACATTGTGTACGTGTTTTTAACCTTCCTAGTCTGCCGAAGTAGAAAATAGGAACGAAGAAGTTTGCTTCGACACAGTCGCACTGCTGTCTCGCTCCCTAGTGTTTTTGCATTTTTTGACGTTTTGTCAAATAGATTTGTCGAAGACGTCGGACGACTCGCCAAGGTACCTTCCCTACCGGAGGCCGGGGGGGCCTTCGCCTCCCGTCGCTTCGATAGGAGCCTGCAGAAGAGCCCGATCTGGTAGCGGCGAGAGCTCCGTCATGACTACGCCTGACCTGACACCGGGCCAGAGGCCACCGACTGACCCTGAGAGCAACCGTCACTGTAGGCGATACAAGGCTACAGAAACAGACGACGAGTCTACGTTTATTGAGGATTGTGACATAGCTGACATCCCAGATCTGGACGATGAAGGCTTCAGGCTTGTGCGTCACCGCAAGAAGAGGACCGTCGGAATCCCAGTGATTGTTACGCCTGCCACAGAAGCAGCCGACCTGAAAAAAGTAGATCCCATTGTTCGGTCTACAGAAATTTAAAAAATTCTTGGCGCATCGCCAGTTAGGAGCCGATTTACTGCTTAGGGAGCCCTGCTTCTAGATGTAAAGACAGAAGAGCATGTCAATTCCCTTCTCAGCTGCAAGTCAATCTCAGGGACTGCAATCTCAGCACGAGTGCCCAATTCGTACCTGCAAAACACGTGCATTATTAGAGGAGTACCGAAGTGGTACACTGACGAGGAACTGTTGGTATACCTAAAGCCACAAGGTGTTTACCATGCAAGGAGAGTCACGCGACGCGTTCAAATTTCCGAATCCGAGTGGGAGTCCACGCGAACCAGCTCCGTGGTTCTTACGTTCGCTCCAACTACAGACCGTCCAGAGAAGATCAACTTGGGCTTCACAAGACACGAGACCATTGACTACGTTGAGACACCACCTCGGTGCTTCAAGTGTCAGCGCTATGGAAATGTGGCCAAGTACTGCCGTGGTGAGCAGCGGTGTAAGAGATGTGGAGGACCGCACGATTTCAAAACATGCGCGTGCAGTGAGAACTTTCTATGTGGAAACTGTAGTGGTGGTCATCCAGCTAGCTATAGCAAGTGTCCTACGCGGGCAGCGGCAATAAAGCATAAGAAAACGTTTATCTTGGGGCCAACAGGAAAGGATGAGAAAAATACGACGAAGACAAAGACAGAAAGTCACAGAGAGCCAGACGAAATCAAATGGAGCTCAAAGGGTGAAACTGATTTTCCAAGCCTGAAGCCTTCTCCAGGAGTCAAACACACAGTGGTGCCATCGCGCAGTGGACCGGCTAAAGCAGTCAAATTAATGAAAAGAGGCCCCGTAGACGAGAAGACTGCTGAACAACCGGTACAGCGAAGTTATGTGTCTGCACTGCAGCGAACCCAATCGCGTTGCGATGAAAAAACACCACAGGAGGACTGTCAGCAGGTGCTATGTGCTCTCTTCAAGGCCTTGCGATCACACATAGAGAAGATGCCGGCGAGCTCGATGAAGGAAATGCTCGAAGTAGTCATGGCCCTCGAGTCAGTGATTCTAAGATCTGCCTCTTTTTAAAGCAGCTAGTAATATGGATGCGGTCAGGACACAATGTTCACCATCTCGTCCACAGGTGCCACTTATTATGCAATGGAACTGTGCGGGTCTTGCGTGCCATTTACCTGAACTGTCGCTTTTCTTACGCAACATGCCTGTGCCCATATTGGCCCTGTCCGAGGCTGGTCTTCCAAGTTCCAGATCAAATGCTGGTTAGGTCGCACATGGAAACCAAAGTATTCCGACATTTCCCAATGGAAGCGCCATGCTATATGTGAGACGTGAAATACCACATTACGTTCTACCAGTTCAAGACCTTTGCAGCAGTGCTTTGGAAGTCACTACTGTACAAGTGCGGCTGGGAAACCGAAGCCTCAGCGTGGCCTCCGTATATGTGAGCTTTCGCCTGAAGGTCTCGATGGGAGAAATTATAAGAGACCTCTGCAGCCGCTGCCCAGCTCCGAGGATTATATGTGGGGACTTTAACGCGCACCATACTCTCTGGGGCGACAAGGCGACTGATGCACGTGGAAAGCAAATTGTTAGTGCTTTAAACACCGAGGGACTCCGCGTGGCAAATGACAAACAGCCAACGTTTTTTTCGACCACCGGCTGCTTACAGTGTCATTGACTTGACGTTACATTCAAGGGACATCCTCCCATCGTCAACGACTAGCAAGGATAAAATGGGCAGTGATCATTTTCCTGTCTTCGTTAACATTGCTGGATATAGAACCAACGGCCGAAGATACTGTGCTGGGACGCATTGGGATACGTACAGGGACGGCCTAAGCGAACCATCTGGAGACCTGTTCGCGGACATGCTACGTAGCAAGAGATTGGCTACCGCTGAGCTGAAGCTACCCGACCACTTCCCCGCTCCGGATCTAAAGCTCAAAAATCTATGTGCTGCCCGTAGAAGAGCGGAACGGAGGCTGAAGAGGACGAAGGGCGACCCACCAATGAAGACTATATATAACAGGAATAATGCAGTGATTCGACGTTATACAAGGAAACTAAGAAGAGATCAATGGGCATCATTTTGTGCAAGCCTATCGTTCTTCACGCCAGTTCCAAGGATATGGTCGGTCGTTAATAACCTTGCTGGAAACTTTCGACCAAACAAGCCATTTGAAGCCCTAGCATTGAAGTTAGGCAAGACACTCGCTTGCCTTGCGAATGCCTTCGCTGAAATTTACTCTTACGGCAGATCAGCCGGCACCACCAACCCGCCTCCGCCGCTATCGTCGTCTCTAATGGATGCTCCTTTCACACTCAGAGAGCTGGAACTAGCTATGAGCAGCCTCCGACGTCGCTGTGCGTTGGGACCTGACCTTATCAGTAATCAGATGCTGACTGACCTACCGGTTGAAAGACGACGTGATTTGCTGGCATTTTTTAACCAAGTCTGGGCCAGTGGGACTATCCCAGATTTATGGAAGGTAGCATGGGTGGCACCGGTTCTAAAGCCTGGAAAGCATCCTGCAGCTCTGGGCTCATACAGACCGGTATCACTGACCTCGTGTGTAGTGAAGCTAATGGAGAAGATGGCGTGCACAAGACTCACTTGGTATGTCGAGCAGGGTCGAAAACTACCATCGTGCATGACTGGGTTTCGGCAGCGCCTAAGCGCTGCCGAAACCCAGTCTGTATGTAAACCCAGTATGAAATATGTATATTTCGCGGCATGCCACAGGGGAATGTTTTATCTCCCTTATTATTTAACATTGCCATGAGTAGCCTCCCAAGAGTACTAAACCATCGACCACTAGTGAAGATATCTATGTATGCCGATGATATGTGCATATGGGTCTCAGGCTACCAGCATCGCCGCCTAGCACGAATAGCCCAGGGAGCAGTAAAAGCCATTCAGGGCCACTTGGCAACGATTGGATTATCACTATCAGCAGAGAAATCATCATTCGTACTATTTCGTGGAGTGAAAAGAAAGTCTACACGCTTGACGCTGAATTGGGACGGATACCAGATTTGACAAATCACCAACGTCCGATTTCTGGGCGTTACCTTAGACCACAGGCTACTCTGGCGCCGCGGTGTTGACCACGTTGTGGCGTCATCGTCACCCAGGCTACATGTGCTCAAGCGAGTTGCTGGCATATGCTGGGGCAACCACCCGACGTCGATGCTACGGCTACATGCAGCGTTGGTTACCAGTCGAATCCTCTATCAGCTACCTCTGATGTCACCCTCAGACAGCCAATACGAGCGCTTAGAATCCATCCACAGAAAAGGTATTCGACTTTGCCTTGGAGTCCCTCAGTCAGCGTCAAACAAGAAAATGCTCTACGAAGCTGAGTCACGCCCTCTAGGAATTCAGGCTTCCCAGGCTCTCATGATCCAGCTACTACGATTGAGTGAGTCTACGCCCGGTAGAGCCCTCTTACGACGTATAGGTAACAGGCCGCGCTCACATTTTTATGCCGCATTGAACACGCTTCGCGTATTAGGATTGCGCTGATCCAGACAGAGGGAAAGGATAGAACCACCCTGGACATTCGAGGACATCACATGCAACTTAAGTGTACCACGATTGCAATCAAGAGCTGCATTCCATCTGCATAAGCCAAGTCATTAGTCCGGGAACACCTGAACACCACTTACCCGAATCACCTACAAGTATACACAGATGGCTGTGTCAAGGCAGAGGAAGACCGCTGCGCAGCGGCATTCTATATTCCCTCTCTAAGATATACGTGGTCTGGCCGTCTGGACTGTATAGCCTCGTCGACAGTTGTGGAAGGCGTAGCAATAGCTTCTGCTCTGCGCAAACTAAAGACTTTGCCTCCGCAGAATGTGGTTGTCCTTACGGACTCAAAGGCCGCATTACAACAAGTATACCGTGGTTTGCCATCCCTGAAGTTCCCACGCAAATCACTAGCCATCGTGAAAGAACTCAACAACAAAGGTTTCACAGTAAAGTTTCAGTGGATTCCCTCCCACATTGGTATCTCAGGAAACGAAAAAGCTGATGCGCTTGCATACGCAGCGCTCTATCATCCTCCCGAAATCAAGGCTCCAAAGAGTAATCTGACATTCAAGGCTCCAAAGTGCAAAAATCTGACATTCGAAATCACTCTGCGACGCTTTGGGTTCCACCGCATATGCCCTGCGTAACCAAGATATTGCACTGAGAGGAAGCCTCACTTCTATATCGAATAAGGACAGGATCTGCTAATACACCGGCCTGGTTATTTAAAATGGGGCGAGTCAATTCTCCGAACTGTATGGCGTGCTACGAGACAGGAGACATTGCGCACTTTTTGTGGTCCTGCCAGCAATTCCAAGATGAAAGAGACACTCTCCTGACGAATCTGCAAAACAAGGACCTTCCGCATGCGCGCCTGCAACACCTTATATTTCCCAAAGGATCAGTTATAGGCCGCAAAGCAACTTCACGTCTCCTCATCGAATTGTTAAGAGAGACTGGTTTGATGGACATATGATGAACCCCTTCAGCGGTATTGTGCGAGACGCTCGGGCGGAGCAATTCCAGGCCTTGATCGCCAGGCTAAACCGGCCTGTTGCTACAATTCACCACCACCACGACCACCACCAAGTACAGAATAGCGCCCAGGGTAAATGCGAATGCATGCTCCCGAAACTTAATTCAGCAATGTCCGGAACTTACGTCACGATTGCGCTTTTGTGCCCCACTTACAGAAATTCACCTAAAGCTCATATAACGTGGCGCACTTGCTTTCGCACCAAGACTTGCTATCGCAGACTAGGTGTTAAAAATGCTGCCCAATATTACCAAACTATCGCTTCGCTTGTAGTTTCCCATCAGATTAAGGTGACACGCAATTTCGTTCTGTATACCAACCCAGTCACCCATGGACAGATCAGACAAGTTATCCGACGGAAACTTGCAAAGTCTGTTTTACAGCGAAGCTGTATATGGGTAGACGATTAGTACGTCCTTCCTTCCATCCGTCCGTCTGTCGGCTGTACACCGAAAACTCCTCCAACTCAACCCCATGCAGATGTGCAAAAAAAAAAGAAAGAGAAGAGCGCCATTGGCTGCGCCTAGTGACGTCTTGCTCTCCGTCGCAGCCGAGTGCGTTCGCAGCATTTTCTATCCAGCTCCGAAATGAGTAGGCCACGCGAGTAGCGTACACCTAAGGAAGAGGCAGCTTTCAATCAGCAACGCCACGAGCAGAACCAGGAACCAGCTAGTCTACGCCGCGTCGATGCGGCAGCCCGGGCACAAGAACAGGCTTGTGCAGCCGAGCGCAAGCAGTAGCTGCGTAACGAGTATCCGGTAGCCTACCCAGCCGTCGTTTAATAAGTTGCCGGGATTAAGCCACTGATAAACATCACGGCCGCACGTTTCAGCCTCGCTGAAAAACTATTTCCTTTAAATATGTTAATGAGAGAGCCACCAGGGCTGCTGCCCTGAAATATTATTGTGTGTAAAATTAGAGAATCTGCATCCTGCGATACGCCACGTATATGTAAAAGCTTACTAGGCCTCTGTGCTCCCAAAGGTGAAGATATCAGCCAGAACTCCCCTGCCTTAAACTTGATGAAAGGTACGTTGCATGAATGCTTATACTCTAAAACCCACCTGTCCACATTCTTTATTTCAAAAGGACGGCGTGTAGACAACTTGGTAATTCATACTGAAATCTACCGACAGCAGGAGCGACACAAACTACACAGGAAAGATACATGCTGAAGCGATGCATTCATTTAGTTCAAGGCATTCCGCGTTATTGGGTAAATTTAGACGATGAGCGTCTTTCCCCGCTTTTCATGCTCGGCGAAAAAGAAAACCAAAACGAACAGCGTTTTCTTAACTTTTTTTTAGCCACAAAGCCTCTCAGCGCTTCATGCATTTCGCGTTTCTGACTTCTGTAATAGGACTCACGAGCTGAACTGCTATTGCAGCTGGTGGTCGGACAACCATTTTACTGCTCAAAGCAGATATATCATGGATCGGGCTCTCTTTGACAGATCACTCAGATCACGCACTAGCACAACGTGCAAGGAAGTGGTCATTTCTTGCGTACGTTCTGAGTTGTATCTATGGACATTATGGACATTGCACTGATATTCTAAAATTTTTCTCGTTTTTTCTTACGTAAGTGCGTTATTATAGGCGTGCTATAGCGATAGAGGGTGTCCCAGCTAAGATTAACCGAGCTGCTGGAAAACGTGATACATTATACAATTCCGGCAAGAATTGTGCTCGGTCATACATTCTGTTCTATCATCAAGCTAATCCTCAGTTTATTCCTTTTATCGACCCAGATGTAAAAGCTTCATAATTACATAATATACGCAAGCATGCCTTCACGCCCACGTTAGTATACTCATAGCAAATATCACTGCAAAAAATTGTTGCACTCGCCGTAAAAGGCTTCTTTTTTAAGCACAGTCTCTGTATACGAGGTCAATGCTACTAGATTGAATCCTGTGGTAATGATCACCAGACGACTTGCACCACAGTCCAGTCCGCGCACCAGTATAGTTTCATGAATAATCGGAAATATAACTGTCGCGGGGTGAAATAGAGATCCTGGCGGCCGCATTTCGATGAGGGCGAACTGCAAAGCACCCCTATACTTAGATTTAGGTGCACGTTGGAACCCCAGGGGGTCCAAATTATTCTGGAGCCCCCGACTACGGCGTGCCTCATAAATAAATTGTGGTTTTGGCACGTAAAACCCGATAAGTTTTGGAAATATATAAAGTTAGTAAATTATAATACAGTTACTTTGATCCCGTTGCAGTATTTGTGGAAATCAATAATTTTTTCAACACTTTCATATATACGAATTTCCCGTATTCACTCATATTTTCGCGCTTCAGTGGTTCTTCCGTTTGTGTTTTGTGCGCCGTGTTTTCCACCAACCAGGGTCACCGTCTGTGCGTCAACAAGAACACCCGTAAACCTGCGAACTGCTCAGAAACAACTGTTTTTGTTCTGTGTTTGTGAACACAAGAGCTGTCGTCACCGTAGTATTATCTCTAATCATTGTTTAGTATATTTTACCTCACCTATGAATTACAACAAGGAGAGTATGCGCCGCCGTTTAGCAGGCATCAGCGTTTTCTTGCACACATTAAAAAAAGAGACAAAACAATTTCTCTTTTTCACATGAGATATTCCACTGTGCACTTAGTAAAATATCGGATAGGACACGCATCCGACGAAGTGCTTTGTTTCCGGTTCACTGATCGTATATAGGGGTTATCTTGCGTTGTCTATGTTCAAGTGAAGCACAAGATAGCGGTTGGTAGCGGGGAGAGTGGAGGTTATGAATACGAAAGCGCACGACTTCTGAAACCATTACTTTAATGCATCTCTCTGGCGGACAAGTCGCACCGTGGGCTGTTAGAAAAAAAAAAAAACAAATCAAGAAATTGATGAGTCGACATATCTTTGTGAAAGCTTCCCCGCTTGAGATACGGCTGTAAGCGGCTCTCGGAGCAGAGCTTCAGCGCCGGAGAAAATGTAGTGCCCAAGAGAAAGTGTAACTCTGGCACAAAGCCAAGCTCAAAACACAGTAGAAGCAAAACTGGTTAGGCGCGTATCGGCTGGAGATGGAGCTCACTTTGCTGGCGCCGCATCACTCACTCGTCCTTTCGACATAGCATCACCGGACGCCTTGGGTAGCCTGAATTGACGAGATGAAAAAGTCTAAGTGCTACAAAGGGAAGTGGTATTTTCGGAGACCAAGTCTGGAATAGATACCGCATTCTTGTAGCTCCAGAAGGCGAGGTTTCTTTAGGCGTTCATCAAAAAGACGGAAAAGGGTCTGTATAGTGTACGTGTTTACTTGTATATGTAACACGGAAATGCACAAAATCCACGTTATACTGAAGGCTGAACTTTCAACAGTATTTTTTCTTTGTGCTCTTCTTGTGGCTATAAGATAACGAAGAAAAAAGATTGTGAAGCCCTAGCATATAGATAAATGCGTGCATGGCATTCTCGAGATGAGAGGGGAGATATTGCGACAAAGTAAGCTTAGTGGAGCCTCAAGTGCAAAGTACCGCATGTGGAAATTTCTCAAACAGCGTCGATGAAATTAAGTGAAAAGTCACTAGGGATGTTGAGATGACAGTGGCCGGGACGGGCTACCAAGTGGGGGCTACCGAGTCAGGCCTATTTTCACGTGACCTTAGTGACCACTTACCAGTTCTCGCTCTTTTCTCTATTACACCTAATAAATATATTTACACCAACAAAACAACGTATCGCGCCATAAACCAGCTCAAACATGAAAACTTTTTCTCAGAAATAGCGCTTACGAATTGGTCTTTTGTTTACCCAGAACAGGATTCTGATCGCGCATATGGCGTTTTCTTTCGGTATTTTACAACATGTTACGACAGCAACTTTCCTTTAGTATTTATACACATTAAACAAAAAGAAAATTCGGAAGCCATGGATCAGCAGGAGCCTTCACAAAAGAAATAAAATAAAAAAAAACAATATGTGTCATAAGTTCCTTCAAACAGGTGACCTAGTGGCTCTAATGGAACTCAAAACGTATCGCAATAAACTAAATGGCGACGCACGAAAAGCTAAGAAAATTTATTATAAATGCCTATTCGCCAAGATTTGTAATGATCCTCGGAATCTGTGAAATGACGTGAATAATCTGGGACAAATTTCCGAAAACAAAACTCGTTTCAACGTCAAAGCCTTCTCCCAAGACATGAGCGATGATGCAGCTACAACGGTTTCGAACGAATATTTTGCCCGCTCCGGTGACTATTGGCCGCCTTCAGGAAACAGTAGGCGGGAAAGAATTTACCGTAGACCGGGACAGCCTAACACAATTAGTTTAGCCCCAGTGACACCTTTTGATGTATTAAGTTCGATAAATAGAATACGTATGAATGTCGCAACAGGTGCTCATGAAATAAGCGCTACGCCTATGAAGTTTGCTGCGGATCTCACCTCAGATCTCGGGCTCATATCATTAATTGTATGTTTGTTTCTGGTCTTTTCCCTTCCGATCTCAAGCATGCGCCTGTGTGCCTTGTGCATAAAGGCGGTGCTCTAAATGACATTTTCAACTATCGGCCAATCTCTCTCTTCCCTGTGCTATCGAAGGTGTTTGAATCTGCGATAAATTGCAGACTAAGGAACTCTCATAGTAAGTATGAAATAGTAAAAAAAATGCTCATTACGGATTTCAGAAAGGCAATTCCATTAAGCCCTACTAAACGCAAGAGACGAGATAACAATATTGAAAAAAAAAATACTATATACAGTTTTGTTGGTTCTTGATCTGAGAAAGGTTTTGGACAGCATAAAACATGATTTTCTAGTACAAAAATTATTGGACTGCGGAATACGCGGTGCTGCTCTTGAACATATTAAAGTTTACTTATCTGGCAGAAAACAATATGTTAAAGTGGGAAGCTTAACATCAGCAGAAACTGAACTTAAGCAAGGCGTTCCACAATGTTCGGTCTTAGGACCCTTATTATTTATACTTTATAATAATGATGTGTGTTATATCCTTTGCACAGAAAAATTAGATATGTATGCAGATGACACGAGTGCTGGCTTTAGTGCTGAATCGATTAATATTCTCAAAGTTACTGTAACCAATTATTCAAGGTATCGGGAATTACGGCTACATGAAAACAAACTTGCATTAAACGCAAGTAAACAAAATACGTTTTTAGACCAACGAACAAACTATGTAATAACCGGAAATTCTCCTTTCAAGGCACAACGTTAGAGCGCGTTCGTATGCAAAAATTTCTAGGTGTTTGGTTTGAGGAAAACATGTCCTAGAATACCGATGTGTCAAAGCTTGCGTATGAATTAGGCAGAACTGTAGGCAGCCTGTACAAATAATAAAATCTGGTACCATTATGGCTAAAAAATTCTATATATTACGCCCAGTTCTACTCTCGCTTTTCTTACTGCTTGCTAGTATGGGTTTAAAACGTCTGCTCAAAACGAAAACATACTCGAGGTATTGCAGGAAAAGTTTCCTATAATATTTGAAAATTTTCATGGTTGCTCTCACGAACTACGCACTCATCAGCTGTTTATAAATAACGATATACTAGAGCAAGTGATCTTCACACCTATAAATTGTTACTTTATATAAAGAAAAACAAGCTTTAGCAGCATTCATATGATAGCTCCCCCCCGACACACTCTACAAAATCAATCCATACCAGTTACTTTTTCCCCGACTAGCTCCGCAGAATGTCTTTTACAATACCAGATATCAGTAATACTAAAAAAATTTTTAACTTGTACCAATTTCGAACTGCCTGAATGTAAATTCATTGAACATATGAGAACTATATGATTTAAGCGTATAGGAACCGCTCGAACACCAACATCTTTCTTTTGTTATGTTGATGTAGATTGCATTTTATGCAAATATATGTTTCTTCTCTTCGCGCAAGTCTTTACAATGATTGTGTGACGCGTGTATTATGTGCGTTTATTTTGTACAGTAAAAGGGTTGCTTTGCGTGAATTCTATCTTATGCCTAAATGTTGGCTCGTGCTTGTTCAGTGTTTCAGGTGATCATTTGTGCTAACTGCCCAGTGGCGTAACCAGAAATTTCGTTCGGGGGGGGGGGGGGGAGGCTCAAATTGCAGCTCGGTCTCCTCCTTAAGAGGAAGCTTTAGCTCGGGTGCTCGTATCTATATACATGTAGAAGGAGAATTCGTTTTTCTCGGCAACCAATGCGCCAAATGTGACGAGGTTTGTTGTATCTAAAAGAAAACCTTAAATTCTAGTGACTGTTGGTTTCGAATTTTTCATTTAGGTTGTCAATTCTTTAATAAAAATTCACCAAAATCACAATATTTCAGACATCTAAACTATCAAGTTTAAAACTATGTGACTCAGCAATGAAAAATTATATCACAATTCTGTGAATTGCACCTAATAGTAAATCTACAGCGGGCAAAATTTCTATGTTACACGTGAATCTCCAGACATTTAGCATTATGGAAATACGGCTTTCGCAGGATCCTTGTACACAACCTAATCAATTCACGTAATATATCAATTGACACGCCAAATTTGTCCGCTTTGACTGTTATAATAGATGCCGTTTACTGAACAGCGACATGTGTGCTTGATGCAGAGCTGTTAGGTTGTAAACGCCGTGCTCCTATTTTTTCGAACTTTTCAATTTTTCGAAATATTTTAAGCCAAATTCAGGCCCTCAATCGAAATTCCGCTTCCTACATACACTAAAATTTAACTTTCTCTTTCAAATGCAATAAATTTCACTAAAATCGATCCAAAGGTTATCTCAGAAAAGCGTTTCTGCGTTTTACATGTATTTGAATAGGCCGCGTCGCAGGTGGGCGCGAGCTAAAGTTTCCTCTTAAACAATTTGTCTGGGGATCAAATACATGAATGATAACTGCATTGTCAATACTAAAGATGCTGCAAACAAATTGTTGAAGGCTACGCACTATTCAAACAAGTAAAATATGTATTTTTTCATAAAATAATATACTTGTATGTGCCAAAAATTGTGCCCTAAATAACCGATATGAATGCTTCCATGTTTTTTCTCTATTTAATAACTAAATATTAATATCACACGAACTTTAGAAGTATATCAGTTCGAAACCAGCAAGGCAATGCATGCCGCTGATATAAATAATGTAAAGGCCATGAAATCAACAAGCTGAGGACAAATATTGTAATGAAACGGTCATTCAAGAACCTTGTTTAGATCTTTGTCCATATGCAACGGCCAGTGAAAAGTGTCATTTGTTTCAATGTATTACGCAAGAGCAGCTTTCACCGGTCGTGTATCGTTAGTAATTGCACCGAAATCGCAGCCGCAACAGAGAGCACGTATAAAAAGCAGGAGTTCTACAATATAAACGAGGGCGAGTCAAATGAAAGTGAGCCAATGCAAATATATGACAAACGGGGTACCTTATTTAAAAGTAGTCTCCATGATCATTTAGACATTTGTCCCGTTATCTAATGAGTCGCGTGATTCCAGCCTCATTAAATTCTTTGGGTTGCTGATTCAAAAAGTCTGCAACTGACTCTTTCACGTCATCGTCCGACACGAATCTGGTTCGCTTGAGCTGTTTTTTCATATCCTCCAAGAAGTGGAAGTCGCAAGGCAACAGGTCTGGGCTGTATGGCGGATGTTGCAGCGTTTTCCACTTGAACATTGCCAGTTTTGTATTAACCACATCAGCGACGTGGGGACGGCATTTTAGTGGAACAAGATGACCCCATTTGTCAATTTTTCACGTAGTTTTTTCTTGATTGTGACACGCAGCCGATCTGGCGTTTTACAATAACGAAACAAATTGATAGTCTCTCAATATTTAGCAAATTCTATCAGTAATGGCCCCTGACGATCGAAAAAAAAAAATTCAACAACACCTTTCCGGCGGAAATGACGGCCTTTCCTTTCTTGGGGGTGGTGAATTCGAATGTTTCCACTGTACGCTTTGCTGCCGTGTTTCAGGCTCGTAGAAGTGGCACTTTGGTTCGTCCCCGATGACAACTGGAGACAAGAAGTCGTCACCCTTATTGTGATACCGGATCAGATGAGTCAAGGCAGCGCTGAACTTCTCCGTTTTCTGGCGGTAGTTCAAAATCTTGAGCAACCATAGCGCACACAAAAGCGGTTAACCGAGATGTTCATGAATTATGGCGTGAACCGAACCGTGACTAATGTTCACACACTCTGCCAGTTCATCGATGCTTATCCTCCGTTCTTGTCTCATCAGCTCATCAACCTTTGCAGTATTGATAGGGGTGATTTCATGATGGCTTTGGCCCGGCCTTGGATCGTTTTTGCAACTTTCACACCCTTCTTTGAACCGTTTGATCGAACGCTTCACAGTGGACAATGAAATGCACTGTTCAACGCACCTGGCAGCCATACGGCGACTAATTTCTTTTTTGGAAATACCTTCAGCTGTCAGAAACCTCAAGGCACGACGCTGCTCCACTTCTAGAGCGTGCATTATTCACGCAACCATGTTCAACCCAGCGTATGAGAGCATCAAAACAACCTTGATACTCCCACCTGCGTGTCACTTTTGTAACAGAGAGATGTCTCTGTGTCGCGTGCATGCCTCGCAGAAAATGGACCGAACAATTATTGCGCGGGGTGGGTTGGCTCACTTTCATTTTACTCGCCTTCGTACATTAGGAATGCGAAGATACAATGGAATTTACCAATGCGAGGATACAGCTTTATAAAAGGCAAAAAAGTGTCACTAGAAACAAAGTTCACTACACGTATGCACAAAACCCCGCAACAAGTTATTTAAATATAGCTATAAGTCTCCAATAAATCTACGTATATAAAAAAGTCACTGTATACAATGCGTCAAACAAGGCAAATAAACATGTTGCGCAATTAGAGATTCACAGAATCCTAGATCCCACCCCCATTTCATCCACTCCCCCCGATGTATCGCGCGCGACGAAAGGCGGTGCGCTTGCTCCCCGCTTTTCTCCCTTGCGCACACAAGACTGAGCCACCACCGTCCCCCATCCCCCTCCCTACACTTTCACTCGCACATACAGCATGCGGCGCGCGGTCACGATGTTATCGCCCTTGGACTTTATGCGAAACATGAGGGCGACGGCAACGGCAGGAATGCGCCTGGAGTGTCCATATAATTGCTATTCGCAGTACTATATAATAAGACTACCCGGCAATTGAAGCGTCCCGTGGCCCATTATTGTCTGCAAGATAACAAGTAAGAAAATCGAACTTTCACCATATGACAGTTTTCTGCTCCACAACAATGTCTTTTTCTTTTCCTGTGGGGCCGGGGCACCGAAATAAAGAAGCGCAAAGTATGTTGGCCACAATCGAATGCCTACTTTGGGCACCTAATGTAGCTACCTAAAGAATATCGAAGAAAACGTGAGACGCTTGTTACACCGAGAACCATACGCATACTGCTTGGTATCCTACACTGGCGAGACAAGACTTTCCGGAGAGGTTGCGCTCGAGCGAACGCGGCGCAATTCGTCGAGTCCCCACAGTGATGGCGGCGAGCGACGATAGTTTCTTCTTCGCGTCTGCTAACAAGAATGTGCCCAAAACTTTGCCAGGCGAAAATCCACTCGGCCAGAGAAAAGCGAACGCGCACCGAAGTGCGGCGCGCGGTGGTGGGAGCAACACGAGAAAAACGCCTGCGCTCTGGCTGCCTCTGGCAACCCGCGGGTAGGGTAGCGAGGACAAAAAGATTGAGGAGGCTCAATGTGTCCTCGCGAATAAAAGTTGAAGTAGAAAAAATAAATAAGAACGTAGTTACCTCGGCTGACTTTAGTGTCTTGACACGGATGCTTTGGCGTAGGTGAAAAAAAATGTTGATATTTTTATGTGCAATGACGGCACAAATGAACCACCACAATGCTTCATCTCATCCGACCTAGCTGCTGGCTTTGTCACCTTGTCTGATAGTGTGTTGATTTGGCTTGTCTCGTTGTATGGTCCGATGTAAGACTTTAGAATAGTCAATGCACCTTTGGTGTCCAATATTTATAGTAACATAAAACCCACAATGTTCCGCAATTGAAAATCCAAAGCACTACATTGGAAATGTCAGTGCACCTTTCACATCAAAACTTTATACCCATAAATTTCGGAATTGACATCCATGCGCTGCGTAGACTCCGCGGCCTCCGCAACATGCTGTGGCGAGCCCGTTCGCCATCAAAACGCCCTTGAAATTTTGTGCTCGGATGGGGCTGCTCGCGTTATGTGACTCCCGGTGCATGGGCGCTGTGGCAAAATTCAGCCCGAGTTCGCAAGATTAACGCTGAAATGCCTTTTTGAGCGTGAAAAAGACATTCTAGAGAAAATTCAGAATGATTTCCGGCACCGGGGATTGCTTGGGTGGGCGGTGCATGGACAGCATTAAAGAATTTCGGGAGGGGGTCTGAAGCCCCATAAGACCCCCCCCCCCCTGGCTACGCCCCTGTAACTGCCTGCTGCTGTTTAATAGATCCTTGGGCACTCTCAAGATGTCGTGATATGTTTTCGCCAAAGGACCTCCGAAACAAACATGACTTGGAAATAAACATGACTTGATTTGATAGCCAGTCTACAAAAGCTTATTCTCGGAGTCGGCGCTTGTGCGAATACACACAGAGTCATTGAAGATAATGCTTATTGTTTACCAGTTATTGATACTACCAAATGCCCACACCCTGAAATAACCACAATTAGCTCGCACACTGATTTGTATAGAAAGGACTGAAAACTCAAGTTAGTATTAGGTCAGGCATTGTCGTGTGCTTTCACTTCTGAGTCCAATCATATGCCACCTCAGTAAACTCAGCTACGTAAACGGAAGCGGTAACCTAAGACAGAAAATTTGGAAGTTGTGCCGTTTCCAGGAGGCCGTTCCATAACAGAGAATTTAAATCTGCCCGACGAAAATATTTTGCAGGGGAAGTGAAATCTTCTCCTATAACATGATCTTCGATAGCGAAAAAGAATTTAGGGAAAAAATTAATTGAGCAGCATAACGCTAAATTCGTCAGAAAAACGTTGGTAAGACCTGAATAGTCGCTCCGCTGAAGACACAGCAAACATAGACGTCTTGGAAACAGCGGCAGTAAAGAGCGCTATGGGGTCCGCATAATACCTCGACAAAAAATAGCGCCCGCGCGAAAGAGTCAAAAGTTCTATGAAGTTGTGCTTTGAATATAGTCCATATCTTTCTTTTATATATGTATTGACGGCACACTTACCAGACATCACCAGATTCTATGGTTTATTTACCGGTCAATGTGCCCTCATTTTCAAACTGAACAATTGTTTCATTCATTATATGCATATCGCCACGGTAGCGGCAGTGTATTCAACACTTTGTATAAAGTTTCAAGGCTTACGCTGTGTATAAATTAAGCATGTGTCAGACAGACTGACGTACTTCAACCTACAATCCAGAGAAATGCAATAGGCACTCCTTCCATACATGCTACGGCATAATTGTTATATTGCCGCACTCAGTGTGTGGCTACAGGTCGGCGTTCTCAAGTTGTAAAATACCCAGTCGTTTCATGGGGCCACTAAGAAAGCACAACACTACGTACAAGAACGTAAAGAAACTTCATGTTATACAAAATGTCATTTATGCACAGAAAGACGGCCGTTTTAATACTGCAAACTAAATCAGCCGCTTTCTATTTAAGAAGTTTGATACAGAGGTTGCGTTTGTACTCTTCTGATATCCAAGAACTCTGGTTTGTATCACATATCGCAATATTTAAAGATCAAGTTGTTTCAGTTAGTTTATACTATTGTTTCGTCGAGAAGGCATCACGCGCAGGAGAAAATTCGCAGAAAGAAATTTAGCAGGCGCAAACTATTTAAATATATGCGCTGCTATTGATAGTATCTTTTACAAAAAAGGTATCCGTGCTGTCGAAAACACTTCTGCATCTCAGTTTCGCAAATTTATGTAGCACAATAAAACGGAAGGTATCTTCAACACGCCTGGGCTATCGAATAACTCCCAAAAAGACACATTAAACGTCTTAACCATCAATGATCAACCGCATATACGTGCATTCCATAAAACATATCGCGAAAACCGAGTGCTTTTGTCAAAACAAAATATTGCGCACCAATTTATGTGTTCCTGTAGACATCGCTTAGACAAAGCTTTAATGCCGTCATGCCTTCGCAATAATATTTATCTAAAGCGTGAAACGACTTGAATATCTGTGGTTGTGATTAGTTAGTATGTGCAATGTGGCATATTTAAAACCACTTTAGTTAACCACACCAATTATTGCAACAATTTGCTGAATAACGAGTTTTTGAGCTTTCTATAGTGGAAAGCTTTCGCTAACTTTCTAGCCCACTTTTGCAGTTGCGAAAGAGAAATCAACATTATTGGAAGCGTAAATAAGTAGTTGAGACCCTGGCAGAAGAGCTAACGTGGACGCCATGTGGCTGCAGTGCTGTTGGCCCACTGTGCCAGCATGGCTTGGTATTCTGGCTCAGCCGTCTTGATCGCACACTCCCAGGGTCAAGTGGCGGTGCTTGCTGAAGAATCGTCCTTTGCGGGTGGTTGGATGGGCACCCCCAAAGTATGTAATCGTGGTCTGCGATTAGTGCTTTGCTGTGCCTGCGATTGTGTTTGAACTGTTGCTTGGAAATTTCAGTCAACCATACGTGGCTTAGTACATATCGAGTCTGTACCTGGCCGTAGAGTCGGGGCCTGCTCCCGGGAGAGTATCGTGCTCGGGAATGGATATACTCTGCACGAATCCTTGTGGAATCACGTGAACTCGGGATATCTTAGGATGGCTTCAAGCCGGCCATCAAGATCCAACGATCCCACCTACTGGTTATCTGCTCCTCGGGTGGCTCGGTAAGTTCCTTCGCTACCCGAGTTGTCGCAATGAGCTGCCACCCACATTAAATTGATAGTAGTGTCCTAGGGTCTGAGAAGTCTGCTTAGAATGGCGCCGATTGCGCCAATAGAGTACCTTCTTATGGCTGATCTAGAATCAGGCACAATGAACTGAAAATCGGGTAGGGACGCGCCCGTGGAAATGGCGGCCTATTCCGCCTCCACAATGGAGGAAGTGTTGACCATGGCGATGATAATGGTCCGAACACTACCACCAACGGCAGCGTTTGTGCAACAGTCGTTGCCCACGCAAGTGGCCTACACGTAGAATGACGGTTTCGTTTTAAGACCTCGCCAGAGCGCATCCGCTCTCACTTTACGTCGATCCGTGTTGTCGTTTCCCAAGTTTTTGGGGAGAGGAGTAGTGGTAAATTTGACATGGATGCGATTATGAATCCAGCACCGACGTGGGAAGTCTCAAACAAAATTGTATCCTAGGGCGTATAGTATTTCCTGTCCTCTGGCAGTTCCACATAGTCTGATCACCTGTGACCATTTCTGTACTTCAATAATTTCCTCTGTCCTCTTATGAATGCCAAGAGCTACCAGGCGATCTCTTTTCGTCCATTTTGGCTGTCCAGTAACCTGTTTATAGTGTTTGCGGATGAGGCTGTTGATCTTTCCAAGGTCAGTTTTCTAGGATCCAGATATGGACATACGCAAGCTGTAGCACTTATTGGAAAGGCATGTATTGGTTGTTATGCTTCATTTTCTTTTACATCATGCCGCCTACTGGACACCCTTCTGAGGAGGTTATTTAGCTACCTAGCGTTCGTCTCAAGCCGACCAATGACTTCGTGATTGTGCGTGTTGTGTTGCACCCGTAGTCGGAGTATCCCAATTTTGTTGTACTGGCGGGACCTGGTGTTCGCTTACTTTTAGGTGAATGGGAGAAGGTATATCGGGGTCTGAGCCCGTTTTCATTTTTTTCAATATGATGGGCATCCCCGACTTTTTCGGCGAGCAGACAAAGCCGTTTCGGCGTGCGTGCTCGTGGATAATATATGGCGGCTGCAACGACTCTATGATTTTAATGCATCACCCAGTGCAGGTACAGACCGTGGCATTATCCGCGTATATTGCATGTTTGGCGTGAGAGATCGTTTGAGTACAGGTGGATATATCTCTCATAGTTACATTGAAAAGGAACGGAGAAAGCACGGCGCCTTGTGACATGCCCTGTGTTCCTAGTTCTATGGTGTCGCTTTCGAACTCCCCCACATGCATAGTAACGGTGCGCCCCTTGAGGAAGGTAGAGACACACCATAGGCCTTATTGCGAACGTTCATCCTAGAAAGGTTTTCGAGCACCGCCCTGTGCGAAACGTTATGGAAGGCTTTGTGAATGTCAAAGCGTAGTATGGTTCTTGCCACACGGTTGGACTTTATCTGTTGAGGACACAAGCTGCCGCGCTACCGAGTCGCTGGGGGCATACACCACCGGACGCCAACTGCCGCATTTCTTCGCATATAGCTTGGCCTTCTTTTTTCTTCTTCCGAAACCTTTATCCACAATGAACTCCCGACCTATATTCGCGGCCAAAGAAACTCGATCTATTTTTCTGAACAAAGCAAAAGCACTGTACTGACGGAGGCCCTTGATCGGGGCCATCTTTAAGCAGGTGTGGAGATTGTTGAGACCAGGTTTCAGAAATGCTGCATATCTAATGAATACACCACCGCGGACAACGTCGTTAGGAGTGCCTACGAAGCATGCGAGAACTATGACTTCGCCGGCAGGTTCGACGAGGATGCAGCTTGTGCCATGGACTAGCAAGATTTAGCACTCGGGCTTACGGTAAAGGAAGGTCTGCCATGTTCCAAGTTTCGTTTTTGTAAAATGGTATGGGTTCACCTATATTCGTGTGCGACCTATTTTCGAGGAAATACTGTAGATCTTTGTAAGGCAAGCGTTGCTGCGCGAGAACCTTTTGGCCTCTGAAGGCTTAGTTCGGTCATTGGAATGCCGCCCTGCGGCGTTTCTGCGTAAAGCCGTTGTGACCTTTTCCTCCGCCATCTGCACTAACGTTTGCGGGGCACGTTCATCCCCGAATTCCCTTCGAGCTTTTTGTCGGGAGGTGCCGTGCCATATTGCCGGCTCACTACGGCTTCGCTTGGACCGGCTCCCACAGTGCGTACGATCTGCCAGATTCTAAAATGAGTAATAGAAGGAGCACGTCATGTTTCCGCAGGCGTCACGAGGCAGAAGGGATGTTCCACATCCGCCACCAAGGCTTGTGAGTGGTGGCGCTGGCTAACACTCGCATGGTTAGTTCTAGTAGTAACGCGTAAATACCTCGGAAAATGTATGGGAAGAAGGCGCCGCGGTAGCTCAATTGGTAGAGAATCGTACGCGTAATGCGAAGATGTGAAATCGTTCCCCACCTGCGGCAAGTTAATTTTTCATCAACATTAAATTCCATTAATTTATAATTTCTTTATTTTAATTAGTAAGTACAAATATTTCGCCGCTGTTGTCCTTGGCGTCTGTGTTTGTTGGCTTCTTATAATATTATTAAGAAAGATGGGGCCCCTCGGTTAAACCCCTTTCTTCTTGTTCAATGGCTGAGCTTGTACGATGAAATTATGGAGTCCGATTAGTTTGCATTGGTGTGGTTTACTGAAAACTGCTGAGTGCATTTGAGAATTGAACTTGTGATCTGCAGCTGTTATAGTGGAAGGAAGATGTTGCATTTCTGAAGAGATTGTCAAATGCTTCAGCAGTCTGCAGAATTTAGTTGTGTAGTGTCCGTTCGCGCTAGCACGAAAAAATGTAGCTTTTATGTGCTGACTAAATATAGCTTATAATACGTTCTGATATAATGCACTTTTACCAAGTTCTATGTGATGTATCCGTTTACGTATCAGGTAATTATGCGCAAAGTTCTTAGCTGCACTGCTGCCTTCTTTAGCATGCTTTGCGATGCGATGGGCTGCATCCCTGGCCTCTCTCCCGGTACTTCAAATTGTGCATGAGAAAAAAAAAATGTTTGGCCGGCTTACTGAAGCGCTGGGGCGGATCTTCAATAGACAAGCAGTTGCTTTTATCTTGTCCCCCAAGCCAACAAAAAGCGAGGTCAAGTTTACTGTGTTAGTTGTATGTGGGTAAATGCAGTAAGCCTGCTGGCACTAAGGTACATCCTGAGCAACATCCAAGTTAGGTTGATTTATAATCAATATAGACGTCATGTGGATATTTTAAATCTAAAAGCAAATGTTCCACAAACGTCCTTTGGACGATTGCTAAGACTGAATGTCCGAGAAGCGTCATACACTCTGACGAAAATGTCCTTAGGATGTACTAGGGATTATGAAATAAGAATGATTCATATTTCAGCATCTCATGCACGTCAAAATATCTCAGAATGACGTTCATGGGACGTTTCTCAGAACTTCAATTGGCGTGCATGGGACGATCCAATGATCGTCCAAGGATGATCTACAGGATTTTACGTATGCCCTAGGGACTTTCCAATGTTCCGTTTAGGACACCTGGTCGACATCTATTGGACGTTGGTGGTGAAATCGGTGGTTCTTCTGCCGTTACTATCTCAATGGTCATCATTCGCTCGTCGTCAAGCAGTCCTCATCGCTATGCCTTCAGCCAAAGCATGTCGGTGATAACAACTTTTGCTGCCATCTGCCGACACTATTTATGACATCACGAGCATAGTTTGGCAATATTCCCAGTGTGCTCCTTTGACCTTGTAGCCCGAATAAGCTATTAGCTTACTTTGCCTCGTTTTCGAAGGTTTCTACAACCAATTTATTGCTCTAATTGGTATGCTTGGAAGAGCAAGTACTGAGCTACTATTTTCTTCTTCGTGTATGCAAGACGCGTTCTGTATTAAAGTGTACTTAGCTCGCTAATACTAATTCTTAATTTACATTGTTTATCCCATTTTGTGTAAGTATTGTAGCTTTTCTTACTTATGGCATAATTTCGAAGGAATAGTATTCTTCGGCTCTTTTGCCCCATTTCGAGGTGGTAAGCGGCGATCGCTATTCCACCAGCAATTCAAGGGCGCTGATGCGAATGACACGTTCTTAGTGGAACCGAGTTGCAGGGCGGGTCAACTATTGGAGCTCTTTCAAACGCACACGAGGTTTCACGATTGCTTTGTGTCCTCTGAATGCTCACATGTTGTGGTGGAAAGCTGTAGGAACACAGTCCTCCTCATCTCCAGCCACCATCTCCCCCTGCGATGGGTGTGGGAGAGAGTTCAGTAGAGGAGAGAGGAAGGTAGCAGTCACGTTTCACGCCGGCACTCGCGGCGATGGGGACAACACACACGTAATGTTCACTTTCATGAAGGAAATTACAATTGCTGACGAAGAAGATGAGGTTATAAGCGACGCCGAAAGCGCAAGCGCATTTAACATCGCTTTTGATAGTGTATGCACTCATAAGTGTCACATGCTTTCTTCCTTACAAAGAACGGCCACCAGTAAATTAACTATTCCCAAGATTGTATTTTCCACAAATCTCTATTATTTCAGATTGAACATCTCAAGATCACATCGTCAGCTAACTACTACAAACATTTACTACGAAATACTACGAACATTTCTGAAAAATTCCAGTCTTTTGTATTATGAGTCCCTTTCGAGAGGACACATACCTGGTTATTGCAAAGTGGGAAAGGTCATTTCCATCCATAATTCAGGCAATATACCGTTACCACTGAATTATCGTCAAATACCTTTAACAAATACTTAAAAAAGCAGCACAAACAATGGCATACAGTAAAGGTGCACACAATACAGCGCTTGTGTCGTGTGCCCCATTTCTGAGTACCGTTATTTGCGCTGTTTGGAAATATGTGTTCATATCAACAAGCCCGGCTAGGCACTATTCTGAAATATTTAACAAGTACACTCTAAAATCTCGAAACCTCATTGATTGTTAAAATATGAACTTCCTAAGCTCGAACAATTTCTTTATTCCTTCACAGCACAGTTTTTTAATGGCTTATCCTGCGAAACTCAGCTACCTAACTTCCTTCATTATTTACCTTAAGATACCTTAAGATGTCTGGGGCTACCTCGCAATGCTTCAACCGTGGCAACAATTGCCACCGCGAGAGACCACCCAATAAGGACATATATAGATATCGACGCACTCCGGGTGCATGTTCGCCATATATCCTGAGTCCCTGACCACCATCTCGCTCGACTGCCTGAGAAAAGACCCAGGGCAGCGTTCTCCATATCAATTGCGGCAAACCGGCACTCTTTGTCTTTGAGGCACTGACCCGCAACAAGAACGCCATCCCCTATGTGGTGCTTGAAGAAGCCTCCTGTGTACCTTGCTGTTCCAGGAATAGTGAAGAAAGCTAGCCTGACCACCGCGGCTCTCAAGCAGATCACATTGGAACTTCTGCATTGTTCATACGCTAACCGAATTCATGTTTACACGGATGGTTCCGTTTCGGAAAATTCTACGGGCGCCGTTGTTCTACCATCTCAATCGGTCGTCATCAAGTTTAAGACATCACACGTAACGACATCTACAGGCTCTGAACTGGCCGCTCTTCGCGCTGCTGTCGAATACATTGAAAAAGAACCGCCCAACAAATGGGCAATATTTTGTGACTCGAAAGCAGCCCTCCAGAGCTTGAGAAGTTTACGACGTGGCAATTATGAACAGCTGGTGTCACAAATCAACGAAACCTGCCATTGCGCTTCTGAAAGAGGACATGATATCATATTTCAGTGGCTGCCGGGACATTGTGGCATCGTTGGTAATCACCTCGCCGATGACGCTGCCCGACGTGCCCAGGCTGGCTCACCGACACTCCTTATACCTTTATCCAGAGTCGACGCTGCAAGAGAGCTTCGCAGTCTCGCTCGTACAATCACGTTAGGTTGCTGGCATACACCTCAGAACTCTAAGTGTCGTTTACACAGCCTCGACCCATCACTGAAACTTACATTACCAGCGAACCTTCCACGACGTGACGCAACACTGCTGCGTAGGCTGTGGGTAGGAGTAGCATTCACCAACTCCTACAGCTATCGCATTGGAATGGCGGATTCACCAATGTGCGCTAAGTGCAAGTGTGAAGAGACCATCAGTCACCTTCTGTGCCACTGTTCTCGCTTCGATAATCAACGCGAGACTCTCCAGTGTGCCTTAAATAGACTGGATGACAGGCCATTTACGGAAGCGAAGATCTTGGGAGCCTGGCCTCACAGTTCATTAGCCCAGAAAGCAGTTCGAGCGCTTTTTCGCTACCTGAGGGCAACAGACTTGAGTGCCTGACTATAGACATCCTACATCTAAGTTCTCTCTCTCCCTCTTTCACTCCCCATTCCCCTCCCCACGTGTAGGGTAGCAAACTGGACTCAGTCTGGTTAACCTCCCTGCCTTTCCGTCTTCCCTTCTCTCGCTCTCTCTCTCTCGCTCTACCTTAAGATACGACCATTTTTTACAAACTGATGCCATCTTCTTAGATTTCTCGAAGGCTTTCAATAAAGTGTCTCATTAGCTTCTTCTAATTAAACTTTCTGGCTTAAACATGCATCCGCCTGTCCTTAACTGGATTGAAGCTTTTCTCAGCGATTGTTACCAATCTGACTTTGTTAATCAGCAACTTCTAACTCTTTCCTGGTAACGTCCCGTATGCCCCAGGGGTTGGTACTGGGGCCCCTGTTGTACTTAATATACATAAATGACTTGTCTTCAGGTATGACATGTCGCGTCCGTATGTATGCGGACGACTGCATCACTTATCCTACTATCATTAACCCTCTTGAGCAGCAAGCTCTTAAAAATTATCTTAACTGCGTTCAAGTATGGTGTGACCAGTGACTCATGACACTTAACCCCACTAAATGTAAATCAGTGTGTTTATCGCGTCGTAGTAACCCATTATCTTTTCCTTACGCTGTAGGTAACGTTAATGTTTAGAGTGTCGAAGAATACCGGTACTTAGGAGTAGCATTGTCATATGATCTCACGTGATGCTCACATATCTTTTCTTTTATTGTACCCTAAAGTTCATTTTACAGGCACTACATAGGGGGTTTCGTAACATTACGTAACGTATCACGGTGAATAAATAATGAAAATATAAAAGCAAGACAAGCGCCATTTACTGAGAACGTAACTTGCTAAAACATACAGAAAAATGCACGGCAAACACTGGAAAAAGTAGAACTACACTGGTAGTGACAACAAATGAATAATACCATTCTAAGCAGTCGGAACAATACAATTCTAACAGTTGGCACGCAATGAGCACTTCAGTTTGCTAACAAAAGCGTCGTCGCTGTTGACAGAAACGATTTCCGCAGGCAGCTGATTACAATGGTAAATGGCAAGCAACAATGGTGAATGACGCACAAGCTCGGTACGAGCGATCTTTGGTTGTACTTTAAAGGCATGGTCTAATCGGGAAAAGATGGGATGGGCCAGTTTGATATGAGATTCTGTGAATGACGCAGGACTGCAATAAAGTCGGTGACAGTGAGATAACAGGGTAAGAAGTCGTCGCGTTTCAGGTGAACATAAATTTAGACGCGATTCGATATCAGTAGCGCTGTAACAGCGAGAGTATTTCCTTGTGATAAACTTAGCGGCCTTATTCTGCAGTGATTCGAATTTCCCGGCAAGGTATGCTTGATGCGGGTTCCAGATGATGGCGGTGTATTCTAGTTGCGGTCTGACTGAGGTAGTGCGTATTAATAGTTTTGTTACCTGATTTGAGGAACGTAAGTGACGCCTAATAAAACCCAAGATCTTCAATACTTTGATGGTGATGTAATCAATGTGTTTATGCCATGTCAGGTCTGAAGAAATATGAACGCCTAAGTATTTTATTGTAGGAACTTTCTGAATGGACACGTTATTGATAGAATAAAAGGAGAACACAACCACTGCTGGCGTGGTAAATGTTACAGCTTTTGTTTGGCAAACATTAATCTCCATCTGCCATTGTTCGCACCACTTAGCGATTTCGTCAAGATCGGACTGCAAGGCATTAGTATTAAAAGGGTCATTAATTTATCTGTAAATAACGCAGTCGTCGGCAAATAGTCTAATAGTGGAAGTAAGGTAGCTGCTTATGTCATCGATATAAATAACTAAGAGAATCGGGCCAAGTCCAGAACCTTGCGGTGCACCAGCCTTTGCACGGGTTAGAGCAGAACAAGATCCATTGGCAGAAACAAACTGGTGTCGGTTAGTTAAAGATTACCAATCAAGCTAAGGAAATTCTTTTTTATATAAAGATTTATGGTTTCATTGTAAGACGAGCTTGAGCAACCCTGACGAACTCTTTTGCGAAGTCGATGAAGACGGCATCAATTCTTGTTAGGTGATGACCGGCGTTATGAAGATCGGCAACAATTTCAAACAATTGTGACTCGCAGGTATGACCCCGAAAGAACCCATCTTGGTTTTGAAAAAAGAAGTTGTGCTGATTCAGGTACGTCAGTATTGGCGATGATATTATATGTGTTGCAGCATTTTGCAGGCGTATAGGGCTATAATTTTGATAGGCCTAAGAATGAGACGAACCTATAAGATTAAATATAGGTATAACAAGAGCTATTTTCCAGGCGGCAGACACTTTTTGTGTATCCCTAGACTACTGAAAAATTGCAGTGAGGATACGAGATGTCACTGATTTAGTTAGCTTCAGTAGATTTGGGCATGCATTGTCACGTCCGGGGGCTGAATTTTTTGGCAAACGATCAATAGCTTGCTCAGTTACTTCCTGCGTAATCAGAATGTCAATCATGACCGCGTTAATAGTAGCAGAATTTACACCTGGGGAATCGGTGTTTCGTTAGCAAACACGAAGATCGAAAATAAGCTCAATTTGGTGGCAACCTCACATGGTTGAATAAATTCGCCGTTTTCTGCTATCATCAAAGGACTAGATGGAGGAGGCTTAGGATTTATTACTTTCCAAAATTTTCAGTGTTCGTTTTCACTAAGGTTGATAGATCATGATTAAAGAATTTATCTTTGGCTCTCTCAATTTCTGTTTGACATAGTTTTGACTGAGTGCGGTAGTTATTCCAATCACCTTCAGATACCGAGTGTTTTGCCTTAGTGTAAAAATGCTTCTTCTTGCCAGTGCATCGTTTAACGTTGTAAGTGAACCACACGCTCTGTGATGATGTCGTGTTAGTGATTTTTGGAATGTGTCTTTGCTTTAGTTCGGTGAGTTTAGCGCTTAGTAGATTCCAGTTGTCATTCGTATTGCGGTCTGGCAGCGATTGGCAGCGCAAGAACGATGACAATTCACTTATCAATCAGTCCAAACTTTCTCGTGTATAGCCGTAAATAGTTATTTTTTTCGGAATTCCTGATTTCTTACTTCCTAATGAGTATCCGCAATGAAGAGCAATATGATAACGGATAGATTCCAAAACATGCACTGGCATTTATTTAGGATGCGTTGTCAAGACAAGGTCTAGAAGCGATTTGCCGCGTGTCGGAGCTGAAACAATCTGTGATAAATAAACCGAACTGAGAAATCAAGCAGAGGAATTCTTTACATTCATTTTTCCTAGCACAGCCGTCGGCTGCGCACGTCCGCGAATTTATGCCTGGATAGTCAAAGCCCCTAGCAAGGATTGTTACTGAGTTGGGGTATTTATTGTGTATTAAGCTAAGCGATTCCTTCAGATCTACAATGAATTCACCATGCGAATCCAGCGGACGGTAAAAAACGCTGACGACGCAAGTAACAAAAGCAGGCAGTCGCAATGCAAGCCAGATGATCTCAAAGGACATTTCACCATCATAGTAGCGTCTGCTAGCCATACACTCGGCTTTCTAAACTGTCATTTAAGTCACGTGCCTCAACGTCTAAAGTTGCTGATTTAGAGTTCGATTATGAGACCAAAACTTTAGTGCGCCGCATTCACCTGAAGCCCGGATCAGGTGTACCTTATAAATAAAATTGAGGGACCGCATAATCGAGCAGCCCTATTGATTTATTCATCTTATTCGTATTATACCAATGCACCATCGTTAAAACCAGGATAATGTCTATTGTCTCTTGCAGATCGTTCCCGCATGGCATATCTAGCCCTGATCCATAAGTTTCATTACAGCGCTCGAGACCGCCCAAGCTTCGACATCCCACCAGCACGCACATCTCATCGTACCGGTCACTCCCTTCAAGTCGCCTGGCCAGCCACGCAGCCGGGCTGCGGCATCATCCGCCTCCTTTTTTCAACGCGCAGCATCCGATTGGAATGACTTTCACACAGCGTTGATGCCCTCACCTGTCCGACAATATTTCTTCAAAATGGAACAGACGACCTGTCGTGGAATTAACATGTGGTTGCTTTAGTTAAAAACCTAATTTATTCCATTTTTTTTCTGCATATCCGCAAGTAATGTAACACGCCCTACAGGGGTCCTCACGGCAACAAAATGAAATCAAATGAAGCAACGTGCACTTGCCATTAGGTGCAGCCATCTTTACAACTGCAACAAATGTGATAGTCATAGAATCTGTTCGCTGTTGAATTACGCAATAAAATGACAAACAGTGCCTACATATTCTCACTGCAACAAATAAAAGCCTTTAGGTGCATCATTACTTTAATAAATTGAATTCCTTTCTACAAGCATTCTATATTTATCCCATATTGACCGTCATCGTCGTTGGTTTCTGCATTATTCTGTTGTGCCCTTCAAGCATTTAAAAAGCAGATAGACAACCAACTAAATTGAAATCCACAGAGCGCTCGTTATTCACAAGTCTGTGTGTCTCTTCGTCTAATTCTATTGTCCATATTTGCAAAGGTCAAGGTACAATGACTTTCTAATAATTCGTCACGAGGTGTACTAAATACTAAAGGAAGGGTTGTTTCAAGCCGCGGTAACAATTCTTTCCTGAAAGCACCTCCTTTACAAAGAATTCGGAATTCTTCAACGTTTGGTTAGGGAATTCCATGGACGCAGAGAATGTAAGCGTGAGGAAGAATCCCAACACAATATTTATCTTTGAGTTGGAAAATGCGTCCCCGCATCATGAACGTCGGAATGCGAAGTGCGACGGACCTACTGCTCGCCTTTAAGCATCAGTTGAGCGCTTTTACTGCATGTACTGTTTCACGTGATTACTTTGTGGCTCCGTTTCGTACTGTATGATAACATTAACTGTGCTTTCTTTTTCCTGGCAAAGTAAATACGAAGTAGAAGGACATTCTTCCAACAAGCAGCGGAAAACGCGATAAGATGCGGGTCGCAAACTAGGATGCGCTGGTCTAGCAAGCATGTCGGACTTGTGGGGAAGTCCACAGTTCTAGGAATGAAACGACTCACTGCGTTCCAATGCAATGGAACGCATAGTGGGCCTGCTTTGAAAAGCCCATTGTGGGAAATGCCGAGTCCTACCAAGCGTTTCTAAAGCCACGCTGCGTCGCGCATATAAAAACCCTACTCGCAGCTGTTTCGCTATCGCACCCAAGCGCGCGTTTTGACCGTTCGCCTCAGTACTACCTGGTTTCGAAAGTGAAGACACCCTTTTGGGTAGCAAAGCACCCATGTTTGAAGTCAGCCCTACATTGGTGTTTTTTTTTTTTTTTTCACGTATTCTTACGTTACCGAATATGGTACAGACATAAAAACAGGTTATTTTTATTCCTGTCTGTCGGAATGCCTCTAAGGAATCTAGTATACTGTATCAGGTAGCTTCCTGACTGCCAGGGTGGCACGGCCGATTCAGGCACTCAGTCTTTAGCCGTGTCTCTCAAGGCAATATTGTGCCGCATTTGCCTTGAATAAACCAACGAAATAAAAAAAAGAAGAAAGGAAAAAAGAAAGAAAGAAAGAGAGAAACAGAGAACAAAAGAAAGGAAGAAAGAAAGGAAGAGAGAAAGAAAGAAAGAAACAGAAAAAGAAAGAAGAAATGAAAGAGTCTGCGAATAATCGATTTTTCGAATACGGATGAATGGTATTTCCTTTCGTTTCGCATTAGGTTCGAGCATTCACTGTTCGAAGGTGTCGAACGTTCGCTTTTATCCGAAAATAAGTAATGAAGACGCTTATTGGTCCACAGGAGAGAACGCAGATGCCGTAGGGGCTATTTCGAATGACTGTGCTACTCCGGAGGGGCATTTACCCTGTTAAAACGCGTGGAATAGCTAGCTTCTGATTAATAGTTTCATTCAGTCATTATGCTTGCGTCGCCTTTACGCTGCTTACCATTTTCCGATTTAGGCAAAACGATTTCCACTTTTAATATTCTCGACAGCTATACGCCACTTTAGAATGAAGTGGGGTGCTGTATTACTTCGCTCAGTTAACGAGTGCGGTAGTTTACGCTTATATGGTGGCTCGCAGTTCAGTGTGCCTCATCGTTGACCTTGTCAGGCAGTTCTTGATAAAATTACCTTAGTTGATCTTTTTCTTCTTTTACCACCCTCTCAGTAGCATATTGGGCTTCCATTTGTGCGCTGATACTTTGTACTTGACTTGGTCTTCTCCTTTTATCCGGCACCCCTAGAAATTAGTTCTCTCCCAATTTCTTGTATGTTTCGGAAAAAATATACTTCATGGTCAGTTCATCCTAAACTTCCAACTTCATCACGCACGTCCAGCCATCTTATGAGTTAGGTTTTTATTAACTTTTGTAGTCGGGCACGCCGTCTTTTCACGCACATGCGCGGCCTCATCCTATCAACCTTTCGGGAAGAACAGTTCTTCTGGCAAAATTGTTTCAGTATCAGCCTTTGTGGTGGGCTATCAGCAGTGTACATATATTCCTATATATATGTACTGATGTCCCTTGACTGCAGGTTTTGTTACAGGTGCCCGTAGATAATGTTTTTCTTTTGTAGTTTACATTGCAATATTCGTATGGCATTGTCCGCTTTTTCTGTGTATACTGTGTTATTCCTCCGTATCTGCACAACCTGCCAATTAGCTAGAATTTCGTATTGTTATGAGTAGTTTGACGTCCTCTATAAAGGCGAGGGCCTGACGGAATACCGTCTAGTCGGGGAAGCTGATTGTCCATAAAACACACGGCATTGACCAAGGTATGTTCAAATAACACACGTTCAAATAATTTCTAAATGACGTTCAAATATATTCGAATAAGAGCCTTGTTCACAAGGATAGCAAACGGCGAATACACTCGTTTGAGTAAGTGTTATCCAGTGCCGCAGGCATCACGTGTATAAGGATGGGGAGGGGGGGGGGGGGGAGTCGCGGGGGGTGGCTGAGTGCCAGTATGCTTATTAAGAATGTGCGCAGTGTTTTGAGTGAAAAGATTCCAAGTGCAATCGTGGGACCAGATTTCTTTCGCTAACGATGATGCACGCATCGCCCCAATTGATCACGGGCCCAATAAGCGCAGCCAATGCCTCCTTTACTAAATGGCCGCCGCGTTGCTCGCTTTCCCATTGTAGTGGCGGTTCCCTTAGTTCAGCATAAATTCTGTGAGGCGGTGCTCGTTGCCTCTCCAACTTCCGGCGGATGCGGCATCGGCGGCCGAATGCTTCCGCCCGCACGTTATTAATATTATTATTATTATTTTTATTTATTATACCCTCAAGGTACGGTTGTACATTGCAGAGGGAAGGGGCAAGGTGAATACAGAGGCAAATCACAATATAAGGAAGGCAGGCAACAACATGGCAAAAACATTGTGCACAAAAAAATAAGAATGGTAAATAGAAACTTTAAAGCGTGGCAAAAATACATGGCGCAACAAAAAAGAAAGGAAAGAAAGAAAAGAACATTCCATATAAAAATACAAGCCATAACTTAAATTTATGGCATAATAGCAGTTATTATACAGAACAAGCAAACGCAACATTAATTTATAACATGAAACTTTGAAGTGTGGTTTTAAAGTTATTGCTGTCAGTTATGCTTGTAAGTAACGCGGGTAAGTTATTCCAATCTTTGATCGTTTGGGGAAGAAATGAATATGAAACGTCGACGGTGTTGCAGTGCGGAATGTTTACCTTTTGGCGGTGGTCAATGCGAGATTATATGTATGGTGGCGATTGAACAAAGATAGAACGTAAATATGTGTTGTGGTAGTAGATTTTATGGAAAAGACATATGCGAGATAGTTTCATACGCATTTTCTATATGCGCAGGCGTGTGTTGTCGAGCATTATCGCAGGCCTCCGAGACGGTGACAGATGCCATGGTAATTTCAGGGGCTGCAGCACGTGTTTGAAGTAGCAGGCGTTCGCCATCAGAGGCGCTCGTTGTCTTTTCGCGGAGACGTGAAAAGGGAGAGGGCACGGAAATGAGTTTACCGGAGCACGCCGCAGGCATCCAGTAGAGGAGACATTGGCGCAGTATGCCCTGCCAGAGCCTTGGACGACACGATGGTGCCTATCGACACTTCTTCACATCATTGAAATGTTCCCGGAGCTTTCATTCGAAAGTGCCGGTTTGATCCATATATACGTATTGGCAGTTCATGCAAGGAAATTTGTACGCCACCCCTGCAAAATTCGTTCTCTCCATGTTGACCTTGACATTCGTAAAGCTGCTACCGAGCTTCAGTGCCGGGACGTGTGCCGCTTATACGTCGTACTTGCGCACAACCTCAGAGAGCGCTTCAGTGAAGCCCGCAACTATTGGCATCGACGCCCGTTTTTGAGTAGAGCGGGTTCTCAGTTGCGCCTAGTGCGTCCGCTGTCGTGCAGAGTTCATGAATGACTAAGGGCATCCGCCCGCAGCAAGTTCCCGTAAAAGGGTTTCCACGTCCCCCCGTGCGTCTTCTTGCATGGGGCAAATTTGCAGCGCTGGTCGCACAAGTGTCAAGACGACCGAAGGTTTACGGCGAGAAGGATCCACAGATTCAAAGTTCAGAAAGTGGCCAGGATGCGTATTTTGTTCTGTAAATGTTCAATGTCAAGTGGTTACCGTCTCGGTTTACAAGTACATCATGGAACGGAAGGCAGAGGTTCGATTCATCTTCCACTGCAACCTGGTCTTTTGTTCTTTCTTTCTATGCTCTTCCGTTCATTCTTCCATTCATTCCTTTGCTTCATCTGTCACATGCAGCCATCGCATCTTTGCTCGCTTATGGCGTTATGATCCTTTTGGTATGTTGATATTTTCTTTCGGTTCTTCCTTTTTTTCAGTGTATTCATTCATATTTATGCATTGTACATTTGCTTGCTTACGGGGGTATGAACCATTCCAGATGATGATAATTTTTTAGCGGGTATGACCAAGACATGAATCAGGGAAAAGCGGCCGAAGAAGTAGAATAACAGTTGATTTAATGAAAGATGGAGGGGATATCCTGCTTTAAAAGATTGCGGCCCTTTATACGATACATCTCCCGACTTCAATAGCTCTACAGAACTAGAAGAGTGTCAACATTATACTAAACCAAGAAAATGCAGACGGTAAAGAAGTGAAACATTAAAGGCCCATTAGCTTACTTCCAGTATTGTATACAATATTAAACAAGATAATTTCAAATGGAATAAGGGCAACACTTTGCATCAGTCAACCAAGAGAACAGGCAGGCTTTAGGAACGAATACGCTACAATAAGTCATATGAATGTCATCAATGAGGTAATCAAGAAATATACAGAGTACAATAAACCTCTCTATATGGCTGTCATGGATCACGAAAATTCGTTTGATTTCCTAGACTTACCAGCAGTCATAGAGGCATTACTTAATCAAAGAGTACAGGAGGCTTACATCAATGTATTGGAAAGCATCTATAGATTCCACAGCTACCTTGATTCTCCACAAGAAACGTACAAGGATGCCTATAAAAAAAGGGTCAAGCAAGGAGGCAGGATCTCTCTAATGCTATTTACTGCATGCTTGGAAGAAGTATTCCAGATATTAAGCTGGGAAGGCTTAGGAGTGAGGATGAACGGCTAATATGCCAGCCACCTTCGGTCTGCAGACGACATTGTCCTCTTCAGCAACCTTGGGGTTAAATAGCAACTAGTGATTGAGGACTTTAACAGAGAAAGTGTAAGAGTGTGGTAGAACATTAATATGCAGACGACAAATATATTGCCCAATAACCTGGCCAGAGAAGAAAAGTACAGGATCGCTAGTCAGCCTCTAGAGTTTCTGAAGCGGTACCTTTATCTAGGTCAAGTATTCACAGGGGACCCTGATGACGAGAAAGAAATTTACAGAGTAAGATAAATGAGATGGAATGCATACGTCCGGCATTGCCAGATCCTGACTGGGAGCTTACCACGAACATTGAAAAAAAAAAGAAGGCGTACTGTCACTGCGTTTCACTGGTGCTAACATATGGGGAAGAAACTTGGAGGTTGACAAAGAAGCTCGAGACCAAGTTAAGGACCGCGCATAGAGCGATGGAGCGAAAGATCTTAGGCGTAACGCTAGGAGACAGCAAGTAAGTGGTGTGCATCGCAGAGCAAACGGGGACAGCGGATATTCTAATTGACATTAAGAGAAAAAATGGACCTGGGCAGGCCATGTAATGCGTTGGATGGATTACCGATGAACCATTAGAATTGCAGAATGGGGACCAAGAGATGGGAAGCGCAGTCGAGGACGGCAGAAAAGTAGGTGGGGTGATGAAATGAGGAAATTTGCAGGCGTAAGTTGGAGCCAGTTGGCCCAGGACAGGGATAACTGAAGATCGTAGGGAGATGCCTACTTCCTGCACTGTACATAAAAATAGCCTGATGATGAGGAGGTGGAGGAGGAGGATAAACCCCTGAAGGAGAGCTTAAAGATCGCATAGGTCGATGAAGTTGCAGCCATCAGCAATTTATTTGTCTGCTCTAATTTTACAGAAGCTACAACGATGGTGCGGCTTTCCGAACCAACTATTAATCCGAGTCTTTCCAGGAAAGCAGGTGCAGCTCAAGGGTCTCCTCGAGAAATTCAGGGACTGTTTTTTCGTCGTCATCAAGGATACGGCGATCACCTGTTGCTAAGCATCGCATAATAACCGAGAAATCCATTCGACCATTCCGTGAAAGATGGTATCGAGTTTCCACAGGAGAACGAGGGGCCACAACGCAACAAGTTGACGAAATGCTGCGCGACGAAATTATCGAGCCATCCAGCAGCCCGTGGGCACCTGCTGTTGTCATGGTGGAAAAGAAATCAACGATGATTACGATACTCCACTGCGGATGCTCTACTTGGCATGCGGCGCCGTCACTTTATAGAATACGGTCTGCGTGAGCCACGCATTCCCATGTTCACGCTTTCTTTCTTCAAGTTACTCTATAGGGCTCCGGCAGGGAGCGGGAACCATATACAGTAACTCGATTCTTTCTGAACAATGAGCGACGCGACCGGCAGAAATGCTTCGCCTGTCGCTGCTGCTAAACGAGCTACCCGTGCAGAGGCTCCGCGCCGCCGCCGAGAGCACCTTGTCTTTCAGAATCAAATTCTTTCCCATAATATAGAGCGAATTCAAAACACCTAAACAAATGCGCTCGAAATAAGCATTAGGGAGTACCGCAATCGTGCGTGACATTTTTCGCGCCGATTACCGTCGCTTCAACGAAGTCACGAAGAACGACGTACACCTCTTCCACGCTTAGACGACGGACAGGGCGGGCTCTGTAATGCGAAATACTTTCAGCCGGTAGACCTCAAGACTGGTTACTGACAAATCGAAGTCGACGAGACGGATCGAGAGAAAACCGCCTTCAACACTACGGGCCGCCTCTATGAATTCAAGGTCATCCCATTGGATCTTTGCTAGGCTCCCGCAGTGTTCCAGCGCGTAATGGGCGCTGTGTTCGCTCGCTTGAGGTGGCAGAACTGCCCCGTCTACTTTGATGATGTCGTCGTTTTTTGTAGAAGCTTCTACGAGGACTTGAGAAGCCTTGAAACAATACTAGGAACATTAAAGTCTTCCGGACTCACTTTGAAACCGGAGAATCATCACTTTACGTATAAAGAGGTGCTGTGCCTGGGCTACGTCATCAGAATATCAGGAGTACTCCGAAACCTGCAGAATATAGCTGCCATGGGGAAATTTTAGCAACCCATCGACAAGAAGGCAATGTGTAGATTCCTTGGCAGGTGTGGTCACTACGAATGCTTTGCCAAGGACTCACGAACAGCCGAGCTCCTGGCTCATTTAACTAAATGTGATGTCGAGTTCAAGTGGGAAGCGCCGCAGGTGAACGCATTTCAAGAACTCAAACGAGGCATACAGTCGCATCGGTACTTGCGCAATTTGACGAGGACGCCAATACAGGAATCCACACTGACGCCAGTAGTAAAGGCCTCAGCGCCGAAGTAGTCTCGAGGAAAGGCGGACTTGAACGTATGATAGCTTACGCTAGCCAGTCGCTGTCCCTAGCAGAAGGCAATTTGCGACCAAAAAGGAATGCCTCGCCATTATTTGGGAGACATCGAAATTCCGCGCTTAGCTATATGACAGGCCCTCCAAAGTCATAAGCGACCATAACGCGTCGTATTGGCTAGCGAGCTCAAAGGAGCATCAGAATGCAGAATGCCGTGGGCGTTGGAGCCTCTGACTACCAGAATATGTCATCATCGTAATTAAGAAGTCCGGACGAAAACACTTTGATGCCTGGCTCGCGGTCCCGTAAACTCGCCGCCCCAACATGACCAAGACAAGAACGTCTTTCAAGCAACAGTAAGCGTACTCGACTTGCTGAGCTGCAGTGAGCAGACGCGGAACTAAGAAGCCTTGCTGTGTACTTTCAAGGCAAAACCAACATTGCCCTGAGTTTATTTAGGCACGGATTGTCTTCGTCGTTTTGCGACCCGATGTTCTGGTGAAGAACTTTTCACCAGCCTGCACAAGCTACATTCTCTTCGTGCCCACAGTACCGCGGTCAGAAGTCGTGCACGCCTTGCACAATTATAGGATATCGCGGCACCTCGGGCTTTCCCGCACGTTCGTAAGAATACACGAGAAGTACTATTGTCCGCGCCTGAACACCGACGTCCCCTGTTACGTGAAGATATGCCAAGATTTCCAGCGACTCAAGAGCACAGCGACAAAGCCGGCAGGATTGCTGCAGCCGATTGAGCCTCCTTGCCGACGTTTTGAGCAAATCAGGACGGATTTGTTTGGGTCCCTTCCTATGCCGACATCTGGAAACAAGTGGATCGTCGTGGCGAGCGACTACGCCAAAATGAGAGCCCTGCTCAAAGGTAGTGCAGTAGGAGTAGCGAAAGTTTCTGTCTGGAACAACCTGCTGCGACACGATGCGCTAGAAGTCCTTATTACCAACACAGGAGCGGCTTTTACAGCTGAGCTTACTCAAGACAATTTGCGGTATAGCCAGACAAGTCACTGGAGGACCACTACTTACCACCCACAGACGAACGACCTAATGGAAGGTCTGAGCAAGACACTCGCCGACATGTTAACCATGTACGTACGTCAACGTCGAACACAAGACTTCGCATTCCGTATGTCACCTCCGCTTACAACAGGGCAGTGCAAGAAACAGCACAGATCACGCCATTCAAGCTGGTTTACAGCAGGAACCCGACTACAACTCTCGACGCCATGCTGCCACATGTCACCGAAGGAGAAAATATCGACGTCGCCGCCTATCTTCAGCGCACCAAAGAAGCTCACCCGTGTATCTATCAAGAACCAGCAAACGACCGACAGCAGGCGCTACCATCTTGGATGATGCTACGTGGAAAATCAGCCCGGCGTTCTTGTTTGGGCTGGAAGTTTGAAGTATATTGGTCCTGCCTGCTTACAGGAACTGGAGCAGAGACTAAAACCTACATTGCCTGACAAAACGTCTCTGCTCCTATTGCAGTTCGGCACGCAGGCCGATATACATGACAAAATATTGTACCTTAACCATTTGAACAAATATATTTTCACAGCAGATAAAGAGTGCGTAAGAGTTAGGACCACGGCATGCCGATGAGGCGAGAAACCTTATTATTAAATTATGGGGTTTTACGTGCCGAAACCACTTTCTGATTATGAGGCACGCCGTAGTGGAGGACTCCGGAAATTTCGACCACCTGGGGTTCTTTAACGTGCACCTAAATCTAAGTACACGGGTGTTTTCGCATTTCGCCCCCAACGAAATGCGGCCGCCGTGGCCAGCGAGAAACCTTGACCACGATATTTCAGACACTACAAAATCATCCGTTGTATTGGGGCAGTGAACTGTAAGGTCGTTCCAGAGTGCATTTCGCAATCAGAGCGGCGCCCTTCGGGAACTGAAGCAGTCCATGTTGTGCGTCTTGAGCCATTGTACAAGCGCTAACTCTGTGACTTCGTTTCATTGTTTGTTTGTTACTTTCTTAACTGCATGTGCTTGAGTTTCTTGCATTCTTGTTCCTAGTAGCGGGACGACACTTTTTAATAGGGGCATTGACACGTGTACTTGTTTATCATTTTATTCAAAACTGCGTTTCACCCGCTAAGAACTTAAATTTAATGCCGAGCGCAAGACGCGCAAGCACGGTTGGAACTTACCGGTTATATCTTACTGGCTCATTCTATCTGTTGCCTATGTTCTTGCTCGACATACAGTAATCATATTGCATGGGCGACACGAACTATGTATCAGTTTCTCCAAACTACGCGGGCACCAGCAATTGCGCTGGAACCTTCGACGAGTTATGTATAAAAGCCGACGCGCTTGACTCGCTGATCAGATTTCGACGGTTAGCGACATTTTTCGCTGCTGTCGTTTGCATTTGTTTGCACAAGTTTGCCGAATAAGAAGTTAGTGTCGTCATTCACAGTTCTGCTACTGCTGCTACTGTGTTCTTCACGGTCACCACAACGCGACAACACGTTCCAGCCTGTACACGCGGTTTGGGTCTGCCTGCTGTTCTCTAGATGGCAGAGAGAGCGGCTGCCGCGCGAGCAAAGTGAGCTGCAGCGGCTCGCTCTGCTTTTCACGTTGTCGGGGGCCCATGGATACCGTCGGCTCGGACCATGGGCGAAGACGATGAGTTTGCAACGCGGTTCAGGTACCCGGCGGATGACCTCTAGGGCATCCCCACAAAGCATGAGGTGGTGTTCTCCCACAAACCCGATGTAGAAATGTCGTGTTAACACCATGGTGCTGCTCGGAAAAGTACTGTCATTGCTCACCAGAGTAGTGGCACCGTGCTCAAAAATGATGTCATCCAAAACGAAATACCCAACGCAGATCGTTTGTTAAACACTATTTTAACGAAACCTCGGCTCACAGATCGCAATATAGTCGGTTTGTAGCCTTACGTTGTTGCGACCTCATAAGGCAGCAGCACTAAACTCATCAGTATATCACCGCAACACTAAACTCAGCGACATAGCTCAGCAAGACTCTAAGCGACAAGTAATGCTCTCGCCTTTGGAATTCATAAGAATTGTTCAGGTGTCCCGCATAGTTATTTTTCATATATTTTCACGTGGTAGTGACCGTCAAGAACAAAGTGGCAAAACTGTGAGTAATGAAACTTACTTTTATTGGACAAACTTGTGCCCGCAAAAGCGAGTTACACTCAACCGATAACGATAGCAGCGAACGCAGTCAGTAGAGAGTTTTATCAGAGCGTTTACGGTCCGCTCCGCTCAGACCGGCCTATCACAACAATTGGCACGCAGCCGCTCAGCAAAACGCTACTGGGAACACTGACGCGCGTGCGCGCAGCACACATAGCGGCAGCGGAACCTGGGACGCTGACCACGTTCCGCTAGGAACCTAATTTAGCGGTGCGTCAGGGAGCGTGTAGTTGCTTTCATAATCGTTTTACCGCCAAGCTGAGAGCACGTCAGTGGCATCTCTGGAAGACGCTCTTGTTAGATAAGCGAAATCAATGCATTCTGTGCAGCCACCGGTGCGCGTGAAACGTGTGCGAAGCGGAGCGCAAGCAAACGCTCTGCTAAAACTGTCTAGTGATCGGCAGAATCTGGTGAGTGAGTCAAGCACGTGGGCTTTTATACACGACTCGCCGAAGGCTCTAGTGCAATCACTGCTGACCGCGTGGCTTCCAAAAAAAAAAAAAAAAAACTATCCAATTCGTGTCGAGCACGCAGTCTGATAATGCATTGTTTGGCGAGAACATATGCAGCAGATCGGATGAACGTTCAGGTAAGTTCCAAAGCATGCAGGCGCATGTCGCACAGAGCGATAACGTTTAACATTTCTAGCCGGTGAAGAGCGGTCACCTGAGAAATATAAACAAGTACACGTACCAATATTCACAGAGGCGACTCTCATCGATTGGCAGCGGCGCAGCAAGATGGTGCAGCATGTACAAGTGAAAGCTAAAGAGAAGATGTTTAAGTCGATACTGCAATTCACAAATTATAAATTTTTTTAACTAACGAAAGGAGAGGAATACAGCTCTTTGCCCACTTAATGCCGCGGACCACCATTCAAGTCACGTTCAGTTTTCACTCACGGACAGACGCGAGTGGCCCGCGTCGTACTGCTTGCTTTATCGCTCAATTCAGTTATTCTTTTACGGTTCTCTGGAAGGCTGTTTTAATTGTAAGGCAATACAGACCACTCATAAGAAAGCTTAAGAAAGGGTAGTGCAACATAATGTGAATTTCATTGCACTGCAATTGCGATTTCGGTCGCACACGAGAGAACTCGTAGTCGCGCGCAAGAAGAAAATTGTAGAGCAACATGAAAAACTCCCGATACAGCTTTCTGTTTCTCAATACACACTACATGAAAGTGTTCTGAGCGTGAAAGAAGCCCGAAAATACACGCAAAGTTGCCGCGCGACGGGCCTTTTGAGGCACATTGTTGTGACCTGTGCGGCGCATAAAAGTTGCGACCTGTGTCGCGCATAAGTAAATGTTGCATAGGAGTTCGTGTTGCATGAGAGGAGAATACGGAAAATTGTACGCGTTCCATTTAGTTTATTATAACTTAATTGACAGTTGCGTGATAGCTTCGCCTTACGTCAAATCCAACAAGTGCAATAGGATCTTCATCATATTTTTTTTTTCACGATGCTGTTGGCTATCTTGTCTTGGTGGCCACGTTTAGCCCACTTAAACACAGTTGGGTAAGTTACTTTGGTGCAATATATTGAAAAATACTGACATCACGTCAAGTGCAACAATCTCAATGATCACAAACCCATGCGCATAATGAGATGTACACGAATGACAAATACATGTACACACAGTATCGTACTTCGGCGGGGTTGGCCGCCATCTATTGCAAAAAAAAAGCACAGGCAGACATTTCAATGAGGTCACGCATGGTCATGCCGCTTACCGGATTCAGGGACTTTAGGGGAAACATACGTGGAACGTGTCAGCTAGCTCGATGTAGCAGCTGCGAATGCTAAGCACAGGAAGCGTGAAAGTCTGACTGCGCTGACATGACGACTTTTATGCAGCCTAATTCCAAAATTGCATATACGATGCTGGTAGCCATTTGAGCTCCTTGATATGTAATCTTGCTATTTTCTGTAGTGCAGTCAGAAGGACATGGACATAGTTAAAGGCATATTTCACAGCAATCCACGCTGATCCATCGCTGTGAAGAACTGAGAAACGTCTGCCATGTTTCCTCGCAGTGAACTTCACGAACCACCGTTGCGTACTCCAAAGTAACTTTAAGCTTCAATGCGCCTTTAATTATGAAATGCACATATAATTTGTTCCTACTAAATACAGGTCCGCAATGTCACAATGGACTGTTTCTTTTTTTCGGTACATTTGGGAAGTCATGGTGCGTACACCAAAAAACCTGGCAGCAAGCAACCTTGGGCGTCGTACCAGCCGCATCGTGGAAATCGCATTCGTGTGAAATGAGCCCTCTAAAAATCACATTGCAATGCGTGCCACTGCACCGATCTTTTTTGCATCCAGGCGCAGAAAGTGAAACCGGCGTAAGGTGCCGTAGTTTTGCGTACGTTTAAAACCATTCCCGGCTATGTCACTAGCAAATACGCACTTATACAATGATGTATATTCACCTATCCAAAGTAGTGAATGCTGTATAGATGCAGTTTTGCGGAGAGGGTGTAGTGGGGAGAGAGCACACTTGATCGATAATACGCGTAAAGGTAACTGGTTTCGATGGTAACCGGTGCAATCCGTAACCAGTGGCTAAGAACTCGGTCTTCCAACGAAACGTGCAATGAATGTCTGTCGTCAACAAGTTACATGGAGTTATAATTTTTAATTTTTCTATAATTTATGAAAATTGTGTGTCGTCTATAACATTATTATGATCCGTGAGCTTGATTATTCGGAGAGGCGGACACTGCTCTTACGAGAAATCGAAACACATATTCGCTTATTTAAAGACATTCTGGAATTCCTAATTTCTTTAAGGCACATATTGCACTTTAGGAATTTTAGCAGGCGAGTTTGCAAGGCTCGGTTTCTAAAGAAATCCCCAAAACACAAAGATGATCACCGTAGGTAAAGCAGACTAGAATTGGTTTTTCGAATAGCTGAAGTGAGCAATACTCATGCGACAGAAATCTTAACAGTTGCAGTCAGTTGTTAATATCACAAATACAGACACTCGCCAACCGGTCTTTTTTCTTTTTTTGACCGCTGAGGTCAAATCTTTCACTGCTACTGCCGGGTTCCTCGTGTTGATACCCAGTCAAAAATTTGATTCTTCTAATAATTAACTAATTTATTTATTTATTTGTTTATTTATTTGCCTTGGCGCAGTTTGTCTGATGTGGTGAAAGCTTTTTCGCCACTGACATGTGACTAGGAAAGATGACACGAGATAATGCTTCATCGCTGCTCCCGCATCCCTGCGCGCATCGGACAATCGGGTCGTGCGTTCAAGTGGGGTCCTTGCGCCGTTCTTCCATGCGCTACAGAGCAAATGTAAAAACACACTATATGTACTTATGCGTATGACCCGACGGCACATTATATCTGCATGTGGAGTAGCGTTGAAGATGTTTTGCTCGCTGTCAACGCCCATTCTCCGATCCTAGTGGGTCAAGCATTTTCGCCACCACAGCGACACTGTAAAAAAAGCATCAACAGAGAAAAAAAACGAGAGAAAAAAAATACGCTGTGGCGAGGATTCGAAACCAAGGCAGCAGTGCGGAAGGCAGAAACGTCACCTTATCCCCACCACTGACGCTTGCCAAATGGATTTTCCAGTTGTTATATTAACCGTGGCGTGAAAAATTATGAAGGGTCGCTTCCGCATTATATTTGTTGATTTCGGTGTTGAAACGGCAAATTAGTGTGAGCTTTACGTACGTTCTACTCTACCTTCTTACTCTATAAGGTTTTTAACGCCTACAGCCGCTTCTACGTGCCCCTTTTGTTATAGAATTGTGAGCCCTCCACCAGGCTATCGCGGATTGCTGTTGAAATGCGCTTTGGCACGTACGCTTCCCTCTTGTTTGTGCAGGTTCCTAGCTAGCACATATGAGAACGGGAAGGTATGCATGTATAGTAAGCAGATCTGTATGTATATTAACCAGTGTATTCTGAAGGCAATGCGAAGGTTCGCGGTATGCGGTTGCGGTAAGCATCCTGCCGACGCATGAGCCATTGCGCCGTATCTTTAGGGCAACAAAAGGGATTGTTCCTGCGTACGTCCGACTTCGACAGTAACTTTATCGAAGTGTCTAGAGCTAAGTCGCACGTACGCAGTAACAATCACTATTGTTGCCCTAAAGATACGGTGCAAAGGCGCACGCGTCGGCAGAATGCTTAAGGCAATCGCATTCCGCGAACCTTCGCATCACGTGACCGCTTACCAGATTTCACTTAAGCAGCCTTTTTTTTTTTTATGGAGCACATGTATCAGCGCATCAGCGAAATTGCTGAATAATTGAAACCATTGCAAAGAAAACACCGCACAGGAGAAAAAAAGAAAGCGAACCGCTGGTCTCGCAAACAGCTTTTTAATGAGAAAACGTGTATATTTGTTCAAGCGATCGGTGCTAATCGAATCTGCGGGAGCAATGATAACGGAAACTCAAAAGCTACTATGGGCAGAAAGAAAATGAGAACAGCAGAATCATTATACAGGATATTAGTGAATAACAGAATTAAAACCGATCCATTGTCGAGCTATCAGTTTCGTTGTCAAGCCAAGATAATAATGGTTCCTAATGCATTTATTATCACGTCATTTTATGTTGTGCACCTCCATTACTTCACGTATGTCATCACCTATGGTTTATGACAAATGCTTCCGATACTGAAATTGAATTTCAAATATGTGAAGATTGAACGAAAATACGTAGGTAGAGTCCAACATTGCGTGTTTGCGAGTGAGAAACATCGTTCTACAATAGAAAGAATTTTTCGAAAACTATAAGTGGCGAGGCACGTGAATAGAATTCTGCAGTAGAAGAAAACTGGGAGATATATTCAACTAACGTGTCATTATTACCTTTTCTTGACGATAAAATCTTATACATCGACAAAGCACGTGAGTGGCTTGACAAGCTCTGTTCTTTCAGTCTTGAATAATGATCGCGTTCGCTGGTGTTTGCTTCTTATATATGTATATGGCACAACAGAAAGCGAGGACGTATGAAATTTCATGCCGTGATTTCGACCAGGATGCGGTCTTTCTCAGAGTATCTATTAAATGACGGATATCAGGTCCCGGCAGAAATGTCTGTACGAAATGGTCCGGCGTGCGGTTCTCCTTTTTTCTCTCTCTTCTATAAAAAAGTTGAATTTCTGGTTGAAGAGTGTGTTATGTCGTTCTTTTGGTCACGCGGTGTTTTTCTTGAACTGATTTCCATAATGTAAACATACAAGCTTGCGCTTGTCACGATTCTTCTAAGAATACTGAGTCTTTCTATATTAAAAGCACGTGCAATCTTGTACTGGCCACGTAGCTATAGCTTTGAACATAAGCTATCACCTACCTAAATTATACGTAACTACGTCCCTTCCGTGTGCGGAGGTTTCGTAAGCATTGTGGCTTTTTTTTTTTTCTAGTCTGTAGTCTTGTATGTTCCACCATGTGTACTAAAGTTTGACATGTGTTGTATAAGCTTTACTTGAAAGGACAGCGCTCCATCATTGAAAAAGAAAAGACAGTTCCCATATAACCAATTATCATCGTCGTCATCAGCCTATTTTGTTATGTCCACTGCAGGAAGAAATCCTTCCCCCAGAGGTACCCAATTGTCCATATCTTGGACGAGTTGATTGTAACTTGTGCCTGCAATGTTCCTTCCTTATTTCACCACACTAGCTAATTTTCTGCCGTCCTCGAGCGCGCTTCCTTTTCCTTGGCACCCGTCTTTAACTGTAATGATCTACCAGTTTACTACCCTGCGCAGTAAATGACCTACCAAGCTTAATTCTTTTTCTCCGAATATCAAGTAGAATATCGATTAGAACTGTTTGCTTTCTGATCCACATCGCCATTTTCCTGCCTCTTAACGTTGCACTGTTAAAGAATTTTGAAGAATTGCCTGCGGCAGATAGCGTAACTAATGTCGTGAAGCCCAATCATTCATAAAATTGGACATTACTTGCACGAGAAATCGGAACGCATATTCAACTAATTACCAAAAATTCCTTAATTACCTTCTGAATTATATACTCTATGGCAGATATTGCAATCTAAGCATTCTAGTCGGTCAATTTGCTAGGCGTATCCACTTGGAATGAATTTCCAGAATGACCCCTGTCTGAGATATGCACCATCAAACTCACCGTAAAGGTGCAACGTTGTTCCACTTACTTTTTCAACAAAACGCGGTTTCATTCATTGAAGCGCGAAAGTATACGGAATCCGTGTCCGTTCCCGTTACTCTTGTAAAATGATATCTCGAAACTGAGATCATCCTGAGGATTCTTTTCACGCGGATACGTCCTTCAAACGCACAGCTACATTTCTTAAATTGCAATATGTGTGGTAACATAAATAGTTAAGAAGTTGTTCAAAGAATTTCCGGCAATTAGTTAAATATGTGTTTCGATTTAAGATACTTGTAATGCCTGCCTCTTAACAATAATAATGGCGGAACAATAATTATGCTATCTGCCGTAGGCCTTTTTTCTAAATTCCGTAGAACTTGAAAATGATGATCCCATATAAATAAGGAATAATACTGTCCCGGTTACACATAATACTGTCCCGGTTACAATCTGTGTGGTGCGCGAACTTTACAACAAAAATACCTATACAGCGAATAATTTCGCGACAACCACACATTTCGTCTTGAAGGCGTTCGAATGTATAGCGTACAGGACAAATGCGTATTTTTTTCGATAGGGGCATGTCGTCCCTATGAATCGTAGCATGCTAAGAGCATGTGATGATCGAGATAATAAAGCAGCGTCCAAATGTAGTGCAGTGTATGGCGGTAGCGCACAGCACAAATGCGATAGTGGTCTCTAAAAAAAAAAAAAGAAGGTACAGCATACAAGATGTCGTCTAGTACATTTCGTACAGTGCCTCAAGCCCGTAAAAACGTGTGCAGTTACGCAGATCTCCAGAAAAAGAAAAGCATGACCAACTGCGGGACATTGCAACTGCAGTGAAGCAGCCAATGCAGGGGGTGAACTGCAGCAGATGGTGCCGCATGATGTTTTCCTTAAATTAACTCCGTGGTATATTTCTGCGACCTCAAATGTGATCGCGCTAAAGAATACACACTTAGCGGCATTTAGAGAGCAGAGGGCTGCAGCTCTTTCCGAACTAACCATCACTGACAACTGACAACCGCAACCGCGCTGTGGCCGGCTGCCGACCATACAGTTCCCGCAGTCCGCTCACCATCATCATTGCAATAATAATAATCGCCCGCCTCCAAGGGGTATTGGAATTACTGAACCGTATTCACAAACGCATCAGTCGAAGTACTGACTCACGGAGAAAACAGCGGCCACGCCACATCTAAGAATGGAGGCAAGAAAATCTTCATTAAAAAAAAAACGAAATACCGTGCGCAGCATATTGTAGGGTCAGAACAAAACTCTGTGAAGTTTGAGAATAAATATTCTTCAGGCGATAGTTCAGCGTCAAGTAATATCTCAGTTGACCTGCCATTAAAACGTCACGCACTCTAAGCATTCAGTAGATAGATTTCTGGCGGTCAGAAGTTGCAGGGAAGGAAGATTGCATTCAAGTATATCCAGTTCAATATACAGCATGCGTAAACTTCGGTATTAACCTTTTCACGGCGCTCCACTGAACATAAGGGAATACAATGCCATTTTATTAATAAGGTTCATAGCCGGGCAAGTTGTTACGGGTGCAATCATACGAGCTATGCCACAAGATGGGACATCGGGAAAGGGAATGGACGAACGCAAATTTATTAGAAGTTTACTGCAAAACAACGAAAAGGAAGGGGATTGAAGCTCCAGTTGAACTTGAGGAAAGGCAAAATTTCCCTGAGAGAGTTGGAGGTGAGATAGATGAGCCGTCACCGCGCACCGCGCTTTATCGCGTCGTTCGTTGTGCGAGGGAAGTAGCGGGAGCGTCACACTTTTTACTACACCATCATCGGCATCAGCCCAAATATTCACGAATCGTTACGTGTTAATCAATTTTAAATAAATGTATATATTTAACATCTAATGACTAAGATAGGAATATGACGGACGCGTTATGGGGAAAAAGCGTCCCAGGTGTATTGGTTACAAAATAAGGCTTTGGTGCTAGATGTTCGCTAATCAAATATGGCCGTTGGACAATGTCATTTATGTTTTATATCATATTTGTTTACACACACACAAATATATATATATATATAAATATATATATATATATATATATATATATATATATATATATATATATATATATACGGAACATCACGGTGACCAGTAATCCCAGTGGAGTATATCGGCCCACATTTTCAGGCTGCGTTATATCCAGGATTGTCCCTTGGTAAGGGGCTAGACACATACTCGATACAGAAACGTGGCGGTAACTCGCTAAGAAAGACGTTCTCTTATGAGAAAGTTGGTGCAGTACAGAGCCACATTCTGATGTTATTTTCACGCGTGCAGTGTTCCAAGCGAACGCATTAAACAACAGAATGTCTCACATGAATGTGTTACACGTCGAACAGAAAAAGAGGTATTCCCTGTCCGAACGATTAGGCAAAGGTTATCGAACGAAACTCTCTTGCTTGTTCTTGATATAGAATGCTTAGATTACCCTGTGCCCTACGAATATCCTCTCTCTTTTATCGCCTGTCTCCTTACTTATGGGACAGTTGGCTGATCCCCTAGACTTTCTATTTAGGATCGCAGCGATGCGGCGCGCGATAGTGATCGGAGCCAGAGTAAGCGTTACAGAGCCGGCCGTGCAGCTGGTCGTCCGAGCAGTCGGAGGTCGGAAGATGGAACCTGCTGGTAGGTCTTCTGTTAAAAACAAAAAACGGGTCCCAAATGCGCCGACATACCCCGCGGCAGACGCCCGGCTAACAGTGCACGCTGCAAGAGCCAGGGGATACAAACTATGCATGATCTGGTTCGCGCTGCCAGGCCGAAGGTGAGACCGCCTCCGAGCGCTGTAACCTGGAGCGCGGCACTCTGAAGGAAACAGCCGAATGTATCCCAGCGCTCGATTTCCCATCGCCGAATGTAACGCGCACCGCTAGAGCGCTTTGAAGAGCCCGGTAAGGACCAGTCTAATAGGCCAGTACATTGTGTCTCATCCCGTCGCGCAGTTGGTACGAATACTATCGTCGAAACGCCGATACGCCGACAAGCGGTTCCAGGAGCTTAGACGCTGAACAAATTTACGCGCAAGCATGCATTCACCTATTTGCTTAGCTGCCTCGAGGCGACTGTGATACGCTTTTGCTAAGGAAACAGAGTAACCCTACAATATCCGTGGCCGCTGCAGATGCGAATGCTGACGCGGTGACGCTGCATCTATACTCCATCTCACAAGTACCTTGCAACACTGCCAAATGTGTGAGGCGTGCAAGGGAAATATTTTTGCACAGCGATATACAGTTGCCGACGTAATTGACTGCTTATTGGTTGCACTAAAGAGCTGTATTTTTACTCGCTACATGATACGGTACAGCGATATGGGACAGGTTATTGTCTTCGCGCATCTCCGTCGTCTACAGAGAATTACTACGACAGTTACCGCCGGCAACCGGAATAACCACCCTAACCGTGCTCAAGTATGGCGACATGGCAGCGTCGTTACAGAACCGCCAACCAACTTCGATTTGAATTACACTTGTTACTGTCTCTCCGCCCTGCCAGCGAGAAACAAGTGGAAAAATCCGTCATCTCTAAGTCTCATCTGAATCTGAGGTAAAGCACTAGGTATGTTTTGTCGCTATTCGTAAGATCGACTGTTTTCTCTTCAGGCTGCTAGGACTAGAGACATGGCGCCGAGCCGTATAACTGGTTTTATTTCTACTTAGCACATGGTGCCACTCTCTTAACACTGCTGATGCGTTGACGATGCGGAACGCTATAAATGCCTAATTCTTCGCTGCATCATTAATTTACTACTCCCTTCTAGCACGGTACGTGATGACGGTAGCGAACAAACGCTAACTACACGCCGAGCAGACACTGTGCCGCAGGTGAGCATGTATAAAGGCGTTCGCCCTTACTAATTGCTAAGGCGGCTGAATGGTAACTACAGGGAAAGGGTACAGGTGAAGCAAAGCCCCGTTATCGCATGCACGTGTACGCAGGGTATTTTCTTTCCATCAAGCCGCCAACCATGGAGCATGTGCTGACAAGATGGCTAGCAGATGCTGAGCTGGCGATGCGGCGCAAAAGAACACATCGCGAAAGACATTCCGGCTTCCTATTGAATAAAGGGAAAATCAGACATCCACCCGTTCGTAGCAATTGCTACGAACGGCTTCCTATTAGTTCAGAATTCGTGCAGTTTCCACAGCGCTGCAAGGAACTACTGAAGCAGGGTATAGCTGTGGTGGCAGAAAGTTGCTACAGACGGTGTTAGCCTAGCATTTCAGTGGCTGCAAGTCAATGCCTGAGCACCACTGGCCAGTTCTCAAAGTCGCGCTTTACGAGTGTGTGGCTCATTAGCGCGTAGTCGTGTAAACATACGAGGAGTCTGCAGAGCGCTACATTTAGAGCTGCAGCTGTTCGACTGCAGAACGCTAGACGGTATTAGGCGAAACAGAGAGAAGTGGATTTTCACATTCGTGGTGGAACGCGCGGCACGTGTTCCTTGATATATGGTTTCCAGACCACGCACGCATACCTAAATGTAGCTTTTTTCAACAGCTTGCTTCATGACTTGTAACCATCCGCATCTCGAGACGTCATGCTGGATAGCTAGCTTGAGAGCAGTCAATTATTTTCTATAGGCATGTGTTGGCTGCTCTCGTTTCAGTTCACTTCTCTGAAATTTTCTTTCATGGCGGGAGTAACGAGACCCCTTAGAAGCAGCGATGCTTCTTCAAAACCTACCACCCCAAGCAGACGCCGGGCTCTGACCATGTGCAGTACCGCCGCCGCTATTACTTGTGTACGCAAGCCACTTGCGTCATAACCTAGAACATTTCTAGTAAAGCTAGTGTTGATGATGTTGAAAATATGCAAAAAAATGTCACTTCCCCATATATAACACTGTTCCGGATGGTCATCAATGACAGATGTTTTATTTAAGGCTCATATATCTACAGCCTCCAAAAGAAATCCCTGTTCAAGTCTTCAATTTTTCACAACTAAATAAAAGCAAGACTGATATAACAAGAGTAATCTAGTTTTCATTTAGGCATGCGACCACACAAGGGAGCAATTTGACGGAAACGTCTTTAGTGGACGTGGTAATTACTTCAAGTACACTTCCGTCTTAAAGTTGTTAACAAGTGAAACAGGTAAGTTGTGCAGCCGCGTGCTGGATTTTTTTCCTGTCACCAAGTTTTTTGTCTGGCCTCCTAGAACAGTTTGAGCTTTTCGGGTTCGTATGCCGGGAGTTTTGTCCATGTCTTATTCTTGATTTACCGCGTAGTTCAGTGCCTTTCGCTTTGTGCCGCTGAGCACGAAATTGCTAGTTTGATCCTGGCCGCGGCGGCCGCCTTTCTGCTAGGGTGGAATGCAAGAACGCTCACGTAGCTCTGCTTTGCATTCAAACTGAAATACCCCAATAGGTCAGATATACAGCAGTTCTCCATTAGGAAGTCCTTCATAACCAACTAAGCTCTTTCGGTGGGTTCAACTAAGAAATTTTACTTGTAACGGAAAAGCATTATATGCGTCATTGAGCGCAAATCCGTCGTAGTCGGCGTGACCGGAAGGTGGGGCAAAAAATTTCCGATAGCGCAAAGAGTAGAAACACGTCAAGAAATGCTCAGATTGACGTGAAATTTTTCACGGAGGATCCTGTACACACAGTTAATTATAGGCTTTGAAGGAAATTTCTAAATAGCGGTCTCGGCGGGGATTGAATTTTGGCCTGTGGTCTGCGATGCGACCACGCTTCTCGAACAACGCGGCGGCTTCGCGGTTTTGGCTGACTAAAGGAGCACCTATAGCGAAAAATGGGCGACGGTGCAAATAGTAAAAAAAAAAAAAAAAAAACTTGAAATAATTCTCGGTATAACGTCAGATTTATTGGGGAGATTATTGTAAGTTGAGTCAATTAATTGTTATGAACAGAAAATCTTGTAGATCTTGGTCCAAGAGGGAATCGAGCCCGCGTCTCCGGGGTGTAAGACGAGCACGCTTCCCCGACGCTACAGCGGCTCCATGCTTCTTGCTGACTAAAGAATGTTGCAATGCAAAGAATATTGCGTGCAATACTGTAAGCCAAGGGCTAACAATATTGCACGCTCACGTCGCAGTCATCTGGCTGAATGATGGTGTGGCCTAGTACATGTCCCATTGGGCATGTGACGGCGCAGCCAATGGGGAGGAGGCACTGCCACCTCTTTAGTATATAACATCAGAGCATTCATGGCGTTTCGAGGTCTGCAAAAGGTATAATGCTTTCGCGGTATCACACATAATCAGTCTTAAGTGCAGCTAAGAAATTTCTTTGTTGAATTTCTTAAAGTTCAGTTTTCAGTTTATTCTTTAAACCACCGTGTTAAAGTCCCCAGTGAGGATTCGCGTATCACTAAAACAACGTTCGTCTTGCAGAAAGAACGTGGACTGTGCTTAAATCAACATGCGTTTTCGAAGAAATGATTTGATGACATGGCTTCATCAGCGCTTTCTCTCGGTGGTTAGACGGGGTGCAAAAAGTGAGAGTTTCAAACTTTTCCTGGTTGCATGAGTAGATGGGATGCACAGCGAAACGCCGAGCACACTTGAAACATGCGAACAGAGCTGATGCGAAACGGATGCTCAATGAATCACCGCCACATGAGTTTGCATATGAAAAACATGTTTTTACAGATGTTTTCCTTCAAGATTAAAGTCTGCACATCTTTCTACAACATTACGCAGTGCCGTAGGGTACATTCCAAACATAGAATACCTTCAGAATGCTCGGCAGCTTTGCACACCTATATTTTCAATTGAAAGAAAATAGCAAATTGCGATGCAGTCCAAGTTCATATATTCTGCTACACTTGCGCCATTAGGCTCTGTCTTCTCGCATTTCTACTTCCCATACTAGGACAGCGTGCATTTTCTTTCCAATTGCAGCTGATTACAAAAGTTGTTGTTCCGAATTGATTGCGTTTTATTGTTTCTTGTTCTTCTAATGATACGCGCAAATTTTCTATAATAAGTGTCATATACTCTGACAAGTTAGCTTTCTTAAATATTACACAAAGAGGATAATGACGGGGAAAGTGCGCGGTCAGCGCTCCCGTTCACGCGTGCTTCTTGACTGATTCCAACGGTCGTTTGGACGAGTTGCTAACATTATCCGGGTAATAAGCGCCACATTTTTCGCCTTCTGCTGCGAAAGCTCCTTTGTTTCATATTTTCAGGTGCTAATAAACCTGGGACTCTGCGATCCAAGCGACTCGACAACGAAATGATTTTGCCGGCAACGAAGATGGAGCGGACGAAAGACAAGCAAGCGACCCAACGAGCTTTGCACACGAGCCTCCAAACAAGGCCAGCAATAGAATCGAGTCAGTTTAGTGCTCCGGTGCTTCGAGTGCTGCCGGAGAGAGTGAAAAACGGCAACGACGGGCTACAGGGGCACAACCAACAAATGGAGGCATACCTCACGGACGATCGAGAATCAGAAGACTAGAATCTCGGTCACGGATTACGAAGACAACGCGGCAGCAACGTTGTCCCTTCTCTGTCACCACATCCAAGAGCTTCAGCTTCAAGCGACTGCGAAACGGGACCTCGCGACGCCCAAAGATGCGTCAGCTTTAGGTATGACCTTAGGGCATTGGTTACTCGGTGACACTTCAACACTAGTTATCGGTGCTTCTAGACTTCTGAAACTGGACTTAGTTCACTTCAACGGAACAGTGCAATAGTGGTAGCCTTTCTGGGGCATGTTAAAAGCATGCCGCCTACAAAAATGCCAGATTAACGAACACATACTGCTTGCACTACTTGAAAACCAATTTAGCTGCAGGAGGCCAACGGGATCAGGGAACTCAAGTGACTGTCGCATATTGTCTTGAACTCCTAACTAACTGCTTGTACAGCATGCCGATCATCGAGCAGAGTACTTGGAGAATCTTCGAACGCTCAGACCACTGAGGTTCTCTACTGACCTGACCGCTAGGAAGAATATCCTGGATACTATACACATTAACATGAGAGGTCGCAAGGCTCTTCCACGATCGCAGCTTTCATACGTTGTGATGCTCGTCGAGATTGTAATGAAAGTGATCCCCAGTGACGTCGTGGGAGATCACTACAAGCGAGAGAGCTTACTGCAGAGGCCCGACGAGACCCAGTCATCAAAGAAGGAGCTACGGCAGCTACTGAATTATCTATGACTGGAGGTCGAAAGCCGTCAGAAAAGCGACCAGCAGGAGCTGTGCGTTCGCGACACGCAAGACGGAAGTCGCGACAGGGGGCCCAGTGCAAAGCGAGATCTAGCGAGACAACCGGTAATTATTTTTTTCTGCATTTCACCCGCGCTCGCGACGGGAAAGTGCACTTCGCCCTAAGCCCGCATGAGAAGACGAGTCGTCTGGCCAAATCAGGTAGGTGTTTCTAGTGCACTATATCAGGCCACCGCTCGAAAGATTGCCGACGCAACATCCATTGCGCAAGCTGCAACGGCAAGCACGCAACAGCTGTTGGTGAGCCCAGCTACGCTAGCACGAAGAAACCAGGTGAATGCCGATCCCCAAGCTTGCGTGCTGACGCAAGGACTTCTACAGACAATTTGTTTGAAAATGACTCATTACTGCAGACGTTCCGAGTATGGCCTCTAAGTGAGTGCAGTTATTGCTATATAGGAGGAGTCCATGACAACGGGAGCCAGAGAAGATATAGCAAAAAAAATAATAATAAACTAAGCCTGCGAACACTGAAGACGGTAAATATTGAAATAAAGAGTTTGGTGGCTCGAGTGGCCTGCCAACCGAGCACCTCAGCTTGGTTAAGGGTGCTCTGATGAGCCAGTTTGACAGCTCGAAGCACGAAATCGAGGCTTTCGAGGTTCCCTTTATTTGCGATCACTTGATGGAACCTCCACAGCCAGTGACATTTGTGCAGAAGCTGGTTAGTGAAGAAAAGTTTGTTGCTTACTTTGTTTATCTTCCTGGCCTAAAGACAGAAGTCGGCATAAGCTTGCGCACTGGAGCCGTCCAAATGGGGAAGGTCGTGCGAAACGACGCTTGGTCGCACGACGAAGCGACAGGACTAGCTGCAGTAAACACTAAGCTTCGCTGGACATTTGAAGGAGATGTACCATGCAACTGCCGTATTTTTAAAAAAGCCCACGCCATCATCTGTGTCCTTCACACTAGTTGCACAGAGGCCGACGAGTCTAAAAACCTACAGAATTACTGGAATTTAGACAGCATAGGCATTTTTGTTCCTTCTTCCAAAGACGACCATGGAAATGAAGTCGTCCGACGATTCACGGGAAATAGAATTCAAGAACCAGAGGTACGAAGTGGCTCTTCCGTCGATGCCCACCAATAGAAATTCTGTAGGCAACCGAAGTGTTCCGGTTAGACGCCTTCAAGCTTTAGTGCAGCAACTTGGCAGTAAAGAGGAGCTTCTTCAGCAGTACGCCAAAGCAGTCACACAATATGAACTGGATGCTTACGCTGAAAAAATCAACGGACATGACGTGGCAGAGAGGCTTCATTACATGCCACACCATGCCGTTATCAAAGAATCACCCTCGACAACACTGTTGAGGGTGGTCTTTGAGGCCTCGTAACACACACACGTGCAGCAGCGTCTCTTAATGATTTATTTGAAATAGAAACCAAGATTAACAACGATGTACACACTAAACAAAAATAACGCGAAACGGGAGTAAACCGCTCGTCCTGTATCGCATTCCCGTTTCTGGGTTTTTTTTACTACGTGCCAGTCGAGGTAAAAATTTACTACCATGCTGACCAAGTTTTTTGCATGTAGAAACGAGAGTAATTTTTTAATCTGTGGGAAGGTTTTTAGGGACGATAGTGCGACTATATTTTTACTCCCATCACGAAGTTCTAGCAGCTATTCCTGAGAGTTATTTTTCAAGCCCATTCGCGAGTTTCTTGGGTCTGATGTGAGAGTATTTTTTTACCTCCTTCATTAACTTTTCTCAGCTTTATCTGATAGTAATTTTTCAAGCCCATTCTGGAGTTTGTTGAAGGTGATGTGGGATTACTTTATTAGATCATTCATCCAGTTTTCTAGGCTATTCCTGGGAGTTATTTTCAGGCCTATTCTCGAGTTTGTTGGTACTGATGTCGGGGTATTTTCTTACCTCGTTATCAAGGTTTCGTAGCTCTACCTGAGAGGAATTTTTAAGCCCATTCTGTGGTTTCTTGGAGCTGATCTCGGAGTATTTTTTTACCTCGTTCATCAGGTTTTCTCGGTTCTTTCCGAGAGTAATTCTTCAAGCGCGTTCTGGAGTTTCTTGGGCCTGATGTGGAAGTATTTCGAAGACAATTGAAAGATTACAAGGATGATTTCATGGATCCCAAGCATGAGTGATTGTTTATTAGTTGTGACATGTTTCTCATAAAAAAGTCAAGCATGAGCTAATCATCACAAAACTATAGCCTTATAAAATGCTGTGATAAGCATAATAAATATTTGTACTAATACACAGACTGGGGGCTGGTAACTGCCCATTAGATCTCTCATATCAAAATAAAATACATCACAACACATTCAATGTGCAATACCACTAAAGTACAGTGAAAACAAGCAACATACAATATAAAATCTAACTGATAAATATACAGTCAGTACTAGAGACGTTCACATTAAACCCACTGAATATGCAGGTCATTCCTTCAAACAGGCAGTTGTCCAGAACATGGGTGTGCAGTGCATCCAATGGATTAGTATGAACATAACTATGCAACATAAAAATATTGCACTTAAGGCCAAATGGCATCTGCTGCTAACGGCCATTACTGCCTCAGACGAAATGAAACAACCATGTGCTAAATACAGCAAGCATTCGTACTATCACATTAGTGCCGGCAACTGCCCACCATATCTGTCACGGCAAAATAAAAACTATCACAACACATTCAAGATGTAGTGAAGCTAAGTCAGTAGTAGAGATGTTCACATTAGACCCACTGAATATGAAGATAATTTCTTCAAACAGGCAGTTGTCCACAACATGCGCGTGCAGTGCATTCAATGGATCATGAACAATACTATGCAACATAAAAACATTGCACATAAGGGCAGCTAGCATCTGCTGCTAATGACCATTACTGCCCCAGCGAAACATTCAAGATGTAGTGAAACTAAAGTACAGTGAAAATAAACAAGTGACACAATATACAAAATCTAACTCTTAAGTATTGCAACAAGCAAATGAGAGGGCACTAGAGATTATCATTAGACCCATCGATAGCATGCTGACCTTCAAACAGCTAGTTGCCCAAGACATGGGTGCACAGTGCAATGAATGGATAGTTAGGAAGAAAACTGCAACAACCATGAGCAACATGTTCTATAAACTTTCAAACTTTCTAAAAAATGACCTCACTCAGATAAGGAAAGTGGTGATTGCTAATACACACGACAAAACATATATGTGAAAACAGCCATTAACTGATACTAAAGCCCCTCCATACACGTTTCCGCCGACCAGGTTAAGTACCGCCAACCTACCCTCTTCCTCCACGTTCCTCTGCCACTCGCCCCCTTAGCTTCCTGCGTCAAGCGGAACTTCCGTAGCTGCAGCTTCCTGTTCCGAGTGGAAGTAACGCTATGTTTTTCTTAACGTTTACTTTCGCGTCGATGGAGAGGCTTTAATTGCACCAGCTGCGGTTTAAACTGTGAATGCGATTCCATCCAAGTACCACCGCCTATTGTAACCAGCGATCTGATCGTGATCGCTGTTTCGCGTCAACCTGCGATGGGTTGTGCCACGAGACAACGTACAGTGGAATGTAGTGCCTGGGCGCTTGGAGACCACTGCCATTTTTCGTGCATTTAGAAAACAGCGACCGCGAATTACTACTTCAGCGGAATACAACAGCTTGTCGCCTTTGCATTCTTCTCATGGCGACTACCACAGCTCTGCTAAGCACGCGTGGGCATCTCACCATCGGCAGTCAAAGCGGAAATTCCCGCAGCACAACTCCAGGAAGCGGTAACGCCGGAACCGGAAACTTTGAAACTGGAAATGCTGGAACCGGATTTGATGTGAGGGGAAAAGGCGGCGCACAACAAAGGTTGTCGCTACTTAAGAAAGCGGCAGTGGCACGTGGATGGAGGGGCTTTAACTGATACCACTCCCCCTTGTGTTCAAAGAAAACGTATGCAGCCCTTTTTCCACACAAGAGGAACATGTTGCACAACTGTATTGCAGTAATTATGGGTACAAGCCAGATGTCAATTTCGTTGCCTAAATATTGTAGTGCTTCTTAGATAGAATAAAAGGTAATTGAGTGTGTTGCCCTTGTCCCTTTCTAGGCATGCAGTTGTGATGGATGCCTTATGCTTGTGTGACAAATTGAACATAGTGTTATAGGCACGACTACAAGGACGTATATTTGTAGCTGCCCTCAAACCCCTTCATGTTGCCAGTCAGCATCTATGGTGTATCTTTGTATTGCTCATCTAACACTGTTTACACGCAGAAGGCATGTCTGAATACCAAACCACCTTATTCTCCACAGTTACTTTAAAGTGAATGCGTTGTGTCAAAGTGTAATGTGAGAAGTCCATGATAAAGAAAAAAAAATAAACAGCTAATTCAACTCCCCCCTGAATTACCAATTTCTGGGGCATTAAGTTTTGCATAATACACTTGTGGTGATTAACACAGAGCCATGTTGGCCTAACCCTAGTGGCACAGGACATCCTTCAAATTATCAGTTGGTACAGAATCACTGAGCATGCTGCTGGTGCTCTTGCCCCCGCTGAGAATACCTGTCGCAAACTAACACACATTTTGTTGCTAAAGGTCCATTACAGAGATACTAAAGAGAAACAATAAATCATTTTAGACTGATAAAACAATCTTTCAGAACTGTATTCATGAACATTGTGGCAATAAGCGGATTAATAGATGAGAAAATGAAGTTTAACTTTCAAGTTTTATGCAGTGCCCGCACATCAGTGTGGAGTCATACTTCAATAAGTATATTCTTTGACACCTTTACAACAGAATTCATCAATATTGGCCAGTAGAACATTAGCTAGACCCGAACAGACACCGTCAAATTCCATATCACAGCGAGCTGGTGCAGGAATTATAAGGTGGTGGTGGCGACACCAGTTTTCGTTTTTGCAAGTTATCTGGCTTATCAAGCCAATTCTCATGGAGGGAGTTGTTTTTTCGGTGTTGTAGAAAAATGATTTAATAAAGCTCAAATAAATTTTCCCTTTCGTGTCCCTTTAAAGCAAGCACTGTGCTATATGGCTTGGGCAACCTGCCAGCCACAGAACCCACGAGTGCTTTTGTTAGGCAAAATAATTTTTACAGAAACTTTCTTGAGGATATGCATCTGAAAATTTTTTTGCCTAGCAATAGTTCTTGTAAATATTGACTAAATCCAATGTTTTCACCTGCAGCTTTGTGTAGCTCAAATCCAGAAAGCAGTGCTCAATAAATGTCAAAACCCTGTGGGCCTTTTCGAGTAGATAACGTGGAAGACCTAGAAGCGAAAAGGCAGGCCAGGCCTGCCAGCAGTGACGATGCCACAAACAATCGCTGCGCATCCATGTGTAGCGCCTCCCTTCAACCTCTTCTTTTGTAAAAGGAGCCTTAAGGAGGCCCCCCGCGAACTGAAAGCCTGAGTTGTTAGCATCCAGGCGCAGCCTCTTCAGCAGGGACTTTTCAACATATACACCGTCGCCGATGTATACCTGTGAAACAATAGAACAAGCACAGATTAATTTTCTACACTTTTGATCAAGGAAAGGTTTGCAAAAACGGAAGTAGCTGCTTCTTGTTGATATGGTTTAAAGAACAAAGTACCCTTACGTATACCATACGTGCGTTGTGCTGAGCTGTGTACTTTCACCTAAGACTAGAAAGTATTGGGAACTTCAATGCGAAAGAAAGACATTTATTTGCCTAGCTCTAAGCGAATGCGTTCCACCCCTTGGCACAGAATGAGATCTGGTGCTGTTCTAGCGATTAGCAGACATTGAAAGCTTCAAGCCTGATTTAGTATTAGGCCAAGGGTCAAGCTGTGCTCGATTATAGTCGGATACAACTTAGAAAAACAGGGGCGTTTACTCCTCCGAGGCGGATGCACACGAGCATCCACTAATGGTTGCGCACTCTGGACTGATGTCATGCGCCGGACGGCCGGTGGCCCGCCGTCGGAGATGGCCGCCCGGGCTTCGAACTAGGCCAAGTCGCGTCAGCTGTGCGCGTCAATGCCTCGTCACAGTGAATTCCCAAACAGTTTGTCATTGTCTATCATGCCGGAAATATTCCTGCGAGCTTACGATGCGGCATCTGTGCCGCGTGCGTGTATTCTAAGCCGTGATCCGGCGAAGAAACATTACAGCGAGCATTGCTGATGCTGCGCTATGCTTTGCCTGAAAACAGGATGCCTCGGTGACTGCTGTATACACACATCCTGCCTGTTTGTTCCATGTTTTTTATTTCGCTCCCGAGTGAAGTTAGGACAAGAAAAGTTTGCCAAAGTCTGGTGCCTGCTGTCAGCTGCGGGTGAGTTCGTGTACCGTGTCGCTGCATTTTCCGTCGGACGGGGTAGAGTGATGGAGCAAAACCATTCTGAGGAGAAATTAGAAAAGCGTGCGTGCGTGAAACAAACCTACGAGCGTCTCAACAGAAAATATTTGCAAAAGAAGCCTCCAATGCAAAGATTTGTCGCCGTCAACTTAGAGTGAATGATTGTTGTCAACAGTGAGATAGCCGAGCGTCTAACGGCGGTGTTCGAGCGTTGTGTATAGCACCGTCGATTGATTTCTTTCCACCAGTGCTCACCACGCACGCAAGCTGTAGAATGCGTGCTGTGGCACAGTCACGCATAAGTTGTGTTGCCAGCGTTCCTGCTTCCATGCGTGTTTGCACTTACTCATATTTGTCCTTTTATTTTATATTAGCATTTGTTTTTGCTAGTTTTCTTTCAGCAAAGTCTTTACACATTTTCATTAGCCAATCTCATTCAAAGCACTAACTCCTGTACACTGCACGACTGGCCTCTTCCATCTCATTAAAGCCTTTCTCGCTGGTCTACCTAGTCTTCTCAATCTGCCTACTCGCTGCGTTTTCTGTCCTTGTTTCTTGTGCTGTTGCTGCAATGTGACTAATCAACTTGCTCAAAACAAATTTTGATCGCCTATCAAAACAGAAAGGTTTAGAGATACATTTTCTTAAAAGCGTCATGTGGGTTGCACAGTAACTTTGCCTCTTACCTCTGTTCATGTTTATGCGTCAGTGCATGTGGCAGCTAGCCAGAAGTGCACATGAAAGGCTGCATATTGTGAAACACCTTGCTATGCTGTTGAATTTTTCATGCATGCAGTCTTAGTAAACAAACGGTTTCACTGCCTGTCACATATGATGGTGAAAATTTTCAGCACGAATAACAATGTGCAGAGGGGTGTGATTTCTGTATGACGCTTTCGCCGTTGCAAAGACATTATTTAGTGAATGAAGCGCAGCAAAGCAGTGCACTAAGAGCTTTTGCAATTTCAGCATTTATTACTTCACAAACGACATTGTCTGAACCTGGCCGTTGATCGACATGCCGATGGCTTGTGAATTAAATAATTGCCTCCAAAAAACACATTCAACTTCACTCAGCATTTTTTAGCACAATGCTAGCAGAGCTATTCAGGGTGAATAATTGTGCTTACATTGGTGTTACTTGCCCGGTCAGATAAACAAATACAACAATGGCTGCGGTATGACTGTGATTTGACATGCAGACTGCTAATGGTGCCTTTTGAGCGTGCCCTTGACTACTGCTATTAATAGCTACCCGCCTGGGTATATTGGGCCTAACTAAGCTAATGATGTTTGATAATTGTTCTCTTATTCGCATTACTTGCCTGGGCCAGGTAACCAAAATAAACAATGCCACCACATGAATGTGTGTTTGCATGCAAGCTGCCAACAGTGGCTGTCATTCTCGCATTGATTGCTGCCGTTTCACCAACAGTGGTGACGGCTTGACTGGGCTTTGACGTGCAGACTGCTAAAGGTGCCTTTGAAGCGTGCCCTGATGACTTATTTCATCACAGGGCCCGTCATGCTCATAGGTGGCTGCCCAATAGAGTATTTTGGGCCTTCTGACATTGGCATTATTCATCTCAACGGGCTGGAAAAAACAGTAGGGGCAGCACAACTGCACGCAAAGCACTATGTGCTTTGGCGTGCAGGCTGCTAAGAGTGGCTGTCAATTTCATTCACGTTGACTACTGCTTTTTCGTGTGAAGCTGGACAGTGGATGCCCGAATGAGCATTTCGGACCCCACATAGTTATTCAGGGTTAATAACTGCATTTGCATTCAGATTTTCCGGCATTTCAGCACGTTTCCATTCCAACGCTTATATTGAGCATGATCTGTGCAGGACGTTGCTTTTTCAGAATTGGGTTTCCATTAAAAGGAATATGTCATCAAATGAACTGCTTATTTATTTGAGAGGCCACGGGAGAATGCTTGGCTGCTGTGCTTGACACACAGTACACCGCTTCAGTGATGGGAGATCCATTGTTGCGTTTGCCGAGGTATGTGTGGCTGGCAGGAGGTCTGGACCTCGCTTCATGCAGAGTCAGAGACGAGCAGAGTTTTCTCTGCGAATAATTCTTTATACAATGTTTACATGTTGTCGTCGTTATCAGGACAGAGACCAACAGAGCAGCTGCAAGCTGCTTAAATAACACCCCTCAGTCCAAAGATCCCCAGACAGTCCCCAAGGACGAAACAAGGTCGAGAGAGAGAGGGTCCGGGCAGCCTCCGGGGTCCTAATGCCGCTCTCGGTGGCCGGCGCTTCCTTGAACCGCGCTGCGGCGTCGGGACGATTTGGCGGTCGGTCAGAATGGTGCGCCGGTCAAGTTTTATGGCCCGCATAGGACAAAGGGAACCAACTGCAAGGCACTGGGTCGAAACACAGCCCTCCTTTGGAAAATGTCCCAAACACAGCGGGAGTCCTTTGTGGTGCGGGCGCCGCCGGACAAACGAGGGGGAGGGGGGGTTGCATTGCTGCCGGGACGGGGAGGGGCCGCAAAGCAGTCCGTCATCCGTTGGCTGCTTCCGTCGTGGACGCCGTGCAGCCGCGAGGAAACCCGAGCCGTGCACGTAGTCGTGTCCGAAGCAGGCAGGCACCATGCAGGGATGAATGCTGCCTCCACGGTCGACAAACCATAGCACTGGCCTTCCGTCAGGCAAATCCCAGGGCACAAACATAACACCACATACGCTTCGAGAACTCGTTAGTGATCTTCTCGATCGTCGGTATCTCGTTGTGGTGAAAGAAATCGTGCACACGACCTCAGCGCACATGTGTCCTACTTCGTGCTGCTTCTTTTCTCCACATTTTGTGGGCGTTTTCACGAGGGTGTCGACAGTTTGCCACCCGAAATATGCGAAGCTTTGACCTCCCTCCTCACCTTTAACACGGTGCTTTCGCTGACACTGAGCATCATGGGTTTGTAATGGTTGCGATAAATGCATTGTTTTATATAAGTACTTGTTCAGTAGCAACTGATTCATTTGAAGGTCGGAACAGGAGTAGTAAATGTGCCGTGTACATGTAAACAAGCACAAATGCCATGCAGAGTTGCTCTTTCTACTTTTGCCACTTGCAATGAAGCTAAAGAGCAGACGACGGGCAGCGTTGTGGAAGGCACGGGGTTATTTTTCTGTCGCGATCTGGCATGTGCTGTAGCACATGAGAGCTCTACTAAACCAGTCATCAAAGTCTTTATTTATACCGAGAATTGCGCGTTTCCGAAGCACGATTTCTTGAGCGGGATTATTTTAGTCGCGGAGGCAATCGGACGTCGCGCTTCAGTCATCTGGGCGGGGCCTCCCCTTTTTTCTAAAGTTGTATCCGACTATAGTGACGCACAAGTGCTCGAGAACTATTGAACAAGACGCAATTGTTTTCGATTTACTGACTGCACTTGGGTGTAAAGCTTTTGTCTGACAAATGAATAAACCACATACACAAGCAGCATTTTCATAGTTAGCACTGTCTTTAATAGGTACTGATACCTTCAATTTAGAAAGCCCTGTATATTGGGCCTCATCAAACTAATTTCATAAAAGGTTTGGCAAGGTAGAAGCATAGAATTTTAGAGTCATTAGAAGACAGGTGAAATGAGTTATTAATTGCAATTATTACTCAAATTTCAAACTTAGACCACTCGTCCAGTTTGTACATGCCACATAAGCATGTAGATATCAAAAATGGGGATTAGAGAAAACCTTCCCTTGGAGGTTCATTATTGGAAGCAGTCATGCCCTCTAGGAGAAATAACTTCTTTTTCTGTAGGCAGAAATGAGGCTCGGGTATTTTATTGACACATATATATGCCCATGCATATATGTTATCTCTGCTGTAAACCTTTTTTTCATGTATATGCAAGGTGTGTGTGTAACATCTCATTGTGCCCAAAATCAAATCCATAAGAACCCAACAAGAAGCTAAACAAGCAAGAGAGCAATCCCAGTGACAAGCCATGCTAAACCAACGAGGTAGCCATCCCAGTAACAACCCGTATCAAAAATTTCACTGACATGAATTCTGACCTTTGAAGCATAACATGTGTATATGAATACTATCTACATTAGGGCGATGGGCAACTTTAAACAATGGCTACGCCAACATCAGAACTACGTGGATGAGAAAAGAGTGGCATCAAATGCTTTGGCAGAGCATGCAGCAATGACTAAACACAATAGTGACTGGATAGTGTCTAACATAATCGGCCAGGAAAGAAATTGGAAGCCATGCCTGTACCCGGATTCCCTGGAGATGCAATCAACAGGACACACGTTTATCTGAAACCAAGGAGCCCACGCCCATCTTATGCTAAAACTTACTTAATTAAATATGCACTTCCACTTTTTTTAGCCTTATTGTGAACAAGGCTTCCATATGGAAGCCAAAATGTATTGCTTTTAATGTTGTATTTGGTTGGTCTATGTCTTTCTTTGTCATGTTTCATACCGACCACACAGGCTTCTATGAAACTCTTGATGATACAACTTTTGTGCGAAAGCATTGCTTAAGGCACTTTTGCCTAAACCATGTCTTTAGGCGGTACAACGCACTTTTCTAGACACGAAACCTCAATTCATGGTTCTTAAAAAGGCATTTTGGCTAGATTAATATAGTCCATATGGAGTATATAAGGCATAATTACTCAAGCGTCCAATTATATTTAACTCAGAGGGGGCTACTTTAGGTAAATTCACTAAACTGAGGGCACTCCACCAAAACACAAAATTCGTGATCAGCCACTAGAAATCCTGAAAATGGCAATACAGTAAAATGATTGCATATTACACAAATGTATCCTACAACTCGAAAGGCAGCGCCAGTTTTGTACGCACCTTTGAGAAAGCACACAGATCACGTGCTTTATTGTCGTGCTGTCCAGCTTCCAGCAGTGCAGCAGGTTCCTGCTTGATGTAGGGATGCCTCCAGAATCCGCATAGCCTTCAAAAGTAAGAAATGTTTAATTTATTGTGTTGTGAACCTGGGAATTTGTGATTTACCAGTGTCATGTGGAATTGCAAAGAGAGCCTCACACAGCCAGCTGCATGAATTTGCGTCTGGTTGCACAAATGTCTCTTTGTTATATCTAAGGAGGTTACACTGATATTTTGTAACAAGCGAAGTTTCAGGAAGGAACGAAATCAGCAACAACAGGCTACCAGGACAATCAAAAACAAAACTCAAATATGCAGTAAAACGTGGCGCATTGGATTAAACAAAAAAATTAAGCACATGAAAAGCATTCTGAAAGCTAGATCGCGATTTTGTAGCGATGCTATTCCTTTTCGTTATTCGTTAGTGGTTTGACCGTCGCCCCGACCCGTGCTACGTACTGGAACAGCCGGCCGTTTGCGGTAGGCGACAAGAGTGGTATAGAATCGAGGGGTAAGTATCGCTACAAAATCGCAGTCCTTACTTTATTACGCACTGCCGTATAACCTACGATTGCAAGAGCTGGCATCCCGTTCGTAAGAATTGGTTGGTCTATGTCTTTCTTAAAGGCCGGTGTCTGAAATGTCTAGATTAAAAATAAACTTCGTTACTGTAATATCGGCCTATGTCGGGTCTGCAAAATAGAAGACAAATACGCGAAGACACTCAAGAACATAAACAATACACAGGTTCTCGCGACGTGGTCATCCAAACCAAACTGTATACAGAGAAAAATCTTCATACAAGCTTCTATCTGCTTAAGCGTCAAACATAGGAATCGTATGCCAACGCGCGAAGCCCATGATACATCGACGGATACATTACACATGTACTGTACTTGCGGGAATGCATATATAACGAATAACGTCTTGCCAGAAAACTACCGAACGAACAGCAACTTTCAGTGTTTTCATAATTGTGTGCCCATTCAGGCATAGCAATCAAGGCGGGTAGCATATATTTTACAGCAGAATGCAAGTACGCTGTAACATCAGAGGAAGCCTTCGTGAAATTGTTTGCTAAATGTGCACAGCAAGACGGCCAACCTACGATCAGAAAGCGCGTTGCTCTAGCTAGTTACACAACGTTCATTACGTAAATCATAAGTTCAAGAATGCGCGCAAGGGCCAAACTTGCTGGTAACACTGAGCTTAGCGTCACACATTACTTCCCCCTTTTGCCCTGGCTTCTGGATTGGATTGGCGCGGCTCGCTCCGTGCTCGCCCGCGCTTTTCCGAGCGGAGATTGCTGTGCGCCTGGTTTCTGCACTAGGCTCTTATACAGTTGCTTTTTCGAGCGCAGATCTGTGTGCGTCTGGTTTTTGCACTAGGCTTTTATGCGATCGCTTGTCGCTGCTTTCCATTCGCCGCGGCTTGGTGCAGGCGCACAGACTTGGTGTGCGCCTGCTTTTTGCACTGGTCTTTGAACACATCGCTCGCTGCTCGTGCTTATATATAAGTACGAAGTGAGCAAAGTGAGCGTCGCTTAGCGCGGAAGTCATGTAACTTCACACTGGGTAGCGCCGAGCAGTAGCTTCTAACAAACGCAGAAATGAGTCTTTGCAGCGCGTGTGGCCATTAATTGACTCCCACCCCACAGCCATGTGAGGTGCGACTCCAGGAGCGGTGCAGTTACTCTGCAGCCGGCGGAGAGAAGGTGGCGCTTCACTTTCTGCCAATAACTTTCTATTTTTTTTGCGTGTGAACGCCCGTACGCGATAGCTCGTGAGGTTGTGCGGGACGAGCTGCTGGCGCGACCCCCACTCGGTGGCCCCGGCCGGGAGAATCGTGCAAATTGATGAATGCCTCCTTCGCGGCAATCGAAAATACAATCGAGGCCCCCTGATGACGGGCGACAACGTTCCGCCGAGCCGCCAAATCACGGCGGCATTGCAGATCGTGGACCATGGGTATTCGGCATGATCTGCGTGACCACCGGGCAGCTCCGACTATTCAAGGTCGACAGACGGGACGCGGCAGCCTACGTTGAACCGGGGACCACCATCCACAGTGATGAATGGGCCGCATACAACTGCATGCAGAACTTAGTGGATGCTAACGGAGGGAGCCTCAATCTGCAATGGGAAACTAAACACAGCGTGAACTTTGTTGGCCCAATCACGAGCGTTGACACGCAAAAAAATGGAATGTTATTGGCATGCAGAAACTGAAGCGCCACCTCCTCGCAGCCGGCTGCAGGGTAACTGCCCCGCTGCTGGAGTCGCACCTCACATGGCAGTGGTGGGAGTCAATTAATCGCCACACGCGCTGCAAGAACTCATTTCTGCGTTTGTTAGAAGCGATCGCTTGGCGCTTGGCCCAGTGCGAAGGTACATGACAAAGTAATGGAAAACAAAGCGCAGTTTCCTGACCCTTTGCTTTTGTATGAATGTTTCCCAGCATTGCTGCGCGCTTACACACACGGTAGCACTTCCGCGATAAGCGACGCTCACCTTGCTCACTTCGTATTTATATATAAGTGCGAGCAGCGAGCGATGTGTTCAAAGACCAGTGCAAAAAGCAGGCGCACACCAAGTCTGTGCGCCTGCACCAAGCAGCGCCGAATGGAAAGCAGCGACAAGCGATCGTACAAAACCTTAGTGCAAAAACCAGACGCACAACGATCTGCGCTCGAAAAAGCAACTGTACAAAAGCTTAGTGGAGAAACCAGGCGCACAGCAATGTGCGCTCGGAAAAGCGCGCGCAAGCACGCAGCGAGCCGCGCCAATCCAATCCAGAAGTCAAAGGAGGGGGGGTGGTAATGTGTGACACTAAGTTCAGTGTTACCAACTTGCTTACCTTTCAAAAAGACTTGGCCAACGCTCCTTCGTCTGAAAGGTGCCGAGGCACCGACGTTTTTCTGGCGCAAGCGCTGTAGAACTTCCGATGAACTCCAGCTCCACAAAAGCACAACCTTCAACAGTCTTCCATACACTACGATTCGAAGCTCCAGTACCAGACTTTTCACGAGAGCGCGGGCAGGCAGCTCGGCAGAACAAAGGCAGCTCGGACGGGCGCTGTAGTAAGACACTCACTGTTGACACTGGTAGATCGCACGAAACACACGGCGAACTAACGGCGTTACACAAGTTCGGAGGGTTTGCGATGGTTACTGCACTCGACAAGGAGCAGATTTTGTCTAGGCACTTCTAAAATATAACTCAAATACCGCCTTACTGCAAGGTGCATTCATTACAACCAACGTGGTATGTCGACCAAACAAATACTGCAGTGGCGCCACTCTACGGTTTTTAGATAAATGTATCGTAAATGAGAAAATTACGTGTTTTTTCCTAACAACAATCGGTAGGGACACTTTAACAAATTTCTTGGGTCCAAAAGTGTTAACTTTGTATAAATATGCACTTTTTTATACGAAGTTTAAGAAAATGTACTGTATATATTAAAAAAAAAAATGAAGCGGATGTCGCCTTCAAGATTCGCAGCCGCTTCAGTGGCATGCAGTTTACAAAAGCACGGCCTTCGAAATCGGACTTTGTCGCTCAAACGAAGCCGTAGCTGGGAGGAGGGCAGGCATTTAGGCCCCAATTGTTGGGTTTACAGTGCCTAGGTAGGCTTCCTTATTTATAAAGAATATACAGGGACTTACGTTGAACCATGAGCGAGCTTTAAGCAGGGGACACACGGTACGATTTGGCGTCCGATCCAACGTGCGTGTATCCGAACGGTCGAGCGGCGCGTAAGCTCCGCCCAGATCCAGTCCCCCCCCCCCCCCCCCCCCCCCCCGCTTGAGTACATATTCACGTAGAGAAACGCAATATAAACAACTCTGCACAACACTGCTTCACTTTACGTGAACACTGTCAATAAAATTATGCCCCTGCAAATGACAGAACACTTCACGACAGCGCGTTGTCCACTGACGGCTCCGGTGACAGCCAGCGATACGGCCGGCAGGCATAGCTAGGCGGACGCTGCGGCCGACGGCGCTTGATTCAGCCCGAGCTCGATGAAGAGGGCTTATTTTTGCCAAAACAATTAACGCTGTGCACTTAGGTAGCCCGTAATTAAATACAATTGGTTTACTCGACGCAGTCGTTGCGAAGGGCAAACGTGCAAGCGAAGCGAGCAGCCTCGCTCAGACGGTCGGTGTGTGCTGTTTGCCCGCGGAAAGGCCCTCGCGTCGCGGCTCCCGATTTCGACGGTAGCTTAGTGCTAGTGTACTAGGCGCTGTTTTGCATAATAAGCACACGTTCGAGATAACTTTATTGAACTGGTAACAATTTCGTGTCGGCAACAAACTGCAGCAGGCAAGGAATAAAAAAGACGGCGAGAAACCGGCCTGCCAGCGCCGCCTCCGTGGAGGGAACGTCAGAGAACGTCACATTAGCTGCGGCCAAACGACGGTGCGGTCAGTGCGGTTGTCGGACACATCAGACGGTGAAAATTTGCCCGGTTTGTCGCACGCCGGACGTCCGATCCGGCGGTTCGGCACGGCAAAACACCTCGATTCCGGCTGCCGTTCAGGCGCGTCGGACGCCGGATCGGACCGTGTGTCTCCCGCTTTAGCTGGCGAACACGAGCCCATCAGCGCGCCGTCCGTGCAGCTCCGTCTGCTTGCAATGGTGGATGGCCTACGGGCTTCTTTGACGCCTACTCAGCACAAATTCATGATCACCGCTCGTATACACGCTTCCTACAGCGCTAGCTGTCGTGTTTACGAGATTATATGCCCTCATCTTGAATTGGTGAGACCGCTCGACATGATCGCATCTATTTCTAGTGCGTGAGGCTTTCCATTGACTGTCACTACAACTTACCAACGTTTTGTTTATTTTGTGCTACAGTGGGTCGTGGCGATTCCGTTCACAGCTTCAAAGTTGACGAGAGACAGTCGTTTTCTAGCTCGTAGAAGCATGAAAAAGTGGGCTTGTGCTTGGCAATGAACTTTGACCGACACGCTTGCTTCCGGCCGGAGCAGCAGACGCGACAATCGCCGTTTGTAGGCTGCCGGCCGATGGCGGTATCCCTCGCGAACGGCAAGATATTTACCTGCTGTAGAGAGGATCGGTCCAGGAACGATTCTTGAGGCGATTTTTGTCGCTGAATGCGAGCATGGCCACGCCGGTTCGCCGTGCAGAGCGGAATCGGAACATTATTTTTCGATGAGTTCGCACTGACGCAATGCAGTCGATTGGCTCGTCGGTCGTGCAACGGGCGGCGCGCCGGCACGAAGCCGCGTCCACTTGAGGCACCTCTTACGCGACGTACATACGTTCCAAGTTTCCAACGTTCTGCAGTTCCGCTGGTGGATGCACCGCCACGGCATCGATCTTTGCTATTTCTGCCGCGGCCGTGCCTGTCGCCGAGCATAGGCTTAACTGGATTGGGCGGAGCTTGCAATAATCGAGACCTTGGGGAGTAAAGTGGTAGTATTTAATCACGTGATCTTCAGGTTGGTTCCAGATCACGTGGTTTTAAACTCTCAATAGATGGTTTTTGGTCACGTGATCTAAAACTCCGTACGCCGTAAAGCCGGCTCATGACATCCTTTTACTACGTTTCTCAGAGGTGGTAGTAAAACGATGTAATGTAACGCATTTTACTGCCTCATGCCAGAGTAATTTTCTGGTGCAAGGTAGTCTTCAAAGCTCACGAGCCGCAAAAACCCCAATGTCGGCTAACTTTTGCTTACAGTGTACTTAAAATGTTTCTGAATTTAAGACTACGCAAGAGAGGAATTACTGCATTTGTCCAAAAGGTGTTTCTTGGAATCAGCATTCAAGAGCCTGGGGCTCTATAACGTAAAACTATTCCAAACTTTTCTATTCCAATTCTGCTATCAGCCCTCCACGATTGGTGAAAAACTTTTTTCGACCACACCCGTTTCACTGTCTGTCACGCGACGTCACGAAAACCGCGATAGTTCCCCATCTGATATGATGTGTACACACTCATTATGCATGATTTGACAGAAAAAAGAAACAGTTATTTCTGATTCGACCCCTTTTCGCCATTAGCCCTCGGCTATTGGTAAAAAGTTTTCGGGCTGAACCCACTTCACCTGCCTGTCACACGACGTCACAAAACCGCACAAACTCACCGCGTCAAAGTGACGTGTACGCGATAAAGATGCAATAATATGCCGAACAAAACTGAATTTTCTTCGGAATAGCCGCAGGCTGCCCCGTTCCGAAAGTAATAAAAATGGCTGGCGCGGATCACTGAGACACTGGCTACTCGCACCTGCCGGAGAGCATGGGTGTATTTGCGTATAATAAACTTCTTGCGTGGCCGTGTAACGTTTTCGAGCCCTTTCGGCGCGTTTACCACCTCATTCTGCCAACTCTTCTTTGCCGAGGGTCAGTTTTAGCGTCATTATTAAGCTTCCGTTGCATGCTGCCGTGATTTTCCACCAGCCACCACAAGCTAAGTAAGGCAAAGCCGACCAATCGTAGACGCCGGCACCACCCTCTTCATCGGGTTATCGATTTTCAGTGCACTGGCTCTGCGCCATCGAATCCCTCTCCACTTGAGCGTTCGACTCGCCTCTTGTCAGCCAATTAGATACGACAAGCCGCTCAGTGTAGGCAATGTTATTCGTTTTTCAAGCAAACAAAAGTGACCTCCTATGAACGAGGAGAGCGTTTCATTGGTGTGTTCAGACAACCCTGCGGGTGACCGCCCGGTGCTTGCGTTGGTGGTTACGCAAATTTGACGTCAGGAGATTGGAATAGAAACATATTGAATAGTTTTACGTTATAGGGCCCCTGATCGCAGCGCCTTGCGGTTTTTATGGTTTGACAGCACGCCGATGTTAAAAACTGGGCCGAAAATAATAAAGCATAGGATGGCACGAGTGTCATTTGAAACTACATCAAGCCCATTACTCTTGACAGCGGCACTTCAGTATGATGTCAAGCACGTTGATTCTGCGCTGAGATTAAGTGCAATGCAACTACGCAGCCTGAAATCAGTGAGAAAGAAACTTGGCATAGGCCAAACCAAGATGTATGCACTGAAAGGTAAGCAGGACAATATCATCAGCATTCTCGAAGATATAATAAAAGCAGCAGAAGAATTCTGTGCTGACCTCCTCCTATAACTAGCGATGTGGTCAGAAGGGCCTTGCAAGACATGAAACGAGGAAGAGCGGCAGAAGATGGAATAACAATCGATTTAATCAACGATGGAGGAGACATAATGCATGAAAAACTGGCGGCTCTTTATATACAGTGTCTACCGACTGCAAGGGTCCCAGAAAACTGGAATAATGCAAACATTATACTAATCCACAAAAAAAGGAGACGTTAAAGAATCGAAAACTTATAAGCCCATTAGCTTAGTCCCAGTATTATATAAAATATTTACCAAAATAATCTCCAATAGAATAAGGGCAACACTGGACTTTAGTCAACCAAGGGCACGGGCTGGCTTCAGGAAGGGATATTGTACTACGAATCACATCCATGTCAATAATCAGGTTATCGAGAAATCCCCAGAGTATAGTAAGCCTCTCTATATGGCTTTCATAGATTACGAAAAGGCATTTGATTCAGTAGAGATACCAACAGTCATAGCGGCATTACGTAATCGAGGAGTACAGAACGCTTACGTAAATGCCTTGGAAAATATCTGCAGAGGTTCTACAGCTACCTTAATTCTACACAAGAAAAGCAGGAAGACACCTATAAATAAAGGGGTCAGACAGGGAGACACAACCTCTCCAATGTTATTGTTTGCCTCCTTGGAAGAAATATTCATGCTATTCAACTGGGAAGGCTTAAGCGTAAAGATCGACGGCGAATATCTCAGCAACCTTCGGTCGGCCGATGACAATGTTCTATTAAGCAAGAATGCAGATGAATTAAAACAAATGATTGCGGACCGTAACAGAGAAAGTGTAAGAGTGGGGTTGAAGATGAATATGTACAAGACAAAGATAATGATAAATAGCCGGGCAAAGGAACGAGAGTTCCGAATTGCCAGTCGGCTTTTAGAATCTGTAAAAGAATAGGTTTACCTAAGTCAATTAATCACTGGGAACACGGCTCATGAGAAGGAAATTCACAGAATACTAAAAATTGGTTGGATCACATAAGGCAGACATTACCAGCTCCTGACTGGAAGTTTACCACTATCATTGAAAAGGAAGGTGTACGATCAGTGCATTTGACCAGTGATGACATATGAGGCGAAGACTTGGAGACTGGCAAAGAAGGTTGAGTGCTAGTTAAGGACCGCGCAAAGAGCGATGGAACGAAGATTGCTAGGCATAACGTTAGGAGACAGAAAAAGAGCGAATGGGAACAGAAAGCAAAGTGGTAAAGATGATATTCTAATTGACATCAAGAGAAAAAAATGGAGCTGGGAAGGGGATGCAATGCGCTGGTGAGATAACCGTTGGACCATTAGGGTTACAGAATGGGTACCAGGCCAAGGGAAACGCAAGCGAGTACGACAGAAGACTAGGGGGAGCGATGAAATTGTGAAATTCGCGGGCGCTCGTTGGAATCGGTTGGCCCATGACAGAGGTAATTGGAGATCGCAGGGAGAGGTCTTCGTCCTGCGTTGGACATAAAACAGGCAGATGATGATGATGATGACGATGCACTTGCTCATAATTCCTACGTTGACGACCCCCGTCACAGGAATTCCTTTTTTCAAACAATGATTTCCTTCCTTATAAAGAAGCGAATCTCATCATGAGCAAAACCCGTAGGAAGTTTCAAAAACGGTTCACCAATGTTCATGAGCTAAGACGCCACTACTCCGATGGGTTGAACTCCGTTCCAGCAGGGGCTCCTACGAAGGATATTGGTGTGGTATGGGACCCGGTTTCTGACAGGCTTATTCTAAACATGGAATCCTTGTTGCAGCTTCCCGAAACGAAAAGACGACGACAAGAGATGTGTCCTTCATACGACCGCACAATATTTAGATTAATTAGGTTGGCTATAGCTACTCTTCGTTAGGATGAGTTATCTTGCAAAGTTTGTGGGAGCACGGAACTGCGTGGGAACAGGTTATGCTTGAGCCACTTGGACACGAATGTGGAACTTGGTCCAATGAGCTGAAAGGCTCTCAGGTGTTTTTGCTACTCCGATGTGAGCTCAAGTTAATAATGAAGCCTACAAGCGCCCAGGTTCACGTATTTGCGGAAGCCAGCTCTAGTGCTTATGGTTCCGTAGCTCTGCTGATGCTTGAAGATCAATGCGGTAACTTCGATGTTCAGCTACTGCTGTCGAAGGCTAGAGTAGCTCTAATGAACCGGATCACCTTACTACGTCTGGTATTGGTAGCCGCAGTCCTGGCTACTGGAGTCCTAATGTTGTGATCGGCTCTAGAGTCAAGGCCCTTGAATGTAGAAGAGCACCTGCGGATGGACTCGATTGTAACGTTTCGTTGGATAGAAAGCTCGGCAACCAAGTAGAAGAAATTTGCTTATAACATTGTTAATGGGATACGTCAAGTAACAGGTCCAAATGACTTGCATCACTGTGCAGCAACACAAGACCCAGCTGATCTGTTGACGCATGGGCTTTCCCCTACGGACTTTCGAAATAGCCAGTTGTGGCGAAAGTGGCCCATGTCGCTTCTCCGTATGGCACATGGTTGGCCAACGAAGTCTGGCATTGAAGATTCTGGACCGTTAGACGGAGAAGTTGCGCCTGAGTTAAAGAGAAGCGTTTCAGTACTGGTAAGCGTGAAAAGAGAACTATTTTCAGTACCTAAAGATTTATTTCTTGGATGCGGATCGCAATATTGACAGCATGGGCAAAACTCTTCGTGGGAAACTGGATTGTCAACGTTGCATAGAGAAGTAGCACTTACAGCTACTGAACTTGAAAAAGTTAATTACACCTGGTTCAAGCAAATGCATACAGATAGCTACGCCAAAGGGAGGGCCCAACTTGAACTTGGACAACACCTCGAGAAGACGTCATCAGTAAGAGACGTGCATCGCGGCATCGACGAAAGAGGCGTCATCAGGATCGAAACTCGCCTTCAGAGCGCCGATGTCGCGCACAACGAAAAGACGCTGATGCTACTGCCACGCGGCCACCCAGTCGCGCAGCCACCCGGGTTCCGGCACCAATACTGCACCCTTTTGAACTGGCCACCCCACGCCCCTGAGTATGGTAAATATCAGAGGAAGAAGAGGACGTCAGGGACTGGCATATTCAGCGCAAGCGACACGCTCTTGTTGACGCGTGCTTCTAGACTGATTACAACGGTCAGTATGGGTGCGTTGCTACCCTTCTCTGTGTAATAAACGCCCCTTTGAACCTTTCCTCGGAGAAGACTCCTTTGTTTATCAATACCTGCCATAATAAAACAAACGTTGGCGATTAGCGTACAAATGGTATACAAAAACTGTGAGAAACGTACGACTTTTCATGCAACAGTATGGCCACCGCCTTATAGCTCGCGTAATAAAGTGAGGCAGTGAGACTGCTGACGGCTTACTGCTAATTTTTATGCAGAAATGCCAGTTTCCGTTCACACATAATGCCACGGCTTTCCGTTATCTTAGCGAATAAAAGCAGTCACTTGAGCTTTACATTTAGCTAAATCACAGCGCAAGAACGCACAGGGCATAAATGAGCAACAAAATGTACACACAAGTGCATAAGTTGTCGAAAACCCTCGTCTATAACTTTATATCACCGCGCCTTACTCTAATAAATGGTGGAACCTAGATTGGCGTCATCAAAGTACATCTCTCGGTGAAGCGTAATTCAAGATTCCTCAGGGGATGTAGATGCAACGCATGTGGCTGAGAGCTATGCAGACGGAGCAAAAGCAGCAACAACATTGTAATATACGTAGTAAGAAATCACAATGGCCTTCCTCATAGAGGCGGACCCTTACCCAGTGGCAAAGTCATTTACGCAGTCGGAAAAGCACGAGTCAATGGGATCAGCACGGTTGTAGCTAATGATCCGTTAGCAGTAGGAGAAACAAACGCTCAAGGCTAAATCGCTTCCTGTCGGCAGTAGCAATGGCCGTAAACAGCACCCATTTGCCTGTAGTGCTTCTACAGGGAGTGCAACTAATGAGGTGTGAAGGCACGTCATCATCAGCAAAACAGTGAACAATACGAAACATAGTTCTCCGGTCTCTTCGCGCAATTTATTCTGAACGCAACGATGTGTGCTGGCTGGCGGTGCTCGAAAGCTTCTAGAAATCACTGGACCCAGACAAGGAGAAAAGAAAACTCAGTTCGCCTGGAAGAAATTTCTGCTCGCTATCAATGAATACAATTGCTGATGAAAATGCTTGATGAATTGTGATGGCGGACATTTTCCGTTTGGTGCGGCCATAGCTCTAGGGTAACAATAAATCATTGTCTCTTTCGTATGTGAGACGCGCATGAAATGCTTCGTATTTCTTCATAAAAAGCGCGTGACAGCTTTCCTTACTGTGGTGGAATAAATAGGCCTGCTATCTCATGAAGCTTTCTGCGTAAATCTGTTTTATCGTCCTGAACATTCTAGATGCAATAACTACTTCGTAATGAGCTCATAGGGTAGCCTAAATAGTAGGACCTTTAAAGTTAGTTGCACACAAAGTTCGCTTCAGATATCGAATCAGTGGTGGCGGTATTCTGTTTGCAGTATATCAACCGCAGGACTAGAACTAGATTATGATCGCTTTTCAAGTAAATTGTTATTAGCGACTGGTCTTTTACCAACGCAAAAAGAAGTATTTTTTAACAACGGAGCTGTTTTAGTTCCGCCGTGGAGCGTTACCAGAAAACGAAACCCAGCTCTGCGCCGCCTCGCGTTGCCTAGCAACCACCTGAGAGAGCACTGAGCCACGTAACCTCCTCGCACCCCACGCGCGTAGGACGGGAGTAGTGACGTCACAGGCAAGTAAAAGCTCGGAACAGCCTGTGTGGCGACACACCTCTCACCTCGTCTAGTCCATGCGTACATGCTGCTGCCATGGGAAGACCGAAGAAAGTCCAGACGCCCGAAGAAGAAGCGGCTTACCAGGAAGAGCGCCATACAGCCAAGTGAGAAGCGATGCGTCGCCATCGAGCTAATCCGGAACACTGCGCCGAAGCTGCGGCAGAAAAGAGGCGACGCCGAGTCAAGGATCCCGGGTTTCAGTCTAGGGAAAGTGAGAGTCGGTGCCTGAACGCCCGACGCCTTTTATTTATTTAGTATTTAGTATGTTTATTTAGTATTTTTACATACGGCTTGTCTACACCCTGATTCCGTAATGGCTCCATGACTGGTGATGTTTCGACTGAATCAAACGTTTTCTCGTAATCAATTGAAGCTATAGATAAAGGTTGCTTATATTCCGCACATTTCCCTATCACCTGATTGATAGTGTGAATATGGTCTATTGTTGAGTGGCCTTTACGGAATCCTGCCTGGTCCAGCGCTGGGCAGACTACGCTGGATTACCAGCGTACTCGTTGATACTGTTACGGATGGGGTATATTTATTACGTGTATCAATATATTAACATATCGTGCTATTACAACATATCTTTATATTTAGCTACATGCTTTGTTCGCTTGGAGCATTAAGAGTGATATCTTTCTAAAAGCCTGCACTCTAGCTTTTGCGGAAGCAACACATATTGAAGCCGTGATGTGCCAAACATGTCAAATTTAAAGAAGCACAGTAAAACATTAATAAGATTACATGACACTGCTTGTTTCTGCGCTTGTTCTTTATCGGGTATCCACGCATTTTGGCTGTCTGTGGTCATGTAACTAAGCACGAGCCAATTGGAATAAAGATAGAAGACCGAGATGAGCGTCTTCCCGCTTTTTTAATGCCCTGGTTTTCCACGACATTGTTTCGTGTCCTATAGCGCATTGACAAATTTAAAAATCATATAAGCTGTTAAGAAAGGGGCGCACTCTTCTAGAAATGTAAAGCTTGTCACCACAGACACAATTATTTTCGAGTGTTTCTTGTCTTCTGCGTAGTTCATTCTGCAGGTCTGCGTGGTTTGCGCTGTATGAGCGCGTTTATTAAGTTTCGTAGGAAGCTCAGCAGGTTGACTCATAATATTCAAGGCGCTACATCAGGAAGATAGGACGTGTATGCCAACTGCACCTGAGCATTTAGGGAGGCAGAAGAGAAGAAAGTTGGAATATGAAGTTGTCTTGCGCAAGCGTTTCCCAGATATGGCCCATCACTGACTCATCACACATAACATATGCCAAAGTAACCTGACTAAAACCACTGATATCTACACATCACAAAATCCTTCACGAATGCGCATTTCCAGCCGCCGTGGACAAAAACTAGTGAAATCAAATCAAAAACTGCATATAGATTTGTTCTTTCTTGTCATTAATGACAAGTTGTGCAGCATATTTCGAACGAGACACGCGAAGAAAATACCCTCACAGGTACAAGAGTCGTTGCTCTAACAACCACAAGTTGACTTGCAGAAACATTGGATCCAGCGGCATCTCATTGCTAATCGCCAAGCAGGTACCCTGTCTGTTAGCTGTGTGTATCAATAAAAAGTACTCAGGGGACGCTATGTACGCCATTTGGTTGTCCCATTCACAATTTCGATGGTGCTGCTCAAGTTAAGCGCATTGAGACAAAGCGCCGGTTTTGACAGGGCTGGCAGCACAACGATATGGTGGCCTCCGTGACAGGCTGCAGGAAGCCGCGTGCGAACTTAACTCGTTTTAGTAACCTTCTCTTTGATTTTTTCATCTGTTTGCCTCGTGAGAGTGGGAAAGATTGGCGACGTGATTGTAATACTTGTCTTTAATGCTTCTTTATATTACTGTAGTAAAATATTGCGTATTTCAGCGAACACATTGGTGGTCGGCGCGCATGTTCAGTTTTCCTATATTTAACTGGCCCTTCGGCCTATGCGCCTTTTCAAAAATGAATAATTTACTTGCTAAGTTATTTGGTGCATCCGTCGACAGCTGCTTGCTATCCGCCACTGCAAGAAAGCAGCAGCAGAACCCAAGTGCTATTCGTTTAACAAAGACATTTACCGGAAATGATTCCTTCCACAAATGCGCGATCTAAAGCTGCGAAATTTCGAAGCACAGAACTGCACCTCGATAATATGTGGGGGAGGATTCCGCGGTATCGCCATGACCTTGTCTCATAAGTATAGTACAGATAATTATATTCACGAGCAAAGTTTACCAGTGCTTAATTCTTAAACAGTACAGTTATTAAAACTTACTGAAGTCACACCTGCACAAAAGGACACGGCATTGACACTATTATATTGATGATTGCTTACGTTGGGGCTAGTTGAACTAGGATTAATGAGAAAAGGCGCTTAATATGATTGCCAGACACACAAGAAGGTTAAGAACGTGTACTAGGAAACGTACTCATCGAAATTCAGCTTGATCGCACACGTATTAATCGTTATAGAGCGGGTAACTGAAGGTTCGGTAAGCCTATATTGTGCTGGCTGCCTTCTTGATAAAACATAATGAACTGAAACCGGCCACCTGCAAAAGTAATGCAAAAATTGGGGCTACGTACAAGGGGCAATAATAGTTTATTTTTTTGCATGCTTTCACCCACTTCCGTATACTTGAATGATGTTCATTTTGAAAGGCAGGCTAGAAGACTCATACATACAAAACCTGAACATCTCCCTTGGTGTGTGCCGAGACACTTACACGGCCTAAAATCTTGCGGCTACCGGCACGCAATAAGGGCCCGCTAGGCTATACATTCATTAGTGAGTGACGAGCCGCTGCTCCTTCAGAATATTCGTGAGCGTAATTGCGCATACCAGAGTTTTAATTAACGGCTATATGTGAGAGGCGTTAAAAGAAACTCGAAATCAGAACGAGTCACTCAGCGACCAGATTATGAGCATCCTACGCTCCACCTTGCATTCAGTGTTTACTAAGACCCATTTTATTTAGACTTCTAATCTGAGTAGAGGTAGCTTTGAAATTAATTACATACATAGACTCAATAGAGCCACACTAAGAAAAATTACCAGTGAATTGCTTTCGGGCCTCAGAAAACACCCCCACACTAACCAGTCCAGCAGTAGAGCTTCAAGTCTGGTTTCCTAATTGAAGGCATACTCATTGGGAAAGCAGCTTTCAGTGATTTTCTTTCCTTAGGCTTTGTATGTTTTTCCTTGACTTAAAACTGATAGATCTTGCTGCGTGAAGGTGTTCATACGAGATCAAAAGTAAGCATCGCGTTCAGCAGAGTAGTTGTGCATTACAGGCAGCACTTGTGCGATTTCACTTTTCTTTTATGATCGAGAAATGAGTAAGGAAAAGATTAGACTTTTCTAAAAGACATCCCTCACAAGTACTTAGCTTATTATGGCAGAGAATAGAGCACTTTTAGAGCCTCCTAATGGTTCCCTTATATACATGCAAATAGTGGCACGAAACATTCCGAACGTGCAATGTGCATACTATTTTTACAAGCCGCAATGAATCAGCGCCCATGGCGTTCTGCTGCTAACTTTAGGGGTATGATGTTATGTGGCCACGGTCACATACGGATAGACGTGGAATGCAAAAGTGCTCTTGTACTTAAGCTTAAGTGCTTGTTAAAGAGCACCGGGTAGTCGTAATTATACTGCAGTCGACATTCATTGCCCACTGCGCTACCTGAGGATGTTAAGCGTCACGTTTTTGTTGTTGTTGCTGTTTCTAGGTACACGAAACGGCTTCTGCCTGCAAATGGCTCCATTGGACTAGCGCGATTACGGTATCACGAAAACAGATTTGCTTCTCTCAGCCAGTTTGTAGAGGTTTAGGGGAGCTAACAAAAACATCGGCTACGATGCTTACGGCCACTCTGGTTAGCGCAGTATCTCAGGCATAAATTTTGTAAACGTTGCGCAGGGAACTTTTTCAACAGCGTTGAGAAACTTCAACATGTCTCTATTTAAGCGTCACCAGGGCGCACGACATTTGCAAAAACTCCTTTACGGTGAATGTAATCGCTGCAATTATGCTGAATACGCCTGCATAATGTTGCATAATGTCGCGTAGTATCAGAACAGCTTAAGGACTAGTGCCCCGCGATAGGTATTCCTACGTTTTTGAAGTTTGTGAGGCCCATAGAACTAGATAATAAAATTTGAATTCGCCATGTTCTATCGCTAGATTGCCTACGCGGTTATATTCCTTTGTGCTTCTCTTTCTGTGCCTGCTCCCACGTGTAGACCAGCCCAGCAGAACTGCTGTGCTTAATCTGCCCGCCTTTCTATTGATGCTTTATTTCTCTTTCCCGGCAATATGCTGCGAGTGGCTCAACGTCGCAGTCACGATTCATTATTCATTGGAATGTACCGCAGAACCATATGGTATTGTGGAGTTAGGGAACCCAAAGAGTGCACTTTTGAATATCCATCTTTTCACTCTGACCCACCACGGTAGAGAAAAAAAAACAAAAAAAACATGCAGGCCGAAAGTAATTAAGAATCCCTACTACCACAGGCTTCAGCGCAATATCGTTGTGTTGGTCATAAAAGCCGAGAAAAAAAGATCAATTGTGTTTCAGACATGAGCTCTGCGTCCCAGTATTATTCCGTTAGACGACAGAACCCTTCGCGGAAGCAAGAATCCGGCGACCTTGATGAAAATAGGGCAATACATTCCGGGCTTTTCCGTGCCAAAACCGCGATTGATTATAAGGCACGGCGTAGAGGAGCACTCTGGTTTAATGTCTCCCACGTGGAATTGAGCACCCATTGCAGAGTGCATGGGAAGTATTTCATCGATTTACCCGCATCGAAAGGACGCCACGGTCGCCGGGATTATATGACGCGCCTTCGGGCATAGCAGCCGATCTTCATAGCTTTTACGCCACCACGGCAACTGACCTTGGCGAAGAACCAGCGGCTTGTTACTGAAACTGAGTCTGGATTCGTCTTCGGATGGGCGCATACTGACCCTCTTTCCTTCCCATCCTTGTTGCTTGTTCGCCACGTGTGACGACTAACCGGCCTTGACAATGATTTACCTCTCTGCCGTTTCGTACTCGCTCTCGCTAGCATTTTTGACAGCGGTCGTCAAAATATTTCGCTAGCCGTTAACGATTTCGTCTGCCCAAAACATGCAAGTCATCCTGCCGTCGTCGACGATGCCTTTGTGTCGCCCTTCTCGTTTACCTCATTAGTATGGCTAAAATATATAATAAATTATAATGTATCTACTGAATGATTAACATCCCGGTTGCTTAGTTGCGAGTAAGTGAACGCCTAGATAAATGACACGATTGCGGGCAACTATACTGCTGAAAAGAATGTCCAGTCAATTTTTATACTGTTGTTTCAATATAATGCCCGAAGTCATTACTTCTCCCACATAAATAAATAAATAATAATCTTTCACCGGCACTCTCCGACTTTTTGGCTTTCAAGGTGTAGAACTTATCACATAGTTGGTCATATGTTTATGGATGTCTTGTGTAGACAGTGTTGGATTTCTTAAGTCGAAGAACGTGTTCTTTAATGGTAAAATAATGACCATTTGATGAACACTTTTGCGGTAAGCATCGATATTCATTCTTTCATGTTTTCAGATGGTTTGGTGGCCTCGGAGGCCATTAGGGTGAATAAAGATTTGCCAAAAATGCGATACGCGATCGTGAGACAGGATAACTGTTAGTTGGAAAGTCTATATAGTATTATAATAATGAATCAAATATTTAGCATATTATTGCATGTCTGAAAAAGCTTTTTTCTTTAAAACGACTCCTAGCGGGACATGTTTCTAATAAGTTGTCCTGACTGTACTATAACAATTATGTTTACTGATACACACGACATCAATTTCAGTAATTAGGATAAATGGTTTTGGAATACGTCGGTAACAAGAACAGCAACAATATTGAGTAATTGAATATCGATATACTTCATTAGCGATATTATGCTTCCACGAATTAGACATATTGTTGTTAATAAATATATTTATGAATATATATCTTATCAAATATGTTATCACTTCAATAAATAACGCTGACAAAGCGTTGCACTTGTGCCTGATAGGTGCTTGAATAGAAGCCGATATTTCTCTGCTTTTGGACAGCAAGCTATAGTTACTTCTATATCTTGAAACTTGTAATGCTACATGTACATTCTAGTTTCGACACCAAAAATTAGACACCTGTCAGAAAAAGTATTGCAGTCTAGCGTGTGAAATTGCGGTTTTGTGAACAGATCGAAGCTTGGCATTGTAACTACAGAGCATTAATGCATATTGCATTTATAAAACACTGAAATGTCCTGGTACTGGAGACACTACTTCATTGTGATAAATGATGCAGGACCCTGTCGATACAACGACAAAAAATAATTTGACCAACTGTTATCACTGCTGTAGAATAACTTTTGTTGATTTGGGAAATTTGTAGTGACGATAGATATGTGCTTAGAAAGCTTAGTCGCCAAACGCACCGCAACTCTAATGACGTGTAAATGACATGACTGCAGCTAATATATCAGTGGCATTATTAAATAATTAAATATTTAATTAATAATTTATTTATTTATTTATTTATTTATTTATTTATTTATTTATTTATTTATTTATTTATTTATTTATTTATTGTACTGTCAAGGCCCGGAGACGTTACAGAAGGGAGTGGAACCAAAAACAGAACATGTACAGCCGACAGGTTCTTTTTTAGATAAGTCTAATGAGCTTGCCGCCACTAACAAAGTTGGTTGCTTGCAGAGTAGCCAGGCCAACGCAAGAAAGAGTAGAACAATCTATGCAAAAAACCACGGGTAAGAAATTCGAAATTTCAAAATGACAAAATATTCCTAGGCATTTTAGATTCTTTCTAGACTTGGTTCATGGGACAGAAATCAGAGCGTCATCTAGACAGCCAAACGGCAGTTCCACATCAATGAGAGTTGCACCAAAAAGAGTTACACAAACGCGAGTGCCCAAACGCGAGCACTCGAGTTTGAGCATTTCTCTCATGAAGCACCAAACGTTTTTCGCGATATAATTTGGTATGATGACAGCGAGGTAAATTGTACAGTAACAGTGGCTGCCTGTGGCGACAGCTGTACTAAGCACCTTACTTTTGTAATAGAAAGAGGAAGTAAGGTGCACAACATCATCAACTGCCTCAGTAAAAGGCGTCAAGCAAAGCTCTTGTCAGCAGTGTCGTTACGCGTATGATTAATGACTCACATAGAATGCTATCAACGTCGCTGCGACTAGGCCACTGCCATTTCCATACTTGTTCCACACAAAGAATTAATCAAAGTTGACGTCAAAATTGGAAGTGTAGAGTTCCGAAAACAAGATATTAAAGCAAAAATGTGCCGTATAAGTAATAGTTACTGGGGAAAAAACCCCAGGGTCTTTAGGACACAGGGAACGACTTGGATCTAATGGAACCTTTTTCCCATTGAAAACATGTTAGCGGAAATCGGGAACGAACGAAGCAGTTTCTTAGAAGCCTAACCAGAAAAAAAAAGCTCTCAGTGAAATATTTAGGACATCGTCTGAAAGCGTGCTGTCTTCCTCTCACAGACAGCATCCGATCGGCTGTCTTCAGTTTGTGCATATTGTGCATGACGGGGGCGATTCGTTAGGGAGCTTATATAAGAAAAATACATCTAAATTGGTTTCAAAGGGTGACCCTGAAAAAGGTTTCAAGTGGAATTTGAAATATTTTCCTATGTTTAGGGCGGCAATGTCCACGAAAAGTGCACTAGAATGAAGCAGTGAATAAAAGTGGATTTGCTACATTGGTTGTTCTGTGTGTTTACTCTCTTGATAAAGACAAAAAAATCATAAGTATCTCTGACAATTACCGTGTCAATAGGGGTTCTTGACACTTATCACGTCCTTTACCTTCCAGGCCTCCAGCGACTTTGGGCACTTGTTCCACGACATCTTTTTTGTTGAACACCTCTAAAAACTTTGTATTTTAGGGCACCATGACCCCATATTCGCTGCCTAAACGACCTGAAAAGGTCTCCTCGACGATCCAAGATGTCGGGGCTATCAAACCTCTGCCTTGACAGTTATGTGGCTCACTTCGGGATAGAACTATCGATCGGAATTGAATTAGCAGCTGAACAGCTGATGTTCAGGACTATGTCAGACGATGTCAGGACTATCGTTTGTGCAGGATTCACGAAACTGTAGAAGCCACAAATTGTTTGATACTCAAAACAGTCGCTATCCAGTGCTAATGGTACACGGCATTGTACATTTTGGAGGTTACAACGAACTAAAGGTCGTCTATACTGAACGCTATCATATAATGTCTTATCATATATATGTCCTTTCAATGCACCCAGTCTTTATGTAATGTGTGAAGGTGCAGCATTTTACACAAGAACAATATGGCCGAAAAAGAAGATGACTGGAATATCCATTACGAAACAAAATCTTGCTGCGTAAGCATTTTTCGTGCTGTGTCATGAAGTTCATCTTGGATATATTGCAGCAATAGGGCTTGAAAAACAAACTTGTCCTACTAATTAGGATCCAGAATTGAACGAGCTGTTCGGTGCATCATCAACGGTGATAAGGATGTAAGTATTGCTGACTGAAACCAGAAACAAACGATATTACAAGCATATCTACGATAAAGCATCAGAAAATAGTAACTTAGCAATAACAAACCAAATAGACTCGCAATTATTCATTACGTTATCATCGTACTAATGAAATCCAGAGCGTCAAAACAAAAAAATAGGATTTATCACATTTTTGTTCATATTTTCGTACCATTACCCAAGAGAAGGTCATTAAGGCCATGAAAATATAAAATATAGGTGAAAACAGTTCACCATAAATACGCGTTCATCTTTTCACAGGTAACAAAGAGTTGCTTTGATGACGCTTCGCATACAACACAGTTGGCATAAATAAACACGACGCGAACATTCAGTTCAAGTACTGGTCAGCGTAACAAAGTAAATAAATCAATGTAATGCTTTGCTAGAGCAAACAAATTATATAAATAGTAGAACAATGTATTAACACTAGATAAAGAAACAAAACGATCAGGGGCCATATTTCGTTGCCAGATTACTCATGGAAAAAATAACTACATTGAGCGCCGTCATTTTGTGTCTGTGGTGGCACGATCTCCGTGCTATTCAATGCCTGAAGTGCTACTTCGGTGAAAGTAGGAAATCAGTACTTATCTCGTTTGTTCGTTCAAATAACTTCGACATGACGTATTGTTTATTGTCAGACATGACGATTTTTTTTGCTAATTGTAGCTCGATTACTAAGCTATATAGAACCGTGTGTCAGAAAATAAGCTTATGAGTGTCAATTCTTGACTTAAACGAAAGCAAGTTGTAACATTCGGAAATTATGCAACAGGCAACATTCCTGAGATAACATCATTATTGTCTACGTATCCTCTCGAATGATGAACTTATGTGTAAGCGAATATTTGCAGTTTCAGAAAGAATAACTTAAAACGCGTGAGTGTAACTGTTGCCCAAAGCTTCTGCAGAAATTTCGTACGATTTGAAGAAATTGGCGTTGTAAAGCGAAGCTAGGCGGAAATTTAGCACCACTGTCTCTAAATATCCATGCAAAGATTGGGACGCCAGGGGTGTCCTTGCACAACATTATTAAAGTAGCGCTCCTACAGCACCCAAGAACTTGCAACTTCGTGCACAATGTGACGCGCACTTGTACGCGCAAGGCACCTCGGTATTTCTGTCAGGTGCTTTCAAAATGGGGGAAATTGGGGAAATTGGGAAGTCTTTCTTTTGTATGACAATATTCACTTTGTGATGACGATGAATGCGATGGGATATGTCCCCCGGAAGAAGGAGTTGATGGTGATATAGAAAACAGTGCGGGTGTCACTTTGATAACAGTGTTAAACAAGGAAGCTTTCTTTGCCAAGCAAAAGAGGGAAGTGTGAGAGTGAGCAATACAAAAATGCTTGCATTTTTGTATTAGTTAGACATTATTACATTAGTTAGACATTATACAGTAAGGTGCCTGGTGGTGGTCTCGTACGGATGATGCCCTCTCGGTGAGCGCAAATTTCCCCTCATCTTTTAAGAGGTTCAATACTTACAAGCATTTGTCTCGCAAACCATATTTATTTCAAGGAAATTTTCCACGTCTCAATAATTACTCTCGTCGTATTCGAGTTCTGATTCCCGTGTTATAGTTTGTTAACGAAGCTTTCCCTCAAGTCTAAATATTTTAGGGCAGTTTGTCGGGTGCGTACCATAGTCAGGTACGCTTATATCGCCTTCCGTTTCTCTACCACGGGTGCGCTTCAAAGCCACGGCGCTGCAATTTTGCTTCAGAGACTTTCCTTTCCTTCCTTCTACGCCTCCCTTAAACTGGCTCTCCCAACTACTACACGCCGAGACAAAGCAACAGCGCGCGCATTAGATCCCATAGATGACATGAATATTTACAATTATTATTAGGGTTATAATTATATTCGAGTGCTGATTGGCGTGCTATCGTTTGTTAACGAAGCTTTCCCTCAAGTCTAAATATTTTAAGGCAGTTTGTCGGGTGCGTATCATGGCCGCGCACGCTTATATCGCCTTCCGTTTCTCTTCCACGGGTGCCCTTTAAAACCACGGCGATGCAATTTTGCTTCAGAGTCTTTCCTTTCCTTCCTTCTTCTCCGCCCTTAAACTGGCTCTCTTAACTACTACACGCAGAGACAAAGCAACAGCGCGCGCATTAGATCCCGTAGATGAGATGAATATTTACAATTATTATTAGAGTTATAATTATATTCGAGTGCTGATTGCTGTGCTATTGTTTGTTACCGAAGCTTTCCCTCAAGTCTAAATATCTTAAGGCAGTTTGTCGTGTGCGTATCATGGATACGCACGCTTATATCGCCTTTCGTTTCTCTACCACGGGTGCGCTTTAAAACCACGGCGCTGCAGTTTTGGCTTACCTTTCCTTCCTTCTTCTCCGCCCTCAAACTGGCTTTCTTAACTACTACACGCAGAGACAAACCAACAGCGCGCGCATGCGATCCCATAGATGATACATATATATATATATATATATATATATATATAGAAAACTATCAGTTATAGCTCTCGTAGTATAGCCCTCTGGGCCGTTTCCTTTTTTTTTCTTTCGAAAGTAGTCCTATTAGGGTTATTATAATTACACGAAGGTATTTCGCCCTCGTCAGCAGCAGTCCTTGATATTGTTATTCTGGCGGCTAGCTTCCCACGCTATGCGTGCCGCCATCGCACCTGGTTAAGCTTCTCCTAGACGCTAGAGTTATACTATGTCCGCGCAACCTTGAGCGATCGGAAAGCGCGTTTCCCCCTCTTGGCCGGCGGGGACGGGAGGCTTTGTTCCGGCCGCAAAGCCCTCCACGTCTCAGTAAGGTGCCTGGTGGTGGTCTCCTGCGGACGATGCCCTCTCGGTGAGCGCATATTCCCCCTCATCTTTTAAGAGGTTCAATACTTACAAGCATTTGTCTCGCAAGCCATATTTATTTCAAGGGAATTTTCCACGTCTCCATAATTTCTCTCGTCGTATTCGAGTGCTGATTGCCGTGTTATAGTTTGTTAACGAAGCTTTCCCACAAGTCTAAATATTTTAAGGCGGTTTTCCTAGTCTCTAAAGCCGCTCGAGTTCGCTCTTCTCCTCGGGCGGCCATTTTTCCAAGAAAGGATGCCTTCCAATCACTCCAAAACCGACTATCGCGGACAACATGAGTGCCTTTCCACGTAAGTGTGAGGTTCGGAGCAGGAGCTGTGGCGCTTGAAAGTAGCCTGGGGCCTGACGAACCAACCGACTGAGCTATCTTTCCGGGCAACATCGAAGGGTCACGAGTTCAAATCACCTGTTATGTTCCTTTTTTTCGCCCCTTTTTCTTTCTTTTTTTTTCTTTTAATGTCTTTTCCTTTATTTTATCACTGTACGGGAACCCTCCTAAAATAAAAAAAAAGAAAGATATATATCTTCAAATATGTATGGCCTCACATGTGCAGGCCATAAATACCAGGTTCTCTAGCCGAGTGCCATCCGTGCGGTATAACCGACCTCAGATTGGTCCACCTTGACTGATCAAATAGGGCACCACTGTATGTTAAATTAGGCGTACAACTCCTGCGGGACCCGCCGTGGTTACTCAGTGGCTATGGTGTTAGACTGCTGAGCACGAGGTCGCGGGATCGGATCCCGGCCATGGTGGCCGCATTTCGATGGGGGCGAAATGCGAAAGCACCCGTGTACTTAGATTTAGGTGCACGTTAAAGAACCCCAGGTGGTCGAAATTTCCGGAGTCCTCCACTACGGTGTGCCTCATAATCAGAAAGTGGTTTTGTCACGTAAAATCCCACAATTTATTTTTAAATTTAACTCCTGCGTGGACGGTACAGTATCCGCCTCCCGTGCAGGAGGACCGTGATTCAAATCCCAGGCCGCACAATTCTCCACCGGAAAATACCAGAAAAAACAACAACCGTGCGTTGAGAAAATCGCACAAACAGGCTTGGAGTGCGGCCTGATCCCTGTGACCAGAACCGGTAACGCACTCTCTCACCAGAGCAGGATTGGCCACCCTGGTGCAGTACCTGGCTACAACCGCCTATATGAACACAACAATCAAACCACGGCCCTCAGTCCCCAGCACCTGCGAAGCAACTGACCACGGCGGCGGTCAGACCTGCGACGCTGCAGAGGGTGCTAAGAATGCCTGGCTCCGGACAGGCCGCCATTGGAATATGAACCTGGCAACGTTTAACGCTAGAACGTTATCTAGTGAGGCGAGTCTAGCAGTGCTATTGGAGGAATTAGAGGGCAGTAAATGGGATATAATAGGACTCAGTGAAGTTAGGAGGCCAAAAGAAGCATATACAGTGCTAAAAAGCGGGCACGTCTTGTGCTACCGGGGCTTAGCAGAGAGACGAGAACTAGGAGTGGGATTCCTGATTAATAAGAACATAGCTGGTAACATACAGGAATTCTATAGCATTAACGAGAGGGTGGCATGTCTTCTTGTGAAACTTAATAAGAGGTACAAAATGAAGGTTGTACAGGTCTACGCCCCTACATCTAGTCATGATGACCAGGAAGTCGAAAGCTTCTATGAAGACGTGGAATCGGCGATGGGTAAAGTCAATACAAAATACAGTATACTGATGGGCGATTTCAATGCCAGGGTAGGCAAGAAGCAGGCCGGAGACAAGTCAGTGGGGGAATATGGCATAGGCTCTAGGAATAGCAGAGGAGAGTTATTAGTAGAGTTTGCTGAACAGAATAATATGCGGATAATGAATACCTTTTTCCGCAAGCGGGTTAGCCGAAAGTGGACGTGGAGGAGCCCCAATGGTGAGACTAGAAATGAAATTGACTTTATACTCTGGCATCATACAAGATGTAGACGTGCTCGGCAAGGTGCGCTGCAGTGACCATAGGATGGTAAGAACTCGAATTAGCCTTGACTTGAGGAGGGAACGGAAGAAACTGGTACATAAGAAACCAGTCAATGAGTTAGCGGTAAGAGGGAAACTAGAGGAATTCCGGATCAAGCTACAGAACAGGTATTCGGCTTTAACCCAGGAAGAGGACCATAGTGTTGAAGCAATGAACGACAATCTTATGGGCATCATTAAGGAGTGCACAATAGAAGAAGGTGGTAACGCCGTTAAACAGGAAACCAGTAAGCTATCCCAGGAGACGAAAGATCTGATCAAGAAATGCCAATGTATGAAAGCCTCTAACCCTACAGCTAGAATAGAACTGGCAGAACTTTCTAAGATAATCAACAAGCGTAAGACAGCGGACATAAGGAACTATAATATGGATAGAGTTGAACAGGCTCTCAGGAACGGAAGAAGCCTAAAAGCAGTAAAGTAGAAACTAGGAATATGCAAGAATCAGATGTGTGCGTTAAGAGACAAAACCGGCAATATCGTTACTAATATGCATGAGATAGTTCAAGTGACTGAAGAGTTTTATAGAGATTTATACAGTACCAGTAACACCCACGACGATAAAGTGAGAGAGAATAGTCTAGAGGAACTTGAATTCCCACAAGTAACACCAGAAGAGGTAAAGAACGCCTTGGGAGCTATGCAAAGGGGGAAGGCAGCTGGGGAGGATCAGGTAACAGCAGATTTGTTGAAAGATGGTGGGAACACTGTCCTAGAAAGGTTGGCCGCCCTATATACACAATGCCTCATGACCTCGAACGTACCGGAATCTTGGAAGAACGCTAACATAATCCTAATCCGTAAGGAAGGGGACGCCAAAGACTTGAAAAATTATAGACCGATCAGCTTACTGTCCGTTGCCTACAAAGTATTTACTAAGGTAATCGCAAATAGAATCAGGAATACCTTAGACTTCTGTCAACCAAAGGACCAGGCAGGATTCCGTAAAGGCTACTCAACAATAGACCATATTCACACTATCAATCAGGTGATAGAGAAATGTCCGGAATATAACCAACCCTTATATATAGCCTTCATTGATTACGAAAAAGCATTTGATTCAGTCGAAACCTCAGCAGTCATGGAGGCACTACGGAATCAGGGTGTAGATGAGCCATATGTAAAGATAGTGGAAGCTATCTATAGCGGTTCCACAGCCACCGTAATCCTCCACAAAGAAAGCAACAAAATCCCAATAAAGAAAGGCGTCAGACAGGGAAATACGATATCTCCAATGCTATTCACAGCATGTTTACAGGAGGTATTCAGAGGCCTGGAGTGGGAAGAATTGGGGATAAAAGTTGATGGAGAATACCTTAGCAACTTGCGATTCGCTGATGATATTGCCTTGCTTAGTAACTCAGGAGACCAATTGCAATGCATGCTCACTGACCTGGAGAGGCAAAGCAGAAGGGTGGGTCTGAAAATTAATCTGCAGAAAACTAAAGTACTGTTTAACAGTCTCAGAAGAGAACAGCAGTTTACGATAGGTAGCGAAACACTGGAAGTGGTAAGGGAATACACCTACTTAGGGCAGGTAGTGACCAAGGATCCGGATCATGAGACTGAAATAACCAGAAGAATAAGAATGGGCTGGGGTGCGTTTGGCAGGCATTCTCAAATCATGAACAGCAGGTTGCCACTATCCCTCAAGAGGAAAGTGTATAACAGCGGTGTGTTACCAGTACTCACCTACGGGGCAGAAACCTGGAGGCTTACGAAAAGGGTTCTGCTGAAATTGAGGACGACGCAACGAGCCATGGAAAGAAGAATGCTAGGTGTAACGTTAAGCGATAAGAAAAGAGCAGATTGGGTGAGGGAACAAACGCGGGTAAATGACATCTTAGTTGAAATCAAGAAAAACAAAATGGGCATGTGCCGGACATGTAATGAGGAGGGAATATAACCGATGGTCATTAAGGGTTACGGACTGGATTCCAAGAGAAGGAAAGCGTAGCAGGGGTGGCAGAAAAGTTAGGTGGGCGGATGACATTAAGACGTTTGCAGGGACAACATGGCCACAATTAATACATGACCGGGGTAGTTGGAGAAGTATGGGAGAGGCATTTGCCCTGCAGTGGGCGTAACTAGGATGATGATGATGATGATGATGATGATGATGATAAAATGAGTGGAGTTATTCTGCACAAGTTGCTAGAAAGTGCCCAGTTTTCTATGACGGGGTCCCACTACAGCTATAGCATTCTCTAGTTTGGAGCGCATTATTATTCTATGAAGAGGTAGGTGGAGCAACAGAAAAGTGACAACGTAAATAGCCGAACATGCGGTTATCACTGTCAATAATATACTCGGTATGTAGCACCCAAAGAAAATCAGCCGTAATATGGACTGCTGGATGCGTTTAAGAGGTACCATATTCCGAGGGAATATTATTGACATAGTACGGACATGGGCTTTTAGCGGTTCTGAGGACACGGATGACCTTGCAAATTTTAACAATTACGTTCTCCAACCACTTTATTATAGCACGAAAGTCAGGTTGAAATATGTTAATGTCCTCATTGTTAGATATTTCTCTAAAAAATAACACTGTCGCCGACAAAAAAGATGAGTGTCGGAGTATGTCAGTGATTCGAGGTAAATACTATCAATTTGGAGCAATAAAATTTTGAGAAGGCAACTTGTGGAACGTGGGAATGAACTTTGCAGGAAAGGGAATTCGCAGCAACAAATTGTGATCTGTAAGCAAGATAAATGCGAAATGATTTACGAAGTTTCGGTAGCAATTTAGTTGGCTTAGTTTAAAGAGTAGAAGTCGGCGGCAAACCTTATGAAATTCTTTTGAGCGATGAGTGATAAAGAGTTTGAGGTAAATGCTCAGTAAAAATATTAGCAGAGTTTCAGATTAATGAGTATTTTAGAAATTACGATGTGGTGGCGTAAAAAATGAATTATACTCTTAAAAACTTGACATGGCTAGTAACTTTGCGCGCTCAGGCTTTTTGCAAAGAATACTTGCTAAGAAAACTGGACTCGTTGGTGGTTGGGCAATTTTCATTGCCTATAGAATTAACGGAGTGGATCTCCATTGGCGATTATTCGTAAACTAGGAAGTCAGGACGTGTCCAGAGACTGTTGAAATTTTTAAGGTAATATGCTGTATGCCTCACCTCTTTTTTTTTGCAGAATAAATCCTTACCAACTAGCTCAGCTTTCTGTCGTTCTAATGCCAACAGCACTCCTATGTTTTTTTTTTGGGGGGTTAATGCTATTTGAATCACAAGAGGAATCATGCCTCGCACTTTAGATCGTCGTGCAATGCCTAGTGTGTCAACAGTCATTGGTGATGCGGGCAAATATGGGGAGAAAAGCGGAAGACCGTCTGTGACATTACGGTTCATTCTTGCTTCGTGCGTCTTCTCTACTTCCTGCAGGGAGTGGCCCGTCTCGCTAATTACCCGTGCTGTGTGAAGTGTCCGCAACATGTACCTGCTGCCTACGGAAAAACCAAGATAGCGACTGCGGGGACGAGTCACGCCAACCGCTGACTTTCAAGGATTGCCTTCGATACATGTCCCTCCGCCTAGCCAGGGCAGTCGCACCGACAAAACAAATGGTCCCTGCGCAAGCTGCCGCCAGCCTCGGAACCTCGCCTCACTTCAGTGGACACGGGAAAAGCGTGTGTGGCATCGTGGCTCATTTTTTAAATTTGTCTTTTAAATTTGTGCGTGTTAGTAAGAGTTGTTTTTTGTTTGTTTAGCGTAGTAGCAACAGATATGATATTCGCGCGACCTCCTCCCGCCCCCCCCCCCCCCCCGTGCATTCTATACCGCAAATGATGAATATGTTCATGTACTTTGTAAAGTGTTGTGTTCTGGGAATGTCGAAACCAAAGCGGGTCCTGATGATTGGCAAAAGGAAATGCTCACGTTGGTAAAGGAACTAAAGGCTGAGGCAAGTTGGCTGACCCTGGGCCAAGCTGAAGTGGCGGCCAATCTCGCAACAGCAAAGAAATCTTTCGAAGAACATCTTATTTCAATGAACGTGAGTACATTGAAAGTTGAGGCACAATCTGAAAAAGAAAATTCACGATTTAAACAAAAGGGTCGATCTTGCACAAGAGGCAGTGAAAGGCACTGAACGCAAACACGATGTTATCTGCTCACGCATTGAAGACACCGAAGATAGGGCTCGTCGTCATAACTTCAGTTTTCATGGTTTCCCGGACAGTAAGGAATCCTGCACCCACATTAATACAACAATGGTAAGCGTAATCAAGCAAAATATGTAAGCGAATCTAACCCAAGACATAATTGAGCGTGCGCGCCGATTGGGTGGTGGCCACCAAGAATATAGGTGCAGACCTGTTATTGGGAAGTTTATTCATTTTAAGTCTCGGCAACAAGTTCTTTTTTTTCACTGTCCACAAGACTTGCCCGGGAAAGAACTTTTCGACTTTGCAAATTCATTACCCGAGTCGCCAGCTTTCACGGTGCGGCATGATATGTTGTATGTAGGTAACACCTATTGCATTTATTATCACGCGGCTCTTCGCACAGAGAGAAGGCAAACACATAATTATACACCTCCCACTTCAAGTGATAATATTGTCCAATATAAGCCGTCTGATAGTATCAATGGGCACGCTACTAGGACTCGAATCCGCAAAAATATTCTGGCTTCTGTTCGTTCCTAACATTATCCCAAGTAACAATCAGCAGAGGATAGGGACAATCCCATTTCTGTAGTATTCCACCTTTCTGTTCTTTTTTCCAGCTAAGAAGCGTTATGAAACAAATGTATCGTCTTTACTCTATTATTTGATCATTGAATGCAAATTTAATAATGGTAACCGAGACATGGCTCAACTAAAGTGCGGAAACTACAAACATTTTTCAGACTGATCGCACTTATGACGTGTATCGCTCCAATAGGAAAAGTAGGCAGGGTGGTGGCGTGTTGCTAGCCGTATCTCAAATTTTGTCCTTTCAAGTAGAAGCTGCGTCCGCTCCAGAAAGTAAACACACAGACATTATACTAGGCGTGTGCTATCGCCCTCCAAACTATGCGTCACCATTCGTCGATGAATTGCGTGAGTTCCCAGCTCTGTCGCAATCCGGTACTCTTTGTGAGCCATTTTTCTTTTCGACGATCTAAATTTTCCGGCCCTTAGCTGGCATATTGGTGTTAGTTTGCTCAACGCCCTTTCAACAAAATCAACATTTTTTACATTTGTGTGATTGTTTTATCTTCAGGCAGCTTGTAACCAACATTACGAAAATAACTAATGAATCAGCCAATACTTTAGTCTTGGTTTTGGCAACATACCCCGACCTCATATCGCCAATTGCCTCCCTGTTCTCAGTGACCATTTATTGTTACATTTCGTCATTGACATGTTATTTTCGTCTGGAACTAAAGAAGGCACATATATTTGGGACTATAGGAAAGTAGATTTTGTCGCTATTGACCAAGAATTGTGTGAGTCCTCAGATACTTTGTACCCCAATTTCGATAAGCGTATTTTACAAGAAAACATGAATTTCTTCAGAGGCTGAGTCTCCGATCTCACAAATGTGCATGTGCTTCTTCGGTCTGTGCGAAGAACAAAGGGGAAAAAGCCATGTTATAATAAAAATCTGGAACAATTGCGTAATTAAAAAAAAGAACGTGTTTTCATTGTGACCAAGTTTCAAAATAGTTCAGATCGCTAGGAATCATATCACAATGCAGAAGCAGAGTTTGCGAAAGTTGTATATCATGCTCAGAATCATTTTCATAGTCATACATTGCCTGAGCTTTTATCAAGGAACCCAAAGCAATTTTGCAAGGTAATCAAGAAGCATTCCATGTTTCCTTATGGACTGTTGGCCTCATGGCCACATACGTCTGTTGAGACGTATGTGGCCAGCTGCATGCAGTGTCAGCGCCACAAACGGCCATCTACTGCTCCAGCTGGTCTCCTGCAGCCGATCCCGCCTCCAAGCATCCCTTTCCAACAAGTGGGCATTGACTTCATAGGCCCACTTCCAAAATCAGCCAAGGGAAACCGTTGGATAGTTGTTTGCGTCGACTACCTCACACGCTACTGCGAGACGGCGGCCGTGTCCTCCGCAACTGCCACTGACGTTACAGCATTCCTACTGCAATATGTGATCCTGCGACATGTCCGCCTCGCGTGATCATCAGCGACCGTGGACGACAATTCACAGCGGACGTCGTAGAGGAGCTGCCTCGTTTGTGTGATTCCCACTTGCGTCACTCGACACCATACCATCCACAAACGAATGGGTTTACGGAGCGTACTAACCGAACAATTGTAAACATGCTATCTATGTATGTTTCATCCGACCACAAGAACTGGGATGACGTACTGCCTTTTATCACGTACGCGTTCACCACCGCCAAGCACGAGACTACCGGCTGTAGCCCTTTCTTCCTGCTGTACGCACGACCACCCCGGTACACAATCGACACTGTTTTCCCTTTCTGTAGTCATGGAAATCCCACTGTCGCCGAGATTCTCTGCCTTGCTGAAGAAGCTCGTCGTATTGCTCGTTTGCGCACTTTGGCATCGCAGGACAGATCAAAAGCACGCTACGACATTCGCCACCGTCCGGTAACCTATCGCCCTGGTGATTTAGTCTGGCTGTGGACTCCAGTACGGAAACGCGGGTTATGCCAGAAGCTTTTGGCCACCTACGATGGAGCGTATGTTATTATTAACAGACTCACGGAAGTCACGTATAACATAGCTCGCCTCACGGCGAGTGGTAGAAGAGCGGCCAAGACACAAGTGGTCCATGTCGCCCGCTTGAAATTGTTCACGTCACGACAAATGGATTGACTCGCCCGGCGGGCTTCATCTGCGACGAGAGGAATGTTACGCATGAAGAAAACGAAGAATGATGAACGTGCTTGCGGTCCCGAGTGGGGAAAGCAAGAAGAGAACGACGATGAGTTGATCAACCAGCTGGGCGCTCTTGCGCTCACCTTCGCGACTTAAAGTAAACGGTCCCCTTCATCCGTAAGGGTTATAAACGGTCTCCTTCACGCGTAACAATATATTCTACTCGCATATAGCTGAATTTTTAGAATGTAGTTCATTTTTCACGTCAGCCCAATATGATTTCCGGCGCTTTTCACATGTTCCTTTGAAACCCAGGCCATTCTGTTCACTCATTATCAGCATACTATTCTTGACAGACACTCTAAGATTGACTGCATTTTTTGTACTTCAGGAAGGCCTTTGAAAAACTTAATCGCGCGTTACTAATCTTTAACTTCTCACTGAATCTCGACTCTGACATGCGGCGTTGGCTCCAATATTTTCTAACAAACCACCCCCAGTACGTCACAACTAAAAGACATAACTCACCTAAAATAAGCGTAACATCAGGAGCACTACAGAGTTAAGTTCTAGGCCCAGTCTTCTTTTTAATATAAATTAACGATTTGCCAAACTGCGTTTCTTCTGTGCATTTGTATGCCGAAAACTGTGTATACATTACAGAGAAATATATAACGATGACGGTAAAGACATCTTGCATACAGGCATAAATAACACTACAAGTTGGTGCTATAATTAGCTCATTAGGTTAAATCCTACCAAATGCCAACTACTGATTATTTCTCAGCAGTACAATAGCTCCTCCACGTACAAAATAGGTGACATCGAATTCGACCGTGTCAAAATCATACCGGCACTTGGGGTTACTATAAATGTAAGGGGATAAATTTACAAGCACGGCTACGCAACAATAGCCTTAGCACAAGAGCGTCGGTCGCTATCTCGCGCTCTCTGAACTGCCTGGCTTCGTAGTCTTCTCTCAATTGTTACTTTCTTCCGCACTACACTGGCCCCAGCGGCGAAGAGCCGTCGTGGCGACTCAAGGTGATGCGAGCACAAGCGTTATAGTAGCGGCTAACGTGGACTGTTTGACGACCACGGCAGCGTCTGTCGGTGGGAAGTGTCACAGGCTCGATGATGAAGTTCACCGGTGACGTGAATTGTGTAATGCGCTAGGGACCGTGAGATTTTCCTGCATACTTTCGGGAGAGACCAGGATTCTGGCGTAGAATTGAAAGCCACACGAACGAGTCAACAGGGCAGGTAGGGACAGCTTTAGCCAGATCAGTGCGCTTTTTTTGAAGGCCTTGTGTCACGGATGCAAATGACCGTGCTAGTTGGCGGCACTCTTTGGCACATTGAGCCAGTTCTGAGGCTGGGCGGTATTCGGATGCGTCAGGGCGGTATGGAAGTATAGTATGCAGTTTGGGAGAGGGATAACGTCCATATGGTAGAAAGAAAGGAGAAAATCCAGTGGTGGCTTGGTGTGTGTGTTATAGGCATATGTCACGAAAGGAAGCATCAAGTCCCAATTAGAATCGTTGCAGGCTGTGCACATGGAGAGCATATCACCGAGTGTTCACTCAAAGCGCTCCGTCAAGCCAGTCAGCGGATGATAGCTTCTAGTGCAGCGATGAATATTACTGCACTCAATGAAAAGCTCTTTGACGACTTGCGAAAGAAACACACGGCTTCGGTAGCTAAGCAGCTCGCGTGGCGCGTGGTGGTGAAGAACGAAGCTGCGCAAGATGAACAAGGCAACATCACGAGCTCAAGCTGCTGGATGAGCGGTGGTTTCGCCATATCGATTGAGATGGTCGACGGCCACAATAATTCACTGATTTCCCGTCAGGATGGAAGGAAGGGGCCCGTGCAGGTCTATGCCCATTCTATCAAACCGGCGAGCTGAACACAGCAAAGGTTATAATGGGCCAGGCGTGGGAAAAGTTATTTTCCCGTGCTGGCACTCAATGCAGGAACGAATGTGCTTGCGGACGTATGTGTACATTCCACACCTGTAGAGTCACTGGCGAAGTCTATCATAAGTTTTCAATGCGCCAGCGTGCAAGTTTTGTCGGTCTGCGTGGAAGCGCAGGCAGATGTCGAAGCGCAAATGGTGAGGTATACAAAAAAGCCACATGCGGCCCTCTGGCTTATAGTTTCGGCGGTACAACATGACGTTTCGGATCGCATAATGAGGTACTTGGTGACGAAGGGTGCGAGAGAGCCGTGGGGATGGTGCCACCAAATGCGTAGCGAGAACGCGGATAAACGATGTTATCCAAGGATCCTTACAGGGTTCTGAAGGCAGGTGAATCATACTGATGTTAGCGACGAGAGTTGCGGAAAGGGAAACAGGTACAATGTCAGAAAGAACGGGCGAGTTAGAGAGTGCGTTGGCGTGCTTGCCTTCCGAGTGGTAAATGGCAAAATCAACCCGACGGATCCTTTGAAGTGAGCCCACAGATCGAATGGTGATCGATGATGATGTCAAACGAACGGCCGTAAAACTAAGGGCCAAATTTCTGCAACACCCAAAGAATTGCCACACATTCCTTTTCGGTAACCAGGCACTTCCACTCCGCCTTAGTGAGAGCACCACTCGCATATGCAACTACCTACAGAGGGAAGCCCGGCTTTCGTTGAGAAAGTACAGCACCAAGTACGATCCCATTGGAATCCGTGTGTACCTCGGTTGGAGCGGAAGGGTCCAAATCACATAGAAGGGCTGGTGAATTCAGGAGACGAAGTAATGTAACGAAAGCCTCATCACACCCCGGCGACCAATCAGACATATAGCCATCGTCGGTGATCAGCTTTGTCAGGGGTGCTATTACGGAAGCGAAGTTCTTCACAAAGCGGCGAAAGTATCAGCACAGGCCAAGGTAGCTGGGAAGTGCTTTCACGGTGGTAGGTTTAGGAATTCAGCCACAGCACGTATTTTCCGTGGATATGAAAAAACACCGTCCTTCGAGACTACGTGGCCCAGTATGGTGAGACGGCGAGCTTCGAACCGGCACTTCTTGATGTTAAGCTGAACTCGTGCGCGCGTCAAACAGCTCAATACTTTGTAAAATTGACGGAGCTGGCTGTCGAAATCAAGGGAGAAAAAGACGGCATCATCCAGGTAGCATAGGCATGTCTTCTATTTTAACCCACGCGTCACTGCCCATGATTCTTTCAAGTGTTGCTGGGGCATTACATAGGCCGAAAGCCATGACATTCAATCCGTTCAGCCCATCGGGAGTTACTTAGGCTGTTTTCGGGTGATCGGATGGTACCGGAGGGACCTGCCAATAACCGGACCTTAAGTCTAGTGATAAAAAGAATTCGGCTCCTTGCGAGCAGTCCAGGGTATGATCGATGCGTGCCAAAGGATATACATTTTTATCGCGTAACTATTTACTGCCAGTAATCTATGCAGAAGCGGATAGAGCCGTCTTATTTCTTGGCGAGAACAACAGGCCACGACCATGGACTGTACGACGGCTGAATGATGCCGCGCTAAAGCAAACCGTCGACTTTCAAAACTTTCTAAATGTAGGTTCGGACGATACGAAACACAACACAGAGCATGCCACTTCAGCACGAGCACAGTCAATAACAGCATGATGGCAAGAAAGAAAATCCCAACCGTGGATGACATCATGCGAACAGGCCGCAAGCACAAGAAACCCGATGGGGTACACATCATCCTCAATGATGGCGCGGGCTGTGTAGGCTGCTGACAGCTGAATATAGTGTGAGGTGGTGGTACCGAGGGACAATCCCTTTGACGTCATCGTAACCTTCATTACCAAGCGGCAGAGCTTTATATCTATCACTAAAACAGCAGAGACAGTGTCTGCAAGCGCAAGGATACGAAAGCAATGCATAAAAACTTCGATGAGGTTTGATTGAAAAATTCTTCGAATTGAATTTTTCGACAAGACGCAGTTCGTGCCTCGGAAACTGCGGCACCTAGTTTTCTGCAGGAGAAGGGCAAGGTTCACGACGCAGAGGTGAAAGAGAGCGACGTCGGGGTAATGGAGATCTGCGGCTAGCTGAGGACAGGCGTTCGGGCGAAGAGGTTTGTTGTATGTGCGCTCTGCCATTAAAGCGTTTAGAATCCTACGCAGACTGGCGCATGTCATCAGTTTGGAAAGAAGGGAGATGAAGACAGAAGCGTGTCACATGTCTTGCATAACCGCAAGAATAACATATAGGGATATTGTCTGCAGTGGACCATGGATTCTAAAACGTGGGGACTGGTTGGCTTAACCGCACTTCTGGGAACCTGACAGGTGCCGACGTGGAAGAATAGGTTGGTTGACGGGGTGAACCGGCAGCGACGACTTGTGCGTATGACAAGGGCGCAGACTCCAGAGGTGGCGCACGAGCAAAAAGCAAAGCGGCAGTGACCTCTTCCTGTATCACTTGTCGTATGACTGCTGCCAGATGTTGTGCCTGTGCGGGTTCGGGCGTGCTCGATAAAATGGAGAGGTGCAGCCGACGTCCTGCCGGACAAACTGCTTGATCAGAATTAACAGTGCATTCTGGCCGCCCGGAGTCAAGGTCGCGATCGTGTCATTCTGTTTCAGAGAGCGTCGAGTTTGGACGCGTTGCTGCCGCAATTCGTTGAAACTCTGGCACAAGCCGACAACATCTGCGATGTTTTTGGAGTCTTTGGCCAATAACATTTGAAATGCGTCGTCGGCTATACCATTGAGCATGTGACCTTATCCGCCTTGTGCAACGACGTGTTTAGGCGCTTTCACAAGTCGGTGGAACCGCATACCAAGTTTTCGTGGGAAAAACACCCATTATATACATAAACGTTTCTAAACTAGGAATACAGCCTCCTGATGTATGGTGAAAACAATCAAGATAGGCGGTTCCTCGCAAATAGGAGATGACAATGTTGTAGTTCCACGGGAGACTCACATGCACAGGTTACTTTGGTATTAAAGAACAACAGTCGAATGCAGCGCCGTTGTAAACAGAATAAAGACTGCATTTATTATTGCAACGGGAGCCTGGTCGGATGGCGGCAGGAACTCCATAAATTCAGCCGCAGCGGGACGAAGCTTAGGCACGAGGATTTGAGCTTTGCAGTGAGATGACCAGGTGAGGAGGGAACCGACAGAGTCAAATTGCATGCGAAAAGCAGAGCAGGACGTGTTACCATCAAATGTAGGCGGACTTGGGAAGGGTCCCTGACTTCGCTGCGGGACGGAATTGGGAAAGGGAGATTGCGATGCCGAAACAGGGCAGTGATTGATCAGTGGAGGCACGCCACACGAGGGTTGGGACAGATCTGGTGAGGTCGGCTACACGACTCTCCGCAGAACCGTTCTTAGAGGAGAGCAGTCACTGGTGAAGGCATGCTTCAAAAGGGTCCAGGAGAGCCACGAGGTCGGGCGCAGGGTGACGACGAATTGAATCCAAATCGGCAAGGTGAATTCTTTAAAGTATCGTACCCGAATCTGAAGCCTGATATGTTGACCACGGTTTCGTAGTTGTGGGTCACTCGCCGAATGGTTCTGGTTGCGGCAGCGACGCGAGCGAAGGCATCGTACTTCAAGCTATGGGTTAGCATGACCGCTGCCACCAAAATGTAACGGGAGTCCGGTGCCTTCAACGGGTTCCAAACGGTACACGACACACCTAATTATCCGTCGTTCCAAAAACCAACTATTTCCCTAACACGCTGCTGCTCTATCCTTTGGCTTGCCCTTCTCTTCCTCTTCTTTCACTTGCGGCATTTTTCGTTCCCGTTACAATATATGCCTGCGAGCCTCAAGTTTAAGCAACTTCGTCATTCTAGGTGCCATATTGCTGAAATAACAAGCACCAGAATGTGGTGAGGCTGGTACACTTTTGTAAAGTAAGGGTTTAGTAGTCGAACATAATTGTGCCCTCACGTGAGTAATTAGCTAAATAATTACTGCCCCGCTTTACTGACTAGAACATGCTGCAAACTACTTGAACGTGTAATGCTTAAATAGTTAGTTAATTTTCTGGAAGATACGGCATTGTTCACATCTGCACAACATAGCTTTTGTAAAACATACTCATCTAAAACACAACCATTGCTATTCACTCAAATTCCACCATACTCATGATGAATCATCCTGTGCCGACTGCATATTCTTGAACTTCTCGAAGGTATTTGACGCAGTGTTTCATCACCTACTACTTCAAAAACTGTTTTCCTAACCTTGATCTTAACCTTTTTTAAAGTAGATTGAATCCTTCCTTCTTAAGTCATTACAATTTGTTAGTGCTAATGGTGATAACTCATCCCAGCGTTCCACAGGTGTCTGTCCTTGGACCCCTTCTATTCTTAATTTACATTAACGATCTGCCTTCCGTTGTTTCCTCTGACAGCTTTCTTTTTGTTAACGATTGCGTAATATTTCGTGAATTTAATGCTGTTAGGAATACTACCACTCTCCAGTCTTACATAATTGATGTGTCCAATTGGTCTAAAATATAGCGAATGGAACGAAATGTAAGAAATTGTAAGATTTTACACGACGCCCGAAACACACACAATCCTCCTATTTATCTTTTGACCAGGGTTCCAATAGATTCCTATTTTACAAATATTCAGTTGTTGATATAACATGTAAGCTAAATTGGACAGCAGACACAGAAAACATCATTAACAATCCTAACCTTATGATAGGACAACTTACGTCGCAACTTTTCCACCGTTCCTTGTTCAGATAAACTAATAATTTACACAACCTTATTACGACCAACCTTGAATATGCTGCTTCTGTATGGGATTCTACAAGCGTAAAATTAAACCCTGCCCTGGAACGTGTTAAGAATAACTCAACTGGTTTCATTTCCGCTAACTGCAAACGCACTGCTAACTTAACAAACATAAAAGCCTGCCTTTCTATTACGACTCTTGCAGAGCGTCGAAAAACTGGCCGCTTCAATTATCTAATAACGCGTGTTACGATATCATTCTTCACGACAAATGTATTCTATATCCGCAATATATGTCCCATCACTGTGATCATCGCTATAAGTAGGTATTGCATATTGTAAAGCGAAAACAATTCCCGAATCTTTTGTTCCGCGCACAGCAATCGAGTAGAAGCACTTTCCCGCTGACATTGCACCAGCCACTGGTAACCATCGTTTCTGCGGGGCACTAACCAACATTGCTTAAGAACATGCCAGTTTAAAATTGGTAATATTAGGCACTGTATCTTGCTGTTGTCTTTAAGTGTCTATTTTTCCCACTCCCCTCTGTAGTGCATGCCTTTGGCGTTGAGGGTAAATAAATGAATGAATGAATGAATGAATGAATGAATAAATAAATGAATAAATAAATAAATAAATAAATAAATAGTGTTTCCTTCGCTTTTTCTTCCATTTGCACACACAGAGCAAGGCTCCTTGCAGATTTTTCGTCTGCTGAGTGGCCCATAATATTGAGAAACTGCGTACGTTAAAAGTTGGAACTCGTAAAGCGCTGCGCGAAAGTGCCTTATTACTCATTTTCTTGCTGGGTAAAGAACAAAAATTCAAGAATATGCAAGGTTCACGCTCTACTAGTTAACAGCCAAAAGATCACGCGAAAGCATTGTCCTGAAAGAGAAAGAGAAGAAAAAAAAAACAGTTTGCTCGAAAAACGGGATGGTATAGCAGGGTTGGCGTTGCATTCATAAGAATGACCGGCAGCTTTCTTGGCAGGCAAGACGCGTCATCAGCCGCCTGCAGATTCGCCTCGAGTCACGTTCGTCTCAGAAATGACATCTAGCACGGGGGCACATTGGCGTGCGGGTCATCAGGGGCGCGAACAAGTTGCTGCCACTGCTCAGACGCGAACCGCAAGAGTAAAGAAACAGGAGGTCGACAAACTTTCTCCTCCGGGACGAAAGAACGAGAACACGAATGAAAAAGACTGCGCAAACTGCCAACGGAAGCGCACCCACTACATGCTCGCACAAAAGTAAAAGTCTGGCCAGAGTTCGACCGCACGGCCATCTCAACGACTTGAAAAGGCGCGTTAGAGGACGAAAGAGCCAAGTTTCACGACAACAGACGCGGTCATCAGGAGAGGAAGCCCAACGCTCTGGCCACATCTGCTGTCGTCAGAATCCCCGGTGATCTTCAATGCCACTCACGTTTATCTTTGTCAGCGAAAGCTGCCGCTGTTGCTGCGTCATTTTTCGATATCAGCGCAGAGACATGTGCGCGTCTTCTCTTCACTTTGAGTGGCATTCTGCTTTTTTTTTTTTATAACTTTTGAGCCTGTGTTACACTTATTCGACATTTTTGTTGCTTCAGTGTTTTGTACTTCGATTGGTGGTGTCTACGGTTGAAGACGCAATGTATTTTTGCATATTCAGGCTGGTGAGAAAAAAAAGCATGACCATGGTGCAGAATTCTGTCGTCACCCTGCGCCAGAGAAACGCAGTGCTTGAAGGTTTGTGAATGGCGAAAATATGTCCATATTTAATATTTTCATACAAGAGAGGTAGCACAAGATTTTTCAGAAGCTTCGACGTGCTGCTATGAATCGACGCTTCTAACAAGTGCTCCTTGTATATGAAACCACTAAAAAAAGTTACTAATACGAACACGAGCAGATATTCAGCCATCTTGCAGCAGCAGATCATGCTGGAAAGCCAAGTATTCTGCAAATAAATGATTTTTTTAATCATGAATTCCAGCTGGTGGCAGCATAAAAATATCACGACGTAAATTTGGATGTCTTTTTTGCATATGTTTTTTTTCATATGTTCCTGCATCTTTTTTTGTGGTAAAACACGCAGGAATAACTTATACAGTATCGCATAAATTAAGACTGAAGTAGATCCGGTTCATTAATCAACCTACGTTTCTTACGCAGGAAGCAATGCAGCTTGCGTTTCACTTTTAGCAAATGGTGCAACGTGCTTTTAGCAGTTCCTTGCAATGTGTAGCTAGCATACGCCCGATAGCACTTCTTGCGCCATCGCAAATTGCATTTGTGGCAACTTCTGGAAACTGCCTTCAGTGATGCTCAGGCGGATGTGAGACACATGACCAGCCTACAACCGTTCCCCTCAAAGACGAGTACTTTTGTAGGTGTTTAGGAAAGTGGCATTGCACACCCATATGTCGAAGCTTATTTCGCACGCTGACCAGGGGGGTGTTTGGTGGGAGTTTCAATAAACCCGCCCTCGCAATCTATGGAGTTTCTAAATAGACGTGTCTTAGGATGGGAGCTTTTTGTACATTTATGCTCTGCTCGGGTGTGCAGGCAGAATGCTGACGTAGGTACAGGGTACTCAGTAATCTGTGCACACGTGAAAACATGCCTGGGAACTTCTTACCTGGAATACTATAAGGGAGGTCGTTTTATGTCGCATGCAAGTAGGATCGAATGAAAACGGCAAACTAGGACCATTTAAACGGCGAGAATGAACATACCAGTGATGACTGACTTCGCCTGTTAAGTGATGCCATTTTTCAGAAAATATGATCTTATACTAAGCGTCAGGTAACAATATCGTGTAAGCCTAAGGCTGGCGTTGTTGTTGTTTGCATTTAAGACGGCTTATGTGTTCGTAACAAGACAACTTAATTAAAACACGATAAAATGATCGCTGGCTAATATGAAGAATTTATTACATGGCGTAGTGTACCGCTTTGTTGTCAAGCAATTGTAACCCGATATGAAAAAAAACAAACATGTATACTAAAACCACTAAAATCATATAACATGGGCTTTGATAGCGCCACGTTTCACGCATTGCATCTTGCGCGGAATTGTCATTTAACTTGTATCAGTTCCCTTCCAAATTGCACATTTACATGGCATGATTTCGATATTTCAATACTACCTGCTATAAGATCGTCCTCCTTATTGTAAACAAACGCTATGGACTGGAGCGCGTTATCATAAACGTGTATTGCATGATTAAAATTTGCAGTCTTAATTCTTTAACGCCACCGAGAGCCTCTAAGTACCACATTTTGCCATAGGCGTATAATGTCGCCGCTTCTTGCTACTAAGGTGTCGAAGATTGTGGTATGATCGTCACTCGTGTTAATCAAGGCAAATTGAACTACACAACTTCCCTCGTTTCTTGCGGAAAGCCGTCGGAATGCGACGGGTAGGCATTATATGATTGAAATCTATACGACAACTGTAGGCGACTCAGGAATAAAAGCATGACAACTATACATAACGATCGCGCTTGAATACGTGACAAGCGAGCTGATAAAACAACACCTTAAAATACACCATCAATAAAATGCTTCCCATTTCATCCAAAATTGATATTCCACAATTAGGGAGATGAGACACACCGCTCCTGTGGCATTAACGTGTGAGTCAAAGAATATCAAGAAAAAAAATTACTCTCAGAATGGTTGCGTAACCAATCAGATTAGGCTTCAGGAAAAGCAATGCCTCAGCTGAACAATGCTGCAGTTGCGGAAATATGCAATCTTCATCTCGATTTTTCTAGAAAACGTTCACGGCAAACATCGCGCCGTATTCTGCGAAAAGGCATTAAAAAATATTTAGAACTCATTTCTTTCGGTTCCCAAAACAACATCACCCGCCGTGGTTGCTCAGTGGCTGTTGTTGTTGTTGGGCTGCTGAGCACGAGGTGGCGGGATCAAACCCCGGCCACCGCGGCCGCATTTCGATGGGGGCGAAATGGGAAAACACCCGTCTACTTAGATTTAGGTGCACGTTAAAGAACCCCAGGGGGTCGAAGTTTCTGGATTCCTCCACTACGGCGTGTCTCATAATCACAAAGTGGTTTTGGCCCGTAAAACCCCAGAATTTTATTTTTAAGTGAACATGGCGAACGCAGCGCTTTTTTTTAAATCCGTGAATTGGGTCTATGGTAAAGAAAACTTACGAGCATTTTTTCTATTATTGCGGCTGTGCCCCGCTACCCTATCTTAAAGATTGGTGAAGAAAGAGAGCGAATAACGATCATAGTGGACATCAAACTATCACACGTGCAATGCGCAAACACTCTTAACGTGCCTTCATATATCATAGTGGGCTCAATACAATAGGCAAATGGAATATACTAGAGAAAAATGCTTTGTAAGTTCCTTTCATCCGGTTTAACATGCGGAAGTTATAGCTTGACATCACTTCTAGATAAGTATATGTGCAGTAACGCAAGTATTGCCGATTTTTTTTCTTTTCTTGCTTCGCCATTTCCTTCTACATCACTGATATAAGTTGTACTAAATCGATATTCGAGCTGGCAGACTTTTGCAAATGAAGTATACAGAAATGTTTCAAGCCTGCCCGACTGGTTTGGAATTGGGAGCACCCACCGTTTTTCATCAAAGGACAATAAATCCGGGACCCATTTCCTTTCAGAAATATGTGCCTTACTTTAGGCCGACGCGGTGATTTAACTAGAAAAAAAATGAATAGATATATGTTGAAAGCGGAAGGGGAGCTGAAATTACGTCCAAGAAATTGAGTGCACGCTGCTGAACAAATGTATTTGGAGCTTCACATATTTTTTTTTCTGGGACGTCGCCCAACAATAAGTCTTGCTGCATAAAAGGACCGGCCCCGAGAGAGTGCTGATACTTGAAGCGACAGCACGCGGCAGGATTTCCTTGAAAAAAAAAGAAAGGTTATGGCATAGGAATGCCAGAAGCAAACATCTGCAGAAGATTGAGTCTGAAACATGGATTGGGGGGGGGGGGGGGGGGGGGCTTGGAGGGGCTATGGCGAATCGGTCATAGAAGAGAGAACAAAATCGCAGTACGACAGTTCTACAGATGAATGAGAAATAATATACATCATCTAGGACCTATTTTTTTACTATAAGACCATGAAAGGAACGTCACAATTCGCCGACGAACAAGGGCATTGCACGGCATGTACGTTGCTTTTGTTTAAAATCGGCCAAAGCTTTTTAGATTGGCCTATTTCGCAATAAACAATTAACTTCTTATGCAGCCACAGTTTCTCGTGGCAGAGGCCGTGACATTTATGGGTAGGTTTGCATGTCACGCACTCTTGATATGTCCTGCGTTTCAATACTAAAGTCTACAGCCTCACAAAACGAACACAAAGAGAAATGTCGGAATACGCACAACGGCAACTTTCCCATAAGTGACCTGCACCTACAGCTAAGCAGGGCCACGTTCTTTGAGAGCACTTCAAAACAGATATGTTGCTCCGTTTGATAGATTGGATATTTCAGTTGCTTTGAATAATGTTTCATCTATTTCTGACTCGGCAGTTCTGCAAATTTCAGACATGTTGGTGCTGATGTAATATATAAGGGTGCTGATGTATCAATGACGCAAATATACCGGCAGTTGCTTTACTACCACTACCAATGTGAAGCACTCGTTATTCCCCTAGTCCATTCAGCATGCTTTCTCTTCTTACAGACGGACATTTCACCCTGTAATTGCCCCATTAGCCGACGTATCAAACAATCTAAGCTGTTTGGGACCTCGTAATTCTCATTTAAAGCAGTTGTGGAGTCTCTGTAGATATTTCTTAAGTTATTCACGTATGCTTCCTCTGCTTTTCGATTACGCTTTGACTCCACAGATATTCTGAAACTTCAAAATGAAACTCAAAAAGAATACTTCTCAAGAAAGGGCTTAGGGGATGAGACAATATTCTAAACTGGATGCTTAGAAGTATTCGAGCTGTTAGGCTGGCATGGATTAAGAGTAAGAATCATCAGCGAACATTTCAACAACCTTTGCTTTGTAGATGAAATTGTCCTGTTCAGCAACAGTGGGACGAACTGGAACAAGTTGCTGAGCAACTTAACCGAGAAAATAGGCTTGAAGACACAGGTACATATACACATAAACGCTCACCGCGGCACCTTGGGAACAGGAACGAGAGACGATCATCAGCAACATTAATCACAAAATAAAATTGTTTTTGATACATAAATATCGATGCGCTGCCAGCGCACTCAGCGCTACTTCACTAAACAATAATTCAATAAGCTTAAAAAATACCTTCGCTAACTCACGAGCAGTCGTATCGCGGCTCTTATTCCAGATTTTTATTTCCTTAACGCGAGGCGTCTGCAACCACTGCTTGCAATGGTAAGGTAACAGACAGTTCTACTAAATAAAGACCCTTCATGCTGTCTAAATGTCTCGTTAACGCGCCTCCCGGTGTTACCAATGTACGTTTTTCGAAAATTCAAAGGAATTGAAGAAACAGCATCGATGGCACAAACAACATTCTTCCTTTCATTCTTTTCAATTCGGGTTTTCACATTCGCAGTCTGTGTCCAGATGTACACACATGCATGTGTTTTCTAATTAACAGTCAGTTGAAAGCACAGCGCTCAGCTCTATTACCTCATCCTCCCCCCCCCCCCCATTTAGCACATCTGTTCCGCTAATTTCTACCATGTCAACACACGAACTAGCCCAGTAAAGCATCTTGCTTGCGCACTGTGCGGCGGATATAAATCGCCATTTTTCATTACCGTGACGTTTTAGCCGTTCTTTCTTCTTCTGCGGTTCCTTTCTCTCTCGGTTCTTTACTGTTAATTTTGCATTTCCGTTCACTTTGTGCGTCTCTTTGATTGTTTATTTTAAACGCAAAACCCCTTCGAAGTTTCGCATATACATATTGAAAGCAGTCGTTTTTTTTTATAGAGATCGTCTGTGCATACCGAAGGGTTAAACGCGTGACAGGTATTCTTCATATATTGCTCCTTTTAGCAAAAAGTTCTTTAACTTCTGCGATTTTACCTGCCAGAACCCCGATATGATTATGAGGCACGTCGTGGTGGAAGGCTCCGGAATAATTTAGACCACCTGATGTTCTTTAAAGCGCATGCAATGCAGGATACACGAGAATTTTTGCATTTCGCGAAGGTATAAATGCGGTGCAGCCACTGCGACTTGATCCCGCGACCTCGTGCTTAGTAGCGCAACACGAAATCCACTAAGCAACCATGGCGGATTGTTTTTTTTTTTTTTTGCGAACAACTTCCATGGACACTTAGCAGTTTACAATATCACCTTGTTTACCAAATCCATGGATTTAGTAAACTAAATCCGCCATACACTTACATCAACCGCCGCTATAATCCGCCGCTATAAACTTACATCAACTGGCTAAATTCTCCTTCTATCTAACCAATTAATCAACCGATTTTCTAGCCTACTTCTGCAAGCTAGGTTTTAATGACACACTTTTACATTTATTTACACAATTTGCAGCCCGATTGGGCTAACGCTGGTGTGGGTTTGTACAGTGCATTAAACAAAACATTCTTCTGCACAAATCAACTTCGACACCGTAGGAATCATGATAACTTTAAAACAAAAGTTCCTCGAGACAATACACAAGTACTCAGGCACACAGACGTTTGAAATTCTATATTATTTCACTCGTACGAAAATGTTATCTACAAATCAATCTCAAGGGTCAACAGTTCTACGAAACATTAAATCCATGCTGAAACCAATTATGATTTTCGATTTCTTGTAATCGATCGTGTGTCTGATATGAATCGCTGCTCGCTATTTGTTGGAGAATATCGTGGCTTCGAATTTCCCGTCAAGTGCGAGCTGCAATCAATCCTGGAATTCCAATAAGCCGAATTCTCGTGGGTGTGGAACGCAGAAACGCTGACTTGCCGTGAATGAGGCGCACGTTCAATAATAATGGATGGTCAAAATTAATTTGAAGCCCTCCGCTGTGTTTCATGCTGGCTGAGCAGCCTTGGAGAGTGAAACACTTAACTACCATTATTACGAATAAAAACGTACTTTTAATTTGAATCGGAATATTTCATTTATTTATTTATTTATTTATTTATTTATTTATTTATTTATTTATTTACACATTTTTCAGCCCGATTGGACTATCGCAGGTGTGGGTTTGTACAGCGCATTAAACAAAACATTCTTCTGCACAAATCAACTTCGACACCGTAGAAATCATGATAACTTTAAAACAAAAGATACAATGAGTAATAATAAACATAGCACGAATCAAGTTAACTTATACAAAATTTCCCATAAAGGCAGTGACTTAATTTCACATGGTAGTAAGTTCCATTTTTCTATTGTACGTGGAAAGAAGCTGAACTTAAATAGCTTAGTACGCGGTTGAAATGATGCAAGGCTAAGTTTGTGGCTATTCCTAGTAGGTTTCAATTTATCAGGTGACAAATAGTTGTTCTTTAATGAGTAGCGCGGGGGGTTAATGAGGTTATGCAAGAATTTAAGGCATTCACGATCGTGCCGCTTGGACTGATGTTGTAGACCTAAAGCTAGAAGGTGAGATGAGGGTGAGAAGTCCCGGCATACCGGCGGTATATGGAACGGATTGCTTTGTTTCGAACTGATTCGAGGGTGTCTATATCAGATAGTTTATAAGGGTTCCAAATCGGGCAACCATGGTCAAGAATGGGTCGAATGAGCGACTGATATGATAGCCATTTTGTTTCACCTGGAGCTTTTCGCAATGTACGAGTTAGCCTATCTTAATTAGTGCTTTATTGCATGAGTTTTCAATACGCCTAGACTTGTTAGGTGTGAAGATGAGGCCAAAGTACTTGTATTCAGATACCCGTTCAAAGCAAGAACCATAAAACGAATAGTTCAACAAAGAAACAGAAGTTCGCTTACTAAAAGACAAATTGACTGTTTTTACAAAGCTCATATTTATTTTCTATTGCAACAGAATCGTTAAATGAAAGATGGTCAACATTCGTGTGAAGTACGTATTAAGGACACAATCGTCAGCATAAAGGCGGATTTTCGCGGTCATATCATTGGGCAAATCATTAATATACAATAAGAACAAAAGTGGTCCCAGCACTCAACCCTCGGGAACTCCAGACGTCACATTTACTACAGACGAGTTTCAGAAATTAAACAAAAGATTATGGGAACGGTTATGTAAAAAGCTAGCGATCCAGTACACTAAGGAAGAGTTATAAAGTATAGCGCAACGCTTATGGAGAATTTTTGAGTGTCTGACACTGTCGAATGGCCTTGCAAAAATGTATGAAAATGACATCTATTTGATTTCTAGTGTCGAGAGCGTGGGAAATGTCATGCGAGAGTTCTACGAGCCGAGTTATTGTACTCAACCCACGACCAAAACCATGCTGGTATCCTTCAAAATGTTATTATTTTCAAGAAATTCCATATTATGCTTCAAGATTATATGTTCGAGAAGTTTACGTGATGGAGAAGTTAATGAAATCATACGATAGTTTAATGGCGACTGTTTGTTGCCGGATTTATACAAGAGAAGAATTTTCGGTAATTTCCAAACCAAAGGGGTTGTCGAAGTAGATAAAGACGTTTGAAAATTACAGCCAAACATCGACTACTCCAAGCACAATGTCTAACAAGAAAAGCGTTGTAAATGCCACCAGGGCCACAGGATTCTTAAATTTATAAGCGCAAGATTAAATTCAATACACCTTCGAGACACAGGGTAAAATCGCCAATTGAAAAATGTGAGGCATCATTGAAGATAGGCAAGTCGACGTTATCAGTTGTGAATACCGATTGAAAATATTCGTTGAATGCGGTAACGATAATTAATGGATCATTCGAAGGGACATTATTTATAACAACTGTATTTGTGGAGCCTGAGCTGGGTAAGATGAAAGTCCAAAATTTTCCAGGCTTACTTTTCATTAAGCCTGGAAACACGGATCTTGCAAATACTGGTACATTGAACGATCCATAAATTGTGTATTGATGGAAAGGCATTGAAATCTTGGAAATGTCTTAGAAGATACAGAAAAAGAAAGAAACAAATGACGAAAAGCTGCATAACTCTCGTGTTTCGAAACCCCTACCGCCTATAGCAATTCCACTGAAGTTTTATGCAAAAAGATCAAATTAAATGTTTTAATTGATGGCGGACACCATGTTCTGATAATGAAGGACGTCCGGGTTAGTTTTAACGACCTACGATTCCTTAAAGTACGCCCGATGCAGGGTACACTAGCGTTATTACCATCTACTGTTATCACTAATCAACTGTCGCAGAGGAATTGAATCCACAACGTCGAGCTCAGCAGTTCAGACACTGCAAATAAATAAACAAGAAAAAAACGAATGCATTACGAAGGTTGACAAGGAACACCGTTGTGGAGAGATAACGCGCGACAAAGATCAGTAATCGGACCAGAGGGCAGAAAGGGCACCGATTCGGCAATCAATAATGTGGGACCCAAACCTCATTCGTCCTCTGATTGCGTTCATTTGACAAGGCAAGGATAAAAGCAATGTTTTGCCCTAATAAATGAAAAAGAATGATGTGTGAAATTGTTGCTTCCATTTCCCAAAACGAGACACGAACAAATGAGTTGAGGTATGACGCCGCTTGCACTGACGGAACTACAATCAGGCACACAAAAATGAAAAATAAACAAACCAGCAAGCAAATATTCATTGGATACAAAGGGAGCCACAGGCAGAGTGACAGAGAAAGCTGTGGAGCAGACCGTCCATATTCGGCCAAATATTAAACGGTTTCTTCCTAATTTAACGCTTCAAGCTCATCCAGTTTGAAAGCTTCGAACGCATGGCGAATCAATGTGAAATTTAAGATATGAAAACATGACATTCTAATGAAAACAATTATGCAATTCTGGTTGCATGGGACGTAGTGCATGGTATCCATAAGCTTTCATCATAAAGTTCCGAAATGTTGCTCAACAACGGCCGCACCCATTTCACAAGAGACGCAAAAAGTATGAGCAAGTCACTGTAACTACAGGATGATGGGCAAAATGAGAACAAGGTGAAAGCGCGAGCCAACGTTTCGACAAGTGGACTTGTCTTTTCCTTGGCGACACATGCTTTGGTCGGCACAGTATACATAGGTGGGGTTCTTCTCAAGAGGATGGGAGGTAAGGCGGGTGGGTGAGGCAACTACTGAAGGTGCGGTGGTGGCGAGGGCGTAAAATTGAGACTAAAACGATGCTACGCACACTGCTGGTGACACGGCCATGTGTAAGCTCGCCTTGTGCGCAGCAGCCCTCTATTATCTGCTTCGCTGTAGATCGTGGGCTATCGTCGCTCTGAAAGAGATAATAAAAGAAGCGGTAGAATACGGTGCTCTTTAAAAAAAGACATTACTGTAATCGAATAAATATATAAATAAAAGAAAGAAAGAAAGGGAGGAAAAAGGCACTAAGCAACTAAATCCAAATAACTAAGCGTTGTAGCCTATAGCCTGAAATTCAGCATAGCGAATAGATTCTAAAGCTCCCTTTGAAAAGTTTATGCCTATTGGTTGCAATGTCTTGAACCTATGGATAAAGTATGATTGTCTGTTTTTCTTCTCGTGAACGAGAAAGAAAATACAATAAACTCCAGATGCATGAGTTCCAAATCCATTAAGCACTGGAGTCGTAGATCGGATTTCAACCACCAACAATCTAACTAGCATTTATCGTAGTGCTTTGAGCGTTGCTTGTCATAGAGTGCAGCTCTTAGGCGCCCGTTCCTGCGGTGAGCATCGACGTAACCAAGCGAACGAACAGAGCGAACGATGAAAGCGAACGCGGAGCCCAGCGGGAGATGAACAACGCGAGAAGGAAAGCAGAGGAGGAGGGTGCAGCGGAACAATGAGGCGGAAGGTGAAGGAGTAGGGTGTGGAGATAGAGTGAAAATAAAAGCGTAATGCTGCGAAGGGATTGGCGCCAGAGTAACGCGCATCTTCTTGCTCTGTCAGCTGCACCTGCTGTGAACCGCGCCCACGTGTCACCTAAGCGGAGGCTCTCGCGTTCTCCAGTTTAGCAATGCAGTAGCGCTACAATTCGCCCCGATTGGAAAGTGCCGCGCGAGACAGGTTGTATACGCCAGCAATGCATCGCGATATCAGAACACGCATAGAGCTGAGCACAAATTTCACATTAGGGAGTATCGTAGCCGTCGGTTAGTTTATTCTGGGCACAAATTCGCCCAATAATGTGACACTTTTTTACTCGCACCTTTGGCAGTGTCTCATTATTTACTGTCACGACAACGTGACATCTGATAGAAATGCAGAGTCGAGGACCCTGCTCAAGGTGCAATTATTCTAACCTGAGGCTTGCTATAGGTCTGAGGCGACGTTAGCGTTATCTTCACTATGGCCTTGGCTTGCACCTTGACGAGGTTGCATGGAGCACGAACAAAGAAACACTTGCTCCAGATGTATTGTCCTCGTGACGGCGAAAATCATAACTGCCAATAACAATACGTTAAAAGCTTCCTCTTTATTCTGTATAATTGTGCCTAGAAAAAATATTACAATACACAACGTAAATAAAGAAGAGACAAAAGTGCGGCTTATTTATAATTATTTGTTTATGCTAGGCTTATGGTACATTCCAGCGCAGTTGCTGGTGCTCGCGTGCGCTACAGAACGTACACCCCACTTCAAGTCGCACATGCACTCTGGTTGAGCAAGATTCTTTCCCTACCCATCGCACCAAGAATATCCTCTGGACATCCGATTTCGATCCGAGCATCCAAATCTCGGTCAGGGCGTCCAGTGAATAACATGTGGATATTAATTTCGGGAGGTATTATTTAAGACATCCTTTGTATATTCAAACGATTGAACGTCTGGGATCTAAACAAAATCTGAAAACATTAATCCTATGGATGTCCGAAGGACGTTTTCAACGCGATGTCCCATACCGTCCATATGTGGGATCAACACGCGCAATCCAACACGTACTCCTTGATCATATCGCGTCATGTGGTCTCTTTCAAGGCTGCCTTCAGCACACGCGCTTCCGAAAAGACATGTCAGCCAGCAACGCGAAGCTGCGGCACTAAGGATCACACTTCCAAAGCCGACGATAAATGGGGAAGTCGCAATGAACGACCGAAACTGCACAAGAATATCGGGAGGAAACGTCACAAAGCGGTAGGAAGAGCGCTGGAACAGCTGCGCATTACCACCTACCGCAAGGCATAGCCGAATCAATCGTCTCTTGCGCTCCTACGCCCTCCGAAGACGTCGAGAAAGCCTAGTACCGCAACCTCTGCAACGGCTGCAATCCTTACCATAGAGCAGAACAGTGGTTGCCTTTACCCAGCCAAATCGCCACTCTCTGTTACATACACGTGCACGCTTTGCGCTTATTTGCGCGTAGTCGGTCACATGACTTCATACCGCCGTCTTATTGGATCTCTTTGCCCTTCTCTGCAAGCTCGGAATGCCTGAAGGTTGCTCAGGGTTGTCAGATTGGGCTATCAGTAGCCAAATTGGGCAACCTTCTGTGCGGGTTGGCGTTGAAAATTCCGAGTTGGCTACATTGCTATATTTGGGCTATTTTTGTCTTAAGGACTTCCGAGTTCCGAAGACAACCCCAACACTGACAAAATTCGGGAACACCGGTTTATCAAAACCGGGATGTAGTTGATGCTACAAAGTAATGTAGGAAATCTCTAAGACTGTGTTCTTAGGTAATGTCGGCAGTGGGAGGACGGTGTTAAGTCATGGCTACCATGTTATACGTCATTCGAGCGCTAAGCTCTATTCCTTTTGGCGTATTTTCCAGCTGTGATGAGAAAAGAAAAATGCGTTCGGTATACATAATAGGTGCTTGTGGTACTGTTACGTCCATGTCTTTTTTTTATCTTTACACAAATCATAGTGGTGGTTGGGAAAGAGTTCTCGCCACTTTATAAAGGACACTATAGTGTTCTACTGACATAATATTCTGGTGTATGGTACTTGAATTTGTTAGACAAAGGCGTTTACTTTCTACTTAGGTCCATGACAGCCGTGCACGACCCGTAAAATCAATCTTGCGTGTTCCGCTAGTGAAATCAAATTTTTTTTCAGGTTGCACTGAAAGGTACCTAGCCCTGAAGAAATCTTGCAACACACGCATGCATACCTGCATTCACCACACACCTACGTACACATTTGCACATTGCACAAATTTTGCCAGCCAATGCCTTTTTAGATATTGCGCCATTCAACTTTTTTAGATACTAATACCACTTGGGTTATTGCCAGCGCTGTAGTCCTTGTGGAAATTAAAACTCCAAACTTTAATTCACCTCTTCTGTTATCGGGTAAGCAGGTCGTTTGGTTTGTTCCCACTCCAAGGCGAATAGCAGTCAAAAGTGGCGCTTTTTCGCACGAGGAAAATGCGAAAATGTTTCATGCTTTTTCCGAGTTCAGTATGCCTCCAAGCGGCAGCATTTGCTAACTCAGCGTCGAGCTGCTTTCGAGTAAAACATACAAAATTGAAAGAGAAAGAGAGAGAACGGCAGATAAATAACATATTTGTTTTATGAATCAAGCATAGGAAAGACATCCCTAATCTAAAATGCCATGAACTCGGGCCGCCTCTAGGGCACTCGATCATGACCAGCCGAAGTTCATCCTCGATGTTGGAGCAGACAATATTTTGCCCGACTCTTATAGAAAAGCGTTTCGGGAAAAGCAAGGCGGGAACTGAAGTTAGCCAAGAAATTGGCTAAGTAAATACCAATAACGTCATGAGTAAATCATGAGTAAATCGGCAAAGATATCCTTCGGCTCATTGTAACAATAACATGGTGTCCAAATACACATCTGAGTTGAACCTCTCATTAGAATGAGTTACAATGTGGACGTTTGTCGGTTCCAGGTGAACGTTTTTGTCGTGCGCGTTTCGTCGAGCTGCCTTTCTGCGGCGCATGTATGTCTTACGCATATCAAGAGGTAAGTGGTAGTTCATGAAGTTCGCGAGAGTTCCGCGAAGGGCCCGCGAGAGTTATCTTTCTGTCTTTCCTGAGCACTGACAAATAATAACAGAATGAATATTAATAATTGCAACTTGCCGACACATACTGTCCGGAATAGCCTTGCTTGAACTTAGTTTGCATTTTCTTTGCGTAACCGCGATTGCGACAGCAATCAAGCGTACAACTGCGTAAGGTTGAAATAGCTAAAATTTTCTACGCGTCCGTATCACGGTCGGGGCACTTGCTGCACGCTATGGCCAACAATGCTGCTGAATTTTAATACGCCGGTTTTTAGGGCTGCTATGTTGTTCTCGCCAAACAGTGCTATGCACGTTTCTTGGAATAACAAAACTGTAGGGCGGCTTGTTAGACTTGTGCTTACTTACACGGACGCTATTATGGTGCTGACATGAAGGGAAGTTTACTGCTCGGGTGTATGCGACGAGCGAAACGTATGCATCCACTTAATTGCTCGTTCGCACGTGGTTGTATTTTTGAGTACGTAACAGTGAAACCTTTTCTCGGTTGATTGATTCTATCGCGCGCTCGTAGTGATAACCGTGTCGCTTAAACTTCGGTACGTGTGCTCTTGGCGTTTTGTTTCCGTAAGAGCGATTGTCAAAGTAATCGTAGAATGGAGTGGGTTGGGAATAATAGCACTTTTGCTGCCGTTTTTATCGTGATCTGAGAATCTGCTGCCCGTCATGGCCGGTCGCGCAGCTGAATTTAACCACGCGTGTACTTGGGGCTGGTATTGTTTTCGGCTAACAGTGTGGTGCACGTTGTCGTAACAACGAAACATTTTGGCGACTTGTTAGACTTCAACTTATTTACACGTGAACCGGATGCCTGCTGGTATGGTGTTAAGATCAACTTTGCGTCTCAGCTCTTTAACGACGAAGCATGTGCGCTGATTAGTTCGTTCGCACCTGGTCGCATTTTTTTATTATGCGAGTTTGTCAGAGTTCAATCTATCAAGCGCTCGTAGTGAGTAGCCGTGTCGCTTAAGCTACGTCTGCCATTGGTGTTTTGTTTTCTTAACGATCGCGATAGCAATCGTAAAAACTGCGTAAGGATGGACTAAGTGAATTTCTTATTTATTTCAATAGTCTGAATCTCACGTAGAGCGTTATAAAGAGGGGTAGGATTCTATACTATAAGTGGAAAAACCGTGGTTTTGAAGGATTATGGAAGACCGTGTCGCTGTCCTTGGAATGAAGGAATAAGCGTGCAGGTTCGTACGTGAACTTCGGACGCGGAATACAGAAGTAGGCATGTGCATTACGATAGGAGCTGCACGTGATAGCTACTTGGCCGGCCGTACTACTGAGCATTACTGAAGTGACCACGCACTCCCAAGAAGATCAACCGAGCAAAGAACGTTTATTACGGGTATCGCGTGCAATATATAGCACACAGCAAGAAAGAGGGGAAGGGACAAATAGAGAGTAAGGGAAGAAAGTGATTACAGCAGGTGCGCCCAGCTTCATAGGCACGTGCGGTGCCATGACGATACAACAGTCTCCTCTTCTCTTAGGGTGAGAATCTGTCAGGGGGACGTCTCGAACAGGTCGACCTTCGTAGTTCCAGGTTTGTGGTCCCATCCGTCGTATTCGCACTAGCAGTCTTGTCGACGGCTCTGTCGCCTCTGGCTGAGAGACGCGGCTGCAATTGCTCCGAGTCTTGCACCACCACACGCGGCTGCACTTGGTCCAAGTGTCGTCGTATTAGTTCACCCTCCGGTCCTTCGGCAGTCACCATACGCGACCCCTCTGTTGTTTGGACACGTACTTGAGTCCGTGGGTCTCTGAGGCAACCGTAGTTTCGCACCCAAATTGGTTTATCCTTCTGAAAGAAATCATTGGCAAAATGGTAACTGTAACGCTCTGTTTCTGACGGCAACAAGTTATCTAATCGGGAGCGTAGCTCACGCCCCATCAGCAGCATAGCCGGTGTTTTTCCGCCCGACAGCGGCGTTCGTCGGTAGTTGTGCAAGATCCTGGCCAGGCGCGTTTGCGTTGATCCTTGCCCGTTTTTCTGGAGGCTTTGTTTCATGGTACGCACCGCTCGTTCCACCAACCTATTCGATTGAGGGTGATAAGGTGCAGTGTGCACGTGCTTTATTCCATTCCCTGCCGTGAAAGTCTGGAATTCCCAGCTTGCAAACTGCGGCCTATAATCTGGGACGATTCTGCGCGGCAACCCAAAAGTGCTAAAGAGGGTGCGCAGGGGCATCTACGGTCGTCCCAGCTGTGGAAGTTCGCAAAGGCACAGCTTCCATCCACTTACTGTGGGAATCGACCACAAATAATGGCATGTAGCCATCCACCGGACCCGCAAAATCAATGTGCAGACGAGACCACGGCTGCCTGGTTTCCGGCCATGGGACTGGTACCTGGCGTGGAAGCATCGGTGCAGCTTGAACACATAAGTGGCACGTCTTACCGAGCTGCTCAATCGGTTTATCAATGCCTGGATACCAAAGAGCTAGTCTCTTCATCGCGGTGATTCCTTGATGTGTCTCATGAATCAGCTGCCACACTGCGTTCCTGGCTGCTTTAGGCACGACGACTCGGTGGCCCCAGAACACCAGGCCTTCTCTCACAGTTAGCTCGTCCCTCCGGACTAGGTAAGGCTTCAGAGTGACTTGCTTCGCGTCTAAATGCCTAGGCCAGCCTTCCTGCACCCACTTCCGCACCACAAGTAACTCCTCATCTTCGGCCGTATAGCGGGCCACTTGTTTGGCTGACAACACTCTACTGTCCAAACAGGCGGTGAGAAGTACGTACTCACACTCATCAGCGCCCTTCCTCGTCTCCGAACACTTCCTTGGAAGGCGCTGCCCGTGCAGGCGGCTGAGTGCATCAGCCGGAACGTTCGCCTATCCGTCCTTGAACTTGACGAGGTAGGAGTAGGTGTTCAACTGGAGGGCCGACCGTTGTATGCGGGCCGCCGCCATGGCTGGAACTGGCTTATCTGGATCGAAAATGCTGGCTAATGGCTTGTGATCAGTCAGAAGTGTGAATTTCCTATCCAACAAATATGCCCGGAATTTCGCCACTCCAAACACTAATGCCAGGACTTCGTTTTCAAGCTGCGAATACTTCCGCTCTGCGTCTGTGAGTATGCGGGAGAGGAAGCCAATGGGTTGCCTCATCCCCTCAGCTGTGCCGTGAGAAAGGACGACTCCAATGCCGACAGATGAAGCGGCACATTCTAGTACCAACGGTTTGTCCAGGTCGTAATGGGCAAGAAACGCTGCTTTCCTTATCAGTGCTTTGACCTCTTGGAACGCCTGCTGCTGAGCAATGCCCCACTTCCACTCCGTCCTGGCGCGCAATAGTTCGCACAAAGGTGCAAGGATCGTGGCTGCTTGCGGTATAAACTATTGGTGATAGGTGACCAGACCCAAAAATGACCTTAACTTGGGCACTCCCGTAGGTGTGCCGACGTCTAGAATAGCCTCAAGATTTTTCCCTTTTGGCATGCACCTCCTTATCGTTGATTTTGTACCCCGAAAAATCAACTTCATTCTCACAAAATCTTGACTTCTCCCGATTCAGCCGCACCCCGAACCCGCGGAACCTGCCCAGAACTCGGCGTAATGTGACGGCATCATTCCGCTTTTCTGCAATGATTACGTCGTCCAAATAGACCTGTACTCCGGGCAGTCCTTGCGAAAATGTTTCCCTGCGTTGCTGAAATAGCGCTGGCGCAAAGGCTACTCCGAACGGAAGACGTGTGAAACAAAAAGGCCCTTCTGTGTATTCACCGTCGAGAGCAGTTGCGATTCTTCGTCTAACGCAATTTGATTGTAGGCGTCCCGGAGATCGATAGCTGTAAAAACTTCACCGTCGTTGAACATCGCCATGATGTCCTCTATGCGCGGGACAGGATACTGGATCGTATGGCAGGCTTGGTTGACAGTAGTTTTGAAATCTCCCCATAAGCGAATGTTTCCGTTACGCTTTACCACCGCCACCAAGGCTGCAGCCCACTCCGAGTGTGCGACCGGGGCAAGAATTTCATTTTCAACTAACCGATCAATTTCGGCCTCCACTTTTGATCGCAACGCGTACGGCACCGGCCGCGCCTCACAGAGCCGAGCAACAGCATCCTCCCGTAATGGCAAACGGGCAGGCGGTCCGTTTATGAGCCCTATCTCGGGTCGAAACACGTCGGAAAATTCTTCTAACAAGACTTCAACGCCACTGCCAACTTCAGGCATGGCTGCACTCTCACCTTCCTGCGTTGCGCTGAGCGCCGGCTCCCCAAGAAGGTGCAGCGCTGTCATCACGTCCCGGCCACACAGGTTCGGACCGGAACAACTCAGCACCGCTAATGTGGCTTTCGTAGTCTTCTAACCCAAGGAAACGTCAAGCTGTAACTGGCCACGCACCGGCAGTTGTCCCAGGAAGCATGACAACTTGAGCGCCGATTCTTGCAGTTTTGGCAAGGCATCTTGATGCTGTACGTAGGTGGGCCAAATGATGATAGAAACTGGGGACCCGGTGTCCAGCTGCATCTTGATCGCTATTTCATTCCAAAGTAGAGTGCACATTATTGTCTTTACGGTGTCATTGTTTCCAACAAAATTATCTGCCGTTTCAACGAGGAACAGAGCTTCTGATCCGGGATTGTTGCAGTTTCTTGTTGACGGATGCAAGGCATTAATTCGCTGGTGTGACCACGTGAATGGTTCCCTCGTTCTTCTGTCTGCTTGTCCGGGACACATCTTGCGAACAAGACCGTGCTGCTGGCACCGGTAGCACGTAGCCGAGCGGAACCGGCAGGTTCTGGGGTCGTGTCCTGTTTTCCACACCTGAAGCATGGCGGCCGACTTTCACGTCGTGCATACATCTTTCTTAACACGTGTACGCCTTCGCCTTCAGGCGCAGTCTTCAACGTCTTCACGTTTTCTTCCGCCATTAACACTGTGAAGGCGATTTCCTCTGCTTCGCTTCTTGTTAAGGATGTCCTCGAAAGCAGTTGACGACGTACCGAGTTGTCTTGAAGGCCACAAAATATACGGTCCCGGAGCATCCTGTCAAGTGAAGTGCCGAAGTTGCAGGTATCCGCCACTTACCGAATGGCTACAAAAAAATCTCTGACTGGCTCTCCTGTCGTCTGGTTGCGTGACAAAAATTTGTAGGATTGGGCTATTTCATTCGGGCTGGGCGAAAAATGCTTCTGCAGTATGTCGAGTGCTTCATTGTACGACAGCTCGTTCACCTTTGTTGGCGCGCGGCGTACACTAACGACGGCCACCATGTGAGTGCTCAGCCCTGCTACGAGCGATGCTGGCTTCTTTTCTTCCGTGATGCCGTTGCCTTCGAAGAAAGCTTCTAGCCGCACTAGATATGCTGGCCAGTGGTCCGTAGCTTCCTCGAACTGCGGCGGGCTTGCGTATCCGGCCATGGCTTCCGGTGTGTTGCTAGTGAGGTGGCCTCATCTTCATTCGAGAAGCGGCCAAAGCTATTTCTAAGATACGTGGACGACTGCTTCTGCATTATCCCTCGCCGGCACGCAGCACATTTCCTCGAGCACATAAATTCCTTTACGCCGAATATACAGTTCACGGCTGAAGAGGAAAACAATGGGCGAATTCCCTTCCTAGATGTCCTCGTTGAAAGGGCTTCAAGCGGCTTGAGGACTAGTGTCTACAGAAAGCCAACGCACACGGGAAAGTACCTGGGCTTCGACTCGGCGCACCCAGTTGGGCAAAAGCGATCCGTCGCAGCAGCACTCTTCTCCTGGGCATTCCGCGTCTGCTCCAGCCCCACGAAACGTAGGCAAGAGCTACAGGTTGTAAAAGGGGACGTGTTCAACAATGGCTACCCTCGACAACTGCTCAGAACGCAGGAGCGCAAAGCGGCGAAGCCCCGCCGTGAAACGGCGAAAGAAACAGTGAAACGCGTGGCGGTACCCTACACAGTGGGAACAAGCGAAGCCCTGGCACGAATTTTTAAGGGCTACGGTGTCCAGATCGCCCACGTGCCTTCCCGAAAAGTTGGCCAACAGCTGGTACGCGCAAAAGACCCTTTGCAACACGCGGACTACCCGGGGGTGATATACAAGATACCCTGCAAGGAGTGTGACGCGTCGTACATCGGCGAGAGCGGAGATTTAAAACGGTGCTTGAAACAACACATGAATGACGTCGCCAAGGGCCACACAGCCGCGAACGCCCTGGCGGAACATCACGAACTAACGGGACACATCATTTACTGGGACTCGGCAGCCATCATTGCAAAAGAAAAACACTTATCTGCCCGTTTGCTTTTAGAATCATTTCACATCCAATCAACCAGACACACGATAAACAGGACGCGGGGTAATCTTCCCCAGATATACACCCGAACTCTGCGCCACCTCACCCATAAATAGCCGCGCGCTCATGCTTACATCTTCATTGTGATCTCGGGGCCCGTACGGGGCCTGAAACGTAGGTTCTTTATTTTTATTTCATTCTTGGCGAGCGCAAGTTTTTTTGCACCATTATGTTTCCTCGCCAGACGTGTTTTCGTCGAACACTCGACTACATCTATATTTTTAAATAGGAAGTAGAGAAAACGGTGCTGGAAGTGAGAATATTTCTGTGCATTTTGAATGACGCTTCTACAGTCGTCAGTCAAGCGGCCTGACGTAACCACTTCTCTGATGTGCTTATGTGGGGTTTTTTCTAACTTTCCGCGGTGGGCGCAGTGCGTCTAAAACCGCAGCGTCCTGCGCTCTACGCGGTTGTACGGAACTGGCGTCCACGCATCGTTACGCGAGTTTCCAAATAACAATATGACTCAGTTTAGCCACTTAACTTGGTGCATCAGTAAACGAGGGATCCAAAAGAACTGTAATTGTTCCGCAAATATATATTTCTCTATACTTCCTCCAGATCTTATTCAAAAAACGCCACTACAGTCGGATGCAACTTTATTCTGCAGTAAATCCCCGCCCACGCCCTCATAACCGCCAGACACTGTTCCTCCGCGAGGCTGCAAATAATTCATGCGTCAAATTTTTTCTGTTACCCAAATAAGGCGGTAACCACAAAAGTAAAATTGTTAGCGTGTAATTTTGTACCTTTTCTCTCGCCAGTTATAGTGGAATGGCGAAAGCCTAATTTTTTATTGAACTGAAATAAAATGCTTGCTTCGCTGCAACTATTTACTCGCGTTGCTTTGTTTAACTACTGAATATTACCTAGGGAAAGGTTCTGGCAACTTAAAGTGGCTAACATATAAAATTTAGCATCGATGTACCTACGACCACGCAAGTGTGCCCACAGCAAGCCGGGCGATAACTGCCGTAGAGGCCCGACTGCGAGTACTTATATTTTCTTGCTACGCAAAGTGCATTTGTAAACACTTTTACTAACCATGGTGTGTCATAAATAACTCCTAATGGCTCAGCTCGCGTGATGAAATTACTGAGTTTTATTTGTTTGCATTGATGCGCTTTACTGAAAACTGCGGAGTGCATTTGAGAGTTGAACTCATGGTCTTGCTGCAACTGCTTTACTGAAATAAATGCTATATTTTTATTGAGATTGCCAAATGATTCAGGAACCTGCAGAACCTAATTCTGTAGCTTCGCTCCTGTTAGCACAAAAAAGTGTAGTTTTTATCTCTATATGTTTCGAATTATTCCATTTTTAGCAAGTAGCATGTAATGTATTACCTTACCATAGTAGGGAATTATGTGCACAATGCTTAGCTGCACTGCAGCTTTATTTAGCATGCTTTGAGGTTCGGGTGGCTGTATTCCTGGCTTGTCTCCTGGTACCTCAGCTTTTGCATGACAAAAATGTTTCGTCGCATTATTGCACCGCTGGAATGGATATTGAAGAGCCATGCAATTCTTTTTCATCATTACCCAACAGGCCAACACAAAACCAGGCCAAACGTACTTTGTTAATGATATGTAACATGGAGCAGGTCTGCTGCACTGCTAGAGAACATTATGAGGAACTTCCCTATTATGTTAATTTATAATCAATAAGGGCGTCATGTGGACAGCCTAAATCTAAATCCAATGACACACAAACGACCTTTCGATGATTGGTAACACATTGTCCCAAAAGCGTCCTACATACTGACGAAAATGTCACTAGGACGTACTCGGTATTATAAAAAAATATTCAATATTTAAACATGTTTTGGACGTCCGAATATCTCCATATGTACGTTCGTGGGACACGTCTATGAACGCTTTTTTGCATGAATGGCACGATCCCATGGACACCCAAGAATGATCTCTGGGCTTCTTAGATATGTCCTAGGGACGTTCAAATGTCCCGTTTCGGATCTCTGCTGGACATCTTTAGGACGTTGATGGTCCCAAGGGGTATAGATTCGGTGACAAGGTTGAAGAATATTCCGATACATGAAAGTGCGCTTGCGCCAAGCGATTACTTTTGATAGTAACAGATACAAGCCGGTAAAAAATAGTTCACTAGAAAATTGTAATATACGCGTGTGTCCGACATACGGTAGGCAAACTTACTGATGAGTCATCTGACTAAGACTTAGATTGACCCGCGAGTGTTTGTCTGAGTGAGTCCGGCTGAGCCAAATTTGTAGAGTGTGAAGCCGACTGCACCCCATTTAGTAGCATTTTGGCGAGTCTAATAGATCGATAGATGAAGAACTTTGTTGAGGTTCTGAAGGAGTTCGCCCTCCTTTATAGGTCGAGGACAGCGAGCCCCTCGAACGTAGGAACGGGGAGGCCAAGTCTCACCACCTACTAAAAAAAAAAAATTCTCGAGTTTCTCACGCGCGGTACACTGCCATTTTCGCATTTTGGCATCATTTCATTAACGCCACCTCGTGCTTAGCATCGCAAGGCAAAAACCATTACGCAACCACTGCAGGTATTAGGTGCATCCGAGTCGGAGGTAGTCTGCCCACGTAGAATTTCGGTGATTTTGGCTCGGAGTGAGGCTGACTGAGTATGATTTTGCTTAGTCTGAGTCCCAGCGAGCCTTAAGAACAAAATATATATTGTGAGTGAGACTCACAAAGTTCCGATTAGCTTGCCAACCTATGGTGCATTTCGAATAAAGGCCGTTGCACAAATCATGCAAAATTGAAACGCACGCATCGACATCATCAGAAGAGGCAGTAAAGCGTGGCAGGAGGCGCCACTTGATTACCGACGAAGTACGGGTCTACTGCAACGCAGTGAAACGTGCGGCTCGAGCTACTGCAGCGAAAGGACATTCACCACACGGTTCCCTGACAACGCGAAAGGCAGAGGGAGCGGCTGCAGTGAGGCAACGTGCACCCCCCCCCCCCCCCCCCCCGTCTAGCTCCCGCAAATAAACTTCGCAAACACCCGTCTTTCCCAATATCAAACAGGCAGGCACCTCCTTTAGCACCTCAAAATCAACCTTGTAGGAAGCGCCATCACCACTACTTCACCGGCCGACTGCATTAGCGGGGCAGTCCCTGCATTCAACCGTTACCGAGAAATACCCATCCCACCCATAATTACGACATGACGGTTGCTAGAGTCAGGACGCTTCATAAGGGCTGTCCACCTTCAAGCCCGGCCGCTTATGTGGACGCTGCGGAATGCTCTCATCGTTCCGTCTTCGCAGCGACAGCCTCAGCTAATCATCATCATTTATTGTCCCTTAAGGACCGTTTTCAGCGTATTGCATAGGGGGGGGGGGGGCAATAGTACCAAAATACACTATGGTCATTATTATACAATGTTTCACTCATTTGTACAACGGTAAACAAAACTTAGTATACATGCTAGTAGGCACTGGGCAAGAAAAATTAAAAAAAAAAAAAAACAAAGTAAGGTACGAACCGGCAGTAAAAATGGCAACACAACCGGCAATATAACAGAAGAGTAGTTAAAAAAAAAGACGTTAAAGTAACAGCATAGTAGTGGTAGGTTAAGGGTTTATAAAACATGACAACAGGTGTTTAAATTTATCTGGATTACTTTCATTTACTATGCTGTTGGGTAGCGCGTTCCACAATTCAAAAGCACTAGGTAAGAAAGAGTTGTTGAAGGCATTAGAGGAACCATGGAGACGTTGTAGACTCAGGTTGTTAAAGAGAAGCTTAGAAAAGCGGCTGGGCGGAAGTAAGAGAGTGTTCCCGAGATGGTGGGAAATTGTAATAGTTTGTGTAAAAGGGAAAGTTGTGAAATCTTCCTACGAAGTGTTAGGCTAGGGATGCTGAGGGATGATTTAAAACCGCTTATACTTGTAAGCCAGTCATAGTTTGAAGCGATAAAACGTGCTGCGCGATTCTGCATTGCTTCGAGCGAGGTAGTAAGATAAGACTGGTGAGGGTTCCAAATTGCTGAGGCATACTCAAGTTTAGTCCGAATGAATGTTTCATAGGCGAGCTTGCGTACGGGAACAGGAGACAGAAAAATCGCTCTTTTGAGTAGGCCAAGTGATTTAGAACAGTCGTTTATAAGTTGAGTTACGTGTGCAGACCACATAAGCTGATTAGTGATAGTAACGCCTAGATAACGGTAAGACTCAACTTTAGTCAGGGGTGTGGAATTAATAAAGTACTGGTGGTTAATTACGTCCCGCTTGCGAGTTACACACATGTACTTGCACTTGGAAACGTTGAGGGACATGAGCCAAATAGAGCACCAACTTGCTATTTTGCTTAGGTCTTCCTGGAGTATCAGTTGGTCATTATGGGAGGATATGCGCCGATACAATGCGTAGTCATCAGCGAATAACCGAATTGATGAAAGAATGCAATTAGGGAGGTCATTTGTAAAAATTAGACACAAAAGAGGTCCGAGCACAGAGCCCTCTGGTACACCTGACAAGACTGGCCTACTTGTCGACTTGAGGTTCTCGATGACAGTGAGTTGTGAGCGGTTTGTGAGAAAACACTCAATCCAGGACAATACAAGTGGGTCGAGATTAAGACAAGCAAGTTTCGCGTTAAGACGTAGATGGGCGACGCGATAAAACGCCTTTGCAAAGTCAAAATAGATAACGTCGGTTTGGAAACGGGAGTCAAGGTGGAGGTGAAGGTCTCTGGTGAATTCGAACAGCTGCGTTTCACATGAGTGGCCTCGTCTAAATCCATGTTGATTGGGAAAGAAAAAAAGAGTGCTTGTCTAAATGAGATATAATGCTGGAGCACAATATATGCTTTAGAATTTTACAAGGTATGCAAGTTAGGGAGATAGGGCGGTAATTACATGGACTGGAACGACCACCGAGGGACGATTATGGAATGACTAGACAGTATGAGCATGATGGCGCGGCGACTGCGAATGACATTATTGGGATGGCGATGCTGGTATCGTTTCATCGTCGTCAAATGCGATGATAGCGCTATACAGCCTGGTAGAGCAAACGCCCCTATCAGGCTGTATAGCTTTGAGCATCTGCACCCGCTACTGTAAATAAGCAGGGCAATTAAGCTGAAACTGAAACTATCGCCGTGACGATTCTTGAATAACGACCGTAATATGAAAACGACGACAGTAGGACAATTGGATGACGATGATGAAATAACGACTGCGGCATGGTGACAATGCTACGAGGGTACAACACAAACACAATGGTTCGACCATGACTGTATCACGACGACAGTATGATTAGTATGACCAGTATGCCCAGTGATGACCATAGCATGACGATGACGGAATGGCGACAGTGTGTTGACGACGTTATGTCGATAACCATATGTCGACTACGGAATAGGAATGAGTGTATGGTTGCGCCGGCGTGACGACGACGGAAAGATAACTACAGAAAGATGATTATGGATGTTAATAATGGCGTGTTGGCGGCGTCGTGCTTTTGACGAAATGACAACACAGTGAGGACGACACAGTGAAAATGGCGGAACGATGACGATGGTCTGATAATAATGGAACGATTACATGAGATAAAGGCGATGAAAGCACGACGACGGCTTAATCCCCTTAAAGCTTACGTCATCACTTACGCGCTTCACCTGCCACAGTAGTCCTCCTTCAATTGAACTATATCTGGTGCTTTTTCGCTGTACTTCCGGTGACGTCCCACGCCGCAAGGCAGCCAGAAGCCGGACACCAAAAAATGTGAGGAAGGGACAAAGAAAGCTTCCCTTTAAAATGTTGAGTATTTCCACAACTAGTTATAAGCTCCTGATATACAGTGCAGTTGAAATTGTTGGTTTTGTGAAAAAGACGTAGTTGTGAACGTTTGTGACTCGATGTGTGGCACATTGAAGAAGAGTATGTGACAGGCGAGTTGTTGCAAAGCGCAACATTCGTGGAGCTACCACGGCAAGTTAAATATTTCGAGGTCAGGTACGTTTGTGTATGTGCGGGAGGGCGGGGTCTTATTTTTGTAGATACGGCAAGTGCTTTTACAATAGCGCAATTACTTGGTAACGCGGCGGCAACACAAAATGAATTGAGGACCATACCTCCTGGTATGGTCCTCCATTATTTAGGCTACAGCAAATACGCGTAGTGAGCACGCGAGATAAAAGCGCAAACGTCATGCATTACAGCCACGGAATGTGTCCTGTGTGCATTTCTCTGGTGAGCTTATGTCCCTTTTACGCTGCAAATAAAACGAATATGACCCTAGTCGCGCAACCATACACCTTACTATACAAGTAGTATCTACTCATAAATAACAATATAAACAAAAACTAGATAGATAAAACGTATTCACAGAGTAATTGCTCACAGCGTCTTAGAACATAAATAGAAATGGAACGCCTTCACGGCCATCATCCAAATGAGTTCACGTACACTCCAAGCTGGCTTGGCCGAGACAGAATATATTCAAAACAACCTCTAGCTAAGGAGTATTTCACGCCGTACGTTCATATTTCAAGTGGTTCTCTGCTATTCCAGTGGTTTCCTCCGTGGGAAGTACATAAAAGCGAGTAGAGGGAAAAAAAACGACATCCTTTTCAGTGGAACAGTTAGACTGCAACTATCTCGTCGGCTGAAGCGTTGTAAGAGGAAAATAAGCAGGATTGCTGCACTAAACACAACTTATTCATACAAAAATTATTTTTTTTGTCATTAAAGCGACGTTCCTCCTTGTTTCGTTTACCTGCATACTGTCAAGATCATTTCGCCTTTGTTGGCTGAAAACTCCGTGTGGGAGGCTTTCACGGTTACGTTTCCTTTTAAGAACAACATTTATTGTTTATTTTGTTTTTGCTTATTTATTTTAGCTTGGAAAGCAATGAGACGTTGGAAATACTTGATTTTACACCCGCCATTCTAGGCACCTGTTTTGAAGCGCCATTCAGCTCGCACCCAGCATGCACCGTTTGCCCGCTCAAATCATTTGCATAACGAGCAAGTGAGCTATGAATCATACGGGATCAGGAGATTGCAGCATACTCTCACAGGTAAGTCACTGCTCTCCGTCCACAGTTGTGTGCAGCTCTTTATGGAACCCTGCCGACACTGACAGCAATAAGTGTTTGGGGTTGTTGTGTCGCTTCGAAGATGTGTGCAGCGCAGGTACACCAGAAACCAGAAAAATCAAGACAGTTTCGCTCAAATGTCACTCTGCCCCGCCTATTTTTATTCTTCTTTGTTCAGCTGCGCTGCGAAAGCCTTCTTCAAAGGAGCTAGAACACCTACAAAGTATTGCTTGATTTGCAACATAACACAATTGCAACTGTTGACTATAACAGTGTTTGCAGACTAATGGTTCAGTGGGTCGCAGCTGCATTGAAAGCTGTATTATAGATGTATACTTAGCGTTACTCCACTCAAAGCTTAATTTCTTTAAATTTGATGGGATAGCCACGTGCGATATGGCACGTCGTAATGTTATCCACATTAGAGTTTGGTACACACTCGAAAGAATAACGTATATATCTAAAAAATCACCGCCCCTTCCAGTTCGTGAAGATGGCCGAACAGCCAAGCTGTGTTAGTTACACCGAGTGTTACACCGTGCAAGTCAACCGTCGCAGGCATTCTATACTGTAAATATTTCGTTTCACCGTTCTTTCAACTCATTTTCGCTTTTGCGTGCTTCTCGTGGGGAGCATGCTTTATGAGTGCTTTTTTTTGCGGTTCAATCAGTTGTTTTATTTTCTTATTCTTCTTGCGCCTGAGCTTTCTGTCTTTGTTAAGCCGATGTGAGGGAAAGGGTGATATAAGAAACATGGTTGCCCGTGGTGTTCCCATAGTTGTAGCTGTGATGGAATGTGCGGCACCACTAATCCAAAGCTTCATATAGCGGGCGCAAGGACCACCACTGGAAATGCAGGCGATGTAATCGTTTTGACGATTGGTTACGATTGGTTGGATTGGTATTACAATTGACGTGGCTGACGGCACTTCTTGCTCCAGCAAGAAGTCTCGGCAGCCACGCGCTCCCAGTATCACGTTTCAATCGCTGGGCACTGCTCTATGGCCGCACACCACCACTATAACTTTTTTAGGCTTGTAGCACAGCTCGAAAAGAGGAAAACGCAAGGTTTAAGGGGTAATGAAAAGGAGTGGATAACACAGTGGCATGGCATTTGTTTCTATCGTGGCAGGTTAGAATCAACCGTCGATAAATTCGATGCTGATCTGCCTCGATCGCCGAAAATTCACTGTGTGATAACCGTATAAGGTCCGCGTATAAGATAGCACCCTCTCAGGGGAAAGGGGACACTCCAACCCCTTTCTCCATGTTTAGCTTTTCTTTTCCTCTCCCGATAGGTCACGTGGCCCCTTTTTAGCGAAGTCCGACAACAACGGGACAGGGTCCGCAAAAACAACTTCGCTGTTGAAAAATTCTCAGTTTGCTTCTATAGCTCAGGTGTTAATGGTTTCCTGCTACTGAACTTGAGTTCGGCGATCAAGATCGCGGCCATTACTCGCCGTGGTGCTGTATTCGCTTTGCCACTGTGCCGGTAAGCCAAAGGACGCGGCATTGGATCCCAGTAGCGCCGGCAATGATTCGATGGGGGCAAAACGTAAGAACGCCTGCGTATCCTGCATTGTGCGCACGCTAAAAAGCCCCAGTTAGTCTTAATGAATCCGGAGTCCCCCTCCTGCCTACGGTGCGCCTAATAATAATAATTTGATTCTAGCACGTAAAACCTCAGAATTTAATTTAAAGTTCTTACAGAAGCTATGACACTAGCATTCAAGCGCTGAGCATGCTACGGTAAGAACACTTAGCGTCACAAAATAGTTCGAGTTACGATAAGTGCGCAAGAACGCTAAATACGTGCGTCATGTTAGAATACGTGCGCGGTAATAATATTAGCCAGGATCAAACACTATGAAAAGGAGTTCCGGCAGTTTATGAGACTAAACCCAGCGATAACAACGAGCTTTCGTTTGTAATGCAATGAGCGTGGAAAGGAATGAAAAGCAACAAAAGCTGCAATCTGTCAAAGAACACGAGTACTGGCGAGTTATATAAGAAGGACTTTCAACGTGGGCCCCAAAAATTACCTGTTCATCAAGGCCGACCGTGCCTTGCGCAGTGAATCGATAACGCACCCACGGTCGGCAGACACTGGCTCAATTTCATGAAAAATTAAGGCCTTTTTTTACCTTTTATTACTCCATATGCCTTAGAGGAAATTACGGAAAGTATTGAAAAGGGAGAATCGGATACTTTACTACCCCGCAGAGAAAAATGATACTGCTACGGCTTACGCACCACAAAGCTTTGTGGCCGCTTTCTACTTTTATACCTTGCGGGCACCGAGCACCGCCTGATTGCCGTCGTCTTCTAGAAACCATGACGTGCTTTGTAAAGGCAAATGTTCGTGGGGGCAGATGGTGCTGCGACGCTGAGCAACAAACGTAACTCTAATCACGGGTTATCTCTGACGCTCGTGAATGCGTGGTTCGCCATAGTTATGGCAGTTGAAGCTACACATAGATACTGCAAAATTTTTAGCAAGACCCGTGGTGCTATTTCGAATACTCTGGAAATAGAAGAGCCTGATGAGACACCAATCAGAGACATCTGAGGCGTGCAAGTGAATTTTATTGTCGATTTTATTACATACACATTCTGCTTAGATGCAAACAAACTTTCGCACGGTGTCATAGTATGCGACAGGAATGCAGCGGTGCCCTGCCGGCAAATTCGACGTTTAGGGGCAACTTTGTGAGTAGGGTGTGTGTACGCAGAAGAGTATAAAACATTACTGCATGACACACATGAGCAAATGACACGTATAATGGACTGGTCGGTGCATCCCAGAACCGGTGGTCGCTACGAACCCCAATAAATCTCCTTTATAATATATTGTGACACGCTAACGAAGAAGATGTTTTTAGCTTAATCGGAAGAAGACGACGCTCTCGACTTCGTGCGCTCTCTACCGTCTTGTCAGCTGATACAGTTGTTGTAAATATTCTGTAAATATACGTCTGACTCTCTGACCCCGTGACATTTTTGGTGGAGGTTGCAGGATCATTATGAAGACGGATTTACGCAGCGGGTGCTCCTTGGCTGCATCTAGAATGCCAGCTCAATGCGAGGATGCTTCAGACCTGTCGGCACCCACGCCCACCGTCATTCTAGCGCAACCCCGCGGCCCAGGAATCTTTTCTGGCACCGACGGCACTGATGTTGAAGACTGGCTTCAACTATATGAGCGGGTGAGCGCCAGCAACTACTGGGACCAGACCATCATGCTCGCTAATTTGATATTTTACCTCGCGGGCCCGGCACGCATATGGTTTCAGACCCACGAGGAGGAAATTACCAGCTGGGAAATTTGTAAACAGAAGCTCAAGCATTTGTTCGGCATGCCTGTTGGACGTCAGCGCGCTGCCCAAGAACACCTCGCTTCGCGTGTCCAGACGTGCACTGAATCCTACCTCACGTACGTCCACGACGTGCTCGCTCTGTGCCGCAAAGTGGACCCAAGGATATCCGAACCTAATTAATTTGCACACGTCATTACGGCTATAGCAGACGATACCTTCCACCTCATTGTGTTCAAGAATTCTTCCACTGTGCAAGCCATTATTACCGAATGCCTGTTGTTTCAAGAGGCCAAGAATCGCCGCATTACCCAGCCATTTCCCCGCCTTCCCAACACGACTGCTGCGTCCACCTGCGAATACCTCCGCAGTCCGCCCACGCTCAATCGCTCTGATGACATCCTACATATCATACGACGTGAAATAGAAGCCGCACCTCCTGTCACAACCCCAACCCATGTCCGCGACAATTGCCAGGTGACTGTCTCATTGATCTAGGCCGTCGTGCGCCAAGAATTGGCCAACGTTGGCTTCACCAACGTCTGCTCAGTTAATCGGCCCGAATACACTCCGTCCAGCACTGTCATACACACCCGCAGCCTGAATGCCCCAATGCGGTATCGCAACCCAGCCGTATAGCGCACTCCAGATGACAAGCCTATATTCTTCATTTGTGACCGTATCGGCCGTATTTCACGTCACTGCCGGTCTTCGTGGAATTCGACGCCCTGGCCCTACTTCCCATCCCACGGCCCTCATGCTGCTTCTCGGTTCGCCCCGCAAACACAGCCAGTAAATTATGGCGCGACACTTCTCTTCCTACCCGCTCTAGCCGCTCTCCTTCGCCACGCATCGGAACCTCATTAAAGTGAACGTAGGTGGTGTACCTGTTACGGCTCTGATTGACACTGGCACGCACGTATCTGTGGTGAATCCTCAAATTCGGAATCGTCTCAAAAAAGTCCTCACTCCTGCCCCGTCGCCTGTGGTCGGAGTCGCCGACGGTGGAACACCAGCCGTTATTGGCATATGTCTGGCTCGCGTGAGCGTCGCCAGACATCTTCATTTATGTTCTACAGCACTGGTGGAGGAGGAGGGGGCCTCAAGACCACATCCTGGGCCTTGACTTTCTGTCTACACATTCCGCTTTGATAGACTGTTCTGCTGGTGTTGTGCAACTCTCTCTACCTGCTGCTATTGACCCTTCCGATAGTGCTACGATACGGCTATGTTCCACAGAGCATATTCGCCTCCCTCACCGTGCCGTTACCTACATAAGTTTCTCCCCCGTCCCACCTGTACCAGACGGTGACTACATCGTATCCCCTAATCCGGATGTCGTGCTCTCGCGCAACGTCGCTTTTCCTCACACCGTAATTACCATTTAGGACAATACGTCTTGCCTTCCGCTTGTGAACTATGGACTTACTACACAACTACTCCCGCGAGGAATATCCCTGGCGCAAATAACGCCAGCCAGACATTACCACATTTCGGCTTTAACTTGTGACAGCTCCTCGTGTTCAGCTCTTGCTTCGCCCCCGATCCCTTCAGACTACAATGCCCTAACAAAAATGATTGCTCCCGGCCTTCCGCCCCAGCGTGCTCAAGAACTACGTTGCCTGATTGCCTCATACAGGGACATATTCGACCTTGGAGAGCACCCTCTAGGACGAACATCTGTCGTAAAACATCGAACAAACACCGATGATAGGAGCCCGATCCATCGGCGACCCTACCGCGTCTCGCCTACTGAGCGACATATCATCCAGCATCAAGTTGACAAGATGCTTTCTCGAGACACCATCGAAACTTCTTCCATACTATGGGCATCCCCTGTTGTACTAGTTAAACAGGACAACAGTTGGTGATTTTGCGCGTACTATTGACACCTTAACAAGGTAACAAAGAGGGACGTTTATCCGCTACCACGCATTGACGATGCCCTGGATTGCCTGCATGCAGCACAATATTTTTCGTCCATCGACTTTCGCTCCGGCTACTGTCAAATTGCCGTCGATGACATGGACCACGAGAAGACAGCTTTTATTGCTCCCGATGGCCTTTATCAGTTCGAAGTGATGCCTGTCGGTTTATGTAATGCCCCGGCAACATTTGAACGAATGATGGACGCCCTCCTACACGGTTTCAAGTGGTCCATCTGTCTCTGTTACCTGGACGACGTGATCGTTTTTTCTCCGACTTTTGCGACACACCTCGAACGCCTATCGACCATCTTATCTGTGTTCCGTGAGGCGGGGTTACACATAAGTTCGTCCAAGTGCCATTTCGGTTGTCGTGAAATTCCTTTTCTCGGGAATCTTCTGGTGTACGCCCAGACCACGATAAAATACGGGCAGTGAAAGGCTTTCCTGTGCCAACATGTGCTAAGGATTTTCGCAGCTTCTTGGGCCTTTGCTCCTACTTCCGTCGGTCTGTCCGAAATCTTGCGAACATTGCGCGCCCTCTCAGTCAGCTCCTGAAGAAAGACGCTGCATTCATTTGTGGCCCTGAGCAAGCTGGTGCTTTCATCTAGCTGATTGGGCCGCTTACGTCCCCGGCCATTCTCGCTCACTTTGATGCGTCAGCTCCAACCGAAGTCCGTACCAATGCCAGTGGCCAAGGTATTGGAGCTTTCATGGCACAGAAACAAGGGCGAGAACATGCTATTGCCTACGCCAGCCGCCTTCTTTCCTCTGCTGAGCACAATTATTCTATCACCGAACGCAAGTGTCTGGATGTGGGAAAATTCGGCCCCTATGTGCACCGCCGCCATTTCACAGTCATCACCGATCACCACGCTCTGTATTGGATTTCCTCCCTCACAGATCCTTCAGGGCGCCTTGGCCGCTGGTCTCTACGCATTCAAGAATACAACTATTCAGTTATATGCAAGACCGGTCGGTTACATCAAGATGCGGACTGCTTGTCGCGCCATGCTGTCGATCCTCCTGACGTTTCTGTGGCCGGCATACCTGTCACCGTTCTCTCTCTGGCTGTTTTTCGCGATATGGGAGCCGAACAACGTCGGGACGCCTCTTTATAAGACCTTATTCAACGGCACACTTCAACGACGCCCGATCCTTCTCTTCGCATGCTTGAACTCCAAGACGGTATATTGTACCGCTCTAACATGCGCCCGAACGGCCCTGCTCGACTCTTCGTTATGACTGAGCATCTGTGTCAGACTGCTCTCGCCGAGCTTCATGATGTACCGACTGCCGGTCACCTTGGCATGTCACGGACTTATGACCGCGTTCGTCGACGCTTCTTTTGCTGGTCTATGCCTTGACGTCTGCCATTATGTAGCTGCGTGTGACCTTTGTCAACAACACAAAAAGCCGACCACACTGCCTGCTGGTCGCCTTCAACCACTTGAAGTACCATCAGAATCATTCTTCCGTGTAGGTGTTGATCTTTTAGGCCTATTTCCCTACGTCGGCTTCAGGAAACAAGTGGATTGCTGTAGCAACAGACTACGCCACCCGATATACAATCACACGGGCTGTTCCGACAAGCTGTGCAACCGATGTCGCCGACTTCCTCCTAGAGAACCCCATCCTTCACCATGGCGCCCCTTGACAGCTCCTCACCGACCGAGGCCGCTACTTTCTTTCTAAAGTTGTCAATGGCATTCTACACTCGTGCGCGACTAAACACAAACTTGTTCCTGCTCACCATCCACAAACGAACGGTCTAACCGAGCGCCTTAACCGCAACCTTACTGACATGCTGCCCGTGTGTGTCTCCGCTGACCATCGCGACTGGGACATTGCGCTGTCATTCGTTACTTTCGCCTATGATTCGTCTCGCTATGATATCGTAGGCTTCTCTCCATTATCCCTCTTGTTTGGCCGCGACCATACGCTACCTTTCGACATCATTCTGCCTGCTGGTCTGAACCCCACATCCGAGTAACGCCCGTGAAGCCATACTCAAAGCACAAGAAACGCGCCGTATTGCCCGACGTCAACTTGTGGAGTCGCAGGACAATCAGCGGCGCTTATATGACGCCCGCCATGGTTTCGTCCATTACGCTCCGGGCGCCCTGGTTCTTCTTTGGTCGCCGTCGCGACGCCTTGGAATCTCGGAGAAGTTACTTTCACGCTACTCTGGCCCTTACCGTGTCTTGCGTCAAGTAACTGACGTATCGTACGAAATCGCCCCTCTTGAGCCAGCCGTGCCTCAGCATCGTTCCGAAGTCGTCCACGTCGTGCGTCTTAAGTTGTATCACTCGCCCTCCTCCTAACCAGCACCGAGTCGGTGCGTCAGCCGCCGGGGGTCATATGACACGCTGACGAAAGAGACGTTTGCAGCTTGATCGGAAGAAGACGCTCTGGACTTCGCGCGCTGTTTACCAGCTTGCCAGCTGCTACAGTTATTGTAAATATGCTGTAAATATACGTCTGACTATTTTTAAGCCCGTAAGATTTTATACATATATATATATATATATATATATATATATATATATATATATATATATGCATATATTTATATCCGATATTGTAGCAGTGGAGTGCATGCCAGGTATACATTTTTGCGACATCCGGCCTTAAATTGTGCTACAATATACGTTAGCATTCCAGCTAAAGCTGAAGAGGTTGGCTGCGCCAGTGCGTCGAAGCAGTGGTCGTACAGTAGACGCTGCTGCTCTAGCAGACGTGACATAACGTGTGCGCACGCTCACGCTACGTCTCACTATATTTAGCCCGAACAACTTCTCAAAAGCGCGCGTCAAGCCATTTAGAACCATCGGAACTGTAACATCAAGACACTTTTTAACACATTTTGGGGATGGATGTCTCGAAAGTGGAGACATTCGTGGAATTTCAGCTAAGCAAACGCACCTTCGCCATCGCTGGGCTCCAAGTTCGGAAACGATATAGCTGCCCTTAAGCGAAAGATTCTGAAGATTGTTAGTAAATCTTTTTATTTGCTAATTGGACATTGCGATTTCTCGCGGAAGTAACGTCCGCCCCTTAACATTATCTACCTGAATAGGTCGTTTGGTGCTGTATGACCCATGTAACTTACAAAACAAGAAAAAGCAAACATTGTTCGAAGAATAAAACCGCATACTTTGTTTCACCAAAAAATGCTCTGTGTGGTCATGGTAAATCCCTCCTGTAAAATAAATGTGGTTTTGTTACCATATCACACTGTGGCGTAACGCTAGAGAACTCATATGTTCCCTAATCGTGTGCTTTATATTTTCTGGCAGCGCATCCAAACTATTACGCAGCTATATTATATTACATCTATCATAACTTCCATGAGCTATCAATTGTTCTTGAAATTGCGCAAAAGTAAGAATTTTCCCAGCAATTTCCAGATAGCACTAAATAACGGAAAACAAAATGAAATATTACTGATTGATCATTTGCATTCTAAAATACAATTGAGAGATAAGCGAGAGAGAGAGAGAGAGAGAGAGAGTAAGGACAGAAAAGGCATGGGGGTCAACCAGACGACCACCTGGTTTGCTACCTTACGCGGAAGGTGGGGGAACGGGGAATAGAAAGATGAAAAAAGCGGACAGTAAGTACTGACTGGATGTAGGAGGGACACTCTTCACAGGGATACTATACACGGTCTCTTAAGGCGGTGCACCTCTAGTATTGTACTATTGCACGAATCGCTTCTCGTGCCAGTGATGGGTGTGGCCACGATCCGAGTATCTTTGACTCGGTGAACGGCCTTGGGTCCAGTGGGTGTAATGTTGCCCGCAGAGAGGGGCGTTGTACGTTATAGAGAGGGCAGGTAAAGAATAGGCGCTCGCTGGTTTCCTCGCACCCACAGGAGTCGTAGACCGGGCTCTCGGCCATTCCCAAACAACAGGAGTAGGTGTTCGTGAACGCCAATTCCAGCCAGAAGTAAAGTACAATTGAAATGCACCAAAACATCCAGGGGCCTATAACGTAAAACTATTCCAATATATTTTTATTCCATTCTGCTGACGTCGAATTTGCGTAACCACCGACGCAAGCATCCGGCGGCGACCTACAGGGTTGTCTGAACAGACCAATCAAATGTACTCCTCGTTTATAGGAGGTCACTTTTGTTTGCTCGAAAAACGAACAGCATTGCCTACACTGAGCGGCTTGTCTAATCTAATTGGCTGACAAGAGGCGAGGGGCACGTTCAAGGGGAGGGGGATTCAATGGGCCCGTGCCACTGCACTGAAAGTCGATAACCGGATGAAGAAGGTGGTGCCGGCGTCTGCAATTGGCCCGCTTTCCCTTACTTAGTTTCCGTTGGCTGGTGGAAAATCGCGGTGGCATGCAACGGACGCTTAAGAATGACGCTTAGATGAATCCTCAGCCAAGAAGAGTTGGCGGAACGAGGTCGTAAACGTGCCGAAAATGCTTGAAAATATTACACGAAAGATTTATTATACGCAAATATACCTATGCTTTGTTCCGCATATTAATGCATCTTTAAGGCGTACACGTTGCTTTGACGCGGTGAGTATTCGCGCTTTTGTTAAATCGCGTGACAGGCAAGTGAAGTGGGTACAGCCCGAGAACTTTTGACCAATAGCCGAGGTCTAATGGCTAAAAGGTGCCAAACCTGAAAACTATTTTTCTTTTGTTCGGTCCAATCATGCATAATCAGTGTGTACGCGTCATGCCAGATGTGGCTATCACGGTTTTAGTGACGTCGCGTGGCAGACAGGCGAAGTGGGGGTGCTTCAAGAAACTTTTTGACCAATCGTGGAGGCCTGATTGCAGAATTAGAATAGAAAAGTTTGGAATAGTTTTACATTATAGCACCCCAGGTAACAGTTTGTTTGCGCTTCTACAGAACCATTCGTCAATTGCGGAAGAAAGCGCGTAAGAAATACAAACTTGGTCTTAAACTTCCAAGATATTGTTACGTGTGGAAAGACAGACGAAAGAGGCTATTTACAGGCTATTTACACTGGGGCCAGACAGCCAGGCTGACACTCACTTGCGCCAAGGGCCCAGACCCACTTTGTCGTCGCTCTCGCGGCGGCACGTCTCTTGAGTGAGCATCATCTCTGGATGATATCGTGATACTCCACCCCGCCCCCCCGGACACATCCGGGTGGCGAAAGCGCCGTTACCGTGCTCTTAAATATCTAAGGCGTGTGGAGAGTTGTAGGGCTTGAGTCGGGCGACGTGGACAATGTCACTGGTCACAGCGGAGGACGTAGTGGGCGTAGCCAGGACGATTTCATATGTGATATCGGTCACTTGGCGGAGCAGGCGATACGGGCCTGTGTACCAGGGGTGCTATGCAGGATGCGCCGAGTTTATCGTTCACCCGAGTTTTACCCGAGTTTGCTCGACGGCAGTCAGTGAACGGAGATAGCGTGAAACGCGCAAAGGCTGCAGGCAAAAAAATATGTAGACAAAAAGCCGCGTATGGCAACATCGCTTCTCATCGCTTGCCCAGTGAAAGTGCCTCTGAGCGCATGTACGCAGTATTTGAGTGTTTTGTGCGCACCAAGGTCCTTGCGGATTACTTATGCTGGAGCCAGCAGCGATCGCAGAAGGATATCGTAACGACACCGCAGCAATCGCATTTTGGCAGGTGAGGGCTTTTGTGTGCGGTTATGAAATGAGACTTCGAACTGAGGAAGGTGGTGGAACTGTTGAGTGCGCATTGCTTGTGATGAAGAAATGCCATTGCACTGGGTCTAGAAGAGCGAACGATTCTCGGACGCTGATCGTGTTTACGACGTTGTGGCTCCGATACATCACCGATGACAGAGCAGCCATCTCAAACGACTGCTGCGATACGCACTCCTCAGCATCGTCGTCACCCTCGGCGCATCGACGCCTTGCAAGCAGCTACAGTGACGTGCCGATAATTATTTACGGTGCGCTACGTCGCCACAATGCAGGCAATGAAACCGTGCTGTGGGGCCATCTCAGCCCGAGAAGCCAGCGACAGTCAACGCTTTGTTTTTTGATAGTAGTGCGCAGTACATCACCGATGACAGTGTGTTGTGCGTTTTTTATGTAGGTGGTGAATATTGTTGATGCCTCTCAGCTCGGCACCGCGTCGCTGTTGCCGAAAGATAAGTTGGGCGTGGCCCAACCGTGGTGGGTGCGCGCACAAGAGTTACATGCCTCGCACGGGGCGTGACCTCTAGCTTTGATTGACAGGCGAACTCGTGCTAAGCTCGTACATCGCGAAACACCCTCCGAGTTCAACTCGGGAACATGGCGGCGGCAGCAGCAGCCTGTGTTATTACAGCCAGCGGCAGCAAGCGTCAGTATGACCGTCTGGACCCGTTCGCGTACATGACCGCCGTGGAGTTTCAGCGTCATTTTGGCCTGTGGAAGACGAGCTAGGCGAAGACTCTCGTCTGTGGAGACTGCGTGGCGGGCTTCATTCGCTCACCGTTGAAGAGGAAGTCCTCTGCGCCCTCCGTTTCTACGGGACTGGCAGATTTCAGGGAAGCGTCGGCGCCGAGCGTTACATTGCACGTCATCAAACTATTATGAGCTTCTGTGTCAGAGATGTCTGATGCGCTTATTGATGCGGCAGTGCGGAAGCGGTGGCTGGCTTTCCCGAAGACTGCGGCTGAGCGGGCATTTATAAAAAGACGCTTCTTACTTCGCGGAAACATTACGAACGTAGTCGGGTGTGTCGACGCAACGTACGTAGGAATTAAAGTGCCTTCAATGTCAGCGTTACTGTGATTAGCATTGAAGCAATGTCCAGACGCACCATATTGCCAAATTTGTCACTTCTCTGTAGCCGACTTAAATTTTGTGTTTCCGACCTCACACATGCGGCAGCCTATGATACAGAATTTTTCGCTGGTTGCTGAATTTTTACCCATTGTTCTACTTGTCTATCAGGGTGCCTTCCAAATGGCTCACTTTTTTGGGGAAAGAGGTTAATGAAGTATAAATAGTTAAATAGATATCACAAATTGTGTGAAGTACCCTGTGAATGCTAATCTCATAAAGAACTGGTTTTTTTTTTATTAGATTACTTAGTACTTAGTACAAGCTACTTAGTATGCATAATGCTGAATTTTGGTCATGCGTGATCTATCGGCCACACTATGAAACAGCAAGGCACTGCACAATTCGTTGCAGTGCGAGATGCGGATGTCGCGCCAAGCCGGTTGTGCCTATGCATTTATGGCAAAATGAAAATGCATTGAGAACCTTAGTGTGCTGGCTTTCATGAAGAAAATACGTCAGAGTGTTTGCTGCCTTCACTGTTGCCGCATGTGCCAGTGGTTCAGTGTATTTTCTATTTTTTTTTTGGGGGGGGGCAGCGTTACTCTGTATGGACAAATCGTATATTTTCGTCTCATAATGAGGCTCTAATTCTTCAGCAGTAGAACAACGCAGATCCAATGCTCTGCAGAACTCAGTGTGCGCGAAGATGTAGTGAACCACCAAGGCAAAATTACATATCGGGAGAAACGTGGTGCAGATGCCAATGAAAAGTGGGTCTTTAACCCGCCAGTATAAAAATTAAGATTGCAGAGCGAATAGATCTTTTGTACAGCTTTAGAGCAATGATTACACAAACTGTGACATGCTCAAACGCGTAAAAGCTTGCCGCAATGCCAAAGTAGGATGAGCGATATGCAGCATATTTTGGCATTGAACATGTGTTGTAAATGCTATTTTTATTGTAAGCCTCAAGCCTCGCTGTCACGCCTTTCCCTCCGGCACTCCCTTTACTGAAACGCAGCACTGTATTTCTATTGGTGTCATGATGATGATGGTAACGGCAGCAGTAAGGCTGGTTAATGCTTGCCCCTTTGATTCCTACGAGTTTAGTGGTACAGAATATGGCACGTGCATACACCTGTGCAGCAAAAGTTTATGCTTGCGGTGATTTGTTGGAGAGCTACTTCGTGTTGGGACATTTCAAAGATGTGCGTCATTGTGGCTTAATAACTAGATCATTGGTGAGGTTGAAGACTCATTGTATCGGTATAGAAGCTTGAAGCTGAATTGCACCACAATTCGACGGGACACAAAGAAGAGAAATACACACAGCAGAACGCTCTGCTGTGTGTGTTACTCCTCTTTGTGTGCCGTCGAATTGTTGCGCGATCCAACTTCAAATAGAGCATTGGGCCTCTTTGGTGCAGGACCGAGGAAGTGTGAGCTATTCGACACCATGCCAGTGCCTTGCCACACAATTATGGAAGTCTGAAGGTCTGCAAACAAAGTTTTGCTTTCAAATCCACCTGCTCATTTAATACAAGCACTGATTGAAAGAACCATCATGCAAAAATAATGGTGAAATGAATGGCCTTTGAAAATTTGTATGTTGACACTAATGACATAATAGGTGCCACACCGGACTCGACAATTGTACTGGACAGAGCAGTTTGTTTCCTATGTGAAGCACAAGCTTTCATTACATGCTGTGCAGATAACCAAGCTCAGTTTTTTTTAACGTGGTACACAACATTCACTGTAATCTGTTTTTGATTCTAAAGTGCCAAACAGCACCTCTTTTTCAAGGATGTCATGGGAATATTTGGCGAGAACTGTTTACAGCCCCTCATAATGGAAGTGTGGCCAGCCAGCTTTGCTTGGGTGCCTTTATAGATTTCTGTTCCTGATCATTGTGTGCTATCAAGTTGCTAAAGTCTATGCAACCAGTGCAAGGCATGACGTGATTCTATAGTCGGATACAACTTTAGGAGGCCGCAGAATCTGCACTTCAACGGCAAGTGAACACAAGCCTGCACCAATGGGCACACAGTGTACACTGACGTCGTGCCGCTGGACGCACTAAAGGGCCGTTTATATTCCGACGTAACGTCCGCGCGCGCGCTACGTCACGTCGGCGAAAACGACCCCTCTATAGTCGGGCGCACCGGCGCAGCCAACGTAACCGGCGGCTTCCGACGCGCCCCGACGGGCCCGGCGCCGATATGGCTCCGGAGCCATTCGCGCGTCGAAGTCTGCGGAACTCTGGCACCACAATGCATTGCGCGCGAAGAAAAAGGCGCCAACACAACTCCGCAGACGACTTTTGCGGACTGCGCGCGACTTGGCGAACCTTCTGCGCATGCTCCGAAGATACCAGCCTACGGCGCGCGCGTTGAAGCATAGTGGGGATGGCCTCTCGGCTGGCGCAGCGCAACCGACGTAGCGTGACTGACCGCGAACGACGCTCGCCCGCGCGCCGATAACGTCGGACTATAAACGGGCCTTTATACCCACTCATTGGAGAGGGACTATTTCTTTAGACGTGTAGGCAATCGGCTGCTGCACTTTGGTCATCTGGGCGGGGCCTCTCCTGTCTTGTGAAGTTCTATCCGACTAGAGGATGCCGCTTTTCATACAACACAAAAGGACAAAGTGTACAATTATTTGGCCTATGAAATGGATACATCACAAGTGAGCTATGCATGCGCTTAAGCAGTGTGAAAATTAGTACATGCAAATATATGACATTGTTAAAGACTATGTGGTACGAACATGCATGTAATGGCGCGTTTAAATCACGGAGTGTTGCATTCATGTGCACAGTCTATAGTTGATAGCATTATTAAGGTCATGCCGTTTCCTGTCTTTTCATTGTGAAATACACACACCGTTCATCTTGTGGCTAATCAACACCCACTGTATTCTTGCACATAAAAAGAACAAACAGCACAATGACTTATACGCTGCATTAGTGTCTTTTTCATTTACACGGTCCAGGTTGTCTTAGGTGTTTGCCCATTTTGAAGAGACATCAAGTGCATGTTACAAGTGTCGCAATATGCACAGCACAATGCTTACTGCAATAATTTTATTCATGCTCTTAATAATAAACAAAATAATAAACTGAAAGCTCCTTTATAAGGTGTGTTCTGGGAGCTCGACTGGAAAGCAGTGAGTACACTGATCCTACTGTTGCAGAGCAGCCCTCTGGACCTTGCCACACTCTCAAGAGCATGTGCCTGGCGCTCGCCTACTGCCACCAGGCGGTTGAGTGCCTCCAGCAGCAGAAGGTTTTGCTGCAAAAAAAGTGGATTGTTGGAATGAATCAATTGCATATAAACCATTCTTTACAAATAAAAATGCTCATTGAGCTATTGGTACTAAGTGCCCTTAACTGTGGAAGCCTTTAGTGTATGCATAATAAAACAATTTGTCGGGACAACATTGCTTTGTTTTTCATAACGGGTTGTATTTTTCAGAGCCAGTTGTAATGTTTATTATTGTTCCAACAGCTTACGTGTCCTCGAACGTTCACGAGTCTCTACTGTCAGCACCACAAACCTATTTTTGTTCACTGCAAAGTCAATGGCGCTCCCTACTATCCCGTCTTATGCGAGCTGATTGCATCCTATGCCTACAAACATCATATTTTTGTCCCATTACGCAATTTCTACCATCCTCGGCTGCAGTTCTCTCTCCTTGACATCCATTATGTCATGCTTATGTAATCACCTGTTATCAATTGGCAACAAGTGATTGAAGATGTGCATGGCCTGCCCACCAATTCAATTTTTTTTTCTTAATCTCAACTAGCATATCAGTTTCCACGGTTTACGACGCCACTGACTTCCTGCCTTAATGCTATCTCCAACAATTATTGTTACTTCGCTTTCTGCACAGTCCTCGACTTCTCAAGTTTCTTTGTTAACCTCGAGGTTTATGTCCATATTGCATAACCGGTAGAATGCAACGATTCTAAACATTTTTCAAGGATATCGGTAACGTGGCGATCAAGATTCGGTAATGCCTCCCATGTGCTGTTCAACCCATGAAATTTTTGTATAAGGTTCCTGCTTTATATCAGTACCTGCTATTGATATTTCACCTGGATAAAGATACTCTTCCATAGATTCTGCGGGCTGAATGTCACTGATGAACTTCTGTTATATCACTAAGTTAGTGAAGGTTACCTTGATCTTTTCCATATTTTCGCGGGCCCTCGTACATGTAAAAGCACGAACACTCATTGGCTCTCAATGCCTTTTTTAAACTGCAGGACATTCAGTTCTTTGCTATGAAAGTGACTGAATCCGTGCACTATTATTATGCTAAATATGGAACAGTAGAAATATACTTATCTGCAGTCTGTCGATGCCTCCGTCACTGTGTTGGTTGCGAGATCCATCGTCGGCACCACCTCCTTGTCGCATCGTAGCTATATCGGCTGTCTTCCTTTTGCACACACTATGCAATATTCGTGACGCTCGCAGTCACGCAGAGTGGAGGAACTCAGCACACTCACAGAAGCAGCACCGGATAAGTTGTTTGTGCAGGATTGTGCCGTGAACAGTAGGTACGCGTTGCGATCTGTAAAATCGCCTAAGCTATTCGCAGTCTTTCGGGGTGCACGGAAAGATTGCTCACGGAGGAACAGAACTATCCAAGAAATAGTGGTCATCGTCGAGCCTAATCACTACGTCGCGCACTGCAAGCTCGTTGTACGAGTTTGTTTACACTGTTTAGCCGCCATGCTCGCCCGGTGAATGTATGTGATGACGCCACCACAGCGTTCCCTCGTGGTATAATGCGAAGCGTACTAAATTACAAATTAGTCGAATAGATTACTTCTTGTAAGCTTTAAAATGACTTTAAACCACGTTAAACTAACTAATAATATTGTACTAAATGCATTTGTTTTCTACCTCGCTTGTGCATGTAATGCACTCGGCGGAACGACAAACAAGTGAAAGAAGGCACGACCATGCACCGACAGTATGATCACGTGAGCCCCAGTTTCTCGACCGCGCAGAAGGCAACGCCCAAGGAACGATAGCCACCCAGAGTGAATCTAGATAAACCAATGAAACGGGAGGCTTCTCGAAAGATAAACTGTGTCTCGGTACCATTTGTGCTTTCATCTTGGGGTGTCGCCAGAGCTCGTGAAGATCCCGAGTTTCGCCAAACTCGGCGCATCCTGCATAGCGCCCCAGGAAAGCAATTTTTCACAAGACCAACTTTACGGGATGGTGGCGAAAGCAACACGAGGGTGCCGAGAACGAAATGTACATCACGGTGACGGAGGTCATAGCATTGTTTCTGTTTGTCTTGAGACACTTGTAGACGAGCGCATGCAAGTTGGCGAGCATGGTCAGCATGAGCGACTACATTACGAGCATAATCGCTAGTTGAAGCTGTGGCGGACGGAAGCACAGTGTCCAGTGGTAGCATCGGCTCTCGCCCTTACAAGAGGTAAAACGGGGAAAAGCCAGCAGTTTCGAGATGGGGAGTGTTGTACGCAAAGAAAATGTAAGGGAGTGCCAGGTCCCAGTAACGGTGGTCGTCTGAAACGTATTTGGACAGCATGTCTGTAAGGGTGCTGTTCAAACGCTCAGTGAGGCCATTCGTTTGAGGGTGGTAGGAGGTGATAAATGTATGCTGTTTTGAGCAGGCACGCATGATGTCGTCAATGAATTTCGTCAAGGACGTATGGCCACGGTATGTTAGAAATTGACGCGGAGCTCCATGCATGAAATTGATATCATGTAGGTGGAAGTCCGCAACATCAGTTGCGCAACTGGTCGGAAGAGCGCGGGTTACGTCGTAGGTGGTCGTGTAGTACGTCGCGACTGCAATCCACTCGTTTCCTGATGTAGATTCTGGAAATGGGCTGAGAAGGTCTAAGACGACACGATGGAAGGGCTCGGCAGGCATGTCGAGCGGCTGCAGGTAACCAGTGTGGAGCTGGGAAGGCTTCTTGCGTCGTTGGCAAAGTTCACAAGTGGCGATGTAACCCCGTACGGAACGGGCAAGGCCCGGCCAGACAAAAATGGCTACGTACACGGTCATAGGTTCGAGATATTCCGAAGTGTCCTTCCGTTGGTGCGTCGTGAAGCTCTTCTAGAACGGTTGAGCGGAGGTGTTCAGGTTTGACAAGTAGGAACTCAGAGCCGTCCATATGGCGGTTACGACGGTACAGAGTACTGTCGCGGAGGACGAAGAGCCGTAGTGTAGCAGTAGAAGAGAGTGTTCAAAACGGTCGATGAGCGCTCGGATGTAGGCGTCACGACGTTGCTCGTCGGCGAAATGAAGCAGCACTGATACAGAGAACACGCAAGGAGAACTGGCAATATTCGAGGAGCCAGAGTCGTCAACAGGGTAACGCGACAAGCTGTCAACGTCTTGGTGCAAGTGGCTAGATTTGTACACTACAGAATATGAAAATTCTTCTAGCCTCAAAGCCCATCGACCAAGCCGGTCTGTAGGATCTTTTAGCGATGAGAGCCAGTAGAGAGCATGATTGTCAGTGACTACGGAAAAAGGGCGACCGTAAAGGCAAGGAGGGAAATTCGCAACCGCCCAGACAACAGCAAGGCATTCGCGTTCCGTAATGGAATAGTTGCGCTCCGATGGTGCTAGGAGGCGGCTCGCATAAGCAATAACGCGATCCAGGCCACGCTAAGGCTAGGCTAAGACGGTACCTACGCCATGACCACTGGAATCTGTACGCATTTCTCTAGAAGCATCAGGGTGGAAGTGGGCGAGAATGGGTGCTGAGGTGGGAAGACTGACGAGACGAGAGAAGGCGGCGGCTTCTGAAGTACCCCACGAATATGGCACGCCTTTCTTCAAAAGATTAGTGAGGGGTGTAGAAATTGCCGCAAAATCTGGAACAAAACGACGAAAGTACAGAATAGCCCTACAAAACTTCGAACCTCTGTGGCTGTCTTCGGAACCGGGAAGTCTCGGACAGCGCGAGTTTTAACGGGGTCAGGCTGCACTCCGGAAGCATCAACGAGGTGGCCTAGAACAGTAATTTGGCGGTGGCCAAGACGACATTTGGACGAGTTCAGTTGCAGTTTCGCTTTTCGGAATACACCAAGTATAGTTGTTAGACGCTCAAGGTGAGTGTCGAACGTTGGCGAGAAGATGACGTCGTCGAGGGAGCAGAGACTTGGGGACCACTTGAAACCTTGGAACAAGGAGTCCATCATATGCTCAATGGTGGCAGGGGCACTGCATAATCTAAACGGCATTACTTTAAATTGGTATAGGCGATCAGGTGTGATGAACGCAGTTTTTTCTCTGTTCATATCGTCAACAGCAATCAGCTAGTATCCAGAGCGAAGATCAATAGAAGAGAAATAGCTGGAAGCGTGGACGCAGTCAAGGGCATCGTCTATACGTGGGAGCGGGGAGATGTCCTTCTTAGTAATATTGTTCAGATGACGGTAGTCTTCACAGAAGCGCCACGTACCGTCCTTCTTCTTAACCAACACCACAGGTGATGCCAAGGGATTTGAAGAAACCTCAGTGATGTTTTTCTCTAGCATTTTGTTCACTTCAACTTGAAATACTAGGTGTACCGACGCAGAACCTCGATGCGGTCGTCGGTGAATAGGCGTAGCATCGCCAGTAAGAATCCGATGTATGACCGCGAGCGTCTGGCCCAAAGGGCGATCGTCGAAGCCGAAAATATCTTGGTGGGACGATCGTACTTGGCAAAGCTCTTCAGCCTGCGCAGAGGACAGCTGCGTCACAACCATTTCATTTTCTTTAAGTTGGGATCGGCGCCCAAAGCTGGCGCAAGGGGCCTGTTAAGCTCGCAAGAAGCATTGGTCGATGAAGCTTCCACATGATGGTCGCGGAGAGAATAAACGTTGGCAAGGCAAGCACCTTGCGGTAGGAATTGCTTTGCCTATCGAAAGGTAAATATAGGCATGCGAGTGCGATTCGCAGTAATAGTACGTATACTGTGACACACGCTAACGTCATACCGTAGTGGAATGTCGGGCAGAGTTGTGACGAGGTACTCGCCATGTGGAACTGGTGGTGAAGACAACAGGCAAATATAGGCTATTGACTTTGGCGGCAGATGAAGAAAGCCGGTGGGGCGTAAGCGGCACTCGAGTGCGTCAGAAGGTTCTGCGAGAATCGGCAACTCAAGGCGAAGTGTACTGGCAGAGCAGTCAATAAGACCAGAATACGCGGAGCGTAAATCTAGACCGAGAATTAGGTCGCGGGGGCAATGAGGAATCACGGTGAAGAGGACAGGAGCGTGGCGGCCGGTGATGCTGACACGTGCCGCACACATGCCGATGATAGGCACAGTACCGCCATCCGCAACGCGGACGACGCGTGCCAAAACTGCGGTCAGGAGCTTTTTCAGTCGCCGTCGGAAGGCAGCACTCATATTAGAAAGATGTGCTCCTGTATCGATGAGTACCGTGACAGGATAGCCGTCAACGTCAGCGTCAAGAAGGTTTTGGTTCGTAGCTAACGTGAGCAGAGGATTTGAGGACAGAGACGACAACGCAGCTTCACCTACAGACGCTGCAGTGCCTTGTTTTCCGGCTGGATCAGGGAGGCGACAGGCGGCGAGCGAGACTAATGGCGTCGAGATGAGGGCGAGTCGCTGTAGCGAATGTTTGGAGCAGAAGCACCAGCGGCAGGGGGTTCATGGCGGGTATCATAGGGAACAGAAGGTCCAAATGTGCGGGAATAAGCGGTGGTGTATGTCCAAGGAGGTGGCGGCCATCGGTTGCGGCAGTGACGAGCTACGTGGCCGATGCGACAGCAGTGGAAGCAGATCGGCCTGTCATCAGGGGTATGCCATTCTGACGGGTTGTGGCGAGATGTGGCCGAAAAGGACTGCCGGGGTCGAGGAGGGCCGCTAGAGAACTGGCTAATGCTGGGTTGGGACGTTGAACACACGAAGTTCAGACCCATGTTCTCAAATTCCTGTCTGACGAAGGCCTGAAGCATCGCAATCGTATTTTCTGGCGGATCGGGAGGTCTCGCGGAGAATGCTGGCGAACAGGTGGCCTTGAGCTCGCGGCGAACATTACGGGTTACGTCGTCACAGGTGTTGGTCTGACGTGGTCGACCCTCAGATGTCGACGTAGCAGCAGTGTTAGGTAGCCGCGTGATGTGGTGTGTGATACGGCGGCTTTTAGCTTGTTCAAGGCGACGGCATTCTTTAGTGATGGCGTCGATAGTAGAGATGTTACCTAAAACAAGCAAATTGAAAGCGTCGTCGGCGATGCCTTTTAGTACATGTGCCACTTCATCTGCTTCAGACATGATATCGTCAGTTTTGCGGTATAGAGCCAATACGCCAAGGTTATATGAAACGTACGACTCTGTAGATGTCTGACTGCGATACGCAAGAGCCTTTCTCGTGGCAACCTTGCCTCCAATGGGGTCGCCAAACCGCTCCCGCAGCTTTTCTTTGAAACTGTCCCCACTGGTTATCTTGTCATCATGCGTTTGGTGCCCCACGCTTGGGGTGCCACGGAGATAAAAGGTGACATTGGCGAGCATAATCGTTGGAGCCCACCTGCTGTTAGCACTGGCATGTTCATAGAGCTTGATCCATTCGTCTACGTCCTGTCCATCCAGGCCAGACAACACACCAGGATCGCGATGTTCGGCAAACGTGACTATTGGAGCAGTCGGACAAGCCGAAGCCGTTGCAAAGGTGGTCTCGTCACCGGGAGGCATGGTGACAAGCTCGATGTATCGACCACTTCGGAGTTCCGCGGCGAGGACGGGGATCACTATCCTCCACCAGAATGTTACGTATAGAAAGACAGATGACAGAGGCAGAACAGCCACGCCGACACACGCTCACGCCAAAGGTCCAGACCCACTTCATCGTCGTTCTCGCGGCGGCTCGTCTCTTGAGCAACTATCGATGATGTCGTAATAATGTAAATTTGCAGAATCAGGATAGCAACCTAAATTTCTGCGCAGTATGAAAAAATCCGGCAAACACAAGCTGAATGAAAAGCCTTCTTATGGAATGGTTCTCTGTTTTTATGACAAGTTTTACGCTTCCACAGCTTCATTTGGTAAGATTAACTTGGTTAAGACGTTTAAGGAAGCATTAAAAGAAAACTCAAAACCTTAATGACATTTGAGCAGGAGGGGAACCGCATCCACTCGCTCTACTGAGAATACCTTAAACCTGATACGATGAAACCTTTTGCAGGAAATTATAACTCGAAGCTATCCCTTAAAACGGACTACTTCTGTCCGGCTTATGAAAAGGAGTGTATTCATTCTGAAAGCACACTGCCTCCGGGAAAGTCGAAGAAAAATGAAACCGGGTTATTAAGTAAGATATCAAGAGCAGGAGAGGGACCATTGATATAAGAGGGAAGCAATCTCTCCCAATTTCGTATACTTCTTGCCGGCTTTGCAGACACAACGTCGCTGATTACTTACTTTCTTTTGCAGGTCATCGTAGACAATGAGGCCGAAGACAAAGTAGAGGACTCCGCTCATCGCGTGCTATTCATTCGGCAATACTTAGTGATAAAAATGATTGTATTGTGCTTTATATAAGTTGTATATTTGTTACTGTATAACTTCCTACATTCCACATTGCCTACTTTTCAAAATTACGCCGACCTACAATAATCTATGTTTGCAACCTTCACGCTATCTCTCTGCCGCCAGTCGACAATAAAGGCTACTGTTCCTTTTTATGCAGTATTTGATGACTTAATAAGGCACTAGAACCCATGTCTAGAGCCATCAGTGATTACTCATGATCCAAGGATTCCAAGTTTAAGCCGTAATACATAACGGAAAGTTCCCTCTTGAATGGTTAGTTTTATCGTATACTTGTTCAAGACGCTTGCGCTCAGCTACGAGAACATCTAATAAGCAACTTACGTGAACATTGCAGAGGGCTCGAGGAGGCCCATACGGCATTTTTTAAGCCGAGGCACTTATATATATAGATATACATATATTTAAGCCGAGGCATATATGCATATATATATATATATATATATATACATACATATATATGCCAGCGTGTGTGCGTGCATATCAACAAATCTGAACGTTACATGTGTCGCATTCAAGCTTCTGTTTTCAATGAGCTAAATTTTTACTTAGAGAGTAATGTATAACAGGGAACCTCTCATCTCTGCCCGAATACAAATAGAACCTGTGCGTATAAGGTCGGCTCATAGGTACTTCTGAATCACAATCCACAATGACAATCACAATTTTGTGAGGAGAAGATGGTTACGATAAAATCAAAGGAATGAGATCGACAGAATGACGAAGGCTCTATGACAAGGACTTGGTCAATATAATGGTATGGCGATTTTGAAGTGATAACGAGGGCAAAATGACTGGGTCACGATGACAATATGACGACGGTGCTATGATGACGACTGTTGGACGCCGATCACCTGACCTCGATGGCATGAAAAGAGTCGAATCAAGAAGCTAGGATGATGACGATGTAACGACCACGAGGCATTCGCACGATTGTAGAACTGACGTATGACGACGACTGTATAAAGGCAATTACGATGACGGCGTGACAATGGTATGAGCACAGAGGGAGGATGAGAGTATGACGACGATGGCCTGACAACGATTGCCTGACAAGAGCATGAGGACAATGGCAGGGATGATGACGAATGCATGATGGCGGTGGCATGACGCTATTGGCATGAAGAGAGTACAATCACGAAGTTAGGATGATGGTGATGGAGCGATCACAAGTCATCCCTACCACGATATGACAACAAATGTATCACGACGACTGTATGAAAGCAATGAGGACGACGGCAAGACAATGGCATGAGGACAATGCGAGGACGAGTGTATGATAACTATCGCCTCACAACTGCGGTCTGACAATAACCTTAGGACAATGGGAGGAATGACGACGATGTCGGGACGACGATGGTATGAACACGATTGGATGACGAAGCTACATTTCTAAGGATGACATGACAACGATGGCATGACGATGACGATATGGTAGAAGATGCATGGCATCATGTCTCTGACGACGGCGCATTGATGACCATAGCGCTATAATGATAGTTAAAAGATGAAAGTTGATTACAATACAATTACGATTAAGAAATGGCGTCGAAAGGATGACGAAGGCCGTATGAAGACCACAGTATGACGACTGCGGGATGAGGTTTCCGAATGATTCAATATGGTAAATTGTTTGAGTGACGACCAAGGCATGATGATAATGGGGTGAGGAGGATGTGAATATGATTGACTAAGTTAGGATGACGGCGGTGGCACGATCATGAGGAATCACATTGATTGTATTACGAGGAATCCATGATTACAACTGTACAAAGGCAATAACAACGATGGCATGAAATCGATATGAGGAGGAAGATATGACGACCGTATGATGGCGATGATGTCTCGACGACGGCATAACGAAGGTTAAAGGCGACCCTAGAGTAACGACGATGAAACGAACCCGATGGCCACACGATGGCGGTACGACGACAACTGCGTGACGACTGTGTGACAATGATGGCCTGATGAGATCCAGATGACCAAGCGGGAATGACGATGTTGCAGCGACGACGACGGTGTTCCGACCATGATCGCATACCTAGTGCCTCAAACTGTTAGACAACTTGGGTCACTAGGTCGCCGCAGAAAGCACGATGACGATGGCATGATGAGGACCAGATGGCGAAGCTGGAATGATGACGATAGAACAAGCATGATGACATTAGGTTGGCACACTTATACCTACTGGCCCATGCTTGTAGAGAACTTCGGTCACTGAGTAGCACGTAAGACGATAAATACAGAGATAGATAGATACGTAAGCTTAAAAAGCATAAAGTAGCTAAATATTGCCGATCGCATCATTATTGCAGGAAATTACGGGTTGTATGCGTCAGTACCCAAAAGTACTCATCGCATTTCATTGCGGAAGGTTTATTAGCCCGCTTCACCAAAGGTAGACTTCGCGTACGCTTGCTGCAACCTCGTGATTTGGATCCGCGCAATTTCTTTGTGTTTTTTGATGTGAAGCAATATTTGCAAACTTCAGGCGTTTTGAGTCTATCTATCGATCCATCTATCCAATCTTGTACACATACCAAGCGGCCCAAGTTTTCTACCAGGTTGGGCCATTTGGTATGTACAGTCGGCATCACCCTTGTGTGAAGCACGGAACCGTCGGTCTCTGGGGCGCTCCGGAGCCAGCTAGCGAAGTCTAACAGTAATGTGTTTGTGGCTGTGCCATGTCATCATTGCATATTTGTCATCCTGCTTCGCCATACCATCGTCGTCATACACTTGTCATAACATTGTCCTCATGTATTCATTGTCACGTTGTTGTTTCATCAACGTTTTTCTTTGTCACTGCATCGCCATCACTGTGTCGGCATCACAATGGTAGTAATGCCACCATGCTCATTGGATACCTTGGCAAAGCGGGATGATCCTGAAGCAAAGCAAGTCTGAGAATTACCACTAAATATGTGAAGTAAGCGCGAATTGATAAATAGGCTTTCTCTACATTGATCGAATGCTAATCGCAATATCATCTACAAACATTGAGAGATTAGTTCTGCTGCTTTTTTCTTCAGCTGGATATACAACAGAGCAGGTACGGAGCGGCATGACATGCATGCATATATAATAATAATGGCATAACACGACTTCTATGACAGGATACTTGTCAACGCAAGTCATGGCATAAATGGTATGAATGACATGATGCTTCGTGGTTGCTTTTTAAGCCCATGTTATCAGGATATGAATAAAATGCCCGCATGACCTAACATGGATATAACAAAAACATCATAAATTGAAAGTCATGCATGTCATACATGTCATGTGCATCATGACATGAATTAGAGAACTTAGAAGTGAATGTTGCGCCATGACATAAGTGGTGTCGCATGCTTCGTTGCATGCATATCATGTAATAAATGGTATGAATGATATGATACTGTTTTGGTCGTATTTTCAACTCGATATATAACTGCATATGAATGACATGACATAGGTGCAGGACCTGGCATGATTAATATGATAGAAATGTCATTTATGTCATTACACGCGCGCCAATTTAATGGAGTGCGTGTAATGACATAAATGGCATGAATTGAATGACACGACATTATCGACAAGGCATGCATGAACATGTCATTACATTTCTTTCCATGCACGCATGTCTCATCACACATATGATGATACATATTCAGGTAAAAAATGGCCATGATATCACTTCATGTACTTTACCTTATTCATCAGAATCACGTCATGACCTGCATGTCACGTCATTTCATTCATGTCATAAATTCCTTGATATATAACTTGTTAGAAAATAGAAGTGGTTTGAATGAAAATAATTTCATGACATGAATGTCATAAATGATGTGACAAATGGGTCGCATGACATAACAGGTATTTCTTTACCTGGCTATAATCTGAAAATGCGAGCATGAAATTCATGACATTTCATGCAGTGTCATGACTTGTATATCAAGTGATAACATGATTCCCATGAATGTCATGACATGCAGGGCAATAAATAGATAAAGTCATGATATTGTTACGGAAGGATGAAAGACGACAGAGGTAGAAGATCGTGGGACGCTGGCTGCTGCGTCTTGTTGGTTGTCAGCCATTTTATCTACTCTGACTCATACTGCATATATATACTCCCCACATCCCCGTAATATATTGGTGGGAGGTGCGGGGTACCACGGCATAAAACGGAGCTCCGCAATGGACGTCGCATCACCGTCCGCACCATGAATGTCACCGTCGCCATGTACGTCGCTGTCGCCTTCGGTTGTGGTTGTGCCACCCAAGGATCCTGTTACTTTCTGCGGGACGGACAGCGCCGACGTTGAAGAGTGGGTGGCTATGTACGAACGCGTGAGTGGAATCAACAGATGGGACCCTATGCTTATGCCAACTAACCTGTTCTACCTACGAGGCACGGCAAAGGTGCGGTACCAAAACCACGAAGATTTGTTAACCAGCTGGGCCAATGCAAAGGAATGTTGAAGGAGTTGTTTGGCAAACCAGCCGCCGTAATATTGTCGCACAGCAGGAACTGGCCTCCCGTGCCCAATCCTCCACGGAGTCCTATGTCTCATACATCCGGGACGTGCTGGCACTTTGTAGTAAAGCCTATCGCGACATGACAGAAGCTAAAAAGGTCGGGCACGTGCTTAAGCGCATTACTGGCGAGGCCTGTAATCTGCTTATGTGCAAAAGCTGTTCTACAGTTGATGCCATTATTAAAGAGTGCCGACAATTCGAGGAGGCTAAAAACCGACGCGTCTTGCAACCGTTTGCCACACTTCCACCATAAACCTCTCCACCATGAACCACACACCATCACCGCGCGGACACCAGTCTGGCTCACTGCAAACACGTCGCCCATCTTCTCGTTCACCGCAGCCACGTCACCTTTCATCCCCTGTGGCTTTTGGCCGCACCCTTTCGGAAAACTAAGAAATGCAGCCCTCGGATGTGGTGCTGCATTGCCTACCACTGCAGCAATCCTCTGCGTTCACAAATAGAAGCGTAATAGACGTTGAAATAGACGGCGTGCCTGTCCAAGCATTTGTCAATAGTGGAGCCAATGTTTCTGTGATGAGTGCTAGCTTACGTAGTTGGTTAGAGAAGGTTCTCACCCCAGCAGCTGCCCGAGTGCTTCGTGTGGCCGACGGCGGCATGCTGGTTGTTCTTGGAATGCGTACTGCGCGTTTAAGTATAGCCGGCCGCCCTACTTCTGCTCTATTCGCTGTGATCGACAACTGCCCTCACGACGTTATCCTTGGATCGGGCTTTTTATCCACTAATTCTGCTCTCATCGACTGCTCCAACCGGTGTTCTTTAGTTAGAACTGCCTCAAGTCACCGATACTCCAAGCACCACCCCACCGCACTTGTGACCGCTTCACGATGTGCGTCTCTCACGCGAGGCTGTTACTTATGTCACTTTGACCGGTCAACCACAGATTCCTGACGATGAATATGTGCTTCGCCCCATCATTGACGTTGCTGTTCCGCATACTCTGGTCACGGTTACTCATAAGGACGTCGTTCTACCGCTTCTGAATTCCTGCATGTGCACTCGTGTGATTCTTGCCGGCATGTTCTTGGCCAGCGTTTCTAGTGTTTCCGAGTTTCGCATTGAGAGTATGAATGCCGAGAATGGTTTATTAGCACCAATTGCAGCTCACAGGTCTAGTTTCTTAACGGATGACCTCGCGAAAATGATTGCACCTGAACTCACTTCGGCATAGGCCATTGACGTACGTGTCCTACTTGAATCGTACAGTGACATCTTTGATTTCGGCGACAGGCTTTAGACCAAACATCTGTTGTTCACCGCCGTCTAAGCACTGGAGACAAGAATCCCATTCGTCGGCGTCCATATCGTGTATCACATGCTGAACATCGAGTCATCCAATCAGAAGTGGACAAAATGCTCTGCAAAGGGGTCATCGAACCATCAGCCAGCCCTTGTGCGTAACATATGCTTTCAAGCGTACGACGTGAACTGTGTCTGGGCTAACTTGTTGCCTACTCCGTGTTTGTGCCACACTGCCAGGAACCATTTCATAGTTAACATCACTAATGGGGCACAGCACTTTGTATGGGCCAAAAATACCGGCTCAGCAAATTTCACAACTGCCACGGTGTCGAATAAGGGGCCACACCTACGCTCGGCCTTCGGGACTGTAGGGCACTTGTCTGTGCATCAGCGTCGTGCACCTCAGTGCTGCTGTTGACAGATGGCACCTGCGCGAGCATTTGCCATCTGTCAGCAGGTGGTCAACAGGTGGTCCGTCAACAGCAGGTTGTCTGTCTACAGGTGGTCAGTGACTTGACCCGGAGGCGTAGCGCCCACCATCTTCTCAACTTCGCGGCCGTAAAGGAATCGAAATGGTATGAGGAGCGTTGCTACGGCGGTATTATACGCGAATGTAACGTAAGGCAAAATGCGATTCAATGTTTTGTGCTGGAAGTCGATCTACATAGAGACCGTCTGTGATGCTCTTGTTTAATCGCTGCTTAAGTCGGTTGGACTGCGGTTGGTAAGCAATGGTCATTCAATGCCTGGGGCTGAATAAATACGTGCATAAGCTGTGCTGTGAACGCCGTCCTTCTGTCTGTGACTACAGCGTACGGGCACGGTGACACAATCCAATGTGGCACATAAAGAACTGCGCTACCTCGGAAGCCGTGACTCGTGTGAGTGCCTTTGTCTCGACGTAGCGGTTTACGTAGTCAGTTGCGACAATCACCCACTTGTTGCCATCGGTTGACAGGAAAAGACCAAAAAATATCCAAGTCGACTTAGTCGAATGGCTTAGAAGGTGCTTAGATGGGTTTCAATAACACGGCGGGCTTCATGGGCGGTGACTATCGCTGCTTACATTCACGCTAGCTTTTAACATACTGTTTGGCGCCTACAGAAAGGCCGGGAAAGTAAAATATGACGCGCACCCTGGCAAGAGTTCGTTAGGAGCCTAGGTGGCCAGATGTAGGCACTTCATGGCCAATAAAAGTATCGTCCCTCAAGTATTTTGGAACCACTCGGACGTAGTCTCGGTCATTCGAACGGCGTTATTTTTTTTTTTTGCGCAGCACGTTGTCTCGTAGACAGAACGGCGTCAATACGCGACATAGACGGTGTGGTATGATTGTTGGGCGGTCCTCTAAGTGGTCGATGATTGGTCGAATTTCAGCGTCGTCACACTGCCATATGACGAAACCCGATGCAGTAACGACGCCCAGGAAGCGATCATCGCTTCCTGCGTAGATAGGGTAACATGATCCTAACGTTAAAGATACCTAAAAAGAGTGTTGACGTAAAAAATCAGTAAGTTAACTTTTAATAATCTTATTGACAATATTATTATTGTTAATTTGCATTTTTGCTGTCTGAAGTTTCTAATTTGATAATTTATTGAAGAAGAAATAGTTCAACCATGAAAAATGTTAAATAATAATAATGCAACTTTCTTGTGTCGCAGAGGAAATTATATATGGCCAGGGAAAAGTTCCTGTGGCTGTATCTCAATACCGATGCTCTAAGTGAAAGTAGAACAGTACTGCATAAAGGCAGTTCTACATTACAAAGCGGAATTTGTAAACTTCGTTTTCATTGAGTAGAAAACTGCCGGCACGATAGTAAAAGGTGATCTCATTCTTTAGCAAAAAGCGCCAATAAAGGGACACAAAAAGTGGCACACGACACAGGCGCTGACTTCAAACAAGTATATTTATGGCGCGAGCGCAGAATATCCAGGCAGAGAAGTAATAGTAAAAACATAACTGGCGTGAAAACCTGAAAAGAATAACCTGAGATTGCAGGGTGGGCGGAAATCGGTTAAATTTGTCATGCAGAAGCACGCTGATCAGCGCACGTGGAAAATTATCGAAGCATTTGCCATCATCCAACGTGCTCCATCATGCATCATTTCACTATCCACCCAGGTATTGGACAAGGAACTCAATCTCTGCCCACCTGCAGTCTCAAGTCAGTCTTTTGATTTGGTAAAGCAATGAATGAGGCTAGTTGGTGGACGTTCATAGTTACATTGCGCTCAGTGTTACACTGACGAACATAAGGGACAAGACGTGTTCGTACGTAGCGCAAACTATCAACTTGGTAGTTGGTAGTTGGAGTTGGTAGTGGCGCTACGTACGTCCGCGTCTTGTCCCTTATGTTCGTTAGTGTAACACTAAGCGAAATATAATCATGAACAGTCTTTTCATGTTTTCACGCCATTTACGTTTATACTATTACTTCTCTGACTATATATTTTGTGCTCGCGCAACAAACATACTTGTTGGAAGTCGGCGCCTGTGTTGTGTGCGTCTTTTCTGTGTCCCGTAATTCGCGCTGTTTGCTAAAGAATGTGTTCGTACCAACGAGACCGGCTAGCCACTACTGTGAAAAAAAAGGGTTATTGATGGATTCCGACACATTGCAGGGGACACAGCCCTAAAGGGGATACCGCAACACATCGATGCAAGTGAATATTAAGGGGTAGAATGCGGTAACGCAGCCTTGTAAGGAACACTTCGAATTGTCGGTTAGGACATTACGGTCGATTGCAAGAATAATAATGCGTTAACAGACATTAGGTACATGCATATTGTCGGTAGATTTTTCACGTGAGAGGCTTTTTCAACGAAGGTTTTAGCCTCTACTCTTTGTGAATTTATTGTGGCGTACTCAACCGAAAAATGCCAGCTGGAAAATGGGTTTTGTTTTCGAGTTCCCGCTTAACCAGATTATGCTTTCACGCGTATTCAAATTATAATCCGCTGCTCTCATATCTGCAGGTCGTACCTTACAAATTTTCTGACGCATTTTACTTTGAATAATTCATTAGTTAAATAACTCACTTGCGCTAGGCACAGGGCCCACAAGAATGAGGCTGTATGCTGTGATAGCAATAGCGCCGCCTAACGACCGCGCCCACCCAGACGAACCGCAAACAGCGGCTGGAAAAGAGAGCTGTTTTTTTAAGTTTGCGGGTAACAATTGGAACACATCATGTTGCGTAAGCTGTGCTGTACGCATTTTTCTGACGCAATTTATTTTTGAACACTCATTCAACTCAAAAATGCACTTGAGCTTGGCTGACGATCTAAAGGAAGGGATATATGCGGCACGTCCGTGTACGTACGTGAGCACGTGACGCGCTTAGCATGTGGCAGTGGTGCTTGTGTGATGTCGTCTAGCGTCACTTGGCATGATGGTACTTGTCTAATGTCCGCAGAAGCTTCGCTCTACATCCACTTCCGCAGGGTGAAATACAGGCAGATTTTTTTTTTCGGTCTTCGGTCAAGGAAAACTGCTCCTATCAAGCCGCAGTGATATTCGCAGTTGGCGGTACCGCAGATATCACATGATTATCTAAAAAAGCGCGTGCTAGGGAATCAGATTTTTGATTACGAATAATATCTTGGTCTAGTACGCATTACTAAACGGACTAAACTGAAGTAAGTACTTAATTTTCTTAGTAGGGCTGAGATAGTAGGTCTGTGCTGAGAGAGGCTAACTTTATGCAAAAATGTGTTCGAAGCTGCCGAATTAGAAAACGGGTTAAGCATGCGGATATACAGGAAAGATTTGTGACAGTAACTACCGATGTACAATAAAGGGGGCAACTTTCGCAGAGCAAGAACTATGGCCAGGAGTTCAGCCTGGAAAATTGAGATATAGTCTGGCAGGTGCAGTGAAGAACACGAGTCGATGGATGACGAGTATATTCCAATGCTGCCTTCTCTTCACACAAGAAAACATCAGCCACTATTATATTTATTCGGAAATGTGCCAAATAGTCTTGCGAAAGTGCATTCAAATATGTTGTAGGCAGCAAATTAGCGTTCTTGAAAAAAAATGTTTGCCAATTCAATTTTGGGTGAGACTGCGTACCTATCAAACGGAATAATCTCATGTATAAGAATATCCAAAGGTGCCAATTGTGCCGGCACAAACACAACCTGTGGGGTATGCGACCGCGGCCGCGCATTCTCAAGTAATGAATTTGGTTCGCAAATAAATGCTTAACCCGCCGTGGTTGATCAGTGGCTATGGTGTTGGGCTGCTGAGCAAGAGATCGCGGGATCGAATTCCGGCCGCGGCGGCCGCATTTCGATGGCGGCAAAATGCGAAACGGCCGCATTTCGATGGCGCCAAAATGCGAAAACACCCGTGTACTTAGATTTAGGTGCCCGTTAAAGAACCCCAGGTGGTCGAAATTTCCTGAGTTCTCCACTACGGCGTGCTTCATAATCAGAAAGTGGTTTGGCACGTTAAACCCCATAATTATTTGAATTTAAATAAATGCTTATTGTACACGTTGTAGAGGAGCTAAATAAGTTACTAGGTGGGTTTAACCCTAAGCATGTGGCATTTCTTGGGAGAAGAAGGTACATTTTTAGCACGGAATTTCGAAGACCTAAAGATAGACCTCGATATTCTCACTCTAAATGAACAAGTGCCCTTATTTTATATTTTGTACTTCGGGAAAACAAAACACAGCCAAATTCTAGAATTGGTCAGAGATACATACGATAAATTATGATTAGTGTGTTCCTTTGCATACAGGAACGCCGGGCACGCATTCCACATAGTATAACTACGGCTCGCATCCCTTTAGTTGCAATATTGTCTTGATTGAGAGCACCGATAAAGCTTTCGGTCGTATCCGATAGCCAGGTACTTTTATCTGGGTACGTTCCTGTAATCACATAATAATTATAACTGTATCGGGCCAGAAATCGGAAAGACAAGGACTGCATATGCACCACTGGATATGTCATTGGATATGGGTCAATCATGACTGAACATCTTTGATGTCAGCTAGGGTTAGTGCCACTGGGTGTTTGTTACTGTATATGAGCCACAGGTGCTGATAATGTGCCCCTGGTCCTGTGCCTTTGAGTATGTGCTGCTCTTCAATGAAGCTTTCTGCGCCAACTTGGATAGGTGCCACTGGGCACATCCAACTGGGTATGCGCCGAAAGAGCCAACTGCGTGTCGGCTGCTATTCAATGAAACCCTTTGACGCCAACTTGACTGGCTTTCAAAGCAACAAGCACACTGATGTAAACATATCTGTGTAAAGAGCATAGACGCGTAGGTATAGCTTTGCTGAAACAAGAGACTAGAACCTTTCGGTGCACAGACTGGGACCTTTTTAGGAAAGTTAGAGTGAAGAGACTAGAATCGGAACCGATAGAAGCGGGCAGACAGTCCTTCCAGACCAGGGTGAACCAGCTCGAAGAGGACCTCAAGGGAGCCACTAAAGAAATTAAGACCGAACAAAACATTGACAGCATAGACAGTAGGCTCGCGCATCTGATCGAGGCCAAACAATCCATCCTCCAAAGATGGAAAACGCAAAGACTGAACCGAAAGCTCAGGAAAAAGATAGCGTTGCCAAACAGACAGATGGAGGAGCATTCGAGAACGCTCGTGAAACAGAAGTGGGACGAAGTTTGCCACTTGGCAGACGGCAGAATCAAACGTGGAGGCAGTTGGAACATCCTCAAACATCTATTGAACGAGAGCGACCCTAAGTCAAACAAGAGAACGGCAATTACAAAACTAGTACATCAAGTCAGCCAGTACACGACTCAGGAGGTAGTCATGAGACAGCTCGCGGACAAATATCTCCCGCTCAAACAACCGGGCGATAGCGACGAACGCGTAGAGTACAGGGGAGGACCGTGCGAGGAAATGGACCATGATTTCATCAAGGTTGAGGTACGGGCCGCCCTCTATTGGCAGCCGGACCCGACGGTATTACTAATAAACACCTAATGAATCTAGACGATGAGTCGATCACTTTGTTGACGGATCATTTTACCGAGTGGTGCAGTAAGGGAGACTATACAGAGGAATGGAAGATGGCCAACGCCATCCTCAGACACAAACCGGGTAAACCGCTCCATCTGGATAACCTACATCTAATCTCGCTTCCATCGTGCATAGATAAAAATATGGAACACGTTATTATCCACAGACTCACTGGATACTTCGAGCAAAACGTCATACTCCCGTTTAACGTGATCAGTTCCCGTCCCGGCCTATCGACTCAGGACGCCATGCTCCTTATCAAACATCAGCTCATACAAGGTTGCGCGGTGCACGCGAGAGCGATTCTGGGACTACACGTCGAAAAAGCTGTTGATCGCATAGAGCACAAGGCCATCCTCGAGGTCCTGGCCGAGTTGGAGTTGGGCGAGAGGCTATTCAGCATAGTCAAGGCATTTTTGGGCGGTAGGCAAGCGAGCCTCACGCTAGGAGAACTGAAATCGAAGGTGACGAACCTGGGAAAGAGAGGCACCCCGGAAGGCGCCGTGTTTCGCCCATGTTATTTAATCTAGCAAGGACCAGAGCCGCGAGGAAACTGGAGAGTATAGAAGGTATGCACTTTGCCATATACGCCGATGACATTACCATATGGAGCGCCAATGGTAACGTAGGCCAAACGGAGACCAGACTGCAGGAGAGCATACACACCGTGGAAAGCACGCTTGGCGAGATGGGACTAAACTGTTCGGCGACAAAATCGGAGCTTTTGGTCCTAAAACATAGGGGCAGGGGTCGAAGACGCAGGGGCTACGTCCCCGGGGAGGAACCCAAGATTATCTTGCGCTGTCACGACGGATCCACGATCAAGCAGGTCGAAAAGATTAGTTTTAGGCTTCCACATACCAGCGGGAGGTACCAACCTCAATGCCATTCAATACATTTCAAACAAGAGGGACCAAGCCATGAGGTTACTAAGGAGAATCAGCAACAGAAACAGAGACCTGGGTGAGGACAGCGCTCTAAGGCTAGTGTATGCCTTCGCTCTTTGTCCCTTCACCTACGTGGCAGGTCTATTTAAATGGTCGCAGGCCGAGCTCAACAAGCTCAACACTATCATCAGGAAGTTAGTCAAGGCTGCCCTAGGTACGCCCATCAGCAGCTTGAACGTGGAGCTCATGAACCTAAGCGTACACAATACGATAGAAGAGATGGCGGAAACGAAATAGATGGCGCAGCAGGAAGGACTGACGAAAACCCGAGCGGGCAGGCTTTTATTCAAAGCGGTAGGGACAGACCCCAATAGATCGATGAAACCGAAGGAGGCCGAGGTAGAGTTGAGCGCGGACCTGAGAGAGGCGATCAGAACCACCCACCTCTCAAGTAACATGCACCCGGAACACAATGTTAACAGGAGAAAAGCGAGAGCGAAAGCTTTGTTGAAAGAAATTGAACAGCTAGGACAACAAGCGGCCCTTGTGGACGCTGCCTGGGTCAAAGGCAAAGAGGCCTACACGGCCGTGGTGATCGACAGTCAGGGCGAGTTACGGGACGCCGTCACCATCTTCACTAAGGTTTCCATGGTGGCGCAGCAAATCGCGATTTCTCTAGCCATCAGGAACCGCAAATGGTCTTTCATTTATAGCAATTCCAAAGCAGCAATTAAGAGCTTCGACAAAGGCTATGTCGCTGGGACTGCGGCTAAAATTATCGACAAAGTCGAAGCTATAAAATCTGAAATCCTATGGTTTCCTGCACATATGGGACAAGTGGACGAGACTCGGCTCAACCTCAACGAGGTGACGAATGACCTGGTACGAGAACTTGCTTGCCGTGCCGGTCGGAACCAAACCAACGCCCACTACCATTTCGGGGAGCATAAAGATCATTTACTAACTTACAACGACATCACTAATTATTACTACTTGGGGCATAGGCAATTCCCACTGCCACACGTAAAGTTGAACAGGGCTCAGGCAGTCACGTTACGTTTACTGCAAACAGGGACGTAGCCCACTCCGTATATTATAAATAGAATTCACCCCGAAAGAGAAATTAGGAAAGAATGTAACGTGTGCGATAGCATCATTGAAATCAGACACATGTTGGCAGGCGGTTCCCCGACTCTCGCCGACCCCGAAGAAAAATGGCTGTACTGGCACAAGGTGACATCAAGCTCTTCACATCAAGATCGACTACGGTCTGTCCAGAGGGCCCACGATGGCGCCATAAGGCTCGGCCTGACGGTGCCGACGTGGACGCGGCCCGCCTCGGTCTGGAAAGACCGGGCTTCAGGACCCTATTAAAGTTTTGTGAATGAATGAATGAATGAATGAATGAATGAATGAATGAATGAATGAATGAATGAATGAATGTGAGGCATTGCGTAGATGTCAACTGTGTTGTTCTGCTTCTTTTCCTTGCCTGTGTAAATATATATAATGTGAGCTGCTACTTAATTGAACGATCAATACAGTTTAAATATTGATCACGCTGATAATTATATTATTTTTCCAATTAATAACGAAACTCAATTTGCGGGTAGGCCCAAGTACCAGTTGGCATTATAAAAGAATGCAATATTAAAGGATATCAAGAAAACCAATCGGAGAAATAAATAGGATATGTAATAGACTAATACCAGCAAAACCAAAAAAATAAAATAAAAAGTAATCCATCGCGTGCAGTTCTCTTCAGAGTAGCAACGAGTAGATACTGCCGCGCTATATGTCGGCAAGCAAAAGTTTGTGTCTGAGCTGCCTATTCTACTTTCCTAATTTGCTTCTGCGATGCACTGCCATCAAGCAGTTCAAATTTTCGTGGAGAATTGTGCCAAAAACACGTGGCAGTGTTCTCGCCTTCTGTTTGCTGAAACTAATCTGTGGTGCGATATAGTTTGTCATGTTTTTTTATTTTATACAGAACTCTTCATAGACGCAAAAATTGTCAGCATGAAAATGGCCACGTGGCGCTGCTCTGATTGTATTGCATGCTTTGAAGACCCGCCTATATTTGCACTGTGAAACTGCGTTTCTGTCGAAGTTGGCTTATGAGGTGCGCAGCCGACACAGAAGCCAACAGCAGTCAGTGACAGGTCTAGAATAAAAAAAAATGTCTCAAATTGCTTTTTCACGGAAAAGACTGTGTAAACGAAGCGATTTGGATGCCTCGCAGAAAGATGTCAACACCAGCCGCGTAGCGTTGGAAATGTATAAAAATAAAAAAACAGCGAAAAAGTAAGCTTGCTTCCACGATAAAACCATATTTCATTGCGTAGGCAATACCGCTCTATTACTTTGAAGTAGGGATTGAGTCTGCTGAAAATTAGCGGCGTTGGAATGAAATATGTCCAAATGAAATCAAATATTTTGCTATTACCATAGCAGGTAAAAGAGAAAAACAAGCTTCATTGGGTCCACTTCATCAAAAAAAATGTTTGAATTGTTTTATATTGTTGCAGGAAGAAAACAGGCCCACGAGTGTAAAATAATGTATATTATAATACCGAGACCGATCAAGTTGTCCAGCGCTGTTTATTCCACCAAAGGCAACGCCCCCAGCTCACGCGCGAAGAAGTCGAAGAACAGTGAAGATGATGATGGCTATGTACAAATGAAAACGACGAAGTACGTTAATAGTGCTTACACTAACTTCCCCCCGTCATGGAAGCGGCCAGCCTGGCCGCAGATTAGAGATTATCTAAACGGGGAGTGAAGGGCTTCATCCGCGAGACGTGAACAATTTCAGCATTCCGGCGGCGCCGGTCAGTGACGGAGTGTACTGGGCGAACGAGGTAGTTCACTGCAGATGTTTGCTGCACAACGGTGTATGGGCCAATGTAGCGTGGAAGGAACTTCTCACAGAGGCCTGGGGTGCGGACTGGAGTCCAAAGCAGGACTTGGTCTCCAGGGTGAAAACGTAGGTCACGGCGTTTGTTGTCGCAGTAACGCTTGCGCTCAGCTTGGGTAGCTTCTGTGCTTTGCCGGGCGATTTGACGGCAATGTGCAACTCGGGCAGCGAAATCTTCCGGAAGCGACGCGTTAGGCGAAGAAGGTGCGAAAAATAGTTCTCTGTCGAATATGGTGGAAGGAGATCGTCCATACACAAGGAAGAAAGGGCTGTAGCCGGTAGTTCATTGAATAGCAGTGTTATATGCGAATGTCACAAAAGGAAGAATTTTATCCCAGTCAGTGTGGTCAGGACGGATGTACATGGAAATCATGTCAGACAGCGTACGGTGGAAGCGCTCAGTAAGGCCATTGGTTTGCGGATGATAAGTGGACGTAGATTTGTGGACGGTATTAGTGGCTCGAAGAACTTCCTCGAGGACTTGTGAAATGAACGCCTTGCCACGGTCACTGAGAAGAACGCGAGGAGCCCCATGGCGCAAGACGATGGCGCGCAAGAAAAAGTCGGCGACCTCAGAAGCGGTGCCGGATCGCAGAGGGGGAGTCTCGGCATATCTTGTTAAATGGTCGACCGAAGTGACAATCCAACGGTGACCGGAGGGTGTCAACGGCAAGGGACCATATAAATCAATGCCAACAAATTCAAAAGGTGCGTCCGGGCAAGGGAGAGGTTGTAGTAAACCGGCAGGAGGGGATGTCGAGCGTTTGCGGTGCTGACATGACGCACAAGAGGCAATGTATTTGGCCACCGTTGAGGATAGGCCAGGCCAGAAGCAGCGGGTCTTTATGCGGTCGTATGTCTTGTGGAAGCCTAAGTGGCCAGCCGATACATCGTCGTGAAGTGCCTCTAATACCCGCAAACGAAGGCAGCGAGGTAGAACTGGGACCCACCGGTGACCTGTTGGGTGGTAAATGTAGCGGTGTAGCACGCCACCTTGAAGGCGGAATTGTCGAAGTTGGCGTCGCAAGCGGCTGTTGGGCGGTTCGGCGAACCCACTAAGGCGATCCATGAGAGCTCGACAGTAGGAGTCGGCCCGCTGAAGCGAGACGAAATCAGAGCGTGATGAAAGCGTAACTTGGTCCAGGGATGTTATCGAGAGTTGGTGAGAGGCAGGCGTAGCATCGGAACGACGTGGTTGGGAAGACGACGGCGCGTTACCTGGAGAGAGTGAGAGTGGGCAGCGAGACAATGCGTCTGCATCATGATGGTGTTTTCCAGACTTGTACGTTATAGTGAAGTCATATTCCTGCAAGCGGAGTATCCAGCGTCCTAAGCGTCCTGACATGTTTTTCATTGATGACAGCCAACACAGAGCATGATGGTCGGTGACGATGGTGAAGTGGCGGCCGTAAAGGTGTGGGCGAAATTTCTGAATCGACCAAACGATAGCCAGGCACTCTTGCTCTGTAATGGTGTAGTTCCGCTCAGCTGGAGAAAGTGTTCGGCTGGCATATGCTATGACTTGCTCTTTAGATGCTGTATTACGTTGCAGAAGTACTGCGCCAATACCTTGTGCGCTTGCGTCAGTATGGAGTATGGTGGGGGCACGATTATCGAAGTGGCGAAGCACTGGTCCGGAAGTAAGATGCCGCTTAAGAGCTTGAAAAGCCGACTCGCAGTCGCTAGTCCACGTGAAAGAGGCACCGGTAACCAGTAGCTTGTGTAGAGGAGCTGCTATTGCTGCGAAGTTGCGTATAAACCTACGAAAATATGACGCCAAGCCGAGGAAACTACGTAGATCTTTCTGTTGCTGGGGGCGATGAAACTGAAGAACGGCACTAATCTTGTCGGGGTCAGGCTGGATGCCATCTCTTGAGACGACGTGACCCAATACTTTTATTGTTTTGGTTGCAAATTTGCATTTTTTTGTATTGATCTGGAGACCAGCATTCGCAAGGCACTTGAGAACTTCGTCTAATCGTTGAAGATGTTGGCTGAAGTCAGACGAAAAGATGACAATATCGTCCAGATAACAGAGGCATGTCTTCCATTTTAGACCACGAAGTACGTTGTCTATCATGCGCTCAAATGTGGCAGGAGCATTGCAAAGGCCAAAAGGCATCACGTTAAATTCATAAAGGCCATCCGGTGTAGCGAATGCGGTCTTTTCTTTGTCAGTCTCGTTCATCGGAATTTGCCAATATCCTGATCGAAGATCAATGCTGGAGAAATACTCCGCCCCTTGTAGTGTGTCCAAAGCGTCGTCAATTCGAGGTATTGGATATACGTCCTTGCGTGTGATCTTATTGAGCGCTCGATAATCCACGCAAAAGCGAACTGAGCCATCTTTCTTCTTTACCAGGACCACGGGAGACGCCCATGGGCTAGATGAAGGTCGTATTATCTTCCGCGCAAGCATGTCAGCGACCTGTTGTTCAATGACCTTTCGTTCGGACGGCGATACACGATAGGGGCGTCGTCGTATTATAGCGGAACCTTCGGTTTCGATACGGTGTGTAGCCGCAGGAGTTTGGCTCAACACAGAGGAACAGCTATCGAAACAGTCTTTGTGTTTTGCCAAGACCACCATTAAGGCTTCGGACTGCGCGGCTGTTAGGTCAGAACCAAGAACGGCTGAAGGAGGGAAAGAATCATCCAAACCTGAGGTTGGTGCTGGCGATGAAGAAGGGCAAAGCGTGACTAGAGAGATTGGTTGAGTGTCGGCGAGGGTTGCCACAGTCATCCCTTTGGGCAGCATCACAGGATCTGGGGTCGTGTTGCAAGCAGACAGAAGGGCGCGGCCGCGTGAAAACCGGACGAGACAGGTGGCAATGAGAATTCCGCGAGAAGTACAGCGGGAAGAAGGGGCGACTAGGGCGTCTCCGTCGGCGATCTGACTGGACGTTACGGCTACAACGTCTTCGTGACCAGGACGCAGGACGTAGTCTGAAGCGAGGACCAAGTTCACGCATGAAAGTGAAGAGTCCGCAACAGGTTCAAGCTCTGTATCTGTGATGTGGACAACTTCTTCTCTACATGAAATGACGGCTGAAGCAGAATGTAGGAAGTCCCAACCAAGTATAAGTTCATGGATACACGTTGGAAGGATGATAAACTCGATGTGGTGGCGTATGCCGTCGATGAGAACACGAGCAGTACACTGTCCGTCAGGGTGAATGAATGCATTATTAGCGCCACGCAAAATAGGTCCAAGATAAGGCGTTTTTACTTTACGGAGCCGGGAACACAGATCACTCCGAAGAACAGAAACGGCGGCACCGGTATCGATGAGAGCTGATGCGGGAACACCTTCGACAGTCACAGAAAGCATGTTGGCCGGGCGAACAGGAGGAATTTTTGAAGACCGATGAGAAGCAGTTTCCCCTCCAAAAACTGCAACAGTTAGTTTTCCGAGTGCTGGTCGACAAAATGGGAAGTGGGACGAAGTGGTGATGTAGAGCGCCGGTAAGGGGATGGAGAACGACGTCTGGCCGAACGGGAACTATGAGGCAGATTGGGAGCAGCTGGTGGAGACGGAGAACGCTGTTGAGGGAATGAGTGCGGTCCGGGATAGTAGTCGTCTGATCGGCGAGTGCGGTCTCTTTCGTGCTCAGCATAGCCTCGCCTTTCATCCTGCTGGCGCCGGCGGCAGAAGCGAGATATATGGCCGCGTATGCCACAGTAAAAACAAACCGGACGAGGTGGACGCCACTGAGGGTACGATGGCGCAGCAAGTGCTCTGGTTCCCATCGAAGCCAAATGGTCATAGGAAACGCCAGTAGGCACGGAAGTCACGGTAGGGGTGGGTAGCGAAACAACATCCGCGTAGGTAGGGGTGGAGCGCGCTACCGGAGCAAGATGCGTCGTGGGTGTAGTCATCGCTGTCAATTCCTGCTTTACGACCTCGCGCAAGTCGAAGGTGGGGGTTGGTGCGCAGGCAGCAGGGGGACGCTTTAGGTCTTGTAGTTGAAGCTCCTCGCGGATGATGGTGCGGATAAGAGCACGTAGATCTGGAGAATGAGCAACCTGAGGATCGCTGCTGTCATGTGGAAGACGAATAGACTGCAGCTCGTCGAGGCGTTGACACGTTGAAGTGATGTCTTGGACAGAAGCCGGATTTTGCACGATTAAGGCGTTGAACGCGACAGGCCCAATGCCTTTTAAGATGTGGCGAACGCGTTCGGCTTCCGTCATGCTAGGATTCGCACGGCGGCACAGAGCCAAGACATCCTCTATGTATGAGGTGTAAGACTCTTGGGGAAGTTGGCGGCGCGTTCCCAGCTTCTGTTTGGCGACTTCTGCACGGCCAGACGAGGAAGCGAAGATTTGCCGCAGCTTCGAGGTAAACGTGGTCCAATCCGCGATGTCGGTTTCGTGGTTGAAATACCACGTCTTTGCAACACCGGTCAAGTAGAAGGCGACGTGCCTCAATTTCTGGGTGTCGTTCCACTTGTTACAAGAACTCACGCGGTCGTAGTGGTCGATCCAATCGTCTACGTCATCACCGCGGAGTCCCGCAAAGACAGGGGGATCGCGCTGAGGGCTCGTCACAGTCCAAGAGGGCGCCGCAGGTGGGGTCGTCTGTGTGGTAGGGTTTGAGGCGCCGGAAGGGCCGGGGTCGGAAGTGTCCATTGTTGTAGGGGTAGTTGGGTGCAGGCGGCGACCGGAACGGAGCTCCAGGGAGGACGGGAACGCGAGAGGACGTCGGGATCTTGACGTACCTCCACCACTTTATAATACCGAGACCGATCAAGTTGTCCAGCGCTGTTTATTCCACCAAAGGCAACGCCCCCAGCTCACGCGCGAAGAAGTCGAAGAACAGTGAAGATGATGATGGCTATGTACAAATGAAAACGACGAAGTACGTTAATAGTGCTTACAATATTTACAGCTGAGGTTAATGGCGTTCAGGCAACTGCCAGACTTCGTCTTCCTCTCGTCCAATCCAACTTCTTCCTTCCCTTCACCGTAACATCACCCTCCCGGCGGAGTAGCTCCGTCCCGGTGCAAGTTATAGAGCATCACTTATTGGGGGGACATAGGGCTTCAGCCTGGTGACGTGAACAACATCGCTGGTGACGTTGGGAGGTACTGAAGGCTGACCGACTGGGGCGATCTCGTATGTCACGTCGGATAGTTGGCGTAAGATCTGGTACGGTCCAGAATAACGGGAAAGTAGTTTTTCCGACAAGCCGACGCGACTTGAAGGCGTCCAGAGAAGGACAAGGGAACCAGGTGAAAAATGGGAGTCTCGGTGCCGAAGGTCGTAGCGTCGCTTTTGTGAAGCTTGCGAGACTGTGAGGCGATGACGGGCGACTTCTCGGGCCTGGGCGGCTAAGTCAATAGCATCGCGAGCGTAATTAGTGCTGGGTGATTGTACTGCGGAAGGTAGCAACGTGTCAAAGGGCAAGGTGGGGTCGCGGCCATACAACAGATAAAATGGTGAAAATCCGGCAGTATCGTGACGGGACGAGTTGTATGCGAAAGTGATGTATGGTAAAGCGACGTCCCAGTCGCGGTGATCGTCGGAAACGTACATGGCCAGCATTTCAGTTAGCGTGCGGTTGAGTCGCTCGGTGAGGCCGTTCGTTTGAGGGTGGTACGCGGTAGCAATCTGGTGTTGTGTAGAACAGGAGCGGAGCAGATCATTGACGACCTCCGATAGAAAGTAGCGGCCGCGATCCGTCAGCAACTGGTGAGGGGCGCCGTGGTGCAGGATGACATCGTATAGTAAGAAGTCGGCGACATCTGTAGCGCAGATGGTTGGTAGCGCTCGTGCAATGGCATATCTCGTGGCATAATCGGTTGCTACAGCAATCCATTTGTTTCCTTTGATGGAAATTGGAAAGGGGCCAAGGAGGTCTAGGCCCACACGGAAGAAGGGCTCTGTAGGGATGTCATTTGGTTGCAGCAAACCAGCGGGAGGCATAGCAGGCGTCTTCCGGCGCTGACACAGGTCGCAAGAAGCGACATAACGGCGCACAGAGCGATAAATGCCGGGCCAGAAGAAGCGTGGCCGCAGGCGGTCGTATGTTCGAGTGATGCCCAGATGTCCAGCAGTAGGAGCGTCGTGAAGTTGCTGGAGCACGGCTAGTCGAAGGTGCTTGGGAACGACTAGGAAGAGCTCCGGGCCGTCAGGAAGAACGCTACGACGGTATAAAGTTCCATCGCGCAAGGTGAACATCCGGAGGGACGGGTCATTGGGCGAGGAGCTTAGGCGTTCCATGAGCGTTCGAAGAACAGGATCTTTGCGCTGCTCGTCGCCAATATGGAGGAAACCGGAGAGGGATAGAACACTGATGTCCGAGTCTGCATCGGTATCATCCGGTTGATCCACTGGATTGCGGGACGGGCAGTCAGCGTCTTTATGCAGGCGCCCTGACTTATACATAATAGAAAATGTATATTCTTGTAGACGCAAGGCCCAACGTGCAAGTCGTCCAGTTGGGTCCTTCAAAGAGGAGAGCCAGCAGAGGGCATGATGATCGGTTACGACGCAGAAGCTCCGACCGAAAAGGTACGGCCGAAATTTCGCGACCGCCCATACGAGCGCGATACGTTCTCTCTCAGTGATGGAGAATTTTCGCTCGGGCGTGGAAAGAAGGCGGCTAGCGTAAGCGATGACATGGTCTTGGCCCTGTTGACGCAGAGCGAGGACAGCGCCGATGCCATGACCACTCGCGTCAGTTCGTACTTCAGTGGGCGCAGAAGGGTCAAAGTGTGACAGAATTGGGGAAGTTGTAAGCCGCTCAATCAGAGTGTAGAACGCCTTCTCCTGCAGTGGTCCCCAAGAGAAAGAGACGTCTTTCTTAAGAAGGTCAGTGAGAGGGTGAGCTATGTCGGCAAAATTTTTCACAAAACGCCGGAAATAAGAGCATAAGCCCAGAAAACTACGGACATCGTTTGTAGAACAAGGTACAGGAAAATTTCGCACGGCGTGAACTTTCTGTGGATCAGGTTGGATTCCCGCGGCGTTTACGAGATGGCCGAGCATGTTAATTTCACGGTGACGGAAATGGCACTTGGAGGAGTTTAGCTGAAGGCCAGCCCTGCGAAACACGGAGAGTATGGTTGTGAGACGCCGCAGATGGCTCTCAAAGTTCGGCGAAAACACAATCACATCGTCGAGGTAACAGAGGCATGTAGACCACTTCAAGCCGCGCAAGAGAGGGTCCATCATGCGCCCGAATGTAGCTGGCGCATTTCATAATCCAAAGGGCATGACTTTAAATTGGTACAGACCATCCGGTGTGACGAAGGCGGTTTTCTCGGAGTCCATCTCATCGACGCTAATCTGCCAATAGCCGGAGCGGAGGTCAATTGATGAAAAATATTGGGATCCGTGAAGGCAGTCAAGAGCGTCATCAATGCGAGGCAGGGGATAAACATCCTTCTTTGTTATTCTGTTGAGGTGACGGTAGTCATAGCAGAAGCGCCAAGAGTTGTCTTTCTTCTTTACTAAGACAACTGGTGATGCCCACGCGCTACTTGAAGGTTCAATGATGTCCTTGTCCATCATCCTGTCTACCTCTTTTTGTATGATGGCCCTTTCTGTTGCGGAGACAGGATATGGCCGCCTATGAATGGGGCTGGCGTCACCGGTGTTGATGCGATGCGTGACAACAGATGTCTGGCCAAGTGGACGGTCGTCCAAATCAAAGATGTCCCGATAAGATGGCAGGACGTGAAGAAGAGCTGCTGTTTGCTCGGAAGGAAGGTCTGGGGCGATCATCTTAGAAACATCGTCGGTAGGTGTCGAGGACGGAGCAGTGGGTGGCAAAGGTCCGTTGGTACTGAGGAAGGAGTGAGAGGTCAAAGAAGAAACCTCAAATTCTTCCAAAGGAGTGATATGCGCTATGGCGATACCGTGTGGCAGCACATGCGACGAAAATCCAAAATTGAGGATGGGCACACGAGTGCAGTTTTCGCGGATCCGGACTAAGGTGCTCGGCAGGGCAATATTGCGCGACAAAACCACGTCAGTAAGCGGCGACCCGACGTACTCGCTATCAGGTACGGGAGGACAGGGCGTCAGGAGGACATTTGTAGCCGCTTGTGGAGACAGCCTTGCAAACTCAGCTGAACATAAGCAGTGTGAAGCGCAAGTTGTTGCGTCGGCAGGAAGCGACAGATCCAACTGTACAACACCTGCGGAGCAGTCAATTTGGGCAGTGTTTGGAAAGGAAGTCGAGGCCGAGAATTAGGTCGTGCGGACAGTGTTCAAGGACGATAAATAGAACAACGGTATAATGGCCCCCAATGGTCACGCGTGCTGTGCACATTCCAAGGACAGGTGAAGTACTCCCATCGATGACTCGCACAGTGCCCAGTACGGCGGGTGTCAGAACCTTCTTGAGCCTTCGGCGGAGAGCAGCGCTCATAACTGAAAGCTGCGCTCCTGTATAAACGAGAGATTAACAGGAACGCCATCAACTTCGATGTCCAGTAGGTTTCCACATGTAGGCAGGGTCAACAGAGGATTTGTGGGCCGGGTCGTAGTTGCAGCTTCACCTCCGGGAGCTGCACCGCCTAGTTTCCCGAAGCGAAGCGACCGGTTGCAGAAGGGGACGAAGAGCGGTGAACGAGAGGCGAACGGGACCTACGACCTTGCGGAGACGGGGAGCGGCTAGATCTTGGTGGAGCACTGTCGGCGTTGATGTTCCTAGACGGCGTATAGGGCGAGAAAGTACGATTCTCTGGTACTTGGCGGTAGTGACTCGGAGACGACCACCGAGGGGGCGACGACCAATGGTTACGGCAATGACGGGCGATGTGTCCAATACCGGAACAATTAAAGCAGATGGGTTTATCATCCGCTGTGCGCCAGTCAGCTGGGTTGCGACGGCGTGGCGGAAAGCTTTGCGTCTGGGAGCGAGCGGCCGGAGAAATCTGGTAGGTGTTTGTATGGCGGACCGAGCAGAGAGATGGAATGCCCAAACTGGCTATTTCCTCCCGAACGACCGCTTGTATGAGGGAGATAGCGGGCACGCTTTCCCGACAGTCGGGACGAACTGGAGCCGGAGCCATGGCCTCAAGCTCACGGCGAACGATGCGCGTGATATCTTCCGGTCCTGCGGGCTGAACGAACTGCGGCGGGTCTTCGCAAGAAGATGTCGCGGCGGTATTGGGCAGCCGTTCGAATGTTCGAGTGACGCGGCGGCCCTTCGCTTGTTCGAAGCGCCGGCACTCCTTTACAATTGCATCCACAGTGGCACAATCCTTACACATTAGGAGATTGAAGGCATCGTCTGCAATACCTTTCAGTATGTGACCAATCTTATCTGCCTCGGTCATGTTGTCATCAGCCTTGCGACAGAGGGCCAGCACATCCTGTATGCGCATGACATAGGATTCTGTGGACGTCTGAGCGCGGCACGCAAGTTCTTTTTTCGCTGCCAGCTGACGACCGATAGGTCTGCCAAACAGGTCTCGCATTTTTTCTTTGCAGACATCCCAGCTCGTTAGGTCAGCTTCGTGTGTGTCGTACCATTGCTTCGCAGTTCCTCTTAGATAAAATATCACGTTTGCAAGCATCATTGTTGGATCCCACCTGTTGTCGCACACTTGCTAGTACATCGCAAGCCAGTCCTCGACGTCGGCGTTGTCCGTGCCACAAAATGTCCCTGGGTCCCGCGGGTGAGTGAGGATGACCGTTGGCACAGGCTGCTGAGGCATTGTCGCTTGTGTCGGTTGATTTGCCATTGTGGCGGCAGGTAGATGACGTCCGCTGCGAAGTTCCGTGATTGTACCCCGCACCTTCCACCAAAATGTTGCAGGAAGAAAGCAGGCCCACGAGTGTAAAATAATGTATATTTACAACTGAGGTTAATGGCGTTCATGCAACTGCCAGTCTTCGTCTTCCTCTCGTCCAATCCAACTTCTTCCTTCCCTTCACCGTAACAATATGTATGTCGTTTAACACACGCTCCTAGTGCATGTGTGTTATATTTGACACTCTGTACAGGGACAGTCAACTTGGCTAATCAAACATTCTTGTTCTTGTTCTTCTTCCCTAGTGAAATGGGGCAACCGACTCTGTTGGATCGGCCATGAATCGGGCGGAGAAGAAACTGTTCTCATTTTTTAAAATAAATTAGGGTGAAATGAAATAAGTATCTTGCGAATCGGTTTCAAGGTGTCTACTGTTACAGGTATGAATATTCAATAATCTAGATATTTCGTGAGCTTTGTCAACATTTTAAGTACTTAGAAGAATCCTAACATGAAATTCGTTTTGTCTCACGCAGAAAGATGCAGAGGGCTTCACAAACGTTCCTGTGGCTCTAAAACATTACGGCAGCCCTAGAGGAAGGAGTTACAGGAAAATTCAAATTCAAGCCATTCTTTCGGAAGGGATCTTCTAAAAAACATTTCCGTTGAATAATAAAACGGCGGCACGTCCAAAAGAACTATTCCAGAGATTCACACTCATTTCAAAAGGACACGAGGGCGACATAGCCAGACCAGACGTGTGGAGGTAAAAGTTCAGTGGGATGTCTCGGCACCGTAGTCTTGTAACCTGTTACTTTACTTTTATAGAGGAGCACCATTTGTTGTTCCAAGGAAAATTAAAATGCGGGAAAACCGATGTTGCCAATGATGACTGGGCGAATCGCGCCGCATTCATGAAAGCTGACGAAAGTAAAATGGGGATTATAGGACCATCGTGGGATGTTACTGCGAGTGTATCTGCATATTCGTTCGACGCTAGACGTTTGTGGCCAGGCACCCACAGTAAACGAAACAGGCGTAAGTATCTTGGGAGAAGAGAAAGTTTTTAAGGAATCTGACAATCTGGGTGTGGCTAGTGAAGAACAGAAAGACAGGCAATCATTTAAGATTATGGCTAATGACATAGATGATAGTAATTTGCGTAAAGCTAAGACAAATGCCAATTATACCGCCTCAAAAATAGGCCTGAAGTCAGGTAGCCGAATCGAAAAAGACCAATTTAAATGTGGGGATACAATGCGCACACCTGCCTTTTCTTCCCAGACAGAAGCATCAGTTGCTATAACGGTCTTTGTATCCAGTAGTGTAAGGTGGTCGTCCAGAATACCCATCAGATATTGATAGCAAAAATGCCTAACAAAATTTTAAAAAATATATTCAAATTCTATTTCAGCATCTGGAACCGAGGAATTTAATAAGACCACCTCACATAGGTGAACGTGTAATGGGTCCAATATATTTGAGCGAAAGCACCTTGAGGGCAAAGTGAGCAATGCCTTTGATAGTTAAAAAATGCGGCCGGTTCATTAAGGAAAACATATTGTGATTTCCTCTGGTTTGTTAGGATGTGAAATTCCATGAGAAAAGAAGGCAGGCGTGCTTCTTGATATAAGATATCGTTAGCGACAAATTTAGGAAACCCAAGAGGAATCTTCTTCTAATAGAATCAAGAGGGCGAATTTTTTATGCTTGTTCGCCAGAACACATCATCATCATCACCAGCAGCACCAGCAGCAGCCTGGTTACGCCCACTGCAGGGCAAAGGCCTCTCCCATATTTCTCCAACTACCCCGGTCATGTGCTAATTGTGGCCTTGTTATCCCTGCAAACTTCTTAATCTCATCCGCCCACCTAACTTCCTGCCGCACCCTGCTACGCTTCCCTTCTCTTGGAATACAGTCCATGGTCCTTATTGATCATCGGTTTTCTTCCCTCCTCATTACCTGTCCTGGCCAGGCCCATTTCTTTTTCATGATTTCAACTAAGATGTCATTAACTCGCGTTTGTTCCCTCACACACTCTGCTATTCTTTATCCCTTAATGTTACACCCATTATTCTTCTTTCCATAGCTCGTTCTGTCGGCGTCAATTTGAGTATAACCAGTTTCATAAGGCCTGTAGGTGAGAACTGCTAAGACACAGCTGGTTATACACTTTCTCATAAGCGATAGTGGCAACTTGCTGTTCATGATCTGAGAATGCCTGCCGAGCGCACCCCAGCCCATTCTTATTCTTCTGATCATTTCAGTCTGATGATCTGGATCCGCATTCACTACCTGCCCTAAGTAGATGTATTCCCTTACCACTTCCAGTGCCTCGCTACCTATTGTTAATTGCTGTTCCCTTTCGAGACTGTTAAACATTACTTTAGTTCTCTGCAGATAAATATTTAGACCCACCCTTCTGCTTTGCCTCTCCAGGTCAGTGAGCATGCATTGCAATTGGTCCCCTGAGTTACTAATCAAGGCAATATCATGAGTGAATCGCAAGTTACTAAGACATTCTCCATTAACTCTTATCCCCAATTCTTCCCAATCCAGGTTTTTCAATACCTCCTGCAAACAAGCTGTGAATAGCATTGGAGAGATTGTATCTCCCTGCCTGACGCCTTTCTTTATTGAGAGTTCGTTGCTTTCCTTTCCTTCCTTTCCGTTACGGTGGCTGTGGAGCCGCTATAGATATCTTTCAATATTTTAGCATACGGCTCGTCTACACCCTGATTCCGTAATGCCTCCATGACTGCTGAGGTTTCGAGTTAATCAAACGCTTTCTCATAATCAATGAAAGCTATATATTAGGGCTGATTAAATTCCGCACATTTCTCTTCCACCTGATTGATAGTGTGAATATGGTCTATTGTTGAGTATCCTTTACGAAATCCTGCCTGGTCCTTTGGTTGACAGAAGTCTAAGGTGTTCCTGATTATATTTGCGATTACCTTAGTAAATACTTTGTAGGCAACGGACAATAAGGAGATCGATCTATAACTTTTTCAAGTCTTTGGCACCCCCTTTCTTATGGATTAGGATAATGTTGGCGTTCTTCCAAGATTCCGGTACGCTCGAGTCATGAGGCATTGCGTATAGAGGGTGGCCAGTTTCTCTAGAATAATCTGCCCACCATCCTTCAACAAATCTGCTGTTACCTGATCCTCCCCAGCTGCCTTCCCCCTTTGCATAGCCCCCAAGGAGTTCTTTACTTCTTCCGGCGTTACTTGTGGGACTTGAAATTCCTCTAGGCTATTCTCTCTTCCATTATCGTCGTGGGTGCCACTGTTACTGCATAAATCTCTATAGAACTCCTCAGTCACTTAAACTATATCATATGAAATAGGATTGATATTCCCGGCTTTGTCTCTTAACGCATACATCTGATTCTTGCCTATTGCTACTCTGTTCTTCACTGCTTTTAGGCTTCCTCCGTTCCTGAGAGCCTGTTCAACTCTATCCATATTATACTTTCTTATGTCAGCTGTCTTAAGCTTGTTACAGAACTGGCAGAACTTTGAAAGTTCTGCCAGTTCTGTTCTAGCTGCAGTGTTAGATGCTTTCAAACTTTGGCGTTTCGTAATCAGATCTTTTGTCTCCTGCGATAGCTTACTGGTACCCTGTCACACGAAGTTACCAACGGCTTCTATTGCATACTCCTCCAGGTCCTCTTCCTGAGTTAAAAGCGAATTTCCGTTCTGTAGCTTGATCCGGAATTCCTCTATTTTCCCTCTTAGCGCTAACCTATTGATCGGCTTTTTATGTACCAGTTTCTTTTGTTCCCTCCCCAAGTCTATGTTAATTCGAGTTCTTACCATCCTATGCTCACTGCAGCGCACCTTGCCGAGCACGTCCACATCTTGTATGATGCCAGTGTTAGCGGAGAGTATGAGGTCTATTTAATTTCTATTCTTGCCATTCGATCTCCTCTACGTCCAACTTCGGCTATCCCGCCAGAACACAAAACGCAGCCAAACTCTGTTATCGGGAGAATATTCCCGCAATAGATCATAATGAGAACATGCCGATGCTACCCTACTCGATTGCTGCTTAATGTACCCGGCATTCCTACGGCGCGTTCTCCCTCTGAGGTAATGTGCTCCATATGTGGACTCGATTTAACCTTTTTGGTGTAAATTACTCCCAGATATTTAATTTAATTCACCTGTGGGATCCTGTCTTGTCGATAAAGAACCGAAAGTTGCACAGGAATATTTTGAGGGAAAAGTAGAACGGCACTCTTTCTGATTTAAATAGAGAGGTTAGTTCTATCATGTCACAGTTGTAGGCGGCTCATACAAGACTGTAGAGTTTGATAAAAAAGGATGTTATTTTGTTGCATGGGAAGTCTCCCAAAAGAAACATGGGTGAACCATGGAATTCAACCGATATCGTTCAGGGTGTCATATTTTCCACAAAATTGCAATTGGGATTTGTTGGACGGTAACACCACCTATGATTATATTTTGAAACAAGTAGATAGGCAGCACCAGTGTAATTCCAAATAAGTAGTCACACTCAAAAGGAACGAATAAAACTAGAGTTAATAGTAATTAAGACACCACCGCCTATCCTATCGGCATGGTCTAGCCGGTGTAGGGTAAATTTCTTGTTGCACAGAAACAGCTCGCCTGTTTCTATTTTTTCAGAGAATTGGTTCACGTTAGTACAACAATATGAGCTCCCGTATTGTTAACTAAACTGTTCAAGCTTACTCTTTCAGGAAAAACGCTCCGAATGCTAGTAGAAATAATGGATTCCGTTGAAGATGCGTTTCCACGCATCGCGTGCCCCTCCTTATATCGCACATATATACGTCTGGCATGGCCTGGTACTGGGGACGTGGCGACAGCACCTCTCGTTTGTCTGTCAGTATCCCCATCGATAACAGAATTTTCGTCGGTATTGAAGAAGTAGCATTTCCCTCCGAAAATAATCCTTTGAAGCGTAACTTCAAGTTTGTGTTCAAGCCTCTACCGAATTCCAGAAGTCCCTTCCAGGCATGACATGAGACATTGCAAAAGTCTTCGCTTACGCTTATACCAGTTCCCCAGAAAGCAGACGGTTTCGAAAATATCAGTTCTTTTTATATTGAATGGGTCAGATATCACTACTAAAGGCCAGTTTTTCGCTGCTGGCAAATTTCCCGTTCCATGTGCACGCGCTATGATATTTAGTGGAAAATGCATATCCAGTTTGTGCGAGGTGATGAAGATAACCATTTCTTCACACTGATGCGTTTTCTCAGAAGGGCCATCGGATATGCCGAAGAATACAAAGTTTTCTCGTGGGGATCGGTCTTTCGCGTCATCCAACCGCCCACGTAGCGTTGGGGTCTCTCGCTGCAGGCGTTTTTCATATTGAAATGTCTCATTCCTTTCTGGCTGCAAAGTCTTAAAGCGAACAGCCTCTCATTTTATAGCTTACACCGACACACACACACACAAGCGCGCGCGCACGCACGCACGCACGCACGCAAGCACACGCACACATACGCACACGCACACACACAAGCACACAAAAGCGCACACACGTACACACATGCAAAGAATAACGTCAAGCGGAATACTTATGCTGCTCCACACGAAAAGACAGTAGCAAAGAATGGCAACTAGATAATGCCTCCCTCACCCCCAACAATGTCCTCGAAGCACGCAACATGAATGTCTAGTTTAGTGAGCTTGTGCCAGGTACTACAACTGCAAAGCATTGCTTTTAACTTGACTAGCACAAAGTATTTTTTTCAATCAGCGCAACTCTAAAAACACCATCAAACTCAAAGCATACCTATCCCGATTGTAGCTGCTCCGCAGGCGTAAAATGCACATTTCCAGGCCCAGTCATTTGCTGACATAATGCAAACCTCTTGCCGTGACCACTTACATGCTCGATCGCTCACTTTTTTACCCAGAAGCAGATGATGCAGAAATCTTCCTGCAGCATCTGCTACAACGCGCGCCATCCTTGCCGGGGCTGGAGGCGGAAAAGCTGCGAATGCGTTTTAGCAAGTGCAAGCAATTTTCCTTTCAGCCGTTGTGTTCTAACAATTTCGCTCCGTTCTTTCTTACTCCGTCTTGAGACAGTGCCCATGCGCATGGCTTGATAAACGCAATCTCGCCATACTGTCTCAATACGGGCAAGTGTCTTAATTCTTACTGGAAAAAATGCGCTTGAAAACGTACACTTCTTTACAGAGCGGTAATGCAATAAAATGAAACATTGAATATCGTGCATCATCAGTCACATACGCCATTGGAAATAAAGTGAACGGGTATTGTAATTGTGCTAGCTTACCATCATGTATACATACATGCAGCACTGCCGCCCTATAATAAAATAGCAACCTTGTAACTTTTGACGTGTGGCAAAACACTGCTTACGATACGTCTGCTTAAATATAAAATAGGTCTCATTTTAAGCAATCGTTGCAAGTGCAATTCAACTGGAGAGCATAGCCACTGCAAACATTCTCAAATCCGTTGTCTCTCTTGTGCCGTTAACGTGAGAAGAACGAATATCGGGCCCACTGAAGAACACATGTATAATTTCATCACAAGTTTACAATCTACGAATTCTCCTTATCGCATATATTAACCATACAATTACTTGGAGCCAATTGATCTACCGGCTGCGCGTCATTGTAACTTCCGTTTCTAAGGGAACAGACGAGGTTGCGCTGTGGCTGTTCCTCGTCCAGCCGGTTAGAAATTACCACAAAGCTACCTCTCGCCACCGAGGCTCAGCGACGCCAACGGACTCGCGAAAAAATCGTGAGCGCAAAAGGAGAGGAGCAAAGCGGCAGAAAGATGGAGGAGACGCCAGCAAGGCCAAGCGACGTCACTCAGCCGAAAAAGCTGAGCGAGCGAAGCGTGGCCCGTTGGCCGCGCTCGTCGAACCTCTGTACTTGAGCCTCAGGCCAGGCAGACAGAGAGAGAGAGGCCCAATGCAGTGAGGAGGGCGTAAAGGGCTCGAGGAGGACAGCGCCGGCGGCGCGGGAGTGTGACGCGCCTACATGGAGCGTCTCACTGTCCAGCTGCCGGCGCCAGCGGTCATTTGCTCGGCGGCAGAGGCGCAGTCGGCGTTGTCCCCGCGTCCGTTCCTCTCCCATCTTCCTCGAGTGGGAACTACCGTCGCCCAGCTCGGGACGCTCGCGTCGCCCCCCAGACAAACGCAGCTGCACCAGCCGCCGGCTATTTGGTTGGCACAACGCGAGCACGATAACAACGACTGCTCAGAAGACACGTTCCCTCTCTCCGGCTTGCCCTGTTTTTCTCCCCAATGGCCTCGTTCTTCTCCCCTCGCTCCTTTCTACCCGACGAAGCCCGTCTCATCAACTTGCTTCACCGCGAATGCCGCAGAGAAAAGCTGGTAGCCTAGTCAGGCTCCTTAACTATCTCGTTTTTTTTTTCTCTCCACTTACGAGTGTATTTTTTCTTGGTATTTTTCACTGGGCTGTCTCGCGCCTGCGTGTCTTTCTCTACATTGTATGTTACTTTCTTGTTTGTTTCGTAAGGCAGCCTGGCACTTGGAGCCGCGACGGTTTCTCAAGATCGGCTCGAGCGCTTTGCGTTTCATTTCATTTGTGTGGCCTTATCTTATGGTTCCTTCCTTTTTCATGAATTCGCCCTTATTTTTTCAAGACGCTGTCATTTCTCGTGCGCTGTTACTGTTCTTATCGTGGCGGATATCCCCGGACATCTCGTTCTTAGTTCCTTCGCTTAATTTCTTTCGCTGATGTCCTTATTTTCTTACACTGCCCTTATTGATATTATTTTCTTCGTTTTATAGACTGCTTTCCCAACATCCGCCTTGCGTTCGCCATAGTCCTTTCCGCAAACATTGCATAACCCCAGACCACGACCACGTTACGGGTAAATTGCTCTTAACGTCGTTCTGGTTCCAGGCCATTTGTTATATCGAAATTCCACATGATGCCCGAAGCAAACCTAGTCAAGATTTCTTGATGTAGTAAGTAATGGATAGAGACAGGTTTATGACACTTAAAATTTAGCTTTATTGCTACTCTGTGAGCGTTCCCCGCTATATGGCATTTCTGAACTACTCGTTCGGCTTGATACGGGCAGCGGAGTTCCGTGCACTTTCAAGCATTGCTGCCAGGTAGAAAGCTTTGATGTAAAGCCTATAATGTTTGCAGAGCGTGGTACAAAAATGGCGTTTTAGGAGCAGCCGTTCAAAAAAACAGACAAACCCGGTCTCACTGGGTATACGTGATATAACCCTTCATTTCAAAACACCGTGCCATAGGGACAGGACATTTGTGGGAGCGCAAAGCCTCGTTTATAGAATAAATACGTAAAGATATATATTGAAAGGAAATAAATAAATGTATAAATAAATAAATGTGTAAATAATATGAACTATTAGAAAAGTGTACTTTCAAACAATATTTACTGTAAAAAGGTGAAAGCTAGGAGCACTCATGACCAGCCAAACATGGGTCCTCCATTTTCTCAACGCAGAAGCCGCTTTCGTCTAAGCCTCCCACATACTTCCTGTATGAGAATACAAAGAAAATTGCGTAATCGTCTGCCATGGCAGCGTCTGGCCTGCGCTCCTCAAGCCGAACAAGTAGCCGCAATAAAGCGACAACTTTCTGTGGCTCTTTCACGGTATTTCGTTGTTAGTGCTTAGCTCGTCCTCTAACCGCAGGACAGCATGTATATAACAAATCAGCCTGTATAGGAGTAGTGTGCAATACATAGATAGTTGCACCGGTGATTGTCTATATTGGTCCAAATATATTAGTAGATAAAGATCTTCGTTGCATAATATAAACACTTTCAAGCGCATTCTTCGTCTATAAAGGCTAAGCTTTCTTAGCATTCCTACGGAGAGTTTGCGCATCTACTCAGTCTTTTCTAGCCAAATAAAAGGGTAGATCCTGGAGATAGTTTGACATGAAATGGGTTAAAGACATTCAAGACAATATAACAAATTTAAAAAAAATGCCGGTCCCGCACACTGTAGGTATCGTTGAAAGGGAAGCTTTCTGTGATATTTGCTTGACGTGATGTGATGTTTGCTTGATATTGAAGGCGAATATTCAACGTTCAGTCCAATATGACAGTGGTAAGTTCATGATAAGCGTTACCTCGTGTGCACCACTGCTGTTTGTCTGAGCGGTACACATAACGCACAACGACACGTGTTTCCTTGAGGCGTTGTTGTGCACCATTGTTCACAACCTGTTAGAGGGTCGACCATTGTCGTTGCCTCACATAACACAACGCATTGTGGCTGAAGCGTTAAACTTCGATATAATTATGGGGCCGTACGTGGCAAAACCACAGTCAGGTTTCGATACAAGCTGTATTGGCGTACTGCGGATTATCTTCGACACACTGGTGTTATTTAGCGTGCGCATAAATCTAAGTGAACGATCGTCTTTATATTGCGCACCCGTCTCAATGCAGCTGCCGCAGTCGGGAGCGAACCCGCAACCGGGAGCAATGCCACAGCCTCAGTGCTACCATGTCGGGCACGGAAGTATTGATTTGGCGTGCGAGCACTTCGGCAGCGTCGCCTAGACCCTCTGGTGCTTTAATGCGGCTTTACGTCGGCATGCCATGCGCCAGTGGTGCCCCTGACAAGGTGTTTATTTTTCAAAACTAGGAGAACCGTACCATACTGCAGCTTCAGTTTGCCAGCAACCGCTGACGTGTCTATAGTAGTAGCGTTTCATTGCCATATCCCGTCGCCTTTTTTCTCTCTCGCCTTCACCTTCTATGAGAACTGCGATCGAAAATTGGCACGACTGTTGTTCACTCATTCCGCGTCGCTGTTACCCAGTTTCGGCATCCTCTCTCTACAGGCAACCTCCTCTCTACCATTCTATTTTACCTCCCCTCTGAATTTGCTTGTTATTACGAAAGAAAGCGCTTCAGTTTCTGCAATTCTTTTGCAGGTGTAACGGTTGATTACAGCTTAATATGCTAATGTGGGTTCGCCCAGGGATCTCCAGAGGATAATATGCACGTGAGACGCGATGAAAAGGTCCAAGCGAGTTTCTCGCGTTGCCTTTCTTCTCTGCCACACTCCGTCTGCGCCTCCGCTCCCTCCGGTGGTACGATGCGAATGACCCATAGACGTGACATACAGCACAGCGACGGAAGCAACAGCAGCAGTGGAAAAGTCGAACGAAGAGGCAATGAAAGCTGCACTTTAAATATATGCTGATTCAGCACACATCTCGGAATCTATGTGAAGAAAATTTTCGTAATGCGATAATTCAAGCACCACACATTTGCCTATTTTATTCGAGTTTCTTTATAGTAAAGAAACACGGCACGCACGCACGTGCGCTCCCGGGCAACCGCGCTTTGCAATAATACACAAGGCGATGATATTGAAGAGCTAGTTGGCAATCACGTGTAATTATTATGGTATAACGGCGCCGTTAAATGCATTTTTAATAGAACGCAGCTCTTCGGCGCACGTTCCTGCGGTAAGCGTTGGTGGCGGTGGCGTAGGCGGCGTAAGCGAGCGAAAAAGCATACCGAAAGATGAAAGAGCAAAGGTGAAGCAGGAGAGGAAAGCCGCTAGCCGCGAACGGTGCATACCAATGAGAGCGGCCCCTATAGTGAAGTTACGCGGTAAACTGGTGTCATGCGAACAAACCCGACCGCTCGTTTCGTACTATCATCTGCTCGTGTCAGCTCTCGCTCGCGCTTGTTTGGTCTGCTTGCTTTGGTATCGTTCGCGCTTGCTTAGATTATCATGGTTCGTGATTGTTGTAATCTCATTCTAAGCGCGCCGCGAGCTGCTTAATACTTTCTGTAAGGCATGCGAGCACAAAGGATTACACTGATAACTCTCGACGAGTCACGAACAAAAGCTGATGCACTCGACCGGCAGTTCAGATTTCCGACAATTCGTCGAGTCTCCTCACAGCTATCATTGTATTTGAGTGTTACTTATTTTGCACGCCACAAGTTCGCCCAATAAAGATTTGTAACTCACAGTTTCGGCACTGTGTCGTTCTTTACTCTCCGAGTGAGCTCGCGCACCTGTATCATATAACGTTCATTGTTCTTGCAGCGCTCACAAGCCTCAGCTTTCGCAGTCACCTAGCTCGGCTCGGAATTCAAATAACCCTAATTATTTTTTACTAACTCTTACGATGAAAGTGGAAAATTAAATAAATCAACATTTTGTCATCATTGTCCGCTTAGAATGGCTTTGCCTCAAGGTGGCTGTACCAGCAAGAAAGCACGCTTTACAAACAATGATGACCATGTTACAGTCCTAGGGCTTGGCGAGATGCAAGTCCTAAATGTGATTACACAAATATGTTTTCGAAGAAGTGGAATTACTGAAATAATTCTCACTAGATGCGTCTTTTTACTTGGCGACAAGCATCAACACGAGAAGTCTAGTTGGCGTTACAGAGTTTTCACAGGTTGTTACCACGTTATTATTTAGCGGATACATGAATAAAAGCAACATCACCTATTGTGACGGCCGCCAAATAGATAAAACGTGCAAGAAATTTTACGTGCAGACTATTTATAGATTGAGGTAGCCGGACGGCCGAGGGTAAATCACATGCAACGACCCGGCCATCGCCGGCTTCTTGATTCACTTCAACGAAGCGGCTCCTGAAATCTTGGTTGCCCGGGGGCCGGAGTGCCACATCCCCGTATACTAAACACAGAGTGAGCTGGCAGAACAGTATGCTTTTGGCCGGGGAGCGTGCAGTTTTCCTTCAATTGCCCCACATTAATGAAAAGTGTTACGTTAAGAAAAAAACGAACTGCGTCTGTTTTCCCGATTCATGTTGTCAGAGAGCTTAACGAGAAACATTTGCACATGCACTATCACATGCATTGAGCATTGCCTATATGGGGAACGTCCACATTATTTTGATATTGGAGGGCTTTAATCCGAAAATATATTCCTAAATAGATATTTGCTTGTTTTACGGTATGCCCAGATTGTTATTATGGCTCATAAGTTGTGTGCAAACAGAACACCGAAAGGTATTGTCTACTGGCTGAAACTGGAAAGTTCAAATATAGATCAATTAAACAAGAACATTCTGCTTTATGGTCTAGAAATATGCTGATTGGAACAAGCTTCTAACTAAAATGTAACAAATATGTGTTGTATAAGGCAGCCTGAGTAAACCTGTTTGAAATCTGATTTTCAAATTTGTTTTCTTCATGTGCTTATTGTATCTGCTCTGAAAGATATTTCTTTGGAAAACATGATGGCGACAATTAGAATGAAATATGCTGCAGTGGGCAGACTTTGGAGAAATAGACGGAACTCCCTGAATATTAGTTTGCTTAGTGATCACTTGACTCCGAGGGACCAACATTTTTTTCGGCCTGGCTCACTCGAACTCTGACTCACCAAGACCAGCTTAAGCCAGCTTCACTTCTACTCGGGCCCAGGCAGCCCCACTTATGCTATCGGACACACACATCCACCCCTATTCCGGTTCATGCAATTAACGACAAACTCCAGATAACAGAATCGCGGGATTATACTGCAATAAATCTCTTGGCATCCCCATGCCCCATATACTGATTTCATTCAAATTCACAGCTGTAAATCTCATGTGATATGCCCGCTCGCTAATAAGTTCACAGAAACAGAGCGTGGTCTGATAGTGGAAATTTTGGCTCGTTGGTTCATGATCCTCGGATCATACCCCGTAGACGGAATGACCACATACAAAAGAAAAAGTTCAAGACGACACAGAGCGCAAAATCAACCAAAGGGTTGCGCTCTTTGCCACCCTGCCATTTTTTTTCCTGGCCTCTCCATCTGCACTATACAATCCGAAGACCGTAATGTGAGCTCACTTTAAAATATAATTGACACTCATGTGTACAAATATGCAGTACCAATTATTTAGTAGTACAATGTTGTGCTCACACTCACACTTACTAGTTCGGGCTCTAATTGAAATCAATTCGCACTCAACGGCGTACACAAATAATCAAACGAGGCTGTCGAACTGAAAAGAAAAATTCAAGCTTGGTTCGCATTCAACGCACTTTGATTTTGCGGTTCCTAAAAATAAACCAAAATACAACGGTCTGCGAGCCAGTTCGGTATAGTCCCATTTTTCTAGCTATCCTCATCGCAACACGTTGCTCAGTGTTACCGGTTTGTCCGGATGGCATATGCACAAGTTTTATCAGCATAGGAGTAGGCAGAAATAGACTCTCTCGCAGCGGGAGCAAGCAGTCGATCTTTTTATGTGAATGTCAATAAATGAAGTCCAGTGTTACGCACCTACAGCAGGCGTACACATAAAGTCAAGCATCTTAGAGACGTCAGTAGAACGGGGCACGCGGTACTGTGCCTTCACGTGTCTATCCTGGCGCACCCTATTTTCCGTGTTGGCGTTTGTCGCTATCCGCATTGAGCCTACACCTCCTAGAACTGTCTTTCAAGCCTGCGCGTCACGGGACAGGACGTCAGCCACGCCACAGCGGCGAGCCAGCCAACAGGCGCCGCCATTGTGATTCTCGCGCATTAGCTCAACCGAATGCTCTCTGCGATCAAAAACGCGAACGCGTTATTAAACGCGTGCGCTAACGGGGCTTCTTGAGTCCTGTATTATGAACTGAATGCTTCTTTGTAACTGTGTGACAAGAAAGCCGTAGCGCAACGCTTTGACATTTTTCTAGCACCCATTTTACGGGTTGGCAAGCCAGTTGAAGCCGCTCCATATTTTCTCGGCGCAATTGTTAATGGTTGGTTGCAAATGTGAACAGCTTCAGTCACGATCGAGTGGCAGAAGTGCGCCTGTGCATGGAACAAATGAAACTGAGAATTGAAAGCAAATGTTTGGATGTTTATTTCATCGAGCATTATGGTTACACTGTGCTCCTAAACACCTAGTTCCTAGAACATTTGTGCCACATAACCGAGAAAGCTCCTTTCAGAGCACTCATTTTTGGCGACATTGCTACAGACGCGCATGCAATTACTGTACTGGGATGAGGTAAGGTAAGTTCACCGGTCGCTGATATATACAAGTACCATGACAGGTGAGCTGTACTGAACGCACTGTTTCCTAATGAGCAGTGACTTAGCTTCCAGTAACTCTACTCTGTTTTTATATTCACTCATTAAGACAGTTTTCCAACCTTTGAAATCAATGAGCCGAGAGCAACTTTTTGTATGATCGGACAACATGCACAGTTTTTCTTAAACATAGAATAAGATATTCACACAACGGTTACTGTTTGGCAAAACACTGTCACCTAACCTACTGTGCTAAATCTGGGCTTCATAGTAGCAGGTACTCAGAGAAAGAGTATGAAGAATTGCCAAAGATGATTTCAGACGGGGCGCGCACTCCTCACGAATGTTCATATACATAGCGAACGTCTTCTTCTATATGACAGTCCACACTTGAGGCTGTGGCGTTGTTTGGAGGCGAACATTCAGTTCATGAAGCTTTGAGGACCGCAACATCTCCGGATGCACTTCGTAGGTCATTGTAGATTGCTCGAGCGCCCGTGCAAGTTGTCAAGAATCTTTCCTGCTTCATTTCATATCGGGATATCCGGCTCAGCTTCGCGTCGGCTATGTTCTGGCTTAGAAATGTACGATAGGCACCCAAGGAGCAATCTTAACAGCATCGCGTCCAGTGGGGTAGTAACGGGTAGGGGGGGGGGGGGGGGGGCGTTGGCCCCGGGTACCAGGTGCCAGTTGAGGGGACGGGATGTCTTGTATATCTGAAGACCCCTCTCTTGCCACCGGCGTGACTGGGCGTAAACGGTAAACAACGCTCCGGTAACCAGCCGGCCTTGCTCATGTAACTTATGTACCAGATCTGTCGTGACGCAGAATTGTCGGCTGCAGCTTTATCAATGTATCCTACGTAATAATTGCACGAATGTGCAGGCTAAAAAATGTTATTCACTAAGTCGTCAATACACTACTCGCCTTAGCGGAACGTTTCATTTCCTCGTGTGGTGCGCTCATCCTCGGAGCGGGTGCCGTTAAATGTACAGTCTAGCGTTGTGGCTAATGGGGCCCTCTTGCATTGAGTACTCGATGCGAAGACCAGAGAAAACAGCAGAAAGAGAAGATGCTTATGTGGGTGCTGAACGAGAGCAGCGCGGCGCTCGCGTTTACGACGAAGCGTGGCTCGAGAGCGAGCGACGGTGCAAAGTTCACAAGCGCGGCCGTCGACCGACGCGAATGGGATTCTGGGGATCGTCTTCAGTGTCGATGCGGCTGAACTGTTTGGCGGCGTATAACGATTCGACAGGCTGTAGTTGCGGGCACCGCTAGAGAGATGTGTGGCTTAAAGCTTTCTTTTCCCCTGCCGCTCGCTCCGAGGAGGCGCGGGGAAACCCGCCGTCATGGTAATTAGTATATTAGATTTGTATCAGTTTCGCGGTGTTGAATAAAAACACTGTCTCCTAGTCCTAGCGAACCATCTCTTTGTGCTTTGTTGTTGTGTGACTTCATGTCCCAAACACAGTGCCTTGTTTCAGCTACAAAGAATTTTATAAAAAAAAGTGAATTTTGTAAGGATATTTCCCCACATTCTATGAGGTCATGTGTCTTTGTGACCACTGGAAACTCGGCATCGTGCAGAATATGGCAGATAATTAATAAGGATATCTTAAGTAACTGCTTAATTAGCAATTACAGAGGAAACATCCCACTTCGGGAATCGAGGACCCAAAGTCATATTACTAACTCACCAAAAACGTCTCTAACCAAAACCGGCTCGGGTGCTTATGGCAGCACCGAAACATGTATGAACTAGTGCAACAGTGACGTCGATATCTCTATCGTCTCCATTGCAAGTGCAAGCCAACAGCAGTGCAAGCTTTCGCGGGCACGGCCTTCATCGCGGCCGTCTCTGTTTTTTTTTTTTTTTTTTTTTCATGGTGACGCCAGTAATCAACGCGAAGCGTGCTCTATTCCGTTCCAAAACTTGTGGTGGTACCACAGCTCGGATAATAACGTTTGCCAATAGCAGCAAATAAAGAAAGGCTTCACGTATCAGAATGAAGCGAACTCGTAATTGCCATAGCATTGGCGCCCGCGAAGCAAGGAAGCAGGTGCCGTTTTCTATTATGGTGGGGAGATCAGCGTCACTGGAATTGCTATTTAATTTTCATTTGGGTTCACGGCTGCCCACAGTCAAAATACTGCACACCGTAATACCTACGGCATTTTTGTGAAGTTTTTCTTGGAACATTTAGCTCTCAGGCTTCAATTTAGCAAATGCAATATTGCCTCCGAAATTGCGAATTAAAAAGTTATTACTATATATTTTGTTACTTGTGAGCCATATTTTTCACGATGCCGCGTCTGTATTGCCTGCTAAGCCTTACAGTCTGAGAGCAGATGTGCAAATGGGCTCATCACAAGTTAACAGTGCGGCACTCTGTGTTATTTGGTGCAGAAAATACAACAACATATACGCCGGCTACATTCGCGAACTCTGGGAACGAAAGCGAAACGGGGGGGGGGAAGTCATGCGCGGTATACAAGGCGGCTGTGCTGGTTCTGAAACATCAACTCCCCTCCTCCCCGGAAATTTTCGATATGCTCACCTTCCTGACTACAATCGGGGGGGGGGGGGGGGGGACGTGACAGAAGAGCTATGGGCCCTGGGTGCCAGGCGACCTAGCTACGCCACTGATCGCGTCGCAAGGGGAGCACCAGCAGCTCCATTTCCAAAATTATTCCATGTCGGCGCATCAGTGTGACATGCCTTCTTTTCTAAACAGGAAGAGGTAAAATGCATAACGCTTGCATGCTCAAAAAACGAGGCGTGATGTAAATGAGCAGCAAGTTACCACGATTGATATCGTCGCTATGGGTACGTAGCAATGCTATGCTCTGAAATGTGACGTTTGCCTTTTCGACCAGCATGTGTTAAGGCCCTCTTCAGGCTGTCCCTCATCGTTTATTTTCCTGCATTGTTTTCAGTAGTAACATACCTTTTCATTGCATCGAAGTAAAAGCCGTGGGTTGCGTAGAACCGACAATCAGCGCAAGACGCCTCCGGCGCTTCTTCATCCAACGCCGTACGTCGGATGAAACGTCGGATGAGTTACTACGCACGTGACACTAATTCACGCGACGTTATCGTATATTTTTTGATAAAAAAACCCTAAAGATGATTGGTCTAAACACCGAAGTAAAAAGGGACAACATCAGTGGCGAAAATTAATGCTAGCGGACGGCAAAACAGTTTTTTTTTTACCTTGGTGTACGATTTTGGCACAACATCTTTCCAAGGAATGACTCGAATCCGCCCGTTGCGTGTGCTGTAATCTTTCGGGAAAGAAAAACATTGCATTTTTTCCCCAGCGACATAATTGCCAATGCAACCTCGCACGCAGCGCTTGTTACGCATTGCAAATTCAGTATTTCACATCACGCAGAATTCATCTGCCAGCGGCGAAGCGATGCTCGACGATTCCCAAGCGCACACGAACGCGAAGTGTTGCCGTATTCCTCTCCGCGTCGGGCGGCGTCCAGCAGTGATCGGCCGGCCGGAAGTGACGTCAATATTTTCTTTGTAGGCCTGAAAGACAATTCTAGGAGGTGTTGACCGAGCACGCACAAGCTGTAGGAATTAGCCCTACAATATTTATTGGCGCATGGCTGAAGCGTTTGTAAACCTAAGGTCTCACGGTCTCAGCCGGTTTGTCAGGGCTCTTTTCTTCATAAATGGCACATTGTAATTTAACGGCACTGTAGACACTAAGAATAATTAAGACAGAAATATGTCTGATCTAGAGCATGCCCACAGGCACAACAAGTGAGAAATAAACATGATACCAAGCACCTTATTTCCTATGCATCCCCGAAATCATACTTAAGAGGAAGAGGCCCGCACACTGACCAAAATGGTTGAAAATATATATTTACGTTTTGACTCCCCCTTGGCAGCCTTGTTCACAATAAAACAACATAAATACATCTTTTAAACCATTTTGGTCGGTGTCCGCGTCTCTTCCTTTTAGGTATGCATCATCCCGACCAGACGGGATTTCGTCTTCCTCTCGACTTCATTCCATAAATCAACTACAAAGGAAGCGAATGTAATGAGCACGTAGCCGGTTCATCAAATGCAGAGTTGAAAGTACCTCGCAAAAGTGGTTCATCTGAAAAGATCCAAACGAGTAAAGCAAGTACCACCTGTGTAGCTGTTTACTCGACTAACAGTGCCGCATGCCTGCAGCAACTGTTCGGCATACGACGACTGCCTATTTATGGGGACTTTGCTAATATTGTTACGCATGCACGTTTGCAGCCTGCCAATTGTAGTAACTCGGGAACAGCCTGCTCTGTAATTGTGATGACCATTGCTTGATTGGCAAATTTTGTGTGTGGTGACGTACAAAGGGCTAATTGCAACTTTATGCTCCAACTTTCCTTGCATTCTTTCTTTATTCGATTTTGTTTCTTTGATCTGACGTATCTCTGCTATGTACCGTATCCCTAAAGGGTAAATAGTACCGCCCATGAACCGAAAGGCCAACTTTTGCAAAGTGCGCATTTAACCGCCGCCCCCTCTCCCCAAGAAAAAAGAAGACAGAGAGAGGTGCCATTCCAACTGGAAATCAAAATGTAGGTAACATTGCATTGAACCGTATAGACCTCTCTTTCATTCAAAATAATTTATAAAATGCGGCGCGGACAGTAAAATTAACGGTTGCAGAAAAAGATTACCTTTCAAGAACTCTTTGCAGGCGTCTTCCAAACTAAACGCTTCTTGTATGTGCACCTTGTTGCATTGCAGATACGCGCTCATTCCTCTCGCGAGCAGACTAAAGCCGGGGTGCACGGAGAATTGGAGGCCTGTCATTGTGATGCAGCGCAGACGAAGCGGCCTGCACAACGGAAAAAAACATTTTTAGAAAGTCTGCATTAGCTATTCGACGAAGCCAGCTTCGCACTCGAACAAGACGGAACGGGCGAAGTCGTCGGGCGAGCCCAACTTTAGGATTCAACACTACTGATCATTTATACACGAAGTATTGCCAGGTGCGCCTTCCTTCTTTGCCACTCTCAACGTTCTTCCGGAAGTCGTCTTTCGAGCCGGAAAAATGACACAAACGAAAGAAATGCACTCAAACATCAGCGAAAACGTGAGATTTGAGGGAAAGTATTCCTCTCAGACCTCGCGCGTATCCTTTGTCGCTCACATTCCTGCAATGCTTCAGTGCCGCTCTATAATGTGAAAGTGACGCCGGGAAGCAAAACCATTAAACTTCGCCGTTGTCTGTTCCAGACAGAATTCTGAAGAACGTAAAGTGGCAGTCTGTTTCCTCGTCGTGCGCGATTATTCTTTATTTCCCCGATTCCTGCATTCCTTAAAGAAAAGCGGAACTTTTTAGATACCGAGAATACCAGCTTCGCCGAAGCGCTTGAAAACTGGCATGCACGGTTACTCTTAGAATTTTGTTCATGGGTTTCTTTCCCCGGATTGACAGCTAAGTACTGGAAATAGCGGAGTTTAAGGGGATGGAAAATACCTTACAGAAATTATGACTCACACTGTCACAGTCACCGTAAATTGCAGCCAAAAGCTGAAAGAAAAAACAGGGGACATATGGCAGGAAATTGAGTAGAAAGAACAAACTGGATCCAGGTACTTCCAGATACTGATCCAGATCAATCCTTATTTTTCTTCTATATTCACCGCAAAAGATCAGCCTGATCTGTTCGAAGTAGCGGAGCTAAACTACCAATGTGTGTTACCAATAGATATAACGTTTGAAGGTGTCGCATGCCTGATAAATAACCTCAAGCTAACCATGTCCTGTGGCGTTGACGACATTAATTCTAAGATTCTGAAACACACGCTCATAGCAGCTAGTAATATTGTGTCTCACATCTTCAGCCCATCTCTAGAGACTGGCTTGCTGCCCTGAGGCTGGAAGATAGCAAAGGGCATACCCATTTAGAGACAGGCAATAAACACGCACGGGAAAGCTATCGTCGAATAGCATTAACATCTATATGCTACAAAAGGCTGGAACATGTAATTGCATCAAATCTCTACAGCCATCTGGAAGCCAACAAATTCTTCCTTTCTAATCAGCGCGGATTATGAAGAAACATATCTTGTGAGAGGCAATTATTGGAATTAACAAATGATTACCATATTAAGGTGGAAGAGGATCTATAAACTGATTGTGCTTCTCGAGACTTTTCAAAAGCGTTTGACTTCGTAGCACATTGCCGTTTGATTTTGAAATTATCTCCTCTTCAATTAGATTCTCTTACACTAACATGGATTCACAGTTCTATTCCTAATCGTCAGAAATTCACAGCAGTTAATAAGTTTTCATTTCCTCTTTCACACGTTACTTAAGGTGCACCACAAGGCAGCGTTCTTGTGCCATTATTATTCCTAATACACATCAATGACTTAGCGAATAACATTTTAGTCACACGTGCGCATTTTTGCGGACGACTGCATTTCTTATCGTTCCATCAAGTGTTCCGATGATCATACAATCCTCCAAAAATATCGAGAATTTATCTTTATTTTGTGTAAAACTTGGCTGATGAAGCTTAACGTTTCTAAATCTAAACTAATCTCTTTTAGCTGCAAGCATAATAATTCTACGTTTCTTTATCACATAAATAATATAACTATATTGCATGATACTCAATTTAATTATCATGGTGTTAACCTAACTGATTCTTTCGTGGTCAACGCACATTGCATAGATGTACGCCGATGCTTCGAGTTCATTTGGCCACATAAGACGCAAGTTACTAAATTCTACTAAAGAAACTTGTAAACTAGCTTATCTAACATATTGTCGACCTCAGCTTGAATACGCCGCATCCTCTCGTCTCCCCATCAAAAATACTTTATTGAAAAAACTCGAATGCATTCTGAATAGGGTTGCGCATTTTATTTCAGGTTGTTATGATTATAACAAAATCATCACACAAATTAAACTCAACTTCTAACTACAGCCCCTGCATGATCGTCATGATATAGCCCTGCTAATATTTTTTCATAAATACGTCCGTAATACAGCGTCATCAGTTCTGCCTCCTGAAACTCCTCATTACAGGTCACAACGGTTCTACAATTGGTTCAATTTCGTACGCATCTACGGAAAGACTAATACATTTAACTACTCCGCTCATCGAATAGTCCTTCGCCTTTGGAACGACTTTCCAAACGCCATCGCTTATGTTAGGGACAAAGAAAATTTCCGTCGTCACCTAAGAACGAATTTTCTAACTCTGCATAGCCTAACGTGTTATTTTTCTTGGCGTTCGAGTTATTAATTTGCTACTATTCCTTAAATACTCTTTTGTTATAGCCAGATATGTACCGCTCGCTCTATAATTCTGTTGAATGTATTTTACTGTGTGAAAGTTTATTGTTCGGAAACCTCTCGCGTTCTAAAGAATTCCCTTTGTCCATTGTACAATTGTAACACTACATTACTCTGTGTTAGCGTATTTCTCATAGCGTATTTCTGTATATGTATTCACATATTTATATTAATTATTGTATATTGTAATTATTTAGTGTACTCTCACTTCTTACATAATTCGTCTAGGAGCCTGTAAGCTATCTTTCAATAAATAATTATATATGAGTAAGTAATAATGCAAAGTGTTAGACACAAATTGCTGGAATACACACCATAGACGATAGTGCTGGACCTGTTTACTAGTGTACGTTGTTCTCCTTAGCGAATAGACTTGCTCTTGAATGAACCCGCCCAGTTAATCTGATTAAATGGGTCCCGAACTACCCCTATTGCTTTGTGGAAAAACACAATCCGCGAATAGCATACTGACACGCATGCTTGTTCATCTATCATCGGGTGCCCGCGTTTCACCGTCTCACAAATGTTATCGCTCAGCTGAAGACGCGCCTATACCGGAAGTTTATGGAATGTTATCGATGGTTCTATCCGCTATCTGTTGCCACCGAACCTCGTGTAATCTTACGGCACGTATGAGCGACGTGAATTGTGTAGTGTTTTATAGAAGACACACGGGCACCAGCGATTTCTCTGGAACCTTCGATGACTCATGTATCAAAGCCGACGCGCTTGACCCGCTTATCAGATTTCGACGATCGCTGACTGTATTCGGCGCTGTCGTTGTGCTTTGAGTGTAGCCTGTTTTTATGGGCGCAGTTCCGCCCAATAAGTTTGTTTTGTTGTTCAGAGTTTTGCGACTGTTTTCTTCGTCGTCACTGCAACGTCACTGCTTCCCTTCGTACTAAGCCAGCGATAGCGCGTAAAAATGCGAAAGTTGAGTGTGGCCCCACTCCGTCGGGCCAGCTCGAGCACGACAAAACCGGCTCGCACCACGTAGTACGGTCAGACTGGAGCATATGAGCAGGGGGGGGACACTCCGTATACATCCCATTGGCCGTTTCCGAGCAGACGCTCTTTCGACGCTAGCGCCAAGGTCCCCTTCAGTTACGGCCCTAACCAATGGGCGACGCATTAAGCAAAATGGCGGCGCACATGATTGTTTACGTTGTCATGGCAACAGCAACAGCAGCCGCGCGGCACCTCCTCTCCTAAACGTTTTTCTTTCCTTTCTGTTTTTATTGTGCCAACCCGCTCCACTCCCTTTCCCCCTTTCCCCCATGCCGCGCGCGCCGCTCACTTTTTTTTTGTTTTTACCCGTACGCGGCGTGTTTTTTCTTCTTTTTTATAGGGCGCTTGTTACCGCGCGCCACGCGCCAAGTCGCAAGCAATGCGCGCGCTACGCCGCGCATTGGCATTGCTTGCGAGCTGGCGCGTGGTGCGCCGTGGGCTATGCGTTGGCACGCACGCAGTCTTGCCCATACTTATATTATACCAGCATGTGCCGGGACATAAAAAAAAAATTCCACTTCCAACACATGTTTAGTCTCGCTTTATTGACTTCGTTTCCGAAAAGAGATTTTTCTTACAACGTGGTGTGATACACGCTCAAAAAATGAGCAACAGTGAGAGGTGCATGACATATACAAGAGTACTAAAGACAAAAGTTCACAGATGGTGAAATAACAAAAGAAAGTGCTAGAAAACGCGAAGGCCATTTCATGTACACACATATAAAAACAAGATTTTTATATAACGTCCTCAAGACCTAAATGTAGACGAGCTCCTGATATGTGCACTAAGATATTGCACAAAATTGGACGACGTGTATGACATAGTCATGACAACTATAAAAAGGGAAAGCTCACTGGTAATGGCAAAAACAATGACACACAAAATACTTGAAATATAGAATAAAATGCTAACATTGTTTGATTGAGAGCCATACCAAAAGAAAGCTTACTTATAAATCTGCACGAAAGTATATGACATGCTTGACATGTTCATTACTGCTGAACAAATTGAAAAAAACATTGCAGAAAAAAATAACATTGTACTAAAAACTGAAACACACATTATCACATTATTTTGCACTTGGCCACAACTTGAGTAACGGTGGCAAGGGGAACAGAAGGTAGTCGGCTTTTGCAGCAGCACATAGAAAACATTCGCAGAAAGGCTTATTCCTCAATCAAAGGCCAGGTAAAACAAGCCAACACGACTTTTCTTTCTACCTGAATGCAATGCTTAGCAATAAAATTACGTCACTTAAGGCACTAAGTCGTACCTACTGGGCTCTCCCTTGTATAATAAACACGAACTGCAAAAATCTGCATGTAGGACACTTGCAATGCTCATGCTTTCCAGAGGAAAAAAAAGCGTATCATGCCTACACATGAAGGTTGTTCGCGCGGTTTTCCCATTGGGGGTTACTGAGATAGTACACGAACACTAACAGTAATTTTTCAGCTGTTAGTTGGTTTGTAGAACGGGATACACAGAAAAAGCACTGAGTGCGGTATGGAAAGCTGGGCAAGTTACTGAAGTTGCAGAATGAGACTTGGCACAGAAAAACACAAGTCACAGACCAGGTGACAATGAGGAGGAACATCTATTTGTCAGCTTTCTCTACCGGGAAGAGGCAAGTGTAGCACAATCAAGGCGCAACGACGTCCGGAGCCTCATGGAGTACACATATGGACAGGGCTGTGTTCATGTACATGCGCCTTCTGATGTCCTTGGGTCTGAGCGCTCACCTGTTGTCTTTAGGCACCCGGAACAACCTTGCAGGACTTGTTTTTGAGGTATTTGTGCACCACTGCACGATGCACGAGCGGTACGAGTCGTGAAACGGGTGAAACATTGCGGAGCACAAGCACACAGCTACCGAGGACCACAGAACTGACGAAACTAGCCACTTCTGTCAACGCACAGCAGCACACGCATCTCGATGACAGTAGATAACAAAAATAAAGCGTTACGTAGCGGACTAAGCAGCAGCCGGGCCGGCGGGGATGGCAAGGCGGCGCGGGCGCGTAGATAGTCGAAGGTGAGGGAGTTGAGAGGGTATTACGAGAGAGGGCGTAGGGAGAGGAGTTGAGCGGGGGGAAGGACTTGGCCACCTGGATCGGCGCGCGTGCGCGCGACGATCTACGAGGCCATGCAAGGTAAACGGATTTTTGCGTCGCCCATTACAGAGATGGCGCCAATTTCCTGTGCCACCGGAACCGGGGAGTGTCCCCCCCCTGATATGAGCGCGAGCACGCACTCAAGCCCTATATTGCACAAAGCAAACGCTGCGCATAAACACTACAGTCGGACGTAGCTGCGGTGTTCTACGTAGCGTAGATAGCGCGGCTGCCGCTTGGTGTCGCGACGAGTCCGTTGACTACAAGCGCCGTGGACCCCTGAGGACAAACGCGTTTGGCGCGTCGTAGGCTCCGAAATCAGAAACAGATACGTATACGTGAACGTCCAAAATGAAATTTGAAGTGCGCGATACGGCGGCGTTAGGTGGGAGGCGCGTTGTGGGCACTTGCCGTACCGCCGTTGCTTTCGCATTGCGAGGCATTAGAGTGTTTTAGTTGAGCGTGTTTACGCTCCGCTAAGCAGCTAAGCGGAGCGGAAGCGCGAGTGTGCATGCGCCGTCCGCTTAGTGGTAAGCGGGCTAGCGGAGCGAGGAACACGGTCCGCTTAGAAGCTGCCTGAGCGGAGCGTGCTTCGCAGCAGTTTGGCTAGCGTTGGCGCCAGAAAGGATTGGATTGGATGCTGAAAGCAAGCGCGCTGGCTATCACGTGGCGTTCCCCAAGGCGGCGCTTTATTTTCTATTGGATAAAATGGACTGGTAACGCATTACAAGCGCACGTCTAGATACTTCATGGAGAAATAAGTTTCTATATTATATATATATATATATATATATATATATATATATATATATATATATATATATATATATGCGTTTTACTGTATCAGAGTTATCAATACGTTTTCTTTTTATTTTCCTTCATTACCCTGAATTTGGCCAGGGGGCGCTGCAACTACGAAAGGTCCGCTCCACTACGCTAAACGTACAACTAAACCGTGAAAATCGCCCGCCGCTCCACTCTGGCTCAGAGGGGCAGCTCTGAGGGGAGCGTACCATAAAGACGCTCAACTAAAACACTCTATTGAAGAAGGAGCGGAAGCACCGGGAACGGGGATCATTCACAACCTTCGTTTGCCAACAGCTACGCTTCTGCTGAATGCATTGAAGTATTTTTGAGGCAATTGTTTTATGAAAAAGTGCCTCAAAAATTCCAATAAAAAAGTGCTTCAGGGCACTTCTAAGGCAGCTTTTTGTTTGCAGTGAATGTCCATCTTTGCATTATTAACAATCTTTCTCATAAGAACACATACCCAAAGGCTGTGGATCAAGTCATGATATTCGCACCTTTTTTACACTTCCTGAGATGGTGGCCATCTTCCGCCCTCCTATCTCTACGGCATTACTTTTCATTTGTACTTTCGCTGCAGAGTAGCATGTGGAAAAACATACGCCGCCGAAACATTCCACTTTTCAACAACGAGCTTTCTCTCTATTTCTCTGGGCCTTTCCAAATATGTAATTGTATGTCTCTGCGATTTTTTTGTCACACAACTTCTTGAAGACTACGTTCTGACATTTTCATCTGTCACTCACATCCACTCGTCCACAGTCCGAGTGGACGGCAGCCTGCCTTCATTCCCTGTCCATTTGCTTCTAGCAAGAAGGCACTAGATGTTGGAGCTTTGGGTTTGATTGCTGCTTCTAGCTTAGAGAACTATGACCTATAAGAAGTTCCACATCGTCGCCACTGGTATCTCTGGAAGCAAGACACACAGCGAGTGCCGTAAGGGACGCATCTTGAAGGCCTCAATTGTAGCGATGGCTGCTCAACCCAGCATGAGCTCTTTTTGTAAAGCCTTTCCCTGGCATAAATATAGCATTTATCACGTTTAAGAAGAAACCTTTCTATTGAGCCACTTGTATCAATATGTATGGTAACAGATAATATTTTTTGCCTCTGTATCGACTGCATGGAATGTGACGAGCTTGCAGTATTTAAAAGAAAAGGTTCAAATCGGCTGAATGGCATAGCAGATTATTTTTAGGCTAATATTTATGTAGGAATTGGTAAATTCCGCTAAATTTAGAAACATCGAAGCATACGAGCTGCAACTTTATATATACCAATCAAAACGATGTCACACACGTACATCGCGCCTATTGAGACACCCAAAACGGGCAAACTAGAAGCATACAGATATCTCTTCAATACACCACTAATTTTGAGTAGGGCTTGTTTATAGCGAATAGGAAATTATCTAGCAATTTCTAGCAAGAACTCATGAATTACCTGTACTGGTCCACAATCGCTACAGTAAGAGACACCGTTCACAAGCCTACAATATGTGGGTTTGGTGCAACGTTGTTAATTCCATGCTCAATATTTTTTATCTCACCATTTTTGGTGAAATCTTATAAATGTATCATAGCCTCAAGCTTGCAAAGCGCGTAGTGCAAGGTGAGATGTATGCACTGGAATAAAAGCAGGATAATGTCATGACACATTTCTATGATATACTAAAAGTTCTGCGTGGCTCTGCAATCACAAGCACCAGAGACCAGCAGAGCTGTGGTAAGCCCAGCAAATGTTAGACTAAGTGTGCGGTTTGGCACTACTTTACTGGCCTTCCCCTAGTGCTGCCGCTCACATCTTACACGCATCAGTCACGCACATAAAATCATCATCATCATCATCATCATCATCAGCCTGGTTACGACCATTGCAGGGCATAGGCCTCTCCCATACTTCTCCAACTACCCCGGTCATGCACTAATTGTGGTCATGTTGTCCCTACAAACTTGTTATTCTTATGCGCCCACCTAACTTTCTGCCGTCCCCTGCTGCGTTTCCCTTATCTTGGAATCCAGTCCTTAACCCTTAATGACCATCGGTTATCTTCCCTCTTTATTGCATGTCCTGCCCATGCCCATTTCTTTTTCTTGATTTCAACTAAGATGTCATTAACTCGCGGTTGTTCCCTCACCAAATCTGCTCTTTTCTTATCCATTAACGCTACACCTATCATTCTTCTTTCCATAGCTCGTTGCGTCGTCCTCAATTTAAGTAGAACCCTTTTCGGAAGGCTCCAGGTTTCCGCCCCGTACGTGAGTACTGGTAAGGCACAGCCGTTATACGCTTTTCTCTTGAGGGATAATGGAAAGCTGCTGTTCATGATCTGAGAATGCCTGCCAAACGCACCCCAGACCATTCTTATTCTACTGATTATTTCAGCCTCATGATCCGGATCTGCGGTCACTACCTGTCCTAAGTAGATGTATTACCTTACCACTTCCAGTGCCTCGCTACCTATAGTAAGCTGCTGTTCTCTTCCGAGACTGTTAAACATTACTTTAGTTTTCTGCAGATTAATTTTTAGACCCACCCTTCTGTTTCGCATCTGCAGGTCAGTGAGAATGCATTGAAATTGGTCGACTGAGTTACTAAGCATGGCAATTTCATCAGCTAATCGCAAGTTACTAAGGTATTCTCCATTAAATTTTGTCCCCATTTCTTCCCATTTCAGGTTTCTGAATACCTCCTGTAAGCACGCTGTGAATAGCATTGGATAGATCGTATCTCCCTGCCTGACGCATTTCTTTATTGTGATTTTGTTGCTTTCTATGTGGAGGACTACGGTGGCTGTGGAGCCGCTATATATATCTTTCAGTATTTTTACATAAGGCTCGTCTACACCCTAATTCCGTAATGCCTACATGGCTGCTGAGGTTTCGACTGAGTCAAATGCTTTCTCGTAATCAGTGAAAGCTATATATAACGGTTGGTTATATTGCGCACATTTCTCTATCACCTGATTGATAGTGTCAATATGGTCAATTTTTGAGTACTAGGCTTTACGAAATCCTGCCTGGTCCTTTGGTTGACAGAAGTCTAAGGTGTTCCTGACTCAATTTGCGATTACCTTAGTAAATACTTTGTAGGTAACGGACAGTAAGCTGATCAGTCTATAACTTTTCAAGTCATTGGCGTCCCCTTTCTTATGCATTAGGATTATGTTAGCGTTCTTCCAATATTCCATTATGCTCGAGGTCATGAGGCATTGCGTATGCAGGTTGGGCGGTTTTTCTAGAACAATCTGCCCGCCATCCTTCAACAAATCTGCAGTTACCTGATCCTCCCCAGCTGCCTTCCCCCTTTGCATAGCTCCCAAGGCGTTCTTTACTTCTTCCGGCATTACTTGTATGATTTCACGTTCCTCTAGACTATTCGCTCTCACATTATCGTCGTGGGTGTTACTGGTATTGTATAAATCTCCATAGAACTCCTCACCCACTTGAACTATCTCATCCATATTAGTAACGATATTGCCGGCTTTGTCTCTTAACGGGTACATCTGATTCTTGCCTATTCCTAGTTTCTTCTTCACTGCTTTTAGGCTTCCTCCGCTCCTGAGAGCCTGTTCAATTCTATCCTATGTCAGCTATCTTACGCTTGTTGATTAACTTCGAAAGTTCTGCCAGTTCTATTCTAGCTGTAGGGTTAGAGGCTTTCATACATTGGCATTTCTTGATCAGATCCTTCGTCTCCTGCGATAGCTGACTGGCATCCTGTCTAACGGAGTTACCACCGACTTCTATTGCACACTCCCTAATGATGCCCATAAGATTGTCATTCACATCTTCAACACTAAGGTCCTCTTCCTGAGTTAAAGCCGAATACTCGTTTTGTAGCTTGATCCGGGATTCCTCTATTTTCCCCCTTAACGCTAACTCATTGATCGGCTTCTTTTGTACCAGTTTCGTCCGTTCCCTCCTCAAGTCTAGGCTAATTCGAGTTCTTACCATCCTATGGTGACTGCAGCGCACTTTGCCGAGCTCATCCACATTTTGTATGATGCCAGGGTAAGCGCAGAGTATAAGGTCATTTTCATTTCTAGTCTCGCCATTCCGGCTCCTCCAAGTATACTTTCGGCTATCCCGCTTGCGGAAGAAAGTATTCATTATCCGCATATTGTTATCTTCTGCAAACTCTAGTAATAACTCTCCCCTGCTGTTCCTAGAGCCTATGCCATATTCCCCCACTGACCTGTCTCCAGCCAGCTTCTTGCCTACCCTGGCGTTGAAGTCGCCCATCAGTATAGTGTATTTTGTTTTGATTTACCCATCGCCGATTCCACGTCTTCATAGAAGCTTTCGGCTTCCTCGTAATCATGACTGGGATGTAGGGGCGAAGACCTGTACGACCTTCAATTTATACATCTTATTAGGTTTCAGAACAAGACCTGCCATCCTCTCGTTAATGCTAGAGAATTCCTGTATGTTACCAGCTATATCCTTAATTATCAGGAATCCGACTCCTAGTTCTCATCTCTCCGCTAAGCCCCCACAGCACAGGATGTGTCCGCTTTTTAGCACTGTATATGCTTCTTTTCTCCTCCTAACTTCACTGAGCTTTGTTATATCACGTACTGCCCTCTAATTCCTCCAATAACACTGCTGGACTCGCCTCACTAGATAACGTTCTAGCGTTAAACGTTTTCGGGTTCAGATTCCAATGGTGGCCTGTTTCGGTGCCAGGGATACTTAGCACTCTCTGCTGCGTCGCAGGTCTGACCGGTGCCGTGGTCAGTTGCTTCGAAGCTGCTGGGGACTGAGGGCCAGCGTTTGGTTGTTCCATTCATATGGGAGGTTGTGGCCAAGTACTGCACCAGGGTGGCCAATCCTGCTTTGGTGAGGGACTGCGTTACCGGTTCCGCTCACCGGTATCAGGCCGCACTACAGGCCTGTTTAAGCAATTTTATCAACAGGCGGATTTTTTCTAATCCTGTGGAAAATTGCGCGGCACCGGGATTGTAGGAGAGTTGACTGTTGGGCTAGTTGGTCGTCCATATTTGAAGTAGTAGCTTAGCGCAAAAAAAAAAAAAAAACCACAGGCACAAGGGATTGGTTCGAACCACGGTCCTCTTGCACGCGAGACGGATGCTCTACATCTACGCCGCCGCAGCGCATCTAATATAGTACACCTAATATTATAATATATATATATATATATATATATATATATATACGTACGACTAATTTATGCACATAAAATAGAATCGCTAAGAACAGCCAGCGTCGCCAGACATTGTTCACGATCAGCTTCTCGATGAAGCTCCAGTCGAGCGGCTTCTTCTTCAAGAGTCTTGACGACAGTCTTCGCTATTGCTAAGCAACCACACCATTACTTTTTTTCCAATGCGAGAAAGAAGACCGCCGAAGCGAGCGAGCGGGTTTTTATCGGAGAGCAATGAAGTCACCCCACCTGTGTACCCGCCGCCCCGCTTCTTCTCCCCGGCTAGGCTCCGCCCATCCTCGACACGGCGCTATATTCTGCGCGATGCTATTCTTATACTGCGCTTTCACTCTTTCTCAGCTCCCTCTCCCCCAGCTCGGCGAAGCTGCGGACGTTAAGACAAACCCAGCGAGTTTCTAACTGCTGCAATGTAAAACAGCGAAAAATTCTACACTGACTCTACGGTACCCAGAACAGGCACGCTACTATCATTCGAAGTAATGATGAAAAGGATACAGACGCTCCTTTTATAACTAGCGATGAAGTTAGGAGGGCCTTGTAAGACGCGAAACGGTAAAAAGCGACAGAAGAAGATGTAATGACAGTCGATTTAATCAATGATAGAGGATACCTGAAAGGCTTGCGATCCTTTATAAGCAATGTCTCACGACTTCAAGTAGACAAGAGATTTTGAATAATGCCAACATTACACTAATATGAAAGAAGAAAGGCATTAACGAATTGAGGAGTTGTAGGCCAATTAGCTTGCTTTCACTATTGCATAAAATGTTCAAGGTAATTTTCAGTAGAATCAGGGGAACATTTGACTTCAAGCAACCAAGAGACAAGGCTGGCTTCAGGAAAGGATATTCCAATGGATCAAATTCATGTCACCAATGAGGTAATTGAGAGATATGCGGAGTGAAATCAACCTCTCTAGATGACTTTCATAGTAAATAAATTGAATTTGATTCAGTAGAGATATGAGCAGTGATAGAGGCATTGCCTAGTCGAGTACAAGAGACATATTGGAACTTCTATGGAAATATTTACAGAGATTCCACAGATGCACTGGTTCTCCACAAAAAAAAAGGAAATACAACTACAAAGGAAGGGGTTGGGCAAGGAGATACAATTTCTTAAATGCTGTTTACTACATGCTTAGAAAAAGCATTTCAGTTATTAGGGAAGGCTAATAAGAGTGAGGATCAGGGGCGAATATATCAGCAACTTTCGATTGCTGAAGATGACATTGTCCTCTTCAGCAACACTGGGACCGAATCGCTGCAAATAATTAAATACCTTAAGCGAGAAACTTCAAGAGTGGGGTACAAGATTAATACGCAGAAGACAAAGATAGTGTTCAATAGCCTGCCAAGAGAGCAAGAATGACTAATAGGGTGAGTGTAATGAAGCGTTATTCCTACGTACTATTTCGAAATGCAACCGTGGGCCTAGGATTCGGCGATATTTAACTGTTTTACATCAGCTCTTCTAAGTCAATTTCGGTCAACATTCATATCACCGCACTTGTGTCTTCGTCCGCAAGACCACAAACTTACTAAATGGTTAAACGTGTACCGAGTCGCAAATATAAAATCTCATTGCTACTGCGGATATATCAAAGATAAGAATCGTACTTTATCTCTTCGTTCATTCCTCTTTTCATGCCGAAAACGAAGCCCCATGCTTTTTGACTGCCCAAGTCAGCGCAAGCGGCCTTTAGGTTGCGCGTAGGTAATCGTGAACTGTTTTGAGCCGTTTTATAAATTCTTCATCCCCTAAATACGCCGAATGCTCTGGCCATATTTTGCGTGAAGAGTGGCTGAATTCACAGTTCGGGTGTTTAACATTCTATTTTCAAAAAGACAATAATGTTGGAGAACCACTTTTTCTTCGCATAGATTGTACACTACGTACAGTCGCGGACAGAATAAAATGGACCACGGTATCTCCGAAAACGCTAAATTCCCGAGCAGCCTGTAGCAGTAACCAGTAAAACTGCCCACGACAACGTTGTTAGCATATTCTAGTCGAGGTCCAAAATGCAAATAACAGATTGCGTTGTGAGGTTGCGGAGATATTTAGCTTTTTCTTAGATTTCATGGTCCGTAATATTCTGTCCGCGACTGTACATCCCATGCCGTGACATTCATAGTATTTACGTGCTGAAATGGCTTTAGCGTGATCGTAATGAAAAGAAGTCCCTGCGGAAGCACCTCGGTGGAGGTTCTCTATAAATTCTAAGCCTCAGTGGGCAAGGCTTCCGCCTCATTCAGAGACGCGCAAGTTGCTGTAGACCCTTGAAGGAATCTTTAGCTCCTGTCGCAACAGATGACGGGCATCGCCTTTTTCCTTGAAGTGAGCTGCTTGCAACACACAGCGCGACCGGGCATCTTTCAGTCTCCAGTGCGCTGCTGTAGAGTGCTGATAAAAACATCACACGAGCAGGAAGCTGAACATTCAGTGAAATTTCTGCTTCACCGGACACCGGAAAGCCGCTGGGTCTTCCCATGGTACCTCCATTGAAGGACAAAACAGAGTGGCCTGCCAAAGGAAATGTGCATTGAGGGCGTCATTGGAGCCGGCAGCTTGAAACGAAGCTGATCTCAATCGACTTTCTCTCGACGCCACTCCCTGAAAAGAACGTAAGTCTGAAAAGCGACACCTCTTCTATTTCGATGCTGACGTGTTCTTGAAGCGTGTGTCGCCTTCCGCGCACTGCGTTCATTCTTGGATGTGTTAAGGCCCTGGCGTTTCTTGTCAATGAAGTTGAAGTACTGCCGCGAACAGGAAAATAACCAACCCGGTCAAAGGAATAATTTCTCATGATAAACACGACAAAGTTAGTAACTGTTATTTGCATCAAATAGCGTTTTCCCAACGAACCAGCCATCGGAGGCATCTAAAGTGGTGCGCAGCATGCTTGTTGAAAAGACACCTCACCCTACTTTTGCGTATGCCCTTTCGGCTGTGCATGCACTCCGCGGGTATTTTTAGAATAATATGGAATTCTGTAGAAGTGCATACAATATGCGCATTGAGAAAACCATTCTTTACTGGCGCTGACGAAAGCTTCAAATCGCAGGCAAGAGTAAACTACGTGGAGGCCTACCGCACGTAGTTAATTGTCGGTAGATTTATTACTGTCTGGTTTCTTTGCTCCACTAAAGGTTAAAAAAGAATCGTATATACCTAGAGCATCAGAGAAGTTCGTTTTGCTATTGGCTAGTTTGGGTGCATCGAAATCCGTAGTGCCAAGAAGTTGTTTCGGTGCCCAAGAACGCTGTGTATAACCTCGTTTGTCTATAAACAAACAGATATTGCACAGCCCTCCCCGCCCCCTCCCCCCAACCTGCCCCTAGAAGGATGAAAACTTGCTAGTTCTTTATTTATTTTTCTTTCGCAGGTAAAGAGACGTAGTATTTCCGAGGCAGTACGTGAACATGACGTAGCCTGGGGCCAGATCGACGTCATTTTTAAGAAACAAAGCCTAGTAACTTCCAGCCGCAGGTCGCTCTTCGAGATGCTATAGTCTGAATGACTCACATGTTGTAGAGTGACATTCTAAAACGTTTTGGTAATGTTCCCTTGGCGGGATCCCAAACTGAGCAGGCATACTCAAGTTGGGATCTGACCACGTCTTGTAATGTTGATGTTTTACGGTAGTAGTGGGCGAGTGAGAAGTTGCGACGCGAGAAACCCAACCTGCGATTAGCGTTGTTGATAGTATAGTTTACATGGAAAGTCCACAATAATTTTTGGACTGTAATGACGTCGACATATTCGTAAAAGGCCTCGGCGGTTAGGAGTGTGCTATTAACAGTGTAATTAGCCGCATGTGTTCAAACATTTTAACAATAAGCTTAATTAGACAACGGGAATAGAAGCGGGAAATGCTATGAAAGTCATTCTTTAATGCAGTATGTTCACCGGTCTTGCAATTATTGCGGCATATTACACAATCATCAGAAAACGATTTTATAGAAGAGGAATTTGGTAGGAAGATCGTCGCTGTATATGAGAAAGATGAGCTGCCCTGAAACCAACCATTGAGCACCCCCCCTTCTCCGAGGCTTTGAAGTGCACGAAGAATCATTATCGTTATGCAAAACATATGGAAAGCGGATAGAAAAAGGTATTTATTCCAACCTAACGCATTGCTATCGAGGTTATACCTATCAAATTTAAGAAAGAGTAGCTAATGTTAAACTGAAGAAAATGCCTTACCAAAATCCAGACAATACACAAGCGACAAGAATGCCATTATCGAGAACGGAAATAAGTCGTTTGCAAATAACAAAAGCTGCGTTTCAGAAAAAGAAGCTTTTCTAAAACCATGTTTACAGCTAAAGACAAATGAGTAAGATTCAATAAAATACGCCACATATGAATAAATGACGCGTTACATTTGCTTTCAACGTATACTGGTCAATGATATTGGTCTGTAATTTAGTGAATGAGCATAAACACCTGATTTTTCCAGAGGGACCACGCTCCCCACCGTCCGACCATTTGGTATGGTACAACTTTGCAATGAACATGAAAAAACATTGCAGAGAATCAATGATGAATAAACCGACGTACATTTCAAAATGTTGCACTTATTACCGTCAGGGCCGGCAGACCTGGAGATCTTTAGGTTTTTAATTTAACAAGAAAAAGCAGTTGAATAAAACTGAACAGGGTACTTAAGAAAGGAACTTGAGTCAGGATAATAAGGGTATACAGCTCCACTGTGATGCGAAAAAAAAAGAATCACATGTATTATTTTTTGCGTCACAGCAATTTTTGGTTATTTGCAGGCACGTCACTCGTATACGAAAGCTCCATCAATCTTTCGTTTTTCCCATTGACTGCGCACAAATACTCTAGAGGATTGTCACGTGGATATTTTGGCAGTGTGTTACGATAAAAGACATACTTAGCGCGTGTGATAGCATCTTCGTACTCATTATCAGCTATGGTGCAAGCAATCAATCACTAGGAATTTCCTTGTCTTCTTTGTGCGCCGAAATAACCTTTTCTTTTTATTTAGTAACCGTTTCAGTTGTGCGTTAAATAATGTTACCCTGGATTAGTTGTGATACGCTTTTGCGGAATATAACTGCTCGTTATGCATTATATTCACTGTAATAAGGCACGGTAATTCAGAAATAATAGCAGCGACGTCAGCCTTCTTATAATCACGAATAGTTTTAGATGATTTGAGAGAAGGAGTGCAAGCGAGTAAGTCAAACAGCAGAATGCAGTGATCACTAAGGCCAGGAAAATATTGAACACTGGGAACGAAGTGAGGGATCGCACTTAACATGAGGTCCAAAATGGTGGCAGAATGACGGGAACTTCGTGTCGCTTTAGTGGCAAGTTCCGCTAGGTTAAAAATCAAGACATAGATTACCGAACGGGATGCTCTCAGGGCCACACTTTATAAATGAAGGTTGCGCTTTCCTGTCAATCGCTAGAAATTTATAATCGCCTACTAAGAATAAAGGACATGAAGTAAACTGTTTTCTCAAGTAGCATAAAATGTCAAAAAGTTCGTTGCAAAAATTGTTAGTTGAACTAGGTGACCAGTAGCGGGCACTAAAGATGAAATCTTAATGAGGGACAGTTATTCGAGTGCGGAGAAACTTTAATTTGGCAGAAAAATTTAGATCGCGGCAAGGTATACGGTATCACGTATGGCTATATAGTATTCCGCCACTTGTCTGCTGCCCGCGGTGTCCATGAAAAAATTCCTAGCTACTTTCGCATTCAAACATTTCCTGATCAGCAATCTGATTCCAGATACACGTTTCTGTAAGCATGAATATGTCTGCTGAACACGCTTCTATTACAGAGGAGAAATATTCACTTTTAATACCTATACTTTGCACGTTAGAATAGAAGACAAAGACCCGCTTAAGGTTTGAGTTATGAAGGAACTATGGTTACGCTGTACGTACCCTGCTAGTGCCTGCGGAATGCTGGTTGTTATTCTTAATGCCAACAGCCACGCCTGAGTTAAGTTCGCGAACCTGATCTATAAGCGGGACAATGCACGTAGCCCTTTTCTTATTGATATGCAGCTTGTTAAGGCAAAGTGTGTACTGTTGGCCACTATTCTTGCCGAACTCAATAACTTTCTTTCGACACTGACGTGTACCTCCGAAAAAGTCCTCAGCAACAGATCTGCCTCTAACAAGAAACCTAGAACGTTGAGAAAAGATGCCTTCGTTTAGCTTTGAGGAACGGAATTTTAATGTTATTGGGGGAGCACGGCGTGCTCAGGCGGTTTATGCGAGAAATGTCATCAGGAAACGTAAGATTTAAAGTACTGGTGAGGGACTCATGAACTTGACACTCGGACTGCACCCCGCTTTGCGCAGGAGTATCACCAAACCTGCCAAAAGTTACAGTTGTTGCTTCTCTATCTATCAAGACCGTCAAGTAGTCAATCTTTAATTGGCGTTTCATTACTAGCAACACTGTTCACAACACCTGGCAGGTTCTCGCCATGACAAGATGAATCGAACGATTCAACAACAAATTCAACCGCGGAAAGTCTGACTGTTTTTTTAAACACATTTTTGTTCCAGTTGTTCTTGATTCATTCTTACTTCCGCTAGCATTTGCGTCATCTCAAGATGACTTTCATCTAGCGTTGCGGAGAATGTGGCCATCGCAGCCAGGCCGTCTCTACCATTAGTAGGCCCTGAATTTGTTTCAACATCGCTAGGCAACAACAACAGCTTGACAACATGTCCACATCCACTTTCAACATCCAAGATAATTATTGTGCTTGGGTAGAGCAGCAAGAAAATATCACTTTCGTGTTTTGTATGTATATAGGGGCATTTACTGACCTGCCCAACGAAGCAGCAAGAATTGAAAACAGACCGCGCTTATAAGGCGCTCCTCCTTCGCGCCTTATAAACGAGAACGATGTCAGCGATGCATTTATACTTGCAGTGGTGACTGATGCGGTTGCCGATGCCGCTGGGCCACTGTCATGGTTATCGTCATGATCAGCCATTTTTTATGTCCCCGCACGACGAAGACTCCCTGCGAGCTTTTCCCTTGCCCCTGCAATTGACCCTGGTCCTGCGCTAGTTGATTCCAACTTGTGCCTGCGAATTTTCCACTTTCATCATCCCAACTAGTTTTCTACCGTCCTCAGCCGCGCTTCCCTTATCTTGGCAACCATTCTTAAACTCTAATGGTCCACCGGTTATCTAACCTATGCATTACATGGCCTGTCCAGCTTCATTTTGTTCTCTTAATATCTATTAGAATGTCGGCTATCGCCGTTCGCTCTCTCATCCACACCGCTCTCTTCCAGTCTATTAATGTTACCGCTAGCATATTTTGTTCTAACACTTTTGCGCTGTCCTTAACATGGGGCGCTATAACGTATAACTATTCCAAACTTCAATTCCAATTCTGCAATCAGCCCACCGCGATTGGTCAAAAACTTTTTTGGACCACACCCACTTCACCTGTCTGTCACGCGACGTCACGAAAACCACGATAGCTCCCCATTTGATATGACGTGTACGCACTGATTATGCATAATTTGACCAAACAAAACAAAAAAAATGGTTATTTCTGATTCGAAGCCTTTTTGCCATTAGCCCTCGGCTATTGGTCAACAGTTTTTGGGCTGCGCCCACTTTACATGCGCTCTAATCCATGTTTATTCGTCTGTAAATTTCGTGCTCATGATCAGGGTCCCCTGTGAGCAATTGACCAAGATAAACGCACTCCTTTACAGGCTCTAGAGGCCAACTGGCGATCCTACGCTCTTGCTTTCTTGCCAGGTTTCTGAAAATTATATTTGTCTTCTGAACAATTATCTTCAACCCCACTCTTGCATTTTCTCTGTTGAGGTTCTATATAATTTGTTGTACGTCGTCCCCATTGTTGCTGAACTGGACAATCTCATCTGCAAACCGAAAGTTGCTGAGATATTCGCCGTTAAAGCTTACACCTAAGCCTCCCCAATTTAATAGCTTGAATACTTCTTCCAAGCATGCAAGTGTCCTGGTGAAGCCTGACACTGTTTCTGCATCCTCCTTCAGTACAGAAAAAACAGTTCAGTAAAGGCAGTGCCGATATAGCGCAAGATGACGGTACGGTAGCGCCTGATCCATCGGCAGGCAGGGGCGGCCAAGTTCATAACAAGGCAAGAATCTGCACAACAAAGTGCAATGGGCGGGGGGGGGGGGGGGGGGCGGTGGCGACGTCCAGAAGGCAGATACTGGGTTGCATACACTTCGATTCCAGGCAATGAAGTTTGCTGCAGAACTACTGCGCTCGCCGAGCGACCGCGTGGCGTGACGCCGGAAGCATCTGGGGCGCTGCTTTGCCAATGAGAACCTCTTTAGCTTTGGATTCACGGTTGACGGAAAAAGTGATGGACACAAGTCCGAAATCAGGGTGTGCATACGCATCAACTGTCTGGAATGGAATAGAACAACACATACTTTAGGCAGTGACCACTATATTGTCGAAGGTAAAGTCTCAGGTTCCCAAGCGTCTCGTACGAGAATAAAGCATAAGCTAATCAACTGGGATAAATTTGGAAAACTACGGGAAACAAACAAACAAGCTGGGACGGTGGATGCGCGAACCTGTACAGCAGAGGTCCTCGAAGACCAGCGGGCATGTACCAAGGAATATAGCCCAGAACAACAAGTCCCAGTTATGGAATCAAAATTGGCCGATGTGATAGAAGCGCATGAAAGTCTTACGAAACGATACGTTCAGGAAAATTGCAGTAAGAAGCTCCAAAACAATATATCCGAGCTTGCAAAACAAATTCAGGATTGTAGCCAACAACTTTGTAGGCAGAATCGGCAGCAGATATGCGAATGTCTCAGCGGCAATTTCAGTACCGCTCGAGCATGGCATCTTTTAAAGCGTTTAATTGATCTCATGAAAAGTAAACATACTAGAAATATCGTCACTCGACTTACACACAACCATAAATACGACACGCAGGCACTACAACAGACACTCAAGAGCCTACACACCTCGCAGGGCCCTTCGAGTCGCTTACCGGAGTTCAGCGGCCCACCAAATACTGAGCTGAACACAGACACAACTAGACAAGAAGTCCAAGAAGCACTTCATTGATTTCGTAACACCACGCCAGGAGAACATCACCATAACAAACGCCGCTCTTAGGAACCTCGATGACAATTCCCTGCGAGAACTTACCACTATCTTTAACAAGCATTGGCAGAGCGGCACACTGCCACATGAGTAGACGCATGGAAGGGTTATAATACCCAAACCTCACAAACCAGTTACACCATAATATATAAGCCCCATCTCCCTTACCTCCAGCCTAGGCAAGCTCTTTGAGCAAGTCATCCTAGCTAGATTGTATGGCCACATGAAAAACACCGGTCAATACCCGCACTCAATAATTGGATTTCGATCTGGCCTATCGACGCAGGATGCCATGCTTCAACTCACGGCAGCAATTCTGGACCCCCTCATACCTATGCGCACCAAAGCGGTACTGGCGATTGACCTCAAGAAGGCCTTCGACAACGTCACCCACGAGGCCGTCCTTAAAAGATAAGTTAGACCTAGGCGCTGGCCAAGGAGCATACAACTACATAAGGTCTATCCTGCAAAACCGCATGGCCAACGTAGACAGCCTTTGTACACGCCGCTGCGCACTAGCGAACGTAAGCACACCGCAAGGGTCGGTGCTGTGCCCTTTCCTTCTTAATGCAGTACTCTTTCCGCTCGCACGGAAGCTACAGCAAATTCTCCATCTTGACCATACCCTTTACGTGGATGATATCACCCTGTGGACTGCATATGGATCAGACACTCTAATCGAAGAAACACTGCAAACAACCGCAACGGTAATACAGGACGATGTCACGAAGGTAGGCCTCACCTGCTCCCCGGCAAAATATGAACTTTTCTTGATTCCGCAAAAAGGAAAAAGCATCATACTCCTATCAGAATCTATGTGCACAATAGGGAGGTCCCACAGGTCCACACCATTTGAATCCTGGGCCTCTACCTGCAGATAGATGGAAGAAATACTGAAACAATCAAACGCTCAAAGCGCCCACTAGCAGCCACCACGCAGCTAATGTGCCGAGTAAAAAATGAAGCTCACGGCCTGCGTAAGCTGATATTCTCCAACTGGTACAAGCGTTTACCATGAGTTGAGTAATGTGTTATACCCCCTACCTTCAATTCAATGCAACCGAAACCCAAACGATAAATTCTATATTCAGGCAAGCTACCAACACAGCGCTCTGTCTGCCCAAAAGCACCTGTAACGAACGCCTGGTGGAGTTAGGTGTGCATAACGCCATACAAGAACCGAAGCACACCTACAGACACAATTCCTCCAATTAGCCAACACCCCTACCAGGAGAGATATACTTTCTAAACTCCTAATTAGCATTCCTGCTAATCATGACTCCATAAAAGCCCTTCCCATAGCAATTCATCAAACGCTACGCATTCGAGCGCTCCCACGTAACACGCGCCCGACCAAAACCGCGAGCGACGAAAAGCCAGAGCAGCAGCCCTTTATAAACGGTACGACGATGAACAGAACGCAAAATGGGTAGATGCTACATGTGATCAGCACGGAGCCACAGCGGTTGCTTGAACACTGATCATCCCTTCCTTAATAAAGGAACTACCCCCGTGAACAGACACAGAGGAAGCGGAAGTGATCACTATCGCGCTAGCGCTCGCAGCTCCGGTATTACCTACATCCTGAATGATTCTAAAACTTCACTGCTAAATTATGCTAGGGGCCAAGTTCACCCTTCCACCTGTCACATACTGACCTAGAATCCTCCCTTCTCCCGCAGCGCTGAGCTCATCTGGGTGCCCGCGCACTCGGAAAACCCCGGCTATAAGGCCGCAGATTCTATAGCTCGAGGGTTGAGAAACCGGGCACAGGCGGGCCTCCTGGGGTATTTCTCAAGGGAGCTTGCGTGTACCTTCGCTGACCAGTTCGCGAATGCTCGTGTCGAGAGGCAAATATACCCCCCCCCCCCCACTCTTCCCTCACTACCATGGAGCAACAGTTGTGGCGCCGTCTGCAAACACGCACCCTACCTACTCCACCCGTCCTGTCCCACGGCCGACCAATCCCACCTTTTTGCCCTCTGTGCAATGCGCCAAAAGCAAACCTCACCCGTATACTTCTGGCCTGCCCGGCTTCTCCCTCCGGCGGGCCGGTACCACCCCAAACCTGGGAGGACTGGGATATCTCACTAAGCTCCATGGACCCGGAAGGCAGAACATTGCCACCGGCCGTGCTACCAGCGTCAGGGATATATGTTAAACACGAACGTTTGAGTGCAGTGGGGTCGTGCGGGTTTAGAACCTCCAGGAGGTTCTAAATTCCTTGTTACAATAAAGTTTTTCCTTCTCCTCCTCCCAGAAAGGGTCATCGCTGAGAGATTCCTGCATCTGTTCAAGGTGGAATTCGCGTTTATGATGACATTTCAAATCGAAGTGTCGCAGGTGCGACACTTCTACTGGAGCCAATTTGTATATCCGGAAGCCTACCTTTTCTTGAGCACAGCCGCAACTCTGGGAAACTTTGCAAGTATCTTACATATATTTCTTGAAAGTATGACCAGCAAAAACCGCATCATAGAAATTTTTAACCTGTCCACAAACAACAAAAGCCTTTTAGTTCAATACGCCTCCAGTAGGTATTTGAAAATGCAACAAAGCGAATATTTTTGACCATGTTTTGCAACAAAGCGTTCTCGGCAGTGTGCTCCGTCCCTCATTTGCATCGTGGGTGATCGATGTGGCGGCGCTGTGAATGGCGTTCCGGTGAGGTCATCCGAGGTACTCGCTTTTGCCACATTACAGTTGAAACAGCGCTTGCATTTAGGTCATTTAAAGGATTTAAAAGGTCTTGCACGTGCAGTACACTCTTCGAAGGAACATTATTTTAATACAGCGCTGCCAACTTTCATTGTAGAGGAACCAAAAAGTTTTGGAATTATATAAGTGAAAAAAAGAAACCGGTGTCGGAAATTTTGGTTGATGGTTCTGTGGTTACCGATCACGGGGATATTGCTCACCAATTCAATGACTACTTTTACAGTGTGTTTTCTAAATCCGGTGCTTGTCCATCCAATGACGCAGTGTTTCACCACTGTGATGTAAATTTTATTTCATACCCTGGCGTAGTTTCTATGTTACTAAATTTAAAAACTAAATCATCATGTGGTCCCGACAACCTTCCTAACGTGTTTCCGAAGAGATATGCGGAATCTGTTGCAAAGTTTCTAGTTATTTTATTTTGTATTTCATTACTTCATGGGAAATTACCGAGCGACTGGAAGATAGCCAGGGTTGTGCCAATACACAAGAAAGGTGACCGCACATTATTACAAAATTATCGTCCAATATCACTTACATCATCATGTCGTAAACTAATCGAACATATTATTGCCAACCAGATTAATGAATTTTTAGATGCACACGCAGTCCTCTCTAATTTCCAGCACGGGTTTAGAAAATGATACTCAACAATTACCCAATTAGTGACAGTAATACATTCACTCGCTTCATGTCTCGATAGGAACGGGCAGATTGATGCAATATTTCTTGACTTCAGTAAAGCTTTCGATAGAGTTCCCCATGACAAACTAATTTTAAAACTCAGACGCATTGGACTCCCAGAAATTTTAATCATATGGATATCAAGCTATTTAACCAATCGCTACCAATTTGTAACAGTTAATGAGCAGCAATCAGGTTGCCTTCCGGTCGGCTCTGGCGTGCCCCAAGGAAGTGTGCTGGGGCCATTATTGTTCTTATTGTATATTAATGACATTGCTGCTGAACTTGATCCGAATGTCCAAATCAGGTTGTTTGCGGATGATTGTGTGCTTTTTCAAGAGATAACTTCAATTAACTACCAAATCCATCTTAACCCCTCTCTTGCTAAGATTTTTGAATGGTGTGAAACGTGGGACATGATACTTAACACAGATAAGACCGTCTTTCTTCGCTTCTCTCGCAAAAAAGCCCCGCTTTCTTTTAACTACAGGCTTGGTTCGTCACCTTTGCTGGAAGAGACTAAATATAAGTATTTGAGTGTCACACTAACTAATACTTTATCATGTAATATACATATAGATAACATCTGTTCTTCCGCATTCCGTAAACTGTACTTTTTAAGACATAAGCTAAGAAGTTCTCCCCCTAGCGTAATATTACTTGCTTACAATTCGCTAATTAGACCTAAACTTGACTATGCATGCGTTGTCTGGGACCCATTTAATAAACACAATATCACCCGCCTAGAAAAGGTACAGAGAACAGCTGTAAGGTTTATTTACTCTAAATTTTCCCCGTATGACTCACCCTCTGAATTAATGCACAGTAACGGTATACAATGTCTTGAACAACGAAGAAAAAATTTACGTTTGCATTTTTTTTTCTTGCTTTGGAATCAAGATCTAGCTATTAACCCTTCTCCGTACCTGTCGCTTTCAACGTCAAGGCATACACGCCACCATCATCCTAATTCCCTGACACCATATTTTGCGCGAACAGATTTATTCAAGTTTTCATTTTTCCCTCGCACGATAACCGACTGGAATGATTCCTTATTGCCTTTCGCCACACTTTGATGTTTTTTTTTTAACTTTGTTATTATTGTTTATTGTTTTGTTGTCATTTGACCCACCCTGCTTGGACCTGTACAAGGTTTGCAGTATTGAATAAAGAAGGAATGGCTTCATTTTTATACGTTTGCCCGCGCTCTGACCGAGTGCTCTCGTAAGACGGTGCTCTCCAGTTACTATACGTACTTTTAATTTAGATAGATAGATAGATAGATAGACAGACAGACAGACAGACAGACAGACAGACAGACAGACAGACAGACAGACAGACAGACAGACAGACAGACAGACAGACAGACAGACAGACAGACAGACAGACAGACAGACAGACAGACAGACAGACAGACAGACAGACAGACAGACAGACAGACAGACAGACAGACAGACAGACAGACAGACAGACAGACAGACAGACAGACAGACAGACAGACAGACAGACAGACAGACAGACAGACAGACAGACAGACAGACAGACAGACAGACAGACAGACAGACAGACAGACAGACAGACAGACAGACAGACAGACAGACAGACAGACAGACAGACAGACAGACAGACAGACAGACAGACAGACAGACAGACAGACAGACAGACAGACAGACAGACAGACAGACAGACAGACAGACAGACAGACAGACAGACAGACAGACAGACAGACAGACAGACAGACAGACAGACAGACAGACAGACAGACAGACAGACAGACAGACAGACAGACAGACAGACAGACAGACAGACAGACAGACAGACAGACAGACAGACAGACAGACAGACAGACAGACAGACAGACAGACAGACAGACAGACAGACAGACAGACAGACAGACAGACAGACAGACAGACAGACAGACAGACAGACAGACAGACAGACAGACAGACAGACAGACAGACAGACAGACAGACAGACAGACAGACAGACAGACAGACAGACAGACAGACAGACAGACAGACAGACAGACAGACAGACAGACAGACAGACAGACAGACAGACAGACAGACAGACAGACAGACAGACAGACAGACAGACAGACAGACAGACAGACAGACAGACAGACAGACAGACAGACAGACAGACAGACAGACAGACAGACAGACAGACAGACAGACAGACAGACAGACAGACAGACAGACAGACAGACAGACAGACAGACAGACAGACAGACAGACAGACAGACAGACAGACAGACAGACAGACAGACAGACAGACAGACAGACAGACAGACAGACAGACAGACAGACAGACAGACAGACAGACAGACAGACAGACAGACAGACAGACAGACAGACAGACAGACAGACAGACAGACAGACAGACAGACAGACAGACAGACAGACAGACAGATAGATAGATAGATAGATAGATAGATAGATAGATAGATAGATAGATAGATAGCAGGTAGAACATGTTCGAAATGTTGCCATATATGGAGTCCGCCGTCACCTTCTTCACAGTGTTTACTTTGTGTCAGTGGACGATCAGAAAAATGAACTGTATTTCCAAGGTATATTCATCAGTTTGGTAAGAAATGTAGGGTTGTCATTTGCGATTAGGGAAAAAAAGGAATAACGAAAAATACGACAAAATCTACGAATTCTTGTTGCGGACACTACGCAAAAGGTTCTCGACACTTTTTATTGTAAAATACATCCACAGGTGTATGTAACTCTGATCGAAACGAACATCAATGAGAGCAAAGTTCCGTACGCAATACTCGAAGTGCAAATGATTCACTATGACGCAAGTACTTCGCTAGGACCTGCATATATGCGCGCGCTCTTAAAGCGAAGCTTTCTCCGCGAATCATTCCTATATTTCCTGACTATGGCTGCGACTGGGCGCTTACTGCTGTTTTGCCCAACGGTGCAAACTCTAACAAAATTAACCACGCGCCCAATTGTGGGATGGAGTCATGCTGCACCAACTAAATGCTCAAACCATTATGCCAAAATCGGACGTATCGCGGCAACGCCAACTACCTCCGTGTGATGATCGCCGCGCCTATCCCGTACCGCATCACGTGTGCGCGAGAGCGCACGGGTGAGCGCCAGTTTCCTTTACGCCAAAGACGTTGGAATTGAAATGGGCAAACTCATAGCCCTTCATTACCCGGTGCACGAAAGCTTCGTTTCACATATTTCACAAGGAGTGCGTTAAATCCGCATAATCTTGTTACATCAAACCTGAGCTCTGCTTTACTTTCGACTATATCGGACCAGCGCTGCAACATGTGGCGCTGGTTTCAGACTTTCACGTTCGATGTGCCTCATTCGCCACACCAGAGGCTTATTGAAACGGCTCCACTGTATCTGTGGACTCATTTTTAGCAGTTGGAATATTTCACAAACTTTAAGTCCTTGCGGACACTTAACAATAAGCGGATCAATTTCTTTGCTATAACAGAGTCGTTTCAAACACTTTGGCGCATACGATGCATACTGTATGATCACGTTTAGGTTTTCAGGAATTTTTAAAACTGGCTCGTGGCAGATAACATCGTTCTTGTCTTTTAGCTGGATTATTCGAAGACGCGGACGTTACTAGACCGAGAAATGAAAACACCACGTTCAACTAATATAGATAATTATTTAGTTATTTCGTAATTATTATTGACTGCACATATTGCAGTTCACGAATTGCAGCCGGTGAGCTTAAGCAGTATGCACTTGAAAAGAATCTGCAGGATGACATCAATATGAATTTCGAGATAATATTTCCCAAATTGTGGCACGAAGTACGCTGGCATTCCGGTTACTTTTCTAGTTTGATGCATAAAAGAGCATTTCATAAAAAAGTTATGTGGAACAATGGTGCATTCTTGCAGCAAGTTTGCTGGCGCATACATCTCCAAACTGGTGTTATATTGGGAATGCATTCCAAATAAGCGTCGCAAACTCACCTCCTACAATTCGTAAATTGCAATAGGTGCCGTACAGCAATCAATTAAGAAGTTAATTAGGGATTTTTTTTTATTTAGTTGAACATGTCTTTCAATTTCTCGCGTATGTCGGGCCCTTCTACGTAATATAACTCAACGACTAAACTTATTTTAACCTATACAGATGATTTTTAAAGATTCCCTAAAACTTAAAAGCGCTCCGTCTGTATAACCCATGTTACCGACTCTACTGTGCAGGCTGTGGTCTGTAAAATGCGCGTTTTCATACACGGTACAAACCATTCAAAAACCATATTGTAACTACAGAATAGCGCTTCCCTGCAAAACACCTGCACCTTATTCTGTGGCTGCAGCGTTCCTTTCCGAGAGAATGAATTTGCCAAGTCGGAGCACCAGCTAATGTAGCTCGCTAATGTAGCCCTAGCTAATGTACCATCAACGTTAAAATGAGTGTTCTGTACATGAACCATTGAAAGGAAGGCCACGGGTCTGCTCAGGCGACCTATAATGAATCATTCAGTGATTGCAATTCTATGCGACATTGTGTACGACTCTGAAAAGCACGATGGAAAGCGCCAACTGTGCCATTTTTCTTTACGACGTAGCGTTTTAGTTTTCTTTATCTCTTCAGTAATTACCCGAAGAGAGACTCTTGTAGAAATAAACATGTGCTAGGATGCGCATAGTGCAGAGTCTCTGCTGCATGCAAACTTTGTCTCCCTTGCTGCCTACAGAGGATACTAGAAGATGTGCTAATTATCTCCCTAGGGAGAGCGACAATTTTTAGCAAGCTTGCACTAAATTTACTTTTGTGGGGACTAACACGACCTCGGGAAACATGCCACTATCGAAGATGACAGGTAAGCCGGAGAAATAATGTATGTCTTTTCCCTGATTAGCAAGAAAGGAAGGTGTTACACAGTAATATTAGAAGAAATATTTTTACATAAGAAGTAGAAATAAAAAGAGACGCTATCTTTAATTAAGAGAAAGAGAATGGGCACCGGATAAATTTTGTTTCTATCCTGCAACTCTGCCTTACAAAAATAGGTTTGACTTTTCGAAAAAAATGTATTGCTACAGCACATACGCGGCAGTCGTTTGACTTTTCGGTCACCGACTAGTCACCCCTGTCACCTACCTGTAGACTCGACCTTCCAGTAGACTACAGTCTGCAGAATGTCTACAGACACCATGTGGAATGCAGGTAGACTCATCTGTAATGTGCGTGCAGTGTGTGTGTATGTTTGTATTATTGTAGACATATGTGTATAAATTAACACACAGAGCCACCCGTTAACACACACACATATTATATTATATATATATATATATATATATATATATATATATTGAAAGGGGGTTTATTGCAGCTCGTACGAGGGATCGCAAGTAGCTCTTGATCGCGAGTCCTAGCCGTTCGCATCAGCAGCCCGAGCTCGGGTCTCGCGCCGCAGCGGTGGCAGTCCGCACAGCGCCACATGCATGTTACCCACTACAATTGCCCCCGCCGCGAAGAGGAGCCATCCTGGCGACCTAAGGTGATGACACGATAAGGGGGTCGTGGTACGGCTTCAGACGACTGACGTGAACCGTCTCGCGGCCACGGCGGCGTTTGTCCGAAGATGGCGTCACCGGTTCCACCACATAATTCACCGGCGATGTACACGCGACGATCCGGTACGGACCCTGATATTTTGGAGCAAGCTTTGGGCTAAGGCCTGGAGATTGGAAGGGCAGCTGAAGCCAGACGTGAGAGTCCACGGCGAAGGACTGTGTGGGCTGCCCGTTGTCGCGGCGATCTTTGTGGATACCTTGGGTATCCGACGTGAACAAGCGAGCCAGTTGGCGGCACTCTTCAGCATGGCGAGCAACTTCGGAAAGAGGGGTGAATTCAGAGGCATCCGGATGATATGGTAGCATGGTGTCGAGGGTAGTGGATGGTTCACGTCCATAAAGAAGGAAAAATGGGGAGAAGCCTGTGGTAGCCTGAACGGCGGTATTATACGCGTACGTCACAAAAGGGAGGACATTGTCCCAATTGGAATGATCAGACGCAACATACATGGTGAGCATGTCACCCAGAGTGCGGTTGAACCGTTCCGTGAGACCGTTAGTCTGTGGGTGATACGCCGTAGTGGTGCGGTGAATAGTGCGGCAAGTGGGGAGTAGCTCATTAATAACTTCGGACAAGAAGACACGGCCTCGGTCGCTGAGCAGTTCTCGCGGTGCGCCATGCCGTAAGATGAAATGCCGTAACATGAATGCGGCGACGTCGCGAGCAGCAGCCGAAGCAAGTGCGGCGGTTTCGGCATATCTTGTGAGGTGGTCTACTGCAACAATTATCCAACGATTTCCTTTAGCAGTGGATGGAAGAGGCCCATAGAGGTCAATGCCAATCCGATCAAAAGGACGTGCAGGACACGGCAAAGGTTGCAGAGGGCCAGTCGTATGAGGAGATGTCTTGCGTCGCTGACAGGCTACACATGACCGAATGTATTTGCGGACATAAGAATACATGCCGCGCCAGTAGTAGCGCTGACGGAGCCGCTCGTAGGTTTTCAGGACGCCAGCATGAGCTTGTTGGGGGTCGACGTGGAAATACGTGCATATGTCGGAGCGCAAATGGCGAGGGATGACTAGCAGCCATTTGCGACCGTCCGGCTGATAGTTTCGGCGGTACAAGATGGCGTCCCGTAGCACGAAATGGGTGGCTTGGCGACGAAGGGCTCGAGGGCATGTAGCCTTTGAAGAACTGTGAAGAATGTCAATGAGAGACACAATCCACGGGTCTTTCCTTTGTTCAGACGGCATGTCAGTAACAGCAAGTGTAGCAACCGGGCACTCTACGGGTGAGGGTGGCGTTTCGTCGGATCTCATGGGTGATCGGGAGAGTGCATCGGCATCAGAATGTTGGCGCCCGGATCGATAGATGACGCGAATGTCAAATTCTTGGAGCCGAAGAGCCCAACGTCCAAGACGGCCTGACGGGTCTTTCAGTGACGCAAGCCAGCAGAGCGCGTGGTGGTCTGTCACAACATCGAACGGATGGCCATACAAGTAAGGGCGAAATTTGTTTAACGCCCAAACTATAGCCAAACATTCTTTTTCTGTGACAGAATAATTGGTTTCTGCCTTCGTGAGGGCACGACTCGCATATGCAACCACATATTCCGGAAAGCCAGGCTTGCGTTGCGCAAGGACGGCTCCAAGACCAACGCCACTGGCGTCTGTATGAACTTCGGTCGGTGCAGTCGGGTCATAGTGGCGTAGAACAGGTGGTGAGGTAAGCAGACGACGCAAAGTGGTGAAGGCTTGGTCACATGCCGGAGTCCAATCGCGAAGGTCACCTGGGCCAGCCAGGAGCTTCGTCAGAGGAGCGATGATGCAGGCAAAATTGCGTACAAAGCGTCGAAAATACGAGCAAAGGCCGATAAAACTTCGGAGCTCTTTCAGTGTAGTCGGCCGCGGAAATTCTGCGACAGCACTAAGTTTGTCAGGGTCAGGAGGGACGCCGTCTTTGGAAACGACATGGCCAAGTATGGTCAGCTGTCGGGCGCCGAAGCGGCACTTTTTCAAGTTAAGTTGAAGGCCGGCGGTGGCAAAACAAGTAAGGACTTCGCGTAGACGAGAGAGGTGAGTGGTGAAATCAGGGGAGAAAACTACCACGTCGTCTAAATAACACAGGCACGTCTTCCATTTGAGGCCTCGCAGAATATTGTCCATCATTCTTTCGAATGTCGCGGGCGCATTGCAGAGGCCGAATGGCATTACTGTAAACTCATACAGGCCATCAGGCGTAATGAAAGCTGTTTTCGGGCGGTCGGATTCATCCACTGGCACTTGCCAATAGCCCGATCGCAAGTCCAAAGAAGAAAAGAATTCAGCACCATGTAGACAATCCAGGGCGTCATCTATGCGCGGTAGAGGATAGACATCTTTTCGTGTAATCTTGTTGAGGCGACGATAGTCCACACAGAAACGAATCGAGCCATTTTTTTTTCTTAACGAGTACTACGGGCGATGACCAAGGGCTGCACGATGGCTTGATAACACCACGGTCAAGCATGTCTTCAACTTGCTCGGTGATGACACGACGCTCGGTGGATGACACGCGGTACGGACGCTGGCGTAATGGTGCGTGATGTCCCGTATCAATGTGGTGAGAGACGGTACTTGTGCGGCCTAACGATGCTTGGTCCCAGTCAAAAGACGCGTGAAACTCATTTAAAAGAGTAATTAGCCGCTCACGTTGTGTCGGCTCGAGGTCATCGGCAATGGAGCGACAAAAAACATCCGGTGGGACTCGGTTAGATGGCACATGGGGCGTCAGTGCTGTTACGTTGGCAGTATCGACGTCGTCGGCCATGGGGAAATGCACAATAGCGTCAGCGTCCACAGACTCGATGGTACCAATAGTCTCGCCACAGTGCAAAGCCAAAGTGTACGAATTTGGGTTAGAAATCAGTATTTCTGCAGCACCATGGTGAACCGTGAGGAGGGCGAAAGGCAACAATATAGGCTGGCGGCGAATGAAGACGGCAGCGGGTGTAAACATGACCGTCGCTTCGGCAAGCGATGCACATGAAAGAGGGACAAATGCAGCACTGTGAGGAGGAAGGTCAGTATCTGAAGCTACACAGATCCTGCTAAGATCGTGAACTAGAAAGTCGCGAGATGGCAAATCGCACAGAACGGAGAACTGAACCTCAGCACGTGCACAGTCGATGACGGCATGATGGCGCGACAGAAAATCCCAACCGAGAATGACATCGTGGGAGCAACAAGTTAAGGCAAAGAAATCAATGGAATACAAAATGTCTCGAATCAGCACTCTGGCAGTGCACATAGCGACTGGCTGTACTTGTTGCGCACTGGCTGTTCTAAGCAATGGAATCGAAGGCTTCATGGTCACTTTCCGCAATGCACGACAAAGCTTCTCGCTAATCACGGATACAGCAGCACCTGTATCGACGAGCGCAAGGGATTTGATGCCATCAACGCACACTTCAATAACGTTAGCGGGGGAAAAACGAGGACTTTGATGTTCCGACGATGACGCAGTTCGTGCCTCAGGAACTGCGGAAATCAGTTTTCCGCCTCAGCAGTACTGGCACTGGGTCTACGACGCATGGGTGAGAGTGAGCGCCGACGAGGGGAAGGCGAGCGACGAGTGCCGTAGAGCTGTGACTGCGGTGCCGGTATGTCATCAGCAGCGTAGACTTCTGGTGGTGGTCGTGAAGGCATACGGAAAGGTCGGAAGTCGGAGCTGGGTCGTCGCGGGGTGCCCACGAAGGCCGGCAAGCGCCGGCGGCAGAAGCGCACTACATGACCCGGGGTACCGCAGGCATAGCATATTGGGCGGTTGTCAGCAGTGCGCCAAGGATTTGGACCCTGCTGCTGTGCACTGAAAAAGGGATCCGCCGGCTGGCGAGGCGAAGGCGGAGGAGAGAACACCGGCGGGCGAGGCGCTGAAGGCGGAGGAGAGAACCCCTGTAGACGAGGCGCCCGCGCAACGGCTTCAGCATACGTCAGAGGCGCGGCCACGGGAGCCGGCTGACACGGAGGTGGAAGAGCTTCGGTCACTTGCTCTTGAATTATCTGTCGGAGCGCTGGAGCCAAACATTGAGAAGGCTTCTCCGTGGTCGGCAAAATCGAGAGTTGTCGTGCGACCTCCTCGCGCACAAATTCTTTCATTTGCGTCAGCAAAGTTGTGTGGTTGTCGCCAATAATTAATGCTGCTAGCGAATCTTCCGTAGGCGGTGGGCGCCGAGCTAAGATGCGTTGTTTCCGTAGCTCGTCAAAACTTTGGCACAAATTGATAACTTCGGCCACGGTACGCGGATCCTTCGCTAACAACATCTGAAAGGCGTCCTCATCAATGCCTTTCATAATGTGTTTTATCTTGTCCTGTTCTGACATTGACGGATTCACGCGCTTACACAGGTCAATGACATCTTCGATGTAACTTGTGAAAGTTTCACCGTGATGTTGCGCACGCCCCCGTAAGCGTTGTTCTGCGCGAAGCTTGCGCACAGCGGGGCGCCCGAACACTTCAGCGAAACTTGTTTTGAATGTGCTCCATGTTGCGAAATCGTGTTCGTGGTTTCGGAACCAGAGGTTCGCGACGCCGGTTAAGTAAAACAACACGTTGTGCAACTTGGTGACGTCGTCCCACTTGTTATGTTGGCTCACCCGTTCGTAAGATGACAACCAATCCTCCACGTCATGATCATCGGTGCCGCTAAAGATGGCAGGATCACGCTGGCGCAACACACCGGAAACGATGACCGCCGGAGGCTGTGGTGCATGTTCCTGGGTGGTTTCGTCAGGCATGGTCGCAGCAGTCGGTAGCGTCCGGCTTCGGAGTTCCAGTTTCCGAGGTCTACCCCGCAGCTCCACCAAATGAAAGGGGGTTTATTGCAGCTCGTACGAGGGATCGCAAGTAGCTCTTGATCGCGAGTCCTAGCCGTTCGCATCAGCAGCCCGAGCTCGGGTCTCGCGCCGCAGCGGTGGCAGTCCGCACAGCGCCACATGCATGTTACCCACTACAATATATATATATATATATATATATATATATATATATATATATATATATATATATATATATATATGTATATATATATTCCGAAGCATGAGACATTCTATAATTACAGTTAAACAGGTTTGACGATTTATACCCCCCATGAGTCACCACCGGTCACCTACATGTCGACCTAGTCTGCGTATTGCCTGCTAACACCGAGTGGACGGCGAATAGCCACGCTTGTCTCTAATGTGCGTGCCCAATGTGTATATATATATATATATATATATATATATATATATATATATATATATATATATTCCGAAGCATGAGACATTTTATAATCACAGTTAAACAGTTTGACGATTGATACCCCCCATGAGTCACCACCGGTCACCTACATGTCGACCTAGTCTGCATATTGCCTGCTAACACCGTGTGGACGGCGAATAGCAAAGATTGTCTCTAATGTGCGTGCTCAATGTATATATATATATATATATATATATATATATATATATATATATATATATATTCTCAACCATGACACCCTCTATAATTACGGCTCAATCGGTTTGACCTTTCAGCCGCCCACAAGTCACTCACAAACACCCGCACGCACACGCACATGTGTGTGCGCGTGTGTCTGTGTGCGTATTCTGAAACATCATACATTTTATCATTACGGTCAGTTTTACCATTTGGACATTTCGAAAACTTGGCCACTGATTGCTACAAAGAGTAGACAATGGCAAATGCGTAAACAAATAAATTAATATTAATTGAAATAAGGGAATCGTCGCAGAGCTCAGTTAGCGAACACTTTGATGAAAATTGCCCTGAAATGTGTTGATGTTATCAAAAGCTCCACCTATCGGTTATTTCTTTTGTTATGAAGTATGCTAGCACAGGGGACTGTTTGATCTGAATTGGCGCAAAAATTCAAGCTGGGAAAGTTTGCTGTTACAGAGGCGCGTGAATGTGTCCTCTTCAGAGGTAACGGCTGCGCGAGGTGGCACCCGATTGCTGTGTCTGAACCACATCCAGATTTTAGCTTGTATGAAAATTCTTTTATTTATCAAATGTGTTCAGACAGCCTGTACATATTGTGTAGGGTGTCGTGCGTTTGTAAAGAGTTTGTGGTTTTACAGAGCAGCCGAGATTCCAACAACAGTGTTTCTTTTTAACTGAAAGAAATTGTTTTCTCTCCTGAAAAAGAGGGAGTCTCTTCTTTTTTAGTGCATCGCCCTTTGGTGCAGTGGTTTGTTCCACAACATAAAGAAATTAGGTTTTGGAATGTTTATCATGTGTTAAGAATTTTTCTGCATTGTACAATTCACATTTGACTTAGTACAGATGTGCGTTTGTGTGAAGCTTTTCATAGTAGATTCATGTTTGCTCCCGTTTCATTTAGATGTTAGATAACGGCTTCTGTTGTAACAGTCTGGTATTTTTTACAAGCAGATGCAGCTTCATGTAGCTGTTTGTAGGAGTTTTTTCACTATGTAACATGATCTTATGAAATCCCAAGTTTGCGGTTTCAGCAGGGTCTACAATAAACTGAACATTTCTTCTTGTATAGGGATGTCACGATTTTGTGAGCCAGGGGCATCTCTACACCACTTGGGAGCCTTCGGCACTCCTCCAGCCTGAAAAGCACGTCAATGCTTCTGATCTGCATGCTGCGACAAGGTGTGTACAAGACGGTCACTGCCACTTATAAGAGCTGTGGGTTTTGTTAGTATAACTCATACTTGGCAACTTTCCTGAATTTTCGTGAAGTTCACGATCACTGGCCTCTCAAGCTGACGGAACAATCCTATTTGATGGGACACGTTTGAAAACAAGTAGGATTTTTTAGTAGGTTGATGCTTAGGGAAACAAGGAGCGCTAGCAAGTCTTACCACACTGCCCAGCATTATATGCACTGTCATACGGGACACTAGATTCCAGTTCATCTCGTTTCCAGGTCATCTCGTTTGACTGAACAAAATTCAAGAAATCGGTCAAACTGCATGACCTTTGTGTTTTGCCAATATATGGCAAGACACTGTTCCTCATACCTCATACATCAGTTTAATTGCCTACACCCGACGGGAATCAATTTGGCACGTGGTAACTTAGAATGTGTAAAAGCGATAACTTATATCTGAAATTGTATCATCAACCAAGACACAAAACACAGTATGCTACCAGCTAACCTTAATTCTTAACCTCACCTATTCCTCCATTTCGAAAATATTTTGCTGTCTACTGCTAAATTTATTATACTCTTTCATGTTTTTGCGTTTATATCAACTGTATGACCCCCTTTTCCCATGTACACCGGCCCCCGCCCACTCCTGCCCACGTCACCCTCCTATTTGTTATTCCGGTTTCGGTTCCCTCCCTCTCATTTCTTTTTTTGTCTGTTTTTATTATATGTTTTTGAAACAATCTCACCAACACATGCCGAAGTCTCAGACGTCAGTATACCATTTTTGGCGCCTCAGTCACACAGGGTATCGCCATTTCTGTATACCGCAGTAACGACACCTACGTTGGGCTATTGGGGCTAACATCCCTTGATAGACTATGCCGCTGCCTTCCAGATACGCCATACATTGCCCCCCTCCCCCCAGACTGCTTGTCGCCATCTTAAGTACTTCAAAATTACTCGACACATTGCTGCTATGTTACTGAAGCCACGCTTACAATTCATAGCTTCTTTTTTTTGGGGGGGGAGGGAGGGTCCTTTGTGTTACTCGCGCACTGACCGCCTGACCGGCTCTTCTGATCCCACAACAACATGCCACCAATGACACCTCTGAATGCTCCCTAACCTCTCGCTTCTTCAACGCCCTCCCATGCCCCCTCCTTTTTTTATCTTGTTCTGTCTCCCCTCCTTTTGTTCCTCTTGGTGTCCCCGCGTTTTCTCTCTCTCCTTTTCTTTTTCTTTTCTCCCCGCCTTCCCACTCTCCCGCTCTTGTCCCCTCGTCTTGGGAACGACACTCACAGATCTGAAGTCTCTCCCTTTATAACCAACCGCCACCGACGACAAACGCACGTGACCTCACTGCAGTAGCCATTTAAACCTAACATGCCGAGGATGACGAGACCGCCTTTGACGAAGATAGGTCCCCCTTTCGAAACGTTGGCCAGCCTTTCTGAGGCACCTTATCCCTATTTACAAATTTTATATCACAGTGGGCTATTCCATCTGTCAGCGCCTTTCTTGATTTTGGTGTTCTTCATATTCTTTCAGGGTTGTACATTCCAGAATATGTCCCTAAAATTCACTTTCATTCTTTGACAGCATGTGCATGCAGTAAGTTGAAGTGCGCAGACCTCAAATCGAAGAGGAGCACAGGTTCCATGCTGCAGAAAATGGGGCTCAACAGCGACTCTTTTCAAGGAACTAAGTGACCAGTAAAGATTTTTACTCACTGCTTCATCGTTCGATGTTCTGTGAGAGGCACTGCGACACAGAAATTTAATGTAAACAAAAACACACAAAGGAAGTGCAACCTGTCTGCTGAGTTTGATGAACAAGAAGGAAGAATTTAAACCTATAGCTGCTATCACCAGCTCTAGGTTGCATGGGCCAGAAGAGCACAAAAAGATAATAGGAATGAATCAGAACTGACAAGGTGACCAACTTGAATCATGTCGAGGTGATATTTTAGAAATTATGTTTGATGATGAGTTGTGGCACACACGGCCACTCATCCAGGCTTCAGCAGCAGCCACAACTTTCCAGAATGTTCCCACATCTTTCGTCACTTTGCGCTTGCTTCTGAGCAGGGCTTCCGGGCTGTCAAAAGATTGTGAGCAACCCCATATTGTGCAGTGTGCATCCAATCTTTCCGTTGCATATACTAGGCTGAGAGCATATCTGTGATCCCTGAGCCAGTGATTCCAGCACCGGCCCGTTTGTCGAATGTAAGCCCAGGTGCATGTGAGCAGTACCTTGTAAATTACTCTCTCTTTTATGTGTCGTGCGCAAATTGTTCATGTAGGAAGAGGCAGTTGTTTACAAGATACTGCTCACCAGCAACTATGCTTACCTCAAATAAATGGACCGGTGCTTGAATTCGAACATGTATATGCCCTCGGCCTACTAACTGCACCTGACAACTTCGATCCGCACTGCACGAGATGCGGTTGTACACGGTCTTTTGAGAGGAAAGAATCTTTCTCAGAAATAACCGCAAAGTGACGAGAGAGATATGGGAATCATTTGTGTGGTTGCTGACGGTGCTGCAGCCTACATGAGTCAGCAGTCTGTGCCCCTACCTCATCAAGTGAGTCGTCTTTTCGGTTCTGATTCTTTCGGAGTTTCCTTTCTCGGCTTTTCTTATGTGTATGTAATTTTCAGTTGATACTATGAACTTTGTGTATACATCCTTCTTATTCATTAAACTGACTTGTGTGTTTTTGTTCCCCTAAATTTGTGTGTCACAGCGCAACAAACAATGAGGCTACACTAACCAGAACATTTTTAAGCTTTGCATGCCTTTCTTACTCACTACTTCATTCCTTGGAAGATATGTTATTCTATCAAATTAGGCGCACGGGAGAAATCACAGACAAATAAAGGGTGCAAAGAACACCATTGTATCTGTTACTTCATTGCAGCGGTGCATGTCACTTCTTGGTAGATGGGCTACACAAACCCTCTTGAATGTCTGCTTATATGCTGCATCCTGTGACCGCAATTTCGACAGACTTTCTGTAGAAGTGATGCATCCTGTGGCTGCACACTTTGAGCAGACATTCTGCAGAAAGGGTGTACCAACTGTCCGCTAGTAAGTGACACGGGGTGACAGAAAGTCTGTCACCTGTCTTCAGACATTCTGCATCACAGGTGACTCGTGGTCTGTAAAATTTTTGCATAAGTTTGCAACCGTTTTTGTAAGGGCTACGTATAGAAAAATAAAGAACGAGCGAGAAAGGAAGTGCCTATGATGGCGATGGTAGTGTACAGTGAACTCTGTAAAACGAAAATAATTACTATAATCGCCGCTTCTATGATGCTCTCTGTCGCTTCTAGAGCTCCGACAAAAGAACATTGGGTCTCTTTGTTAGACCTGTTCCTTTTATTTGTGCAGACATAACTGCGAGAATGTGGTACTGATTAACACCACAAACATTTTTGCTTCGTAATACTTGCTGCGAAACGATGAACGAGCTTTGTCAATATTAGGCGTTAGCGCATCTTCAACTACATGCCAAATAAGACCTGTCGTGAATTAAAAAGAAAACTTGGATGTATGTTCAATTTCTTGAGCGGGAAGATTTATTGGGGCCGATGGACCCGAAGGTTTCGAAATAGGTACTACAGAATGCCAACACGCAATGGATAAAAAGACAACATGGGGCGAAAATAAACATTCTAAAATATTACTTATCATTTAAGAATAATAAAGCAAGCGGGAATGAAAGTGCCAGAAAAGAGAGCTTGCCACCGGGGACACAATCTAATAATCCTCGTGGGACGCGGGCGATGCTGTACTTATGAGCTCTTATCCAGCACAAAGGAGACAGCTACTATGTAAACTGGTTGCACTAATTTTTTTCTTCGCTTTGTTTTTTCTTCCGCGTGTGGATTTGCGTGTGTGTGTGTGTGTGTGTGCGTGTGCGTGTGCGTGTGCGTGTGTGTGTGTGTGTGTGTGTGAGGGGGGAGGGCGCGGGAGGCTCCTTGTCCTTTCTTACAGGTACTACTGCTCTCTACTACTGCGTTGCTGACGTTCCTGAGGCCCACAGAACCACTGCCTTTGCTACTGCTGAATTGTGCACGTGTCTTGCTTGTTCTCTTCTGTCTAAATTTATCCTCTCAATACACTTCCTCTAGTGTAATGTAGCCAAGCAGCACTATCTGGGGTCATTCCTACTTTCCGGTACAGAATTGTTGCCTTTGTCCTCGCTTCAATGTAGGAGATACGCTGTTTGCTTTTTTTTTCCTGGTTTCTGGGCAGGCACATTACTTAGGTTTTATTTATGAGCGCGCTGACCTTTAAGCTGCCTTTATACATCTGCCCAGTGTCCCGACCATGCCGTTCTTTTCCCTTTCGTCGCACAACTTACCTTTTCCTTTCATCGGATATGACTATCCCGCATTATGGCTCTCCTTGTCTAAGCCTCCTGCCAGTGAACCCCTCGCTCCACCGGTAACGAATGCACGGCCAGCCAGTGGTCTCCACCATCTCGTTAATCACATTATCTGGCTCTCAGGGTATCTCCATTATGCTATATCCACCTTCCAGTGTTTTGTTGCTCCTCTTCTGCCTTCTCCTTCATATCTCGATATGTCTGTGTGGGCATGGAGTACACCTGTGCTGTTTTAGTTCTCGGGACACAGCAAAGCTCCAATACCATGTGTGACGCGCCTAAGCAGCGTGCTTTGCGGTCTGCTCTTCACAACTTGAAGGGCTTGTTACAAATTATACTTGCAAGTATCAATTAAATCTATCTGTAGAAAAACGAATACTAATCTCAACGAATTAAATTGCGAAAAAAAGGTAACACATGCTATTGAGAGTCGAATATTTCCCTGCTTAATTTTGAACATTCAGCCAATAAACAGAGGTAAGAAAGCAGCTGTTAAAACTCAAAACGTTGTAAAAGGGAATAACACAGCTTACATCTTGCCGTGAACCTGTTCCTTGAGAAATTGTTCTTTCTTCTGTGGTACTAAAGGTTAGTCTGGGTTCTATATATGACGACACTATTTAACATTTGGCGTACAAGAAAGTTTCTTGGTTTGTTACAACACTTTTTGGTGTTACAGACTTTGTTGCGTAAAATAAAACACACGTATTAAAACAATTATATAATCTTCCAGACCTTACGTGGGTCCTCAAGATGCTTTCGTTATTGCCAGCTCTGTGTTGAAACTATTCGCACTTGAAAGTTTACTTACAGCTCTGACTACTCATGAATATGTATATATGCGTGCCTATGCCTTCGACTTGATGGCATCGAAAGTTGGAAGGCAGCTGCGAAGCATTTAAAACGGCCTAATTTTATTGAGCAAGCCGTAGGGTTGCTTGTTGCAATTACTCATGCTCAAAAAAGCGGCGTCTATTTGAGTGGTACACGAAATATCATCCTCAGCAATGGCTCATACCACCTTCACTCTTTCCCTACGATGGAGAAAATAGGTGTTATTTTGTAGATTACGTCAGATAATTTCTTTTTCCTGAAGGAGATGTAGTGCACTCAATAGTTCATATAATACATAAACAAAATATCAGAATGAATGCACGTTTAACGCGTGAAAGTTTTATTAACTAGGTGTATGTCATAAAAAAATATTTACACGTGCACTTGCCTATATTTATCGAGCGACCACGTTTCGCCGCCTAACAAATGTTATCGCACAGCCTGGGACGCGCCTGCATGTATTCGAAGTTTCATGAATGTTATCGATGCTTCTATCCGCTGTTTGTTGCCGAACCTTGTGTTATCTGATTTCATCGCGTGACGCGAATGGCGTAGAACTTTGTGGAAGACGCGCGGGTCCCAGCCATTCACCCGGAACATTCGACGACTGCTGTATAAAAGCCGACGCGCTTGACCCGCTGATCACATTTTCGACGATTGCCGACCGCGTTCGCCGCTATCATTGTGCTATAAGGGTAGCCTGTTTTTGCGGGCACAGGTTCGCCCAATAAAAGTTAGTTTTGTCTTTCACAGTATTGTGACTGTGTTCTTCATCACCACCACATGACATCTGGTGGAAGTGCTTTTCGTTCATGTGCCGGACGCCCCCGACAAGCCGTGATCCAAGCCCGGACCGCAAAGAGAACACCAACGTAGTCCCTGACCATACAGCAAGCCGCCGTCTTCAACAGCTGCTCTCAGAGCACGAACTTCTACCTGAGAATACCAAGAAAATTGTGGCCAAGGCAACTCCAATGGCAATGGCAGCCCCAGCGTCCCCCCATCGTGCTGCAGCAGCCCAGGGAGCCTCCGACGTCCCGCAGTTCAACATTCGAGGACTCGGTAACCTGGCTTGAGACGTATGAGAGGTTCGCTGCATTTAACAGCTGGAACAGCGACGACAAACTGCGACATGTCTTCTTCGAATTGGAAGACGCTGCCAGGACGTGGTTCGAGAACCGCGAAGCCACCTTAATGACCTGGGACCTTTTCCGATTCGGCTTCCTGCAGACATTCACAAGCGTCGTACGCCAAGAAGGAGCCCAAGCATTACTGAAAACCCGAGTGCAGCTGCCTAATGAGACCACCACAATTTTTCCGGAAGAAATGAGCCGCCTATTCCGCCACGCCGACCCGGAAATGTCCTAGGAAAAGAAAGTCCGCCTGCTGATGCGTGGTGTAAAGGAGAAAGTTTTCGCCGGAATGGTACGGAGCGCACCGAAGACTTTCGACGAATTTCTTCGGGAGGCCACCAGCACCGAGAAGACACTGAAAATGTGGAACCGGCAATTCAACCGCCGCACTCACTCGACAAACTACGCCGGAGCTCAGTCACTGGCCACCGACGACCTGCGCGAGACCATCCGAGCGGTCGTGCGGGAGGAGCTACAAAAGCTGTTTCCTTCATCACAGCCTTAAGTACCTTCAATTGCCGGCGCCGTCCGTGAGGAGCTCCAACAACAACTCGGAATAGCCCCTGAATCGCCGCAGCCTCAGCCGCAGCAACCGCAGCCTACGCCGCTGTAGCCCAAAGTCAGGTGCCCCTCAGCGCCCACGGCAGGGCCCAGTGACGGCACAGTTCCATCGTTCGCGACCGCCCCCGCCGCCAGCACGCCAACCCGTTGTCCCACGCAGCATTGCAAGGAAGACTGATGTTTGGCGCGCCCCCGACCACCGTCCGCTTTGCCATCACTGCGGAAAAGCCGGGCACATCTACCGTCGATGCCGATACCAGGAGGTGATGGGACTCCGAGGGTTCGCCGTTAACGCGCGGCGACCACAGATTGGCGAACGAACTCGCGATATCGCTGACTACCTCACCGCCACTCAGGGGAGCCCTCGATGACCCTCCCGTTCGCCGTCACCTGTCGCCGCAGCGCCGACCATACACCGGCCCAGCCCGGGGCCGGTCAGTGAGCCCATATCCGGAAAACTAAAAGCAGCAAGCGATGGAGGACCTGTTGCTGTTCGTTGAACTGACGAAGATCCTCCTCCGTCAACGAAGACGACGAAGAGACAATCTCGACGAAATAATAACGACACGTCGCCGTCCCGATGAAGTCAGGAAGGCAAGACTACACCGACGGTAGACGACTTGACGACGCGACGTTCCAGCTTCAGTTCAACACGACGCAGCCGTGATCAGACACCAAGACCTAACTGCAACTCTAGACAAAGAACCACCGACCTTGACGTGCCTCTCGACGGCCATGCAGTTACCGCCTTAGTGGACACAGGGGCCGATTCCTCCGTAATGAGTGGACACATCGCCGCCCAGTTGAAGAAAGTTAAAACTGCATAGGAGGGCCCTCAAATTCGAACCGCTAGAGGACACCTCATTAAGCCGACTGGAATCTGCAGGGCAAGAATTACCGTTCATGGCCGGATTTACCCGGCCACCTTCGTTATCCTCCAACAATGTTCACGAGACATCATTCTCGGTTTGGACTTCCTGAACCAACACGGCGCAATCATAGGCCTGAAGTCAAAATTGATAACACTGTCGGAAGATCAAGCGATACCGCCAGAGAGCTCTCGTAGTCACCACGCCTTGAGTGTGCTCGAAGATCAAGTGAGCATCCCGCCGCGCTCCAGCATCATTATTTCCGTCGGCACCGAAACACCCACTGACGTAGAAGGCGTCATCGAGGGCGACCAACATCTACTGCTCGACCGTGAAATTTGCGTCTCAAGAGTGATCGCTCGACTCCACGGAGAGAAAGCGGAAGTTATGCTAACCAACTTCAGCCAAGAGTTCAAGCACATCAACTAGGGCACGACAATCGCGTACATCGAGAAAGTTGTGGAAACCGGCAACGCCTTTGTCCTCTCGGATTCTGCCGAATCTACCCCGATGAGCATAGTCCCCGAACCAGAATTCGACGTAAATCCAAGTCTTCCTAAGAGTAACAACAACAGATCAGAAGTCTTCTCTGACGATACAAAGACTGCTTTTCGACGTCATCGAGGATTCGACAAACACCAGTTGCAAAGCATCGCATAATAACCGAAGAGTGCGCTCAACCACTCCGCCAGAGCCCTTACCGAGTTTCGACGCGAGAACGTGACGCTATTAGGCAACAATTCGACGAAATGCTGCGCGACGACATCATCCAGCCGTCGAAAAGCCGTTGGGAATCTTCTGTAGTCGTGGTGAAGAAAAAGGACGGAACCCTACGCTTCTGCATCGATTATCGTCGACTGAACAGTATCACGGAGAGAGGACGTATTGGATCGGCTCTGCAACGCTAAATACTTCTCGTCGATGGACCTCAAGTATTGTTACTGGCAAATAGAAGTCGATGAGAGAGATCGCGAAAAGACCGCCTTCATCACGCCAGACGGCCTCTACGAGTTCAAGGTTATGTCATTCGGACTGTTCTCGGTGCCTGCAAAGTTCTAGCGCGTGATGGACATGGTGTTAGCAGGATTGAAGTGGCAGACGTGTCTTGAAAATTTGGATGACGTCGTTGTCTTCGCCGGAAATTTCAACGATCACCTTAGGCGGCTTGCGACAGTATTAGAGGCCATCAAGTCATCAGGGCTCACTCTGATGCCAGAAAAGTGCCGCTTCGCTTACGATGAGCTTCTATTCCTAGGCCACGTCATCAGCAAATCTGGAGTATGCCCCGCCTTGCAGAAGACAGCTGCCATCGCAATGTTCCCGCAGGCAATCGACAAAAACGCAGTGCGCAGATTCCTTGGCATGTGTGCCTACTATAGGCGCTTTTTCAAGAACTTTTCGCGCATCGCGGAGCCGCTAACACATCTAACCAAATGTGATGTCGAGTTCAAGTGGGAAAAGCCGCGACCAACGCATTTCAAGAACTCAATCGACGCATGCAGTCACCGCCGGTACTTGCACACTTCGACAAGGACGACGATACCTAAATCCACACTGACGCCAGTAGATTAGGCCTCGGTGCCGTCCTAGTCCAGATGAAAGACGGACTTGAACGGATGATATAGTATGCTGACCGGTCGCTGTCAAAAGCGGAAGGCAATTATTCTACGACTGAAAAGGAATGCCTTGCCATCATTTGGGCTACAGCAAAATTCCGCCCTTACCTCTATGGCAGCCCATTCAAAGTCATCAGCGACCATCACGCGTTGTGTTTGCTAGCTAACTTAAAGGACCCTTCAGGACGGCTGGCGCTGTGGAGCCTCAGACTGCAAGAATATGACGTCACCGTAATATACAAGTCTGGAAGAAAAACTCTGATGCCAACTGCTTATCACGCGCCCCCATCGATCCCCCGCCGCAAGACGACGACGACGACGACGACTTCACTAAACATGAACGAGCATACCCGGAGCTAAAAGGCCTCGCCGAGTATTTGGGAGGGAACACCGACGCTGTCCCTAGGGCATTTAAGCGCCGGTTTTTTTCCTTCACGCAACAGAACCTGCTCGTGAAGAACTTCTCACGAGTCCGCGCCAGCTATCTTCTTCCTCTACCGTCAGCGCTCCGTCCAGAAGTACTGCACGCCTTACACGACGATCCAACCGCTGGGCACCTCGGATTCTCCCGGGCGCTGTCGAGGATACAGGAAAGGTATTAATGGCTGTGTCTGACCGCCGACGTCACCCGTTACGTCAAGACATGCCGAGACTGTCAGCGATGCAAGACACCACCGACAAGGCCAGCAGGATTACTACAGCCGATCGAACCTCTTCGCCAACCATTCCAGCAGATTGAGATGTATTTGTTGGGGCCGTTTCCGACGTCAACATCCGAGAATAAGTGGATCGTCGTGGCGACAGACCATCTCATCCGCTTCGCTGAAACTAAAGCTCTACCAAAAAGCAACGCAGCCGAAGTGGCGAAATTTTTCGTCCAGAACATCCTGCTGCGACATGGTGCCCCAGAAGTCCTCATCACCGACAGAGGAACGGCTTTTACAGCAGAGCTCACCCAAGCCATTCTGCAGTACAGCCAGACAAGTCACAGGAGGACAACTGCCTACCATCGGGAAACGAGTGGTCTCACGACGCGCCTGTACAAGACTCTCGCCGACGTGCTAGCAATGTACGTCGACGTCGATCACAAGACGTGGGGCGCGCTCCTGCCGTATGTACCCTTCGCTTACAACACGGCGGTGCAAGAAACAACACAGATCACGCCGTTCAAGTTGGTTTACGGCGGGAAACCGACGACGACGCTCGACGCCATGCTGCCGCACGTCACTGACGAGGAGAATCTTGACGTCGCTACCTATCTCCAGCGCTCTGAAGAAGCCCGACAGCTCGCCCGCCTACGGATCAAGAACCAGCAGCGTACCGACAGCCGACACTACAAACTCCGACGACGCTTCGCCGAGTTCCAGCCCGGCAACCGTGTTTCGGTATGGACCCTGATACGCCGTCGAGGACTGAGTGAGAAACTATTGCGACGCTATTTCGGACCCTAGAAGGTCATCCGACTTTTCGCGCACTGGACTATGAAGTCATGCCAGACGGCATTTGGCATTCACAATGGCGCTGCGCACGCTCCGAAGTGGTCCACGTGGTGCGTCTTAAACCCTTTTACGGACGCTTACGAACTTCCTTATTTTGTTGTTTTCTTTGCTACGAGTGCTTCTTTATTACTTTCGTTTGTTTGCAGCATGGCGTCGATGCTATTTAAGAAGGGGTGATTGACACGTACACTTGTCTATCTTTATGGGGCGACCACGTTTCGCCGCCCAACAAATCTTATCGCACAGCGCGGGACGCGCCTGCATGTATCGGAAGCTTCTGGAATGTTATCGATGCTTCTATCCGCTTTCTATTGTCGCCGAACCTTCTGTTATCAGATTTCATCGCGTGACGCGAATGGTGTAGAACTTTGTGGAAGGCACGCGGGTCCCAGCAATAATTCTGGAAGATTCGACGACTGCTGTATAAAAGCCGACGCGCTTGACCCGCTGATCACATTTTCGACGATCGCCGACCGTGTTCGCCGCTATCGTTGTGCTATAAGTGTAGCCTGTTCTTGTGGGCACAGGTTCGCCCAATAAAACGTTAATTTTGACTTTCACAGTATTGCTACTGTGTTCTTCAACGTTACCACTACGTGACAATATAAATTGCCATACTCATGATAGTGGTATAAAATTCAAGAATGTTTGTTAAGTTCTATTTAAGCTCTATTTGTACTTGTATCTACTTATACTTAAATGCAGTGCCATCTAATAGGCACTATCTCTGAGAAAATCAAGATTTCTCATTGAACCGGTAATTTATTACAATAATTAAAGTGCAAGCACTACAGTTTGGCGTGCCGGGCTGCGGCCACCGATGTTCCGGGCTCGCTTGAATTGTCGTCGCTCTCAATATGCAAGTCCGACGAAAAGGCAGCACCCTCAGACTGGCTGCTGCTCAATCCATTGGGAAAATCAGCTTCAGCGCAGCGGAATCGCCAGAATAGCGATTTTTTTAACAGCGCGCCGTTTCCAGAGGCGGCCATTTTTGCTATTTACTTTGACAATCTTGAAACTTCGGAGCGCGTCCGAAAATTTACGCCTCGTGAGAAAAACGCGGACTCCTTAGAAAACAAGAATATAGTTCGCCTCCTTCCCGTCCGATAGCGCATTGTGTCCGTGAGCGGTGCGGAAAGTCGAAACCGGCATTTCAATTCATCCTTACCGGATTAACGATAGCAATGGGCGCTTTGCGGAAAGAGTTAAGGCAGAGGCTACAAGTGCTCGGCAAGGTGAAGCAAACAGTGCATACATCCATTGAAAATAAGCGCCCAACGCACCGAAGATCATACGTTTCAGTAAAGAACAAGCTCAAAACAAGCATCTGAACCTTCAATGAAGCCTTGCATACTCCACTCGGAAGAAGGCTATACGGCTGACGATGCTCGCCAAGCGAGAAACGATGTGCGTCGTGCGAAGCGGCCGGAGCAAGGCCGTCGCCCGCGAGTGGTGCTTTGCCCTGCTGAGAGGACGCAACATAGAGTCGAAGAGAAACGTCGTTGGCGCGAGTCTCATTCACTATACGAGCGCGCCAAGCTGCAGCTGAGCGTCGAAAACGAGCCCAAGAAGCCCCAACTGCAAAAGCAGGAGCGCGACGGGGCGAGACGGCAGCGTAGAGAAGAGGACGATGCTCGTAGACGACGGCTTGCCACACGTGCGCTTCACACAGTAGCCCGTTATGTCTAGCAAGATGTCTGACCCCCTCCGATCGCATAACTTAATGTATTACAAAGTCTGGAGCAGGTCATTGCCTTCGCGTGTTACAGGAGTGTAACACGCTGCCGAAATTCTAATTTTTCTCTTACTAACAACCTCTGCGATCCCAAGCTCTCTTGCTGGCTTGGAAGAGAAAATATGTGGTGAGCCCGCACTTAAAGCTACATCCTACGTGAAGTCTGTGGTTTTTGAATGGATCATTCACCACCATAGCCGTGAGAAGCGGTACCTAACACGCACAGGAGTTCAAAGTGAACAAAAGTGTTAACTGTACAGGTTATCGACACAAGTAAGATACGTATGCAGTATTAGTAGAGGGAAGTAAGGAAGATGTTGATAGAACGGCATCTGTTGAATCCTTAGCCTACATGGTACACATGCGTGCGCGATCTTGAAAATAATATTTTGCCGCTAAAACATACTGAAGGCATTTACGGAGCTACTTAGCTGCCGCTACCGAATTATCTTTTTTTTTTCGGTTGACAACTGTGTGGCAAAACACGAAACGCTTGTGGAATCACGCAAGAATGGGGTGGTTTGTCGTCGGCGAATTAGACAATTGTTTTGCAGATTTTTCGTAATTCTTGAAAGAAGATAATGTGTGGAATGTAAAGTGCTGTGATCTAGGGCTCTTAGCTAACGAAGATTCTCGAATTCACAGGAGTACAAATTACTTTTTCACAACGAAAAAATTCATTGGGACATATATGTCCCAGTGTACGATGACGGACTCCTAGATGCGAATTTTCGGCGTTCGCTTCCGCGTGCAACTTTTCTGTTCTAATATCTCTTTGAAATAAATAAATTCGTATAATTTGTGGCTTTACCTGTCGCCTGGTTTATTTTAGATGAAAGCTTTTGTGGTTATATATTATGGCAGGAAAGAGACGCAAATTCGTCGTACTAGAAGAAAAGATTTTATGAGATTCTGTCTTATGACAACGGCAATGAGTCTGTTTCGCTGCTTGACAGAGATAGTTTGACAGTGTTGATGGGGAACTCGACTCAGAACACCCAGAGAAGCAGGAATATTCAAAGCCACAAAAAATGAAAGCTAGAAGGCGTATCAGACTAAAGTCTCGCAATTTCTGCTCCCAAAAAACTACGTATTTAGTCAAAGGGCCATTCAATGGTAGAAGACATAAAAAACAACGAACAATAGCTCAGTTCCGCATGCCCAACGCAGGGAGGTAAAGTGTATTTCCCAGTGCCAATAACCGGCGGATCTTATACCACTAAAGATATATTCTCTTATGAAGTTGGAGAGCTTCGTAAAAACGCTTGTAAAGCTAAGAATTCGGTATGCTGAACAAAACTGGAACACCTTCATAAAATCGGCAGAAGAAATTAGGTTCTGTTTAGTGGTCCACCTCCTGACGAGCTATTACGTCCTGTCAGCTCCGATGTGACTTAGGAAGTAGGTTGAATGTCAAGAAAGTTACAGTGACATTTTATTTTATGAACATGGGTTAGGAGCAAGCGTATGGACGCTGCAAACAGGCACAGCGAGCACCGCGGCGTCGCAGCACAAATGGAAAGGGCGCGAACGCACTGATTCTTTTCTCTATCTTCAGACGCTTTCCTCCTCCGACGCTCGCTTCCCTTGCAGCTTAATACATATTCTCACCAATCTGACAGACAAACCATCTACGCTTACGGAAAAAAAAGAATACTACTATCGAGTGGTCTTTGAATTTGTGGACATTGGAGTAAATATTGTTTGCATTATGTACGTCAAACTGCAAGCTCACGAGCCCAATGTGCCAGCTCTGGCCTAGCTGCGGTTCTGCGAAGCAATCGGGCAAGTTCATAAAGGAATTTTTTTTTTAGCTGAGACGAGAGCGCAAGATTTGAGCAGATATACAAGACAATAAGAATGTGCGCAAGGAAAGAAGCTCCCCTGCAGTAAATTAGAAAAGCTCCTTCTCGAGAAAAATGCACGAATTGTAATTCGTGCAGTTCTCCGATAAATCCATATCGTGCAGACGAAATGGACTTGTGCACTAGGTGGACTCTCACAGAATATCTCTTCAGGACAATGTCATCTGCAAACCTACATTCGCTAAGATATTCGCCGAGGAGGGGAGCTGTATTAGTAACTTATCCTTCTACAAAACAAAAACGCCGCTGTTACCGAATTTCCGTCCCTATCATCAATTTTCTCTATTTCTTTTTTTACTGCTCGTTTTCCTTTTTCACCTCTGAGTAACTGGTTAGAACTTCCATTGAGACCAACCTCATGGCTTTGCTGCCATGAGTCTCTCTCCACTTCTACCGTGAAAGGAGGCTTGGTGAGCCAGAAAAGAACGCAGGCCCGAAAGATGGGTAGTGACGCGCCGTTGAGTTGGTGCACCAGCTCGTCATGACGTCATCAATTTCGACGGTGTCTGCTTGGGTTTTGCTAACGTTTTGAAGGTAAAGATGGAGAACGTAGTGTTTTTACTTTGCCAGACGCTGAACTTAGCCAGTTTGAAAAATTTTTACTAGCTACACTAATAAAAATAGAAAAAAAGATATTGTTCGAAGTCCCTGGCGTCACATTGAGGTATACGGCCTGGAGTTTCGGCACGAAGTATATACAGGCGAAGAGACGGGAGTTTCGACCCTCATGTTCTTTCTGTATGCTTGACTAATTGTACAAAATTGCCGAAAGCAGAATTTAGAACTTTTTTCCATGACTTTACGCTGATATAGTGTCTTTTTTTTTTAGTGTTCCAGACTAAACTGTCCTGCCGCCTGATTACAGCGATTGGCATTCGCGGAATACTTTCCGCACTTTGTGGTATTTATGCTTCTATGTCTCAAACTATTTCCGCGCAAACTTGGCTGACTGGGTAATCCATAGACTAACGGCTTTTGTAATCGGGTTATAAATGAAGCTTTAGACTAACTTAGGTCACTCAGTGCGTTACACTGCGCACATACTGCGGACAGGAATAATTGGAGATCGCAGGGAGGGGCCTTCGTCCTGCAGTGGACATAAATTAGGTTGATGAAGATGAAGAACCTGCTGCTGCTGCTGCTGCCGATGATGATGAGGAGGAATGACGAAGCAACATCCTAAGAATACACGGGGAAGGCGGGAGATAAACATCCAAGACAGGGACAAAAAGGAGAACAAGGTGATAGCAGGAGTCAACGTTTCGACAAGTGGAGTTATCTTCTTCAAAGCGACATATGCTTTCCTCGCCATAGTATATATAGGTGGGTTTCCTCTAAAAAGGAGAGGGCATAAGGAGGGTGGGTGCGGCAACGAGCGAAGGTGTCTTAGCGGCGAGGGTGTGGAATTCAGAGTAAAGGAGTGCTGTGTACAAGGCCAGGCACACGGCAGTCTTTCAATCACGTGTCAACGCCCTTGTGTCAACCGGCGTGTCAACGACGTGCGCAGCAGCCCTCTATTACCTGTTTCGCTGGTGGTCGTAGGCTATCGTTTCTCTGACAGAGATAATAGAAGGAGCGGTAGAAACAGGTGCTCATGAAAAAAAATTAAAGAAAAGGAAATACTGAAATAGAATAAATAAACAAATAAAAGGAAAAAAGGAAACAAGAAGGAGAAGAAAGAAAAAACAGCTAAGGAACCAAACTAAGTATTGTTGCCTAGAGCTTGCAATTCAGCATAGCGAATACATTCTAAAGCTCCCTTTGAAACGTTTATGCCTATTCGTTGCAATGTCTTCAACTTATGGATAGCATAAGATTCTGTGTATTTTCTTCCTCGTTCAGAACGGAAATTCAACTCTAAGATTTAGAGTTTAAGTTCATCAAAGTTATGACCTGCTAGGTTGAAATGCTCGGTGACGGCTTTAGGAAGCTTTTTAGCTGTGTCCGCGCGATGAACGTTTAATTTGACGTTCATTGATTGTCCCGTTTCACCGATATGTTGTTTATGTTGCGATGGGCGGAATCAAACCCGCATCCTCGATATACAGTCTTGTCTAAATGTGTATTCGGACTCGCGTGTACTTGGCGGTGGCACCGCCAGATGGCGAAGCATGTCCAAAAGGCGACTGGAAGATTGGTGGAAGAAATGTAGGGAAACGACAAAAATCGGAGACGTACAAAAGCAAAGTTTGGAATAGGGGGTCAGAAAATTTGCTTGTGGGAGTTGATTGTGTTTTTTTTTCTTTTTTAACCTAGGTAGTTCATTACGCAGTATAATGGGAAGAGCTTGGTGGCCCTACCCACCGCGCCGTTCGAAAGAGAGCGCTCGAAACATCCATCCATCCATAGAACTCGTAAGCGAGGGGCCCGATCCATACACGCTCCATGAACGGCACACACATGACGCGTTTTAGGCGGTGACAATATGGTGTGCCGCTACATTCCTTCAATTCTAATGGCATTAACATTAACGATCATCGTGAGATCGCTTTCCAGCTGTAAGCTGGAAAACTTAAGGCGACTGCCACGATCATTCATTTCATGCCCAAAGGAATTGCGTGTGGCTACGTTACACTCAACTAGACACTAATGTCAGAAATAGAGAGGGAATAAACCGGACAAATTCGAGTATCTGTTATCCTGAAGCCTGGCATACCGAGAGCCTTGGAAGTTACAATGCTTCTCGGCATGTGTTTGTTCTTTAATTCAATCATTTTCCAACCATCTAGCCATTCAACCTTTGCCTCATACCATTTAGTAGAAGTAGGACATGACTATTAATTCTAATTCTTGAATTTTGTTTGCATTTGTTACTTGATATTTCATTCTGGCGTGTCTTGAGGGATAAAACCGGACTTCAACAGGAAGGACATTTCGTTTCTTCAGCAATGCACGAGTTTGCTATAGTTAGTGTTTCGAGAAGTACTGTAGATCAGAGTATAACAATGGACGAGGAACAATCAACAAGAAGCATTTTAAATTTAAGCACACTAGAAACCGCCTGTGTTCCGAAATACATATCTTGCGTTCTATCGTTCTGTTCGGAAGCCTAAGTTTGTGGGTTTCTATTTGTTGTAACACTGAAATTATTTGTATGCAAATGTTGTAAACCTCCAAGACCAATCGAATATTAAAGACTAACTATTCCTGTTAGTATTCAAATATAATTAAATTATTCCGTATTTTTGAATATTTAATACTGACCAAATATTTCGCACCAACCGAATCGTAAGATCTTGTTACCGTTCTCCGTCTGCTATACAAGGTATCGCAAATAACCAGAAGTGAAGCAACTACAAAATAATCAGAAGGAATGCAGAAACAAGTGAATATTGGTTTCGAGGTGGAAGCCCACATGACAACCAGCCAGTTTTGCGTTTAGTCTCAAATTTATTTCATTTGGTAGTCTAGTGAAGAGCTGTTTTTATCTTTTCGTTACGACCAGTGATGTTTTCAATGCGATTGTCCTTTTCACGAGTGTTTATGGCAAACAAGCTCATCATCAGGAAAGTTTCCAGCAAATTCTGATTGGTGTTGGGCAGCAATTTATTTATCGTTTTCGTAAAAGTATATTCCGCACAGCAGTTGCTGATATTTAGCAAGATTGTTTGCAGCTAGGTTATAATGAAGTTTAGATGCTAATGGTGCAGTTAAAACAATTTGTAATCTTTAAAACTTATTTTTGGCCCTCTACATCCAACGTTTTTGGATCAGCCATTTAAGGTGCGGTGCGTAGCTACACAGAAATAACTGTTCCGGCTGTAAATACGTTCATGCGTCTGGCTATAGCTATTCTCTATAACATTCAATATTCGGTACTTACTATTTGTGTTCGCTTCGTATTGGAGAATTCTGATATTCGTTAACCTCAATAAGAAGTTCATTTGATAATGTGTGACCAACTCGATCACGACACCGGTGGCCGCATCTCGGTGAGGCCGAATTAAAGAAACGCTCGTGTATTGAGATTCGTTGGCCCGGGAAGGAACTGCCACTGGTAAAAATTATTCCATAATTTCCAGCTGTTGCATGTCCTTAAACGTATATTGTCGCTTTAATGCGTAAAACCTTAGGCTGTCATTTGGATGTGCTCTTTGTCATATGCGCAACGGCTTCCACCACTTCTTTGTTTTCATTTGCTAACTTGTATTGCGAAAATGTTAGCGGTTCGTTCATTCGCTAACCTGCAGTAACATGCAAGCGCGCCTACCAATCATTCGCTTACCATGTGCAGTCTCAAGGCTTTCCTTGAACATTTTATTACATCGTTCTTTTTAATAATTGCTGCATCGCGTGAGCTGCCATGACCATAACTGCACTAAAAAGACAAGTTGATCGAAAGTATACTATAAATACACGAAGAAAACTCTCTTCCATAGACCGCATTACACCGTTACTTTAAATCTCTGCCGTTCATAATTTAGCTAATTCTTCTGGCAATACCAAGAACTGCAGTGAATACGCGGTAACTTTGGGAATAGAGGTTTGCAAACCCTCGAGAGCCTGCACATGTGGAGCGGATAAATAGAACGAGAAACACAATACAAACCATTCATAGACATAGCGCTTCGCGAAATAGTTAATATTGGTTTTCGTGACTCTGCTTCTTTTTTCTTTTTCTAATATTCTGTCCGGGAATTTTCGCACGCGCAGAGAAGACTAATCAACGTGTTCGTCTTCTTTTTGATTTCACGCCTCTAATAGAATTATGTAGCTGGAACTTTTGTCTGATTCTGTCTATTGCTCCCGTTATTCCCGTATGCAGGGTGTTTTACAAAATGGAAATAGTATTGAAAATATAAAGGTTCACCTCACCTGTACAAACTAGACGAACCATATTTAATGTGAAATTTTCAAATGTGAATTGTTTATTAATTCTAGAGTGGGCATGGACACATAATCATGAAGGGTGTCTTCCTATTTGTGCACTTTCTAGACGTCGTCATGGGTTGTGGTTGGAATCCCACAGCCCGCATCATTGTCTTCAGCAGCATTTATTCACGACCGCATCTTCTAGTGGCACCAACGGGATACAAGCACACTCACCGATCGGCAAACAGCCTTGCTTTGCCACTTGGAGCGCGCCTGACGCTTTCCCGGAATACTGTCAGCGGCGCCGTCTAGGCACAGTGACGTCTACAGTGCTGATATTGCTAAGCCTACAAGCCCATTTCACCAGTGTCGTCACCAGTGGGCATTAAAACATGAGCAGGATCATAGCCTCACACCGCATCCTCCTGTTTGCGCAGGCAGGTCGTTTTTTCTATGCTGCCTACCACATGTTTCAGGTCTGATGAACGCTCTGTAATTGCAATTCTATGCCCATAGTCAGCGTTTCATCCTTTTTTCAACTTATTCTTGTTGATGAGTAGCCACATAGGTTAAAACCCTGGTCCCGATGATAGGGTTACGGCCGAACTCCTTAAAACCGTAAAACAAACGCGCGTTGTATTCGCATTAAAACAAGCTAATACAATATATATCTATATGTATTTGAAGGAACAAAGAGGCACACTTACAAAATCTGCATGTTTAATGGTTTAATGGTTCGGACGTGGCACAACCTTCCTCAGAATAAACACAGATACAAGGGCGCAGCTGCTTTCATGGACATGCGCAGGCGGGCATAGTCAGCAGCACATGTACATTCTACACTTACAAATAATAAACAGAAGTACAACAGCAAGCATAACTTTGTACGCTAAATGCTATGCATGAAACTCATTATGGTGTCACGATGGTTGCACATGAAGTTACAGAAATATATCCACTGCGACATGACAAAACTTGGACCAAGTAGATTTGGCCTGCTTTATCAAGCCTATAAAAGGACGTGCACACCTAGATATGACAGAAAGGCACGACACTTTTGCTACCCCCTGGTTGATACCGGATGACACATTGTTAAATATACCATTGAGGAAAGATTCTCGTATTTTCCGATCGTGGTGCGATTTGAAGTCTTATTGTATTACTGTTACATTGATACTGTCAAACATATGACCTGGCAGTCGAACATTTTTAGACAGTGGCAGCTGAGGCAAGCTGTTCACGTGTGCTTTGTGGTTAGATCGGATACGAAAACATGTTTCGGTCTGACCGGTACACTGCATATGACAACCTAAACATTCAAGCAGATAGATTATGATAGTACTGACTCAAGTGAAGTCGACTGTGCTTTTAACTGAAAATTTTCATGCTGTGCCTCTAGCAGCTTTTGATATGGTCATATTGCCACGGTGCCACGAAAGGAAGAAAGAGGACAATCACCAACAAGACGAAAGAGACGACTTAGTGGAGCTAACCTAAATTTCGGCCATACTGGTTGTACCGACCATATCTCCTGCAGAGTAAAAGCGGTCCCATTTAACCTTATATCTCTGCCGTTCTATTTTTGGGGGAGGTGCGGGTTATTGCACAAGACGGAACTCCGCAGCGGGCTTGTTCTTGGTCGTCCTACCATGCTGACAGACGACCAGGCCGCTGGGGCAAGCACGGCATCAGCACCCGGCGCACCCGGACGGTCAGCATCCGCGACACCGCAGCCGTCAGTCATCTTGACCCATCCACGCGACCGCGGCACGTTCTCTGGTAATGGCACGAACAAAGTCGACATCGAAGAATGGCTTGCCACATACAAACGCGTCGCTGCACGCATCTGATGGGACCCGACAGCGATGCTCACAAATCTTCTCTTCCATCTCCAGGGACCAGCACGCATCTGGTATGACACACACGAAAAAGAGTTGAGCAGCTGGGAAGAGTGTAAGCGAAAACTTCGTGACCTCGATGGCAAACTCGCTGGTCGCAAGTGTGCTGCTATGAAAAACCTATCCTGCCGGGCTCATGCAGACACCGAGTCGTACGTTGCGTACATCCTTGATGTCCTAGCTCTTTGCCGCCGCGTCGATGCGAGTATGCGCGAGGCTGACAAAGTGAGGCACATTCTGAAAGGCATCGCCGAGGATGCGTTTAACTTGCTTGTTTTTAAAGACTGGTCGACAGAAGCCGAAATTATCCACGGGTGCATACGTTTCGAATACGCAAAGAGCCGTCGCATTGCCGAACAGTTCGTGCAGCTTCCCAACACCGCCACTACGTCGTCGTGCGATGACGCTCATTCTGCCCTTGAAACGTCCACTTCAGATAGCGTCTTCCAAATTGTGCGGCGCGAAATTGAGGCTGCGTCGCTATCTTCTTTCGCGCGCCCTTCTAAGGATACGCAATCGCCGATCTCACTCATCCACACAGTTGACCGCGAAGAACTGGCCAACGCAGCAATTCAACCCGTGTACTCAATAACACGCCCTCTGGTTAGCCCTTCCCCACTTCATCGACCTCCAGTGACGCTTCGACGCAACCGTGATCCGGCCCAATAACGAACTCCAAACGACAAGCCCATATGCTTCCATTGTAGTGGCGTGGGGCAGATTTCTCGCGCTTTCCGTTAGCGCCAGCCCTAGTTTTCATGCTCCACGTTCTGCTAACGCCACAATGACAACCAGCATCAGCTAATTTATGCTTCCAATGAGCCACCATACCATGACCGCGACCCTTCTGCGTCCATCAGATGCTCGAGCCATTCGCCGTCACCGCAAGATCGTCGGTCTCGCTTGCCCCTGCCTAGTCGCTTTTCCTGGCCTCACCCTTCTGTACGCTCATCCCCGCAAAATTGACGGATGCAGCTCCCGGAGGTGACGCTGCATTGAATTCCCGACCTGCAAATCCTCTCCTTATCTTGCCGACAGATCAGAACCTAATCGCCGTGGAAGTTGGAGCCCTACCTGGCAATGCCTTGATCGACACCGGCGCAAACGTCTCGTGCATGAGATCTGATCTCTGGAAGCGGCTCAAGAAAGTGCTCCCTCTAGCCGAACGCCGCGTCGTACGAATCGCTGGAGGGGAACTTCCGCTGTGCTGGGAATGTGTGCCGTTCGTGTCAGCATGGCTGGTCGCCACACATGTGTATTTTTTCATGTACTTGACGCCCTCACGACGTGATGCTTGCTCTTGATTTTTATCTGCCCACTCAGCTATAACTGACTGCTCGGATGGTGTAGTCAAAGTTGATTTCCCTGATGTTACCGACCTTACCGACACCGTACCGAACGGACAAAGACGAAGATCACCAACAAGACGAAAGAGACGACGTAGTGGGGCTAACTTAACGTTGGCCTATACAGGTTACTAGGTCACGCAGATTCCTGGAGCGACCACAGACCATTCTTGGCGATTCCGTGAGAATTTCTTTAAGACGGTCGCTCTGTGTGAGTAAGTCATAATGCTGGGAATGTACGACACGTGAGGATTAGATAGAGTGTGTAAGGATAAGCTCAGTTTGTGAATTTGGCGCCAATGGCTACTCCGTGCAGATGAGATAATCATCAGCACGATAATAATTTGCGTAATCAGTGTGTAAACATCATATCAGATGGGAAGCTATCGCTGTTTTCGTGACTTCGCGTGACAGACAGGTGAAGTGATGGTGGTCCAAAAGAAGTTTGTGACCAATCGCAGAGGGCTGATTGCAGAACTGGAATAGAAAAGTTTGGAATAGCCTTACGTTATAGCACCCCCACCACAACTAAAGTATCTGCGTTGAGGAGAGCAAACGTCAGCTTTCATCGTTATAGCAATAATTCCTAGCCATGTCATCGCAGTCGTCGTCGCCGTGCTATTGCAGGCGCGACGGTGCAACTACGTCATTCACGCACAATTTGCAAATCATTTCATTTTCTGGAAAGCTTGAGGATAAGCGTGCGAACAAGGCAGTAGAGGCAGCGCAGAGAACGAGTGAGCATTGTAGACGTGAAGACTGTCACGGGCCTTGATGCGGCGCTGTACTTTTGTGCATCCAGTGTTGCACTCACGCTATGCGAGATTCGTAGGAAGCGGAAGCACGGAACGCTCCCTTTGGAATAAGCGCGCGCTCTCTACGCTCTCCGCACATCTCTTCCCGCCAGGGTTGTGACTTCGTTTGCTCGGGATGACCCAGCAAACTTTTCCAGTGTATCATTTAGTCGGGGAAGGATCTATGCATGTCTATAAGTTAGTAAATCGTTCAATTTGTGTCGGCCATGAAACTACCAGTAGTATTTCATGAACAATTCTAACATCTTGATACTACCGCAAGGGTTATTAAACCTACAATTATACTTTCTTGCGGAATACTTGGTTCCGTCTTGAATTCTAGACATGCTACCGAAGATGCAGAAGACAACAAAAAAAAGGGGGGGGAGGACCGGAAACAGCGCAGATCACCAACTTTATTTCATGAAACGATACAAAGCCTTTATATACCCAAGATAATCACCTGCGCCAACCAGTTTCGCAAAACCTAGAGACGAAAATTGCCACCACCAATACGGAGCGTGCACACTGTCTTTCAGTGGCGAAAAAAAAAGTATACTACAGCACAAGAAGAAAGCTTATCTCCAAGGGCTTCTTGAAAGAGACCGACAGAAAAACAAAAAAAAATGCAATTGACAAAAAGCATTCAGCTGACGCCAATGACAGAAAGGCACAATGAAGAACATGAACAAAGAAATGGAAAACAATAAAACTCATATGGCCATCGGGAAAACCAGCTTCCCTGTCTACAAGTACAACCGAAGGCTTACTTACGCACATGTCCCTATGTTGGCTAATAAAGAAAGCTTGAGTAATTTGCCTTTCTGTCTTATCGCAAGAAAGGTGGCATAGGCGAGGATATACTCCTTAGGGCTCACCATGCTTTCCTCATCAGCCATGTCATTTGCATACTCGCGGCCCTCAAATGGACGAAAACAGAAATGGATAAATTAGACACGCTTATGCGCAAAAGTATCAAAAGGGTGATCGGCGTGCCAATCACGGCTAGCACAGAGAAACTCATGACATTGGGAGTACACAACACAACTTCGGAATTAGTAGAAGCACAAAGATCAGCACAAATTATTAGATTATCAAACTCCAAAGCAGGCAGAAGACTTCTGGATGCGGCAGGCCTCCGTCCTAGCTTCAATCAGGAAAATATCACGCAACTTGATATTCAGACAAGAAACTCCTTTATTGTAGACCCTTTTCCAAGAAATGTCCACCCCCAACACAATAAAGGTCGAAGGTTAGCGAGGGCTAGAACTTTCCTAAAGAACATATCCGGAACGGAGACAGTGCGCCAGTGCCAACAAGTTCTCCGTAGCCGTAGTCGATGAGAGGGGAGAACTTCTCTCGGCAGCCTCGCTGAAAACCTCTTCGGTCGATGTGGCAGAACAGGCTGCTATAGCTCTCGGATTACTGGACTCAAAACGCACTACGGTGTACACGGACTCCCGAGCAGCTGTTAGAGCGTTCGCGTCGGGATTGATAGCCAAAGAAGCAGCCAGGATTCTAAACGGCAAACATCCCTCTGACATTGTTCACCACATAGTCTGGTTCCCAGCTCACATGGGACCAGACGTATTACCGGGTCACCTGAACCCCAATGAGATAGCCCACGACCGTGCGCGAGGTTTTGTATGCCGCAACGGGATGGTGTCTCGGGAGAGTTCGGGAGAGCTCGTCCAAAGGGATCCACTGGTTACTTTTCATGAAATCACCTCTCATTACAGAGGGAATAGGCAGAGTTTTCCTTTCCCCCATCATAAGCTCAACAGGCCACAAGCTACCACGCTTCGCATGCTCCAGACAGGGTCCTACCCCTCTAGGGGCTTTTTGAACATCCTCCACCCGGACATCGATCCACTCTGCCCAGATTGTGGCACTGAATTTAGCTCATTAAATCACATGCTCTGGCAGTGCCCTGTGTTACAGGATTTTAATACAGAAGAAGACTGGACGAAGGCCATCACAGACCCGAGACAGGACGTCCAGCTCCTGGCTGTCCAGAGGGCCCGTGAACGAGCGGAGAGGCATGGCCTCTCTGTTCCGACATGGGACTAGCCAACGGCTGGGTAGGGACCTGCAGGCCCCCGCTTATCTCCTCAGGACCCCAATAAAGTCGTTTGCTGCTGCTGCTGCAATGACCCCAATTTGGTCAAACTGCGATGAGCAGCCGCAGCTCTTGCAATCGAAAGCTGAATGCCCAGCATTGTTACTCCTTACAGCGACACTGTGTATTAATACAGCGCCCCGTTTTACCCTTTCTACACTGTTCCACAAGATAAAGAAATACGATAAGCATGAGTGGATACACAAATTGTGAAAGAAAAGTTGCATGCTAGTTTGCGCAATCCGAATTTTTCTGTTTTAACATGAGCGAGTAAATCTGCAACCATAAGTTAAAGGAAAGGCATAAAAAGCTAGCGCCTGCGAATTTTTTAATTTCATATTACTGCCGTCGTGGCCTTGGAACCGACTTCCAAAGTTCTCATTAGTGATCTCGCGCCATCCACGACGGCTCTTTGCTGTCACGGTTCCTCTGCAGGCGGTCCCACTCGTGACATATAAGACAAGAACAAGCGCAAGACGGCGGCACTAAAGTTATTGAGGGAACTGGTGGTGTCCAGATACCTGCAGGGTATACTCACTTGCATTGACATCAATGACCCGTTCTTGGTGTGAAACTCTTTTGAACTTATTTCCAGGTCGCAGGAAGGAATGACATCTGCGTCAACACCTTTTTCAATTGACGTACAAGGTTTATCTTATTCAACACGGCATGATACTTTTTTCGAAGCCGTCATGGAAGCAATCGACAAATTTCCGGGAGCTTAGTTTCCAAAATAAGTTTTGTGTCTTCGCGAACAGCTTCTTCAAACTTCTTAAGTTCTATCCTGAATCAACAATGCTCAGCCACCAGGGCACTTTCTACTTTAAGCCGGAATGTGTATTGGTGTAATTTGTAGCACTACTTTGTAGTGACTTTTTTTTTGGCAACCTTCGACAAGCGCCTAAGACAGGATCTGTTTGTCCATCTTGAACATTTCTGCCGCTTTCAGGTTTGTGAACGACTGCTTGGTTGTGCTCGGGAAGATTCCACACAACACTGCGCAGCGTGCTCTGGAAGCTGTTCAGGAGGCCCTCACCAGGCATTCGCAGCCTGAATGTTACCCACCAACTGCCTTTCAAGAACTAAATTCAGTTCTTTGATTTGCGACTTCAGTTTACCGAGAAGCACATCTACTGGAGTTATGATCAGAGATCCCACAAAGAAATGTTACCGCATGAAATTGCACACTCGAAGCTCCAAGGAAAAAGGGGTGAATTTTTGTCAACCTTCACAGCTGCCCTGGAAAAGTCCTGTCCGCACCAGATTCATCGTAGTTTCAAGGCTAAGGTGGATCATCTGTGTGCAATCGGTTATCCCTTACAGCTGGTCTACAGTGCATGTGAGAGTCTCCTTCAAAAGTACGAGGGATGCAGGCATAAGTGGAAGGGAAGGAATAAGAAGCCAGTTAAAATTATGCAGTACATGCACAATACCTCCAAGAATGTTAAGAAGGTCGGGAGCCGGTACGGCGTGGACACAGCGCTTTCAGCGCCTTGCTTACTCCTAGTTCGCGAAGAAGCATGCACCATTCTTTTTAACGATTTGCGTATCCGCTGTTGTTTATTGTATTCCTTTATCTTGTGGTAGAGCGTAGATCGGGCAGAACGGGGCGCTGTATTGATGATCGCACGCGAAAAGACTCTTGCTGGAAGGAGTAACAACGATGAGCATTCAGCTTTCCATTGCAGGAGCTCCGGCTGCTCATCGCAGTTCGACCAGTTTGGGGTCATGGCAAAAGCACGTGATAAGACAGAAAGTTAAAATATTCAAGCTTTCTCTATCAGCCTGCATAGGGACATATGCGTATGTAAGCCTTCGAGTTTACTTGCAGACAGGGAAGCTGCTTTTCTCGATGGCCATATATGAGTTTTAGTGTTTTTTCTCATTCCTTTGGTCACGTTTTTTATTCCGTTTTTCTGTCATTAGCGTCAGTTCTATGGTTTTCTTAATTGCTCCTTCCTAGTTTCTTTTTTCGTTTTTCAGTTCACCTATAAAAAAAGGCTTTGAAGAGGAGCTTTTTGCTGCTGTATTACATTTTATTTCACCATTGCAAGATAATGTGCACACTCCTTGTTGCTGGTGGAAATTTGATTCGCCTATGTAAGGTCGCCTATGTAAAGATTTTCTGTCGTATTGCGAAATAAAGTTGGTAGTCTGCGCTCTGTCTTGCCCTCTTGATTTATTTTGTTGTGCATCTTGCGAAGAACGTACCTTATTCATAACACTGTTACTACGCTGAATTCCTTGCGTTTCGAGCGAAATGGTTATTTTTTTTGTGTGCGTGTTCTTAAAGTGCAGGTTTACGGCTTCTATCTCGATGGCACTGGTTCTGCCGCACGATAGGGCATACAAGTGCGCACATCAATGGGTGACTCTAGGTGACAATCTGCATGACAAACAATGAACAATGGCCTGGCCAATACTTGATGTGCCATTAACGCCTTAGCCCACGTATTACTGCACCTTCGAACGGTCTTGCTTTCTGCGCAGCAATAAGTTTGCCGTCTTTACTCTCAGGAATCTCGAGCGCTTGCTTAAGCATCTAAGTTTGGCATATGCGTGTTGTTTGACTGTGTTTCTACCGCTTTCTGTTAGCCTTCACAACTCGTTAATATCTTCTAGGTTGAAACGAGTCTCCATTTTCTTTAGTAATTGTTCTGCAAGAATATTACCACCTATGTGTCTGTGTTTCACACATCAGCACGCGCTGCTCCTACATAAATGCGCAAGTCTATGGCACTTTGCCGACCATTTTGTTATTCATCGTATTACTGACGACAAAGATTGCATGTGTCGTGTATGAGTACATTTAATGAGGAAATATATATAGTTGTTTTATTGTAGATGACTCCTCTATTTGTCCCTGCACAATAATGGCGACGATTAATTATATTTAGGAAAAGCGCCCTTTGAGAAATATTTTTATATTTCTCACGTAAACAAAGGAAATTCTTCACCTGTTTTTTTTTTATCGTTCAATATATGACATTGACACTGCTTAACATAAAAGCCTTTGATCTTGTTCACAACGTTATTGTGCTCTACGGAAAAAATAGAAACATATGATATCATTTGTTAGCAGCCAGCTGTAAAAACATCACTATTTTCCTTCTTTCCAAGAAACACACACACACAAAAAGAACTTTCTGTCTGTTTCGGTGTGTTGTGTTTTGGTGCGAATAATTTCTTGTACAATCACAAGTGATGCAATAGCTGTTTCGCTAGCAATATGAAGACTTCCGTGTTTTTTGTTTGAATAGAAAACAACCCCAATAATTATACCCAAGATTTTATTTTTGCGAATTTGGGTTTAAATACAAATACAAAAGGTGTAAGTAAGTTAACTAGAAAGCTGAGACGATGATCGTCAGGTAGTTCCGAGTTTGGATGCACTCTGATGAAAGAAACGTGGGAAAATCGGCGTTAAGTAACAGCCTATGGCGAAAGAAATAATAATTTTTTTTATTTCTTTCCGTTTTGCCTGTTGCTGAGATATGGAAACAGGGAAGAGGGGCGGGCCTTCGCAGTTATTGCGTAGTGGCCACTCCAGCAGCGCGGGCGAGTTGACTGATGGTAACGCCCGGTGTCCTATGCGGATCACGTTAATATTTCTCTGTGTCCACGGGTGCTATACCGTAAAACTATTACAAACTTTTCTATTCCATTTCTGCTATCAGCCCTCCGCGATAGGTCAAAAACTTTTTTGGACCACCCCCACTTTATCTGTCTGTCACGCGACGTCACGCAAACTGCGATACCTCCCCATCTGCTATAATGTGTACACACGGGTTATGCATGATCTGACCGAAAAAAGAAAAACAGTTATTTCTGATTCGATTCCTTTTCGCCATTAGCCCCTGGCTATTAGTCAAAAGTGTTAGGGCTGCACGCACTTCACCTGCCTGTCACGCGACGTCATAAAACTGCCAAAATTCATGGTGTCAAAGTGACGTGTACGCATTAAAGATGCATTAATATGCCGAAGAAAACTGAATTTTTTTCTGAATAGCCGCAGGCTGCCCTGTTCCGAAAGGAATAAAAGATGGCTACCGCCGATCGCTCAGGCGCTGGCTGCTTGCACCTGCCAGAGAGCATGGGTTTTACCCGCCGTGGTTGCTCAGTGGCTATGGTGTTAGGCTGCTGAGCACGAGGTCGCGGGATCGAATCCCGGCCACGGCGGCCGCATTTCGATGGGGGCGAAATGCGAAAACACCCGTGTACTTAGATTTAGGTGCACGTTAAAGAACCCCAGGTGGTCGAAATTTCCGGAGTCCTCCACTACGGCGTGCCTCATAATCAGAAAGTGGTTTTGGCACGTAAAACCCCATAATTTAATTTTTTTTAAGCATGGGTTTATTTGCGCATAATAAAACTTCTCGCGTGGCCGCGTAATGTTTTCGAGCACTTTCGGCAAGAATACGACCTCATTCTGCCTACTCTTCTTTGCTGAGGATCCGATTTTCGACCAGCCACCGCAAGCTAAGTAAGGGAAAGCGGGCCAATCGCGGACGCCGGCACCAGCCTCTTCATCCGGTTATCGATTGTCAGTGCACTGGCTCGGCCCCATGGAATCCCTCTCTACTTGAGCGTTCGCCTCGCCTCTTGTCAGACAATTAGATAAAACAAGCCGCTCAGTGAAGGCAATGTTATTCGTTTTTCAAGCAAACAAAAGTGACCTCCTATGAACGAGGAGAGCATTCGATTGGTCTGTTCAGACAACTCTGCGAGTGACCGCCCGGTGCTTGCGTCGGTGGTTACGCAAATTTGACGTCAGGAGATTGGAATAAAAACATATTGGAATAGTTTTTCATTATAGGGCCCCAGACCTACTAAAACAGCTCAACATATACTATATATTTTCATCTCCTATCGAACTTTAAACGTCCACCTTAATAATTTACTGCTTATTGCTTTACTTCTAGCCCCCCATATTAGACTGCCTCCTTACAAAACTGTTACATAGTCCAGTTCGTCTCGTGAAACTGAATGTATGTACATCGGTGTCCACGAGTGTCTCGATGCCGCATTCATTCCTTTGTATAGCAGAAAGGTGGGAAGGTTATTCAAAGGAACATCTCGCCTTACCTTTCTCGCGGTATCGCAATCCCTTTAGTTGCATTACGTTTGGGTCCGGAGCGTCGGATTCAACATGGCTTGAAGTAAAGATACATGATACTGAAAATAGGCTCGACAGCTTCTACACTAATTAGGACGTTGCCGTTTATTTTTCATTCGTTGGCATTAACACGGCACGCCTGTAATATCTATGCTAATAGTCCAATCTCTATGCTATTGATTTCAATGCCGCGTCTTCAGGCAAGAAAGCTTGCGAAGAAAATGAAAGATGGTAATCTAATGTTGATGCTCAATAAGGTAGGAAATACAAACTGAGTCAAATGGTCTGTGTGACTGGAGCAATGCATCGTGCGAGTATGTATGTATATATATATATATATATATATATATATATATATATATATATATATATATATATATATATATATATATATTGTAAGGCGCTCAAGACGACACAGAGACAGCACCCGTTCCTGTTCCAGTTGTTCTATTATCTTTCACTTATTTGCACTTCCCGAAGAGCCGCCGAGACGCGGTGCAGTTCTTCAAACTCACACTCAGCCATGCTGTAGGCCTGGCACGCAAAAAAGAAAGAACAGTTCAGTCCAATCGGCGTAATCTTGAGGCGCGACATGTACACCGCGAAGTTATTTCTTGTCCGCCGCTCGGAGTCCAACGCTCGGATCCCAGGTGCTAACGCGCCATGTATTATCTCATACGGGCTTGGTAATGGTGCAAAGTCCCTCTAACTTTGCGAGTAGCCTCTTGCCCGGACAGTTGCCGCCTCTTCGCACCCACGCCTCGTCGCCGTTGGTGCACGCAAGGGCAGGTCGGTGGCGACGGTCATGGTAGCGCTTCTGTTTTTCTTGCGCTTGCGTGGCTCTTACCTTCCCCGCAGCTCTTATCCTCCGGCAGGTAACAGTGCGACTGTCGGAGCGTGGGACGCTAAAGCGAGCACCTAACCTGATGACTAATTTCAGCTGGGGTTTTCAGATGCGATTTCATTCGGCCTAACACCAGTAGACATCTGCAGCACTGTGTTAACCGCATAGTCAGCGGCCGGAAGTTGGACCTCCCAATCGGCCTCTCCTTTCTGTTGTACTTTTGTGTATGGAGGGAGTCTTGCCTGAAGGCTCTGGTTTGTGCGCTTAGGCCATTTTCCTGGAGATGAAACGCGGATGTGTAATTATGTTACACATGCGCGTGACTGGGAGAGGTTTTCGCGCCACAGTAAACGTATATGGCCATCACGAATTCTATATTGTGTAATGTGGAGTTTATTTATTCATTCATGGGATTGAACTTCCGAAATTAACACCAGGGCTATGAGCGGCTGTGCGGGCGGCATACTTTGGTGTTTCGACCACCTAGGGTTCTTTGACGTGCGCTGATGTCTAAGTAAAGTAGCGTTCTTGAAATTTGCCTCCGTTGAACTTCGGGCTGAGCAGCAGAATGCTCCTGACGCCGAGTCATTCGGCCGGGTATGTAAAATGGGACCTAACACTGCTTAATAGTACGCTGTTTCATACCATTAAATGAAGAAAAAAATGGGAACGTAAGGAGGCGCAGAGCATCTCGTGTAACGACCGGAAAAGCAATCAACAGTGAAACAAATACATGACAACGCTACTACAATATCAGCCAGAATGTAGACACAATGCTCATGACAATCTCAGGGCGACAACTTCGCTGCGAAAGGCAGTGAAGTGAGAAAAAAAGGGAGCGTTGCGAAAGCGTCACAATTGAATTTCTAGACAGCGTTTGGCGACCGGCCGAGGGTGGGAAATGCGTTGGGAAAACGGCTTGCTTGAAAATGGGGACGGCGGGCCCGCTCGGTTCGTGAAGCATCACGCTGTTTGCAAATTAGGAACATAAATCAAGTAGGCGCCTCCTATCCTGCTCTCTTCGTAGGCGCGCTAGGTCGAAACTGCTGCCGCCACCCCTTCCGTGCAGACATGAAGGGATATTAAAAGGAACAGCAGAAACGACAAGAGCGGAATGGGAATGGAACCTTGGGGAAATGGCTGGCACCAGAGAAACACTATAAGGAAGGGGTAAGGGAACCTCCTTCGCTTTGTGCTTTCGATAGTTCGGGTCTTCCTAGGTATTCACCCATGGCTGGCTTAAAGGGTAAGGGCGAACGTGGTAAATATTACCAAGTTGAATATCAGAAATGAAATTTTTCTCTGACTGAATAGATAAAATTTTGTTTCTCGCGACTAATCTTATACGCTCTAGATTAATTGTTAGGGAAATCATACGTCCCAGAGTGATGTATTTTGTTGTTTTACATACATTTCACGCAAAGCTGCTCTAGAAACATTTTAACTAACGACTGCGCTAGAAGCAGTGCATTACATTTCCTAAGGCCTCACCACAGGGCCACATGAACATCAGCACACTTGTTTCGTGATGGATTTCTACTTAAAACAATTGCCGATTAGTTTAGGGGATGGTCATGAAGATAGACGACTTGCACGACTTGGACGTATTGTGGGACGACCGCTTTCGGCGATAATATCGCCGCGGCCGTCAGGCGCGCGCTGATCATGCGGGTGAGTACAACGTCACGCGAAGGCGATGGTAACACGAAAAGCGATTATTCGAGAATAAGTTCCACGACTTGCACCCACACACAAGCCATTTCCTTTTAGTTCCTATTGCCAAAAAGCAACATCACAATGCAATGCGCTGCTGTTTCTCCATTTAAACGGCGCGCTGTTATCCCCTATCTCTTGGCTAGTATAAGGAACTCGCACATTGCTTCCGTAGATAACTACAGCTGCCCAATACTTTAGACCGTTGAAAGTAGGTGGACCGCACCTTTGCGGATTGCAATGGTTATCGAAAAACGCATGCACCGCAGCGCTATTCTGTTTGTAGAGATGACCGCGGCAAAATAGTACCCTTCGGACTGGCCCATATATTTTAATAGCCGACAGGGCTCCCGACATTCTCGCTGCGCGGGGGCGTATATTTCGCAGCAGCAGCCTCAAAAAGAAGTGGAGGAAAGTGCCTTGAAAAACGTTGAAAGATAAATGAGGTGAGAGGAGGCAGAGAGCACGCTGCAATACGCTAGGTGCCTTTCATCGCATCGACAATAATTGTCCTCATCAACTTCACTGATAGATAAGAAGGTCATTGTTCCTGTCTCTTTTACTGCACGGTCAGCACCTAACTAAAATTTGGATAGATTTAGCTTAATCTTTACAGCCCTTTCTGCTAAAGTAACACCAGCACTGTCGTGTGCGCAAAGCTGCTCAGCAGTAACCCTGCTGTGTGCGCACACAGCAACCTTGATCCCAGCAGCGGAAGCCATAACGTGGCCCTGGCTCCATGTATAGGCCATTGCACTCTGCAACTGCCGGATCACCAAAATACTGCGGTAGTCTATGGATGCTCTACACACGCAGAATGAGAGTCGCGATAGTTTGTGTTGGGAAACGATGAACCTTGTTGTCTCCCTTTCACGCACAGTTGGAAACGAAGGGCGAATGTTGTTGTCGTTGCTGTCCTGAGTGGCTGCGGCACATGCCCACAGTGCAGGATTGGCAATGAATTGGGTGGTTAAATCGTTCGCGCGCAGTGGTACCGGATGCAGGAGATTATGTTGTTTTTAAAAGTAACTATAAGCAAAATTCATACTTCAGTCGTCATTCACACTGGTTTGTTGATGCTCATTTTTTTTTTTGTCAAGGGAAAGGCAGCGCAAACACAAATATTCACTCATGATTACGATAGCATCTAATGCGAAATTCGTGCGCAGCTCTACACGTGTTTTCATTTTTCGTGTGGATATTTTCTATTATGATTATATAGCTACGCGGTTTCTCCTCTTCTTCCTCCAGATCTAACATTAGTGTATGGATACACACAAATATAGAATTCACTCTTTCTGCAAAGGTGTTAGGGGTACACTTCACGAGTACCATGCAATGGGACGACCATGTAAGCTTTGTACTCCAAAAACTTAGCCGCATAACAGGTGTTTTAAATCGCTACAGATATACCTTACCCGTCTCTGTAAAATTATTAATTTATAATGCCTTATTCGTGTCTCACATACATTATGGGCATCTTGTATGGGGCACCACTACTGAATGTAACTTGAGTAAATTATTTCGTATGCAGAAGAAAATAATACGTGTCATAGCTAATGTACCGTTTGCCGCCCATACTGAAAACCTGTTCAAGAAATACAACATTGGGACAGCCCATAAGATCTATGACTGCAGACTATTACGCGAGTATTACTTTAATATCAAACGTAACAATACTTTACTTGTAGAACTTGCAAATCTATCCGTCAATTCATACCGTTATTCAACTCGTACACCTGAAGTCTGCAAGGTTCCGCGCTCTAGAACTAACTACGGTTGTCAAATGTTGTGTAACAACCTTCCAAGATTACTGAATTTATACGACAGAGCAGGCTTCAATTTACAGGATTTATCACTGTCAGAATTTAAAACTCTATTGCTTTCTTCTTCTTTAGAGCACGTTTGTTAATGATTAATAATGTGTGTTATGTTCCTCTTTTTTTGTCTATGTTACCAAGTGTATATCATTTATTTATTTCAATGCCGCAGTGTGTTTTGCATTGTTATTGTGGAAATATTTCACTGTTCTTTCATATATTGTATAACTGCAATGTTTTATGGCCACTAGATAAATGTAATTTATATGGCGCTTGATGTGTTACCCCATGCAGCCATATTGTACCTAAGGGGGTGAGGTTACCTCAAGCCGCGTCTGTGCGGCTTTTTCCCCTCATCCACCTCCATTTACCACTCCTCTGTACATGTGCGTGTGTAAATGGAAATCAATAAATCAAGTCAATCAATCAATATTAGAAAGATAACGCTGCGAGTAGCATAGCTGGCGCAGCCAATCTGTCTCGTACGGCACATTGCAAAGTGTGGTGCTCCTACCTCGGTAATTGTGGTAAACGCTGGCGCGCTGTTCACAACAGCCGCCATGCATCTCATGCAGCGCTATGTTCTCATGCAGACAAAGTGCACTACTCTGGTGCCATATCGTAGCCATCGTCGCCACACAGCCCGTCTTGCGTGGCACTATGGTTTTAACGCGACAGCGTTAAGGAGCTCGTGTCGCAGCAAAGGAGCTCGTTAAGGAGCTCGTGTCGTCGGCGTCGGCGGCGTTGGCCGTGAGCGATAAATCCCGGCAGGCACTTCATGAATAAAAAACAACTTGCAAGATGGGCTGGGTGGGAATCGAACCAGGGTCTCCGGAGTGTGAGACGGAGATGCTACCACTCAGCCACGAGTTTTTTTTTTTTTCTTTATTCACAAAATGACATACATACATAAAAACCCGTTGGGCTACTTGGACCAACGTGACAAGCTAAAATTTCTTGAAATTCACTAATTCATCAAGAATACCCAACCAGTCAGGCGGATCTGCCTGTACACGATATATCTCGCGTATGAAGATAATGCTTTCAACAAAGTTTTCTCGTGCTGAGCGCGCATTCACATCGGCGTGCGTTACCGCCATCCGTGTCTTCCAAAGACTACCGCTTTGAAGCGTCGAACTCGTGGCTGAGTGATTCTTACTATTCACTCAGCCACGAGTTCGACGCTTCAAAGCGGTACAAAAGCGCCTCTAGTGAATGCGGTGTTGCCTTAGAAACGAGCTGTTTCTAAGGCTCAGGCGCACGTTTCGTTGCCGCGCCGAACGCTGCGTCGCTCGACGCTCGCCGCGTCCAATGCGGGGCGCCTCGAAAGTGATCGCTGCGCCGTAGCCCATTGTCTTACACTCCTTGGCGGGTCGAAGGGAACGCTGTCGCGTTCCACTCTTGAAGGCGAAGCTTAAGCGTCCTCCAATTTTTCTTCTCACGCTTTGGTTCGATCAACCACGAGAGCGGCCCTTCGTCGAGGCTTAATCATGCCACCACTGTCAAGGGCGACGACAACACTCAAGGGGACGTCACATCGAGCCTCACTCGTAGCCGCTCGCCATGGCCTCTCGCAGTAGCAGTGATTCCTGTCCCACACGCTTGTAGCGGACTGTCAACGCCGCAGATGAGCGCAGCCCTCCCCGCCTCACGGAACACCGCCTCCCTACCACGGAAGCGCAGATGGAGTCGCCTACGCCGCTGCAGGTGCCGTGGCAGCCGGCAACAATGCGCATGCGCTGGCCATATCCCCACCGCTTCTCCTCCGCTTTCCGCTTCGCGCTTTCTCTGCAGCCTCCTCCTCTATTTTCCTCCTCGCGCGTTCTCCTTTCAACTGCCGCTGTGCTGCGCGTTCTCTTTCATCTTGCGCTGTGCTCGTTTGCTCGGTAAGGAGGCATTGCGGGCGAGGAGTCGCGGAGCCGCCATCTGTCGGACGCACCTCCCTTGCGTAGTATGAGAGATCACGCGGCGCGCTCTTCATAGGTTTTGCTTACAGCGCTCAAAAAAAGAAACCCACGTGGCAGCCCTCCTGGACATTTATGTAGGTACTCTCAAAACGAGGGAAGTTTTTGACTGTTGATATAATAATCTTGGGCAAACTCAAAGCACCGAATCGTTTACAGACGCTATCTCTTTACCGAATACGCACAGTGAACGCCACTGCGCACGGTCGCAGTGATCGAGTCCCCCGAACTGGCTTCTTGCGTGAAAGGTAGGCAAACTCTGAGTAAACTATGCGAAATATGTTCTTGTAGTGGGCTGTCTGTATAACCAAATGGAGCATAACAGAATGAAGTCTCAATGCAGCGATCGCACGCGTTGGCAGCGACCCACTGCGCGTCTGCATGCATGTCTGCGTACAATGTTTTGCTTTCGCTTTGAACGCGTTTTTACACCGTGCCGTAAGCTTTAGGCCGCATCATATGAGCATCTGACAGCACACTAGCAACCATTGTTGCGTGGACTCTATCAGAAGTGTTCAAAAATAATTTCGTTATAGAAACTTCGACGCCTACAGCGGCTGTGATGTGCCGTCGCGACGATTCAATCTTTTTTGTCTTCTAAATTCTTGGACATTTGAATATTATTTCTCAAGTTGCGTCGCACTCTATGTTTATCGGTCTTCTCAGCGTGTGATTTCCCTCTGCTTCTTTTTCGTAATCCAGTGCATTAATTCATAACACACACCTGACCATGTCTCATGCCTTTTTTTGATGTGCTTCTTACCGCTCCCTTTCCATTCCAGTGAACTTGCCAGAATCTAGCATGAACAAGTTCGCAGACCAAATAAAACGTCATGACATTAGCCGGTAGCGGGCGCAGGCGAGCATCTTAGTGCGCGTTTTCTTACCAAACATCACAGTCCCAACGCCGTAGCAGAAATCTTCCTCGCGTCTGTGCTTGCTGCAAACCCGAGTTGTAGCCGATGGCTGTCTGCCGGTTCTAAGTTTCGCCAGCCAAGCTACAGGCACCTCCTTGCCCTGTGGCTACGTGTGAATAAAGCTGGCACCGGGTTCCGTGGCATGCGCCCGGCACTGCGGCACCGAGCAGTAGCGTACCATGCTGCACGCCTGCAAAGGCAGCCAATACCTATTATAGTACTTTCAAATGTTGTCAAGCAAATACCCCCAAGGCGGGAAAACCTCACCACTTAATCAGAACCGCGGCGCAGGTGGGACCTTAAGCTTTCGTTTTCAGCTCGCTTCGGCACTTCCGAAGCAGCCGACGCGGCCGCTGTGTCCACGTGATCCCTCAGGCTACGTCACGCCGACGGTGACGCCAGCTTTTCCAGGGATTGAGCTCGCCCCCAATAACAAAGCCGAAGCAACGCCGAGGCTCAAAGCTGGCACGAGCGTCAAAGAGCCACGCTCGAGAGAGAGAGAAAAAGATTTATTCGAACCATCGAGGTGGTTGAGCTTGAGGTCGAGTGGGTGTTGTCCTCATTCCAGGACTCCACTAGCAATGGCTGCTCGACGTACTTGCTGGACGAGAGCTTGTTGTTCCGCCAGAGTATCGCCGGTCAGCTGTACCTCTCACCGCTCAAATGACGTGCTAGCCGTCTTTAAGTGTTGAGGTTTGCCCCCGCACCCCCACGATATGTGAAAGAGTGTAGGGCGTGTGTCGCCGCACCAGGGGCAGATGCCGCGATATGTATGTGGGAACATTTTACTGTATCTGTGTAGGTTTGGAAATGTGTTTGTCTGAATAAGTCTAAGAGCTACGGCATCTTCAGTGCTGAGCTTCCTGTGAGGCGGAGGATAAATCCTGCGGTTGAGTCGCTGGATCTCGAGTCGGTCACAGTAATTGGATGGCAGGGGCATGTAGGTAAAGGGTGGGGATTGATGAGACGATTCGTCTTGCCCCGGTCGGTTGATTAGCGCTCGAGCTAGGGCGTTCGCCCTTTCGTTCCCCTCCAGACCCGCGTGGCCCGACGTCCACGTAATGTGATGGTATTCTTGCAGCCTCGGGCCTAGAATCTGAGCCGCCAGCAGCGGTGTTCGGCTGTTGGTAAAGTTACGGTAGGCCTGTTGCGAGTCGGTAACGATATGGACTTCCCTGCCTACCCTGTCTTCTTGCTTTATTACCAGCGCCGCGGCTATGGTCTCAGCCGCAGCTGGGGTCTCTGCCCTTACGGAGGCCGCGAGAGTCAAGGAGTTGTCTCTCCCGTTCACGGCGGCTACCGCGAAGAGGCTCCCACAGGGTACGCCGCCACGTCCACGTACGTTACGTACGGGTCACCCTTGAATTGTCGGCGCTGTCTGTCGACGCGAGGCTTGCGTTGTTCTTCACGGAGTTCATGGCTCATGTGCTTCGGTATCGGGTTCGCCTTGATCTTGCCTCTGACCTCAGGCGGGAGTGATCGTTGCGCATCGAGGGCACGGAGCTCCGTTGCCGTTCCGGTCCGGTGGAGGATGGCTCCGCCCGCCGCCGTCTTCTGTAGTCTGGTCTTTTGCAAAGCCATAACCGCGTCCGACAGCTCAGCGAAGGTGTTGTGGATCCCGAGGGCCGCTAACTTCTCGTTTGAGGTGATGACAGGGAGACCCAGGGCCGTTTTGTATGCGCCTCTGATGATGGCATCGACTTGTTCTTGGTCGCGTTTGTTTAGCGAGTGATAGTGATACGGCATGCTATAGGTTATTCTGCTGATCACCAGAGCCTGGACGAGGCGAAGCGTGTCCTCTTCTCGCATGCCCTTGCGGCTTCTTGTAATTCGTTTTATAATCCGCGAGATCTGGTTGGTGGCAGACTTTAGGGTTTGGATGGTGTGGGAGGCTTTCAGGTTGCTCTGGATCCAAAAACCCAGAATCCTAGTCTTATTGCCTTCCGCGATCTTCTGGCTCTCAAGATAGAGGTCGATAGGGCCGGGGGACTTGTAGATTCCTCCTCCTTGCACCCGGATCACCTCGGACTTTTCGGGCGCACAACGCATCCCGCTCGCTGCCGCAAATCTCTCCACGGCCGTCGCGGCCTCTTGAAGGGTCGCCTCTTTTCGCGCTAGCGAGCCCTTGGTGGCCCTGAGCATGATGTCGTCTGCGTACAGGGCGTAACCTAGGTCGGGGATCTTCCGCAGCTCTTTGGTCAGCGCTAGCATCGCGACGTTGAATAGAATTGGGGAAATTATCGCCCCTTGCGGTGTTCCTTTGTTCGGCACGTCGATCGTATCCGATCGAGTCTGGCCTATTCCGATGGTTGCCGTCCGGCCCGTCAAGAACGATTTAACGTAATTAAAGATGCGCTCCCCGCTGGTGATGTCGTTCAGTCCCTTGAGAATGGCCTCGTGAGAGATGTTATCGAAGGCCCCTTTTAGGTCGAGTGCGAGCAGGAGGTGTTCTCCTCCCTTCGGTATGCTCTTGAGAACTTTTTCCCCTAGGATTAGGAACGCATCTTGCGCAGAAAGTCCCGGCCTGAAGCCAAGCATGGTGTGCGGGAAGAGGTCACCATCCTCTATTTAATGTTGGAGGCGGGTTTCGATGACGCTCTCGTGCAGCTTGCCGAGGCATGAAGTAAATTCGCAGTTTCGCCTAAAAGGCGAAGTATCGATAGCGATAGAAAATTAGTAGAGAGCTAATCGAAATGAGGATAGCAGTTTTATCGGCTGTAGTAGCGAACAAACATTTGGCGAGTATATAAATTCCCATGCAGGGTGTCAGCGTGCGAAGGCAGTCAGAATAGATCGCACTCGAGGACCGTGGAAACTCGCTGTCAAAATGCTGGCGTGACTGCCGTGAAGAAGCGTGGCAGCAGCAGTAAGCCAAGCGACCTTCTATCTCAGATCGCTTCACCGCGATCTGAGTGGTGAAAACACAGCACGCGCAAAGGTATAAGCTGTCTGCAGACCGGTATCAAGATAAAGCGCGCGCTGACGCGCGCGATTGCGCGTGGCTATCCAAAGTACGCAGTGGGTGCCGGAGTAGAACGCCGCGCCCCCATCTTCCCGCATTGCCTTCCCGCTGTCTTCTCTCACGCGCGAGATTAAGCCACTTTCGCTGGTTGGCTTACGCGTGGTCTCGAAATACGCAGTTGTTGCTTGTAAACAACACCGCCCCCTCCCTCCTTCTCTCCCATCCTGCCGTTGTCTTTCGCACAACGGAAGACGGCGCGTTTCCTCTCGGATCTCCTGCCTTGCGCGCCAGACATTGAGCCGCACTCGTAAGCTCATCTCACGTGCTTTCACTCGCACATACAGCATACGGCGGGCAGCGCTGCCTGTTAGCTCATCCTCGATTTGCCGCAAACGACCTTGTGGCCGCCACTGGGTCTTTCAACACACTTGATGAACGCATTACAATTTGCAGACAAGGACAAATTCAAAGGCTTCAAACATCCCCACAAGGGCGCAAACTGCTCGAACATCAAGGATACCAGGCAGGTGCCCTACCGTCTTTTCCCCCGCCATATTCACCACAATGGGACTCACTACCCAGATTCACAGTCCTACCCCATGCAACAACATATGCAGCCGCAAAGCACGAAGCTCGCCGCTCCCAGTTAGTCAAACGAGTAAATAGGGAAAACACACTACCAGACACTACGTATTACTATACGGACGCTAGTCACTCGGAGGGTAGATGTCTAACTGCAGTAGTCCGCCCTGACTACGAGCATGTAAACGCGCACATAGGAGTCTCCGACCCATCTGACGCAGAGGCACTTGCTATTCTCGAAGCAGTCACCCGGCCTCTTCAACCTACCCAACGCACCTTTCTTCGCAGCGATAGCCAAGATGCATGCCGCATGTTTCGTGACAACTTGCTACCTGACCACATACACAGCCTACTTCAATGTCACTTGGATGCACATCCTTCGCTCTGTGTTACCTTGCAGTGGATACCTGGGCACCAAGGCATGGCGGAAACTCCGCAGCTCATGAGCTCACCCGCGTAGCTAGTTTTCCGGGTCCTCCGTGCCTATGGCCATCCGAATTTAACCCAAGGGAACACAGAAGACTTTTCACAAGGAGCGCGCATCACTTTTAAAGGAACTTCGCGCCAATTCCGTCGCCTTTATTACTCCTCCTGCTAACCTCTCGCGAGAAGACAGCGCTATTCCCCGAAGACTTCAAACAAACTCAATAGTGACTCCTATTTTTCTTCACTATATTCAAGGCCTACCCGGGCCACCAAAATGCCCGAACTGCATGGAATATCCGTCCCTAGAGCATTGTCTATGGCATTGTCCTTACACTCAACCCAAACTGCAGTCAGCCCTCTCCATCATTCCAACTAACATCAAGCCACGGTGATGGACGGACTGGCTCACTCCCCCACCCCATGCAACTAACGTTCTCCTGCCGGTTCTTATCCAGCACATCAGAGACGTGTTGGGTGAGGACTGGTAGCTGACCGACTAGGGTTGAGCGCCGGAGGCTGCCATAAAAATAAAAGTTTTTTTCTCTCTCATCCTCGGAGCTATCGCCCGGCTTCCCGGTGGCGTATTTGGAATATCCAGAAAGTACAACGCATGGCAACCGCCGCACCACGCTATTGGCTTACGAGCCTGCGGGACGCCGTGATGTCACTCCTAGCAACGGCGCCAAGCGATAACTCTCGTTCCCGGTGCTCTCATGCTGACGCGTGCGTCTAATTGTCGTACAAAAATCCCTCCCGTGACCTGATCATAGGTGCCTAGGGACAGGATCGTTTAGGGATTTTCGAGAAGGCATGATGGTGGCGCTGAGCGACGCCGTGGCGTGTTCGTTCTCGGCATGGTTCTCGGCGTGATCGTTCTCCGGCTCGCGCGGACCGCGCGTTGTTCAACGTTGCTTATGTGATCGTGCTTGCGGTGCTTGTGTGTTGGTGGTAGGTTCTGTGTTACTTGGCGGAAAGCCGCGAGTAGTGGTGGTGCGGCAGTGCGACTTTCGCCTCGGTGAGCTCTGGCAGTACAGAATCTGCGTTGCGTGACCCGTGCTTCCTTGACAATTGAAATGTCGAACTGGCCTAGCGCCTCAGCAGCGAAGTTCTACGAACCGCGATGTGGCGTCGCAGCGTCTGGCTTTGCTTAACGGACATCGAGGGATGTGCTGCTCGCTACAAGTCATGTAAATGCGACTGCGTCGACCGCCCATGCACTGTTCGGCGCTGAATGTGTGTTAGGTGGGCTGTGCTTGAAACGAGTGGTGCAGCCGTGCAGCGGGGGGTGGTGGAGGAGCAGAGTGGCTTAGGGGTCTCCATTTGCACGTTCACAGATATGTGCTCCCGTTTTGGTCTCATTAGCGGTTGTCGCGGGATTGTGGTGTGCTCCTTGCCTAGTATGAAGTTTACGATGCTAACACAGCATGTTCACGTTTTTCCGTGCTATATGTCATTTGCATGACGACCGAGTTGAAAACAAGGCATATGTCTGTGTTGTTTGCATTTGTGTGTTGTAAATTACTTCCTATTGTGGAAGTTCTGGCAGTCTTATTACGCAAGGAGTACGAACGTAAGCATATAAACATATTTCTGTGTGTCTGAAATTTTGAATTTCCCATAATAGCCTTTGCGACTGATAAGCGGGCTACACAGCCTGTGTGAATCAGCTACCTTTTGTTGCGACCCTCTTCCATGTGGTAGACTGATGCATGGTGCGCGTTTATTTCTGTACTATTGTAAAAACCATTTGTTTATTCACCCAATACAAATGTACTGCTTCTTCGCCGCAGTACATTTTAGTTACGCGCTGAAGGATACTAAAAGTGGGAGGGGACCGCTATCACCCAGCATAGTATGTCCACTCAGGCGACCTGAGAGGCGGCGGTTGCGCGAGTGTATAATTAAATAATTAAGGGGCCACTGTCCAGTGACAGTGGCCCCTTTCTATTTTTAGTATGCTTCACCGCAGTACACAGGTGTATTGCGAAAAAGGTAATCTTAAAAAGCTCAATTATGCAACGTTTCTTTCGTAGCTTGCTACACCGCAATACAGGGGAGTAGCATCGTGTAGTAAAGCATACGAAGAGTGGAAAGGGCACGTAGGTTTACTCATTATTTTCAATCGTGATATAATTTGCAAGTGTATCTGTGCTCTTGGTAAGCTTTATTGACAATTCTTTGTACATTACAAATTCATATTGCCGGGAAGCTTACTAAGGCACATTCGCCATTTTGTAATGCATTATTCACCTTCAATGCAGGAGCACAATGCGGATTCATGCCTATGCTTCTGGCTGGACTGCACGTGCTCTTTGAAAATTGATTCGTTGTTCATAGGTGGTGGTGGTGGTGGTGATGTTGAAGCAGGCGGGGTTAGCCTGGCATACATAGCCGGCAATTGTTCCGCCTGATCCTCCTTCGAGTTGAGATCAGGGGTGTGTCACCAGGTGTCGATGAGCCCCGTGTCTCGCAGGAAGGCTATCAGCAGTCGTTGCGCTCTCTTCCTGAATGCCGCGGGCCCTCCGGGGAAAACAACGTCTTCAAAGGTCCTGTGCGTGAGACCGCTTTTTTGCAGGTTGTCGACCAACGCTTTTCTTTCTGTGTCAAACTGTGGGCATAGACAAATGAAATGTTCGATGTCACCAATGTCACCACAGAAAACACAGAGTGGGGAAGCGCGAAGCCCAGTCTTGAATAACCAAGCTGGGGTGTATGCGGAGTCGGTCCTGATGCGGTATAAAAGCGTCGCTTGTTCGCGTGTAAATCCATGAGTCACACAAGATTCGTGTGGATTCTTGTGCATCTGTCTAAAGGGAAGGCGAATTGCATCCTTAGGGTTTTGAAAAGCTTTTGGAGCTTTCACTTTTCGGACACATGTCAGCGCTAGGCGTGCAAGGGCGTCAGCTTCCTCGTTTCCATCAATTCCTACGTGTGATGGAATCCACTGAAACCTTATGTTAAATCCTTTGCTCGTTAGGTCGTCAATCAGTGCCAGAGACTGCCTTGTAAATTTCTCTAGAGGTAGGCCCCGATGTAATCTTTGTAATGCTGACTTGGAATCCGTCAGCACCACGACATCTCGTGCAGAAAAGGCACGTAGTTTCCGCAAAGCCGCGGTGATTGCGGCGCTTTCTACTGTTGTAGAGGAAACTACGCGATCCAGTCGGCCAGACCATGACACATCAAGGGTTGGCATGCAGAATGCCGCTGCATAGCTATCTGTTTGTGCGCACACCGAACCGTCTGTGTACACTTGTAGATGGCTTTGAAACACAGTGCTCAAGTGGTCCAGCACAATAAACTTGGCTTCGGCACTAGAAATGGTGCGTTCCGTCGGTAGGTGGGGTACATTGAGGCTGCAGGTAACATCCGGAAAAGACCATGGCGGGTCAAGGCGACTTCGTTTAGGCCATTCCAATCCTAAAAATCGGAAGGTGTTCAGCGCCGCATGGAAATGTGAGCGAGTTCTTGATCTTAGCCGCCGGAGAAGCGCCGTGCCTGCGCGTGACTCGCCCAGCCTTAATAGCTGCGTCAGCAATGCCTGAGATGCCAAGAGGCGGAGTGGAAGAGACTCTGCCTCATTAGTGACTTTCTTGTTTGAAGCCGCCGTTGGAACCCCCATCGCCAAGCGAAGGCCCTTTCTGTGCACTGCCTCCAAGCGCTCGAATTGACTCGATTACGGTGATATCAGAGGGAGCTGATAGAGAATGCGGCTTGTTATCAGTGCAGCGTTCAGTTTAAGCATGGATATAGGATTGTTTCCCCAACGTACACCTGCCAATCGACGAAGTGAGTTGATTCTTTCCACTGATGCAGCCACAACACTTTCGACCACACCACGCCATAGTAGCTTGTTGTCGATGGTGACGCCCAGGAATCGAACATGAGTTGCACGAAGAATTGAATGCCCTCTGATATTCAGCGTCAGACGTGTTGACTTGCGTCTCACTCCCGGGAAAAGCATGAAGGCTGATTTTTCTGCTGATAAGGATAGGTCAAGCGTCGATAAGTGGCGATCGATAGTGGAGATTGCGGCCTGGGCTGTCCGGGCCAAACGTTTGTGTTGGTACCACGAGATCCAAATGCAGATGTCATCTGCGTAGATGGACATTTTAACTGCCGTCCGACCTACTTTCAGGGCATCTGGAAGGCTGGCCATGGCAACGTTAAAAAGCAATGCGTCGCTTGACACTCATTATACTTCCCAGCTTAACTTGTACACATCGATCACTGAGAAATTCATGGACGAATCGAAGAGCATTTCCCGAGACGCCCATGGCTCGGAGTCCGTTGATGATGCCTGTATGAAGCACACAGTCGTATGCCTTGGCAACGTCCATAAAGATGGCGAGTGTGGAAAGGCCGTCTACGCGATGGTGCTCGATATGGCTTAGTAGATCCAAGACACTGTCCTGGGCACTCAACCGTGGACGAAATCCGGTCATACATGATGGCAGTCTATTTGCTTGCTCAAGATACCATGTTAACCTCGTACATATTAGTCTTTCCATCAACTTTGATACGCATGATGTTAGCGATACTGGCCGATATGAGGTGAGGTTTGCAGGATCCTTTCCGGACTTGAGCACTGGAACCACCCATGCTGTCTTCCACGCTTCTGGGATCTCTCCTGTGCTCCAGACGTGATTAAATATGTCCAGAAGTGTTCGTTTTCGTTCATATGGCAGATTTGTCAGCATCTGATTGCTGATCGAATCGGGACCCACAGCACAGCGTCTTCTTAATTTGCTAAGCGCCAAATCCAACTCACGAAAGGTGAACGGCGTATCCATGGTATGGAATGCTTCAGACAACAGAGGGTTCGGTACTCCTGCTGATCTGCCAGATGTGTATACGTCTGCAAAATCTTCTGCAAGGGTTTGCAAATCTTTTCCTTGCTTTAAAGCAAGTGCTTCGAATGGCCTGTGTAGGCGAATCTTTCCGGATAGGCTATTCATTACTCCCCATATCCTTGTCATGGGAGTAAACGCCGATAAACTCTCACAGAAAGCAGCCCATTGAACTCGTTTTAATCTTTTTGTGTGACGACGGATGACAGCGTTTATCCTGTTGTATTCAGTTTTCGCAGATGGATTTCCCGTTTTTCTCATTAGTTTTCGCTCCGCTCTCCTACGCGCTGCGCAGAGGTTCTTTAGTTTCAAATCAGGAGCAGGGAAATGGTCTGGCAGCTTCAACATTGAGGTAGCCACTCTTTTGCTCCGCAGCATATCTGCGAACAGCTCGCCGGGGGATTCGTCCAACGCTTCTCTGTATGTGTCCCAGCGGGTCACAGCACAGAATTGTCGCCCAGCAGTGTGAAATCCGGTGATGTTGGTGAAGATCGGAAAGTGGTCACCGCCCATCCTGTCTGGGGCCGTTGTTGACGATACGACAAGGTCTGTAGAATGGATCACGAGGTCTATGGCACTCCATGAATCTGGTGGTCTGAAGAAAGTCGGTTTGCCATCGTTCGCGATACACAAGTCAGCAGCTTCCGCGGCTGTGACTAGTTCCTTGCCTCGGGAATCTGCAGTCTTATCTCCCCAAAGCGAATGATGTGCGTTAAAGTCCCCACAGATTATTATAGGAGAGGGGCAACGAAAGCAAAGGTCCTTTATGAACGCCTCCATGGAGACCTTCCTGCACGGACTTATATACACCGACACCACACTGAGTTTTCGTTTTCCTAGGCACACTTGCACAGCGGCGACTTCCAAGAAGGTAGAACAAAGATCTTGCACTGGTAAGGTGACGTGAGGTATTTCTCGCCTGATGTATATCATCGCACTTCCATTTGCGAATGATGGTATACTCGGATTTCCATGTCTGATGTACCCTGGGATCGTCCTTCCATTTGGGAGACCGGCCTCCGAGAGGGCTAGAATTTGTATAGGTATGTCTCGAAGGAAAAGGCTGAGTTCAGAAAGACGCTGTAGAATACCGGCGCAGTTCCATTGCATTATTAAGGGCACTTTTGGACGACGGAATGGACTAAGTGGGCGAGACATTGCCATTATGCTACTGAGGGTATGTGGAAGTAGAGCAGAGTATTACTGACTCAAGAGCCAGCACTGCTTCCAGCATATCCTTCGTTGAACTAGCAGGCATCTTCGCGACGTGGGAACGTAGTGCCGTGAACAAAGCGCGTATCACATGCTGGCAGTTTCCCTGCTGACTGTTGCCAAGTGGTACTTGAGGTCGGTTTACTGCGGCCGCATAGGGGCGCTTTTCGGACTCTTTTCGAACAGGTTTCTCAGCCGCTGTGACCGTTTGCGTTGGCTCAATAACTTCGTTTATCGGTGTGAGACGCGGGAAATGAGATGCGTACTCTGTTTCCAAACCAGTTAGTTGTGGCGCTCTGGACGTCTTCTTTGCGTTCGATGGTGCGCTTGCACTCTTTGGACCCAGAACAAACATCTTATTTCTTCGCTGAGCAGCTGTCCGCGCCGGGCATCGACCGTAGCTAGCAGGATGGTCACCGCCGCAATTTGCACACACAAAGTTGTCTTTACTTGCACACGTCTTAAGGTCATGAGGTCCCCCACAGCGCTTGCACCTCTGTTCCCCACGACAGTACTTAGTGATATGTCCGAAGCGCTGACACTTAAAACAGCCTGGTGGTGTCTCCACGTAGTCGACAAGCTCCTGTCTGGTGAAACCAAGGTTGATCTTCTCCGGGCGTTCAGAATTTGGAGCAAATGTGAGAACCACCGAGTTAGTGCGCCTTGACTCCCATTCAGATGACGAGGTTTGGACCCGACGGATGATTCTTCTTGCATGGAATACTCCCTGAGGTCTCAGGTTGGTGAGCAGCTCCTCATCCGAGTACCATTTAGGGACTCCTCTAACAATGCACGTGTTTTTCATATAACTGTGTGGGACACGGGCAGATATGACTATGCCACCGATATTCTTGGTCTCTAGAAGGACGTTGGCTTGTCCTTCTGTCGCTACATTTAAGAGCAGTGCTCCCTGTGCTGTGAAGTGGCTCTTCACTGGTGCTCCACCGAGAATCGTTTCAAGCTGAGAATACAGGACAATAGGGTTTACTTGCCTTAAATCATCTCTTTCGGATGTTGCAGTGATTAACACTGGAATGCCCTCCGCCCTGTCTTTACGATGGCGCACAATTCGGAAACCACCCTCGTCCATGTCTAGGTCGGAAGCGTTCGCCACGTTGTCGTCATCGATGATAGTTGCCTCGTCTTCAGATTCACCAGTGTCTTGTCGCTTGCAGTCAGGCTGGCTTGTACAAACCAGCTGGCGTTTCTGACCCGGTGTCAGCCCTTGGGAGGTCATGGCGGGGTGCTCGTCGGTGCCAGCTTGGTTCCTTCTAGCACCTTGTGAGGCGGCGGGTGGCGCAGCACACGTCGGTCTCCGATACGGAAGGTACCTTTTCGAGTCGACAGACGTCTTGAACCGTTCTGACCAGTAATATTACCAGAAAATAACGAAAATAACGATAAATGTAGGCAGAGCTACTCAGACAGGCTAGCAGCAGGTTCTTCGTCTTCTTCGTCTTCCTCTCGTTGTTCATAAGTGCAGTTTAGTTGTTCATAAGTGCAGTGTTCATAAGTTCCAGTTCAGAGTAAGTACCAGTGCACTCGTTGTTCATAAGTGCACTGGTACTTACTCTAAACTGGAGGGCTGAAGTTGATGCGGAAGCTCAATCTTTATTAAGGGGACAAGATGTTGCCAAAGTAGTTGTAGCACAGTTTTTTTTTTCTTCCAGGTACCTTTTCTACTAGAAGCTTCCATTGCAGTGTTTCGAGCCTCTTTGAGCCAGCACATAGTGTATATAAATATCGGACACCGATTGGGAACATCACCTATGCTCTCTGCAGTAAGCTGCGCACAGGATAAGTTCATGCCTATCTAAAGAAAGAAATATAGCATGACCAGACAAAGTAAAAGGGGGTGGGCTGCAGCAATACTAAGTGTTAAATGGTGCCTTATCCTTTCCGTTGAGTTTTCTGTTTTGTGCTTTTTATTATGGATCCTCCACAGTGACCATTAGAGTGCCGAAAGTGAGCTTGTTGGTCTCAGATCTCATGGTTGTTGCTAACAAAACAGTGTGATAAACAAACAAGGGCTTGGAGGCATCCAGTCACCTTGCTTATCTCATGGTGTTGCTTCATGAGCACCGTGAGCCTCCAGACCAACTAGGAAGGGAAATTTGTTGCAATCACTTCAGAACTGTATTGCAACCAAACGAACAGTGCTCTCAATGACAACTTTTGGACAGTAGAATGCTTGCACCCAGCAAAGTCTAAGAAGGAAGCATTCAGAATGTGCAAGTGGGCCTTTTGAAGCTGGCATCATTGCTGAAGGGGCTTTTCCTGCTGCCCTCTTTATGGATACACAAAGATGATTTCCTCTTTGAGAGGGATTGTTTCAGATGTTACATGGCAACAATGCTGGGTGTATAGTAGCAGAGAAGCTTGTCTTTGCCCACTGTCAATAATATGTTCCTTTTCCAGTGCCCCTGTGGAAGTGCCTACTTTTTGGACACAAAGTGCTCTCCATGCATGCATGCATTTTTAGCTTGTAAAGATGTCTATAACCCTTTGCCTCAAGCTGGTCCTTCTTGATGTCACCCAAGAAGGCATTGCGGAGTATGGCGATGCGGACTTACAAATCAGTGTTGATGCCAGTGAAACCAGATTAATGGAGCTGCCGTTTATTTCTGTCCACTCCATCTTCATCCAGTTATAGTTCAACCTATAGTTCAACCTATAGTATGCGATCAGAAAAGTGCTATACATCACGTTGCTCCAAACTCATGACATGTGCTACAAGGCCTTGAGGAACACCCTCATTAATTTCCGCCCTCATCATACTGTATGAAGCTTCGCATGACAAGTGCGACAATTGACATCTGCTGGTTTTTCAGTGCTATTTCTGTCCAGCTTGCTGAAAGCTATCCCAAGTGTTTCAAAAGCAGGACTGCTGCCGGACAAGAAGTGCATAAAGCGAGGGTAGCTATAACCATATATGTCACACAAAATGAAGAAGGCCACTGAGTGTACAGGCGGTTTAATTCTTATCCAACAAGCTTGGTTCTCCCTTTGCAAGTGAGTAAACCCAACTTGCCCCAAAGACATGGCCTGTGACAAACTATGTGCCAGATGCTGTGTCCCCTGCAAAGCAGAAGATGTGTACAACATCCCGACACCCGCAGTGGCTTCTACACTGGGCAAACAGGCTACTATAAGAACGACCGCCTCTACTAATATGCTAATAACATGAAAACGTGCAGAAATTTGGCTATTCATTGGGCCCAACTGCAGGTGCAAGCCACTCTTCCACCAGATGTGGGTTGTTCACAGGAATTGGAGCTATACAAATGCTGACAAAAACAATGATGTTTGAAAGTAGTAGAGTTGAACTATATTCTGCACAAACAGTGCTACTTGCAGCGCTGGTACCTTGTAGCTACAATTCATGGCTGTCCCACCATGCAAAGGCACTATTCTTGAATTATTAACTTCTATTTATATTTATGGTGGCCATATATTGCAAGTACGTATCCACATTGTGTGCAATATGGTTAAATGATGTCAACTATGATAGCCATTCCTAATCTGAGATGCAACAAGAGAACTAATACAGGAAATAAATTGTAATTCAAAAAGACAACCCGTGCACAGGATATGTGACAGACTTCCTTCTATTGAACAAAAGTCACATGTGTCACACGTCACCAGCAGTGGGTAGCAAACTTGCAAGCTTGAGTGACAGAGGCAAAACTTAGCAAAATGCTACACTCATACTCAAACGTAAAACGGCCTATGACACAAAACACGACATTATATTGTACTGAATGAAACGGCAAGACTCCATCCAAGAGCACATTATGGCACCACATAATTGACATGGTGTAAAAGATGATAACACGCCCTCCCCATAAAAAAAGAAACACTGAAAACATGCCTTAAAGGGCAATGTGCAGCATCTGAAAGCAAGAAAAAACAACCCAAAAAATGTTTCGCTAAGTCTTTCAATGATTAAAATTGTCAAACTGTCTTGTCACTTCTTAATGGATCTGCATTGTGTACTAGGGTGTTCTGATAAGGCAGTTTCAGCAAGTGTATTGGAAAGCAGTGTTCCCAGTCTGTGTCCAATATTTCGAATTTAAAGAGGGTCAGGCTGCCTTTCAAAGATGTACATTTTAGTTTATAAAACTGAAAAAGGCAAGCAAAATTGCTGTGCTTTAGAAATTCACTTAAAGCAGTGTTCTTAAATTAAAGTATTAGCTTGCACACTGCCATTATAACAGCTTTCCACCTCTAACATTTTTATCCCAGTTGTAAAAAGATGGGAATTTCTCTTTGAACAGAACTTTTTAAACTATATTTACCAGGCGAACCAAATACATCATAAAAGTGGCATTTCGCATCTGCAACAACTTCAATGTACTTGAAATTCAGCATATTGGGACATGGAGGAAGCCATAAAAATGCAATAACGGCCCGAGAGAGTTCTCTGCAATTAGGTGAAGCAATTGGCACATACCTGCAATATTTATTGATATCTAGAGTGAACTTTAACATCCAACACAATATAGGCTCTTTCGGGACTGTTTATAACGTTTTGTGCCAGCGCACATACGTTAAAACACTATTCAGTGCTTTCACGCCGTGTCGATGCATGCCGAATTGCATTAACAGGACGTGAGCAGCACAGTAATCGCAAGGGCGTTTTGTTTCTTCTTGAGGGCATAGCGCTGCCTATCATTAGTAGTAGTGGTGGAATGCGACTCCATCATCTCACAGGTTCCGATCTTGTCGGCATGGGTTTCGCGCAGCGATCCTCGCAGCGTAAACTGTCGCACCGGCGTAGATCCCGATTCCTATCAATCGGCAGGGTGGAGAGGGCGCTTCGATGGATGGGACGGAAAGTCGCGTCACCCTCGGCTCGCGACCGCGCCAGCACACAGTTACGCCAGTTTCACGTAGCCGCGTCTGCATGCCAGCCACGACAAAACGTTGGCCATGGCGTTGGCCACGACCCACAACAAGCTACGCGAAACCACTGGTGATGAGAGTACGTTGTTAGGCATGACGCCACGGCGCCTCCCCGCAGCTGGCAGCCAATAGCGTGGCACTGCGGTTGCCATGCGTTGTCCCTTCTGGATGTTCCAAATACGCTTCCCGGTGTCAGTATAGGTACCGAGGGCAACGATTAAAGAAAGATTGGTGCTGCAGGCTGCATGACGGGCCATGAAGGATGACGTGGGCACACCTGCCACGTCAGCTGCCTGTGACCTAGGGAAGCGAGCAGATAACGAGATCTGTAGCAACGCCAGGGAAGCCTCGGTGAGGCTAGGGTTCGGAGCACACCACGGAAAAATGAGCAGATATAAAAAAATTTAAAAACTAAATTCAATTGTTGTCAAAGACTGTCGCACGTCTCCTGGCTTATGACGCCTCTAGAGGCACAGCCACATTCAAGTATGTTTGACCAGTTCCCAAAACGTTCGCACAATATTTGCTTTTGTGGTGGCACATTCTGGTATGCTGCGACATAAAGCTGATGACATGGTGCACAAAACTGCCTTAGTTACAAATAAACCGAGTTCGAGCCGCTCCTCACCTCCCCCCCCCCCCCCTCAAAAAATGAAGAAGCAAGACTACGCCGGGGAAACGAGATACGAAAATATGGAACGCTGCCTTCTCATGTCGATAACTTATTATCCGCGTTCCTTGTTTTCGCGGCATGAGGCCGTGTATGAAGAGAAATGTTTGGCATGTTTGCAATATGCAGTGATTTATTTATTTATTTATTTACTTATTTATATTCAATGGGAACACATTTTTAAATATTGTCACAGACAAAGCCACAAAAGACTTGGGTTGACGCTAAAGATCTTTTTATATATATCGCTGTCCTGGCACCTTCGTCGTTCTCTTCTTCTCGGAGCCACCCAACATGCCTAGCATGTGGCACCGAATCGCACCGAGTGGCTGTCAGCTGTGTCGAGGCCGTGGCATTGCCCCCCTCCCTAGAAGCATCGTCTCGATGCGGAACATTGAGGCACTGGAGATTGCCACGGGGATGCTGTTAAGAGGGACATAGATGGTTAGAGAGGTGTGGGACTTTGCGTTCAGCGGGAGTGGTATAACTTCAATCTAGAGACGTGAACGACATCGGACAGGCTTGGGCGTCGGGGACGGCGAGCGGTGCCTTCTCCTTCAGGAATCACTTCGTATGTGACGTCGCCGAGTCGTTGAACGATCCGATAAGGTCCAAAGTAGCGGCGCAAAAGTTTCTCCGACCGACCACGCTGGCGGATCGGTGTCCACACCCATACTTTGTCACCGGGTTGATAAGTGACGTCGCGGTGACGAAGATTGTATCGGTCGGCGTCGTTGTGTTGTTGGTAGCGGATACGCATTCGTGCGAGCTGGCGTGCCTCTTCGGCGCATCGAGCGAATTCGGCAGCATCATTGACAACATTAGAACAGTAGGTGGGTAAGAGCATTGCGTCCAACGTTGTGACAGCTTCCCGGCCGTGCACCAAGCGAAAAGGGGTGAAGCCGGTAGTTTCTTGAACGGCAGTATTATAGGCAAACGTAACATATGGGAGAACGTCGTCCCAGTTTTTGTGGTCGACGTCAACATACATGGAAATCATATCAGCGATCGTTTTGTTTAGTCTTTCTGTGAGCCCGTTCGTCTGGGGATGGTAAGCAGTGGCTTTGCGGTGAACTGTACCACTGAGAAGCATGATATCTTCTGTGAGCTGCGCTGTAAATGCTGTGCCCCGGTCGGTTATAACCACTCCTGGAGCACCGTGGCGGAGTACGATACCATGTACAAAGAAGGTCGCAATATCATTAGCAGTGCCTCGTGGGAGAGCTCGGGTTTCAATGTAACGGGTTAGGTAGTCTGTGGCAACAGCAATCCAACGGTTACCAGCCCTCGACGTGGGGAATGGTCCAAGCAAATCTATTCCAACCTGCTGAAAAGGAATCCCCGGAGGATCCACGGGATGGAGAAGACCAGCGGGACGCACGGGTGGTGTCTTGCGTCTCTGGCAGTCGCGGCATGTCTTCACGTATTGCTTGACGTCACGGCGAAGGTTAGGCCAGAAGTACTTTTGGCGTATGCGTGAAAACGTCCGTGCGAATCCCAAGTGGCCCGAAGATGGATCGTCGTGAGATGCCCGCAGGATGTCGTCACGTAGTGAAGAAGGCACTACAAGGAGGCAGGCGGTTGCGGTCGAGTGAAAACCCAATTTGTAGAGAACGCCATCGCGGAGAAAAAACGAGTATAACTTGCGGATGAACATACGAGGCGGCTCCGGTAGACGGTTCTCAAGGTAGTCGATGAGAGGCCGGAGTTCTGAATCATCGCGCTGTTGCTTGCTGATGTCTGATACTGAGATAATGGACAGAAATGCGTCCTCTTCATCAAACTCGCATGGCGACGGTTGAAGTGGAGCACGTGACAGGCAGTCGGCGTCGGTGTGTTTACGCCCGGACTTGAACACTATCGTCATATCGTATTCTTGCAAGCGAAGACTCCAGCGTGCAAGACGGCCAGATGGATCCTTCAGATTGGCTAGCCAGCACAATGAATGGTGATCTGTCAAAACTCGAAACGATCGGCCGTACAAATATGGTCGGAACTTAGCAATTGCCCACACAACGGCCAAGCATTCCTTCTCCGTAGTGGAATAGTTACTTTCAGCTGGAGACAAAGTGCGGCTTGCGTACGCAATGACGCGTTCGGCTCCATCTTGCCACTGTACGAGGACGGCACCAAGGCCAACGTTGCTGGCATCCGTGTGCAACTCGGTGTCACTGTCTTCGTCAAAGTGTCCTAGAACAGGAGGTGTGCGCAGACGATTCTGGAGTTCACAGAAGGCCTCTTGTTGTTCCTGCTCCCAGACAAACGGAACATTATCCTTAGTCAGCCGCTGCAAGGGTTCGGCTATCCGTGAAAAGTTTGCCACGAAACGTCGATAATAAGCGCAAAGCCCTAGAAAACGGCGGAGTTCGTGTTTGTTCGAAGGTGTTGGAAACGAAGCAACAGCAATGGTTTTGTCGGGGTCTGGTCGAATGCCCTCGTAGCTGACGACATGGCCTAAAAATTTGAGTTCGTCATACCCGAAATGGCATTTTTCAGGCTTTAAAGACAGGCCAGCAGTACGAATTGCGTCAAGAACTGCTTGTAAGCGCTGGAGGTGCTGCTCAAAAGTTTCCGAAAAGACAACGATATCATCTAAATAGACAAGGCATGACTGCCACTTGAGACCTGATAGAACCGTGTCCATCATGCGCTGAAAAGTAGCAGGCGCAGAGCACAATCCGAAAGGAAGGACCTTGAATTCGTAGAGTCCGTCAGGCGTAATAAATGCCGTTTTCTCACGGTCACGCTCATCAACCTCTATTTGCCAGTAGCCGCTGCGAAGGTCCATCGATGAAAAGTATCGAGCATTTTGAAGGCGGTCCAAAGAGTCGTCGATGCGGGGAAGGGGATAAACGTCCTTCTTCGTAACGTTGTTAAGCTTGCGATAGTCAACGCAAAACCACACCACAGGTGATGCCCATGGACTGGTGGAGGGCTGTATGATATCGTCGGTAAGCGTTTGTTTGACTTGATTTCGGATGGCGTCTTGCTCTTTACGAGAAACACGGTAGGCACGTTGGCGCACGGGTCTTTCATTGGGATTTGTAATAATTCTGTGTTTCGCAGTAGGCGTTTGGTTGACCTTCGATGTTGAAGCGAAACAGTCCGCAAAAGACTGTAAAAGGCTTGGAATGCTAGCCTGTTGTTCACCTGATAATTTAGAATTCACATCAATATTGATGTTGGCTGGTACGTCTCAGTTAGAATCTCCATCATTTTGCCCTACAGTTAAACAAGCGGGAAAATCACTGACTGGCTCCAAATAGGCGATGGCAGTTCGTGGGGCGAAGTGCTGGTATTCACGACTGAAATTGGTCACTAAAATCTGAGCAGTCCGTGACGACAGCTGCAAGATGCCGCGGGCTACGCAAACCTGTCGAGCCAACAAGACTGACAGATTGCCTTCAGCGATTCCGAGATGGGGAATCTCGGAATCTGTCAGCTGTGTCGAGGCCGTGGCAATATCCCCATGAATGCGTATTTCACCTATTAGGATTGGTCTTCTAAACAGGCGGACATTATTTGCACGGAATATAGCTATATCCAAGCAGCTGTAATTAAAAAGGCTCACGTTAACTTTCGCTTATTCACATTGTTGAACGTTGAAATTGTGAACTGAAGCAGCCGTTACGCCTGCGTAGCTAAAATGTCACGCAAGACTAGCAACAATACTGAAATCCGCGACTGCAATAAGTGTTACAATATTTATCGGCACGCCTGATAAGAGTTCAACAAGAGCCACTTTCTAGGAGTTCGGAGCAATAATACTCGCAGCGCCAATGAATAATTTAGCATATTTCGAGGAGGGGTATATCGAAAAGATTGCGATTTACAGGATTTCTGCTGGGCAAATAGGACTTCACTGCGGCCCGGCTTCCATTTCGCTATTTAGGAAACTGATTGATTTCAGAAGTTTAAGAGTGTATCCTTCTCAACAGTTTTTCATGCAAGTAATGGCGACCTCTTCATGTAATCGACTTGAACGGACGAACCACCCAGGTGGCACCACTCGCAGTGAAATGCATACATCGCACGGAAACACGCGCAGACGAAACCACTCGAAAATTATTACCTACTCCGAATTGAGACGGTAATGGCTCCTGTTGCATAATGTACAACACGGGAACAGTACTTAATTCTGTTTTTTTACTGAACCAGAAACACGCTCGGCGGACTCCATTACAACGACCACACCGAGTGGGCAGGTGCTCAATATGGTGTAGCTACGGCGTGTGCATAGTGTCCTGCGTTTAGAGTTTGCCAAGAACGCGACATATTGCAGAACCACCTTCTATGTTTTTTGTATTGTATTAAAGAACTGTCAGGAGACATCCTGCGAGGCGCTTCGGTTAAGTGCTGGAAGTCAAAGAAAGAGGATTGCGCCGTCTGATCCCCCATACCACCTCCGCGGCAGGCACCCGGTAGATGAAACCACGGTACCCCCTCACGCATAATACTCTATCTCAGTAGTTCCTTTCAGTGCTGGGATTTTTCAGGACTGGCGAGTCCAAGGTAAGGACGACAGCCTTTCCACATACGTCGTTTCTGCAATGCTTTGTTTGCTAGTCGCCAAGTTGGTGTTTGCTTGTCACCCTGCTGCCTTCTGTTATATTCGAATACCTATTCAGTGAGTTGACATGCACTGTCGTTGGGGAGAAATGCGATTGTCTTGATAACAAACAGTCTAGGCCGTCACGGTTACCGGTGGCAGCCGGTGCAACAATTCAAGGTATATGACTTGCACACGCAGAGGGCGTAAACCATTCGGTATAACCAAATTGTGTCGCGTTTCACACGAAGCTTAAATCCTCGAACTCCACCAATAATGTCAACATCAGGCCCGGCACTACATTGTGCTGCTCAAGCATGTTGCCTGTGTACACCTCGTACATTCGGCAGTGCTGCATGTTACTCGTGACATGGAGCATAGTGGCGTGGCCATGTACGTCCGCTTTGGAGCTCCGACGATGACTGCGTTGCTGGCTTGTTAAAGCGAAGCTCTTTGTGCCTACTATCTCGTGGTTTGACATGTTTGGTTTGTCGGTGAGTCGCTGGTTAGAATTTCACCAAGTGGATTCAGCCTCAGTTAACGAAAGAGCGCGTCCCTGTGTTCGAACTTCAGCCCGCCAGTGTAGCAACACGATGCTCTGATCATTAGGCCACACGCACACTTTCTTGCTTTCCCTAATACACAGAAAACCACACGTGGAAGCCGAACAAAAACAAATTCAATGTCAGTACACCTCATACAAAAAAGCTAAAAATAATCCAAACACAGACGTACACTCATCATCTCCGTCTAATCTTGCGTACTGTTCGTGCACGTCTCAGTATCCTTTTTTTCTCCTCTCTCTTCCCGTTTTTCCTCTCCCCACTGTAGGGTAGCCAACCGGACTCGTGACTAGTTAACATGCCTGCCTTCCTTATATCCCTCTTTCTCTATCGTGGTCGACTCCTGCGGCTGCTCCTGAACAGCAGACACTATTCTTATATGAGCTACAGACTCCCGGTGAAAGGTCCTAGAACAATAATGGAAGATATCCACGCAAGAAAATGCCCCATTCGTTATCAGCCATTTACAAATACATGTTATCTGCCTAATGATATGATTGTACTGCTTGGCTTGCATGGCGTCTGGTGCAGCAGGACGTGCCATAAACATGCTCTTAGGCCACAATCGCACGTATCCTTCTCTCGCGCCTGCACTAACTGTCTCGTTCAGATGGCCACTAGGTGATGATCATGATCATTCCTATACGATGCAGATACCTAGAAAGGGTCATTGACGAAGAAGCGGGCGCTGCATATCTTTCCACCAACTAGATATTCCGAGATGATCACCTCACATTTATGATGATAATAATTTTCATACCATGTTGCACACCCACGACGGGGTATCGGCCAAGAATCTTGTACGCGTGTTGATCATGAGCATAATGATTGTCGTACAATGACGTCTACCCAAGGAGGAAGTGGGTCGGTGGCACATGTGCACGACGGGAAACTGGCCAAGAAGTTCTGCGGTGCACACTGCGTCAACTGCAATCATCTCTGATCACCGGGTGTTGATGATAAAAATATCCATGGTATGACACAATCCCACAACGAAAGATCGGCCAAAATACACGTACGCCTGGTGATTACCATGAAGATTTCCCTATTGTGGTACCCATACAAAAAAGGGGTCAGCGTAGGAGCGGATCCACCAGTCCATTATGATGATGATTTCCACAATATGTAACATACGTGCGATGGGGTCACGGTGTAGGCAGTAGATATCGTGCCATCAACCGGCTCATTGAGATGTTCGCCGCGTGTTAAGTAAGGTTGTGATTTCTATAATATGGCACGTACACGGAACGGGCGATCAACCAAGAAGCGGCCTTTACATGTGAAATAAGAAATAAGAAATGAAGAAATGGACAACGATACAAGATTTGTCATATTTTCATGCATGGGCGTGCGAGATCACATGCGGGAGCCAATTTCCTTTACGCCAAAGACGAAGGAAGGAAACGAGCGAATTTCTAGCATTTCATCAAGCGCGTCATGAAAACTTTGCTTCACATAAATTTCAGAACGTGCATTATATCTGCGTAACTTTTTTACGATTTATATATTTATTTGTAAGGTAGCTTGGGAGCTACCTTATGCTGAGGAAGCACTAAGGAAGCCTTCACCGAGTGCCCCTCAGTAAGGAAGCTTTCAGAGTGACATATGGTAGCCTCACCGCAATGAAGGCTTCCTTACTGAGGTAAGGAAGATTTCATTGTTTGGCCCTTAGGGATACTATATAAGATTGTATGATGCCATAACGTAATGTGATGTCTTCGGAATAAACTGTACCGAAGACATCACGTGCATAGGTTGGTTTTACAACGTCCTGCGCAGCCTTCTCCAAACGGATTAAACCGGATGGACTCAAGACATAACGATCCTTGTACGATCGCCGGGCGCGTCGGTCGTTGGCGCAAGAAACAACGAAAACATTGCAGCAGTAGATGAATTCGAAAGTAATTTCTGGCGGTTTATTGACTTGTGGTGTAATTTCACACGTGCGCACAGTTTGACGAATTTTTCTCCTTTTGGACGCCTGTATTTTGCCTCTTCGTACCCTTCGCGCAGGTGCCATGCAAACCAGGCGTCCTGCTCGTTAAACTCCCTACCTTCCCTTGTCTCTTTCTCTCTGTGTAATAGTTGAGTTCAGTTCCAGTTTTAACGTGATACCATTACGCCGCGTTTATTTTGTGTGTTTTAGAAGGAATTTACAGAATTTATAAGGCCACCTGCAGCAGATAGTAGTTATATTCGTTGAAGTAAAACTGAAGGATTGGGACATTACTCGCGCGGGAGATCAAAATGCCTAATTGAATAACGACGATAGTTAGGTTCGCAAGTAATAACCTTATGGCACACATGGCAATTTGCAAATCGTAGCCCGTGAATTCGCAAGGTGGTGGAACAAATTATCAGAACGGCACTCATTTCGCGACATTCATTTCTAAATTGTACAACAAATAGCTTAGAGTTCAGCTTCCTATACATTCAGTATAGGTTAAGAAAAGACACACACACTCTATACATCAAACTGTACTTATGCGTATTAGTTGTGACAAATATTTGTTGGCGAATTAGGCTATTCAGTCGGTTAAACGGGCCCCTTTTAGTTCGTTTCTCTACCACTGAGTGCTAAGGCAACGTCATCGAAAGCCAGCCGTCAATCCTTCGTTATCGCCATTTATTTCCTCGGCACAGCAGCCCAAAAAATATATATTTGGTAGGTTCAGGACAACGATGTTACCGCCGAAAGGCCACTTGGAGCGGCCTCGAGAGCTGAAACCCGTAATTTACCATGTGCCGCCTTTTCTGCCACCCTCAAGAGAGACGAATCCGAACAGCGTGTACCTTTGTCTTTATTTTTGTTTTCTTGGCCTCTACTGGCCACTCACAAGAGCCTAGCGTTGTTTAACACCTTCACCCTTTCTTCTCCTTCCCGTCCTTTTCCCCATGACGGGCGTGCCCAAATTACCTCCTCTTGTTCCTTCCGCTTGCAGCAAAAGGACCGGAAAAAAAAAAGTACACAGCACGACACATTTATTTTCTCTTTGGTTATCATATACCTCCTTCGTCGCTGTTTCAGAGAGAAAAAAAAAAACGAGGAAACAAGGGCCTTTTTTCGACGGAAAGCAGATAACCTGACATTTCCGCCAAGTAGTTACCTCGAGAATCGCTTCCTTTCTTTCATATTTTTTTTTTTGTCGGAACAGGAGGAGCAGAAGACTTCCGCCGGCAGCAGAAGTTTCGAACACTGTACGAGTTTTAGCGCCAGTTAGGAGGTAACGAGGCAGCCTTCCTCTTCCCCTCTCGTTTGATTCCGCGACGCTGCGCTTTTCAATTTTGACAGTACCTTAACTGAAACACAAGATCCCCCCCTCTTTTTCTTCCAGCGTCTGCGTTCCGCTCATCCAGGTCTTTTTTTTTAAACCGGCAGAGTTTTGCGCGAATACTTTTGTACGCCAGGAAGCGTAAGTGACGCTTTGGTGCTGATGCCACTGTATTTTTTTTTTTCATGCCTGGTTTCCTTATTTATTTCAATACATCTTTACCTGAAACCTTGACATCTTTCTTTGGTGTTTCTGTTTTTCTTTCTTTCACCTTGTATACGGAAACTTTATATTGGTTCATTAAAAGAATGGCGAAAATAGAAAACAAAACCCAAGACAGACAAAGCACACGGAGCGCATCCTAGTAAATCGAGTCTTGTTTTTATATTGATGTTTCTGATGCTGGGCCTTTATTATTGTTAATAATTACCACGTAGTCCAGCTATCAATTTTCCATCGCATGATCGTTACTACAATGCGTCCCCACTGCCGGTGGCAGGTCTATTTTCGGGAACGGGAGAGAAATGGCCGTATACTTACTGGCATATACCGAGTTACACGATAATAGCGATTATTATACCACGAAGGAACTAGTTCCTTTGCGCACTTACAACTTCATTTACATTTCACTTACATTTGAATGACGTGCAGGCCCTTCCTAAACGACGTTAAACGTGTATTCATTCGTTTTTTTCCCTTTTCTTTCTTTTTTTTTTACACCGTTCATAATAACTTGTAAAGTGAGAAACATTACAGACCACACTTTGTTTTCAGAGCCTATGCGATCACATACAGAATCTCTAACTGAAAATTAGGAATTATATGTTTAAGAAATACTGACGAAAATGAAATCAAGAGACATTATCAACGTTCATTTACCCTGATACAGAGTCACTCTATGCTCTTCCCGAGGTGTCAGAAAGTTCTCAAATTGACTTTGATATGCTACTTGGCGAAGGTGGGTACGATAATAACAAGTGTGAATATGCAGTACGGCAGTCAGGCCATTGTTTCTTTTGTACAAGTAACATGTTAGAGTATCTTTTGTGGTAAAAACATTCAAGGACAATCTTGACTTGACAAGGAAAAGCTGACCGTTAGAATCAAACTTGAACATTTCATTATTCAAACATAGCAGAAAAGCTCTTAAATAAGGAGAATAAACATTTGAATTGCGTGCATTTGAAAGACTACCTCCCGCGCTCGATGACTCGCTTTTTTGTGGAGTAGTAGCGGTCAGCATTTATGCAGGAAGACCAAGTTATTTTCACTACGTTTAGGGTTATGTTTTCTTTATAACAATGGGTTCCTTCGACCCTCGGGTTTCTGATGCGCTGAGTTATCCTAGTGGCCTTTTCAAGCAAAGAGCATGACGAGATGCGAAATGGCTAAAAATACCGGGAAGGAAATGGTAAGTGCTTCACTAAGTGTGGGCAGCTTGCTATTCACGGAAAAAGATGAAAGAGGTGGCGGAAAACTAATATATTGGGAACAGGTGCGCGTACAGACATAGCGTAATATCGGATTCGTCACCCATTTTTCGGCTGTTGCCTCGCGCAGTAGCTCAACGCTTCTCTGAAACACGAGCGCGTTTATCGACGACATATCTCTCGCTCGAAGAAAGCATTCGCTTCGAGCGAGTGTTCGGCGCCTTGAACACTGCACTGGGTAAGAAGGGATGGCAAAGAGAGAGAGGAACACGAAATTCAGTGCGGAAGGCGTGGAGATGAATCCGAGGCGCTTATATATATATATATTCTTTTTTCGCCGTGAAATCGGGACATGCACCGTCTCGTCGAGCAAGCCCCTCACTCCTTGTCGCGTTATAGATGGAAAGCGCGAAAAAAAAAAAATAGAAGTGGAAGGGGAGGAGGCAGAAACAGTCGCAGCGTGAACGCGTTTCTGAGGGCCTCCGGCGTGTCTCGGTGCCAGGCAGCAAAGGAGCGCTTGGCACGCAGCCTTAAAGAGTTATTACCCCAAAAAACGAGGGAGCGTCGAAGGAGAAGCCGGTGAAGCGGTAAAGGAACGCGGCTGCCAATGGCGTACCGGAACGAACCCGCTTTTCGCAAACGCTAATATATTCGCGAAGCAGGGCGCATAATTTGGGTTTGGCAACGCACGGAGAACCGGAGCGTGAGCGTTGATTTAGCGCTTGCCGCACGGCTGGTTCACGCATGGCCCGACCAGGCTTCGCAGCGTGCCTTGTTGGGTTTTTCTTGTGTTGGCTTTGACGGAAACTGCGAACTCATCGTCTGAGTTTCAGTATGTTTTGCAGCGTAGTTTATCTGCACATGCTTCAGACAGTGTTTCCGTGCATTTGTATCTAGGGTGCATGCACCTAGAGCTAGAAGTAACAATAACAACTGTTGGACACTTCTTTCAAGACAGGGAGACAGGCATTTTCCTTCCATATCTTCTGACCGTATATTTGTTATTAGTGTCCACTTTCATTTGCCTGTGTCTGGTAAATGAAGCTATAGTTTATAGACCTGTCTGAAACGGCATGTAATTGTGAATAACGTTTTTTCAACTCAAAGTTGTCCGACCGGATCTTTTGGTGATCTGGCCGGTTGGCTATGTTGGGCCTGTCTACGAATATTTTTTTGCTGTTGCATGCCTTCTTTCGGCAATTTTGTAACAAAAAGTACAAATATATTTTGAAGATTAAAATAGTTTGTTTGTATTTAGTATATAAAAATAATTTGGAGTTTTCCTCACATAACTGTAGGCTTAGGTGTGGTCTCTATACTGCTGCCACTTTTTATTTTTCATCAATGTGCGTGTTTGTGGTACGCTGAAAGCGTGAGAAGAGAAGCGTAGTTGCGCGGAAGACGGGCTTTACCACCTGTATTTTTACCACCCTTTACCCGTCGACGGCGCAGCCGATGCCACGAGGCCGAAGCACATATCTTCAGTGCGCGAACGGTAGGGCTTCCAGTCCGGAGAAAAGCCGTTGTGTGTCTGTCCGTGCGGTGTGCGACCGTGAGGAGCCAACAGCAACGTCGCGCGGTGGAGAGCAAGCAAGGACTAGGTACGTCACGCGTTGGAGGAGGGTAATTACCAGCAAGCAATGACGCGCTCCAGCCTCGCACGGCACAGCCAATCAGAGCTCACGTGCCATGACAGCTGCAGACAACAGGAAGGTGCGCTCGGCCACAGTTGCGACCGGTTGAAGAATACGCCGCGCGCGGTTTTGTACGTCTCACAAATAGTTTAGCAACACGTCATAACAAGCTGTGTCGCAGTTCTTCGTAGATGGGCCTTGACTGAGGCAGCGGGTCCATCTGGGTTGGTCGACGCGAAGCGCCGGCCAACCCAGATCTGAGACTGTGGCTGAAAAGACAATGTGAGCGTGCGTCGAGTGACCCTGACATCGTAGCTAAGCGAGAGAAGTTGGATGCAGGCAGGCTGACAAATGCTCCTAAGCATGCAAATGAAACTCCTGTCTCGCTGTTCAGGCTACCCTTGCCAAACTCTCACCCACCCGTAGTCCTACGACACTTGAGGAGTGGCTGGCGGACTCCTCCTCCGACTACGTACGTGCCATGATCGAGCTCATCACGACGCTTGGCTTGGCAGACAACTAGAACAAAGCGGGCGAACCCGGACGGGGTTATTGAATAAAGTTTAATCTTTCGCTCTCTCTCTCTCTCTCTGCATGTAGGGAACGCCGTCGGGACGCTCATGCGATGCCGAGGATAAACGCGCGGGCTAACGAAACTCCTGAAGCCGTGAGGACTCATCTTAGGGACGCTGGATTGAGAGTTCCTCCCACGCTACTCTCTCGCTTCAAATATGAATAATAAAGATGTTTTGCTCTCTCTCTTTCGACGTGTGAAGGAGACTGCCGGAGAGTATGCCGCGCACTTGGTCAAATGCGTTCTCTGAAGAGCGGCACAGACGTACTGGCACATATCCACTAACCCAAGTAGGTATCAAAGGAGTTCACTGTCGACTATAGTAGACCGAGTGGAACGTACCCCTAATAAGCATAGACAAACTACACAAAACTAGGATTAAGGGTGCTAGCGCACAATAGTTCGTGCTTAGCCCCAGATAAACTGTGAGACAATTTTTTTTTTTTGTTACTGCGCATCTGCGTGTAATCTCCGGAAGCAAACTGGAAGCTGTGTACCGTACAACCAGCCGCATCACTTACATTTTTTATTTTTTTCGTTGCAGATTTATTTCATAACAAATAAAAAGCTAGTTTAGGAGAATGATTAAGCTTTTTTTACTGTTCCTAGGGCCGTATAACGTAAAACTATTCCAATATGTTTTTATTCCAATCTCCTGATGTCAAATTTGCGTAACCACCGACGCAAGCATCGGGCGGTCACCCGCAGGGTCGTCAGAACAAACCAATCAAATGCTCCCCTCGTTCATAGGAGGTCACTTTTGTTTGCTTGAAAAAACAAATAACATTGCCTGCACTGGGCGGCTTGTCTTATCTAATTGGCTCACAAGAGGCGAGGAGCATGCTCAAGTGGAGAGAGATTTGATGGGGCCGAGCCACTGCACTGAAAATCGATAACCGGATGAAGAGGGTGGTGCCGGCGTGTGCGATTGGTCCGCTTTGTCTTATTGAGCTTGCGCTGCCTCGTCGACAATCGTAGCAGCATGCAACGGAAGCTTAAGAATGACGCTAAAACGGATCCTCAGCAAAAAAGAGCTTGTAGAATGAGGTCGTAAGCGTGCCGAAAGTTCTTGAAAATGTTACACGGCCACGCAGAAAGGTTTATTGCACGCAAATAAACCCATGCTCTCCGGCACGGGCGAGTAGCCAGTGCCGGAGGGATCGGCGGCAGCCATCTTTTATTCCTTTCCGAACGGGGCAGCCTGCGCCTATTCAGAAGAAAATTCAGTTTTGTTCGGCATATTAATGCATCTTTAACGCGTACGCGTCACGTTGACGCGGTAAGTTATTGCGTTTTTGTGACGTCGCGTGAGCGGCAGGTGAAGTGGGTGCAACCCGAAAACTTTTGACCAATAAATGAGGGCTAATGGCAAAAAGGCATCGAATCAGAAATAACAATTTTTGTTTTGTTCAGTCAGCTTATGCATAATCAGTGGGTACACGTCATGACAGATGAGGAGCTATCACGGTTTTCAGGGTGGTGCAAAAAAGTTTTTGACCAATCGTCGTGGGCTTACTGCAGAATTGGAAAAGAAAAGTTTGGAATAGTCTTACGCTATAGCGCCCCTTGTTTTCTGGCTTTAGGATATGCACGTCTGGCTTTCCTGGTATTTTAAATGGCCACCAAAAGGTCGGCACTACTTGGCGATGTTAAGTCAAGAGCAGAAGGTCAACACGTGCGAGCACGTGCACGTAGCTTTCGCTGCGCTGCCACAGAAAGTTCTCGTCGGATGTAGGGTTTTTGCACAACGTGCGCATAAACCTAAATGCAGGAGAGCATGTTGCATTTTGCCCGCACTGATGTGTGTCCCCCGAAGCAGGGAAACAATTTCAACAGCAGAACACCAAAGCCACTGCGCAACCGCTGGGGGTGCGCACACGCATGAACACACGTATACGCATCTGAGAATGTAAGTGAAATGTTTCACGTATGGCATTTCGCTTAATGTTGACGAAACTTAACACATCATCACGTTAAAGTGCCAAATCACTAATTGAGCAAAAAAGTCAGCTGCGTCTGTAGCAGCGATGCGGAACCAAACTTCAATTTGGCTACGGCGCCACGTCACGAGCACACCCCACGCGTTCGTGACGCTGTCTCGGGCCTCGACGAAGCAGAGTCGGTGAAACCGAAACTTTCTGCCGCTTTCGAAAGCCGCTGTTCCCAGTGTTATCCACCTGCCCTTTGTACGCGCAAGCTCTCACCTGCGTTCTAACTGCGCCTCTGTACGACAAACTCAAACGCGCCAAGCGTCTCAACGCATTCACATGCCCCACGAGGAGTTGATGTGCGTTCCATTGGACATTAATGCTCTCGCATTCATAACAAGTGCTAAGGTGTCCTCAGATTTTCAAGTGCAATATTTAGAACGAAATATCATCTTTTTATGCATGAAGTAGTCTTTTGGTGACCTGTTTTTGTGATAGCTGAAGATACATGGCTATGTCTAAAACAAACAATTTGGAATGATAAGTTAAGTAAAGGTAGCATTTATACAGTTAGGCATGGTTGGACACAGTTAACGTTAATTTCTGCTTGTTAACAGAACTGTCTGCGCATAACTTTACTACCCGTTTTCTTATGCGGTATTTTTATGCGATTCCCGTTTTTTATGCGGTCTGTTGGGCCCAAACCTCATGTAATCTCATTGTGTGCGCTACCCAAATTCCGTAGTACATTCTGGAAGACACCTGAGCACCAGCGATCACTCTTCAACCTTCGATGACTCATGCATAAAAGCTGACGAGCTTGACCGGATGGCTTGAGCTGCAGACCAGATTTTGGATGAGAACTGACTGTATTCGCCGCTTTCGTTGTGGTTTGATTATCACTTGTTTTTGTGGGCACAAGTTCGCCCCAATAAAACGAGCGTCGCCATTCATAGTTTTGATACTGTGTTCTAGACGGTCACTAATCTGACATATGGTGGGTATGCATGTGCGTTCATGTAGCAAATGCCCCGCTAAGCCCCGATCCAAGTCGAAAGCCCAAAGACACCAGCGACGTCACCCCAGATGACCAAGCTAGCCTCAGGCTTCGACAGTTACAGCCTCAGCAGGGACTTCAGGATGAGACAAGAAAGTCAAAGGCCACGACAGCAGCGATGACGAAAACTGCAAGTACACCTAAGCCTGTCGTGTTGCAGCAGCGCCGTGAACCACCGATCTCCCGCGCATCGTCCTTCGAAGACCCGCGAAACTGGCTGGAAACGTATGAAAGAGTCGCTACGTTCAACAATTGGAACTACGACAAGCTGCGCCGTGTTTATTTTGCTTGGAAGAGGGCGCCAGTAAGTGACAGTGATTGAGAACCATGACTCCACTTCGACAACGTGGGACCTCTTCCGTAGCACCCTTACACCCTTACCCTTACCTTTCTTGAGCACCCTTACAAGTGTCGTCAGCAAGCAGAGAGAGTGAGAGAGTTGAGGCGGTAGTGGAATCCCGTGGGCAGCTCCCACACGAGGGCAATGTGATTTACACAGAAGATATGGCTCACCTGTTCAACCACGACGACCTGGACATGTCTGAGGAAAAGAAAGCTCGCTTCCTAAGTTTTCGACAGAGGCCTCGACGACTGAGAACACTATCTAAATGCACACTAGGCAATATAGCCACCAAGTGCTCACACCACAGGGCAAAATCGAAGCGCACTGCTCCGACGATCTCCGAGAGGCCATCAGGGTCATTCTGCGCGAAGAACTGCGCAAGATGTTACTTTCGTTGCAACATCATTTGGCCTCGGTCACCAACATGATAATGGACGAAGTGCGGTGGTCACTGGGAGCTTCTGAAGCGCAGCCGTAATGGCCGCCTCCCGTCCTGGAAGCGATGACCTGCGCCGTCATCGCCCACTGCAAGGTCCCCCTCTGCGTCCGCGCCAGGACCCCGTTACACAGAGATTCCGTCATCCGCCACCGCCAGCTCACGTACCTCTCTTCCAGTGCCGCTTCGCCGGAAGACAAACACATGGCACACAGCCGACCACCGTCCGCTGTGCTCCCAAAGCGGAGAAGTGGGGCACGTTTACCGACGGTACCCATACTGCGAAATGCGACTACCAGGAGTCGGATTTAACGCGCCGCGACCACAGCTTGGCGGACGACGTTTTGACAGAGCCGACTACCTCCCTACCGCTCAGTGCAGCACTCGACGACCAAGGCGACTGCCGTAACCCGGCCGATACCTGCTGCCGCATTGACGACCATACACTGGCGCACTGCGTGGTCGGTCAACAAGCCCATATCCGGAAAACTAAAAGCAGCAACCGATGTAACTGCGGCTGCTTTACGTCAAGATATCGAATATCCTCTGCCGCCAACGACGATGATTTAAAAATATATCGACGGTGTAGCAACGACACGCCGCCATCCCGAAGAAGACTGGACGACAAGGTTACGTCGACGAAAGAAGACCTGACGACGTAGTGCACCTGCCAGAAGTCGACGAGACGCAGGCGTAATCCGACGCCAAGACCTAACTGCAATGCTATACAAAGAACCATGACCTCGATGCGCTCCTTGACGGCCACGCCATCAGTGCTTTAGCAGACACAGGAGCCGGCTGCTCCCTCCTAAGCGGACCGTTCGCCGCCTAGTTGGAGAGGGTTGATTGCTTGGGAAGCTCCTCAAATCCCGACCGCTGAACGACACCTGATAACACCGACTCAAATCTGCAGGGCAAGAATTACCGTTCACGACCGAAGCTACCCTGCCACATTCGTTATCCTCCAACAGTGTTCAGGAGACGTAATTCTCGCCATGGACATCCTTAACCAACACGGCACAGTCATCGACCTGGGCTGCTATCTTCAACGCGTTCTAAAGCTGACGTTAGGCTTCATCTCACGCGATGGTCCAGGCCGGCTGATATCGCGGTCTAGGTCACTATTGGCCAATCACGTGAGATGGACCCGAACGTTGCCTTTTTGAACGCGTGCAAGATAGCGGCCAAGAAGTCGAAGTCGATATCGCTATAAGAAGATCAAGAGATACCGCACTAGAGCTCACATAGTCACCATCGCCTGAGGTTGCTCGAAGATCATGTCAGCATCTCGCTCGCTCCATCACTGTCGTTTTCATCTTCACCGAAACACCCGCTGACGTAGAAGGCGTCATCGACGGTGACCAACGTCTACTGCTCGATTGTAACATTTGCGTCGCAAGAGGGATCACTCGACAGCACGTAGGTATAACGAAAGTGATGCTGATAAAATTCAGCAGGAGTTCAAGCACAGCAGCAAAAGCACAACGAAAGCATGTATCGAAAAGATTGTGGAAACTGGCAATGTGCTTGGGCTCTCAGATTTTGTCGCATCAACTCCAACATCCATAGTTCAGGAATCACACTTCGAAACAGATCTAAGTATTGCCATGAGTAAGTAGCAACAGCCCAAAACTCTTCTCCGATGACACAACGACTGCTTTTAGACGTCATCGAGGATTCCACTAACACCAGTTGCACAGCACCGCATAATAACCGAAGAGTGTGCTCAAGAACTCTGCCAGAATCCTTACATAGTTTGGATGCGAGAAAGTGAAGCTGTAAGGTAACAAGTCTACAAAGTACTGTGCGACGACGCCTTCCGGCGGTTCAAGAGCTCATGATCATCTCCTCTAGCCTTGATGATGAAAAAAGATGGAACCCTACGTTTCTGCGTCGGTTATCGTCGACTGAACAAGATCACGAAGAAGGACTCATACCCCATAGCACGGGTAGATGATGCATTGGATCGGCTCTGCAATTACAAATTTTTCTCGTCGATAGAAAACAGAAAACAGCAGAGCCGCTCACCAGAAGGATGTAGCACGCATAATTCATGCAAGCCCACTTAATGACGAAGAAATGATAACGGAATTACAAAACCGATACATATGCACCACGAAAAACCTGACGCTTCCCAACTACAACGGCAACCCCAACCCTGAACTTGACGAAAACATAACGGTAGCAGAGGTAAAGGCGGCCATGCAGAAACTTAGAACATCCTCCGCTCCAGGAGCGGATGGGGTGACGAACAAAATACTAAGAAATCTAGACGAGGACTCTATTCAAGGGATCACGGAGTACTTTAACAAGTGCTGGAGGTATGGGTGGCTACCAGAGACGTGGAAACACGCCAAGGTAACTCTCATACCCAAGCCAGGCAAGAAACTCGAACTAAGCAACCTCAGACCCATATCCCTAACATCATGCTTAGGGAAGCTATTGGAGCACGTGGCGCTATCTAGATTACAAGACCACATGGACAAGCACAATCTCTTTCCGCACACGATGATAGGCTTCCGGCCCAACCTGTCTACGCAAGATATAATGCTCAGGCTTTCGGAAGAGGTAATAAACACACCGAATAACACCAACACTAAAGCAATAATGGCACTGGACCTCACCAAAGCCTTTGATAATGTCACCCACAATGCCATCATGAATGCCCTCTCCGACTTAAACGTGGGGGAGAGAATATACTCATATATCAAGGCTTTTCTAACCGGCAGAACGGCTCAAATAACATTCGGATGCATCAAGTCAGATACACTACAATTAGGAAGCAAAGGCACGCCGCAGGGGTCAGTGCTGTCACCCTTTCTGTTCAACATAACCCTCATACCCATGGCCAAGCTTCTTGCCGCCATACCAAACTTATCGTCGGCACTCTACGCAGACGACATCACCCTCTGGACAGTCAGGGGAAGCGAAGGTGATATTGAGAGCACGCTACAGACGGGAGCGAATATAGTTACCGGATGCGCCAGGAGAGTCGGGCTAACGTGCTCGCCACAAAAATCCGAACTCCTAGTTATCAGACACAGACCTAAGAAAAACGATCCCCCGGCACAATTGGATGTTAGCGTTGATGGTACAAAAGTTCTTGAGAATTCTGGGAATGCACATTCAAAGCAACGGGAAAAACACAACTACACTAAACAAACTAGTCGCATGCGTTGGACAAACCAACAGGCTCATAAGACGAATAGCTAACAAACACCAGGGAATGAAAGAAACAGATTTGAGGAGGCTAGTGCAGGCTTTCGTGCTCAGCCGTATAGTATATTCTCTCCCCTATCTCAAACTTCAGGCAGCGGAAAAGAACAAGGTTGAATGCCTCATAAGACAATCGTCCAAGGCAGCCCTTCATCTCCCTAAGTATGCATCAACAGAAAGGCTGCTAATGTTAGGCATACACAACACGCTTCCCCAGCTAGTCGAGGCGCACAGAATCGCACAGTACGACAGGCTAACAAAAACACCCACGGGAAGACACATTCTAAGGACCTTGGATATCAGGCAAGAACGCATAGGGACGGATGCCGTGCAAATGCCTAGAGACATACACAAATATCTGAGAATAGATCCAATCCCGAAAAACATGCATCCCGAACACCACGAAGAAAGGAGGAAGGCGAGAGCCAAAGCCCTTATATATAATATTCAAACCATAAGGAGGCAGTCTGTACGGACGTTGCAGAGCTCTGTGATCACGATGCCTTTTCGATAGGCGTCGTGGGCATGGACCTAAAACCAATCTCAGCCGCCTCTGTGCGGAGCAAAAAGGCACACGAGGCGGAGGAAGCGGCCATCGCCCTAGCCATTATAAGCACTAAAGCAAACCTGATTTTTAGCGACTCGAAGACAGCCGTTCGAAACTTTGCAAAAGGGAGGGTCCACAAACCCGCCAAACAAATCCTAAAACCGCAAAATTTCAACGCCAGACCCATTAGAATCATATGGGTTCCGGCCCACGCGTCGCATCCTGGGAACGAGGCGGCCCACAACTTAGCCCGAGGTTTCGTCAACCGGGCAGTGGGCGAGCCGGTCCTGAGGTCGGCCAGAGAGACCTTGACCACCTACCACGAGATCACATTATACTACAGAAACAACAGAGGGACGCTCCCGCCACTGGACAAAAGCCTTAATAAACATCAACAAGTGGCCTGGCGGAAGCTACAAACTAACACCTTCCCCAACCCCTATATATACTCCAAGGCCTACCCAGGAGTCTACACCCCCGAATGTAAGCTCTGCGGGGTCACAAAGGCAGATTTAAAACACATTTTATTCGATTGCGACAATCTAAAACCGAAAAGAGAATGGCATCTCTCTAACGAGCAAGAGTGGGAGGATGCGGTGTCCAGCTCGGACCCAGCGGTTCAACTGCAGGCCGTCAGCTGGGCTTTGGAAGTCGCCGACAGACAGGGCCTCACTACCATAACAGGTGGCGCTAGAGGAACTGATCGGACGGCCACCTCACGCACCCTGGAAGCCCACTAAAGTTAACCAAATATTTGCTGTTGACGAAATAAAGTTGTTACCACCACCACCCCACTCGTCGATAGATCTCAAGTCGACGAGAAGGATCTCGAAGAGACTGCAGTCGTCATGCCAGATGGCCTCTATGAGTTCAAGGTCATGTTATTCGGGATTTGCTGGGTACCTCCATCGTTCTAGCGTGTGATGGACACTGTGTCAGCAATGTTGAAGTGATGGACCTGCCTCGTCTACGTGGATGAAGTCGTCATTTCTTCTACTACTTCCGAAGAGCACTTGAGACGCCGCGAGACCGAACTAGAGACAATTAAATCTTGCGAACTCACCTTGAAACAGGAAAAGTACCACTTTGCATATTGTTAGATATGGAGCTGTTTCCTGCGCCTACTTCGAGTTCCCCCGGACCACATCGAATCGCAGCACATTCCAGAGGATCGCTCGAGCCAACAAGTTCACGTGCCAACAAGTTCGTACGCCGCCGGTAGCTATTCAATGCTTGAGTTTTCCAGAAAACGAAGGGGTAGCCCGGCATTGTTGCAAGGAAAGTGGGTCCCGAAACAAGACGGCTGCGATGTGATGTACCGGGAAGGCCCCAGCGTCCCCCTTCTTCGCTTTTGAAGAAGGCATTTGCCACCACAGCGGGGCCGTACCACCGGGAGCAGGTGAGCCCTCGGACAATGGAGCCCAATCGTCCCCCTTCTCCGCCTTTGAAGAGAGCATTGCACCACAGCAAGGCAAGACCGCGGGGAGCCGCCGGGTGTGACATCACCGCACGGGTGCCTACCATTGGCCGAAGGTGGCGTCATCTGAGCGGGCTCTCCCATTGGCCGAACATGACGCGACTTCCAGTCCTCGAAGGGTTTAAAAGAAGCATTCCAGAGAGACCAAAGCATTCCCGGATTCACCTCTCTCGAACTTCCTGCCGCGGGCCGCAGCGTCCGAGTTGCTGCCGGCCCGTAATGACTGTACAACTGTTACTTGTCTCTCACCTCTCTGTATATTATGTAAAATAAACCTCCCAAGTTTGGTTTTCATCCCGAAGGCCGTCCTTCAACCCCTACAATATGAAGAGCTGCGGTTTCTGGGCAACGTCAACAGCAGGTCTGGCGTACGTTGAGACCCGCAGAAGACAGCTGCTATCACAAAGTTTCAGCAGCCCTTCGACCAGAAGGCAATTTCTCAAGTACTTCTCACGCATTGCTCAGCCGTTGACTCTACATAAATGTTATACGAGTTTATGTGGGAAATATCGCGGGCCGACGCATTAAAAAACTTGACTTCGGCTTAGTTCAGCAAACCGTAGGTATGCGAAGCGAAAGCTTGATTTATCCTAGGTATGTCTTGTTCGCTTGGTTAACCTTTCATTGAGCTGCAATTATTATACTTAAGTATACAATCATCGTTAAGCCGGCTCTGCCTATGTCGGTGGCTAGACCTGACTGCGATTAGTATTGGGTCGCACCGTCACACTGTTGGACGGTGCTACGCCTGTTGTGCCACAGGGAAAGCGCAACGTCATCCAAAGAGACGCCGCAAACATGCGCAGCGTCCAAGCACGAAGGCACTGGGTGCGAACGCGGTCGCTACATTGATCTCGACGGAGCGACGCCTGTTGCATCCCGGACCCTCTCCAGGGAAGCAGGGTAAAGTCCCTTAAAGCAGGGGTGGTCAGACGCCACTTGGCGACGACAGCTGAAAGCATCCCGCTCCCGCCTAACGCTCAAAGAAGGCCCGGCCTGGCTCTCATCCATGCCGAAGCTCGCACTGACTAGGCGAGTGCGACGCTCATCTTGAATAGGCGGGCGGCGAGTCACATGGTCAGGCACGACCAAACTGCAGAGCGCATGCGCCAAGACGGCGGCAGTGGCGGGTTTCGGCGTGGTGGGTCACGTGATGCATTGCCAAGGCTACGGCGCAGCTGCGGTCAAATGAAGGTCAAATTGCTGGCGACGGTAAAACTTGGCTCGACGGGGATATTAAAGCTTTGTCTTTAAAACTTATACCACGTATTTTGTTTCCACCGGTACTTGCGCACTTCGACGAAGACGCCAATACAGATGAGAGAGAGAGAGAGAGAGAGAGAGAAATTTAATGATACGAAATGCCGAGAGGTCAGCCTGAGGTACATTCCTCTAGCCAGCTACTCGGCATTGGGGGAAGGGGTAGAGGGAAAGAAAGAGGGAAGAAAGAGGTGCATGATGGATGATGATGACGATAGAAGAAAGATGTAGAACATATGGCAAGCAATTTGGCACGCTCAAAGTCTGCAATCCAAGCCCGTAAGTTTTAAAAAGTTCAGCAATGCCTGGATGGCCTTGAAACTCGATTGAGCATCTGGCCAAGGGCCTAAAATAACGACCTCCGACAACGGTGCGCTGTCGAGACGCGTAAAGTCGTTGTGCAACCTTTCACGCTCTTGCACGTACTTAGGGCAGTCACAAAGCACATGACCTATAGTCTCAGTCACATTGCACACCTCACAATGTGGAGACTCGGTGCGTCGCATAATGTGCACGTATCCTTGCGTAAACTCTACCCCCAGCCTTAGTCTGTGCGGAAGACTGGCACAGCTTCGTTGAATTTTCGTTGGTAGCCTAAAATTCATGGTAGAGTCCAATCTCTGGAGTCGTCTGTGGCGATTATCCGGATTGTCCCAGTGCTTTGCTGTCAATTTTCGGATGACACTGGAGAGGAGACAGTTGGCGTCCGCTCTTGAAAAAGGAATTGAAAGCAGTGACTCTCGTTCTTCGAGTGCTTTCTTCGCTTCGGCGTCGGCCAGTTCGTTGCCCTGTATACCACAGTGACTGGGAATCCACTGAAATGTGATGTGGTGGCCGTTTTCTTGAGCTAAACTGTAGAGCCCGGCACTTTGAAGAGCCAACACTCTGTAAGCGCTTTCTTTCAACACCACTCTAAATAGTTGAAGAGCCAATTTTGCGTCACTGAAGACTGTCCATAATTGAGGAGGCTGTCGCGCAATATATTGAACGGCCTCTCTTATTGCCACTGGTTCCGTAGATGTTGTAGTCGTCTTGTTATGCAGACAAAACCGTCGAATGACTTGATGCGCAGGCACGACGAAAGCCGCACCAGACGCATACAACGAGACCGATCCGTCTGTATACACGCTCACCGAGGAGTCATATTCTTTCGACATATATTCAAGTGTTAAATGTCTGAGGCCGACGGTAGGTATTCGCGATTTTTTAGAAATTCTGGGAATAGATAGACGTACCGCTATTTTAGACATTACCCATGGGGGCACATGTGGAAGGTCAACCGGGGCAAAGTATGCTGGTATGGCCGATTCTTGGCATACCAGATGATATCCACAATGACGCCAGTAGCCTAGCCTTAGGCGCCGACCTAGTCCAGACGACAGACGGACTTGGATGCGTGATAGCTTACACTAGTCGCTCGCTCCCAAAGCGCAAGGCAATTATTCGACTACCGTAAACGAAAGGCTTGCCATCATATTGGCTAGAGCAAGGTTTCGCGCTTACCTATATGGGAGGCAACTTATAGTAGTAACCCGCCGTGGTTGCTTAGTGGCTATGATGTGGGCTGCTCAGCATGAGATCGCGGGACCGAATCCCGACCACGCCGGAGCATTTTGATACGGGCGAAATGAAAAAAGAACACACGCGCGTGCTTAGGTTTAGGCGTCCGTTAAAGAAACTCAGGTGGTCGAAATTATTCGAGTCTACCAATACGACGTGTCTAATATTGAAATTGCGGTTTGGTGAGGTAAAGCCCCGTTATATATTTTTTTCGGAGTCGTCAGCGACCATCATGCGTTCTGTTGGCTTGTGAACTTAAAGAATCCTTTAGGACGCCTGGCACTGCGGAGCCTCAGATTGCAAGAATATGACAGAACTCTATTTTACGAGTCTGGACAAAACACCCTGATGCCGACTGCTTGTGTGGCTGGCGTGTGGATCCGCCGCCCCAAGATGACCAAGTCGACGGCCTATTTTTGGAGCCAATAAGCGCAAACGACTTTGCCGAGCAGTAGCAAGCGGACCCGGAGCTTCGAAGCTTTACTGACTATTTGGAACGCAGGAGCGACTTTGTCGCAAGGGCAGTTAGGCGCGGATTGGGTTCGTTTTTCATGGGAAATGATCTCCTGGTAAAAAACTTTAGCCAATCCACGCAAACAACTTTGTTGTTGTGCCCGCATCACTCCGTCGAGAAATCATGTAGGGCCTGCACGATGATCAGGAAGCCGAGAACCTTGGGGTTTCCCATATGCTCACAAGAATAAAAAAAAAAGTATTGGCTGCACCTGATAGTTCATGCTCTGCGCTTTAAGTCGTTCTACCAGCGCTAACGAACTTCAGCACTCTGTCTCTCAGCAACTTCGTTGCTATTTTTAGTGTGCTTTTATTTTTCACGCTGGTGTGATGTTTTTAGCGTTGGGACGATGCTTTTTAAGTGGCGGGCATTGACTCGTGCACTTGTTTATCTTACTCCGGTGACCGCTTTCCAGCTGATAACAAATGTTTCACGTTATCGCTCAGCACAGGACGCCCCTGCAGGTATCGGAAGTTTCTGGAATGTTTTTAATAGCGTTTCTCACTTATCTGTTGCCACCGAACCTCATCTAATCCGTTTGGTAGGCGCGACGTGAATTGTGTAGTACTTACTGGAAGACACGCGCGCACCATTGATCATTCTGGGACCTTCGATGACTCACGTATGAAAGCTAAATTTTCAATCATCGCCGACTATGCTCGCCGCTTCCGTTGCGGTTTGATTGTCGCTTGTTTTTGTGGGCACAAGTTCGCCCCATAAAAGCTGCTCTCGTCATTCACAGTTTTTGCACTGTGTTCTTGACGGTCACTGCAATGTGAGAGTATGAGTGCTTTTTCCAGTGGCAAGTGCCCCGGCTTCAAGGGAGTGCATTTCTCCGCTCCTGCAGCCACAAAAGGGGGCGCAGGCACCAAAAAAAGGAAGGCTGTTCTTGCCGAGCGTGCGATCAAAGCGTCTATGCTTTCAGATGCCGCAGAACTTTCTGTCGTCTGCACCTGTATCTCAAAGAATAGTTGGCGTTCGGCAACGAACGTGCCCTGCATCTGGGTTGCTCGAGAGCATGGATCCCTTCCGCAAGCGCTGTTGTAGCGACAATGAAATACCAGCCATTACTGACAAGCAGAGAAAGGGAAAATGAGCAAGCGAAAGCTATTCTCCTGGAAACTTTTTCACGCTTCGGTACTCACATTTGAAATTGTGGTAGGACGTCAAGTTTTCCTGACTGATGCGGAGCAATGGTGATACGGAATGTCGTTATAGTGCCTCCATGATTTGATGTACAGACGAGCGTACAAAAAATAAAAATATGAGGAATAGCGTCCGACTTTAGGTTATTACCGTGTTGAACGACTTTTGCAGGGATAAGGTACATTTCTAAGCGACCTCGTATTCCATGAAAATACAATAGTTGCAGGGAAAAAAGATGAAGGAGAAGGATCAAAGCGGCCAAGTTCGAATTGAATATATTCAATGGAATTTAACCTGTGTCAGCAAACTGTTAAATACATCAGCGAAAATTGTGGTGCCTCTCGCTGTCTGCTAACCTGTAGCCATGAGCGTAGTCAATACATAATGCTTTTTTTCTGACTGGGCAATCGGCGGTGCACTGACACACATTTCTTGCGATATTTTAATGCGATTCGTATTCTTCGGTTGCTTCACAAAGCTGCTTTCGCTCTATGACCATGTGGGTATCAACCCATTCTGCCCGACCCCATAAATAAATAATAAATGTGATCCCGGCAAAACCAACCTGGCGTTATTATCTTTGTAAGCGCTAGGCTGCACACTAAGACAAACGACGCGCGGCAGATTTCAACGATGCACGTGTTGCTCAGCTACCATGCATGGTTCATCTTGCAGAGAAAACAGCACACTTATGCAGCAATAAAATTTAGCCGTTTCGCAGGAAGTTCCATGCACTGATAGCGGCATAAAAGTTTAGCGTTGCGCTTGAAGTCCTCGCACACTGTTATAACTTGCATCACCACTTTAAGTTTGAAACACTGATAATGTATAACACTTAATATTTGTTAGTCGCGGAGGATTTAGAATAAAGGAAACGTGCCGTGAACTTTATGTTTTGTTTGCTGGCTGCCATTTTCAATGACTCTGAGGAAGAATTCAGTGAAGAGCGTAGACGTGGTCTGCGCAGCTTTTGCGCTTGAGTATTTCGGCACAAAACTTGAACACAAGGCACGCATAGACGTACAGGATGTTTCAGCGAACACATTCAAAAATGTTTAAAAATTGTCTGTGAAAGATACCATGATTCTAGGATGTCAGCTGGTCTACTCGAAGAGGCGGACATTACTTGCACGAAACATTGAAATTCATAATCGATTAAGTAAAGGTAAGTAATTAACCTCATAACTAATTATCGTGTGGTACATAGTGCTATTTGCCAATTATGGATAAAGAGACGGCAAGGCATGTGTACTTGAAAAGAAATATGTGGATGGCAACACTTGCGAGATAAACGCCGTCAAGCTTGCGCTAAAATGCCCTGTCGTTCCGCTTACTGTCTTAACAAAACGTCGTTTTATGCGCTGAAGCACAAAAGCAACGAGGAACGCCAATATATCTCCTAAATAGTGTCAGTGATTCAATTCTTTTCAAGCGGATCCGCCTTGCGAATTCCAACATATAATTTGTATTCCAATCGTATGTGCGATATTGTACTTAGGTAAAAGCTTAATTAGAATTTATGGTATTAATTTCATCATGAATTTCAATTTCTTGTGAAAATAATGTCCCGCTCTTTGAATAGACTAGCTCATGGACTAGAACTGTGCTACTTGCCACAGGTTGCTTAAGGAACATTGAAAGCGTCCGCTTAAATACCACGTATAGCATACGTATACCCAAGTACACGCGGAACATCACGAAAACGCCCACGCCGAGTGTCCACATAACTGCTTTCAGGAAAAAAACTAGCTCAATTACAAAATACTGCGTGCTTGACCTTGTAGAAACAGCGACACTGGCACCCTACGAGAGACGCGCCATGAATGTTGGGGATGAACGGGTCTGATGACCTCTTCCTCTCTACATTATGTGCATTCAATTTGGCAATACAAATGGCGTTCTTTAGGAACTTCATGCACTTCCAAGGGATTATCTCTCCTTTTGTCTTCGTCTATAACAGTCCTCGCACCAACTTTGCTCACTGTATAATCAATGGTCTGATGGGTAGAGCATCTGGCTTCTTAGTTGAGGTAACATAGTTCCAAACTAACCGCCGGACTACCTTGGATCACCCGGAATGTGACAAATATGTTTCATTGCTCCATGAAGGTCTTTCGTACTGTAACGGACAGTTAAGGAAACCCAGATACAACTATTTATTGTGGGCGAACTTGTGCCCTGGGGTAAATAAAAAGACACTGCCGCGTTCTAAACGGGAGATCAGGAAGGCCTTCTTCTTCTCTCTCGAGCGTCGCTTCACCTCGTCTTCTTCTTGTAGACGCCGACAACGGCCACCTGCGATGCGAGTGCGTGCGGCGAAAACATGTGCCATTACTTCGTCCTTTTCCTTCAATACTCCGTTGTCGTCTTGAGGGGGCGCACGAACCTGCGCGCGTTGTTTAAATGTTTCTGCCTTGTATCATTATCCCCCCTCCAAAACGCATCGTCCCGATGCGTAAAGCGACGAAATTGTTCCCAAGCAGTTGTCCACAGTAAAGTGGTATATGGCACAGAAAAGATGTTTGGTCGAATAATCACTGCCTGTCATAATATGGCTTCAGTCTGACCACATGTACAGTTTCTGTGCGACGCCGGCATCGTGATGAGCTCACTTGTCCTTCTGGCGTAACTTCGTAGTTCAGGGGACTGATGCGGCGAAGTACTCGGTAAGGGCCGAAGTAACGGCGCAAAAGCTTTTCAGACAGGCCGCGCGTCCGCACGGGGGTCCACACCCATACTCTGTCACCTGGCGCATACTCGACTTCCCTTCGTCGCAGGTTGTAACGGTCCGCGTCGATGCGCTGCCTTTGTTGAATGCGATGTCGCGCCAGCTGACGTGCTTCTTCGGCCCTCTGTGTAAAGTCACTGATGTCAGGGTTCTGTTCTGTACTGTCGCTGACAGGCAGCATTGCATCCAAGGGTGTGGTAACTGTTCGACCAAAAACAAGTTGGAATGGCGTTACTTGAGTGGTTTCTTGCAATGCGGTATTGTAGGCGAATGTAGCATAGGGTAGGATCTTGTCCCATGTACGGTGTTCTAAGTCTGCGTAAATTGACAACATATCGGTCAGCGTCCTGTTCAATCGCTCGGTTAGCCCATTTGTTTGAGGATGATAGGCAGTTGTTTTCCTGTGGCTGGTATGAGTCAATTTCATGATGGATTGCGTCAAATCGGCTGTGAACGAAGTTCCTCGGTCCGTGATAATAATTACAGGGGCACCGTGTCGTAATACTATCTTGGTGACAAAGAATTCAGCCACTTCAACGGTCGTTGCACTGATTAGAGAGGATGTCTCGGCATATCGCGTTAGGTAATCAGTCGCTACTACAATCCATCGTTTCCCCGATGACGATGTCGGAAAAGGACCAAGCAAGTCCATTCCTACTTGTTCGAACGGGGCTCCTGGGGGTTCTATTGGTTGAAGGAGGCCTGCGGGTTTTAATGGAGGCGTTTTGCGTCTTTGGCAATCCCGACATGTTCGTACATAATGCTGCACTGAATTCAATAGCTTTGGCCAGTAGTATTTAGCATGAATTCGGGCGAAGTTTCTGCTCACTCCGAGGTGTCCTGCTGATGGGTCATCGTGACAGGCTTCCAAGATTTCCGATCGCAAAGCTGAAGGAACAACGAGTAGAAATTTCTCTGTGCTGTGCTCAAAATTTCTTTTGTACAGGACGCCATTTCTCATCACATACGATGACAATCCCCGGCAGAAAACTCGCGGAACATGGACGTGGTGTCCCTCGAGGTGCCTGATGAGTAGAAGCAACTCGGCGTCAGACTGCTGGTGTTTGGCCATCTCAGATGTGGTCACGGCTCCAAGAAACGAAAATTCGTCTCCATCTTTCACAGGAGCAGATTCGACCGGAGCACGTGATAAACAATCAGCGTCACTGTGCTTGCGACCTGACTTGTACACGACCGTTATGTCGTATTCCTGCAGCCTCAGACTCCATCTAGCAAGTCGTCCAGACGGATCTTTCAGGTTTGCAAGCCAGCACAATGAGTGATGGTCACTGATTGCTCGGAACGGTCTACCGTATAAGTATGGTCGGAATTTTCCTATGGCCCATATTACTGCGAGGCATTCTTTTTCGGTGGCTGAATAGTTGGTTTCAGCCCTCGAAAGAGTGCGGCTAGCGTATGCAATCACTCTTTCCTCTCCGTTTTGCCATTGAACGAGGACGGCACCAAGTCCTAAATTACTGGCGTCTGTGTGGATGTCTGTCTCCGCTTCCTCATCAAAGTGCGCAAGGACCGGGTGGTTTTGAAGTCACCGTCGCAGCTCATTGAATGCATCTTCTTGTACACTGTGCCATACGAAAGGCATATCTTCTTTCGTTAATCGCGTTAACGGCTCGGCAATCTTCGAAAAGTTTTTGACGAAACGCCTGTAATAGGCACAAAGTCCTAGGAATCGCCTAATGGCCTTTTTGTTGGTTGGTCTAGGAAACTTTTCTACTGCTGCGGTCTTCTCAGGGTCAGGATGGATGCCTTCGGAGCTAATCACATGGCCGAGGAAAAGGAGCTCATGGAAGCCGAAGTGACATTTTTGTGGCTTTATCGTCAGCCCTGCTGAACTAATAGCTTTGAGCACAGTCCTTAGTCGTTCCACATGCTGAGCAAAGGTGGTAGAAAAAATCACGACATCGTCGAGATAAACCAGACAGGACTGCCACTTTAACCCGGAGAGCACAGTGTCCATCATCCGCTGAAAGGTGGCAGGCGCGGAACAGAGGCCGAACGGAAGTACCTTGAATTCGTATAGTCCGTCTGGTGTCACGAATGCTGTCTTCTCACGATCCCGTTCGTCCACTTCTATTTGCCAGTATCCGCTTTTGAGGTCGAGAGAGGAAAAGAATTTCGCATCCCGTAGTCTATCGAGGGTGTCATCGATCCTCGGAAGTGGATAGACATCCCGCTTTGTGACGACGTTTAGCTTCCGATAATCAACACAGAAGCGCAAGGTCTGATCCTTTTTCTTTACCAGCACTACAGGCGAAGCCCACGGGCTGGTCGATGGTTGAATTACGTCGTCTCAAAGCATTTCTTCGACTTGTTTGCTGATGACCTCTCTCTCCTTCGGTGACACTCGGTAGGGATGCTGGCAAATGGGCCTCACAGCTTCGTCGACAATGATGCGGTGTCTGGCGATGGATGTTCTCTGGACTTTCGATGTCGTTGAGAAACATGAGGCGAATTCTCGTACAAGGTTCTCTATTTGCTGCTTCTGGCTCGGTGTTAGTGCTGCTTCGATGTGGACGGATGCGAGTATGGAGTCTACGTTGTCAGACTCCAGTAGTGCACCATCGGAAGAGCTCAAATCCGTAATTTGTTCATAATCGTTAAGGCGGGCAATGACGGTTCCCTTCGCAACATGCTGAACTTCATTTCCAAAATTAGTCAGGAAGACATTTGAACACCCGTCACGCAGCCGAACAAGGCCCCTTGCCATACAGATCCCTTTTTCGAGTAAGAGCCCAGTGTTACTGTCGGCTATTCCTTCATAGTCGCTGAATACGGTGCTTTTTACGGCGACAGCTATGCTGGATCTTGGGGGTATCGTGACGTCGTCGTCTATAATCTGAAGCGCATCGAATCGTTCGTCACTCTCGAACGTCGCGATGGCGTGCTTCGTTGAGAACGACACACAGGATTCCTGCAAGTTTATAACTGCACCGTTCGCCTGCAAAAAGTCCATTCCAATAATTACATCCCTTGAGCATTCTGATAGGACAATGAAACTGGCGACGTATGTAAAGCCGCGTATTCCGATTCTAGAAGTGCACCTGCCCACCGGGTTGATAAGGTGTCCACCGGCGGTTCGAATTTGCGGTCCTCTCCAAGGAGTCAGCACTTTTTTCAGTCTTCTGGCAAGTACTTTGCTCATAACGGAATGGTCTGCGCCTGTGTCTACTAAAGCAGTAATTTCGCAGCCGTCTATAAACACACATAAATCGGAAGCTACGTCACTCTTTTCGCAACTGCTCTCGCGTCCGTCGTTATATTTCAGAATCAGCGCTGGAGGCTCCGTTCTTGCGTCGACAGCGGCCTCACCTCCACAGGTCGCCGGTATTAGTTTTCCCGACGTGGGCTTTGGGGGCGTCGCCTTGGGGAGCTTGAGGATGGACGCGGGCTCGGTGATCGATACCTCAGCGGCACTGTTGACCGAGGTTGGTGTTGCTGTGAAGTCTGCGGGCTTTGGCGCGTTGACAAATACTCCTGGATCTCGAAAGGGCGTTCACCGTTTCTTAGGCAAGGAGCGTTTATGGAAAACCCCCGAAGTCCCGCTCTGCGGTATTCGCACATCCTGTAGAGATGACCAGCTTCGCCGCAGTGGTAGCACAGCGGGATTCTATCAGGAGTGCGCCATATGTCAGCTTTCCGGAATCTCGTCTCCGGCGGAGACGGCAAGAACCGAGGTTCAGGTACATGCGCAGTTGCCGCGACGAAGGTACGTCCTGGAGATCCTCCGAGTACCTCGGCGTACGATACCGTCGGCCGTACCGGTGAAGACGCTTGCGGCTGTGCTGGTGGGTGCTGTTCGCGGACGGCTTGTCTCACTTCTTCGCGAACCACTTCTGCTAACGAAGAGACGTCTGTGGGGCCGTTGTTCCGCTGTTGCCTCTGGAGCTCTTCTCGAACCACAGACCTTATGAGTTCTCGTAAGACCTCGACGCTGTTCCCGAACATTGCCGGCATCGCATCCACAGAGGCGACGTTCATATCGCGGTTGTAGAGTCTCGCACGCTGTTGAAGAGTCCTTTCCATAGTTGTCGCCTCGGAGCGGAATTCGGCGACGGTGCGTGGAGGGCTGCGAACCAAACCAGCAAAAAGCTCCTGCTTCACGCAGCGCATCAGGTGCCGAAGCTTCTTGTCCTCGCTCATGCTCGGGTCGGCCCGGCGGAATAAGCGGGACATATCTTTGAGATACATTGCCACGCTTTCGTTGTTTCGCTGGCTTCTTGCTTGCAAAGCGGCTTCAGCTCTTTCCCGGCGGTCTGTGCTCGGATACGTGGCCAACAGCTCCCGTCGGAAGTCATCCCACGACCGGAGGACAGCTTCGTGGTTTTCAAACCACGTTCGCGCACAGTCTTGCAACGCGAAGTAAACGTTGCGGAGCTTCCGGTTTTCGTCCCATCCGTTGTAGTCAGCGACGCGCTCGAAGCCTTCCAACCAGTCCTCGGCGTCTTCGAAGGTGTCGCCGTGAAAAGGCTCGGGCGATCGCGGCTGATCAACCACGATGCGGGTTGAGGCTGTCTGAGATGTCATTTCTGTATTGTCTGCTGCTGCTATTATAGTCTGCTCCGGCAAAAGAGGAAACTCGGGCGGCTCACCACGTAGGCGACGGCTCGTGCGCTGGTGGACGGGCGTAAGCTCGTTGGGTCTGAGATGGCGTGGTTCCGGGCTGCTTTCTCCAACTCGAATTGGGCTGGAAATCATTACCCAGCACCTCCACCAGAATTGTAACGGACAGTTAAGGAAACCCAGATACAACTATTTATTGTGGGCGAACTTGTGCCCTGGGGTAAATAAAAAGACACTGCCGCGTTCTAAACGGGAGATCAGGAAGGCCTTCTTCTTCTCTCTCGAGCGTCGCTTCACCTCGTCTTCTTCTTGTAGACGCCGACAACGGCCACCTGCGATGCGAGTGCGTGCGGCGAAAACACGTGCCATTACTTCGTCCTTTTCCTTCAATACTCCGTTGTCGTCTTGAGGGGGCGCACGAACCTGCGCGCGTTGTTTAAATGTTTCTGCCTTGTATCAGTACCAACATGGTCGCTAGTAACAAAAATATAACATTGTACAGCTCTCGATACAGCTTTGGGCTGCTGGATATGTGTTACGTAAAAGTGTTTTTCAGAGAGCGAAGAAGCCCGCAACTACACGAAGAATTGCCCTGTTACTGGCCGCTCGACGCACTTTTCGTGTATTCGCCAGCTTTCTTCATGCCCGGAAAATCTATTTGGTTTGCTTGCTTGTTTGTTTGTTAACAATGTTAATCCCCGAAGGGTCATTACAAGAATGAAAATACAGTCAATATTTACAATAAAATCAAGTATCGTACGCGCAACAAAGAAGATTACGATAACACTAATAAAGGCACTGTTTCTTCACATATATCCAAAGTAGTAATAATCCGAGCATCATTGCACTCATCGCGGCCACAGCGTGGGGTTATTTAACTAGGAAAGAACACTGTCAACTAAGACAATCAAGAGCTGGAGAGCGTGACCTTTCTGGATAAAGGCAACTGATCACTTGTGTCTCGTACTCAAAGGTCACGGACTCGTGACGCCTGCGGCAGAAAGAATGTTCCCCATCCGCTGCCAAGGTTTGTGAGTGGTGGGTCTGGCTAACACTCCCAGGGTTAGTTCTTGTAGTAACATGAATACCCAAGAAAGTCGATGGTTAAACCGCACAGCGGTAGCTCAGTTGGTTAGAGCATCGCTCGCGTAATGCGAAGAAGTGGGATCGTTCCCCACCTGGCGCAAGTTGTTTTTTGATCCACTTTCATTGCCAATAATTTATCATTTCTTTAATTGAATTTGTAAGTCCGTATAATAGCCCCTATGTTTTCCTCAGTGTCCTCATTTGTTGGCTTCAAATTACATGATTAATAAAAATCGTGCGCCTCGGTTAACCCCCTTTCTTCTTATAGTTACATTTGTTAAACATTGAGCTAGCAGCCACACGCTGGGCTCAATCTCACTTGTGACAATTTATTGTGGCGTGTGGGTCCTATACTTTTTTTGCATAATCTATAATGGCTCTTATTGGGGTCTTGTATGCCGCGTTTTTTATTTCAGGTGTACCGCTGCGCAAGTTGCGTGTGAGACTACATACAGCTCTGCTGGCTTAATTGCATACCATATCTGTCTGCGCATTTCACCTGATGTCTTCGGTAAATAGGACACCTAAGAATTTATGGTGAGTCACCTTTTTCAGGTCAGTGTCACGAACTTTGAACCTCTTAACATGAATGACCTTTTTTCTTGTTGTGGGCTTAGACACCAATATTTTTGTGTTCAGCATCATCTGTCATTGTTCAAACCATTCCGTAATTTGTTGTAAACTAGCGTGTAATTCCAGTTGATCATCTATTGATGTTATCCTATTGCATAATATACAATAATCCGCAAATAATCGTAGTGATACAGCTGTACAATTTTCCAGATCATTATTAAATATTAGAAATAGGACGGGCCCCAGTACATGGCCCTGAGGATCGCACTAATAGGAGACTTGATTTACAGCCATGTATTTCGATGTATTGTTCTCGAAACAAAAGGTAATATTGAACCAGATGGTTATATTAGTGTTTTGTTTACACAACATCAATACTAAGCAACAGTTATTGGTCGGAGATGTTTATCAAATGCTTTGGAGAAATCTAAAAAAAAAGTGAGATCGATGTGTCCCTTGTTATTGATTATTTCAAAGAGCTTATGATCTAATTCAACAAGTTGCGTTACCGTAGACAGACCCTTGCGAAATCCAGGTTGAATTGGCGGCAATAAATTATGTGTTTCGAGATAATTTCAAAGGTGCTCCCTCATAATATGCTCCAGTAACTTAGAGGTGGTGCGCGTAAGGGAAATGAGCCTGTAGTTGCCTACGTCTGTCGTGATGGCACCGTTTTGAAAAGGTATAATTCTGGCCTGTTTCCAAGCTCTAGGAACCCTACATTGGCTAATGGGTGTCTGAAAGATGATCGCTAACTATTTAGGTATCCACTCAGCGTACCGATATAATAACTCATTGGAAATTTCGCCTGTACCGACACTTTGTTTACCATTAATAGGTAAAAGAAGATGTAGCATGCCTGCTTCATTAATCAACACATTGTCAGCCAAGCGACGGTCAGGAGAAACAGGCAAGTACGCAAGAGGAAACTATTAAAAGCTTCTATATGCTCCTCCATAACATCTTGATTATGTGAAGAAGAAGATTTTATTGATAGGTTAACATATCGTCAGAAATTAGCAGGTGAATCCAACCGAAGCATTTTTACTGTAATAATATGGAACTTATGCCTCAAATCCCGAACCACACAATTAGGTTTTTCCTCGTTTGACGTAGGGTACTCAACAATTCTGGGCTCGAGTTTTTGGAACATCCTTTCCTTTCCATCTGGATTCTTCGTTTCGAATTAAGTATTTCTCTGTTTATCCCCCAATTTTCCTGCTGTTCTTCTTTTTCGTTTGATAGAGAAATATAGTGTACAATATAGCGAGCCACCACAGACCAAAAGTGTTCCTACAAACTGCCCCTACTAGCCTTAGATTCGTATATTGTTGTGAACTGATCGAAAGAATGTTCAAGTAAGTCCAGTATGCTAACACCATCCGTGGCATAGAAATGCAATATATACTTCGATAATTCCTTATCCAAAGAGAATGCAGACACGTTCAAAACAAGCATAACGATCTTAAATTCAGCTAAGCCTTCACCAACTTCGCAGTCATATATATAGCTAGTTATAGAGTTAGACACAAAGAAAAAACATCTAGTATGGAAGATCTTGATGCACAAGTCCGCGTATAATCATTCACGAGTTGTACAAGGTTGTAACAGAATATTAGGTCTAATAGGTGTTCACTGAGTGGCACGTTTGTTCCACTAAGTAAATATGAATTCCAATCAATATGCGGAAGATTGATATCACCCAAAATTACAATATTGTCGCCCTGTTTAATATTCGATTCCATGAGTTCACAAAAATGAAGGATTTGCTCTGTCGGCGTATTTGATGCCCTGTATAAGCCTCCCATAAAAATGCCGCGATAACTTAACGTTGTCTTGATCCAAACGCTTTCGATATCACCTGGGACTGCTATAATAATGAGAGTCATATCTTGTTTAATGAGAATAGCGGTGCCTCCACCTACTCCTGTTCGGCTTTCTCTTGCTATGCTACACCCCGGGGCGTACTTTCTACATACGATATGCTATTGTTCACGCATGTCCCCGTAATACCAATACGGCCGGGTTCATACGCCAAAATTATCAACTCTAGTGCCTCTCCCTTTTAAACACGCTTTTGGAGTTTACATTGATTATTTTGAAACGTCGAGGTTCTTTCTGTTCGTGTCACTCAGTGAGTATTCTTGGTTGGCTGCCACACTTGTAGTTTTCGTTACTTTCCTTGATCCAGGCACAGAATACGTTATTCATCATTATTTTATAAAAAATAGGCTTAACTAAACTGCCTTTTTTCTTTTCTTCTGCAGCTGCATTATATAACTTTTTCCTTAGCTTCGGTACTCTCTTCAAAGCGTCCTCGCAAACAGTGTAATTCTTTCCCTTAAGTCCCTAGAAGTTACTCAGAATCCTTGATTTGTCCCTGTAGTCTGCCACCGTGAAAATTATCGGGCGCGTCTTACTGGCCAGCCTCCTACCAAGCCTATGTATTCTTTCGGTTGAAGTAACTTGTACCCTTGAAATGGCACTAACCGCCTCAGTGTTAACTTTCCTTACCAGTATCTTCAGTCTCGTGGTCATCCCGGGTCACGCCTCGAATTACCAGGTTATGTCGCCGCGATTGGTTATCCAAATCATCTACTCAATTAATCAGACGTCGCGTTTCATCACATAGTTATGAAAAAAGAATTTCGAGGATCCCAAGCCTGCTCTGAGTTTCATCGATGCTTTTTACTTTCCTTTTCATGTAGCAAAGTCGCTTTTTCGGATCCAACATCTGCGCCTCAAACGATTCATGTTTGTGTTGAATCGCCGATAGTTTAGAAAGTATCTCTTTGTGACTCTGTAGCATTTCTTTGCATATTTGTTCTGTCACAGGCCCTGGGTTTCGTTAAATGCCGCCCGACAGGCTCAATAGCAGGCTCGCCACCGAAACACATCAGATATATAGCGAAGCAACGTTTGTGGACACGGCAGCACTACGAGACAAAGATCATTGCTGTGGAAACCATCCTTCTTGTCACTAACCTGCACGAAGAGCGGCAAGTTAGACGCCGTCACTGTAGCGGTGCTGCCGAGTACGCTGAAGCCAATAAGCCGTAGGTCTATATTTATAAGCAGTAGTCTTAGGCATGTGTCCTAACGTCATCGTGCCCAAGGAATGTGCGCAGAAGATATCAACCTGCGGGCCCTCCGGAGTGCAGCCAGTACAGCCGCCCCCGGGTGATCCCCTGGAGCCACTGAAGATTGTGCCTTTGTGCCTGGTTATTTAGTATGCCTAGTTGTTCAAATCGTTTTCGTTGAGTTCTATTTGAAACACGCGGAAATTTCTGACAAGTACTTCAGTAGCGTTGAGAATTATTTCGACTGAATGAAGGATAAATTGGAATATCAAGAGAAAGTTAGCCTAGATGAATCGAAAACATCCAAGTAGCCGCTACTACACCTACAAAGTCAGCGTACTTATAACTGTCTTAAAAGCTTTTTTTTGCCATCGAATGTATACGCTTTCCACTGGTAACTCAACATAATAGACCCAGAAACAATAAACGAGACCTAAATGCTCATGCTATATGACTTCTTCCGTGATGTTAGCTTTTCTTCATTTCATTTTTTTTACGATGAGCACGCATGCTTCCGTAAGTGTCTCGCTTCCATATTTCCTGCCCGCTTGTCTTTTCAGTATATCATCACCATATCCGCAAGCATACGCAACTCTCCTTTCATTTCCTTTTTTTTTTGTTCATGGGATCTTTGTTGCAAACGAGTACCGCTCCTGCCGAAGAAAGTTCAAACATCAGACAGCAAGGAGCGGAAGGGATAGCTTTGCTATTCCTTACTCTCTTTTATGACGCAACGCTGAAACCGTCATCTCCTTCAACCGAAGGAGCTGTCACCACGTGATGCTTGTACCAATGCCACTGGCTCGATGCGGGAGGGTACAACAATCTAGCATATTGGACGTGACCCCAACGCCTTTAGCTGGAATGATGAGTGCCAGCACTAAACACGTTCGTGAGTGGTGCTGCTTTCTTTTATAACCTATGATTTCTACGCTCGACCTGTATTATTTTCCAAGCCCGTATGACAAAGGCTGGGTACTCGTCCTTGTTTGAGAAGTCTTCTTTGTTTGTTTCTTCCTTTGTGTGTTTATATGTTTGTTAACTTATTTCTCTGTTTCTGGCTCTCATACGTCATAGGTGTCATATGAAGCTTGCATCTCTTTGGCCGAGCGGCTGAAGTGGCCGAGAGAGCAATATTTTTCCGTGGCCCCTCGGGCACGAAGAATCACATACAATATTGAACGTCGACAGTTACATGCTTCAAGTTCTCACACCTGCAGCTGCAGCCTCCATGATGAAAGCTTTCTTGCCATACTAACGAAAGAGGGAGCATGTATCCGGCGAAGAAATGGGTCGGTCTTGATTTTGCACGTATGCATTAAGAACATTTCGGATATTCTGCGCCAAAATTACGATATGACTATGAGGAACGTTATAGCGGGGGAGTGCGGAGTAATTCTGACAGCCTGGAGCTTTTGAGCGAGCGCCCCATGCAATGTACACGGGCGTTTTTACATTCCGGCCTCATCAGAATGTGGCTGTGGTGGCTGGGATTTTAACCCACGCCCTCGGACTTAGAAGCTAGACGTTCAAAGCCACTGCGTCACCACGGTGCGTCACGTCTCTATATACTTTTTGTATTCATATACCTAATTTTATGACGCTGGAACAGCCTGTAGATTTTGCTTTGCTATAATGCAGCAGGTTGTATGACCAGTGATCAGTGCTGTGGGACTTGATACCTCATTTCTTTTACTCACTGAATGATGGCCTCCATATCTTTGAAGCAACAAACTTAAGGTGACCTTAATGAAAATGAGATCAGTTTAGGTTAGTTCAGAATCATATCTGATTAAAATGCTATGTTTAGGGCTACGAAATGAATGAAGACCAAATTTAAGAACTAGAAATCAACGATCTAATTAGACCCAGATAACGAAAGGTTAACAAAGTCTATAACTGATTCACCTAAGTATATCTGAAGAAAAACATCCCCTACTGCGAAACTTATTCTGTTTGATTACGTTGACATAATAGAGCAAGCCGATTTCTCCAACATCCTCTCCTTTTCCGATCCCATACTGGCGTTACGCCAATCGTTATGCGGTTAAAGCCTGCAGAAAAAAATTTATATTGCTGTCAAAAAGTCTGATGCACCACGTTCTCCATGGATATCTGCAAGCATCTTAGCCTCACAGATTCATTGGAAAAGCAAAAATAACGTACCGTAAACGAAAAGTCAACCGTTAAACACTCGGCTTAAAACAAGTTACCAGAGTATTTGTGCGCCGTCAGATAGTGCAAATGAAGCAGGCAAAAAAGGCTAATTTGAACCCAAAATTTACACATGTACAAACGTTACCCGAAAACTGAAAATCATCCATAAGTTTTGTGACAGAAACAACAAGAGAACTTTTACCACTCGTATTTACTATCGAAAACGAAGTACGTCAGTATCCCGAAAAGATTAGTAATACGTTTTGCGTTGTGTCTCATCTTCAGAGGTCAACTAGGTTCCTATAAAGACTCAATTGCAAAAATAGTCACAATATTGTTTTTCGTGGCCTTGTACAGGTGAAGAAGTGCTAGCTGTGATAGTTAACTAAAATACCACGGGAGTTGGTCTAGACAAAATGCAATCATTACTTGTTAAATCTGTCGAATCTATTGTGGCCATATCAGCTAAATTCCTATGCTTAAGAAGGGCGACTCCACATTTGAAGAGAATCGCGGACGGATTTCAATACTTCCACTTTTTTTTAAATAGTAAAAAATTATTTGAACTTCAGTCTTACCGCTGCTACGCGAGATTTAATATATTCTCCCGCTCACATTGCGGGTTTCCCACAGGTCTTTCAAAGGAAAACCCACTAACTAGTTACACAGACCGGATTAGGTAGGTTGCAGTTGGACGAAGGATTAAAATTAGGTTTAGTCTTCATTGATTTCTAAAAACGTCAATGATAACATTGTCGCAAATCACAAAGCACAGGGGCATTAGTGTGGCAATTAGCAATACCGCGTCGTACTCGAAAAGCACTTGCAGGATGCAGGCCACCACCAAAGAACGTCTTTGTCATTTCTTTATCGTGCTCGTACTCTCGTGTGGCCCGGTCGCCGTCTTTGTGAGCGCCAGGGTACAGTTGCTACAAATAGTGACGAGGCATTATCCTCCCTCCAGAGCGAGCACCCTACCGATACTTATCAAATGGTAGTCGTTAGACTCAAGAAACAGATTGTCCGTTTCTACAGCATTTAGAAAGGTACGCCATCATGCGCACCATGTGCATTACCTCAAGTACCTGTTTACGACGTTTGGAGCAGCATGAACAGTCACACACGACTTTGTTAATCACGTCGCTAATACGTCGCAGATCCTTTCGGAGTCCGAAGTATCGGACTAGAAGTTCCTCAGAGAGGCCTCGGCGTCATATCGAATACCAAACCTAGACCCTTTCCCAGGGTGTACAAATGACGAATTGGTGGTGGTGATGTATCGTCGGGCGTCGCGTTCTTGCTGTATACTTATTCTGACGCGCGCGAGCTGTGGTAGTTCCTCGGCGCGCTGATGAAATTCGGCGGTGGTTTCGTCTGAATCTTTGCAGTCATGAGGCAGCATAGCATCAACCAATGTAGCCACTTCTCGACCATGGATGAAATATAACGGCTTCATTTTGGTTGTTTCGTGGCGTGCCGTATTATATGCTAATTTGACGAACGGCAGCACTTTGTTCCAGTTCTAGTGATTCACATCGACGTATATGCAAAGCATGTTTGCGAGAGTAGGCGCTCTGTAAGCCCATCCCTTTGGAAGTGATGGGCTGTCGCCTTCCTATGCGCTGTGCCACTGAGCGTGAGCGCAATGTGCAAAACGTCAGCTGTGAATGCGGTTCCTTTGACAGTTAGGACGACCGCCGGAGCACCGCATCTCAGGAAAATGTTCTCGATAAAGAATCGTGCCTCTCGGAGTCGCCTTGGTTTCCACGTATCGTGTTAGATAGTCTGTCGCGAATAAGACCCATCTGTTCCCTCTGTCAGATATTGGAAAAGGGCGAAGAAGAAATGTTCGAATTTGAGCTTTCCGGCACTACAACGTGCTGCGATAGCCCAGGGGTTAATTCGTTAGTACATTGCGTCGCTGGAACTCAAGGCAAGTTCTAACGTAATGTTTCACCTCTGCTGTGAGCCTTGGCAAGTACTATCTTTCTTTTATTGTTGCCAATGTTCACGTGTAACAAAGGTAACCGGGGGTGGCCCGATGTGGCATCTTCATGAGACGCTTGTAAGATTTCGTGGTGAAGATTTTCGGGAACAACTGGCAGATAGCTCTTGCCTGTTGAAACGAAGTTCTTCTTGTAGAGAATGCCATTACGCAAACAGAATGAACATAGGCTCCTTGAAAATAATCACGACGCATTCGTAGCTCGCGCTTTCAAGAAGCATAGGAGTGACCAGCTCCCATTCGTCTACCTGTTGCCGAGAGATCGCGGCCGCATGAATAAATTCTAAAAAAAATGCCTGCGTATTCATACTCGTCTGCGCTCGGTGGTTCAATCGGTGATCTCGAGACGCAGTCGTCATCTAAATGCTGTCTTGCCGGTTTGTAGACAATTATCATGTCGTATTCTTGAAGCCGTAAGCTCCAGCGTGCCAAGCGTTCAAAGAATCTTTCGTATTGGTCAGCCAACAAAGGGAACGGTGGTCTCTTGCGTCTTGAAAAGCGCTGCCGCATAAGTACGGGCGAAACTTCGCGACTGCCCATACCAAAACCAGACATTCCTCCTCTGTGGTTGAGTAGTTGGACTCAGCACGTGACAATGTTCCGCCCGCATAGGCAACTGCGCTCTCGGCACCGTCTTCCCACTGAACGAAAATAGTGCCAAGGCCCACGTTGCTTGCATCCGTGTGGATTGCTGTTGAAGCATCCTCATCAAAGTGAACGAGCACAGGCGTAGTTTGTAGACGCTGCCGCAACTCGTTGAATGCTTCCTCTTGCTCCTCTCCTCATACAAACGGAACGCCTTCGCTTTAGAGGCAGTTGAGTGGAGATGCGAGGTGCGCAAAATACTTATCCGTAGACCGTAGGGAATTTGCGACGGCTGCTATTTTATCCGCGTCACTACTAACACGGCCTTGACTATCGACATAGCCTAGGAACTGAAGTCCTTCACACCCAAACTGACGTTTTCCTAGTTTCAGTGTAAGCCCTATGGATCGTATGGCTTCAAGAAATCACAGTAGCCGTTTTAGATGTTCTTTATTAGTGGCAGAAAAGACAATCACGCCACGGAGATACACCAGGCAAGTCTTCCACATTAGACCGGATAGGACAGTGTTCATGAGCCGTCGAAACGGGGCTGCAGCCGAGCATATGCCAAAAGGCAGAGCCTTAAATCCGTAAATCCAATCAAGCGTCGAAATAGCAGTCTTCTCTCGGTCGCGCTCATCCACCTCTTTGCCAGCATCCACTGTTTTAGGTCCGTAGAGGTAGAAGTAACGTGCATGCCGTAGCCTGTCCGAAAAGTCATCAGTCTGGGGCAACGGATAAACATCTTTCTTTGTAATGCGATTTCATTTGCGATAATCATAGCAGCACCTCAGCATACCATCTCTGTCTTTTACAAGCACTACAGTTGATGCCCAACAGCCCTTTGATGGCTGGATTACATCATCTTGTAGCATCCTCTCAACCTGCTGCTCTATTGCCTCACGTTCTGTCTTGAGCCACATGATAGGGGTTCTGTCGAATGATGTCTTGCTCTCTACTCCGTGATGATGCGGTGCTTTCTCAACGGCCTTTTACCTACTCGCGACGTAGAGGAGAAGCAGTTCCGTAAGATGGTTTCGTTCAGTTGGTGTTAAGCCCGGACCAACGTCAACAGCAGATATACACGGTGTTGTACGAGCCTTGGCTTCTCCTTGCATGGCAAAACAGTCTTGAGCGCGGCAGATTTCATCTACTTGTGCGACAGCGGTGCCTTCGTTGATGCGCCGACGTTCGTAGGTGAAATTTGTCAAGAGCACCTCCCCGCACGCCCGTCGACTATGCTAACGGGGCCACGGACAATGGCAACAACTTGGCGGAATAGAAGTGCAGTTACGTGTTCCACTACTGCGTCTTCTTTATACTGTGCGCCGCAACTGACGGAAACAATTACGTATGATAGCGGAGGTATGCACGTCCTCCTCAATAAGACGGAAGGCTGGGCGTTGGGGTTCTGTGGCATGGGTCGTGTCCTCATCAGGGAAAAATGTGAGCACGCTGTCGTGTATGTTGACAGCAGCACCACATTCTCTCATGAAGTCCATTCCTAATATGAGTGATTTGCAGCACTCCGGTAGTGGCGACAAAAGCTACGTTCCCGATCGTGAGTCTTGCCGTAGGGGCCATCATCTGGCCTCCATCATTTCGAATGTAAGCGACCGTCTATTTCAGTCTAACTTTCTTGAGTTTGTACGCAAGGGGGTCACACATTCTAGAAAAGTCGTCGACGGTGTCGACTAAGGCCGTCACTTCGTGCCCGTCAATCCTTACAACGAGGTCGGTAGTCACAGTTTTGTCGGCGTGTTCCTTTTTCGGGTAACAGTGTGAGATTTTAGGCAACTTGAGGATTTGCAACCTTCCCCCCACAGGTCAGTGCTTTCAGTTTTCTCGCCGTGGGTGGAGAGACCAACCTGGGGCGACGTCAGGAAAACTTCGGCTGTTCGGCGAGGAAAAATGTGCTCAAAATGATGAGTGCGACCGTAGATTACATGCCGTAGATTACATTACGGCTCACTTGCCGACTAGCATGGCTGTCATCGAAGGAAGCACGGCTTTCATCAAACAGGTGGCACGTAGCGTCATGTCAGCTTTCCTGGTAGCCAGCTGGACGATGAGGACAAAAACCATCTGTCCAGGCTTTCCACAATTATAACTCAGTTGTCGCCCATCTGCAGTGCGCCACATATTGGTATTTCGTAGCTGGGGCCGCGTTACAGGTTCCTTTGGGCCCAGGCTGTGACGTGAGGCCATTGACGGTACTATGGTGCCAGTATGCATTACAAAGAACGACAAAGAGCGTCTGCATAGAGCATGCATTCGGCTGGCATGACATCTTGGGACGTGGTTCGGAAGGGCCAAACGCCTGTCGGATTTCGTGGCACATCACTTAAGCGACGAAGGCAACCGTGAACTCGTGCGGTGGCAGTGCATGTGCTGATCCTGTGTGGCTCGCGCTCTTCTTTGCAATTTCCTCGCGCACAATCTGTCGGATCAGTTGGCGTAGGAAGGTATCGTCGGCCGTGCGGACTGCTGCGGCTCTTGTCCTTGCCCCAGCGACTGAGCGATCGTGCTGTTTGTACCATTACTGCAGCGCCCGCTTGATTGCCGTGGCATCCTTAATAAATTTGTCCGCGGTTGTTGTCGCATTGCACACAAGGCCAGCGAACAGCTCTTCCTTGACACCCCGCATGAGATGGCTCAGCTCCTTTGACTCGAACATGTTCGGATGTGCTCGGTGAAACAAACGTGCCATATCTTCAGCAAACATGGCGACACTTTCATTTGACTGTTGGTTACGTGACTCAAGCAAGTGTTGTGCGTTTTCACGTCCATTTGCCTTGCCGAATGTATCGAGTAACCGATGGAAAAACTCATCCCACGTCGTCAAACTTCCGTCGTGGTTTAAGAACCACATCCTTGCGCTACCTTCAAGGGCGAAATGGATGTTGAAAGGAATCTGGTGGGGCACCACTGATTAGATATAGCTACCCGTTCATGCTGCTCAATCCAGTCTTCCGCATCTTCGTGCGCGTTACCGTGAAAGGGGTGGGGAATACGAAGGTTTTGGACCATAGCCTGTGTTGTGCTGTTTGAAAGTGCCATTTTTGTAATTGGGATGGCCAATGACAGAGCTCATCTTTGTAAGAGACAAAATTCTGCGGTCAAACCTTCTAGGTGGTGGCTCGTGCGGTGCACAGGCGTCTCGACGTGTGTGTGTCTTGTGGGGCTGGTTGCAGGGCTGCTCGAAGGAGCACTGATCATGAGGCGATGGTATCCAGCACATCCACCAGTGTCGCAGTTCACAAAGCACAGGGGATTTACTTCGGCAAGTAGAAGTTCCGCGTCGTACTACAAAAAGAGGTGCAGGATGCAGGCTAGCACAAACGAACGTCTTTTTTTTATCGTGTTCGTACTATGGAGCGGCCGGGTTCTTGTCTTTGTCGTCGCCAGGGTGTAGTCGGAAAAAATACAGACGCGGCATTATCAAGCATGAAACTCTCTTTTTCTTAGCTGGAAAGTTATGGCATTACTGGCGCACATTTACAACTTAAGAATTATCTTTAAGATAGAAAAGAAATCGTACAAACGATTATCACCAAGCAAATACCTCAGCGATTCATTCTGGGTCCGCTCTTGTTCTTGATATTTAATAATGATCGGCGATTAGTTAAGCAACATCAACTGGTTTCTCTACGCAATTGATACGATGATTGTAGCGTCAGCAAAAAGCACAACTCAAATTTATGAAAAAACAGAATACACCACAGGCCTGTTTGAAGAAAGGTACCAGCAGAATTCCGTAAACATAAATCCAACAAAAACAATATTCATGACATTTCTTTCTCCTCAAACATTTGTGACATTAATTCAAAAATCCTGATAAGTAACGCTTAAATCTAACAAGTAGGTTGTGCTTAATTCCTAGAAGTTATTGTAAATTAAAATCTCAAATTCGACGCTCAAGTGAATCTCTTATTAGAAAAAATTGGTTTCGGCGTAAGAGCCCTAATTAGAACTCAATCAGTATTTAGCACTGCTGCCTTTCCCGTACTTTACCACGAATTCTTCATAGACAGAAAAATACTGTATCACTGCTTGGAGAAATACTTATTAGGCGCATATTTGCCTCTCCGTAAGTACTCAAATAGAAACACTTAGAACTATAAAATATACATGTCATCTTTTATCATCTATGCCCCTATTTCTACAAATGCCTGCACTACCTGTCGTCTGCATATATAGATTTAACTTGATAATCGAGCGCTTTAAAGTCATTCGCATTCAAGTTTCCAATGATACGTTTCCACTTCATCAAATCCCCAATAAAAGTACAAGAAGGTTTGCTTTGTGAAATAACTCTCTCCTGCTAAATGTGTCAACACATTATATAAAACAAACTGCTTGTTTTAGTGTCCTCTCCATCTGGGACAATCAAGAGTCCTATATGCAAATGCTGTCATTGGGCACAATTAGAAAGTCTTCAATAACCTGCTTGCTTTTCTTGCTTTAACAAGTATCAGCTTTTTGAAATAAGTATTGAATTTTATAAGCTTGCTTGTGCACTCTTCAACCACTTTTACTGTTTTGTAACGTCATTTCATACTGTGCTTGTTGAAAATTTGCTTTATCCAATTCTGATAGGAGGCCTTTTCCCAGTTTTGACATTTTCAGATGAGGAGAAGCGCTGCCTTCCAATTGACAATTATTTGGCAGGCATACAACATCTATACGTCTACACAATGCTAACTAACATTGCATGAACAAAACGTATGTAAAATCCTCAAAAATCACAACTACCTGCTTCACGCCCTGCTTATCTTTAGGAATGGCCATCCTTGAGACAGGGATGACGATGCCTTACTGACACATCCCTTTAAGGATACCCATAAACAGTTTTTATAATTACTAACAATTTCCTGGTTACCTTAGTGGCATCCTATTTAGATGTAGTATCTAGCAACACTTGTTTATACACTGCCCAAAGACAACCTAGTTTCTTTTTTCCCCATGACGTTGCCTAAAATATGTGTTTAGAAATGCAACCTACTTTGGTTCGATTTGTTACAAAATTTAAAGTTTCTTTTTGTAATTCTAGTTTCCACCACATTCACTTTATAAAGCGAAACTATGTTTTTCTAAATCAAATTCTAGTGGAAAGCATACAGTGCCTTTTTAAATATTTTTCTAAAGACACATCGCAATGGTATTTTACTAGGCGCTATGATTTTTCTTTAAAGAAAAATTTAAATGGGACCTAAGTGGGCTATAATTTTTCTAGGGCCGTTTCTGGAAAAACACGGAGATAATGTTGGTGTCAGTTCGAAAATTATTCCTAAATCATTATATGCTATTGTGGAATGCTAAACGTTTTCACTAGCATGAACCTTCAAATACATCTTAGACTTGTTTCCAAATACTCTGCATGATCGTTCCACACCTATTCTCTTTGTGTATGTAAATATTTTCAAATCCAAGCCGGTGGCCAAATGTTGACGGAGTCTAACTTAAGTCTTTAAAGGTCTATGTTAGTAAATTGCTATAAGCACTATATATATTTAAAGGTTAGACTGGAGTAAGTTTGTCTGCGGTAATGTCAGCGCAGTTCCAGAAAATTAGCTTGCGCTACGCGAAGGGCATGGTGTGTTAGTGGAATACTATGCAGGCCAGGCACTCAATTGGTCAGTTAAACTGCTTAAAGGGAAGCTGAAAGGTTTTCCAGAAAAAATGAGTCAACATCTGTACATAATGGTTTTCAACCCTCCGAATTCTAATATCGTATCGAAATCGAGCGAAAGAAAGCGCTAATATATTTTATTTCGACGAAAAGTGCAGCAGTGGACACGCCCAGCTCGCTCGTCTCGTTTCCGCCTGTGATTGGTCGGGCGCCTCGTGACGTCAACTCTAGTAACCGACCGCTGCCGCTACACATGAAGCGCGGTGCCAGGTAGTTCGGTGCTGTTTTTCTGAGACGGTAATGGAAAATTTAGGGAGACTGCGTTTTTCTGAGGAGTTCGGCGTTACTCCCTACATGTACGAGCCGATTGCGAAGAGCCGGCCTCTCAAAGAAGCAAACGATGCTGGCGCGAGCAGTGCTTTCGACGAGAACTAAAGCAAAGTCTTGGGATCTCCTCGTGTTGGAAATGCTCTTTGGCGAGTATGTTTTTTGCAAAGCGATCGAGTGATCTCGCCGATCTTTCGCCGATCTAGTGAGGTCGTTTCCGGTCAAACAACTGTAGTGTTGTGTTCCTGCATGCCTCCTCGTGGAACGTAAGCGGGGATACGATCGTCGGCATTTGTGCGCTGTCCAAAGCTGTCGGCAATCTACAAAGACGGTTTAAACGCGTGAAAAGCTTCCCGGTTCATGCAGTATGTGTAGTGACCTTCATCTGTTGACTACCACGTTGACTACCACTCACGTTGATTACCACTCACGTTGATTACCACTCACGTTGATTACCACTCACGTTGACTACCACTCACGTTGACTACCACTCTACATACACGCAGACGCACCAACATAGGAATGCAGGGTTGAACGAAGCAGATCACGATGGCACGCACGTAGAAACAAGCGCGGTCAGGCATAGGCCCGGACGCTGCGAAGGAACGAAACACTAGAGTTGACGTCACAACACCGCAGTTTCCGGTCTCCGCTGGCATCGTCAGCGTCACCAGCAGCGCGCGGCATTCGACGGGGGGCGGAGCTACAGTGCAATTTCAACCGACGATTACGTCGCTCCTAATTGACAAAAAAAACCCAAATTTTACCTACATGGTTTATAAGGTTCCCGCATCCGTATATGAGCGTCTTATTGAATTCGACAGACTCTTCAGCTTCCCTTTAAGCCCGCCCTTATCTGGCATGTTATTGCAGAGCTCCCAACTAGCTTTGTAACGAGATAATCAGGTGCATGGGGTCCGCGCTATGAATAGTGCGTTCTGAGCTGGAAGATCATCATCATCATCAGCAGCAGCAGCAGGCTGGCTACGCCCACTGAAGGGCAAAGGCCTGTCCCATACTTCAACTACCCCAGTCATGGGCTACTTGTGACCATGTTGTCCCTGCAAACTTCTTCATCTCATCCACCCACCTAACTTTCAGCCGCCTCCTGCTACGATTCCCTTCTCTTAGAATCCAGTCCGTAACCCTTAATGAACATTGATCATCTTCTCTCCTCATTGCACGTCCTGCCCATGCCCATTTATTTTTCTTGATTTCAACTAAAATGTCATTAACTCGCGTTTGTTCCCTCACCCAATCTGCTCTTTTCTTATCCCTTAACGTTACACCCATCATTCCTCTTTCCATAGCTCGTTGCGTCGTCCTCAATTTAGGTAGAACCATTTTCGTAAGACTCCAGGTTTCTGCCCCGTAGGCGAGTACTAGTAAGACACAGCTGTTATACACTTTTCTTTTAAGAGATAATGGCAAACTGCTGTTCAAGATCTGAGAATGCCTGCCAAACGCACCCCAGCCCATTCTTATTCTGATTATTTGAGTCTCATGATACGGATCCGTGGTCACTAGCTGCCATAAGTAGATGTATTCCCTTACCACTTACAGTGCCTAGCTACCTATCGTGAACTGCTGCTCTCTTCCGAGACTGTTACACATTACTTTAGTTTTATGCAGAATAATTTATAGACCCACTCTTCTGCTTTGCACCTCCAGGTCAGTTAGCATGCATTGCATGTGGTCCCCTGAGTTACTAAGCAAGGCAATATCATCGGCTAATCGCAAGTTACCGAGGTATTCTCCATTAACTCTTATCCCCAATTCTTCCCAATCCAGGTCTTTGAATACCTCCTGTAAGCACGCTGTGAATAGCATTGGAGAGATCGTATCTCCCAGCCTGACGCCCTTCTTCATTGGTATTTTGTTGCTTTCTTTATGGAGGACTATTAATTATGCAATCAAGATATTCAGTGTTTTCTTTTCTTAGCACGGCGACAAAGTTCTGAGCTCCAGTAAGGTATTGCGCTGGCCTTATGGCATTTGTAATTGTGGCATTGCATGGTTGCAAGAGCCGGGATATTAAAGGCCATGCTTTTGCCTTGCTTCGGGCGTCTAAGCACTGGTAACCTCGTAGCTGCCACGCTTTAGACATCTAATTGGACAAGTAATGCTACTTGACAAATATCGCTTTTACGATTGTTTTACTCGGACATCTAGAAGCACATTTTTGTTTTTGAAAGCGACAAGAGCTAAAAGAAGTTCTTGCGCCAAATATAACAATATAATTTACCCTATAGGTTATTATATCTTATTTCTATTAGGTTTGGAGGAAAGGTCCTCTTCAGAACATTATCTCGAAGAATAAGATTACATATTTCGCTAGAATAGCAGCTTGGGCTTGTTGGGTTTCCATCCTGCTAGTAACAGCGCAAAATGTAGACAAGGGACGAGACAAGAAGACACCACAAGCGCTGACTTTCAACAACGTTTATTCCGAAAGAAACACGGCTTCTTATAAACATTGCCCTCACGTGTCGCAGTCACGTGATCGCACATCATGTGATACGTGCACAACTGCCATACGTGCACAACTTATCTCATCGCCTGAAAAAGATTGGGCGCAAAGCTGGTGTTAATGTAGTGCTTACTGCCCCGAAAAAACTAAAGAAGCCTCTGCCGACGCGTCAATGCTGAAGAGCCGACAAACCAGGAAGGGTGCACGACTAATCACCAGAATCGTTTTGTGGAGTGCACGGAAGCCGTTGTGTATTCAATACCTCTGAAATGTGGAAAAAGGTATGTAGGGCAAACTTCTAGATGCACAAATGAGAGACTGAAGGAACACAAACTTAGCGTCGAGCAGGCTAACAGGAATCTAGGCATACATATCAGGGATTGCCCCTCAAAAGATTGCGCCGCAGAATTTAGACGCTGTAAAGTGCTGAAGAAACACAATGACCAGCTGGTCCGGGAGATAATTGAGGCGGCCGAGATTACCAGACTTCGTGACCAATTCGTTAGCACGCCGTCCTTGTTACTGACAAAAAAAGAACTTGAGCTTTTGCACGTGCAACCGCTATCTTGAGTGTATAAAAGGAAAAAAAAAGTGCTTGTTTCACATGATGCGCGATCACGTGACTGCGACACGTGAGGGCAATGTTTATAAGAAGCCGTGTTTCTTTCGGAATAAACGTTGTTGAAAGTCAGCGCTTGTGGTGTCTTCTTGTCTCGTCCCTTGTCTACATTTTGCGCTGTTACTAGCAGGATGGAAAACCAAGAAGCCCAAGCTGCTATTCTAGCGAAATACATTTCTAGTACCTCGGGCCCTTTTCAATGTTTCACTCTCGACTTCCCAGCACTCATTGCCCTCATTGTCAACGCTGTCTGCCGAGCGAGAACCATGTCGTTCTGCGCACGTATGACGATTCTTCCGCCGGAAGTAATTGCCCTCTTTGGAGGGCATGCACCCTCTGATAGCCACGGGCGAAGATGTTTGAAGATTTTAAAATCTGAATGGTACCGCCAGGCCCGTCTGTACAGGGACTGTTTACGCCTACGTCTCTCCAGCTGCACCCGGCAATGGCGGGATACGTTGCGCGTCATCGACAGGTCTACCGAGGCTCTGTGGAACGTCACCCTGGCGAAGCTGCGCACCGACAGTACCCTGAAACGAAGAGCAGCAGAAACATGGACGCCTGGAAGCAGTGTCCATACCAGCGGAGTCGAGGCTCTGCCTCAGTCGACCCTGGAGGTTCTACGTCATGGACCGAAATTTCCCGTCGAGCCGAGGACTTCTACACCGGAACTACTGGCAATGGTGCGACGAGTTGCGCGCGCAGGACCAGAGTCTGAAAGTGCCAGGTGCCTGTCCGACGGAGTCGACGTGGTCGCCCGTTGCAAAATGGGCACGAAGAGCCTACCTGTGCGACAAGTGGTGACGTATTTGAAAGAACATTCCCTCTCGTTGCTTACTTCTGACAAGGAGGGGGGCTTCGCTGTGATGCCGAAAGACGTCTACCAATATAAGGCGTTAGAGGCCATAAGTCCTGTTTTTAACAGTCGTGAAAAGTCTGTTCTGCGGAAAGCAAAGTCAGCTGCAAAGAAGCTATGCGGAAATCTCAAACTCGACCGCCTTGTGCGTAGCATCGAAACTAGCAAAAAATCATCCATTGACATGTTTTTCACTGTAAAAACGCATAAACCTGAGTGGCCCCTGCGGGTTATAGTATCTGAGAAGGGCACTTGGCAGAAAACGATTGCCCTGTTTTTGCAAGAAAAACTAAAGCTACTAACTGTTGACGATCCTTTCCAGGTGAAATCCTCAGACGCTGTAATAAGGTTTTTAAAAGACAATTCTAGCACTGACTTTGCAGCATGCTCTGTAGATGTTAAAGATTTATATTATTCGATCCCCCAACATGAAATTTTGGAGTGCGTGGAAGAATGTATAGATGCACACGGTGCTGTCGCTTTTCAGAACGCCTCCGGGGTTTCAACTGGTGGGTTCCTGGAACTCCTTTCTGTATATTTGAAATCCACTTATGTTACGTGGGAAGGGAATGTGTACCTCCAGAAACGCGGCGTCTGTATAGGGTCATGTATTGCGCCAGTACTTAACGATTTGTTTCTTGCCCAGAAAGATAGATTACATCAGAACGCTCTAACCAGAACAAACGTCCGGGGAGTCTTTCGGTATGTTGACGATTACTTGGTTCTATGTGATGGCTCTGGCACGAATTCAGATGACGCAGTTTCGGAGGCACTAACATGCTTTAATCATGCGCTTCAGCCGCTTGCTGTTACCCACGAGGTCCCCACGCAAGGGTCTTTGAGATTCCTTGATCTCTGACTCGAGCTCTCCAAAGGGAAGGTCTGCTGGGCCTATGAACCCAGAGGCGACAGGGCGCCGCTGCCATTCGAATCAGCGCATTCAAAACTAGTGAAGAGAGCAATTGCAAACCTTTGTCTAACAAATGCGCTCAAAAAATCGTGCATCCACGCAATGGAACAAAGTTTTCGTCGGCAGGTTGACCGGCTTACTAGGGCTGGTTACCCGTCGCACCTTCTTGTGTCCGTTGCGGAAAAAAATGAGCAAGAACCTAAAACTCAAGCGTGCCCATGGCGAGCCAGGTTGCGAGAAGCCCAAAGAAAAACGACGGATCGTGGCCCTGCCATACGTGCACAACTTATCTCACCGCCTGAAAAAGGTTGGGCGCAAAGCTGGTGTTAATGTAGCGCTTACTGCCCCGAAAAAAACTAAAAAAAAACTAAAAAGCCTCTGCCGACACGTCAATGCTGAAGAGCCGACAAACCAGGAAGGGTGCACGACTAATCACCAGAATCGTTTTGTGGAGTGCACGGAAGCCGTTGTGTATTCAATACCTCTGAAATGTGGAAAAAGGTATGTAGGGCAAACTTCTAGATGCACAAATGAGAGACTGAAGGAACACAAACTTAGCGTCGAGCAGGCTAACAGGAATCTAGGCATACATATCAGGGATGGCCCCTCAAAAGATTGCGCCGCAGAATTTAGACACTGTAAAGTGCTGAAGAAACACAATGACCAGCTGGTCCGGGAGATAATTGAGGCGGCCGAGATTACCAGACTTCGTGACCAATGCGTTAGCACGCCGTCCTTGTTACTGACAAAAAAACGAACTTGAGCTTTTGCACGTGCAACCGCTATCTTGAGTGTATAAAAGAAAAAAAAAAGTGCTTGTTTCACATGATGTGCGATCACGTGACTGCGACACGTGAGGGCAATGTTTATAAGAAGCCGTGTTTCTTTCGGAATAAACGTTGTTGAAAGTCAGCGCTTGTGGTGTCTTCTTGTCTCGTCCCTTGTCTACATTTTGCGCTGTTACTAGCAGGAAAATTACATAGCCCCTATTCGGAAAATATTAGGCTGGCTTTCATGCCAGGTTCCTTTTCAATCTCGGCCTCTAAGTAGAGGAGTGTGCAAGGTTTGGTGGTGGTTAACGGAAAGCTCTTGAAAGGAAAAATTCGATAGTGGTCCTAGCCAAAGTAGAGGAGGAGACTATCGTCGTCGATATTACTTCCTTTGCTGCACCGGCGTTGTTCGGCCGGAGCAACGTAGAGTTTGTTTGCGTTTTATAGCTGCAGTTTAGCTATATTTATTGGTGTTTTCATTGATGCTGTCTTGTGGCTCACTCATCGATGCAAGAAGACTTTCCAGGTACACGTGGAAGCGTAATTTGTGAAAGAAATAGCCAATCATCACCTTGCTTACGAAGCCCACGCCGTTTTCTTCGTTCCGTCAGTTGAACGCATCCGCGACTTTTCTGCCAGCGGTAACGCAGTGCCGTGTAAAGTGATAGTCATTTATTACTGGCAAATTCCGTGTTTTAAACTGCACACTGTACACATTGTACACGGTTGTTGTGCGCACTGTAACAGTAGCACACAGTTGTTCCTTAAGACAGCACTGTGCCGAGGTTCTGTCTCCGAACCTTAATAAATTGTATAGATGTCTCCATTTTTCGTAAATATAAAAATTATGTCTACTTTCAGCTTCCTTGGGAGCATTTTGACAGTACAAGTTGCAGCTGCAATGACTTGAAATGTTTTAAAAGCAACATTTCTTTAATTACTTCAAGAACGTCGCGTCCTGCGGTTCACTGGAAGTCCCTATGAACACGAAGCGTACGAACACTAGGTTTTTAAAGCGGTCGAGATGAATTCATTTTTGTTAAATACACTATGATAATGGACTCAGTCTGCGTTCTTTCCTGTTCAGGCAGTATAAGGTTAGAGGGCGTGAACGCTTTGGCTTATGGCTTAACATCTGCGAGCTTAAATCATGCTTTTTCCTTACTTATTGAAAGGGCACATCTTGGTATCGAATGGTAACGCCCAGCTAACTGCTACTGACATTAATTTTCTGTCAAGATACAATGCCCAGAATATCTCAGTAACACACTCACAAAAAGAAACGTACTTATTATAGCTAAGGTACAACTGAAACTGCAGATAACGCCCAGAATGCTGAAGCACCTTCGCATAACTGCAGCTTCATTTCTGCTGCTCCCAAGCTTGACGAACTGAATAGTGTAATAAATGTCTGATGCAATCTTGACAATATTTCCAGTTTTTCACACATTTATTCATAGTGGCTCCATTGGCGCCCTGTGGCTTCAGCTACACAGCGCGCCAGGAGCACAGATAATTTATCCATACTCCAGTAGGGCCCCTTAAACATATTCGTAAGGCTACTCGAAGGTAATGGAGTCCAAAAAAGTGAAATGAATTGTTGTGGCTATTGGCATTATAGGGGGGTATGTTGGCACACTGGGTGATTTAAAGATATACATTTCATGCTTGGTATGAATTTATAAGCAGCGTAGAACATGTTTTTATTGAGATATTGGGACCAATTGTAGGCAGTGTTTCTAGAATGTATAAAGCGAAAATGTCAATAGGGGGTTTGAAATAATTTGTCATGATGAGGCCTAATAAGGTGTTCGCATAATGTTGGTAGGATGTTGACAAAGTCTGCAAACAGGCTTCTGTTTAATGTAGGTGGCCAATTCTTTACAGAACGTTACTCAGTGTCTAAAGAAAACGTTAGTAAATTGTTAAATGGACGTTTACCTAAAATGTGGCAACATGTTTCAATTAAAAGAGCGCTACTTAAAGGAGATCTAAAGAAAAGTGTTTCTAGACAGTTAGTAGGATGGCGACGGACAGCTTATAAACATGTTTTAACTTAATTGCGGTGGCCTATTGTTGCTAGCATGTTAGTAGGGAATAGTAAGAGAGCCTAAAAACCGTAGGAAGGATTTCAAGCAACTGTTGGTAGGTACTAGTAACAATAGTCTAAATATGGTTTAAAATACGTTTCTATATATCTTTATAAGTGATGCACCCTCTTCCCCCACTTATTGAGTTGCTTGACTAATTATGCGTTATATTATTCCTATACTGGGAAATGAATGCGAATAATTAGAGAAGCAGATCACATTGTATTTTGAAGAAGGAAAATCCAGCGCTAAACCCAGGACAATCAACGAAGAAGAGACGAGATAAGCACTGGCGCTGACTAACAACTGATTTATTCTTGCGACAACGCATATAAATACCCTCCACCACTCGACCACGTATGTGCATGTGTATGTGTATGTGCAGACGTGCATGCAGGAAATTATATTCGGCTGAGCACAGAGACAAGGAGACAGATACAGTCAGTCATTTCCTGCGCGCATGTATTCGGTAACTGGCTTTAATGTGACAAGAATTTCTGTGTCTTTTGTTGCGCACGCATGGGTGGTCGAATGGTGGAGGGTATTAGTATGCGTTGTGCCAAGAAGAATAAATCAGTTGTTAGTCAGCGCCACTGCTTTTCTCGTCTCTCCTTTTTGAGTTGTGATGTGTTTTGCGTTGAATTTTGCACCTTCAAGGTACCATGTACCAACTAGTCCCAACCGAAGCTTTATTGAAAAATTGGTAGAGAAGAAGGCGCAGCTGTCAGTATGCCATCGGTGGCTAATAAGCCATGTTGGAGTAAGGCTGGCGGACAAAAAGAACGTTGCGCTGAGTGAGCCACCGAAAAGTAAGAATATGCAAGTTTGTGAACACGCTATACTCTAACGTAAGAAATGAGCTATAGTATTCACTTCATTTCACCTTTAAAGTTATATGTCGTTCATTCTGAATGAAGTGCATCCAAAATAATAAATTTAGGGCCACTATTCCAGCTTTAGACAATACATTATATCCCGCAATAGTAACACGACCCCACTGTGTAAGAACATTAGACAACTATGACCGCGTCTTTGGCGCCTTGCATTGGATTCTATCACGTGCAATTCTGGACGCACAAATAAATATCACTGGTGACATGAGCTGCTTCCACAATGTAGGTGGCCCTGAGAAGAATGCTCACAAGGACAGGAAATTGCTGAGTGCGCTCCTATAGGCCGTCCCACAACGGAAGGAACAAAAGGACGGGTAATAGTGACTGCGAAAGTATTGCGTAGTTATAATAAATAAACGCAAGATTTCTGATACTGCCGCACCAAAAATAATCCTGGCAGTTGACAGACTACACCACACAGAAACAGTAAAAGAATGTATTAGCAAAATGTAAAGAACGGAGAAAAAGTCGGGGCAGAATGGCGGGTAATAAAGATAACCGAACACGAAGATGCAGAGGTTTCCTTCGTGCGATCATTAGCTCAAGAAAGGGATATACAGGTGCACACGGGGCATAAAGAGCCGTCGCCGTTGGGCTGCAGCGTATAAGCGACGCTGCAGCTGCTGCTGCTGCTTTGCAACATGTTCGCGTTCTCGGGCTTTGATTATCGACCGCTTGCTTGCTTATCTACCGCGTAGAGGTTTTCCTTAGCTACGCTTCATTCGGATGCGATCGAACAACTGCGTCGGTCAGTATTGTTTGCGGCAATGACGGATCGAATAAAGAGAGGTGGTGAAGAATGGGTGGGAGTTGTTTTCTCCCATTGGTCAGCTTTCTTAGATCTGTGTTTTTTTGCATCAAAAGTATCCGGCCTTCATGGGCTCATATTTAGGTGCTCGTTAGAGAACCTCATGCGGTCCATATTATTCCGAAGGCATGCACTGAGGCACGCCTTATTACTATACTGTGGTACCCGCCATGGTAGGCAAGCAGCTATTGCGCTGCGTTGTATAGTTGGAGATCGCGTGTTCAATCCTCCGCCACCGTGGCCGCAGGGCCAAGAAGGTGGCATTCAAAATGCTCGTGTACCGTGCGTTTGTTGTAGGTTTATTTTATTTCATGGGTTATTATCCTACCGAAAACTGCCGGCCAACGTGTGGCCCAGGCCTGAGTGGATTGGGTTTTAAGGCGGAAGCCCTTAATGGCTCATTGTCAAGTTCATCTGCCGTTAGCAGAAACTGTCAGAGCTTTCCGGCCTGCCGATTGGTCTCCTGTGTCGTGACGCCACTCTCGCTAGGCACAGGTGTGCGCCTCCTGATTGGCTCGCGTGCGTGACGTCACTGTCGTCAAGTGCGGGTGTCGGGGTGTTTCGGCGTCGTGCGGGATGGCTCATCGGCACGCGTGATGGCCGTGTGTACGATGGTGCACCCTGACGTCACTGTCGTCAGGCCCTTGAGGTGGCCTCCCGATTGGGCGTTGTGTGGCCTGACGTCACTGTCGCGAGGCGCGCGTGGCGACCGTCTGCTTGCGTGTGGTGTGGTGGCGGATGTGGCGGCAGTTTACTTTGCGTTATCGTGCGGAAAGGATGCCTCATCTCGCCAAACCAGCGTGTCCCAACACGCGACGTGCGGCAGCCGCTCAATGCAAGCGGCAATCAAGAGAGGCTGAGCCTAAACGTCGCATGCATCAGGGCGGCGAGGCGCGTCCGACACTACAGAGTCCAGGGACGTGAAGCGCCAACGTAAGAGAGGCAATGCGTTTGAAGCGACTCGCTACATCTCCCGGTACCAAGGCGAATGAAGCTTGGAAGTGCCGTGACCGCCATCTTGCCGCAGCAAGCCTTGCGAGTACAAGACAATCGAGCGAAGTGGATGATGAGGATGGCCAACTGCACCCCAACACCGCCATGGAAAACGCGTCTCCTCCTGATACACAAACGGCGCTGCAACGGTTCCAGGCAGCCACAAACTACTTTAACAGACACTTCCTCCTGAACGACGTTGCAGGCATTAATAAACAAACATTCACATAACAGTGTACGAGTTGTGTGCCTCCGTGGTGTTTCCGACGCAACAAATCGTCATTGGCAATGGTTTCAGGCTTCCGCCGTTTCACACTTGAGTGTCGACAAAGTGCCTTCCATATTTTTACACACGTCGGATGCCTAATACATTACATTACAATTTCAAGGCGAGGACGGGAAATAAGAAACTCTGCGTGCCACCTAGTATTGAAGTACGCTATACAGAACAAAAAAGCGTGCGCGCTGTAATAAAACCAATGAAAAGCTTTTCAGGGAAAGACGTTATGAGAGCATAAAATGTATATGAAATAATCAAGCCGTACTAAATTTAACACTTTGAGAGCCTGGACATGCTTCGTCGTTCTAAACAAAGGCACACTCGCAGAAGAGAAATGCTCAGTGGAAGCAAAATTTTTCGATCGAGAGTGGTACATTAACGGACATGAATACATAGACAGGCTTGGCATTTCATTCAGTAGTGGCTGTGATGAAGAAATAAAGAAAATCGCCTTGTGTGTGCGAAAATTGTAGTCACCTTGTCGAGCCGTTGATGCCAGTTGGCCAGACTGATACCAGTTGTAGATAGGGCGAAAAATGCAACTGCGAGTCACATTTCCATATGTGACAAATTTGAGGCGTGTTATGTTTTTTGGACTTCAAGGATGGCAATATTTTTATTCATAAAGTGAGATGAACAAACGAGATGCCACTCACAATTAAATATAAAGCGTGAAGCCTGTTTGTTGATGTGCTGCAGTTCGTTGATGTGATTTTTCGTGATCGGGCCCAAGACGACACAGGTATGTTCCACTCTAGACCTGACCAGTGCGTTGAACCCTAATATCTTCACGGGTGAAGACAAGTGTTTAAGCTGGTCCCTCAACAAGACTGGTATTACGCCAAACAGGCACATGTATTTTTGTTGTGATGCCACCACTGCAAGCGGTCGTTCATTGTGGCGCTTAAACATTTAAAAGAGCCCGTTTTGATAATGTCGCAATTCCTCATATGTTATTGATATGCTAGAGTGTGTTTTTCTCTAAGTGATGTGCATAAACATAGTTTTTACAGGGACGCTGTTAGCCTCCTGTGGGTCGGCATTTTTCTTGTGTACATGTCCGCGACCAAAAATATGGGCCTATCCTGAATCTTGTGCAGCACGGGCCGTCCCGCGGCGGAGGAGAAGCAGGCTTCAAGCACACAGCAATGGGAAGCTAAATGTGCATACATTATTTAGAATCATGCATACAACATACAGCACAGCGCTGTTTTAAAGAACAAGCACAAAACAAGCATCCGAACCACATAATTAATTATAGGCGCTCCTGATAGCAATGCAAAGCACGTAGCGCTTCCCGCATACGTTTCCCGGTAAAGATTGCTGCTGCGAAAGCTGCAGCCTGGACGGCAGCTGGTGATGTGGGGAGTGAAGTCACTAGCCGTTTGTATGTAAAGAACCAGCCTAGCAACTGATTTCATTGTTGTTGCAGCACCGGTTTTGGTAGGCAACGCAAACTTGGGACTCCGGAAGAGCAGCGTGAATACGAGGAGCCGCAAATGGAAGAAACGGCAATACGACCAGCGGCGGTGCGCTGTCAAAATAACCATTACTCCCATTACTACAAGTACTCTAGATTACCATTACTACCAATATCCTAAAGCAATAAATCATTGCACGCCTAGCTCAGCAGTTGTACAGTGACGGTTTTCAACAGGTTCGTTGTACATCAACGTTCGCAAGGCTGGGATGGCGAGTTAATTTGTTTTATGTCACTGCTCATGCTAATCGCATGACAATCTCTCACGAGAATGGATGACGAAAGTGAGAGTCACAGGCCGAGTTCTTGAAGGAAAAAAATAAAGAAGCAGGATTCATTACTAAGACCCACTCTAGAACATCCAGCATCACGGCTATTAAAGTGTCCCTCCAATTACCCTTTCTAGAAAAACGATCACTGTTAGCACGGCTTTCCCACTTCCACAGATTGTATCATACTCCTCCATCCTTCACTGCATCCCATATTAAACCACCGCAACGAATTTGCCCGCGCCTCTACCATAAGTCCGTCCCATGCTTGCACGTACGAATCTCCTTCGACAATCATCGCTTTTGCTTGCTGTTTATCACTTCAACAAGCTGCCAAAAGAAATTGCTTGTATACATGATCATGACTCGTTTGTAAGCAATTTGAAGCGCAGTTTAACTACGCCTGTTGAGTAAAAACATAATTTTGTGCCTTTGGCTCATTGTAAGTGCATTTACATGCTTTATGCCTAGTGCATTTTTTTCATCATATATGCATTTCTTTCTTTTTGCTTTCTTTATTTTTTGTTGTTTCCGTTGACTTTCTCTCATTCCTTTGTGCCATGCACAACTATAGACTTTCTCTCATTGTTTCGTGTCACGCATAACTATAGACTTTCTCTCTATTCGTTGACGTATACTACGGTGTTCTATACTGCCTTTTCCCCCAATTGCATATCTTGGAATATATTGTTGTTATCCCCCCATGTATTGCCTGCAAGGGCCTTTAGGGTATTTGAATAAAGAAAGGATGAACTAGTTTCGCCCAATGTCGGCCAGAGTATAGTAGAAACAGTAAGGGGGACTTAGAGGGACGCATACGTACGCTGCAGAGGAAAATTATTTATCTTATTTTATTTTATTTGTTTGTTCGCAATGTAAGCTTTCACAGGCTCATACAGGAAGTGGATACATATATACAGGAATTCGGTTGGAGTACAGTGTCATAAGGATGAAAAAAATGAATAAATACATAGTACAGTTTATAATCAAAGTGGTATGAATATAAAGGACAGAAGTAAAATATCTAATGCTATAAGCACGAACAGGTCCATACAATGAGAGTTATCGAAATCAAGCCTGCTATTAACCCAAAATCAGCGATTAAGGAACATGAACAAAATTTGCCGTGCAATTTATCACGAGCCAAGCACTGAAACCCCTTCAAGTATGTTGCCTCAGTATTAAGCAACACCGTTATACCGGGTAGGCTGGTGCGAGCACTCAAGATTCGAGATATGGCATTGCGGGCAATCCGACTATTCTGGAGGAGTTGGTTTTGCGTAAGGATACAAATAGACTGGCTGGCTGAATATTGCCGTTTTTGTTGTCGCTCAAGATAGCAACGAAAAATATTTTCTTTTAAAGCGGAGAGGTGTTGGAGGCATGCTACAGGCGTTCTTATATTACAATATGCAGCACCGCCTAGTATCCACCTTTTTTAACTAAACTACAGGTGTTACAGCCCATTTCAAACTACGAAAGTACCTTCCGCGCAGGGCATGGCGGCATCATAACGGTGGTGGAAAACATACGTACGCAGTGAACAATGCATGCACTTCACTCTACTCACGAGTAACATTTAGGTGTCCTAGTTTGTTGTAATCTTTGTTTTCCTCGAACGTCGTGGTGGTTTCCAGTTCTGAAACACAGAGAAGCATGCTTTATAAATGGTAAAATTATATTTTCCGGTGAGTTTTATTTCCCAGCTAGCGCTCAGTAACAAAGTGCGGTCATCCTTTATATTGAGAGTTTCCTTGTCATAGCCATTGTCAATCACTTTCTACATTGCGCAATAGCTTAGGCGAACAACCTTATACTTGCGCTGTCATCGATGCATGCTGTTAAGTTATTAATGTACACTAGAAAGTGTAGACGTTCGATCCTGCTTCCATGCAGCACTGGTAAGTTTACGGGGATACACCTAGGGTGATGGAATTTTGACATTGACGAATTGCCTGCGCATGCTCAAGTAGGCAGATATCCAATTTACATGGTTGGGTTGGTAGCCATGGTAGCTAAGTTTCATTGTGAAACCATAATGATAAACCCTACTCAAAGCGTTACTAATATCGAAGACTACAACATCACTCTGGCCACCTTATCAGGAACTGAGGCAAAAGCATGAGCAGTAGAGAAAAGCTGACTCGTAGACTGTCTGTTGCGAAGGTCATGTTCAAGACAAGAACGGCGAGTTTTCAACGAATTCTTCCATAAATATTGAAATATTGTGCTCTCGAAGTGTGCGTGATGTACTTGTTGGTCACGTACACGCTAAAGAAACCCAGGTGGACCAAATTGCTGGAGTCCCCCGCTTCAGTGTGCCTCATAATCAGACTGTGGTTTTGGCACCTAAAATCCCAAAAAGTTAATTTTAAACTTGATTGATGTCAGGTGTCGGCCTGATAAGAATCTGGCTATATCACGAAATAAAGCGTAAAGAAGAGAGTGGAGAGCAGGTTTCTGTTGAAGAGCAAGTGTTTGGGAGAAAGGTGACTTCATGCTCCGCTTACGATCTCCATGCGCAGCGTAAACAAAATTCGGCTGAAATCTTCACAGCAGCGGATGCGCTCGGCAGAGTATGCTTTTTCATCAAGCCCGAAGGGTGGTTCAGGAAGAAGAAGAAGTATTTTAATGATTGGAAATGTAGAGAGGTCGGCCGGATAATGGAGCATCTGGCCTGCTACTCTACGTAAGGGAAGGGGAAGAGGGGAAGAAAAAGGGTCACAATGGGGGATGATAATGGGAGGAACGAGGTGAATGACACATTACACAATTGGTATCACAGGCGTGAGTCCAGGCCCGTGTCACCTAGGAAACGTGAAAGTGCACGCATTGTCTCTGTCGTCTGCCAACTCTGTGGCCACGCGCCTAGCAAGAGGTCCTCCGACAGTGGTCCATTGTGTAAATGTCTCAATGTATCTGCCAATATCAGTCTTTCTCGCGCATACTCAGGGCACACCACGAGCACATGTTCTATAGTCTCTACAGCGCCACACACTGAACAGTCCGGGGAGTCTGTCCGTCCAATAATGTGCAAATATTTGCGCGTGAAGGCGACGCCTAATCGCAGTCTGTGTATCAGGCATCTATGAGGGCGTGGAATTCCACGCAGAATAGGAAATTTCATATCGGGATCCAGGCTTTTAAGGCGGACGTGACGAGCGTCTGGCTGGGCCCAGTATCTTCTCGTCGCACTCCTCATTAATTCCGACAGGAGGCATGTGACGTCCGGTCTGGAGAATGGCACTACAGTTCGCAGGCCATTGCTGAGGGCGCGCCTTGCTGCAGCATCGGCCATCTCATTACCGTTGAGCCCACAGTGTCCCGGGATCCATTGGAACACTATGCGGTGGTGTTTTTCTTGAGCGTATGAAAGTAGCTCGGTGATCTGCAGGGCCAGAACCTGATATGCGGTGTGGCGCAGGAAGCATCTCAAAATTTGCAGCGCGGGTTTTGAGTCCGTGAAAATGCACCACTCTTGAGGTCTTTCCCCGCAGATGTGGCGAATCGCTTCCCGAATAGCCACAAGTTCTGCAGCGGTTGATGTTGAATTATGGTCTAGTATGAAACCTCGAGTCATCTGTTGGGCTGGTATCACCACAGCTGCTGTCGATGCCTTAGGTGACGCGGAGCCGTCTGTGTAAACATGAACATATGTCTGGTATTCTGACCAGATGTACGCGAGAGCAAGTTGTTGTAGTCCACTGACGGGAACCAATGATTTCTTTAGTATGCCGGGGACATGTACGCATACGGAAGGTTGAACCATCACCCATGGTGGTTTGACGGGGTGATATGGAAGGGCATAGCCTGATGTTATGTGGGGTAGATGGCAGCGGAGTGCACTTGTGAAACTGCTGTCCGGTCGCTCATGTAGAACCGACGTCAATGGATGGCAATGGTGTCGTGTCAGTAAGCGTAAATACACACGAAGTGGTTCGTGGGACAGGTATATCGGTAATGGGCATACGTGGGCTTCCTCAATTGTGCCTTTGTTGGAGGCACGCCGTGGCAACCTGAGTCATATTTTGAGTGCCTGCGCTTGGACGCTCTCTAATGTCCGTAAGCAGGAAATGCTCAAGTTTGAGAGTATCGGAAGGCTGTATCGAATGTAGCCTACGAAAAGAGACTGATAAAGTCTTAGTAATGAGCCTTCCGTGGGGCCCCATTTCATGCCTGTTGCGAAGCGAAGAACATGGCAAAGCAGATTGAGTTTTTGCTTCAACATATTAACATGCCTCGTCCATGACAAACCGCGGTCGATGATAATGCGCAAGAATCTGTGGTGGGAGACATAAGGTATTATGACACCGTTAATGGAGATCGGGTAGCGGCAGACGGATTTGCGCGTGAATGCAACCACAGCACATTTTTCGGCAGCTAAGCGCAAACCCTGACGCCGTATGTATCGTGAAGTAGATGACACAGCCCGTTGTAATTTCGCACGTAGTTGTGGGCGTGTTGCACCAGAAGCCCAGATGCAGATGTCATCTGCATATGCACTGATGTGGATGTGAGGTGGAAGCTCGCTCACCAGGCCAATCAGTGCCACATTAAATAATGTTGGGCTGAGAACTCCTCCCTGAGGAAGTCCACGGCATACCTGATGACGGTTAGTGTCTCCGTCAGGCGTGAACATGTAAACGACACGGCCGCTGAGGTAGCTCAAAATCCACAGGTAGAGCCGGCCGCCAATACCCAAGTCATCTAGGGCATCGAGAATGGCTTCATGAAGGATGTTGTCGTAGGCCCCTTTGATATCTAAGAAAACAGCGGCGACGAGTCGGCGTTGACGTTTTTCATGTTCCACTGTCGTAACGAGGTCAATGACGCTGTCAATTGAAGAACGACCCCGCCGAAAACCGGTCATCATGTTCGGATAAAGATCATTTCTTTCCAGAAACCATTCGAGCCTCGCCAGGACCATTCGTTCCATAACTTTGCCAGCACAGCTGGCTAATGCAACTGGGCGGTATGAGGTAAGCTCATAAGGTGTCTTTCCAGGCTTCAAGAGAGCAACCAGGCGGCTGATCTTCCACTGCTGCGGAACAATACCGGAGACCCATGTGTCGTTGTAATAATTGAGCAGTGCAGTGCGACCAGCCCTGCCAAGGTGAGACAGAGACGAGTACGAGATCCCGTCAGGGCCAGGAGCAGATGAATGCCGACATGACGCAAGAGCAGCCTCTAATTCGGGCATCGTAAAGAGCAAGTCGTAGTGGTCACTTGAGGAAGGTGGCGCAAAAACTTCGAATTGGATTGAGGCAGGACCTTCTTTAAACTGATGTGATGCGTCCAGAAAGGTGGATTCCCTACTTTAGTTATAATAAAACCTATCTATTTATTAGCGCCTCTAGAAGGAAAACGGGACGCTGACGGCATGGCGACAAAACATGCTCAAGACGACACCTCCCCCCCTCCCCCCCCCTGGCCCACTTTCCTATGCTCTTCAAAAATGTTGATGTTGTGCTACTGCGTGTCTTTTAATTTCCAATAGTGCAAATCTAGCACTTGATGAGCGCGGTGATTACGGGGTGCGTTACATTGTGAGTTAACTTGTTCAGTGTAAGGACTTCGCGTGAACATAGTAGGGAATACCCTACAAGTGTCGGCTTCAGTGGTCTTCGTGCAACTGCTGACCCGATGGACTCGCACCTACAGAGCATTTGAGGTTACCCAGGACACGTAAGCGTTACGTCCAGGCAACAAGTTTCCCACAAGCAACACTTCAGCTATCTTGTAAAAGGTTGGTCCTGTCCTCGTAAGGCCCATATACTTCGTCCTCACCTTGACACGTTTCATGGTACTGATTGATTTATTCATGTATGAATTTATTGACTGTTTGAAGCTGCTTTGCAAATTTCCACTGCCGTCCTTTTTCCAAACGCTTAGCAGGTTGCGCGGAATGCACGATGCAATATAAGTTAGTAAGTTAAGTCTGCGCCAATGTTAGCGTGCATGCATCTTTCCTACGATCCTAACGAAGAGCGGAATACGAAGTGGTTGATTTCGTTCGAAATACACGTCACCTTTTGAAGGAAAAAAATAAAACTAACAGTAACAAGTGGAATATGTACTTAGACCTGAAACATACATCTATATCGTTCGCACCGGCATGCCACTAAAAATAAGAAGCATGCATATATTTATGACAGGTAAGCAATGCAAGAACTAACTCTTGAAGTTTGAGTAAAAGCTGCATCTATATTCTGGTTGGCACAGCAAGTTACGGTATGTTCGTATGTTCTCTTGTCGCTCTAGTATTTAGCCACTTGTGTATGAACATGTTAAATGCACATTGCAATTTTTATGCGCAAGGTTTCTGGGAGCGCACAGTGCTGATGCAAGTGTTGTATTCGTTGCCACAGTTGATGCAGACTGTTCCCCACACTATGCAAAATTCAACTATTATCCGAAATTCGGAAATAAATAGAAGTTTCTTTTGTTTCAACGGAAACGCACTAGCGATGTGCATGGAGTATTATTGTGCACCTTAGTGTCCCTCGTATGCCTGACAAACAACAAAGTAATGCAAAAAAATGTGGCCCATGGCTAAGTATGTTTAGCCGGCACACAGCCGCAGCATAACTGGGATATTAATCAAAGACCAAGTTAATGCCAAGGTTCCGAAAATGCAGAGCACTACTACTCGCAATTAAACGAAGGCAGCACCGCAGTATACCTACGTTTCATTGACCTGCTAACATACAGGAGGGCGCAATGACAAGGCGTTAGATCTCAAAGCCGGCGTCGACTTACAGCAGCGATCCTGTGCAGTTTGATACGTCTAATGCTTAGTCCAAAGGAGATTTATGCCTAGTTGCAGGATATTTATAAAGACACCACCCTAATCGCCCCCTACGAAGAAACCTTGGCATCAATAGCAAAACCGACGTAAGCCTTCTTTTTTTAATTAGATGTGGTGTTCCTACCGCAGTAGTTAATTTTTTCGGCAGAAGTGCCCCCTTTTCACATGGATAATGCTCTGCCACGTAAAAAGCTGACGAACTTCCATTTTCTGCACGGATGATCTTGTATGAGAACTTCGCTAACACGAATAAATTCAATTTGGAGATCTCCTATCTCACGTCGAAGTCGCTAGACCAGAGGGCATCACGCGCTAAGATGGCTGGCCAGCCGCACGCTGACCTGCAGTTCAGTTGCTGAGACGAGAGCGCGCTCAGTTTCTTGCTTCGCCAGAAAAAAAAGGCAGTTTCGCCTTGAAGCCAGAGCAATGATTGGGATGACAAATTTTGAGACAGCTATGCTAAGTGAGCTTAGTATTTTCTTCAGCTGCCTAATGTGCTCAAAGTGCTTTCTTCTTAGTTAAAATTGTGACCACGTTGTCCCGCCCGGACCAGAAAGCATGAAGACGTCTCGTTCGATGACCACGGACACTCACTATCAGAACGCTGGCCTGATGAAGAGCGGCGGCAGCGGCAAGCGAATTCCCCTTCGTGCCGCCCCACTCTCCCATGCGAAGAAGGCGCGCGAGATCGCCGCGCATGCGATGTCATCAGCTATCTCGGGCCACCTAGCCTTCGAACCCAGCGCAGATTACTCCCAAGATAGGGCGTGCCCGACTCGGCTTTACCGCCGCAACGAGAGTAGCAGATGAGGTGCCAAGTAACGTGCCCCCTTCGCTCCCCTGCGCACGTGATAAGGATGTGCCCCCCCCCCCCCCCCCCCCATCTCCGGATGCCTTGCCAGCGCGCGCGACAAGGCGCCGCCGCATCAATCCACCATGTTTTTAGCCTCAGCCTTGCAAGCTTTCTCTGGTGCCCAGACCACACGGTGCGTGTTCGCTATGTTATTGCACTTGGACATTGTCCGGAACATCACCGCGACGCCGACGGCGACGACCACAGCGGTACAGATTCGTTTGGGAGCTTAATATCTTTGCTATCACCACAAAAAACGCTCGCTCAAAGCTCACTTGTGCATGCTGTGCGGTAACCATTGATCAACGCGCTGCTGCGGGCCACGTCCTACGCGCGAAACTATACAGGGGACGGATTTTGGGTGATGTTGGTGTCGCCGGTGTGACGTATCCGACTTAGCCGGATGCAGCCTGTGCGCAAGAACAACCGGGTGACATTTGGGTCTTCAGAGACATAGACAAATAGATAGGCCACTGAAGGCGCGTGAAATATCCTAGGATAGATAATCGGATTGCAATAGATGATCCTGACGCTTTTAGAGGCCAAAGGCCACGAGTAGGCTACAACTGCCTCCCACCCCCCCTCCAAAAGCAGACAACACGCAATTCTAGATTAATATTTTAGCATCCTTAATCTTTATTTTTTTTTTATTGCGAACGTTTCTGATGCCACGTTTTCCCATTTCGTGATTGAGTATGTGTATTCGTGGTTTTTCCTTTTTGCCGAGAGTTTCTTCGCACCACTACACTTGATCCATCTGTAATATATACTCCACGGCCTAGTTTATTTCTGACAATTTTTCTGTTTCAGTGTCTGCAGAAAACAAATATTGTGTCATTACAGCGATCCGCTTCCTCAAACAAAAGTAAACTTTCTCGTCGAACGCCAACTTTAACCATCCTGAAATTGCTTTTGGGAACAAACATCTACACCGGGGAAGCGATAGGTTTTGATGGCCGGCTGGTAAAGCGCCACGCACGAAAATAACATGTGAGAAGCACAGTTCTGAACCACGCTATACAAGGCCGTGAAAACTAAGTGGTGCAGAGAGCTGCGGATATCGCCTTGCACTGTGCAGATGTGCCCTGAACTTCACAGGCAAAAAGCGAAGGCGTGGTGTGGTACTTCTTTGTTTGCTTTCCACGGCCCCTGCTTTTCTTTTCATCTCATCTTCTTTTATTTCTTTTAACCACCCCGACTGACTACGTGCAGCACGAGTAAGCGACTGAACACGCATTTACTGAGGTGGCCGTCCTCAACACCAGCGCCACTTAGGATCCATGCGAGCAAAACGCCCAATTCTACTTTTTTTCGTGGCAGCTGAAGTGATCCTGGAGTTCCAGCCGAGGAATGGTAAGTAGAGAACGATGAGCACGGCGGAAGCAGACCAAACTGAAAGACGGAGCCTCACAATAACAAAAAAGCAAAAAAAGAAGATGGTTAGAACGCCCTCTGACCTCGTGATCCCCTCCCCTTTTTACCGTTTCCTGCCATCGGCGTCTATGAAACCATGGCACGCTTCGCTCATTGCTTGCGGGAGCAGCTATAGTTCGCCAGAGGTCGCGGGCCACATGCGTAATACCCAGCATTTAGGCCCTCGGCCCATTACGCTAATGGCCGGAATGGGATGGAAAGGCCGGGCAGCGAAGCGCCGAAAGAGGGAAGGGAAACTTTGCCGCTGCAGTGAGGGAGTATATCAAGAGGATGAGGAGGGAAAGTGAAGGTTTCGAAAGGATGAAGCGAGACGGTTATTGAGAGAGAGGAGTGAGACGAGACGGAGCCGCCGGTGGCGGCACGACTGATATATACTACTTGATGCGCTACAGCTACAGCAGACGAGGACATCATATAAAAGGAGGTCGCAAGACATATGCGCCCTATGGCGTGATTGCGACATTCGGTGATGTTTCGTCGACGTGTACGACGACACGGCCGGCTCTTTTTAGCAGTGCGACTTAGCTGGCACGAGTGAAAGCGTCTTTCTCACTTTGAGCGCCAGCTTTATATTAACCAAACCAATATAAAGAACATAAAAAATGGTCAGATAAAGCACAGGTGCACTCGCCTATTATAACGATGACTATTTTTGATATACTTGCAGCCTTTTTGGAACTTTCTAGAGGTATTTCACTGCGAAAGTGAATCAATATACATTTAACTGTCGTGACGTTGGATACTGTAATAAGTGCAGTAATACAGTAAGTAAGTAAGTAGTACAGTAATACTGTAGTAATGTGGGGCTTCCGATTCAAGTGATAATGGGTCGGGTGCAGTTGCCTCATATATGACCGTGCTCCTTCTAGGGGACATTAGTCTGCCGAATATAGATTGGCAACATGGTCAATTTGCTGCTGTATATAACTGACATTGAAAATACGTGACGCTGTACTGTATCACAATTCCAGAATGTCATCAGGCAACTAAAGGGAATCTATGCACATCATAGTAATGCACCGGATCTTGTCTGATTAGTCAAACAATTAGTGAATTATTTGTATAAGTCACGCCAGGCACATGCGACAAATAAATACTGCATTTTTATGGCATCTGTCATCATTTAGCAACAATCAATGCAAAAGTGGTATAGTAAAATGTTCCTTCCACGCCAGGGATGAGATTAGATTATGTTGAAATATGCATCAGCAAATTTATGGTCATGCCTTTATTGAGCTTTGGAAGCAATAAAAGATTGTAGTAACTTCATTAATTTCATAATCAATTAAACAAAGAAAACGTCAAACAAAACTTCCTGGATGGCGCAAGAAGCCTTGCATCGTTGAACGTTGTGAAGAAGAAAGGGTGCCTCTAGTAACATTATTTAAAATATTGAGCTTTCATTACATCAGACCGTGACACATGCGAAATAGTAGCATTTCCAGCACACACTGCTTAATTTTATGCGGACCGTAGTGAAGAGTATTGGGTATTTTCACGGAGAAATAGAGGTCAGTTTATGAAACTGTACATGAGGAAAGCTTTGTCGTCAAGAAGAAGAGCATGGCGGAGAACTTCAATAAATATTTTGGGTTTTTTTATTAGTTCATCTGATCGCCCATTTGAACACCAAGTACATTGGGCAACAGTACCCGGTATTGTTTTACAAACAGGCAGGTGTAGTTTTGTGCTGGCTAATTTAAAAACTGAATCCAGATCTAGACCGGATGTCATACCAAACGCTACTCGCATGTAGGCCAAAAAATTATTTCACTTAGTATTTTTATACATTACTGTTCTTTGCTATTTTGTTAGCGACTGATTAAGAGCATTTCTCTTAGCGGAACCAAATATACATTGGGCTATGCTTTTACCATATTAGTGTCCTTTATACCAAACGTCTTCTCATTGCAAGGTAGTATAGCTTAATATCGTAAAAGCATAACAAAATCTTTACTTATACATATCTCCTCTCTCACTACCAGCATCGCTTCCGAAAAGGCTTTCCTACTGTTACTTAATTACCTGCCGCCATTCACAGCAGTGCGAGTGTTCTTGCCATGCCGGGGCAAATTGACGAAATATTCTTCTTTTAGAAAACCTTTTGATCTTGCTTCATTCTCTCAGGGTATTAAACAACTTGAACTAATTAACCTTCCCACACAAATCAATAGTTCCATTACTGCGTACTCAACTCACCGCAAATAGTTGGTTGAAATTCATCATGATTTTGTCCTTTGAATCTCTTAGTGGACAGTGCTTAAAGGATCCTCATTATTCTCAGGTATCATATTTCACTGGTACTAAAATTACTGCCCTGGTTAAGATCACAATCCTTACAGGTGGTTTAGCACTATGTTATGAAATAACTCGTGACCAACATGAAACAACACTTTACTGTAAGCTTTCAAACATTGTAGCTTAGGGCAGAGAGTGTAGCATGCAACATTCTGTAGTTTTCATGTTAGTAGCACCAATAAAAACGAAGTATCCTTTGCCTACAGCAGTTGCTCCCGAGCCTCTCAAAGAGGTTGATCAATATAAGTGTGCCTAGGCATAACAGGAACATATAATTTATCCTGGAACGCGCACAGTTCTAGCGTAAGCAAGTCGGTGTATCGTAAACGTTCGTTTCTTAGATGTAAATGAAAACAGAGTACACGTGTCATGCGTTTAACAGTTCATTACGCACTCAGCCTACCTAAAACAAATATACATGTGTTGTATGTGATTCTCACATTGAAACTAATGCCTACACATTGTAAATGGAAACGCCCAGATCGGTCAGGTTAACTGATACCACATATCACTCTAATGAGTACCCAACCAGCCTAACGCCGGCACCTGACTCAAAAATTACAGTTACAAGAAAAACATCGACGACGTTTCCTTTTTTCTCTGAACAGCAATATTTCCTCTCTATGTCAGCGCAATTATCTAAAGCAACTTGTCATCTTCACCATCAGGAGCAGCAGCAGCAGCCTGTTATATGTCCACTGCAGGACGAAGGCCTCTCCCTATGATCTCCAATTTCCACTGCCCTGCGCCAACCGATTCCAACTAGCGCCTCCGAGTTTCTTAATTTCATCACCCCACCTTATCTTCTGCCATCCTCGACAGCGCTTCCTTTCTCTTGGCAACGATTCTGTAACGCTAATGGTCCACCGGTCATCTAACCTACCCATTAGATGACCAGTCCAGCTCCATTTCTTTTTCTTAATGTCAATTAGAATGTCGGCTATCCCTGTTTGCTCTCTGATCCACTCCGTTCTCTTCCTGTCTCTTAATGTTACGCTTAGCATTCTGCGTTCCATCGCTCTTTTCGCGGCCATTACTTAGTAAAATGCACTGATTGTACACCTTCCTTTTTAATAATAGTAAGCTTTCAATCTGGAGCTGACAATATCTACCATATGCTCTCCAATTCATTTTTTTTTTCTTCTGTGAATTTCCTTCTCCTGATCAGGGTTCCCAGTGAGTAATTGACCTAAGTAAACACACTCCTTCACAGACTCTACAGGCTGGCTGGTGATCTTGCACGCCTGTTCACTTGCCCGGCTATTGATCATTATCTTTGTCTTCTAAATAATAATCTTCAACCTCACTCCTATACCTTCTCTGTTATGGTCCTCAATCATTTGTTGTAACTGGTCCCCAGTGTTTCTCAACAGGACAATGTTATCTGCAAATTGAAGGTTGCTGAGATATTCGCCGTTGATCCTTATTCGTAAGCCTTCACCGTTTAAAAGCGTGAATACTTCTTCCAAGCACGCAGTAAATAGCAATAGATAATTTGCGTCTCCTTGTCTGACCTCTTTCTTTAGAGGCATGTTCCTACTTTCGTAGTGGACAATTTAGGTAGCTGTGGAATCTGCGCAGATGTTTTCCAAGGTATTTAGTGAGCGTCCTGTTCTTCTTCATTAGGTAATGCCGCTATGACTGCTTGTATTTCTACTGAAACAAATGTCTTTTCGTAATCTATAAAAGTCATATAGAGAGGCTCATTGTATTCTGCGAATTTCTCGATTACATGATTGACGACATGGATGTGATCCATTGTAGAGTATCCTTTCCTGAAACCAGCCTGTTCCCTTGGTTGACTGAAGTCCAGTTTTGCCCTTATGGTATTGGGGATTACCTTAGTGAATATTTTATATAATACTGGAAGCTAGCTAATGGGCTAATAAATTTTCAATTCTCTAACGTCTCCCTTTCTGTGGGTTAGTATAATGTTGGCATTCTTCCAGTTGTCTGGGACCCTCGAAGTCGGTAGACAGTTCATATAAAGGGCCGCCAATTTATAAAGCATTATGTTTCCTCCTTTGGTTAAATCGAGTGGTATTCCATCTTCTCCTGCTGTTTTTACCTGTTTAATGACTTGTAAGGTCCTGCTAACTTCATCGCTGCTTATACAAGGAGCTTCTGTAACCTGTTCATTACTGCTTGGAATGGAGGTATGTGGCTGCTTTAGGTACTGTACGGGTCAGTATAAAATTCTTCCGCTGCTTGTAATATGTCTTCAAGATTGCTGTTGATATTACCCTGCTTAACTTTCAGTACATACATCTTGATTTGTCTATGGCAAGTTTCGTTCTCACCGGCCCGAAACGATCACCACCATCTCTAAGAAGTGGTCCGGCGCCTGTCGAGATCAACTGCAGGTCAGTCGGACCATATTTCGGCGTTTTACGGCCGATTTTCCACCTTCAGAACGTGGCGAGCTGCTAACCCTAACTTCAGTGAGGGGAGCCGCGCCGGCGCCGGCACGCGGGCGCGCACTCGCGCATGGCGGCCTTAAGAACTCCGGCTGCGACATCGAACCCGCGACTTATTACAACGTCGCGACTTGAAGAAGAGATGGATTTCACGGCATCTCAAGTGGGTGTTGCAACACCGCACCACGAATGCAATAAGGCAGCTACGATCAACAACAACATGCAAACCGCTACCGTGGTCGACGAAACGACAGCAGAAGCCGAATGGGAGCGCGTTCTTTCACTGAAGGAAAAGAAAAATCTCGCTCAGGAGCGACGCTCCGCGCAAGGAAGCGCACTGCCGTCAGGTACGATTACCAACTCATCCAAACCCATAGCGCATCGCCGGCGCCCACGACTGAAGCGTCTTCCGCCACTACCGAAGAGTGACCTGAAGGTTGTCATGAGACCACATTCAAGAATATTACCAGTCAGGCCCTTGTAAGAGGCGTCATGGAGGCGTGCCAGGACAGAACCACAGACAACAATTTTATTCTAAGAATCAAGTGAGGTTCCAATATTGCAGTTATATCCACCCCGAATCGGGATACGGCCAAGGTCATGCAAGCCATTAAATCCTTGAACATCAACGGACGACAACACCCGGTAAATGCATACGTTACGGTAGGAGAAGACACGACGTGGGGAGTAATCCACGGGATAGAAGCACACACATCTTCTGACGTGCTGCGATCGAACCTACGTATCCGAACGCAGGGACTGGGGTTGATCGACGCAAGAATGATGGGCGACTCACAAAGTGCTTTGCTCACCTTCTACGGCAGCCAAGTGCTATGATGTGTTTATTACTTCGGGGGGGGGGGGGGAGAGAAACTCTGCACACCCTACCGAAACGCGGTACAATTCTGCCGTACCTGTGGCACTGTGGGACACCGCACCGACGTATGTCCATAGCCCGACGTACAGGTGTGCCGCTCGAGCGGGATGCGGGAGCCTGCCGATGGACACACGTGCACCCCCAAATGCGCCATTTGTGGGAGTGATCATCCAACGGGTGATCGCACATGTCGCAAACGACTAAAGCCAGTCAGGCAGATATCAAGACCATGGCCAAAGAAACCAATAAAGACCCAACTACGGTGGTTCGTCACCGAAGACGAGGACTCCGAGCTGGAGTTCCTTCCGGCGATGGATCATCGCAGCCCCTCCAGAACCCACTCGCCGTGGCGGAGCCGATCTTATTCCGGGCAGCCGGGCCAGAAAAGACGATCGGCATCCCAAACCAAGGTGCCCCAGCAGCAACATCAGACAAAAAAGGAGGCCCCAAGAAGCAAGTCACCAGGGATCCTACTGGCATGCAGCACCCCTCAAAATAATCACGTAAGCTGAGCACAAGTGGCATCTCACACTGCCAATGCTAAGAATACACCTACATCAATCACACAAAACCCAGAGGACAAGAAAATATTAGAAGAACACAAAATACTTCGAAACAAGTTAGCCGAGCTACGTGCCGAGTTTGAAGCTTTTAAGCGCATGGCAAACAACAGCACATCACAGCAACCCATACAAATTGCGGACCACACTTCGAAATCACCACCACAGACATCACTGCAACAAAGTACCGCCTCCAGCGCTCAATCTGTAACGCTGGAATAGTTAACACAAAACATGCAACTAATGTTCGCAGAGCTACACAAACTCAAGCGAATGGTAGAGGATGTGCAAACAAAAGCCGCAGCTGTCCCCCGAGAGAGGGTCAGCCAAAGTCCTACCAGGACACCGAAAGCTATAGAGCACACTGATAGTGACAGTAATATCCATGGATAATATGGCAATCAGCACAAAGACCGGACACATTGAAATCTAGCAATGTAATTGCTGCACGCTTCGCACGAAATTGGCTAATTTCACGCACTAAATAGAATCGGTGCCAATCCCTCCCGACGTTATCTGTATTCAGGAAATGGGGAAACAGAATCAAAAACTCAAAGGATACGAGCTTTATGCTGACCCAGATTACCCTCAAGTAGCCGCCTTTGCCAAGAAGGATGTTGCCATTAGCGTAAATTTTTTTTCGTGCAACATGTTCAGCACCAGATAATCATTTGGCTGCAGAAAAGGGGCAAGCCTAAAACAATTATTGTCAACGTTTATAGTTCTCTGAGAGAAAAACAGGCGGATTTCGAGAAGGTGGTGGCCACCGTGGTGCGACTCGCTCAAGGTAGGGAGAAATTAACATTGTTAGGCGACTTTAACGCACAACACTCAAACTGTGGCTCCAGTAGAGACAATCCCAAGGGCATCTTGTTAGCAGACGTTGTAGAGCGCTACGTACTTTTCCAGCTAACTCAACCGCATCTCCCAACGCGAATCGGGAACAGCGTGTCCAAGGACACTTCCCCCGACCTCACGTTCACCCACAACGAAAGTGAGACGCGATGGACGAACCTAGGTGAAAACCTAGGAAGCGATCACTATATCTTAAGCATATCGGTTAATGCAGCCAGGCAGCATAACAGAGGTAGGAGAATGGGCCGAGCGGACCAGAGTTATTCACGCTGGGGTCACAAAAACAATCGAAACGACAACGAAGGCTCCAGCCGTGGATCATCACCTCTTGCATTTCTGGGAAGCCCGGAGAGGCCTCACAAAAAGATGGAAAAGGCAGAAGCTTAATCGGAAACTCCGGATACGGATAGCTCAGCTAGCGCAGGAAGCTAACGAATGCGCACAAAAGTTAAGCGACAGCACTTGGCGTCAGTTCAGCGACTCGCTTCGGGGCACGTTGACTACAAAGAAAACATAGCGCATTCTTCGAAGTATGATTGACGCGGGAGGAACGAAAACAGTCGCGAATCGCACACTCAAGCTGCTTGAGAACGAGTTTGAAGGTCGGGAAACTGACATGATAGACAAAATTAAACAGATATACGTAGGAACTGTTCCGACCGGGCAATCCACCAAACCCGTTTACCAAGGTCAGGACCAACCGGAAATGGACGGCCCCATAACCTTTGAAGAGATTTATGCAGCGACACACTCTTTCAGGAAAAACACGACCCCAGGGGTAGATCAGATCACAAACGCAATGATTCCCAATCTAAGTGACGACACGCTAAAGAGCTTGACCAAATTCTTTAACGACACGGTCTGGACAGAGGATGGCGTCCTTCCGAAAGAATGGAAGGAAGCAAAAATTATGCACATTCCTAAACCAGTTAAGCCTCATAACATCAACTACTTTCGACCCATCTCCCTAACGTCGTGTGCGAGGAAACGCTTTGAAAAGGTTGTGCAGGTCCGGCTCTCGGACCACAGAGCTAAAAAACATGTTCCCCTCCAACATGTTCAGTTTCCGACCCCGCGTGTCGGCGCAGGATGTTTTTCTACTACTAAAGGACGAGGTCCTGCACCCCAACAGACGGTCGGGCGATAAATTTGTACTGGCATTGGACATCAGAAAGGCCTTCGACAGCATCTCCCACCACACTATTCTGTAGGGACTGCAAGCGGTGAACTACGGAACACGAATTTATAACTACGTGCGCTCGTTCCTCAGCGCCTGCACAGCCACAATCGGATTAGGCTCCACGAGGTCCGACACCTTCAATACTCTCTCCACTGCTATTTAATGTGGGGATGAGAAAGCTAGCCCTGGAGCTACACAAACATCCGAAACTCAGCTGTGCGATGTATGCCGATGATATCACGTTCTGGGCTCACCAAGGGTCATAGGGGGACAAGCAAGAAACTCCTCAAAAGGCCATAGATGCAGTCGTGGAATACGCGAGGGCGGTGGACATGGCATGCGCACCCAAAAAATTGGAATTTATTTGGGTGCGTGCAAAATACACAAGAAAGAAGGACTGGGTGCCACTCACTCTGACTCTCGACGGGGCGCCAATTCGTGAAGTGGAGACACTCAGAATATTGGGGATGTGGATAGAGCAGAACGCTGGAACATCCCACACCCTTCAAAAACTAAAGGCGGTCACAGAAAACGTGGCCAGAATGATACGGAGAGTGGCAAGAAGCAGAGACGGCCTAACTGAGGGAGATACCATCAGCCTGGTTCACGCATTCGTAATTAGCCGAATCACATACGCCCTTCTGTATCAGGCCTTGGCAAACCAAGATATTATACAGGCAAACACAATAATAAGAAAAGCCTTCAAAACCGCCTTTGGTCTTGCTGAATGCGCTAGCACAGAGAGATTCGAGAGACTGGGTCTGCACAATACTTTTGACGAGTACGCAGTCGCGACGTTATATGCTCAGAAAGGGCGACTTTGTTCTTCAACTCAGGGAAGGAAAGTATTAGCCAGGTTAGGCTTTCCCCTGAGACCCCAGTATTGCGGAGAGGAAACCGCACAGATAGACCGAAACGTTCGATCGCACATCGCAGTGGCCCCAATTTCCAAAAACATGCACCCCAAGTGCCATCTCGGACGACGCAGAGCAAGGGCAAACACTCTTCACAAACGTTTTGGCATGGGACCTGGGGTGTATTATAGGGATGTCAGTCGAGCCAGCTCAGACAATTTCACAATAGTATCTACATGCAAGAACAACATAACAACGGCATCCTTCAAAACCGCCTCGGCAAGCGTGGCAGAGGCTGCAACCATCACCTTGGCCATTCAGGACGCCGAGCGCCAAACCAATTCGGCTGTCATATTATCCGACTCACAAGCGGCTTGCCACCTGTTTCTACATGGAACGGCACCCAAATCAATAATCAAAATTTTAGCCAATCAAATAGACGGGCACCACACTATCATATGGTGTCCGGCACACGAGTGACTGGAAGGAAACGCGAGGGCAGACCGTATTGCTCGAGGATTAAACGTCCGAGCGACGGCATGGCCTAGCGACGACCTTCCACCGAATTCTCGTGACATCCTCCTACAGCAAAAGCAGGAGCGGAGACGTTTTGGACATCCTCCCTCCGATTTAAACAGCCAACAGGAGAGGGACTGGCGTCGTATTCAGACGAATACATACACCAACCTGCACCACCTAGAGAGAATACGCCCCACGAGGTTCACTGACGAGTGCTCGTGGTGCACAGACACCCCCCCCCCCCTAAAACATCACATGGGAGTGCCCCAGGAGGCCTCCGCACATAGACAGCCCCATATTACACCAACATCCACTAATGAGGAATAGGCAGTGGGAGGCATGGCTTGCGGACGAGGGTCGGGAGAGCCAGTTGGCTTTTCTGGACCAAGCCCAGCGAACCACTCGTGCCAGTGGGGTCCTGGCATAGGGGCTCCAACCATTGTGCCTTACTTTATTGATATTTAAAAAAGTTTTTGCTCACTCATTCAGTCTTTCTCACGTTAAAATTTCGAATATCCCTTCTTTCTTTGTTGATTACTTTTGACAGTTCCGCGAATTGTATTTGATCTCTTGAGATGGATACTTTCATTCTTTATCGTTTCTTTATTAGGTGCTTTCAGCTTTAGGAAAGCTTACCTACTGGTTCCTCGATGGTTTACCTCCCACATCAATTGCTGCTTCTGAATTTTGCCTAGTTACGGTTTGATTCCTTGCCTCTATGTCATTTTCAACTGTCTGTTCTAAGACTGCATATTTATTTTCAAGTTTCAAAATGAATTGGTCTGTGCCTAGGTTGGCCCGTTTCTTCTTACCAGTTTTACTATTTCTCCAAATTGAGGTGAATCCTAGGGCTCACAAACCCATGATCACTGCACCTTTACCCTACGTAACACTTCTACATGCTGTACTATGCTTGTTTCTTGTTTAAACATTAGGTCTTTTATAGGTCCACTTTTTGTTCCAAAGTTTCCTGAAGAAGGCGTTTATCACTTGCACTTTATTCCTTTGGACGAATTATGAACAGCTCTCCTCGAGTGTTTCTAGAATACACACCGTAGTTGACAATGACTTGTTCACAAGCCTGGTTTTTCCCCATTTTTCTGTTGAAGTCCCCCTTCTCTACAGTATACTGAGCTAGGCTTGTACTACTTTTATTCTATACCTCCTATTTAGCTTTATTACTACTGCTGTTACTATCAGATTAAGTCTAGAATTTTGTAGTTTGGCCTGCTATGTCCTCATGCATTAGGAATCCACAGCATTATTGGTTAGTGTCTAGGAGCCCTTTAGAGCAGAGCATGTGGCTGTTATTCAGCACTGCATAAGCTTCACCAGTTCTACACTAACTAAAGCCAGTAATATCTCATATTGGTGTGTGGAACGTTGCGAGGGCCATTTTCAAGCGGCGGCCTGCCCGGGTCCAGACATTCTTAGCACCAGGCACGTACCCAGGATATTTTTTCGGGGGGGGGGGGGGGGCAACCCAAGGTAACTTTTCTATACAAATGAGGGGGGGGGGGTGCCTTTAATAGTACAAATGTGAATAACGCCCACCATTCGCCATAAAAACGCGTAAACCCACAAAAACGAAATGAAATAAGGTGTATTTTACAGGCATACGCCTGTGCGATACGCCTCTCCTTTACATGGCAAACAAAGAACCACGCCAAATGGACTTCCGCAGGAAAGAAGCGCAGTAACAATACTGCCAAGAACAGGTAAAGAAGAGAAACTGTAAAATAAAGATTACTTCAGTAGAATAGAACTTTAAAAACAGTAGTTGGAAACAAAGGCACACGGACCGTGTGTAGTTGTGTTACTGCGCCAGCCAATGACAGAAGCAAAAAAAAATCGTCGTCATGCGGCCTTTTCAACATGACGTCGTACTTGATACCTCCGGAGCGTCTGCTGTTTTTCAAGTCTTTTCATCGGCGGAAACAATGAGGGGTGCAACAGACATGGACAAAATGTATCGAGTCTGAGCGGCAGTGAAGAACTACGCCAAGGGTATGGTATGTAGTGAGGCTGCGCGCATACTGCGCAAGGCCGAAGACATCGGACGCACAAGCGCTGTGGTGATCAAGTGGTTTCCGGCCCACATGGGCAGTGACGTGTCGGAACGCGGGAACGTGAACCACAACGAGACGGCCAACTCGGCCGCGCGAGGACTAACCAACCGCGCAGCTGCAAGCACGGCCGACTCGGAGTGTTGGTCGCGGTGCAGTGCCAAGGACAAGATGACCACCTTCAACGAGATCGTGAAGTGGTACAGACTTAACAGACAGACTATGCCGCCACCTCACCCAGGGCTTACCCGGAAGGAGGCAGTGTTATACCGGCAATTACAGACGGGGTCCCTGCTCACCCCGGTGCTAGCTAAACACGTGTGTCCGAGCGTGTACGCGAGTGACGTGTGTAGACTGTGCGCTAAGGAGAGAGCCACCGCGGCTCACATCCTTTGGGACTGTCGTATAAATCCACAAGAAGCCAGCGAGAAAACGACGATCCCGCCGCAGCTAGAGGCTGCAACGAAGATATATGACCAAGATACACAACTCAAGGCCGTCCAGCAGGTCTCGGCTGCTCTAGAGAGGCAGCGACCTCGCGAAACCGAGGAGAAAGGGGGCAGCACCCCGAGGAAGGGGGCGGCGGCCCTCTCGGATCCGCGGAAGTAGCCAGGAACCAAGCCCTCGAGGAACACAATGCACGAGATTGACGTAGTGGCCGCGTCGCGGTAAAAGCTTGTCCTCCCTTCGTGGAGGGAGCCTAACCGACTCTGCAGGCATTTTCACTAAAGTTGTTCTCTCTCTCTCTCTCTCTGAGCATTTCATTCTTGAAAAGTCTGCTGTGCAGTTCATTTTACTGCTGAACCCGTTTTACTCATGAAACTTCACTGCCAACTGAAGTGAAAATTCACAACAAATAGTTGTAGCGAAGCAAGCATGTTATTTCAGTTCAATAATGAATTAGGCATTCGCCATTCCACTATAATAGGCGAGGAGAAAGGTATAAAATTATGCGCTAATAATTTTATTTTTGTACTTACCGCCTTATTTGGGTAACAGAAGAGGTTCGAAGTACGAATTATTTGCAGCCGTGGCTGGCGGTTATGAGGGCGCGGGCAGGCCTTCATTGCAGATTTAAGAGGAAGCTTTAGCTCGGGTGCTCCTATCTAAATACATGTAAAATGAGAATTTGTTTTTCTCAGCAACAACTGCTCCAAATTTGACGACGTTTGTTGCATTTAAAAGAAAAACTCTAGTGACTGTTGGTTTCGAATTTTCGCTTTACATTGTCAATTTTTAATAAAAATTATCCAAATCGAAAATTTTTAGAGAACGAGGCTATCAAGTTTACAACTCTGTCTTTCGGGAACGAAAAATGATATCACAATTCTGTGAATTGCATCTAGTAGTACATTTAAAGCGGACAAAAGTGATATGTTACATATGAATCTCAAAATATTTAGCAGTATGGAAATACACCTTATGCAGAACCCTTGTAAACAACGTAACAAATTCACATAAGATGTAAAACGATATATCGAATTTGTCCGCTTTGAATTGTCTAATCTATGCCATTTACAGGACCGCGACATCTGTTCGTGATGCAGAGCTATAGATTTGTAAACTTCGTGCTTATATTTTTTTTCAAACTGTCGAATTTATGAAAATATTTTTAACAAAATTCAGGCACTAATTCGAAATTCCGCTTCAAGCAGTCACTAGAATGTAACTGTCTCTCTCAAATGCAACAAATTTCATTAAAATTGGTCCAGGGGTTATCTCAGAAAGACGTTTTTGCATTTTACGTGTACTTGAATAGGCCGCCTCAGAGTTGGGCCTGAGCTAAAGCTCAGGCCCAGAAATATACAGAAATATATATTTGCGGAAGAATCACAGTTCTTTTGGATCCCTCGTTTACTGCTCTGATAAGTTAAGAGCCACAGCCGACTCGTATTGTTATTTGGGAAGTTACGTAACGATGCGTGGCCGCCACTCGCGTACAACCGCGTATGGCGCAGGAAGCTGCGACTCTACACGTATTGCGCCCACCGCGGAAGGTTCGAAAAACACCCACGTAAGCACAGCAGAGCAGTGGCAACGTTAAGCGGCTCGAATGATAACTGTAGAAGCGTCATTCAGAACACACGGAATTGTCCTCCACTTCCGGCGGCGTTTTCTCTACTTACTTTTTAAATAAAAAGACGTTGATCCATGAATATTTTCATAAACAACGGTTACATTTGTTAATTTTCGCTTTTCCTTCCTGTTTGGCTGTTGCCTTGGCTCTCTCCCTTAGTACATCACTTAATTTCTCAAGTCCTTGCGACTCTTGTTTCCAGTTGGCAATCTTGCACGAAAAGAGCTGTACAATTAGGGAAAAACCAGACTAGTTAACAGGTGTCAGTCATATTAATATTCCTATGGGTTTCAAGATTATTACAGGGATTGATGATGGGTGCTATCTCGCATTATTTTATTTTCCACCTTATCTAACCCATATCACGGGTATATGGTTCCGAGAATATGTCAGCGCCGCGGCGACCCGTCACTCGGGGAAATATTGAAACAAAAAGAAAAGTTAAACGCAATTGGCGTTTTCTCTGCACACAGACCAACTGACCACAAACTGAATCCCTTTCCTGGTCCCTGGATCAGTCTACACGAAGAAGGTTCAACTTACGAAGCAATAACGATGGGCGTGACCGTTGAATAGACGGTAACAACTGAATGCATCTCGAGTTAATCGCGCAGGTACCAAATTGATGAGGAAACTGGCCATCGCATCCCAGGAGACGCCGATAACTACTGCCATCCAAAAGGAGTGAAAAGGCAGCAAAATGTTGACCGCCGAATAACTGTCAAATCTCAACATTGATTTGGCGGCGCCTTAGGAATGTGTGTGAGAAATGGTGGCGTGGGCGGAGAGCGGGGGGGGGGGGAGCTATGCGTCTGAATTTCGGGGGGGGGGGCCGGGCCCCCCCCTTGGGTACGTGCCTGCTTAGCACCCTCTCCTGCGTGACAGGTCTGACTTTCACCTTGGTCAGGTGTTATGCAGCTGCTGGGGACTAAGGGTCATCGAATCAAATGGATCATTTAGGAGGGAGTGGCCAAATACTGTACCAAGGAGGGGGGGGCAATTTCTGTTCTGGTGAGGGAGTGTCTTTTGTTGAAGCTTAGTGGGTCTTCCTAATTTGGTTGCGCCTGAATTAGTATAGCACCACTTGCTCTCGACGTTTTTGCCGGTGTCAGGCGCCACTCCAAGCCTGGAGATATAGTGTACTGGAGGAGGTGAATTCGAGCTTCCCACCTTCGGATAAAAAAAAATGGCTGAAGGCTTAGCTTGGTTAAGCCTGGCAGATTGCGAAAGCAATACCCTTGGCTGCGCCTTAGTTCGGCTGATGGAGTGGACATGGTTGCCCTTTGTTAAACTTATAGCTATACATCATCCGACATAGCGAAAGGCAGCGCGCCGACCACTGCGAGGAGCCGAGCTGTAGCCCCATTTATCCTCCTAGCATGACCTCACACCAGCGAGCGCCCTCTCTCGGTAGCGCCGCAGCAGCGGCGCGCAAGGCTTCGCCTCCACCATCGATGCCGGAGCTGGGGCCCGGTCTCTCGGTCTGGCGTGACGTCACACGGCGACGTGACGTGCAGCTGTGTAAGGAGGCGCCACGACAACCGATGGGCCGAAAGTGCGAGCAGTATTGCTTTCGCAATAAAAAACGCGAGGATTCGAACTCCGTATCATGGTAACTGAATATCCAAACTAGCTCAGCCAGATATCCCTGGAGGCTGTCAGGGCACCTTATGTCGTATAATTCCAGTCCGTATAATTCCAGTCCGTAATTCCAGTGTCGTATAATTCTACATCCCTGAAAACATGCTGAATGATCCGTGATATACGGCAGGTGGCACAACAAAATATTTCTGAATGGTTCTAACATCGTGGTTTCGTAGCCTCCCATACGAATGTGGCCATGAACGTGGCTAAGCACACGATATATTTTCGGCGAATTTGAACAGCACTTAAAACGAGTTTGAAAAAAATGCTCAAGAGAAAGAACCCTTCAGAGCTTACCAGGACTTCAGGAATCCCGTATGCATGGAGGTACACCCACCAGCTTACGGTCGGGTCTGCCTGCCTGTGGCATCGCAGAAGTCCTTTCAGAATGAGACGGGATTGATACGCCCCGTATTTTGCGCCACTGAAGGCCGAGACGTCGGGTGTGAAAAGGGCAGAAACTTTCGCTCAAAGGGCAAATCCTAAGATCGGCGAGATGGGTCGCAAGAACAATATGGTTCTGAGCCGTGCGTAAAACAGGCGACCTTGCAAGATACCCTCCTCTATACTTGGACAGCGTATATACGATGCCTCCTTCAAGTTACAGCGAACGCGCCCGCGGTTAGTTAGGCATTGTTTGTAACTTGTAGAAACTTGTAGCACGGAGAATGACTATCGACAGGCAGAATGTTTAACGCCTCATCTCAGCAGAACTACCTGTTTTTAACTATTGCATGTATCTGCGTACAGTGACAGGCTTGGAACTTGAGCACTCGAGCTCATGCTCAATACAGTATACGCGGAAGAACATCTTTCGATGTATAATATCCTCTCGTTCCACCAAAACTGAAATATGCATGTGAGCTATGGGATCCTTATGTCCAAACTCACCTCCCCCCCCCCTTTCCCCGTCGTCTCAAAGTTGCGCTGTTGCATTTGTTCTCAAACAATTAGATGTATTTGTATTTCTTCAAGAAACTGAGTGTGCGTGCTCGTTATGTTTGGTTTCCTGGACTCTGCGTGGAAGCTTGTGTTCATGCCGTCCAATTTTATTGAGTGTATTACGTCACATGTTGTGACTATATTCTCCAAACACGAAGCAGTAGGTCACTCGTCAAGACGCTTAAACATCTTTTACATCATGTAATTGAAAATTAGAAAGAAAAGAAACAGGCTGGAATAACAGAGTTGCAACACATGTATGCAGCATTGGCGACGTTCTGCCAATATGTGCCTAAAATTGTTTTGGGATTTTCATAGGTACTTTGGGCCGTATAACGTAAAACTATACCAATATGTTTTATTCCAATCTGCTGACGTCAAATTTGCGTAACCGCCAACGCAAGGATCGGGCGGTCACCCGCAGGGTTGTCTGAACAGACCAATGAAACGCTCTCCTCGTTTATAGCAGTTCACATTTGTTTCCTTTAAAAACGAATACCATTGACTACACTGAGCTGTTTGCCTCATCTAATTCGCGGACAAGAGGCGAGAAGCTTGCTCATGTGGAAACAGATTTGATCAGGCCGAGCCAGTGCACTGAAAATCGATAACTGGTTGAAGAGGGTGGTGCCGGCGCCTGTGGTTGGTCCGCTTTGCCTTACTTAGCTTGCAGTGGCTCGCCGAAAATCGCGGCGGCATGCAACGGAAGCTTAAGAATGACGCTGAAACGGATCCACAGCAAAGAAGATTTGGCAGAATGAGGTTGTAAGCGTGCCGAAAGTTCTTGAAAATGTTACACGGCCCCGCAGAAAGGTTTATTGCACGCAAATAAACCGATGTTCTCCGGCAAGTGCGAGTCGCCAGTGCCTGAAGGATCGGTGGCAGCCATCTTTCATTCCTTTCGGAACGGGGCAGCCTGCGCCTATTCAGAAGAAAATTCAGTTTTGTTCGGCATATTAATGCATCTTTATCGCGTACACGTCACTTTGACGAGTGAGTTTTTGGGTTTTGTGACGTCGCGTGACAGGCAGGTACAGTGTGTGCAGCCCGAAAACTTTTGACCAATAGCCAGGGCTAATGGCGAAAAGGGGTCGAATCAGAAATAACTATTTTTCTTTTGTTCGACCAAATCATGCATAATCACTGTGCACACGTCATATCAGATGGGGAGCTATCACGGTTTTCATGACGTCGTGTGACAGGCAGGTTAAGTGGGAGTTTTCATTTTCAAAGTTTTCACCATATTAGGAGGGCTGATTGCAGAATTGGAATAGAAAAGTTTGGAATAGTTTTACGTTATAGCGCCCTTTGTTTCTCGTTGTAAACCATGTCAGACATACGATGAAGTTCATTCTTCGTTCGGAGCTGCAGTTTCTTGGTGGCATATTATCCTCCATATTGAATTGTTTCATTTTTCAATCTTATTGTCCTTTATGGTTTGCATTCATGCGCATTATTTTGTTTTATTTCTTTTAACCGGATCTGATACCCCTCTTGCTTTGGCGATTGCGCGAGCCTGCACTAAGCTATAAATAAATAAATAAATAAATAAATAAATAAATAAATAAATAAATAAATAAATAAATAAATAAAAACATCGCAGTTGGGTTTTTGCAAAACCTTGAAGCAGCTCCAATAGTTATTGTGTCAAATCGTAAATTAGCAAGGCTCTCATTCGTTAAAAGTAACGGAGAGATGACAAATTAAGAAACGACCCTCGGTCGCATGCATTGTATACCCTTTTCACCATACGTTAAAACAAGAATGAATAAATATTTACTGTGAGCAATGAGAGGAGGCCTAAAAATAAAAGGACCTTTCACATTAGTCTTTGGGCTTTCATTTAGGCTTCCCTCTGTGTAACTCTAGCCTGAAAGCTGCGCGTAGGTCCATTAGGCTCATTACGATGCCACTAGTAATGTTCGCGTCCTTGTTTCAAAATACTCCGATTGTTCTTTCTCACCCCTTCTCCACAGCTGGCCCTGTTGCTCTCCTCGCACACTTATTTGCGTAATCTTTACTATTGCGTAGATTACACAAGGAGTTCGAAATAAAGACTTGGCTGTTTCTGTATTCTTTTCCTTGCACTCGTCTTTCAGGCTTTCTTGAGCAGTGTTAAAGTCCGAAAAGAAAACGGAAAACAAAGACAAGACACATACATAACACGCGCTGGTACTCTCTCTGTGTCCCATTTATTTTGCACTTCTAACGCGAGGAAAGAATACACAAACAAATTCGACTTTCTATGTCTATATGATGTTATCGCTTGTCGCCGTTCTTATTGAAACAGTGTAGTATTATCACTGTCCATTAGGGCTCTTTGAAATGTACACGTTTATTTGCTTTTCATCCATTAGCAAGTACTTAATGTAATTTTGACCGCTTTTGAAAGACTAAGTGCCTAGAAATATTGAGTGCCACACGCTTCTTGTTAATAATGCAAAAAATACGGCCTGTTGTGAGAACTCCACTGAGAGGATAGTATTTCAAAAATATTCAAAGGCAGCAATGATACCGTAAACCAATTTCCCGTAATGATTACGCACTGCTTCCCGTCTTGCGTAAGCGAGCATATAAGAACCTTTACTGAAGCCCCCTTGTTCGATGCTTTGAGCTTAGAGGCATTGAGCCACCTCTTCGTGTGGCATAAATTGTTCTTCATTTCAAAGCCTTCACAGCGTCGGCAAATGAAGGTGCAGTAGACCTTCATATTATTATAGGGAAGTTACTCGCTACGGGGAAGCAGAAAAATAAATGGCGTAACATCTACGAGAACCGAGGAACGGTGGCAGATGGGTAATGTGAGGCAGTTTTTCACGGTGTAATCAAAGTTCCTTGCTAACCAAGGAATGCGCTTTCTTGCCTGCCATCAATGTAGTCGAAGCAGGACTTATTTTGTAGAGCCTCCGCTTGTCCTTCTGAGTTAAACACACTGATCTTTCTCAGGCTCGAAGCATAGCATCCCCTCAGTTATGCCTACTCCGCACTGACATTTTCGGATTTCGAAGGACTGCCTAATGTCAGCAATGAACGCACGTTCAGCATTCCGCCTAGAGTTTACTGGCTTACTTGAAACATCAACAACTGCTGTATGTGCGTGCAGCTCTAGGAAGGCACTTTTAATCAATTTCATTAACGCCGGTTTAAACGTGAATCTTTCACTGTAGTTTTCCTGTGTGCCAGAGTGTGGTACCATATGCAAATGCGTGCCTCATTATATTTGTCACCGTTTTCAACAAGAGAAGCGTGCTAGTTTTCTGTCAACCTAGTCTGAATGATTTTCGCAAAAATATGTCTTCTACCGTGGGGCTCACAGGCGCCCAGTCCTCGGTGTGTAGCATCGTCGTCCCTCAGCTAACCGCGCGAACGCGCTCGTGCCACAGCTCGCGTGTTCGTCGTCGCCTCCTTCCATAGCTGGTTCGAATGCCGCTGATCATGCCAACGTTCCCATGCTGCCCCTTCTTCTGCGAAGGGGCTGACGACACTTGCAAAGTGCCAGTGGACGCGGTGACTTCTGTCTCAAATTATTTGCCTCGATAACTCGTGAAATCAAAGAGTGCATCGAGATGAGCTCCGATTGGGCATTACGAAGTATTGTAGTCGTCAGACACCTTTCATCTCACTGCTGGCGTCACTAGTTGACGAAAGTGAGGGTGATCGGTCACTTTTTCAAGGATGAGCTGATCTGTCCAATCTCGGCCGAAGTGTCGTAGAAACGGATAGGGCGATTTTGGAAAGATTGCGACACATATTGAATGCGAACTAAGCAAAACAATATTATTTATTTTACCTCAAGTATTTAATCACACTGTAAGGGCTCCCAGGATTATACACAAAGTGGATAAGTACATAAACAGGATGTTGGTACAAGCAGTGTCATCACATTGCAAAAAAACAGTACAGTTTATAATTAAATGAAATGAACATAAAGAACAGAAGCAAAAAAGGCCGCCAGGGCACATAAGATCGATTATTTGTGGGAACGCGAAAGCAGTATTGGGAGCGCAGTTTTGAAGAGTCATCCATATGACGTGCAAAGTTGGACTGCTCTGCCAGCCCTTTACTGCTCAGCCCGCAGCTGCTTTCGGTTCGATCTTTATTATTGTTATTGTCGTCGTCGTCGTCGTCGTTGTCGTTGTTGTTGTATTTAACTCAGACAAAATCAGTACAATATTTCTATGGCTTCACGTCACTGACTGCACGATATGTTAAATAACTTCCTTACAACTTCCTTATAAAAAATTAACCTCCGTTTAATGCCTTAGACAGCAGCGTCGCCTGCAATGGCCACCGACATGGAAACCACAGATGTCGGGTCAGCTGCTTTTGTGAAAGACACGATTGTGTCGAATTAAAACTCAGCATAAAATGGGCTTTCAAGTTCAGTGCAAGGTCAAGTTCAAGTTCAAGGTCAAGTTCAAGTTACAATTTATTCACATTTTCTTGCGTACATGATAACAGCATTCATCATCATCATCATCATCAGCCTAGTTACGCCCACTGCAGGGCAAAGGCCTCTCCCATACTTCTCCAACTACCCCAGTCATGTACTAATTGTGGCCATGTTGTCCCTGCAAACGTCTTAATGTCATCTGCCCACCTAACTTTCTGCCGCCCCCTGCTACGCTTCCCTTCCCTTGGAATCCAGTCCGTAACTCTTAGTGACCATCGGTTATCTTCCCTCCTCATTACATGTCCGGCCCATGCCCATTTCTTTTTCTTGATTTAAACTAAGATGGCGTTTACCCGCGTTTGTTGCCTCACCCAATCTGCTCTTTTCTTATCCCTTAACGTTACACCCAGCATTCTTCTTTCCATAGCTCGATGCGTCGTCCTCAATTTCAGCAGAACCCTTTTCGTAAGCCTCCAGGTTTCTGCCCCATATGTGAGTACTGGTAACACACAGCTGTTGTACACTTTCCTTTTGAGGGATAGTGGCAACCTACTGTTCATGATTTGAGAATGCCTGCCAAACGCACCCCAACCCATTCTTATTCTTCTGGTTATATCAGTCTCATGATCCGGATACGTGGTCACTACCTGCCCTAAGTAGATGTATTCCCTTACCACTTCCAGTGTTTCGCTACCTATCGTAAACTGCTGTTCTCTTCCGAGACTGTTAAACAGTACTTTAGTTTTCTGCAGATTAATTTTCAGACCCACCCTTCTGCTTTGCCTCTCCAGATCAGTGAGCATGCATTGCAATTGGTCTCCTGAGGTACTAAGCAAGGCAATATCATCAGCGAATCGCAAGTTGCTAAGGTATTCTCCATCAACTTTTATCCCCAATTCTTCCCACTCCAGGCCTCTGAATACCTCCTGTAAACATGCTGTGGATAGCATTGGAGATATCGTATCTCCCTGTCTGACGCCTTTCTTTATAGGGATTTTGTTGCTTTCTTTGTGGAGGACTACGGTGGCTGTGGAGCCGCTATAGATATCTTCCAGTATTTTTACATATGGCTCATCTACACCCTGATTCCGTAATGCCTCCATGACTGCTGAGGTTTCGACTGAATCAAACGCTTTCTCGCAATCAATGAAAGCTATATATAAGGGTTGGTTATATTCTGCACATTTCTCTATCACTTGATTGATAGTGTGAATATGGTCTATTGTTGAGTAGCCTTTACGGAATCCTGCCTGGTCCTTTGGTTGACAGAAGTCTAAGGTGTTCCTGATTCTATTTGCGATTACCTTAGTAAATACTTTGTAGGCAACGGACAGTAAGCTGATCGGTCTATAATTTTTCAAGTCTTTGGCGTCCCCTTTCTTATGGGTTAGGATTATGTTAGCGTTCTTCCAAGATTCCGGTACGCTCGAGGTTATGAGGCATTGCGTATACAGGGTGGCCAGTTTCTCTAGAACAATCTGACCACCATCCTTCAACAAATCTGCTGTTACCTGATCCTCCCCAGCTGCCTTCCCCCTTTGCATAGCTCCTAAGGCTTTCTTTACTTCTTCTGGCGTTACCTGTGGGATTTCGAATTCCTCTAGGCTATTCTCTCTTCCACTATCGTCGTGGGTGCCACTGGTACTGTATAAATCTCTATAGAACTCCTCAGCCACTTGAACTATCTCATCCATATTAGTAACGATATTGCCGGCTTTGTCTCTTAACGCACACATCTGGTTCTTGCCTATTCCTAGTTTCTTCTTCACTGTTTTTAGGCTTCCTCCGTTCCTGAGGGCCTGTTCAATTCGATCCATATTATAGTTCCTGATGTCCGCTGTCTTACGCTTGTTGATTAACTTAGAAAGTTCTGCCAGTTCTATTCTAGCTGTAGGATTAGAGGCTTTCATACATTGGCGTTTCTTGATCAGACGTTCGTCTCCTGCGATAGCTTACTGGTTTCCTGTCTAACGGCGTTACCACCGACTTCTATTGCGCACTCCTTAATGATGCCCATGAGATTGTCGTTCATTGCTTCAACATTAAGGTCCTCTTTCTGAGTTAAAGCCGAATACCTGTTCTGTAGTTTGATCCGGAATTCCTCTAGTTTCCCTCTTACCGCTAACTCATTGATTGGCTTCTTGTGTACCAGTTTCTTTCGTTCCCTCCTCAAGTCTAGGCTAATTCGAGTTCTTACCATCCTGTGGTCACTGCAGCGTACCTTGCCGAGCACGTCTACATCTTGAATGATGCCAGGGATCGCGCAGAGTATGAAGTCGATTTCATTTCTAGTCTCACCATTCGGGCTCCTCCACGTCCACTTTCGGCTAACCCGCTTGCGGAAAAAGGCATTCATTATCCGCATATTATTCTGTTCTGCAAACTCTACTAATAATTCTCCTCTGCTATTCCTAGAGCCTATGCCATATTCCCCCACTGACTTGTCTCCAGCCTGCTTCTTGCCTACCCTGGCATTGAAGTCGCCCATCAGTATAGTGTATTTTGTTTTGACTTTACCAATCACCGATTCTACGTCTTCATAAAAGCTTTCGACTTCCTGGTCATCATGACTAGATGTAGGAGCGTAGACCTGAACAACCTTCATTTTGTACCTCTTATTAAGTTTCACAACAAGACATGCCACCCTCTCGTTAATGCTATAGAATTCCTGTATGTTACCAGCTATGTTCTTATTAATCAGGAATCCGACTCCTAGTTCTCGTCTCTCCGCTAAGCCCCGGTAACACAGTACATGCCCGCTTTTTAGCACTGTATATGATTCTTTTGTCCTCCTAACCTCACTGAGCCCTATTATATCCCATTTACTACCCTCTAATTCCTCCAATAACACTGCTAGACTCGCCTCACTAGATAGCGTTCTAACGTTAAACGTTGCCAGGTTCAGATTCCAATGGCGGCCTGTCCGGAGCCAGGTATTCTTAGCACCCTCTGCAGCGTCACAGATCTGACCGCCGCCGTGGTCAGTTGCTTCGCGGCTGCTGGGGACTGAGGGCCGGGGTTCGATTGTTGTATTCATATAGGAGGTTGTGGCCAAGTACTGCACCAGGGTGGCCAATCCTGCTCTCGTGAAAGAGTGCGTTACCGGTTCTGGTCACCGGGATCAGGCCGCACTCCAGGACTGTTTGTGCAATTTTCTCAACACACGGTTTTTTTTTGTATTTTCCGGTGGAGAATAGCGCGGCACCGGGATTTGAATCACGGTCCTCTTGCACTGGAGACGGATACTCTACCGTCCCCGTAGGAGTTAAATTAAAAATTAATTTATGGGGTTTTACGTGACAAAAGCACTTTCTGATTATGCACGCCGTAGTGGAGGACTCCGAAAATTTCGACCACCTGGGGTTCTTTAACGTTCACCTAATTCTAAGTACACGGGTGTTTTCGCATTTCGCCCCCATCGAAATGCGGCCGCCGTGGTCGGGGTCCGATCCCGCGACCTCGTGCTCAGCAGTCTAACACCATAACCACTGAGCAACCACGGCGGGTCCCGCAGGAGTTGTACGCCTCATTTAACCTACAGTGGTGCCCTATTTGGTCAGTCAAGGTGGACCAATCTGAGCTCGGTTATACCGCATGGATGGCACTCGGCTAGAGAACCTGGTATTTATGACCTGCACATGTGAGTGTGAGGCCATACATATTTGAAGATATATATCTATCTTTTTTTTTTTAGGAGGGTTCCCGTACAGTGATAAAATAAAGGAAAAGACATTAAAAGAAAGAAAAAAAAAGAAAGAAAAAGGGGCGAAAAGAAAAAAGGAACATAACGGGTGATTTGAACTCGTGACCCTTCGATGTTGCCCGGAAAGATAGCTCAGTCCGAGTAGTTGGAAGGCATACTTTCTAGGAAAAATGGCCGCTCGAGGAGAAGAGCGAACTCGAGCGGCTTTAGAGGCTAGGAAAACTGCCTTAAAATATTTAGACTCGAGGGAAAGCTTCGTTAACAAACTATACCACGGCAATCAGCACTCGAATACGACGAGAGAAATTACTGAGACGTGGAAAATCCCCTTGAAAAAAATCTGGTTTGCGAGACAAATGCTTGTATGTATTGAACCTCTTAAAAGATGAGGGGGGAAATATGCGCTCACCGAGAGGGCATCGTCAGCACGAGACCTCCACAAGGCACCTTACAGAGATGTGGAGAGCTTCGCGGCCGGAACGAAGCCTCCCTTCTCCGCCGGCCAAGAGGGGAAAACGCGCTTTCCGATCGCTCAAGGTTGCGCGGACAAAGCATAACTCTAGCGTCTAGGAAAAGCTTAACCAGGTGCGATGGCGGCACGCATAGCGTGGGAAGCTAGCCGCCAGAATAACTATACCATAATAACAGCATTAGTGATGCTATAACGTTCGGTGGTCCCAAAGTTATGAAATTGTCAGGAACACCCCCTAATACTATACATATGAAGTATAGAGTGCAGCATGCTATAAAAGGTACACGTGAGCAATAAATATTCAGAGAAAAGCTAGGGGAAACACAATAATACGAAAGTTTGAGAAAACAAATGAAATTAATACTTGAAATATAATTTTATGACAATATATAACAATTAGTGTAAACTGGAGAACAAATGCAACGGAAAAATAGCGCGTACCATAAAATTATTTAAATAGTGAATTCAAAAACAAAAGAACAAAATCACTGGCCAACACCGTGCCGCAATAATTGAAAGCGAAACTTATGCTTCCACAAGCAATAGAAACACGCGCATTTTACATAATTTACAACTTTATACGGAAGCAACATGTAATATAAATAAAACAAGTATGTCAGAATTATTTAGTGCAATTCTTGATATAACTAGAAACATAGAAACATATGTACCGATGATGATTTAATTTCGTATGGTATAGAATTCGAAAATGATGTCCCAGAGAAGGCAGTGGTTCCTATTCCTTAGTTTCTTCGAACGCTGGGAAGTAGGAAAATTTCGTTAGCAGAAAACCTGGCAATGTTAGTATTTTTGAGGAAATAATTTAGAAAAGCCGAGGTTAAGGTGTCATATGGTTTCAGCTTGAAGATAAGTAGTGATAGCCTTTGATTGTACAATACTGTTAGTGACCGAGTATTTCCACTTTGGTGCAGAGGTTTAGAGTGCGTAAAATAATATTCAAAGTCATTAGTTGGAGTGCTTAATTTTGAAAGCGCTGAAGGGCGTTCAGGTGACAGTTATAGTTACTCTAAGATGGTATAGAAAAAGCGACATGGCTATGAATGCAGAAGTAATATAGTAAAAGAATAATGTGTCTGTGGACATAGTTGCGGGATTTGGTGACTTTCAAAGCATATTTAGCGCCAGCGAACCAGGACACAAGGGAGACGATACAAAAATGTGCTAACTCCAACAATTTTATTTCGAGGAGACAACCACCTAGTTAATCCATGTACAGTGGCGCCACATCATCCAAAACTTAACCCTCCAAAAAAGCCCTCTCCTTATCTAACAAGTCGACTGAAGGGGCACTAACACACGTATCACTATTCCGACGGATAGCCTGAGCCTCAATAATCTCTTGGTCGTCTTTATCTTTGTGCTTCGCAAGAACATGGCAGGACCCATACATCGGCGCACAGCCGCATTCCTGACATTGAGTTGACAGATGACCGCATTAATTATTTCCCACGTTTAGACTATGTTCTCGTAACCGGTCATTAAGACACCTTCCTGTCTGTCTAATGTATCGTTTTCTCACAGGACAGCGGAAGCTCGTAAACAACAGCTTCTACGCAACCAACTGGTGCTTTACTATGGTTTGTAGAGCATCCAACAGCTGGCTTACAGTGCGGCTCCGTTAACCAACATATTTTCGCGAGCTTTCCTGGCGCTAAAAAGGCCACTTTCGTGCCCACGCGGCTAGCCATTTTCTTAAGACTATGTGCCGTTATATGCAGGTAGGGCACTACCGCTACCTTTCCTCTTCGTCCCAACCATTGATTTGCTGCGTCCCGAGTTTTGCTGTCTGACAGGCATCTTTTTAGCAGCCCCTCTATGACAGAAACCTGCATATACTACGCAAACCGTGCTGCTGATAACCTTCCCGGTTGATCCATAAACTCGTACAGATCTTATTGTGGCACGATTTCTTTAATGCATTTCCAAAGCACATGTTAGCAATGCTCCTCTTAATGAGCTTCGAGCGGGCGGACGGAGACGGCAACAGGGGCTTATTATCCCTGGATTTATACTCCCAACACGTGTGCCGTTTCATGAGCTCGAGCTGAATATCTCAGAAACGCAGCACGTTATCACTCGGATCTTCAATCGTGAGGGTAAATGGGTTAAGGCCTATAGAAAAAACTGCGTAAACCTTGTCTACTGTAGAACATCGCGTCTGATTCAAAAAAGACTATATAGCCATCAACCTACTTGAAAACTTTAACCACCCTCTGCTCCGACAAGGTACGCGACAGGTTTCTCTTATCTAGAAAAATGTCACTCGGTATAGGCGCCATACATGAACCAATGCAGACACCCTGCTTTTTTAATGAAAATTTCGTGTATTTCATGCTGCGTACGTCGAGTGAAGGTAGCAACTAAGGATATCTAAGAAGCCCTGAACAGATAAACCGGCTGAAATTTGAAATGCAACCACGCCATACTCGTCAATGCACTCTTCTACGCATGCTATTATTTCTTTTTCCGGCCAGGAGTAGTGCAATTTAATTATATCAAAGGAGGATGCTGATAAGCTTGTCATAATTATCTTTTCAGAAATCTACGATTTCTTCACTGCTTCTAACCAAAAATGAGTCGTCAGTATAAAGAATTATGAGTTTTTCCCGTTAGAAAAGAGCAAACTTTTTTGCTATGACCCGGTTTCTGAAAGAATTACCCTTAATGGGCACTCGGGTTTGTGCATCTTCGCGCTAAATTTGATTCGAAGGCAACCCGACTTGGCGTTGCCAATCTCGCGAAACAATTGACTAAGCTTCCTTTCTTGTAAAGACGCTTTGTTTCTAGCTTGGTCTTTCTAAGAGACACATTTAGACACTGGTCGAAGACAGAGGCGATTGCAGAGCGGGCTTTCCTACTAAAATCACCTTCCTTGAGGGCTACAAAACCACCTTGCTTGTCCACTGACCGAATGCAGAGTCTGTCCTGCCTCAAGAACAAATTTGCACGTGTAACCGTTACAACGAGGCAATCGGTTTTTCGCGAGATGCCAGATCGACCCCTTCAGGGATACACCGGCCCGCTTCACCTTGTGGGGCGCCTTTCAAGATCCCTTGCACATTGCTCAAAAGTCCCGGCGCGTTCAACCTTAGTTCTACAGCGAACTTGGGGACCCGTTCAAGAAGACTCTCAACGTATCCTGGAAGACTAACCCTGCCATAGGTTCCGATGCCACAGCGTCCTGTAGGTCTTTTTTGGGGATGGTGGCGCGCAGGCTCGGTAAGGTCCTCTGCCGAAGGAATTCCGTGCTGCCATTCATGATCGCTAGGAAGTCGTTTCACTTCTTCCCGGCACCTTGTTGTCTCTCTGGAGTGTCCAAACGCTAAGACTTTGATGCCGCCCAAACCTGTTATTTTTCGAAGCTTGTCCAATGCACTACAATTTGTCGTGTCCACAGCGAAGGTATCCTTTCGCCCGTGTCTCTTCTTGTGTCGTCTGTTGGGCGCTTTAGTACTTCGGTAACATGCACCAACTAGCCCCACAAAATGTTCTGCTGGAGTATCCTTTCGTGTGTTTAATCGAACTTCCTTTATTTCATTCGGTAAGATCCCCTCGAGAAGCACGGAGAGAGCTTGCGTCCTAAGACTGCGAAGGCTTTTGGAAAAGTCATCAAACACGAAGAGGGCAGAGTGCGGTCAGCGTTCACATTTGGCCTTCATATTTATGTCCTCGCTGGTGCAGACACCTTGATTATACTTCTTTCGGCCTTCCTGCTTATCACAGACTCAACGCTGTCATATGACGAGTCGTCACCTTTGACCGAGTACAGGTCGGTGGCCTCGCTGGTGCTGGACCAGGTACCTCGCTTCGTCGACGAGCTCGCCATAGTGGACCTATGGCCAGGCGGCACCGCAGTTCACTCCGTGTGCATAGCCAAAAGGCAGCGAGCCTTGCTTGATTACCTCGCTGGTGCTGGAACAGGTGCGTGGATTCCATGGGAAGCTTGCCCTGACAGACCTCGGGCTCTGCGTGGCTCCGCGTCCGCCGCCACGAGGCAGGGAGCGGCGTCCCCGAAAAACGTGGAAAATTTGCTGAAAATATGAGTAACAGAGACAAAGGCGGTCTGCTAAAGAGCCAGACGAATACAGAAGCGCGCGGTACTCAAGGCAAAAAGTCTCGAAAAAAGTGATTTTTCGCTCTGATAGGCTACTTAAAGCCTGTTTAATAAAATTCAAATCTTTTGTGAAAACTACGTCGACAGCTCAATTAGCAAAACTTCTCACTTCTGCTTGACCGCTGCCGCTCGCTGCAAATAACCATTTTGGTAAAGTACAAAGAACAGACGTGTCGCCATGGCCCCCAGTGTCGCTTTCCTTTCCGACCAGCTACCACCGACGCCGCTGCCGCCATGATGCCATACCACCCCAATCCCCTTGGCGGAGATAGGCAAGTAGCTGGTGTCATCTGTTGAAGCAAGTGTAGGTAGCGACGCGCTAGCTGAAGCTTTTAGAACTTATCTGGAAACAGGAAAATGGGGAGACTTGAAGAATTCTCTGTCGTCGTTTGAAGATATGAAAAGGAACATTGACCGGTGTATGCAACAGGAAGTTTTGGACAGTGGTCGTGAACAACGAATGTACTGCTTCTTCGTGTTGGGACTGACTCTCCTCCTTATGTGAAGTTTTCGGTGACAGCACAGCCGGATATTTCTCTTAGTACTACAACTTCCTTAGTGAAACTTCCGTCTGAAACCGCACTTCCAGACAGAGTGTACGGCGTTCCTTCGCTAGGCAAGCTCCTGAACATAGCGAAGCATTTGAGTGTGCTACCAGGGCCTACGACCGAACTAAGAGCAGTGGCAGTTTTGAAGCTAATAAGCTGTCTGCTGCATGAACTTTCAGAACATCGGAGCTTTAATAGGGAAGAGGATGTTTTTCCTGCGTTTCTAAACGAGCACATTCCCGTTGCGTTAACTAAAAGATGGCGATATATCGCAGAACTATTGGTTTTTTTAAAGCATTCTGCATTCAATAACCCCTCACGCATAGTACTTCGCCTGAAGGGCGTCTAGGCTCATATTGCCCCACTCACGCACTCGGCGCCGACTGTATTCAAAGTACGAAGGAGACCTTGCAGAAATAGAAAGAAAGGAACCTTTACTTTAATAGATCAGAGAAAGGTTGAAATTGATGAAATCACATGAGAAAACTAACTCTCTTGATCAACGAGATTCGTGAGAAGCCATACTCTGACTACAAAGGCGGCTCTATCATAGGATTTTAGGCGCATTCGCCAGAACCAGCGACGACCGCCCATGTATTTATGGTTCAATCACTGCTTTCAGGGAACAAGGAAGTAATTCCTATTTTACCGGTCTGCAAAATGGCATGTGAAACTTTGCAAGCTTCCCCAAGGGCATTATTTTGAAACTGGAGGAAATCCGACTGGAGGTGATTGCTGTCATCACAAATAAAAATTCACTGAAATTCTTGTCAGTGTTTGCGAAAAATTTTGATTTATACATTGCGTATCCGCACCCGGCTGACAAAATTCGTCTTCTCTTCTTCATAGTTCCCTTTTGTCGTTGTTTCCCAGACCAGAATGCCATACAAAGTTTAGAATAGAACAAGGAGTAATATAGTGATTGCTTTAGTAAATGAGGTAGAAGAGGAGCTATTTTTCTAATTCATCCAACAGACTTCGCGAGTTCAGAGAGCAAATGATTGACATGAGGTGTCCAAGTCAACTCTTCACTAAACCATACCCCAAGGAACCTTTGCACACTTGTTCTAAGTTGTTCCCTCTGTACTGTAAGTTAATCATTTTTATGTTTATTGATTGGCTTAAATATTATGTACTTTGTTTTTACTGCACTCAACTGAACTTTGTTTTGTTCCAACCATGTGGATAAATCATTTAATTACAGATTGGCCTATTGTTCAATGTCATGCAGTGTTCTACCTGTAAAGAATAAACTAGTGTCGTCTGCAAACATGGTTATTGTGGGTGTTCTTTGTAGTTCCGTAATGTCATTCACATATAAGAGGAAAAGTACCGCGCCTAATATTGAACCTTGCGGGACACCTAGTTTAATGTCAAGATGTTTTGAAGTACAGTGTATTTTACCAAACTGACGCCGAAACGATAAGTAGCTCTTAATAAGGTTCAATGTGATACCTCGAATTCCATAGCAATCTAATTTTATAGCTAAGATTTCATGGTCAACGGAATCAAAAGCTTGGCGCAGATCGAGAAATATTCCTAAGGTGAAGAGCTGAGGTTCAAAATTTCGTATTATTTGCTGCTTGACCGCAAGAAGAGCATGCTTAGTTGTATTATTTTTCTGAAAACCATACTGTGAGGGTGATATTATATGATACTTGGTGAGATATTTTGACAGCCAGTTATTGATTGACAATTCGTAAATCTTTGAAAACAGCGGTAGCACTGAGATTGGCCGGCAATTCGTAATATCGTAAGTTATACCTCCTTTGTGTATTCGAATTACTTTGGCCAGTTTTAGTTTATCTGGGATACACATTCGAAACTGTGATGTGCTTATAGTGAAAGCTCCTAGAAAGACGTTGCTGTATCATTTTTGCAAAGTTAAGAAAGATGCAGTGCAATATGGCACCCACAAGAAAGCTGCCATGCGCAAAGAATCCATTAAAAAAGAAGTGATGCGTGCGTGGTATAGTGGTATACTTATTTAAAGAGAAATGTGTTGCTTGTATATGCGAGCTTTTGTAGCAATACATTGGCCATTAGCCACAAAGGGCTCGTTTCAGAGACGTTCGATATGTTCTGAGTTGATAAACATAGGAGACGCTATATGCGAATGGATATTAGAAAATCCCTGATTTTACCGCATATACGGGAAAGTATGACCAAACTGCGCTCCGCTTTTCTCAAAGGGAGTGAATGCTTTTTTGCGATTCCTGCGGTGAAATTGCGAAACCAGTCTTTCTTAGTAAGCACTGAAGGGTAAACATAGCTTTCATTAAAATATTTTTACTCCGTACATGCATTCCCAACACATTAAATAGAGGCGACTGGCGGCTGCAGACACGAAGCGAGCGGCGTGGGCAAGTGCCGTGACGTCATGGCGAGCGTGGACGGGCCTCGAGCTAGTCTAAATAGTTTTGCTCAAGTTCCCCTAAATTTGACATTAACAGGAAGCGTTAGATCCGGGGCTGCTAACTAAATACATGGGAGATGAAGTATCATTGTTCTCGGCAACCAGAGCACCGGATTTGATTAGGTTTGTTGTATTTAAAGACAAAAATTCACTTATAGTGACTGTTATTCTTAATTTCTTTATTTATGACGTTAATTCTTTATTAAGAATTGCCAAACATCGCACAGTTTCAGAAAGCAAGAATATTACGTTTGCAGCTCTATAACTCTGCAATGAAAAACAACATCACATTTCTCTCCATTGCACCTAATACTACATCTAAAGCGGACAAGATTGATGTAATATACCGGGCTGTCAACTTAACAACTAGTATGTCAGTAGAACGTTTGCAATACCCTTGTAAACAACGTAACATGCTCACTAAATATATAAACAATCCTATCAAATATATCCGTTTTGGATTCTCTAACGGATGCTGTTTGAAAACTTGTGATATCTGCTCTTGATGCATAGCTATGGATTTGTAAACTTCGTAGTTCTATTTTTATTTTTCAAGCTTACCAATTTTGAAAATTTCTTTTAAGAAACTCAGACCCTAAATCGAAATTCCCCTTCAACAGTCAACATAATTGAAGTTGCACTCTCAAATACAACAAATTTCATAAACGATGCCAAGTGATTATTCGAGAAAAGCGGTTTTGCGTTTTACGTGCATTTGAATAGATGGCATCAGAGCTGGGCCCGATGTGTAGCTTCCCCTTTATTCTTTCATTTTAAACGCTCACTCAATACATTCAAGACGTAGCGAGAGCTCTTTCCCATTGTGTGCGCTGTCACGTGTCCGATGACGCATGGACTGGGTCACACCGTTAGTCAATCAGAAACGTGGAGCTACCGGGGCATCGTAGAAGCGTGCTCGTGTCGCACTCCAGAGCCCTGGCTTCGATTTCCACCAATACCGAAATTTGTGATGTGTTCTTTTTCATATCCTTTAATACACTATGTTTACAGGTGCCTGCTACAGAATCATGACGTCAATCTGAGAATTTTTGCCGTGTTTTTAGCGTTCGCGCCATTGGCCATTCTTGGCACCATCATTCAGTCACGCCGCTGACTATGACGCCGCATTTTCGCGTAATGGAGCATATAATGCTATAAACACGAAGAGGTCCATCCAATAAGAGTTACAAAAATGAAGTCCACTATAAATTAATATCAGTGATCAAAGAGCACGAACAAAATTTGCCCCCGAATCCATCCCGTGTTGCACGTAAAACCCCAGAATTTTATTTTTGATGAATTCACAAGTAACAGTTAAGTGTCTGCATAAGTTTGTTATAATCATTGTTTTTCTTGAACATCGTGGTGGCTTTAAGTTCTAGCAGGCATAGAAGCAAGCTTTAGACAATATGAAATCAAACGGTTGTACACATTACAAGCTCTTTAAACACTGCTACTTCTTGTGCGCATGCTAGGTCGTCTGTTACTGCGTGCGGAAAGGCAAAATGAGCGGTCGCGACGCGATTTTGAAGAGCAGCGACTTCTACTTTTTCAGGTTCGGGCAGACAATCGTGGGAGCCAAGTCACTGGTTATAGCCGTGTGACATAACAGCTCTGGTGTTCGCAAAAATAATAAACAGGGAAGCACTTCATATCCAGCTTTTCTGGACACGTACCAACTAGCGCGCAAAGGGGCCGTGGCACGAAGCTAGTACGTTTTCAAAGCAACGAGAGAGTTTTTCGCCAACACCTAAAAGTGAAGTTTGATAATTGAAAAAGGCAGGTAATGGATATATTCTAGAAGACAATCCACACGAGTCAAATGCAGTGATCATGCTGTGGAAGGCCAGATTTTTCTTCCAAGAGCGGTTAAAGATTCAGCCTTGGAAGGCTATGAAAAGGACGAAAATTTGTGCTTAATCTTTATTTATTTATTTCATTTATTTATTGATACTGCTAGCCCAAAGGCCGATACGGGGCGGAGAAATTATAAAGTAAGCTGCGAAGATCGGTACAAGGACGAGCGCTACACAAATAAAACCAGAAAATACAACTGCCTAATTATGCTAATTTTGCACAAGAATGTCCGCAAGTATATAAATGAGCATTGTATTACAGGCATCGAACACTACAAGCAACAGCTGTACCATACAAAATCATATTTTCAACAGAACCCACAGGAAATTCATCAGTATCCTGTAGAATCATTTCAATCATGTCATGTTACACATGCGGCCTATCATTGCCCAAAGAGGCTATAATGTGTGAGGATGGTTACATAGGAGAATAATAGGATAGTTTTAGACGCAAACGGTAGCTATGATAAAACTGCGGCTGTTATTGTGATAGCCGTTACAGCGTATGTAGTCCGGAGACGCAGCTTCCTATCGATGCCTAACTCGACTCTCTGCAGATTGCGTAACACTGTTCCCAAAAGCGATTTTTAAAACACGGTCGCGCAAATTCCCGTGGTATCTCGATAAACCCACGCATATCATTGTGGAAACATCGGAAGCCGTGGCCTAGTTGTTTATTGTTTATTCGCATGTACCTATTGTCCCGCGTCATTCTGGAAGTGGTTTAATATCGTGCTCTGTGACATTCTTCTAAGCCGCATAGACCTTAGTTCCACTTTCCCCAGTAAATTGCAGCAACATAAAGCTCAAGTTTTTGTTTTGGTTCTTCAGCGGTGCTCTTCACATACTATATTTTCTATTTTCCCTTCCTAAAGCTAGTAATGTGTTGCTCATTTGTTAACTCGTCACATTTATAATCGTAATTTATTCCTTGGACAACAAAACAACGTGCATGGCCCTGTCTGTGTTTCATTACAAAAACAAAAACTGGAATGCCCTGTAGCAAAGGAAATACTCAGGAATTCTGAAGATTGCACCTTCACCGTTCTGTGGAACTTCACGGACATGCACATGCGTAACTGACTGAGCAAAACTGTACAAATCTTTATTTCAATACATCGGCCGAGTATCAACAAGCTTCAACTGACTGCACCGAGGTAGTACTTCCTTCTAAGAACCTATGCATTTATGGCACTCAGTCGAAACATTGGTGAAGTGTTAAAGCAGTGTTGTTGTAAGAGACGGTCGGTTATGTCGCATGACAGGAGCAAATGGTTTTGCACCCCCTCGGCAGAGGGCACATTGACTTGAAGGAGCAACAAATATAAACCGTAAATCGATGCATTACAGCTGGAGTTTGAATGTTAATTCCAGAGCGAGAGTCACTGAAAAGGAGGAAAGGAGAGGGCAAGTATATGCATGTGTACGCCTCGATCGTGCGTCCATGTGTACTTGGATTTGCGCATGCGTGCGTGTTTGTGCCCCAGTATTTGATGCTGTGATGTAATGTTTAACAGTCTCGGAAGGGAACAGCACTTTATGATAGGTAGCGAGGAACTGGAAGTGGCAAGGCAATACATCTACTTAGGACAGGTAGTGACCGCGGATCCGGACCATGAGACTGAAATAATCAGAAGAATAACAATGGGCTGCGGTGCGTTCGGCAGGCATTCTCAGATCATGAACAGCTGGCTGCCATTATCCCTCAAGATAAAAATGCATAACAGCTGTGTCTTACCAGTACTCACGTACGGGGCAGAAACCTGGAGGCTTACGAAAAGGGTTCTACTCAAATTGAGGACGACACAACGAGCTATGAAAAGAAGAATGATGGGTGTAACGTTAAGGGATAAGAAGAGAGTAGCTTGGGTGAGGCAACAAACGCGAGTTAATGACACCTTAGGTGAAATCAACAAAAAGAAATGGGCATGGGCAGGACATGTAATGAGGAGGGAAGATAACCGATGGTCATTAAGGGTTACGGACTGGATTCCAAGGGAAGGGAAGCGTAGCAAGGGGCGGCAGAAAGTTAGGTGGGCGGATGAGATTAAGAAGTTTGCAGGGACAACATGGCCGCAATTAGTACATGACCGGGGTAGTTGGAGAAGTATGGGAGAGGCCTTTGCCCTGCAGTGGGCGTAACCAGGCTGACGATGATGATGATGATGATGTTGACGAGAATGATTTGATAATCTGTGTGCATGAGTGCGCGTATCCGCGTGCGAGCAGACGCCCGTTTGTGTGTGCGTGAATATCCGTGTGCTTGCGTGCGTGCATATTTTTTTGCGGGAGTGCATGCGTGGGCGCGTGTAAATGTGCATGCGGGCGAATATGTGTTGTATTTCTCTGTGTGTGTTCGTGTGTACGTGCCTGCTCGCATGTGTGTGTGGGCGAGCGAGCGAGGAAGCATTTCGCTGCTTGCACCTACTGTCGGGTACGAATAGGATATAGAGTTTATTTAAATCCATATTTAAGTCTATGAGACAGGGACAAGTGAAACTGCATTTATGGTGTAAATCTTTTTCTCAAAGCGAAATCAACACAAAAAAGTGCCTGAGCCGTAAATATCGCCGCCCCACATTTCGTCACGATGGCACTGTCATCATTGGCCCGCCTACGTGAGCAGTTACCTCGCATTATCTTCCTTCGCTCGGCGGCAGCGCATTGCCTTGATGCCAGCGGCGCGCTAAAGTCTGCACTATCATTGCGGAAGCTATCGCATCCACGACAAAGAAAACTTTCGGTGGCACACGTTCAGAGCCATATTGACAATAAAACACCACTACACTGCGTGCCTTCGAAAAAAACGTGAATAAAAATGGAAAGCGGACTGACTGCAAGGAATTTCATAAAGAAAGAAATTCAACAAGAGCGGACACTCTCATTGAGCCCAGTGGCCGAATGGACTTTACACTCTTAAGCAAAATTACACCCTTTTGCCACGCAACCATATTCGTCATCTGTCTCGTCCACATTTCCTCTCTTTAACGCGGCGAACCCGGTACTTCCAAGTCATGAACGACATACCCGGAGTTGGCATGACAGAGCATTCGCGACAGGAAATTAGCGAGCGCTGAGTTTTTAAGGAAGCAAACGCAAGCAAGTTTAAGCTAACTTAAACGCAGTCGAGTCATTCCCGTTTTCAAAAAAGGTGATCGCACGATTACACATAGTTATAGACCCATTTGCGTCCATCCATTCTTTAATAAAGTCATTGAAAAACTTATCGAAAAGCGCCCTACAAAATATTTAGATAAATTCAGTATTCTTTCCCCTTATCAGTTTGGCTTTCCTTCTTGCTTATCAACTAATCTAGCACTTACTTCCCTTACTGATTATCTTAAAAAAGCAATTGATGATGTTAATTTTGCAGCGTCGATACTCGTTGATCTATCCAAGGCCTTCGACACACTTAATCATGCAATTCTTTGTGCTAAACTTGAGGCCATCGGAATTACTGGTCCGCCTCTACTTCTAATCCGCAGTTACTTACAAGATAGAAAACAAGTCGTTAACATTTCTGGGTACTACTCTAAAGAAGCTACTACTAACATTGGTGTACCACAGGGGTCCATATTAGGTCCTCTAGTTTTCCTTATTTATATTAATGATCTGCCTAGTTGCCTCTCCTCATCGAAGTGTATTCTTTACGCTGATGAGAGTACTATATTTAGCTCTAACAATTGTATATCAACGCTAACACGTAAGCTAAACGAAGATCTCGTGAAAATTTCCACATGGCGTCAACTTAACAAACTGCAGATTAACCATAATAAGACCAATTTTGTCGTATTTGCCTCACATCAGCGATCGCCTGAGCTCCTTCAATCTATTTCCATCAACAATCACCTAATCACTGCAGTTGATCATTGCACCAATTTAGGTGTGGAATTTGATCGTCATCTTAAATTTCACCTTCACATAACTAATGTGAAACAGAAAATGGCACACGGAATACGCGTTCTATTCAAAGCACGACCATATTTCTCATTTTCAACTCTCAAGTCGCTTTATTGTGCTTTTGTTCATTCTCATATTAACTATAACATTGAATCACGGGGAAACACTTATGTCACCTAACTTCGTTGCAAGTCATTCAGAATCAAGCTATTCGACTAATACCATTTTCACCTCGTAGCATTAGCGCAAATCAGCTGTTACATGCACATAATATTTTGAATGTGACTGTTCTTGTTAAATATGACCTGGTCATATTTATTTTAGGGCATTGAACAATGATATTCCAGTAACCATCATACCAAAGGCATCCCTTACTAGTCTGTATAATACTAGATTTGTAGAAAATATGAACTTCATTTTACCCATCCTAATGACTGCACCAACTATGGTAAGCAGTCATTACACTTTTCAGCTTTATCTCTGTGGAACACATTACCATTCCCTTTATTATTGTTCAAAGCTCACAGGTTTCGTACAGAACTTAAGTATTTTCTTTTAGCTTCCTCCGACTTTCCCATTTGAGTGTACTATGTGATGTATTTTTAACTTTCCCTTCGTTTCTTTATGTGTATCTCGTATTTTTCTTACTTCTTTTTTTTCTAAAGTTATCTTTTTGTAGTTTTACCTTTTGTTGTCTAATCCAAAGCCTTGTTATCTCTTAATACATCCATCTGCTGCTTTTCTGTTCATTTATACCTTGTCTCCTAAACCTTTATTATCGGAAATTTCACATGTTGCCATTGTTCTTTTATTAATTCTAGTCATCATGCACAGGAGGTCCCATTTCAGTTTCTAACTACGGGACCTCCTTCTGTATATACTTATTATGTAATGATCCCCATTTCTTTTCTTGAATAAAACTGATTCTGATTCTGAAGACACATCACGATCATGCAGTGTTGTGTGGCAAATATACACCTCAAAGGGTGTACATTTGTTTAACAGTGTACATTCTAAGAAAAGTTTACAACCTTCGGAGTGCCTCTTCTGCCACACAACGATAATCGTCATCTGCCTTGACGAGTTTCCTTTCTTGAAAACGCCGCGCCCGCTACTTTTCTGTCGGGAATGCTATCATGCTGATAACGCGCATGCCGTTCGTTACTGGAAAGTACCGGGCTCGCAGCGTTAAAGAAAGGAAACGCATCAAGGCAGATGAGGATTATTGTTGTGTGGCAGAAGGGGCACTCCAAAGGGTGTGAACTGTTATTAGAGTGTAGCGCTCCAAGCCACCGACGTTAATACCTGAACCATACTCCAGGTTTCGGTTTCGGGCGCGCCCGTTTTGAACGCTAGCTGGAACGCGTTGCGCCGGTTGCGCTGATCAGCAGGGCATTTTTTTTCTAATGCTCAGCCGCGCACCGTTATGGTGCGGCATCGTTTGATTGGTAAGCAAAATATGATTGCGAACAATCCTTACAAGCCTGTTTCAAATATGGGCAACGTGGAATTTCGTAAGAAAGACGCCTTGTGAAATGAGGAAATCTTTGTGTTGCTCTATATAAAAGCTCGTGCCTGGATTTTTGTGCATTCACTTAACGTTGTGGCACCAGGTAAGCCGCAGTACCTGCACAAAGCTCCACCAGATGACGTCGGCAGAAACAAGGTAAATTTAAAGCATCTGTCATTTCGGTGTCGATACCTTATAGGAATATATGTAAGTGGTGAAGCGGTGTCATTATAAATTAAAGCAGCTCGCTTTACATACATTGAATAGAAAATACCCTACTCATCCTGAAAACATACCGTACATACATATCCCGAAAACAACCGATATGCAAGCATTCCCCCATTCCTGGGCCTTATTTCCTGCACTTTACGAGCACAAATACACGGGCGACTGCGCATTTCCGAAAGAACGTTGCTTCAACCGACGCGATTGTTTGTACGCTGCTTACACACGCAGGTGTTCACAACATAGGCTCTCAATCAGACCATGCTAGATGCTCGCAGAATTCCTTCTATTTGCACGCCAGACAAATGCGCTGGTGCAAAGCCTGTTTTCATGCGTTGAAGACAGAATTTTAGGATTACAGATTCCTGGTGTTAGAGCTCTTAGGCGCTATCTTCTGCGCGTTCTGCATGCGCAAGCAAGATACTCGTGTGTTATTCTTCACAATCGTTCATCGCATTTTCGACAAGATTGAGCGCCGAAGGATGGCATGTTGTTGTGGGACCATAAAAATGTCAGAAGCTTGGCCCACTAACGTTCAGTGCACGCCAAACCAACTTTGTCACCAGAGTCGAGTTGCTTTTCGCTGCTTCATGACAGGCATGGCGAGTGTGCCTCAAGATTATTCTAAATATGACTAAATTAAAATCATGTTGGGGGTCCGAGAAAGCGTCAGGAACTTGCTCCAGTAAGTTTCAGTAAACTCAAAAAAACTGCGTCACACGGCCGAGCTGCTTTTCACTAACGGCGTCACAATGCCAGGCGCGGCGAGCGTGCATCAACAGTATCCCAAAAAGTAACAAACTAATTACAATAATGCTCGGTGTTACAGAAAGCTTCTCGAACTTTCCCAGTAAGGTTTCGTAAACGTGAAACTAACTGCGTCACACGGCTAAAGTGATTTTCGCTAAGTACGTGACAACACCGGGTGCGGTGTTGTCACGTACCTAAAAAACTACCGAAATTAGTTACAATAATCTGGGACTCATAGACAAGGTCTCACATATCTCCATTAACTCCAGTTAACTGCTCCGAGACGGCTGAGCTGTTTTTTGCTAACTGCATTACAGGTCTAGGTTCCGTGCCGTAAGCCTGATTGCGTGAAATGCGTGGAAGACTGTCAAACAAAATTTCTCACCTTGCCCTACTCCAATAGTGCAGTGGCGCCATGTCGAAGTGCAGAAGGAACGCAAGAATACGCCGGGAGCCCCACTAACCAGGCTAAATCTAAAGAAACACGAAAGAAAAACAGGCACGCGGGTCGCCGAACAGGCCAACGCTCACATGCGCAGCCAGCCTCGCTAGCTTCGGCGGCGTGTCTGACGCATGACGCATGCATCTGACGCGTCATTTGCCTGTCACTAGGTAACACCAGAAAAGCAAGTGCCAAAGTATAACTTGATCGGAGCCCAGATGTGTTTAGTTTTCTCAAGAAAAAAAAATACAAAATAAAACAATGTCGGTTAACTTCATTTCACATTCTTTTCTTTTTTTCGATGCTCGCAGACACAAACGGACGACATTAATACTGCGCAACGTATTTCCTGTTGCGAGTTTTCGCCAAGTGTCCCCTTTTGTTGAATTTATTTCTCAAGCGGAACATGCTCACGGAGCTGCACTATTGTACGAAGCTTCGACGGATTTTAGGCGCTGGCGCTAACCGGCGCCACGCGACGGCCGCCGGCGGCATTGAGAACAATGCGCGCCGGTTCACGCTCGCTAGGCGAAGCAAGACAGAGCATGCTAGACTGCAGCGCCGATGTCGGCAATGGCAGTAGAAGCTAGAGGTAAACGAACTATGGCCTCCGAGACGATTCCATGCGCTATGTTAGCAAGCTCGGGGGCCAGTTACAGACCGAACTTACTCCGTCTTTACTGCGAACATGGCGCTTGCTCGAAGCGAAAGGAAGCGGGCACGCAAGGCCTAAGCTACAGCCACGTCGGAAATGGTCTATTTTTCTCGTTCTTATAATTTTTACTGCAGGTATAGAGCACCCACGGAGATACTAATCGAATTAAGCAAGCCGGTGCATCCTTCCAGCCCTGATCATTGTGTGCGATCACCCCCACGAGCGGACGGGGGGGGGGGGGGGGGGGAGGCAAGAAGTGTGTGTTGTCTGTACGAGAGCGTCGGAATAAATATTTTAAGCCATCGACTTCATGATTTCCTGTGCGGTGCTTCGCGTATGCTTTGCAAATGAGAAGTCCATCCCATACACGTGCATTGTCAGCACGACACGTGTCAAGGGCGTGGCGCAATAAAAAGTGTACGAAGCGTACGCGAATTGTATGCGCCCTGTGTGTGCGGTTGGTTAGTTGCCGCGAAGTGGTGAACATACTCCTCCACAGCTTTCAGAAGTGATGACACGGTCAGCAGCGATAAGCTTTAACGCCGTGGTATCGGCATATAAATCGCCATATATATATACATATATATACACATATATAGCCGATATATCGCAGTGGTACTAGGCATAATCGTGCTTGTTTTAGTGCGACGTCCGCGTGCCCAGAAGTGAACTGCGGAGCGCGTACTTGTTGCCGATCGCACTAAAGGAAAGCTTGCCGTTAAAGCGCAAGACAAGATGCAGACGAAAGTAAGGTAAAAATGACGACACGGTGCCGTCTCCTCGTTGTTATCTTCCTTTTGTCCGTGTCTTGTGTTGCGCTGCTACGAACCTTATAATGAATCCTAATCAACTGGCGCCTTTACTTTGTACATTCGCCCTAGTTCATTATGTGGATCGTGTCACGCAGTTTGGCACTAGCCTTCAGTTTGATGTGAATAAAATTAGTTATGACTGTGCAAACAATTGAACCAATACCCATATGTATGTCTGACAAAGAAGTTTTTTGCACTGGTCAGTTTCAGCTCTGAATGAGAAATGCCTGCTGTTTTCAGCTACAAATAGGCCATATGTATATATATATATATATATATATATATATATGACGTGCACCACAAAGAGCTGATGTGACAGAAATATGTACACCTGAGTGTTATGTTGGCTTTCATGCTGGCTCAGTTTACTCGGAACTACGTTAAAATTTACACGTTTCTTTATATTTTTGTAGCTAAATACCAAAGATAAAACCATTGAAAATTGCCTGCATTGTGTCTGGGAGGCCACAACACAAGTACATGGGTTGGGTCCTGTCTATCGATTGATGTGATTTAGCACTATATATGTAAAATATCACACCAGCAAAGCTGAGCATCAACCCTTACATTTGAAAGGCTTTTTTGAACGCTAGGCAGTTCTGCTTAGAAGCGTGTTCTGACAGCAAATGTGCACGACCTTCATTTCAAAATGTTTGAAAAGGATGTTCTTGCATAGCCGAGCTCTTCTAGCATGCCAGCAGGAAAACAGAAGCTCCTGGTTGCACCCTGCAGCTCAAGCATAATAAGAACAACTAGTAAATAAAGCCACTGATGTTAGGTGATCCATATGTACAAGGATTATATTATTTAAGCCGCATATAAAGTTGCTTTTAATAAACTGAATTACCGCTGCTTTGTTGTGTCAGCTTATTTTACTCTCTGTGTGGGTTGTAAACCCAAACATACAGCGCTGGAATGAAGTCTACAATGGGGAGCGATGCGAGAAGAAATGAACTCACATTTGTGATGCGCCGACTGGAATAGTACATGCGAATGCATACCCAATTTGCTACAATGCTTCCTTGTGGAACTGTTTTACCTTTGGCACAGAGGCTGAGCCACTGTGGCATCTTGACTGCAAATTTCTGTGCTCTGTTTCACAGTGTTCATGGGGGTACCATTTATTTGGCTACTCGAGTAGTGGCTAGGGAATAGTGCAAACCAATCTTGCGGTTTCATACAGAACAAATTGTGCATTAGTCACCAGTAAATATCAGTTCATCTCCTTTACAGAAAAACGCAATTCATACCTGCTTGATTAGAGATTAGTTACTGTACAGTTATCGGGAATCAGTGAGTATAAATATCTTGCGGTTTATTTTTCATTCGACACGGGCTAACTAGGTCGAATATGTAACCATAACAGCTTGCAAAATACTGAATTTTGTTAAACCTAGCTGTAAAGACAGCGGCTCCCAAAATTAGAGAACTACTTTACTAATGTAGGATCCATATTAGAGTACGCCTGTGTGGTCTCGGACACGCAAACCAATATCCATTATAATATGATTCGACTCGCACAAAACCACGCTGCTCAATTTGTTTCTCATAATATCTTTACTGATCGTGCTACTACATTTAAGGGTAGACTGGGATGGAAATTATTAAGCTGGCGCATAAAATAACAGGCGATTACAGATGATTTTCAAAATTTATTGTAGCGTGGTAAAAATAGACGGGGAAATATACATCTTGCCCCCCCACTTTACATCTCAATCAGTGGAAAATAAGAAAAAATAATTGTGTAACAAATGCCTTTCGTGGCTTATTTTTTTCCGTATGCCATCAGTCAATGGAATCAACTGCCAGAACAAATTACTGAATGCCGAGCTGAAATGTCGTTTTGAGCTTTGTTGTTGGATGTATAAAGGCGTGCGCGGTAGTTTGTTTCCTTCACGTTGGCTTCATACTGTGTATTCTTACCCCCTTAAAGTAATGCGTTCGGGCGCTGCAGGTATTTAAAAAACAAGCCAAACTCAAATAACGATTAGTTCGTTTGTTATGAAAATATAAAGTGGCATAAATGATTCCTCATCTTTTTTGGCGGCCCTGTCTTGTGCCATATAAGTTTTCGCTTAAATTCATTGTGATGTGCAAGTTAAGGCCGCTATTAATTAGGATGGACCCACAAAACCACTTACTACATCAACGTTTTCACACAACGTCCTATCACTGAATACGCTGCTTAGCTTAGTCACCTCATAATCTTAGTTTGCTTTAAAGTTCTGGCCCACGCCTTCTTTCATGTGCTTAAAATGTGGCTGTGCACTAGCTAAATAGGTTGTTACTACATAACACACTGCTCATACCCAACTCGGTCAAATAACCTGGGTTGAACTTCCAATAGTTCATTCATTATGTGCATGCTGTGCAAGCTTTCTTTTATACAGGGGAAAATTATAAAAATAGAAAATACATGTATGCTGCTCACAGCATCAAACGGTCCCAAGTCGATCATCCTTGCTTGCACTCATGGCTAAGGAGCATGGCTGTCATAGTGCTGGTTAATCTTTTGTGCACTTCGGTAATGTGTTGTACATTGCTTAAATGCTGAATAAGGTAAGAATAATTGGTAAGGGTGATACAGATTGGCCAACAAGCGCGGCTAGAAATAGTGCAATTATTTGCTTTCAACACAAATAAGGTGTATTATCAACGATAAAATTATTTGCTTTCATATAAATATTCTCCTGTAAAAAAATCTGATAAGTATATGTTTGCATAAGGTCTACTTTATTCATACATATCAATTTTAATGAATTGTACACTCACTGCTAAAGCTCCTCTTCCTTGCTGCATTAAATTAACCGCTTATACACAACATATTTGCACTGGAACTTCGCTCATGGCTGAGTACATATTTATTTTTTCTGCTTCAGTTACTGTTGTATTTTGTTTGGAAAATTTACAAGCAGCAAACATTCAGTTTGCAAAAGGCATGTTTTATGCCGTGCTACGCCTTGCGGATCTTATATATGTTAAAAAACGGAAAAGTCAATTCATGCATCAAAGTGTTCTAAGCACATTCTTTCAATTGGCAGACTAAAAGAATATTGGGAGTTCCACTTGAAAGGCGAAGCACGGATTGCGATAGCAAATCAGTAGATAGCTGTACGAAGTAAGGATATTAGTTTTGGCGGCCATATAAACTTCCAAACATTCGCTTACTCACTAAATAACAATGATAGAATATGTAAGCACGGCTCAACGAGAACGTAGAAAGAAACAGACACACAGAGACAGCACTATCTTAGTGTGCCTGCTTCTTTCTACGTCCTTGTTCTGTCGCGCTTCCACATTCTATCATGAATTCAAACCAACTAGCCCGTCAACGTGCGTTATCTATATTAAGCAGCACGGTGTCACGCGCACACCGGTAAACATGAACACATCTCGCTCGATGAGTGCCGAAACTCACTGTAAAAATTCTGGAGTGAGGAATCGTGGCAGCGAATTCTCGTTCATGCATGTCTCGCTTCAATGCCGACGAAACGTCGAAAGCACAGAGCATACGAAGCTACTGGAACTACACGCAGTTTGCAAACATCGCAGATCGCTTTGAAGGTGAGGCCCGAGCGGGCGCGCAATTTAGCTACGGCGTAGATCGCTTTCAAGACAGACGACCACCGGTAACACGTCCTTACGGCGTCCGCCAAAGCGTCTGCTACTGCGTCGGCGACTCGCGCGGCCAACGCCGTAGTAGACGCCGTGGTTGTCTCCACTCTGCACGGAGCGGCGGGCGGTGAGGACATTGAACCACCGTGGCAGCCGCCGGAGAAGAACGCCCGTTCACCCTCGCACCTCACCCCCATGCCTCGCGCTCCACAGCAGGGGGCACACATCCGGCCCACGTTCCTCGCTCTCGCACGCGAGATTGGACCGCGTTCGCCGGCTTACTCACGGCGACGGCGGTGGTGACGGAAGAAATGCGCCTGGAGTGTCCATATATTTGCTATCGCAATAGGAGCATGAACAGATAAAACAAATCAGAAAGCAAAAGCAAATCAGTCAGCTGTATTCGAAGTCCCACACGCGTGCTGAATGGTTAAGAGGACTGACTTGTCGACCTACTTAGCTGTATTCTGCGTCAGTTGTCCGTGTGTTGCTGCGTGTTCCTGCAAGCTGTCACTAGCACAACTAGAAACTGCGCCATCGCACTACAGAAAGTGGTACAGAAACTGCGTCATCGCGCCGAACACAACCGCGTATAGCTAGCGATGTATGGGAGTTCTCGGAATAATCACTTTTGTGTGACGTAGAACACGGCGCGTCGGACGACTCGATAGGTTGCGCTCAACCAGCTAGCGCAGCGCGCTCTGAAAGCGATCGTCCGAGAATACGTCCCATGTTGCGACATGATGCGATTGCAATATGTTTTTAAAAAGTGTTGCAGATTTTTTGCGACACGTTCCACCCTGCAAGCGTCCGCCCCGGTACGCATGCAGGCGGGACACGGACGGAACGGACGGGCGGATTCAGCATGCTTGGGCCATAAGACATGATTGGAGGTTTGGTGGCAGAAAAGTAGGGAGACCACGAACGACGGAGACATACAAAAACAAAGTTCCCAGTAGTGGTTCAGAAAGTTTGATGCTGGGGATTCCTTGCACGTTTTCGTTCCCACATCCTCTCTCTTCATCACGAAATCCCGGTTGTTAGTACCGTGTAGAAAAATATGGCTGTGGCTTAGCTAAGGTTAAGCCCAGGATGCGAAGCATACTAGCCTTTATTTTAGTTGTTGAACCACTGTTTAGCCTGGTGAACTGCTGTTGCTTGGTTATATTTGGTTCGGCTAGACGAAGAAACAACTCATGCAGGCGAGCGCACGAGCTGAGACCCGGCTATGTAGCTACGCGGCCGCAAGCGAGCGCACGAGTTGAGCCTCCGGTTTTGCAGCTGTTATGACGTCATATGGTAGCTACGCGGCCGCGCGCGGCCGCGCGCGGCGCAGCAAGGAAGAGCGTGGTTGTGCGGCTAGTATGCTTCGCATAAAAGGAATGTTCCGTGCAAGCACTCACCGGAAGGGACATGCAATAAGCGAAGCCAAGGAGTGCACACAAGCGAGCACAGCTGCTGCTGGTGATGCTACGTCACTGCTGCTAAGTATATCAGTGTTCTGTCAGCACTACGTTTTGCAAAACCGACCGGCTAAATTCGGGCCACATTGCGTCACGCTTGAAATGCGTCGAAGACGAGAGTATGTTGTGGTTGAGAGCCATCAATAAACCTCGTTGAGCACCGACGCCGCGTTCCGTCGTGCGGCGCCTACGCCAAAAGCGCATTAAAAATTGGTTCCGTTTGTTTGGGCCTTTACACCCTTCTCATGGTGAGGCATCGTCCTCGCATGCTTGCCATTCTGTGAAGAACGTCAGCCTTCTTGTTCCGAGCGATGGTGCGTTTTCGGCGGTTCTTACACTAAAAAAGGTTAATTTTTTCGCACGTCAACCCGGTTAGGAGGCTGGTGTAGTCAACGTAACGAATATTGCTGTGTTGACTAGTGCATGTAAGCTCTGGATAGCGGGACCTGCGGGCGCCAAGTCCCCTTTCCATATAACAACGGCACGTTAATATGCGATCCGCATTCCATGTTCTCGCCACCAGCGGCGTCCTATGTTTAGGAGAAGCATTTACGACGTGAGCAATTTTATGGTAACTTAGGGTGCTTTGAAGTACTAACATAAGTTGAACAACACAACAGCTCAGGGAACTTCATAATGGCTGACGGGCTCCGACTGAACTGGGGCAGAGTAGGAGTGAGGGAGGGGGGCGAGTTAACGTCATTTATGTAAACTTAACTTAATTTTATGTCCCACCTTATGTAAAAAATATAAGAAAAATCAATATAACGTCGTCAATGAAAAAATTATGGAGAAATACACAACAAAAGTTTCATCGAATGCCCTTTGTGCTGACTCAGTGAGTGTTGAAAGTTTCATGCAATTTAATGGGAGCCAATAATACTATAACTAATCGACAACGGAAATTGAACGACCATTTTCGCAAGCGTTAGGAATAAAAACAGCGGCCTCTGGGAAAGCGTTGGATACATTTTCAGCACTTTTAACATATGGAGCAACGCGGGCATTAACGTTAGAACAAAAAGTATTGAAGTATTAGGATGAGGGTTTCCCTTCACATATTTCCGGTGTCTAAAGTTTAGACCTAAAGAAGAATGTGATTTTGTGACAATTAAGGCTCACATACGTGCAGTAACGCAAAATATGAGCTCCGACGCTGTGCCCGTGGAGAAACTGGCCCCTGGAATACAACGCTACATTGACACACGAAATGCTGGTTTGTGGAATACGAACAATCGGAAGGCGTTTAGGTATTACATTTTTGTTACGTCAGCGCCGCTGTGCAGCCTTGGGGCTCTTTTTACGATGAGCATTATGTTTCAGCTAAAATGTAAAGCAACTGTACATATTCTAGTAAGCTTTCTTTAGCGTGTAACCTCTGTTCCAAGGTTATCGAATAGCTCAAGACACACCTGTATGTGTGTCTAATATGCAGAATGTTCTCGCAAATTCAACAGAGAAAGAGCGTTATCTGGCGGATATTGGCGTACATTCTCGATCACATTTGAGCGCTCGAGATTACAGTACGATGTACGAGCATTCCAATATAATGAACCTGTGTTTTAATCTGTAGATCAGATTCAGAGGAAGCACTACTTTGCGCATAGCCATCGTTCTGCTTTGAGTGTTATTTCTTCTCCAGCGGAAGCTCGCATTTAATCTGAAAAACTTGTGCGTCAATTTTGCTCCGATAAGCTCGAACTAACTGTGAACACCATTGTGAGAGCGCACAGACTAGGCGCATTTTCGGCAGATAAGAAACGGCCTATTATAGCAAAGTTTTGTAATGAGAAAGAGGTTGAATCTGTTTTAAACATGGGCATCAAGTTGAAGAACACAACACTTAGAATCTCCCGAGATTACTCAGCCCCTGTACGTGAAAAACGCCGAAAGCTCTTACAGTTTGCTAAAAGTATTAAGAAAGAAGGCGATCGCACTAAGCTCGTTTTCACTAAGCTCTTTATCAATAGATATGTGTACGTGTGGGACTCGGACAACAACTGCGCAGTTCGTCTTAACACCAACGAACGGGGCACAGAAAATGTAACTGCTATAAATGACCAGACCGAATGACGCACTAATACATGCTATCCCGCCACATTAGTGCCTTCTTTACACAAAGCGCAATTGGCCTCACGTGATATTGGCTTTTTGTACACAAATATACGAAGTGTTCTCCCAAAAACTGTCCCACTGTCTTCATTGATAGATTCCTGTTCAGCTTCCATAGTGGCTCTTACCGAAACCTGGCTGAATGATACTGTTCCTGACAACTGTATCTTGGTCAGCGGTACAGAATATCAATTTTTTTCGTACTGACAGGCTTCAACGAAAGGGAGGCGGTGTTCTTATTGCCATAAAACATGATGTAGTGGCCGTTCCCGTTGCTGTTAATTCCTTTCTTGAATGCGTGTTAGTTTCCCTCAAGTGTGGCCCGACGTCCTTTGTTATCGGTGTATTTTATCGCCCTCCTGATATGACGTGCACGTTTGCGAGCGAATTTCGCAGAGTTTTGGATGATGTGGTAATCCGATTTCCCAGCTCGGTATTAATTATTTTCGGCGACTTCAACTTTCCTTCAATAGACTGGTCAACGCTGACAGTTATGTGCAAAGATACCGAAGCGAACGAATTTCTTACCACTTGCCTTGACCACTCGCTAACACAAGTAATAGATCAACCTACGCGACACTCGGCAACCTCTGCAAATATTCTCGACCTCATCCTTACAAACAATCCTGACCTTTGCTCTGATATCACCCACTTAGATGGCCTTTCTGACAACGCCATTATCACCGGCAACCTCACACGCCCGTTTAACATGCGACAAGCCACCAACAAAAAAATCAGATGCTACAACAGAGCCAACTTTGCTAATATGAATTCCGAATTATCGAATTTTTCAGAGCACTTTATTGACAGGTACCTATCATTCACGGTAGAAGAAAATTGGCTTCTGTTTAAAAACTTCCTCAAAGAACTAATAGAAAAATTCATACCTATCATTACAATAAGAAGCAACCGTACTACTCCCTGGTTCACGCAGCAGCTTCGGCGTTTAAACAATAAAAAAAAGCGACTCTACAGACAGGCCGATAAAAACGTTACGTCGGTTTCTTGGCTGCGTTACAAAGCCTGCGATAAAGAATACCAAACATTACTTAAAACCACACGCCGTCATTTCTTTTGCCATAACCTAACATCTATGCTTAAAAATAACCCTCGAAGATTCTGGCGCATCGTGAATCCCAAACAACATCCTGGTATCACTCTTCATGATAGCAACAACATTTCACTTCCGGAATCACAATGCGCAGAACTTCTAAATGAGACATTCATGGCTGTTTTTACCTGCGAGGACATTACTACCGCACCTATGAAGGATTGTATATCTGACATTGACATGCCAGAAATTGATGTAACCGAAGCGGGCATATTTTCCCTTTTAAGTAAACTGAAAATTTCTTCTACATGTGATCATAATGGTATCAATAACACTATACTGAAAAATACACGCCATGGCATCTGTAGTATTCTGACGGCCCTTTTTTCACAATCTCTCGCGACAGGCACTATCCCCGATGATTGGCGAATAGCCAAGGTAGCACCCTTTTTCAAGTCAGGCGACCGTTCTTTACCATGCAACTACAGACCTATTTCGCTAACAAGTACCATATGCAAGGTCATGGAACACGTCATTCACTCCCAAACTGCCAAATACTTAGAAAGCCACAACATAATATACCAGTATCAACACGGTTTCCACAAGGGCTACTCTTGTGAAACACAACTTGCAGGGTTTGTTCATGACTTACACTCATCCATTGACGCTGGTTTACAAGTAGATGCAGTTTTCCTTGATTTCTCCAAAGCTTTTGATTGCGTTCCGCACCACAGATTACTTCTCAAACTTGCATGCCTTAACATACACCCTAACGTCCTCGCATGGGTTAAAGATTTTCTTTCCTCCAGGCTCCAGTACACTTCCGCTAACAACTACAATTCTTCTTTTGCCCACGTTACTTCCGGTGTCCCCCAGGGCAGCGTGCTAGGTCCTTTACTTTTCTTAATATATATTAACGATCTTCCTTCTTGCGTAACGTCCCGGGTTCGTCTCTTTGCCGATGATGTCGTAATTTACCGCACAATTTCCTCTGATATCGATCGCCAATGCTTGCAATCTGACCTTGATGCAATTGCCTTATGGTGCTCCAAATGGCTAATGTCGCTTAATATCTCTAAAACCAAGTTCATGACATTTAACGGCCGAAAGTCGAATTGAAAACACTTACTTCATTAATAACAGCACGATTGAGTCTTCTACTTCCTACAAATATCTTGGCCTTCACTTCCAGTCTGACCTAACATGGCATCACCATATAAATTTAACCCTGGCAGCTGCTAACCGTACTCTTGGAATACTTAAACGAACCCTCAAGCAAGCGCCACCACTCGTACGAAAACAGGCATATACCACAATCATTCGCCCGAAAATTGAATATGCTGCGGCAATTTGGGATCCCCATCAGGTATATCTAGCCTCTAACCTTGAAGCCCTGCAGAACCATGCTGCTCGATTTATTTTTTCAGATTATTCTACATTCACCAGCGTTACATCTTTAAAAAATCGTGCCGGTTTGCAATCCTTGAGCCTTCGTCGAAAACATTCCCGCTTATCACTATTTCATAAAATTTTCCGCCATTCCTCACTTCGTGATGATTTCTTTCAGTCACCGCCGATTATCTTTCCTCGCCGCGATCACCCTAACAAAGTAAAACGCATTTTGTGTCGGTCATTAACTTTCGCTCAATCCTTCGTACCACGCACTATCATCGATTGGAACGATTTACCCTCATACATAGCCATGGAAACTGACATAGCCAAATTTAAGGAAACAATTTGCACTACTGTGAGAAGCTGCTAAAATGTTGTTTCCTTATTCAGTGTGTTTCCCGGATAATTTTTATGCTGTGTGATGTGCTGCTTGCTCCTAACGTTTTTATGTAACGTTTTTTTTTTTTTTTTTGGTTTCTTATGTTGACTACACTGACTTGTTGAACGAAAACAAAAAAACGTCTTCTAAATGTTTTTCTTTTTATGTATGCTGTACCTGAATGTACACTTGCTTTTCTTGTAGCCCCCCCCCCCCCCTATGTAATACCCTCCTTCGAGGGCCTTTAGGGGTATTGTAAATAAATAAATAAATAAATAGGGTAAATCCGTGATTCGCTCTCTTGGAACTTCCTTGTCCTTTACATCACTACAACGTGACAGCATAGGCGTGCTGCATTTCCATTGAGTGAATACTGGGAAATTAACTTGGACTTATTCTGCCTGTGCGTTTTCACATTTAACGCAATTATTTATTATTCGTAACTTACAATTTACGAGGTTGTAAAAATCAGCAACCTCATATTAGGAGGAGATAATAAAAATAAAAAAAATTAAATTCTTATTAGTCAGCTTTCACTTTGTGGTAGGAAAGGAAATTTCAATAAAGTTCCCTATATGATAATTAAAAGCCCACCACTTGAGAACGTTTCATCTGAGTTCCCACTTTGCAAGCTGATAGCGGCTTGAATGTGGTTAGTATCCTGGACCCTTGACCTATGTCCAACCGTCGAACAAAGCCTTTTTCCGAAAGCTTCATTTCGGGAGGGCGTTTACCCTCCTGCCCTTCGCTCCGGTTCACAAACACGCATTAGACGAACGCGCCGCGTAAAGAGCGAGCGACCTTATCACGAGGTCGCGTGATCGAATCCTGGTCACGGGGGCCGCGTTTTCATGGGGGCAAAATCCGAAAACACTTGTCAACTTAGATTTAGGTACACGTTAAAGAATCCGAGGCGGTCCCAATTTCCGGAGTTCGCCTCTGCGGTCTGCCTTATAATCCGGCTGTGGGATTGCCACGTACAGCCCCATAATTCCACCAAAACTTCTGACACTCTGCGATGTGCCATCTGAGGCAATGATAATGTCCTCAAAGGTTATAAGCAATGGCACACAACAGCGCCTCAAGCAAATACGTCCGCCTGTATGTTCTGTGCACTATACAGAGAAACACCAGTGGTACACGCAAAGTAACCTTTACCATCAACTCACTACTCTGGTATTGCACGAAACGCTGAAGAAATAAAACATTCCCAGTAACCATCACGGCTAAATATTGTCAATCAAAGCAAACAACACAGAGAGCTTCGCTTACATCAATTCCCGCAGTGCATGGCTTCCACATAATTTCCTAGTCTGTGAAATTTTATGCTTAAGCATCGCACTCATTAATGGTGTAGTTGCATTCGAACTTAGAGAAAGCGGCTGCCGTGTCCACGATAACTTTGATTTAAGCGACTTCAATCCAATGGCTGTTACGTAATTGCTGACTTCCGCGAAAAAGTATTACTCAAGACGGACTACAATTGATAGTGAATTCAGGAAGTTGAACGGCAAGAAGGCAGAAGCTTGCAGACAGCCTCAGGAAAATAAAATCACTTTTCGATCAGCATGGTCAGGGGGCCGTGCTATGGTTTCAACGTCTATTCAAAATCTCCCAAGATATGAACAGAGGCCAACAAAAATGCGGGCATCTTGGGAAAGGGAAAACCGATGGAAATCTCAGGAGAGCACTAACCTAAATATAAAGATAACTTAAGGTTAAAAAACCACAACGTACATGGGCAGGGTGGCCATATTTCGGGAGAAATCAACTAGCTGTTGAAATAGTGCAGCTGAAACCCGATGGCACGACATAAGGCGAGAATGTCGGCAAGTTTTCAAGAGAGGTCCGGTAGGTCCTACCGCCGACGCCAGCGCCCGGCAACTATCGGGTGACTACACACAAAAGTGAAATACTTAGTCGTTGGCCTTACAGGCTGAGTCATTACAGGTTGAGGCATGGACTTGATATTTGGGATATGGAGTCACATTAATTAGAACGCACTCTATGGTGTCATTCTTCGAAAACTGATACCAATTTTCCTGTAATGAGGATGGGAAGAAATGTCTCATGTGACGACTGTCACCTTTCTCGAACTGCCAACGTTCCTTCAAGATGTCCTCGGCAGTCGCACAACTTTTCAATGCAAATAAATGTGAGGAGTTGCACGTGAGGCGTTTGTGTACACTGGCACCCTTCTTGGGGTTTGATACATCCTAGTCTGCATTGTGGTTATCTTATATAAGTAGAATGGCAACATGGTAGACAATATGGAGAACAGACATAAAAATTATGTGGTTCTACGTGCCAAAACCACTTTCTGATTATGAGGCAAGCCGTAGTGGAGGACGCCGGAAATTTTGACCACCTGGGGTTATTTAACGAGCACCTAAATCTAACTACACGGGTGTTTCCGCATTTCGCCCCCATCGACATGCGGCCGCCGTGGCCGGGATTTGATCCCGCGACCTTGTGCTCAGCAGCCGAGAACAGACAAATCCTGCATGTATTACTGCACAATTATATAAAATAGTGATCATCCTTCACTCAAATGAATAACCGTGATAGGGCCGTGATTTAACAAATAAAGGGGGACGCTAGGGGGCGCGATGTAGAGAAGTCGCCTTCACACCGAGCTCCGACGTAAAGGTCCATATCTTCGGAAGTGTAAGCCCTAAAGTGAAAATTCCAGTACGAGAAGAACCGCGAACACCAGGGGATCACGGAACTACCGCCGTCACCACGGTAGGACAACTTCTCTACTCTCTGGAAGAGTTTGAATTTTCGAGGCGGCGACGCCGCCACCTAAGCCTAGCGCCTAGGGAACGCAACGGTGCAGCAACTCGCATAGCTGCTGCGCTGGCCCAAGCACGATGCAACCACGGACAGCGGCTTCAGCGTCGGCGGAGACGCCAGCAGAAGAGAGAAACGCTGAGGGAACGCAACGGTGTAGCGGCACGCACTGCTGCCCCGGCCCAAGCATGACGCAGCCACGGGTAGCGGTTGCAGCGTCGGTGGAGACGCCGGCAGAAGAGCAAAGAAACGGAGTCGCAACAGCTGCGGAAACTGCCGGAAGGGGCATCCAGCCAACATCCTCGGATGGAAATCATGCAGAAAGAAGGCCTCTCCACGCAGGAGAGGAGGAAGGAGAAAAGATGGACGTAGGCGCTTTCGCCGATAAAGAAGAAACCCAAAAGGGCTGGTGCCGCTCTATAGGCGGAAGATACGTCCCGGAGGAGAAGGTGGAAGAAGTATTAGCAAGAAGAAGGGAACGAAAACCCCTAAACCTGAAGAAAAACAAGGCCATGGCAGAGAGGACGGTAGACAAGCTTCAAGTTCGCCTGCCATCGGGTACAGAGAAGATTATCCTCCGACCAGCAGGAGGAATCGACAGCCTAAAGAAGAAGCTGGGGGTTCTCGCCGGAAACGCCATCCTGGAGGCGGCCGGGCTACTCCCCATGGCAGAAGAGGACATTGTCTTCAACAAAAACAAGCAAACCATCTTAATATCAACTCCGAACAAGGAAAGGGCAGATGCTTTCGCCAAAATCAAGATCATCCGAGCCGGAAAAGAAGATATCGAAATGACTGCCCACCCGGCGATGCCCGAGGGAGGCAAAGGCGTCATCTACGGGATTAACCTAGACTTGACGGAAGAACAAATACACAGGGCGTTGGACAACCCACGGAACCCAACGTATACGGCAGTCAGAAGACTAGGAAGAACATCCGAATCGGTCATCATTAACTTCAAAGATCTGGAAGTACCGAGGGCCGTAAAATTCTTCAGTCAATGGATTCCATGTCACCTATATAAAAAAAAGTACGACGTGTGCTACGCATGCGGCAAGATTGGCCACAGGCAAGACGTCTGCCCAGATCCAACAAGCACCCGCTGCAGAGGCTGCGGGCTAAGAAATCAGCCGGAGGATCAGGCCTGCGAGCCGAAGTGCCTCCTCTGTGGGAAGAAGCATCAGTTAGGGGACCCGACATGCAGGGAACTCTACAGGAAGCCCCACTGGGTTAAACAACGCGACGCGGCCCGGGCCGAGGCCAGGGCCGAACAAGAAAAGGGAGGAGCGACCGCAGGCAGAAGTAGGCCGACAACGAGGGTCACGCCACCGCCTGCTGCGAAAAAGCAACGATCCGAGTCTAGGGACAGAAGTGCATCCAGGCCGCCACCCAGGGACGACCAGACCCACTGGCCAGGCCTCCAGAATCCAGGGGACAAGAGGACCCACTCTGGTATGCCTGTCAGCTTCGCAAGCGTGGTCTCCCAAGGTAGAACGCCAGAATTAGAGGCACAGGCCAATCTATTTAAGAAAGAAATAGAAAAGAGAGATGAGGAAAATCGCCAGCTAAGAGAAATAATCAAAATCCTAACAGAAACAGTAAACCAACTCAAAGAACAAGTTGGGCAGCTAACGAACCCAACAGTGCGAGCTGCGCAGGCGGCGCCATCAAGGCCGCTTACCCCAGTCCAGAGAGTAGCGGCCCCCGAGACGCAGGACGAGGGCAGCATGGTGGTAGATACGGTAGGCACCGCAAAAAGGAAGGCAGAGGGGCACGAGGCGCCTCCACCCGAGAGACGAAAAAAGATGAACAGAAAGATTAACGAAGATGAACTAGAGGCGCGCCTCAAGGAACACGAGCAAAGCATGCTAACCAAACTTAGCGTTATCATAGATAAGAAACTTCAGGCTATATCAAATCATATGAACGCACTTCTGACCGTGCTAGGAGGCGAAGAACGAGCTCATCCCGATCCCGAGCCTCCCTCGAGCCCGGAAGCCCCGTTCTCTTCCTCATCATGGCCAGGACAGGAACTATAATTTGGCAGTGGAACTGTAGGGGTTTCAAAAAGAAAAAGGCGTTGCTGCAACAGCACATTCTAAATCAAGGAGAGCCTCCGCTTGCCGTGGCGTTACAAGAAACAGGCAAACCCCCAGTCAAAATTTCAGGGTACCGCACATTCGACAACGGAAGAGGGGAAAGATCTAGAGTAGCCACCCTAGTTAAGAATAACATAGCGGTAATTGAACACGATGCGAGTACGGACGAAGTGGAGGCCGTACTCATAGAAATCCTTACCGGCAAAAAGAATAGGGGAAGCATATTTGTCCTGAACGCATACAGCCCCCCTCGTCAAAATAAGGCACAGTTCGAGGCCACATTTAAGAAAGCGCTGAGGGCAGCAAAATCGTGCCCCCTACTCGTATTAGGAGATTTTAATGCAAAGCATCACGAATGGGGCTACACCAAAATCGACAGGAAAGGTAGAATGCTGTGGGAAGTAATTCAGAACACAGGACTCTCGCTACTAACGGACCCGAATGAGCCAACCAGAACGGGTAACAGCATCTGCTGTGACACAACACCAGACCTAACGCTAGGGCACAGGACGGGCAAAACATCGTGGAAGAACACGGGCGAAAACCTCGGCAGCGATCACTTTATAATCAAAATACAAATTGATAGGAAACTAGGGGTGCCCGTACATAAGCCAAAGCAGGCCACCGCAACTGACTGGGATAAATTCAGGGATATCAGATCAACAGCAGACTTAGGCGAAATCAGAGACATAACAGAGTGGACCTCAACCGTCGTCTCACACGTAAAACAGGCCACCGAAACGGTAGAGGGAGATGAGCTCCCATTCAGATTAGACAACAAGCTTAGAAATATGTGGAATCGAAAAACAACTCTCGAGAATAAGCTAAAGCGCCAGAAATGGAACCGGAACTTAAGGAAGAAAATAGCCGAGCACAATAAAGAAATAGAGAGCTACGCCTTCAAACTAGAAGAGAAAAGGTGGGATCAAAAATGCGACGAGCTAGAGAAGAATATGAGCCGTCCCAACACGTGGCAGATGCTGCGCCACCTCATAGACCCCACCAACACCAAAACCCACGCCAGCATAGAGCAAGTCAAGGCGAGATACAAATATGACGGAACCGATAAAGAGCTCATCGACCGACTTAAAGAAATTTATATAGGCCCCGCATGCCCGGCAGCGGATAAAGAATATCAGGGAGCGGAGAATCCCCTATTGGACGAACCGATTCTAGTAGCAGAGGTCAGAGCCGCGCTCTTCGGCTTCAAAAGGAACACAGCCCCTGGCCCAGACAAGATCACCTACGGTATGCTAAGGAACTTAGACGACGACTCTATAGTTCACCTTACAGCTTATCTGAACAAGGTGTGGGAATCAGGGGAAGTCCCTAAAGACTGGAAACACGCCAACATCATTTTAATCCACAAGAAGGGCAAAATCCCGGGTATAGAAAATCTCAGGCCAATTTCACTGACCTCGTGTCTAGGCAAATTAATGGAGAAGGTAATTCAGACGCGACTAACTCGATTCGCGGAAGAAAGCAGCATCTGGCCTCACGAGATGGTAGGTTTCAGACCGCACCTTAGCGCTCAAGATACCATGCTAAGACTACAACACGATATTATAGACAAACGAAAGACCAGAGATACGAGAGCAATACTGGGCATAGACTTAACCAAAGCGTTTGATAATGTCAGCCACTCGGCCATCCTCGACGGCCTGTCAGATCTTAACGTAGGGAAGAGGACCTTCGCCTACGTAAAATCTTTTCTCAAGGACAGAACAGCGACCTTGCACATGCAGAGCCTCAGATCAGAAGAGATTAAATTAGGAAACAGGGGCACCCCGCAAGGAGCCATCCTATCCCCCTTCCTATTTAATTTAGTTATGAAAGACCTCCCGGGCAAGTTAGGAAGGATCGCAGGACTAAAGACGAGCGTATACGCAGACGACGTCAACGTTTGGCTCAATGAGGGCAGCGATGCGTCTATCGAAGAAAGGCTCCAGCGGGCAGCCGACATCATAGACTTACATGCAAAAAGTAAAGGGCTGAGCTGCTCCCCGACAAAGTCGGAACTACTGATCATCAGGCCCAGGACGAGGACAGACAACGCATCTCCTCCCAAAATCTCGATAGACTTAGACGGGAAGGAAATTCCGCAAGTAGATGAGATCCGAATTCTGGGCATGCTCATAAGCAAAACAGGGAACAACCACACGACTATAGCTAAGCTAGACACGCACGCAAACCAAGTGGTAAGCATCATTAGAAGAATCTCGGCCAGAGGCAGAGGGCTAAAGGAGAAGAACAAGTTAAGGCTGGTCCAGGCCTTCATCTTGAGTCGGATCTGCTACTCAACCCCATTCCTTAACATTAAAAAAGTAGAAAGAAACAAGTTAGACGTCATAATAAGGAAATGCACGAAACGGGCACTGGGACTACCAATCTCGACCTCAACTGAAGCACTAGAGGGAATGGGGGTGCATAACACATGGCAGGAGTTAGTGGAAGCTACGAGAACGGCACAACTCGAACGCCTGAGTCTAACCGAGACAGGACAGCAGATTCTAAACTGGGTAGGACTACAGGCCAACAGAGGAACCAAATACCAGACGATCCACATTGAGTCGAAAATTAGGAAAGCCCTCACGGTCGCACCGATACCTAAGAACATGCACCCACAACACGATCAGGAAAGACGCCAGCACAGAGCCAAACACTTGGCAACAAAGCTAAGTAGAATGCCACCCGAGACGGTTGCCTTCACAGACGCCGCCCTTGGCGGAGACGGAAGTTCCGTCTCAGTGGTAGTCGACGGGACCGGAGCAGAACAGGGCGCGATATATACAAGCGGAGTAGACGCCACGGCAGCGGAGGAAGCAGCCATCGCCCTAGCGTGCGTTAGTACGGACGCGAGGGTGATCGTTAGCGACAGCAAATCGGCAGTAAGGAATTTCTGCAAAGGTAAAATATCAGACTACGCGTACAGCATAATATCGAAAGGTAACATAGACAGAGGGATCACCATAACCTGGGCCCCCGCTCACTCCAACATACCAGGAAACGAAGCCGCCAATGCCCTCGCCCGAGCGCTCATTATCCGGGGGGGACGGCAGCCTCAACCTAACTTTAAGGTCGAGACGCTCGCAACCTACCACGAGGTCACAGAGCACTACAGATTAGGACGTCGGAAATATCCACTCCCGGATAGGTCCCTCACGTCCGCAGAGGCAGTCATCTGGCGCCGCTTGCAAGCCAAGAACCACATGTCTCCCAGATGGAGATACCTCACGCAAACGGGAAATCCGGAGGACCAATTCTGCAGATTCTGCAATAAAATAGGAACTCTAAGACATATCCTATGGGAGTGCAGCTATTCCCCGGGATATAATTTATTTAAGGACGAAGAAGCATGGGAGACCGCGCTTTGTAGCGAAGACCCGGCGGCACAGGCCAACATTGTCCGTCTGGCAGCCGAAGCGGCAAACCGCTTCGTCTACTAACACCTGCCCCTTAGGGTGACATCGGGCTCCCTGGACGCCTACGAGCGGTACCGGAGCTCCGGTGTCACCCATTACGGACAATAAAAGTTTTCTCACTCACTCACAACAAATAAATGCAAGTACTGTATATGTGATGCCCAAAGGTGTACCTGGCTCCGTGACCAGTAAGTGTGACGTGATATTGTGAGCAGTTTCGGCTACAGCATCTCAACATTAGGACGCCAACCAAGATAGAGTTCGCACAATTATTGTGTCATACCTATTGCCCCAACGTGCAAATTGCAAAAACAACTTGCTAATGCGTCCATCTTGTTACCGAAGCACATCTTTTCTCGATTTGCAGCTGCTGCAGTAGAGCGTGCGTGCGGAAACCAAAATTGCTATCGAAATAATAGGGGGTACCTTAACAAAACCGACAGGTGAAAATCAAAAGCCATCCACGACGGCGTTTTTCGTAGACGCTGCGCGACCTTGAGAAAGCTTCGGGGCCCTTCAATAGGGGCTCCGATCACAATAGCTGAACCCTGAATAAATGTTGCTTCTCTCTCCCTCTCTTCAGCTCAAGCCTCTTATTCAAATACATGGAAAATGAGAAATTGTTTTTCTCGGCACCGCAGCACCATATTTCATGACTTCTCTTGCATTTATAAGAAGAAGTTTAAATACAGTTACCCTCGCTGGCGTATATTTATTTAGGTCGTCAATTTTGATTAAAAATAAGGAAAAATCGCATATCTTCAGAAAACGAAACTATCAAAACCATCTGTCGAAAAGGTTATCACAATTTTGCAATTGCACCTGAAAGTTTATCTAAACCGGATAGTGTTAATATATTATATATGATTCTCGAACTACCAGTAATTTGTGAGTACAACTTTCGCGAAACCCTTCTAGACAATGTAACAAGTTCACGTAAGATATAGATGGACACATCAAATTGGTCCGCTTTCGATGCTCTTATGATAGGTGCATTTTACAGAACTCCGATATCTACACAAGGTGCAGCTGCGAACATGTAAGCTTCGTGCTTCAATTTTTTAAAGTTTACCAGTATTTGAAAATTCCTTTTAAACATCCATTACTAATTCAGAATTCCGCTTCCAGCACTCATTAGAATTTAGCACCATCTTTCAAATGCAAGAAATTTCGTTAAAATCGGCCGAGTTGTGATCTCAGGAAAGCGTTTTTGCGTTTTACATGTATTTAGATAGGCGACATAGCTATTAGGCCCGAGCTAAAGCTGCCGTGAAGTGCTTCCGACGATTATCCTGGCGAGTTGACTACACAGTGTAAAAGAAAAAAGAAACAAAAAACATCGTGGATGCCTTTCCGGAAGCCTTTGAAAAGCCTGCAATCAATCACCGCTGGGTGTGCCTCGTCGCGACTAAACGCTCGTAGGATGACAAGTAATTTGCATCCGATGAGCGGCCAATCTTCATCAAGAACACAGATAACGCCGGTGGGTCAACCTTTGTGGTGAAGCTCAATGAGCAAGGATATAGCTTTTAATTCTTTTATTTTTTTTTCGTTGACGTCGCACTACGTCACGGTGGGAAGTTGGAAAAGTTGAAGGTTAATACGCCACGTGGTCGCACTCCGGCGAACTAAGCCCTGATGTACAGAAAGGCTGGATACATCACATCCGGTGCGCTATAACGTAAAACTATTTAAAACTTTTCTATTCCAATTCTGCCATCAGCCCTCCGCGATTGGTGAAAATCATTTTTGGACCCCCCCCCCCCCCCCTTTGACCTGTCTGTCACGCGACGTCACCAAAGCCGTGATACCACCCCATCTGATATGACGTGTACGCACTAATTACGCATGATTAGACCGAACAAAAAATAGTTATTTCTGATTCGACGTCTTTTCGCTGTTAGCCCTCGGCTATTGGTCGAAAGATTTCGGGCTGCACGCACTTGACCTGCCTGTCACGCGACGTCACAAAACCGCAAAAGCTAACCGGTCAAAGTGACGCGTGCGCGTTAAAGATGCATTAATATGCCGAACAAAACTGAATTTTCTTCTGAATAGCCACAGGCTGCCGCGTTCCGAAAGGAATAAAAGATGGCTGCCGCCGATCGCTCAGGCACTGGCTACTCACACCTGTAGGAGAGCATGAATTTATTTGCGTGTAATAGAACTTTCAGATCTTTTTGCGTGGTCGAGTGACGTTTTCGGGCACTTTCGACACGTTTTCGACCTCGTTCTGCCAAGTCTTCTTTGATGAGGATCCGTTTTAGCGTCATTTTTAAGCTTCCGCTGCATGCCGCCGCGATTGTCGACGTTAGCCATCGTAAACTCAGTAGGGGAAAGCGGACCAATCACGGACGCCGCACCACCCTCTTAATCCGGTTATCGATTTCCAGTGCAGTGGTTCGGCCCCATCGAGTCCCTCTGCACTTGAGCGTGCTCCTCGGCTCTTGTGAGCCAATTAGAAAAGACAAGCCGCTTAGTGCAGGCAATGTTATTCGTTTTTCAAGCAAACAAAAATGATCTCCTATGAACGAGGAGAGCGTTTGATTGTTATGTTCAGACAACCTTGCTGGTCACCACCCGATGCTTGCATCAGCTGTTATGCAAATTTGACCTCAGGAGATGGGAATAAAAACATATTGGAGAAGTTTCACGTTATAGGGCCCTAGATCAGCAGGAATTCTTGTTCCAATGCCGCCCCAGCAGTCCGATGATTGTTCGATGAATGGGACTCAAAAGCAATATCAGCGACGAACTGTTGAACGACAGTTGGTCGAGTGGCTTTCATACCAGCCGGTTACTTGTGGAGGCCTGGAGCTCCCGTAGGTAGTGGTCCAAATATCACACCACGTCTCTACATTCTGTCGTCCCAACAAACGCTCGTCCGACGGGCACGTCCGCTATGTTTTTGCGAAGCTTCAACGCGAAATAAAATTTTCGCTGTGGTCATGTGGTTTCCCTTTGTCATTGCTTCTCGCAAAAGTGAGCCAGATAGTCCACTCGCGTATTTGTTCTTTGCCTCGCTGTTCGAGAAACGCCGGATCCACCCGATTATGAGTCGGTGACCGAAAGTGACCAGTAGAAGATAACATTATTTTCGCGCAAACAAACCATGAAGAAATGTTTAGAAAATGGTTGGCATTTTATTTCCTCCGGCATGGCTTGAGATCTGAGCAGGCTCTTTATGTGGAAGTGGTCCGACGGATCTGTGTTATCCTGCTTCCTAGGTGTTATTGGGTTGGGCGCAATCTCGGCGACTATATATATATATATATATATGGATGCATGTATCTATGTATGTGAACGAGAAGAAAGCAAGTTAACACCGGGGCCCTATCTCTTTTAATCATGCCACAAGAGGCCAACATGCAAAGGTACCAAGGGCAACGCCAGGGAAATTACTTGTACTTGCTAATTTAATTAAAGGAATGATACATTACTAGAAAGTGGAATAAAAACAACTTTCCGCAGATGGGCCACGATCTGACGTCATCGCATTACGCGTGCGATGCTGTACCGACGCTCACGGTAGAGCATCACGAGCGTATGCGAAGACGTGGGGTCATTCCCCACCTGCGGCAAGTTGTTTTTCTTCCACTTTCAATAAGTAATTTCCCCCGCGTTGTCCTTGGTATCTTTGTCTGTTGGCTACTGAGGATATATATATATATATATATATATATATATATATATATATATATGCACCGGAGGTTTCAGCGAACACATTAAAATTTTTTTAAAGGTTGCCTATGGCACACAGCTCTATTCTAGTTTATGAGCCCATTTATCGAAGCGGCGGTCTCTTCTTGTACAACTTTAAATGCAAAAGTGACTAATTAACAATATTTGACTAATGAACTTTGTGACCTATATTGCAATTTACAAATTCTAGTAGTGGACTTCGCAAGGGGGATCCTCTTGTAACGATTTCTCACGGCGACACCAGTTTCGATATATAAAATCTCGAACTTTGCGGACAAATGCATTGCCGTTCCAGTTACTTGCTTGCTTCAGTGCATGAACCGAAGTTTTGTTAACAAATTAACTGGAACGCGAATGCATCTCTGCGTAAAGTTCGGGAATTTATATTTCGAAACTGGCGTCTTCTTGAAAATTCGTCCCAAGTGGATCCACCTTGCGAACTCCGCGGCTATAATTTGTAAATTGCAATATGGGCCATAATGTAATTAGTTAAAAACTTAAGTAGTGCATTTTTATTAACTAGTCGATTTTTCATCTCTATTTTCTGTGCTAGTATTGTCAGCATCTTCGAGTAGACCAGCTCATGAACGAGAATGTTGGTATCTGCCACAGGCAACTTTTAAAGATTTCTGAAAGTGTTCGCTGAAACACCGTGTAAGTACGCGAAAGATGAATGAAAGTAACAGGGAACTAGATTAGACAGGCTATCCCACGTAATTGTACGTAAACTTTAAAAATTTACAGATTCTCGGTAGCTGAACAGAACCAAGGTAATGCTCTTTGTCATCGCTTGCAGATACTCAGCTTATTTGTTGCAGTGCAACTAATTACATAGTCTTCATTAATAATTCAACTTGCCGGACATACAAGAAAGTTGTATCCATCCATCCATCCATCCATGAGAAAATTGTAAAGCAACATTAAAAACTCCCTCCACAGTTTTCTGTTGCTCAATACGTGCTATTTAAAAGTTTTTCTGAGCGGCAAAAAAGACCTCGAGTAGAGACAAAGTGCTTCGAGCAGCCAGTTGCGCGGCAATTTTGCGCCATCACAAGTAAAACATACAGGTAAACACACCGATAAACTCGCGTCGCAAGGCCAGAATAATGTCATGCCGTCGCCGTCAGATCATCGTCCACGTCCTACTCACATCACATACAGGCTCGCGACAAACACCAAACTGCTTGCCTTACACAAGCACCTTAGTCCACCTGGTAATGCTCTGGAACCCAAAACGATACTGCATAGCCACTTACCTGCAAAATGCTTTCCATAAAATCGATTCTCACAGTGCGTGGGATCTGCATAGGTGTTTTTTGTCCACCACCGGTACTTAAATTGGAACTCGAGTCCCGGGCAAAAAGTAGGTCTCCTGCGCAAGCAATCATGGGTGCTGCGAACGGTGCTCCGGCCAGGGAACGGCCTATTTCGTCGTCTGCCACGGTCGTGCTGGACTCTCCGCGTGCGTTCCTTCTAGGGACCGCGCGCAGAGAGTCAACTCCAGCCGTTTTCCTGCCATCCGGCTAGCCCTTTGTGTGCTCCCGCTGTGTGCTTGTGTAGCAGGTGACACTTCATTTGCTATTGATTTTTTCCGAGTGCTCATTTCATGAACGTCAGCTTTCCGAAAACAATGAAACGGTACGTATATATTACTTTCCCTATTACCATGCTTGCAGCTTTCCAATTAAAGCATATTCAACGGCTCATTCGTCAAATATCGCGTCCACTAAGCGGAGGGGAAGTAGGATACTTCGACGATGCGTTCACAATGCCATTCATTTGTCTTTGTCTAATCAAACGTTCTTCTAACGCGAAATATCTCATAATTTCACTGACAAGCGGTAGCTCTCGGACAGCTAGTTCTTTGACCATGTCTTAAGAAGATCAACAAAGCGGGTGACTTCAGTGGCTATAAAGCACATGCTTATTGTGTATAGGCCCGTTTCCTTGGACAAACTGTTTTCTAGTTTTATTTCACGTGAGACTTTCTGTTCTTAGTTTTTCGCTAGTATTCCTGCCTTCACAAGTGCTTGTATTTATCTTTGATTTGTATTTTTCACACCACTTCTGAGGTAACCTACATATTGCCACATCCTTTATGGTCGCCGCGGGTATGTGCCGGGCGATGAAAACGACGCTCAAGTACCGCGCGAGTAGAAAAACAGAGATGACAACAACGTCGCATCGACAGCTCCGATAAAGTGCTTTCATACATCCTCTACACCGGCTTTCCCGTCTCCTACTAGGCTGTGACACTGGTGGAGGTGCGCGGTAGGATTGCCTCATGCTCGGCACCCCTTCGCGGAGCCATACGTAGAACGCGGAATCACCTTCGTTCGTCGAAACTCCTGTTCACCGGTACCGTGGCCACCTGCTAAGCCTGACGCCCGAGTTCAACCCTTTGCAGGACCCTGCAGGAACGCGTCTACCTACTTTCGCTATGGTTTCGGCAACTCCATCGCAGGTGATGCTGCAGAATCCTAAGATCCCAGAAAGTTTCCATGGTGACGCTATTGAAGATGTCCAAGATTGGCTGGACCAATTTGAGCGGGTCGCCAGTTATAATGACTGTGGCTATCAGCAAAAGCTGGCTAATGTCTATTTTGCGCTTCAAGACAGCGCGTGGACGTGGTTTGTCGACCGGGAGAAAAGTTTGACCACATGGGATGCCTTCCACACACATCTCCTCGACACATGAACTAGTAGCGACAGAAGAGACAACGCGAAGCGCCTACTCGAATCTCGTATTCAATGACCAAATGAGAGCGTTGCCATGTTTGCAGAAGATATGACCCGCCTTTTCCGCAGAGCAGAGCCTGAGATGGCCGACGAAAAAAAGTTACGCTATATCTTGCGCGGAGTGGAGGATGACCTGTTTGCCGGACCCGTGAGGAACCCACTGACGACAGTGGCCGAGTTCACCAAGAAGGCTACCGCTATAGAACGGGCACTACAGCAACAGTAGCGCCAATATGACCGCAAGAACTCAACGGTGAATGCTTCAATTCTATCTGAGAGCTGCGGCACGTCTCTGCGTGAAGTCATCCGAGAGATTGTGCGAGTGGAGATCCGGCAGCTCGGGATTTTTCCTATGGCACGAGCGGTGGCTTCTGTCACTGACATTGTTCGGAAGGAAGTTCGACAGGCCTTTTCGTCGCCCGACCGGCAGGCGGTGCCGCGACGATTATCCTACGCGGAAGCGGTCCGTCGTGCACCTCCCACAAGTTCGATGCTGCTGAGACCGTCAACCATTACGACGCAGCCATCACAGCCACCCCCGACGCCCTGTTTTATATATTCACAGCCGCCGCCAGCCAATCGCTGCGCCTCGATCTTACGGTGAATCCCCTGCCAGCTACCCGCTTCGAAAGACCGATTTGTGGCGCACCGCTGACCACCGGCCGCCATACTTTCATTGCGGCGAAGCAGGACATGTTTACCGCGCATGCCACTACCGCGCGGCTGGGTACCCAAGATTTCCCAGCTGCAATTACCCTATGTCTGATGCTGCACGTAGCTGTGACGGAAATTCTACAAACTTTCGGCCAGAAGGTTCAACGACGCCTTGATCACGTTCCCCATCTCCGGCTCGTTACACCCCACCGACCTGACGCGAGTTTTCTGAAGGCTCTAAGGGCAGGTCCCCTAGCCCGCGCTGGGAAACTAGAGGCAGTGACCTCCGGGGGTGAGGTTTCAAACCGTCTAGCTTTTCAAGAGCCCCCATCACCGACGACCGACGGCTCTAATAAAACACCAACGACTCTAATCACACCCCCTGTAACCGACGCCGTCAGCGCCGATCTTGTCGTTTGCATTGACGGCCACCAAGTGGCCGCTCTCGTCGATACTGGTTCCCATTTTTCGATAATCAGTCAAAAGCAGGCCGACAGTCTCAGAAAAGTGAAGACGCCGTTGACCGGGCCCCACATCAGAACTGCTGGCGGCCAGTTGATGACGCCGATCGGAACATGCACAGCCAAAGTAGTAATCGCCGGTGCAACCTTCGTCGCCACCCTCGTCATTCTCTTTGAGTGCTGCAAAGAACTTATATTGGAGATCGATTTCTTGAGAGAGTACGGTGCAGTGATGAATGTCCGTGACCTCGTCGTCACATTTTCTACGAGCTCAGACGACGTCGACCCCGCGGAACACCAGCGGCCACGCTTACGTATATCACCGACGACGACGTCACGCTTCTGCCGCGAAGCTGTTCCCTCGTACCTGTAATCTGCGAGAATTTAAACACCGGGACTGGCGTCGCTGAACACATCGAATGAATGAATGAATATTTGATGTTTAATGGCGCAAGGGCCAGATGTGGCCAAAAAGCGCCATGCTAATGATTAATGAGTTCGCAGTGCCTGATGGGTTCTGTGATCTCAATGCGCCGTGGCTGTAAAGGGGCCTAAAAGAGTTGATGCAAATTCCATAAAATGTACGAGTAATAAAATTATGGGAATGACTATTGGCGTGTACAATGAACATTAAAATGTATTGAGAAAGAATGACGCAATATATAAAATATGTGATTGTCTAGATGTAAAATATTGTCTAGAGCACTACTGCCTCACCGGGGCCCTTGAAACGCAAGGGCCTAGAGGCATGTGCAATACAGAGAATCTATCCTAGCGATATCCTCTGGAAAGAGGATGCGCTAAGAAATGACTGGGCTTGTAACATGTAGTACAACATCTTTTAAGAAAGCTAGGACTGCTTTGGTCTTAAAAAGCGGTTCTGCACCAAGAAACATGGCCGGATGCAGAGGGACCTGATGGCTGTATGCAAAAGGAAAATGTTTTCTCCTGTCTCTTTCGGCTTCCCGGCACTCCAGGACGACATGGAGCACGATCAGCCGGTCGCCACATCTACCACAGGTTGGAGGCTCGTTACCGGTCAAGAGAAAGTTATGAGTGCCAAATGTGTGTCCTATTCTCAGTCTAGTGAATAGGACATCTGTTCGTCGTGTTTACGTATTTGGGTGCCAGAAACCTAACTTCGGCTTAATTAGGTGAAGCTTATTACTTGTTTCAGGGTCCCACAAGCGTTGCCAGTGGCTTCGCAGTTTTTTTCTTAGGAAAGGCTTCATGTCTATGACAGGGACAGCAGCAAAACGAATACCTCGCGAGGCTATTGATTTGGCGATCTCTTCGGCAAGCACATTTCCTTCGATTCCTCTATGGCCAGGAACCCAGCATATTAATTACTACATGCCTATGTGATAAGTAGATGTTACATAAGAGAGAGTAGAGTTCATTGAAGACAGGATTCGATTGCTTTTGAAAAGAAATGAGTGCTTTTACAAGACTTAGCGAGTCTGTGAATATGATGGCTTTCTCAAGTTTCAGTTTCTTTATATGTTTGACTGCACTCAGTACTGCGTAGACTTCTGCAGTGAAGATACTTGTTATGGGGTTCAACACGTCAGATTCAGTAAAACAGGGACCAACAGCAGCGTAGGATACGCCAGCATGTGATTTGGACGCGTCTGTGTAAAATTCGGAGCAGGAGTACTTCAATTGAAGCTCACGGAAATGCATGGCAATCTCAAGCTCAGGAGCATGCTTTGTGATCTCTACAAAGGATACGTCACATTCTATCACCTGCCACTGCCAGGGCGGTAATAACTTAGCTGCAGGCATTAGGCGATGTTCAAGAAGTGGGACATCCATTTCTTCGCTAAGTTCTCTTACACGTATTGAGAAAGGTAATCTCAAAGAGGGTCTATTACGAAAAAGTGTTTAATTAATTAATTATGGGGTTTTACGTGCCAAAACCACTTTCTGATTATGAGGCACGCCGTAGTGGAGGACTCCGGAAATTTCGACCACCTGGGGTTCTTTAACATGCACCTAAGTCTAAGTACACGGGTGTTTTCGCATTCCGCCCCCATCGAAATGCGGCCGCCGGGGCCGGGATTCGATCCCGCGACCTCGTGCTCAGCAGTCCAACACCATAGCCACTGAGCAACCACGGCGAGTACGAAAAAGTGTCTCACACGTCAATTCGTTAACGGTTGTGGAACACGGATGTTCCCTATTAGACCGCACTTTCAGAAAATAGGTAAAGCTTATGTATGTTCTCTGAAAATGGAGTGACCACTCATCTGGCTCGACATACAGACTTTCAACAGGACTTGTTCTAAATGTGCCAGTGGCCAGGCGGATTCCCAGATGGTGAACAGGGTCTAATATCTTTAGCACGCTCGGGGCGGCAGAGTGATAAACTGCGGCACCATAATCTAATCTTGACCGAACTAGGCTCCTGTGAAGATTCAGTAAACACTTCCTGTCACTACCCCATGTTGTGTGGGATAGGATTTTAAGTAAGTTCAGTGTTTTTAGACATATTGTTTTTAGATATTTTATGTGTGGAATGAAACTAAGCTTGGAGTCAAGTAAAATACCTAGAAATTTGTGCTCTTTGTTAAAAGGAATTTGTTGTCCGCCCATTTCTAGAAAAGGATCTGGGACCAGGCCTCTCTTTCGTGTGAAGAGAACACAACAACTTTTGTGGGGGTTGATTTTAAATCCATTTTGGTCTGCCTGCATGGACACCTTGTTTAGGGCCTGCTGTACCTGTCTCTCGCAGACTGTGAGGTTGCAGGATTTGAAACCTATTTGTATATCGTCCACGTAGACGGAGTAGAAAATAGCTGGTGGTAAAGATGCACGAAGCGTGTTCATCTTCACGATGAAGAGCGTGCAGCTGAGTACGCCACCCTAGGGTACCCCAGTTTCCTGTATGAATGTACACGACAGTGCAGGACCTATTTTCACTCGAAATGTAGGTAGCTCTCTATGATACTTAACATATTGCCGCGGATACCCAGCGCGGAAAGATCGCGCAGGATTCCGTGCCGCCAGGTTGTGTCGTAAGCTTTTTCCATGTCCAGAAATACAGATAAGAAAGATTGCTTGTGTACGAAGGCATCGCGAATGCTCGCTTCGATGTGCACAAGATGGTCGGTTGTAGATCGCCCTTCCCGAAAACCACATTGAAATGGATCAAGCATTTTACTGGACTCTAGGAGATGTACGAGACGGCGGTTGATCATTTTTTCAAAAAGCTTACAGATGCAGCTCGTAAGCGCTATAGGACGGTAGCTAGTAAGCAATAAAGTGTCTTTACCATGCTTCAAAACAGGGATCACAATAGCCTCCTTCCATTTTGATGGGAGATAACCAGCAGCCCAGATAGTATCGAGAAGTGTGAGTAGCGTGGTTTGTGTGTCGCAGTGCAGGTGTTTAAGCATATCATACATGATTCTATCGGGGCCCGGTGCAGAGCTCCGACACGCTGATAAGGAAGCTTTAAGTTCAGCAATGGTAAAAGGACGATAATAAGGATCGCTTGGCATGCATTTCCTATTCAGAGGCTTGAGTTCTTCTATTGCTTTATGTTTAAGAAAGCTCTCCGAATAGTTTGTGGAGCTAGACACGCGCTCGAAGTGTTCACCGAGAGCATCAGCCTGGTCTTGCAGGGTATCGCCTTGTGTGTTTACCAAAGGGAGGGAGTACGTTTGTCGCCCTCTTATGCTATTAAACCTGCTCCAGACTTTGGCCTCGTCTGTATACGAGTTGATACCCGATAAAAACTTCTGCCAACTCTCTCTTCTCGCCTGTCGGCGCGTTCTCCTGCCTTCGGATTTTACTTTCTTAAAGTTAATAAGATTCTCCGCAGTGGGAGAGGCGCGTAGCAACCCCCCCGCTTTGTTTTGTTCCTTACGGGCGGTCCTACATTCGTCGTTCCACCACGGGACGCGTCGTTTGCGTGCCAAGCCACTTACTTCAGATATCATTTAGATGCGGCATCTATAATGAATGCTGTAAAGTACTCCGCAGCAGCATCGATTTCTAAAGAAGACATATTAGCCCACGAGTTACTAGTAAGAGTTCGGTATTTCTCCCAGTCAGCTGTCTCAATCTTCCACCTAGGAGTCTGTGGTAGATATTCGTATTCTTTATGTGTTCTTAGTAGTATGGGGAAGTGGTCGCTCCCGTAAGGGTTGCTGTTAACTTCCCATTCAAGGTCGGACAGTAGAGACGGGGAAACTAGGCTAAGATCTATTGAAGAAAAGGTTCTGTTTGCGAGAGAGTAATATGTGGGTTCCTTCTTATTCAACAGGCACGCACCAGAAGAAAAAAGGAACTGCTCAACAAGACGTCCTCGCGCATCCATACGAGGGTCGCCCCACAGGTAGTTGTGTGCATTGAAGTCGCCAAGAACCACATAAGGTTCTGGCAATTCATCTATGAAGCACTGAAATTCATGTTTAGTTAATTTGTAATGGGGGGGGTATGTAGAGCGAGCAGACAGTGATAAGTTTGTTTAGGAGAACAGCACGAACCGCCACTGCTTCAAGGGGCGTTTGTAGGTGTAAGGTTGACAGGCTATACTTTTATGAGTGACAATCGCAACACCACCCGATGATGCAACGGCATCATCGCGATCTTTGCGAAACGTAACATACGTTCGGAGAAAGTTTGTGTTTGGATTTTAAGTGTGTTTCCTGTAAACACAGCACTTTTGAATTATGTTTGTGGATGAGTTCTTGCACATCATCAAGGTTTCTAAGAAGACCTCTGACGTTCCACTGAATTATTTGTGTATCCATATTTAAAGTAAATTAGTGCTGTGTCTACAGAAACGGAAGTTATGCCTTAGACTACAGAGCCCTTTCGAGGCCCTGTAATCGGGGTTTTGCCCTTTCTGGAGCGTTCGAGGGAGCCTCGCCGCTCCTTAGGCGCTTGGTGCTCCTTGAGGATGGGTGTAGTGTCCATTGCCTCTTGCGAGGCGCCGGACACGTGCTCTTGCGAGCGGGAAGTTACCAGCGAGGGTCCCGCCTTGGAGGGCAAGACCCCTGCGCCCACCAGCCCGGAGGTCGATGGGGCTCCCTGGGGGATTTGGCTGCGCCGGCCGTGGCCAGCGCTGGAAGGGACCTGGGAAGTTGAGGCAGCCTCGGCTACGCCCACCTTCGGGGTCGATGGTCCTTTCTCCTCGGTTGACGGAGCAGCGCTAGCCGCAACCGCCGCAGGGGCCGATGGCGTAACTGCCGACTCACTGTTTGTGGGTCGGACAGCCGCGGAGGCCGTTGTGACGCTGCCCTCTGACGCACCACATCGGCAAAGGTTTTCTTTAGCAGGTAGGATACCCGCCTCCGTGCCTCCTTGAAACTTATATTTTCCTTTACTTTAACTGTTACAATTTCCTTTTCTTTTTTCCAAGACGGGCACGACCGCGAGTATGCGGCATGCTCGCCATCACAACACATTGTGGAGTGTTCTGGCACGTTTCGGAGGAATGTTCTGTGTCACTGCACTTGGCACAAGTCAGCCGGCCTCGACAGTTCTGTGAACTGTGGCCGAAACGTTGGCACTAAAAGCATCTGAGAGGATTGGGAACGTATGGCCGAACACGAAGTTTCATATAACCAGCCTCGATGGACTCGGGAAGGACACTTGAGCCGAAGGTGAGTATCAGGTGTTTCGTCTTAATCTCTTTTCCATCTCGCCTCATCTTAATTCGTTTAACATTGATAACATTCTGGTCACTGAAGCCCTCCAAGAGTTCAGCCTCAGTGAGCTCCATCAAGTCATCGTCAGAGACAACACCACGGGTGGTGTTCATCGTGCGGTGCGGGGTTACAATTATTTGGGTTTCTCCAAATGACACTAGTTTTGACAATTTTTCATATTGTTTTTGATCGCGGAGCTCCAAGAGCAGATCACCGCTTGCCATCCTCGACGCCTTATAACCAGGACCAAAGACTTCCGTCAATGACTTGGAAACAAGGAAGGGTGAGATTGTTCGTACTGGTTTATCTGGTTTTGCAGAATGAATTACATGGAAAAGCAGGAAGGTTTCTTTTTGGCGGCCAAAAAACTGGAAGAGTTCATCCGTGCGCCCTCTTTTCTGAGGGCGATCAGGTAGTGGAGGGAAGGAAGTAGCCATGTGAGGACGTGCCGCTTTCGGCAGCAACGCTAGCCAACCACAATGGAGTCGAACAAGGGGACGATGCAGGGCCTGAAAAACAGGGCCTGCAAACGCCAGTTGTACGTTGCCACTATAACCCAATATGACATAACCAAGGTTGGCTACTCACACAAGGTTAACCCTTGCTGCCAGGAAGGTCGGAAGTAATAAAGAAATGAGAAGGAGACAGGAAAGGTGGAAAGTAAGGAAAAGACGAAGGTTGTAGGGAGAGAGAGAGAAACAGGAAAAGGCAACTACCGATTTCCCCCGGGTGGGTCAGTCGAGGGGTGCCGTCTATGTGAAGCAGAGGCCAAAGAGGTGTGTTGCCTCCGCCGGGGGGCCTTAAAGGTCCAAACACCCGGCATCAGCTCAGCCTCCAGGATCCCCCTTTCCCCAGACACGGCTAAGCCGCGCACGGCTACACGCGGGTGGGTCCAACCCTCGTGTGCTCGGGTACCTGGTGTCGCAACACACCAAACGCCTGCTGACGCAGACGCCCCTGCGGGGGCTGAACACATCGAAGCACTGGTACTGAGTCAAGGCGTTTCCATCGCCAGGGCAGTAATTAACGTACAGGACGGTCGTGATAAACTCCTGCTGACGAATTTTACTAGGGAACGTCGACACATTGTTAATGGCACGGCTGTTGCTTACTTCGACGAATTTACCTCAATACAAGACTGCCTCTCAGTGGAGCACGCGACGTCCACCATGGCTATGCCTGCCCCTGTGGTTGAAATCAGTCCCACCTTGTCGCCCCTCGAATGCAACAGCCTTCTTGAGGTCATCGATGAGTTTAAGAGCAGCTTCTCATCCACGTCACGAGTCACCCAGGCTCCACTCACTGAGCACCGTATTGTGACCGAAGCCGAAGCCAGACCAATTCGGCAGAATCCTAATCGTGTAGCACCGAAAGAGCGCGAGGCGATCGAAACAACGGGGTTATTGAGCCATCTAAGAGTCCTTGGGCATCGCCTGTCACATTGGTGAAAAAGAAGGACGGTATCCTGCGCGTCTGCGTCGACTATCGAAAACTCAACCAGATCACAAAGGAAGACGTTTATCCGCTACCGCGTATCGACGATTCACTAGACAGGCTACGAAACGCACGTTACTTTTCGTCGATGGACTTGAAAAGCGGCTACTGGCAAGTAGAAGTTGATTAGAGGCACCATGAGAAGACCGCTTTTGTGACGCTCGACGGACTTTATGAATTTCAGGTGCTCCCATTCGGTTTGTGTTCTGCGCCAGCAACGTTTCAACGACTAATGGACGCGGTACTCTCAGGCCTCAAATGGCAAACCTGTCTGGGGTACCTCGACGACGTGATTGTTTTCTCCGTCACGTTCGAGGAACACTTACAGAGACTAAAGACGGTCTTTGAAGCAATACGCTCAGCTGGTCTAACTTTAAAACCTGAATAGTGCCATTTTGATTTTGAAGAACTTCAATTTTTCGGTGACGTTGTTAGTCGTGAAGGTGTCCGACCTGACCCTGATAAAATTTCTTCCGTTGCTAATTTCCCAACGCCATCACATAAAAAGGCCATGCGACGTTTTCTGGGCCTTTGCGCCTACTACCGACGCTTTATTGCGGAATTTTAGCGCATCGCATGGCCATTAACACGTTTCACCAGAGAAGATGTTCCCTTCGTGTGGGGTGAAGGCCAGCAACGGGCATTTCACGACCTACGGCAACGGCTGCAAACGCCTCCCGTGCTCGCACACTTTGATGACGACGCTGCTACGATTCTTCATACCGACGCTAGTAATGCCGGCCTTGGCGCAGTGCTTGTACAGCGGCAGGACCGCACCGAAAGAGTGATTGCTTCCGCCAGCCGGACGCTATCAAGGACGGAGGCTAACTACTCCAATACAGAAAAAGAATGTCTCGCACTGGTATGAGCCGTCCTGAAAGTTTGGCTATATTTGTATGGTCGGCGTTTCACCGTCGTCAGTGATCATCATGCACTTTGCTTACTGACTAATTTATAAGATCCAGCTGATCGGTTTGCCCGCTGGAGTCTTCGGCTCCAAGAGTTCGACTTCACGGTTGTCTACAAACCAGGGGAACGACTCTCGGTCTCCTGTTGAGACTGCAGTGCACGATGATGATGACGCCGCTTTTCTAGGCGTGCTAGTTACTCTCGCTGTTTCACGCCACCAACGCGAGGACGCAGAACTGGTTCCTCTTTTCTATTACATAGGGGAAAAACGAGCGGCTAGCCGAGGTTATTCGTGCGAGGGCTGCCTTCGTTTTGCTTGCGCCATGACGTTCTCTATTAAAAGAACTTTTCACCTAGTGGCAGCACTCGTCACCAACTCGTGATTCCCTCCTCGTGACGAAGTCCTACATGCCTGTCACAACGAGCCGACCGCTGGTCACTTGGGCTACACCCGCACATTGGCAAGAATTAGGCTAAAATACTATTGACCAAGACTTGCGTCGATCGTGAAAAGTTACATACAGACATGCCTGGATTTCCAGTGCCGCAAAGCCCTACCCGGCAAGCCAGCTGGACTGCTGCATCCTGTTCAGATACAGCAAGCGCCATTCGAACAAATTGGCATGGACCTTTTAGGTCCGTTTCCACTGTCTACTGCCGGAAATAGATGGATAATCGTCGTCACAGACTACCTTACTCGATACGCCGAAACAGGTGCTATCCAAGGTGAAACAGCAGCCGAAGTAGCGCGATTTTTCATCGAAGCCGTCGTCCTAAGGCATGGCGCTCCCGCAGCGGTCATAACAGACAGAGGGTGTGCGTTCACGGCTGCGCTACTGCACACCGTTTTGCTACTAAGTGGTACCACTTAGTAGCAAAACGAAAGGCCACGGCTTATCATCCCCAAACGAATGGGCTGACAGAACGTTAGAATAAGACTCTGGAGGCATGATCAGTATGTACATCGACGTCGACAACAAGAACTGGAACGAGATTTTACCTTATGTTACATTTGCATATAACACGGCTCGCCAAGAGACAACACGCGTGGCGCCTTTCAACCTAGTTTACGGCCGGGAAGTGACAGCAATGTTGGACTCAATGCTGCCACACCAGTGCGGTGACGACGAGACTGATGCCGAGGAGTTTACGCAACGCGCAGAGGAAGCGCGGCAGCTTGCGCGTTTCCGAATCCAAGAGCAACAGGCATACGATGCCCGACACTACAATTTTCGGCACAGACCCGTCACTTACAACGTCGGTGACCAGGTGTGGGTATGGACTCCGATTCGTAAGCGGTGGCTGTCTGAGAAGCTCCTGCGAAGATACTTCGGCCCGTATACAGTTCTGCGCCTCATCAGCGATGTGAATTATGAAGTTGTCCCCGACAGCCATAATAGCTCCAAACGCCGGCGGCATGTGCCCGAGGCTGTGCTCGTGCTTCGTATGAAGGCACTTTTCCTCATGACCTCAACTTTGCACCGTCTGTGCACAGCCTTCGGAGTCGGTGCATCGAGATGATGCCTTTTTTTCAAAGGAGGGGCAAATGCCACATCTTATATGGTCGCCACGGGTACTGCCAGGCGATGAAAACGACGCTGAAGTAGCGCGCGAGTAGAAAAACAGAGGCAACGTTTTTCTCCAAACACAAAACGTTTACTTTTAAACTCACACGCTCAAATTTTTAACTCCCTTGTTATCATTGTTATTTTTATGCACCTAAATAAACCACCCGATTCGTGGCCAATCCCCCACTGTGGGTATGTGCCACGGCCACTCAGGACAACAACAACAACCACAACAACAACGACAACAGCGTCGCGTTGACTGCTCCGATAAAGTGCTTTCATACATCCTCTACACCGGCTTTCTCGTCTGCCAATAGGCTGTGACAATATTATTATAGGTGTAAACACGTTTTTGTTATGCATAAAGCAATTTGTAGTTTGTGCTTTAGTGCCTCCGTTGTTGCAGTCCTTGACTTTTATTTTGCTGTGAGTACTTCACTCAACAGAGCTGCGAACTTGCACCAACTGGGCCACCTGTGTGGAATCGCCGAGCTCTGTTTTGCTGACAGGTACTGTAGAGTAGTACCTGTAAACGCTATCATGCACCAGATAAACTCTCACTTTGAAACCAATGCAATCTCTCATAGTCCGTAGAAAGCGTTTATGCATCAGGGAAGGAATTCACAAAGTTTTTTCGTTCGTAGGGGCTGTTTTTTATTGGTTTATTGCCTTCGCTAATAATGTCTTTAATCACTGTTGGCTGGCACAAACACTTTTAGCGTAAGAACGTTTTGTGAATATGGGCCCCGATTCTCGTGTTAGGGTATTCCTTCTTTTAAACTGCATTTCCGTGTTTGCTGATGTCATCGCAAATATAAAACTTAACGTTGGCTGTTTCTTCGTTTTCATAAGCAGCAACCTTTATTTCTGACATTTTGCACAAACAATTTTCTCATTTGAGCTCCCGCGAACTAGATGTGCCTGAAGCGTTGGCTGGAAATATTGATAAACATGGCTCCGCACGCCTCATTTGGGTAAAGTGCATCTCAAACTTTTTCCCGTTTGTTTTTTCAGTCATGTCTGACAAGTGCTACTATGGCTCAGGGAATACAAGACAAAGGAAGCGGAGAGTCAGTGTCCGTTCGCATTCAATTTAGGGGCCAGGATGGAGGCAGTTCTAAGAAACAGTTCCTATGACTCTGGTAGAGTTCTCTTTGTGGGCCTAGGGGAGTTTGTTGACCGCCAGGAGCAGATCTCTGGGGTCTTTACAAAAGCTTCGAGAAAGGAAGCGAGTAATCGAATTGGGTGGCACAATAGATCGCGTTTCCACAACACTTGCTCTCGTCTGTGACAAGCCCTGAGCCTGTTTAAACATGCTTCCATTGTACTCGGCGTAGTCGTTCCAGTTTCTTGCTTCCGGAGAAGAAGAGCTTCTTTCAGTGCTTTAGCTACGGGAACAATGCGAAGCCTACATCTTTTCGGCTGATCTAGCTTACTAACATGAGGGAAAAATTGTCGAGTGCCTTTGCCCGTGGCTTCCGCCAAACACGATCTTTCGAAACTGCCTGATAGAAAGTTCTTGTCTCTTGCATAATGTGTGCAGAGAACTACTTTTTTGAAGTGAAAGTTCAGGGATGGTTTAGCGGAAAGCTCACGGGTACCTGAGTAGCCTTAGAAAATATGCGCCCTTATATTTTCCATGGTAATAGCGTAGCGCACGAAAACACACGTGTATAAAAAAGACAAATGTGCGCAGCTTTAGTGTCGTATGTTATCAAACACACTGCGGACAGTCATGCTACCGCTGTTGGTTAAGATGCACATACACGTGTTCAAGAAAAAGAAAGTAGGGAACGCCTGAAATTAGTTAAGTGCGTCCGACTACTAAGTGCGTCCCAAGTGTTATGCAGCGAAATGCAACGTATAAGGGTTCAGACAATAGTTTCCAATGAGACAAAGTGGACACGCGAGGGGGTTTAGATATAATGATGTGTCCAAAGTATATAATGCGGAAACAGCCGCATTACCTACATCAACCCGATTTATCAAAATCACCTGAAGTTTTCTTTATTTCAATTCTGTGCCTCATTTCAATAAAATATTATTAGACTTGATGTGTAGAATTTTAAATTTGAATGTATGATGTGACAGATGGAAAGGTTTACGAAGAAATCATTTCGGATGGAAGCTGTGTCCGTGCTTGACCACAGGCGTTCTGTAGCAAGCAAACATAGATTACCAACGACTGTGACAAATGCTTGTAAGTAATGTTTATAAAAGCAATAGCTGCGCTTACTTTTTTTTTTTCTCGTTTGTGGAGCCTCAACATTGCTGTTGAAAACTCGCCCTCGGCTTTCACTAGCGAAGAGGACAAGTTTCTTCGTTGTACTACAAGTACTTCGTCATCTACTCAAGATGAAGTAAAGAGATTATGGAGTGTTAGTGCAGGCAGACAGATGGTCCGTATTATTACCATTCACTAATACTTTGCTTTTTTTTCATCAGTATAGCCTTTGCTTAGCCCCGATGTTAAACAAGGATGAACAAAATGACTCTTAAAGTGGACACGAACCGAAAAAATTGGTGAGAACTAGATGGTTAATAAAGGAGGCAGCGCACCATCGGAAAGGACATGGCTTCGATGTTCCTATCGAGTAGCTTGCAAGAGTGCCATTCATAATCACCACTACAGCCCAGTGGCTCTGGGCTTGCGATCTCACCACGACGTGGTAAGTTCAATTCTGGCTGCGATGGCCGCATTCCGATGGCCACGCAACGGAAGAAAGCTCGGCTGCAGTGCAATGGCTGCTCCTTAGACAACTCCAAAAGGTCAAAACTAATAATTTGTCCCCTATTAAGGCGTGCCTCTAAATCAGAACATTGTTCTCGAATGTGAAACAAAAAAACTAAATTAGTTATTCGTGCATCAATAGAAAGGAAGAACGCTACGAATGTGATCATGCCAAAAAATTCACAGCAAATATTTCTAGCTTCTTTTTTTGAGAATGCAAGTGAATGCAAGTGCAAGTGGCAGTAGCGGCGAAAGTGCAGTGCACGACACTAAGCATCGTTCTACTTCTCCTGCAGGTGTGCTTCTGGACGGTTGAGCATCGAGCCCGAAAAGCGCTGAGCTACAGCGCATGCGCACAGGGAAAGTTTGGCCTCGCAGAGAACGGAGATCGTCTGCGCCTGCGGCTTGGAATGACAGAGCCTACGTCACTGGTCTCTCCGTATAAAAGAAGCCACTCAAGCACCGAATCCTTCACTTGGCATTAGCGGCGAAAGTACAGTGCACGACACTAAGCATCGTTCTGCTTATCCTGCAGATTAGTGCAAAGCTACTGTATTTGCATATATTCGTGCTTTTTTCGTCGCTGCTGCCAAGTATCGTGAGGTTTATTGGGGCTACTTGTTGAATTTCTATTTTTCTCGCCTGTTATTCCTAAGTACGGCTGCCAAACTATGTCGAAAGAACTGGCCAAGATGAAGGATGAACTAAAGTCTGATTTTGCTAAAGTAAGAGACGAGATGCGGCATGAACTGAAATTGTTTCGTGAAGGTTCAGAAAGAGATCTACGAACAGAAAACCGCCAGCTCAAAAATAAGCAGAATAACATGGCAAAAAGTATGAATTTTGCAGTTCACGCAATTGATGAATTGAAAACAAAACTCGTGGAATGTACTGCAAAGAATGGTAAACTCGAGAGTGAAAATGTGTCTCTGCACGCTAAGTGTTTCTTTTTAGAAAGCACTGCTCAAAGCTTAGCAAACTGAGCAATACTCTCGTAAGACCAACCTAGATATTCAGGGTGTAGCGAAGACCGAGAATGAGTGCTTGAGCGACTTACTTTCCAAACTTATCCCTACGATCAATGAACCAATCGCTGTATCGGACATTAAAACGTGTCTTCGTGTACCTACACGCAGTATTGATCGGACAAATATAATCGTGCAGTTCAAGAGCCGCACGAAACGGTATAGCGTTTTCCACAAAGCCAGAACGATGCGTCTCACAAACACGTATCTTTGGTTGGAAGGCTCTTCTTCCGTGTATGCGAATGAACACCTTTGCCCTGCCCTGAAGAAGCTTCTCGCGATGGCCGTGAAAAGAAAACACGCGCATCACTGGAAATCGGTGTGGTCGTTGAACGGCAAAATTTTTGCACGACAAGCTGAAGACACGCCCGTTCTCCACATAAGAAACGAGAGTGACGTCGAGAAGATAACGTCGGGGCAGGCGCAGGTGTAAAGCGAGGGAGAAGCGCGAATTTGTGTAGCCCGCAACTTTAGCTGCTCACCATCATCAAAATGGCTTATCAAGAGCTTGCTCTCCCGCACCTCATTGCTTAGCGCAATGCGCTAAGCACCTCATTTGGCGCTATTTACTTTTAAGTTTAATGTGATTATGATATCGGGAACATGGTACTACAGTAACTGTGCTATGCTGACTTTACAAGGTTATCACTGCTTTTTGATTAATCAGCCCCGCAAAAAAGATGGTGGTGTTGCACTTTTTGTTGAAAGCTATGCAAAATATAAATTAGTACCAGACTATACGACAGTAACAGATGATTGCGAAATACTCACTGTAAAGCGTAAAAACAGGATAATATCTCTGGTGTATCGCCCATCGAGCGCCAATGTTCTCACTGTCCTAGATTTTTTTGAACCACTACTAGATTATGAAAGCATGAACAATTTGAAGCTTGTGTGTGGCGGCGATCTTAATATAGATGTACTTAAACAGAGTAACTCATCCTTCCAACTGAACACGTGCCTCCAGTCTGCAGATTTTATAAACACAATCACCTCACCAACACGCATTATAAGTCATACAGCTTCTTTACTTGACTTACTCATTGTTGATATTTCTGCTACTGTATGCAACACAGGCACATTTGTGTCTGACATAAGCGACCATTGCCCTATATTTTTAATCTACACCGACGACTCTAAGAAAACAGCTTATGCCTGTCAACCATTCACTTATCAGCGCATAGCACAAGCAGGTTTAGAGCAGTTCAAGAATGACGTTATGAATCACAAATGGTTACACGTTTTGAACAAAACAGATGCAAATGAGGCATATAACGAATTTATTAGAGCTTTTACCAATACGTACGCCAGCAATTTTCCAATGAGGACAGCTAAATATTCCAAAGAAGTTAGAAAGCCTTGGGTTACTCATGAGCTTGCAAAAATGATCAAAATAAAAAATAATCTCTTTCATTCCTTTTTGGGAACGCGGTGTGAATTAGCATTGCAAACATTCAAAAAGTTTAGAAACAGGCGAAATGCTGAACTAAGAAAGGCAAAGGCGGCGTACTATGAGGACCTATTTGCAGATGTTTCTAGGCAACGCCCAGAGATTGCGTGGCAAATAATTAATCTTGTTCTAGGTCGCCGCAAGGACGATACGCACCTGGCACGATGAGCTGGGCTCACGTGAGATAACAGACATAGCGCTTTCCGATTACTTTAACCACCACTTCGTAACTGCACAAAGTGATATACCTGAAGGCAGTGATAGCATAGGGGTATGTTGTCATAGCGATGCTGTTCGCGAAAGCGCATTCTTTGTGTCTACTGATGAATATGAAGTATACAGTGTGTACATGTGGCTGAAAAACAGTAAAGCTTTAGATGTAAATAATTTGCAGATTATAACTATACAACATGTTTTGCAATTTATTGTACTTCTGTTTGTGCACATTTACAACTTAATTTTCGAGACTACAGTTTTTCCAGATGCAATGAAACACGCGAAAGTTTCGGGTATTTATAAAGGTGGTGATCGAAATACTGCGTCTAACTATCGACCGATATCGGTGCTCCCAGGTTTTTTTCAAAAGGAATGAAAAAGCTTATTTTTGCTTGGATGACTTTATTTTTAAATAAGAAGAGTGTGCTTACTGATTCACAATATGGATTTCGAAAAAGCAGGTCCACAAGAATGGTTCTTCTTACGCTGAGAGAATACATTTTGCAGAGCTTTGAAAATAACTACTACATAGTCGGCATTTTTATAGACTTTAGTAAAGCTTTTGACAGCCTCAATCACGAGATCCTTATTCGGAAGCTTTGTTTGTATGGAATTTGTCGGAAACCGCTAGAATTGCTCAAATCATATCTGAAACATCGACATCAGTACGTTTCTATTAATAAACAACTCGTGCCTCCTAAGTATTGTATGTGGGCCTCAAGGAAGTATTCTTGGGCCACTTTTGTTTAACGTTTTTATAAATGACATCGTAACCATAAACAGGGAGGTTCAATTTATTGTGTACGCGGATGATTGCACATTGTGTGTCTCAGGCCTTGATGCGAATGAACTTCTGCAAAAATGTAATAAAATTATGGCAAGTTTATCCGATTGGACACAGACAAATAAGCTTAAAGCAAATTCAAAGAAAACGAAAGTTCTAATATATCGCGCAAGAAATAAACCGCTTAACATTAATCATGCTATTTATTTCAGAGCCAACGCATTGAACTAGTCGAATAATTTAAAATTCTTGGAGTATGTTTTTCTTCTCATTTACGTTGGGATACGCATATCGAACATCTATGCGGCAAACTCTCTGCGGTTACCGGTGCTATGGAACGTTGCCGCACATTTCTACCTAGGAGAGCAAAACCTCAAATTTTCTATGGTCTCTTCTTAACGTATATACATTACTCTTCCCTTTTGTGGGCTACAACATCTAAATATAACTTGTAAAAGCTGGTAATATTTCAAAAGAAAATCGTTCGGTATATAGAGAACGTTAATCGGCTTTCACCAACAGATAATATATTTCTCAAATACAGACTAAAACGCGTAAAATAAATTATAGGAACATAAAGTACTACAAACGATTTACTTCTCATCCGAATATGTTAATTATTTTACATTCCTTGCTCAGCTAAAAGTCTGGACTCACACGAAACATACTACACGAAACCCCGAGGTGTGGAACGTACCATAGTTTCGAAAGAATTACAGCCTCCAATCCTTAACACATAATATACCGACTGAACTAAACAAATATAAGCACAAAGTTACACTAAATAAAAATGGTTTGCGTGACTACTTTCTTTCTTCATACTGACACTTTAGTATATTGCATTCAAGTGTAAAATGTCATTTTTATGCATACGTGCGATGTGTAATGTTTGTTGCGTATAAAGCCTTCAGTGTATATATCATGTGAGTACTACAGCCATGTAAGGGACCCTGGGCCTCCGTCAAGCTGCTGCGACAGTTTTTTGCCCAGGGGTCCCTCCAGTTCCTTTTGTTTTCTGGTAAATAAAATTGATTGATTGAATGCATATTCGAAGAGGGCGCTGCCATGGCAAACTTACGTGCAGAGTGCGAGGCATGAATGAGTCTTCACCCTGGAACAGCCAAGCCGCAGTGCTGCGGCAAGCGTACTGTTTTGGTCCCCCAATCCATATTTTACAGAGAAGCCGCTAAGGACTAGTTCCCCCAGGACCGCGTCCGTGTGTAAACAGAAAACTATCATTATCAGGATTGGCTCCCTCTTTGGCTCCATCATCTTCCACAGCTGGCTAGTTGGCGCGCCCTTCAGCGCTACCGCGTGAACGCACTCGTGCCCCTGCTACCGTGTTCGTCGCAATAAATGAAAAAATAAATATATACATAAATAAATAAATAAATAAACTGAGAAAGACAAAGTCGTAATCAATTTTACAGCGAATTACACCGAAGCTGTTAAAGACTAATTCCCCGAGGATCGTGTCCGTTTGTAGACACAGAACTCCCTTTACGTGGGCCGATCCCGAAGATAGTCAAATGCCGGACCGACACGTTGCGGACCTGAAGCAGGCGTTAAGCCCTCCCCTATACCTGGGCCGAACCCAAAGATAGTGAAATAAATAGCCGACTCGCTGAGGAGGTGGGCTGATAAGCAGTGTATAAACACATAAAAAATCCCCGGGAAATATGTAATTGGACGACCCTTTCCTCATGCGGTAGCCAAATAAAGTGTCTACTTTCTTGCAAAGTATGTACTCACCGGACTAAAGCCCCTTTACCGTTGATGTCAAAAACTTGTACTATTCATTACCAAGTAACGTGATTTTAGAGGAAGTTGCTGATTGTATCGATAAGCACGGGGTATTTAGGTTTCAAAATGCCTGTGGAACGATTTTCGGCATCTTCATGGAAATGCTCACTTATTACCTAAAATCCACCTTCATTTGTTGTGACAATAAGCTTTTAATTCAAAAGTATGGAGTTGGTATAGGTTAATGCTTGGCACTCGTACTTAGCGGCATTTTGTTGACACGCTATGACAGGAGCTTACTCGATCGCCTACAGCTGACAGGCGTAAGAATATTCCACCTTGTTAATTATATTTTAGTATTTTATCCAGTTGGACCTTGTGACACGGAGTTAACCTACAAGAAGATTATAGATCTGTTCAGTGAGATAATGCTGGATTTTGCATGAACAACGGAAGAGCCCACCAATGACGGATTAAGGTTTCTAGACATTGAAATTGTTTTTAAGCCTCATCACGCGTGCTTAAAGAAAGGGCTTCTCCCGTTCTCGTCTGCACAATCGAAACTCGTAAAACGTGGCAACGCTAAGGCATGTTTCCGAACTGTTCTTAAGCGTTCGTGTGAGCACTCTGTTGAAAACAGCTTTTCAGCACATGTTAACCCACTAACATCACCAGGTTACCCGACCAGCGTGTTGTGCAGTATTGCTGGTGACTTAGTAAAAGAGTTAAAAAATGCCGGAAAACAAACTGTGCAGTCACAGCCTTCGAAATCTAGGCTTTCCGTCATTCCTTATGTACACTGCGTTCCCCATAACATTATGAAAATTGCTGCTAAGGCGGGTGTGAGAGTTGTGGGCAATGCCCCTAATAAACTGAACGGGTTGTGAAAGTAGTCAACAGGGTGGATACTGCCACGCATAAACGTTGCTATAAGAATAATGTTCGCGGCTTCATTGACTGTACAACGAAGGTGGTGCATATAATCGCACTCGATTGTAAACGTTGCTATATCGAGCAAACGGGAGTGCATTAATGATCGCCGGCGCGAGCATGCTGCTTCACGAAAAAGAAACCCGTGCAGTCATCTGGCTGCCCACTGTAACACGTGCGGGTTCATCCCGATCTTTAAGAAGGGCGAAATACCTGGAAGATAAAGTGAAGAGCGCACGCGGCAAGTTTTTCAGGGATTTTGCATATTCACAAGTGGTGACGAATGCGTCAGTACTGCGTCCCTGATTCTATCTACAAATGAACTGGATTATCTCCGATGCTAACGCTTATCCTTCTTTTCTGTTCTTTATGTCACCTCCAATGATGTCTTAACACGCTGCTTCGGCAAAAAAAAAAAGCTTTTGGTTGCTAGTCAGCACTCTGTCCTGTGCTCTTTACTCGCTCGTCCTGGGTCGCCCTGCTTCTGTTTTTAATTCTAAAGATGAACCAACCAGCCCCTTTAAACACGCTGCTAACAATCCCGCAGATAGTGCAATACGGGACGGACCTGCTAAGAACTTTTAGAAATCAAGTAACGAGTACAGAAAAAGTAAAATGCAGAATAAAAAAACAAACGATAAAACGACAGGAATAAGTAACGACGTGGTACTGAAGCAGTTTTGGTGAAGCTTTATAATGTCTTTGTTAGTTCTCTACGAAAATGGTATCTGTCTGCGATAACGTCTAGTAACGCAGGAAGGCGGTTCCACTCGCGGCATGTTCTCGGCAAGAATGAATATGAGTAGGCGATTGGTGTGCTGCGAAAGTACATGAACATTTAAAGCGATGATCAACACGTGGGAGATATAACGTGCTGGTGTAATGTATTAGTAAGATCTTGATTAGGGCTAGTTGGTTCATACTTAGAACTGAGGTGAAACAGCGCGAAAAAGACGAGGACACAAGGAAACAAATACCTCAGTTCAGTTCACCTCAGTTCTAAGTATGAACCAACTAGCCCTCGCAGCGCTTGTCTGTGGTATTTGTTTCCTTGTGTCCTCGTCTTTTTCGCGCTGTTTCACCCCAGTTCTATTGGTGTAATGTAGCAGGGCTTGAGCCCATGATTATAATAGTAGATCTTGCGAAAGCGGGAAAGAAGAGATAATGTTCTTCGGGAATAAAGAAGGGGAATGCCAAGTGCAAGTTTCATGTTAGTTACGCTAGCACTACGATGATAATTGTCAAGAACGAGTCGGACCGATCGATTTTACACACTTTCAAGGATGGTTACTAGAGTAGCGTGTCCAGGGTCCCATATCGAGCATGCATTTTTGAGGTTACGTCCCGCATAAGTGACAGGGATTTGTTGCTTATGTTTTGGTAGAGCTAAAGAAAAGTTACGTCTGAGGTAGCCAAGCATGCGGTTATCTTTCAACGTAATGTAGTCGATGTGTCTTTTCCATGAAAGATTGCGAGTAATATCAAAACCGAGATATTTGTAATATGCTACTGGGTGAAGGGGATTGTTATTAAATACGTAAGCGTGGAAAGCTGACTGATTACAGGGAATTCTTATTGTTTTGCATTTAGAAGTGATTAGTTGAAGTAGTCAAAGCGTGTACCATGGAGTAGTGTTATTGAGGTCATGCTTTAGTGTTCCCGCATCGTTACTACTTTCAATCTTTTGCTATATAACAGAATAATGAGCCAATAGACGTATGGAATTTGCCATTTGGTTTGTAAGACCATTGATGTGAATTAAAAAAAAGTAAGGGTGCTGAAACAATGTCCAGGTACCTCTTGAGAAACATTAGGTGGAGTGTACCTTTACAGACTGTACGTACATTCCGTGGAATGTACCCCTCGAAGTGCATTCAAGAAATATACAAAACTGCGGATCTGTTTAGAATATCCTATTCTTCCGTGATAAGGGGCAGCTTAGGGTCGCCAATGTATTGCGCGATCCAACCCTACTAAAGAAACATCATATTGTCTTAACATCTATATATATGTATATATGGCATCATACGGCATAACGGAAAAAACGGGATTTTATATCGCATCCTATAAGTTTTATGTCATGTTAGAGGATATGGGAGATATAGGGAATATGTGTTTTCTGTTTCTTTTTTTCAAAGCGAATGGCCTAAGTAATTGTGTATTTCAAAAGCGTACTTAAAAATTCAGTGTTGTGGCACCTCTTATTTGCTTTCATCTGGAAAGACGCAGGCCGGGCTTCACTGTCATTCGAGTGCCACGTCAGGTTGAGCGGCTGGTTGCCATTGTGTCCTTATATTATGTTGTGCCTTCGATTGCACGAGAAGATTGGGTTGATGAGCTTGCGACCGCCCCCAGTGTTGCCCTCAGTTACAGACAGACGCAATTGATGTGTTGGATTGCAGGCCTTATCAGACATAGTTAATAACAACTTCCTTTGAACGCTGCTCTGCCAGGTGCGGGTAATTATCCCAGATAATGGGGCACTAGATTTCTACAGGTAATTTCTATCTGTGCTACTTCATGTGATTTTTCACATAAAATAGGGTACAATGTTTGTCCCTTCATGCTCTCCGCCTGGCTACAGACGGGAAGGAGCACCGCACTAGGCTGACGAGGCTCCTTAGAGTTCTCCAATAATAATGTGTGGAAATGAATTTAATCCTTTTTAGTTTTTCGTTAGGCTGCATAACCTATCTGATATGTCATTCTAATTTGTTGCAGCACAGGCGCAGCGACACGGGCATGGAAGGCACGTCAGACAACCCATGCCGCTGTATGTTACCTCATGTGCCTTCTAGGTTCGTGGTGTTGCGACGGTGCCACAATGCATTAGTAGACGACGTATGAACCGGCCGAGATCGTCACACTCGCTGGCATATTTTATTGTCTGCGGCGAAAATAAAACGTGATTGATTGATTGATTGATTGATTGATTGATTGATTGATTGATTGATTGATTGATTGATTGATTGATTGATTGATTGATTGATTGATGCATTGATTGATTGATTCGTGCCAGTAATCCTATTGGCGGCATTCGCTACACACAGCTCTCCTTGCGAACACACTGCGAATCTGTAACTATGCATTTATTATTATGGCATACAAATGGCGCGGCCGGCCTGGCTTAGTGTATATGGCGTTTGGTAGTTGAGTTCGCGGGTTTCATTACCATCCTTGATAGCCGCTTTCGGATGCGCGCGAAATCCAAAAATGGTCGTCTGTTTGTCACCACGTGCTTATCAACACATGCACTTTGATAAGCTCTGGTTGTCGGAAGTATTCAGGAACACTCCACTGTGACTTGCCTCAAAGCCAATAACAGAGGTTCCGGAAGTAAAAACTGCATAAACCTATCAATCAATATGCCAGTGGGCAACCGAACGCTTGCAGAATGGCAAGCAGGCAGCATTAACTTTCGCAATAGTGTAAAAAAGAAGGTAATGATTTGGTATTATCATGTTGCATTGAGGGATAAAAATGGCGCAGCGTGAAAAGAGCGGTTACAATATGAACTCTCTTTTGGGCAAACGTGTGGCCAGCAAACCCAGTAAGGCTGAAGCAGAAGGATAGCTGCAGGCAAAGTCTGCCATCGGCGAAAATCTGATCAGCGTCTCAACCGACTTTATAGATGACTCGTCGAAGGTTCCACTGTAAAAGCTGGTGATAGCGTGTCCTCCAGAAAGTGATACACATTAAACGTGGCGCATACAATCGCGCTACACAAGGTTCGGTGACAAAAGACAAAGCATTGAACTATCGATAGCATTCGAGGAATTTCCGATACATGCAGGGGTGTCTTGCTCTCAGCGATTACATTTAACATTCGTTAATATATATATATATGTATATATATATATATATATATATATATATATATATATATATATATATATATATATATATATATATGTGGAAAACTATCAGTCATAGCTCTCGTAGTATAGCCCTCTGGGCCGTTTCCTTCTTTTTTTTTCTTTTTTCGAAAGTAGTCCTATTAGGGTTATTATAATTACACGAAGGTATTTCGCCCTCATCAGCAGCAGTCCTTGGTATAATTATTCTGGCGGCTAGCTTCCCACGCTATGCGTGCCGCCATCGCACCTGGTTAAGCTTTTCCTAGACGCTAGAGTTATGCTTTGTCCGCGCAACCTTGAGCGATCGGAAAGCGCGTTTCCCCCTCTTGGCCGGCGGAGAAGGGATGCTTCGTTCCGGCCGCGAAGCTCTCCACATCTCTGCAAGGTGCCTTGGGGTGGTCCCGTGCTGAAGATGCCCTCTCGGTGAGCGCATATTTCCCCCTCATCTTTTAAGAGGTTCAATACATACAAGCATTTGTCTCGCAAACCAGATTTTTTTTCATGGGAATTTTCCACGTCTCAGTAATTTCTCTCATCGTATTCGAGTGCTGATTGCCGTGTTATAGTTTGTTAACGAAGCTTTCCCTCAAGTCTAAATATTTTAAGGCAGTTTTCCTACCCTCTAAAGCCGCTCGAGTTCGCTCTTCTCCTCGAGCGGCCATTTTTCCTAGAATGTATGCCTTCCAACTATGGAAGGCATACATTCATAAACATAAACCGACTATGGCATACATAAACCGACTATGGCGGACAACATGAGTCTCTTTCCACGTAAGTGTGAGGCTCGGAGCAGGAGCTGTGGCGCTTGAAAGTAGCCTGGGGCCTGACGAACCAACCGACTGAGCTATCTTTCCGGGCAACATCGAAGGGTCACGAGTTCAAATCACCTGTTATGTTCCTTTTTTTTCGCCCCATTTCTTTTTTTTTCTTTCTTTTAATGCCTTGTCCTTTATTTTATCACTGTACGGGAACCGCCCCCCCCCAAAAAAAAAAAAAAAAAAAAAAGAACGATATATATCTTCAAATATGTATGGCCTCACACTCACATGTGCAGGTCATAAATACCAGGTTCTGTAGCCGAGTGCCATCCATGCGGTATAACCGAGCTCAGATTGGTCCACCTTGACTGACCAAATAGGGCACCACTGTAGGTTAAATGAGGCGTACAACTCCTGCGGGACCCGCCGTGGTTGCTCAGTGGTTATGGTGTTAGACTGCTGAGCACGAGGTCGCGGGATCGGACCCCGACCACGGCGGCCGCATTTCGATGGGGGCGAAATGCGAAAACACCCGTGTACTTAGAATTAGGTGCACGTTAAAGAACCCCAGGTGGTCGAAATTTTCGGAGTCCTCCACTACGGCGTGCATAATCAGAAAGTGGTTTTGTCACGTACAACCCCATAAATTAAATTTTAATTTAACTCCTACGGGGACGGTAGAGTATCCGTCTCCAGTGCAAGAGGACCGTGATTCAAATCCCGGTGCCGCGCTATTCTCCACCGGAAAATACAAAAAAAAAAAAAACCGTGTGTTGAGAAAATTGCACAAACAGGCTTGGAGTGCGGCCTGATCCCGGTGACCAGAACCGGTAACGCACTCTCTCACCAGAGCAGGATTGGCCGCCCTGGTGCAGTACTTGGCCACAACCTCCTATATGAATACAACAATCGAACCCCGGCCCTCAGTCCCCAGCAGCCGCGAAGCAACTGACCACGGCGGCGGTCAGATCTGTGACGCTGCAGAGGGTGCTAAGAATACCTGGCTCCGGACAGGCCGCCATTGGAATCTGAACCTGGCAACGTTTAACGTTAGAACGCTATCTAGTGAGGCGAGTCTAGCAGTGTTATTGGAGGAATTAGAGGGTAGTAAATGGGATATAATAGGGCTCAGTGAGGTTAGGAGGACAAAAGAAGCATATACAGTGCTAAAAAGCGGGCATGTACTGTGTTACCGGGGCTTAGCGGAGAGACGAGAACTAGGAGTCGGATTCCTGATTAATAAGGAAATAGCTGGTAACATACAGGAATTCTACAGCATTAACGAGAGGGTGGCATGTCTTGTTGTGAAACTTAATTAGAGGTACAAAGTGAAGGTTGTACAGGTCTACGCTCCTACATCTAGTCATGATGACCAGGAAGTCGAAAGCTTTTATGAAGACGTAGAATCGGCGATGAGTAAAGTCAAAACAAAATACACTATACTGATGGGCGACTTCAATGCCAGGGTAGGCAAGAAGCAGGCTGGAGACAAGTCAGTGGGGGAATATGGCATAGGCTCTAGGAATAGCAGAGGAGAATTATTAGTAGAGTTTGCAGAACAGAATAATATGCGGATAATGAATACCTTTTTCCGCAAGCGGGTTAGCCGAAAGTGGACGTGGAGGAGCCCGAATGGTGAGACTAGAAATGAAATCGACTTCATACTCTGCGCGAACCCTGGTATCATTCAAGATGTAGACGTGCTCGGCAAGGTACGCTGCAGTGACCACAGGATGGTAAGAACTCGAATTAGCCTAGACTTGAGGAGGGAACGAAAGAAACTGGTACACAAGAAGCCAATCAATGAGTTAGCGGTAAGAGGGAAACTAGAGGAATTCCGGATCAAACTACGGAACAGGTATTCGGCTTTAACTCAGGAAGAGGACCTTAGTGTTGAAGCAATGAACGACAACCTCATGGGCATCATTAAGGAGTGCGCAATAGAAGTCGGTGGTAACGCCGTTAGACAGGAAACCAGTAAGCTATCGCAGGAGACGAAAGATCTGATCAAGAAACGCCAATGTATGAAAGCCTCTAATCCTACAGCTAGAATAGAACTGGCAGAACTTTCTAAGTTAATCGACAAGCGTAAGACAGCGGACATCAGGAACTATAATATGGATAGAATTGAACAGGCTCTCAGGAACGGAGGAAGCCTAAAAACAGTGAAGAAGAAACTAGGAATAGGCAAGAATCAGATGTGTGCGTTAAGAGACAAAGCTGGCAATATCGTTACTAATATGGATGAGATAGTTCAAGTGGCTGAGGAGTTCTATAGAGATTTATACAGTACCAGTGGCACCCACGACGATAGTGGAAGAGAGAATAGCCTAGAGGAATTCGAAATCTCACAGGTAACGCCAGAAGAAGTAAAGAAAGCCTTAGGAGCTATGCAAAGGGGGAAGGCAGCTGGGGAGGATCAGGTAACAGCAGATTTGTTGAAGGATGGTGGTCAGATTGTTCTAGAGAAACTGGCCACCCTGTATACGCAATGCCTCATAACCTCGAGCATACCGGAATCTTGGAAGAACGCAAACATAATCCTAATCCATAAGAAAGGGGACGCCAAACACTTGAAAAATTATAGACCGATCAGCTTACTGTCCGTTGCCTACAAAGTATTTACTAAGGTAATCGCAAATAGAATCAGGAACACCTTAGACTTCTGTCAACCAAAGGACCAGGCAGGATTCCGTAAAGGCTACTCAACAATAGACCATATTCACACTATCAATCAAGTGATAGAGAAATGTGCAGAATATAACCAACCCTTATATATAGCTTTCATTGATTACGAGAAAGCGTTTGATTCAGTCGAAACCTCAGCAGTCATGGAGGCATTACGGAATCAGGGTGTAGATGAGCCATATGTAAAAATACTGGAAGATATCTATAGCGGCTCCACAGCCACCGTAGTCCTCCACAAAAAAAGCAACAAAATCCCTATAAAGAAAGGCGTCAGACAGGGAGATACGATATCTCCAATGCTATTCACAGCATGTTTACAGGAGGTATTCAGAGGCCTGGAGTGGGAAGAATTGGGGATAAAAGTTGATGGAGAATACCTTAGCAACTTGCGATTCGCTGATGATATTGCCTTGCTTAGTAACTCAGGAGACCAATTGCAATGCATGCTCACTGACCTGGAGAGGCAAAGCAGAAGGGTGGGTCTGAAAATTAATCTGCAGAAAACTAAAGTACTGTTTAACAGTCTCGGAAGAGAACAGCAGTTTACGATAGGTAGCGAAACACTGGAAGTGGTAAGGGAATACATCTACTTAGGGCAGGTAGTGACCACGGATCCGGATCATGAGACTGAAATAACCAGAAGAATAAGAATGGGTTGGGGTGCGTTTGGCAGGCATTCTCAAATCATGAACAGTAGGTTGCCACTATCCCTCAAAAGGAAAGTGTACAACAGCTGTGTGTTACCAGTACTCACATATGGGGCAGAAACCTGGAGGCTTACGAAAAGGGTTCTGCTGAAATTGAGGACGACGCAACGAGCTATGGAAAGAAGAATGATGGGTGTAACGCTAAGGGATAAGAAAAGAGCAGATTGGGTGAGGCAACAAACGCGGGTAAACGACATCTTAGTTGAAATCAAGAAAAAGAAATGGGCATGGGCCGGACATGTAATGAGGAGGGAAGATAACCGATGGTCACTAAGAGCTACGGACTGGATTCCAAGGGAAGGGAAGCGTAGCAGGGGGCGGCAGAAAGTTAGGTGGGCAGATGACATTAAGACGTTTGCAGGGACAACATGGCCACAATTAGTACATGACCGGGGTAGTTGGAGAAGTATGGGAGAGGCCTTTGCCCTGCAGTGGGCGTAACTAGGCTGATGATGATGATGACCCGATAAAAACCGGACACCGGATAATGAGTAAGAAGTATACGCCTGAGAATGATTGTAACAAAAAAAAACATATATAAAGATACGTCGCTCTAAAGACTACATTGCATCGGCATGTTTTTTAAAAGCGACGTACAACCTACCGAAAATATCACGGAAACGCCAGATGAGAAGGTAGCGAGAGTCCAGGACCGCCTACTGGGTGCAAACGCTAGTAAATTATTGAGTTACATTCTGTAGTGGGCACGCTTGGGTGATATTCTGTGATGACTGAAACAGGAGCATGAAAAAAAAAAAAGGATCGATGGACGCAAACTAACTTCCACCGCATGCGCGACTTGCACACGATAGCGAACACAGCAAAAACGTGGTGGGGAGGGCCCTTATCTGGCCTTATTTTCGCATATCACGAATGAAGAAATACACTCGCAGGTTTTATAAAGGGAGCGCCATCTCAAGCATCTTCCAATGAGGGGCACAGATAAACAAAAACACTGCATCAGGCGTAAGCTTTACTGCGGAAGGAACACTTTCTGCGAAATTTGCAATAAAATATTCGATGTTCCCGATGAGACAAACCTCTCCTTTGCAGTGAAAATATTGCAGGGCAGAGGCATTATAGTGTAATTACGCTTTTCGTTGCTTTGAGATTTTCCAGAAAGCAACGGGAGCTAATACGATTATATGGCGAAGTCTCGGTTTAGAATATCTATTCTGGCTTTGCAAGACATGAAACAAGTGCACCTAATACAGGCCGCTCCTGACGCTTGCCAGGTCACAGCTTATGCGAACACCAAGCCTTATAACAACCAGAGAAGCGACGCAGCCACCATATAGCCCCAACCCCTTCCCCGTTCCTCATGCCCTTCTTGAGGAAGTGCGAACAAATGTAATTATTGCCACGCGCACAGTATTTTCCTTTTTGCCCGTGACCGTTTGTCATAGCATTATCCCTGTCCTAAATTTATCACGAGGCTTCGCAACGCGCCTGCCATTTTAGCAATTTTTGTAGCATCGTTGCGAATTGTAAAGGGGAGGTGGGTGTGTGCTATCAGAATGCGTGCTTGTCACGAATAGTCTACCACGCACATTGTAAAATTTAAACTCGCGATCTAATGTCTGGAAACCTTCGACGTCGTGATTTTTTTTTCAGCCGACGTACAAGAAACCGTAATGAAGTGGTGGAGCTTGTGCTCGCTAGCTCAAAAAATTCTGCAACGTTCTTCATTCCACATTCCAGAGAGGCCATACAATAATTTTTTTTCTACCTTGTGTTCAGAGTATTGCTCCAGACTCTACGCGAGCGCCAGTCGTAATTAGCGCATGTACCGTGCGTGACCTAATAGAGATATATAGCTCAGCGGGTTTTCGGGCCAGCGGGCCCAGTGGCGAGCGAAGACGCGACTGCGCATGCGCGATACGGTGGGGTTGCCGGAGTGTTTATGGAGGCGTTGCTCGTTTGCTGGTATCCTCTCCCAAGCGAAGCGCCCGTAGCAGGCCACCTTCATTGCCATTAATTTATTGTTGCTTTAATCGAATTAGTAAGTACAGCTAATTTCCCCTATGTTGCCCTTGGCGTCTTTATTTGTTGGCTTCTCATCATAGGATTAATAAAAAATCAGGCCCCTTGGTTACTGGACTGAGGAGGCCACCCACCTTTGGGCTCAAGAAGCGTGGTCTAGCCATAAAGTTTATTTGTCTCCCACCCCCCTTTCTTAACCCCCTTTCTTCTCGTTTATTACATAACGAGGGTCTCGAATCCTGCAACATTGATGCCTTCAGGTAGCTTGTGTGGGTTTAGTAACCGGTTGCCTTCAACCAAAAAGATCACATTCTCGTTACGCCTGCGGTAGAAAGGGTTTCGGAAGTTTAAGAAGAAAAAGGCAAAGGCCAATTTTGTCAAATGCTTAAGAGAGAGAGAGAGCAAAAAAAAGGATGCATAGAAAGGCAGGGAGGTTAACCAGAGGCAGTTTCGGTTGGCTACCCTGCACGGCGGGAAGGGTGAATGGGGATAAAAAGAGAAAGGGAGCGGAAGGGACCACGACCTGAGCATAGGGTGTTCCACATCCACCGCCAAGGTCTGTGAGTGGTGGTGCTGCCGAACACTCCCATGGTTCTACTAAGAAATATAAATACCCAAGAAAGTGGATGACGAAATGGCACCGCGGTAGCTCAATTGGTAGAGCATCGCACGCGAAAGGCGAAGGTTGTTGAATTGTTTCCCACTTGTAGCAAGTTGTTCTTTCATCCACTTTCATTTACATTAATTTATGGTTTCTTTATTTCATTCATTAAGCACAAGTCATTTCTCCTATGTTGTCCTCGGTGTCAGTGTTTGTTGGCTTCTTAGGATATGACTAATAAAACACGGGCACCTCGGTTAACCCGCTTTCTTCACGACCACTTAACTATACTACTTAATCAATTTTTAAAGCAGGAACAATGGCTGGGTTAACTACTGACCGGCTCTTAACGAAACATTATATCCAGTTGAGAAAATTTACGTCACCATTCCGGCACCCGAGTTTAAGAAGAAAAAGGCAAAGGTTAATTTTGTCAAATGCTTAAGAGAGAGAGAAAAAAGGATGCATAGAAAGGCAGGGAGGTTAACCAGAGGCAGTTTCGCTTGGCCGCCCTGCACGGGGGGAAGGGGGATAAAAAGAGAAAGCGAGCGGAAGGGGGAGATAGAAAGAAATAGAGACGAGCACGACCAAACCGCGTAAACTACAGAGCTATAGGGGGCGGCGTTCTTGAAGCCCCGCAGACCGCAGGAACCTTAATAACGCAAGTAGGGCCTATAGCGTGGATGTTCTGTGGGAGTACTGACCGAAAGCTTTCGGCGTGGTCATCGGCGTGGTCATTCCCGCTGATGCTGACATGTCCTGGAAGTCATTGAAATATTATGCTGTGTCCCATGTCATGGCTGCGATGATACATCTGTCGAATTTCTGAGGCCATTTGTTCATTAAGTCCGTAGCCCATTGGGCTTTGTATGCACTGAAGGGCTGCCTTGGAGTCACTAAAGACTGTCCATTTTGTTGCGGTAGTTCCTGATTAATCAAAGCAAGTGCAGCATAGAGTGCCGCAACTTCAGCACCCGTTGATGTGATCAAACATGAAGTTTTTAATTTGATTTGTTCAGGTTTTGCCGGGATGTTGACTGCAGCAGCTGCGCTGTTGAGTTTTACCAAACCATCCGGGTAGGCATGTTGCCGGAATCTGTGTACGTGGTGAATGTGTTCCAAAGTTGCTTGTTTAGAAGCTCGCGACGGTGCTCCAGCTTTCTTTCTGATTGCTGGAATTTTCAATTGCACTTGCGGCCGGTGAAATCACCACAATGGATCTGATTATCGTGTAGCGGGCGTAAATTCTGATGGCAAGTAGGACTGATGTCTTACAACACTTCTGGCAAAAGTAGAACGTGGCCTCTTTTCTGGCAAGCCAGCAAGATGGTGAGAGGAAATCTGAGTCAGGTGTCCGATGTGTGCTCTCAGGACATCTGTAACTATATAGACTGTCAAAGGAGTGTCTCCGGCAATGGCCACTGTCGCAATCGATGACGTAGTTTTGGGGAGACCCAGACAAGTTCTGAGTGCTTGTGCTGGCACACTCTGAAGTTTGCGGATATTTGTATTGCAAGGATATCCAAGTACAGGTCTGTACCGCAGGAAGCCCAAAAACAGTGCTTTATATAGTTGCAACATTGATGGTACTGTTGCGCCCCAGGACTTCCCGCCGAGAAATGTAAGGTCCACGATGGCGGCCAAACGCTTTGTCATGTACGAGACACGACGACTCCAAGACAAGTCCCTATCAATGATGACGCCAACAAAGTGGTGCGTTCCTCTGTATTGTACAGATTGGTCATTAATCCGCAATGCATACGGGACCATGACTTTGCGAGTAAAGGCAACGAGTGCACATGTCTCGGGGAAAAGCTCCAGGCTTTGCCTTCTTGGGTATGTTGACACGGCTGTTGAAGCCTCCTGGAGTGGTGCGCGGACTTGTAGACGTGTCACCCCTGAAGCCCATGTGCAAATGTCATCTGCCTATACGGAGAGCTGAATGGTTTGCGGTAACGAATCGGCGAGACCAACGAGCACCAGGTTGAACAGGGTCGGGCTGAGTACTCCGCCTTGCGGTACACCACGACTGATATAGCTAGACGGCGTTGGTCCGTCTTCAGTCAAAATAAAGATCTTCCATTCATATAGCTGCGTATCCAGCGAAAGACGTGTCCACCAATTCCTACAGCTTCTAAGGCGTCCAGAATCGCATGATGATGGACATTGTCGTACGCACCTTTAACATCAAGGAATAAGGCCGCAGGGATTCGCTTCAGATGTTTCTGGTGCTGTACATATGTTAATAGGTCAATAACGCTATCTATTGACGAGTGTCCGCGTCGAAAGCCAGCCATTACCTCTGGATAGACGTTGTAAAATACCAAGTACCATTCTAACAGCGTAAGGATCATTCTCTCCATTACCTTGCCGACACAGCTGGCCAATGCTATCGGATGGTGAGGTGGAGACTTCCCAGGCTTGAGGAGTGGAACAAGGCGACTGGATTTCCACGTGGTAGGGACCAGGCCGTCACGCAATGCTACATCCCATAGGCCAAGAAGTGCATCTCTAGCCTCTTGACTAAGGTTTGCAAGCGCAGAGTATGTGATGTCATCGCGTCCAGGTGACGAAGATCGTCCGCACCCAGCAAGTGCGGGTTCCAGTTCTTCGATGGAGAAAGGAGCGTCCATAAGATGATCTCGGGAGTAAGGGGAGACAACTATAGGAATATGTGCGCGAGGTTAATAGGTGAACGCTGGACCCGCGATCCTTGCGCAGTAATCTTCGGCTACATCGACTTCTCGGCGTCCTTGATGGAGTGCTAGAGATTTAAATGGCCGGCGCTGTTGAGGAGCTGTCCGAAGTCAGATAAAGGACAGATACAGGGCGTCAATAACTACTATCCCTCCCTGATCGTTAAGAAACGCGACGCGCATGATTTGAACACAAACAGTTGCCTAACGCACATGCGCCAGCAGCTTCGGATACAGTAGGCGGTGCGCACGGTTTCGAGTCATGAGACGTGCTATTGCGAAGAGAACAATGATGCGGCCGGCGAGGCTCACGAGCAGTGTCTGTGTTGGAATCATGAATATATTGCGATTGATAGACAGCGAATTTATCGTTGCGAAGCTTAAAGGTTGATGATGCAGGGAAATATTTTGCGTGCGCAGTTAGCCTCTTGCCAGCGAACCTGGTGGCTCAACAGTAGTAACCAGAAACTGAAATCTTGCCACTTTTGAACCTCGCGTCATGTGCCGTCACACAATCTTTCGCTTTGAAGCTCCAAAAATTAATTATTACAGGTCGCCACTTACCTTGATCGAAGGGGCCACCAAGACGGTGCGCACCACTCGCTCTATGGTGTGAAGTCTAAATTTGGAAACATATTCGAAGACAGCAAATTAATCAAATTTTTTCTATTTGTTGGTACGATTGATCACCATCGGGGACGCCATAAAGTATTAAATTATTTCTGCGAAGCCTTTCCTCTACATTGTTGTTGCGGCAAAGAAGTTCACTATTTTGGTTGGGTCAAGCCATTAATGGTTTCGGTGCTTAGCTGCTGTTCTGGCTCTAGGCTACCAACAACGTTGACTTTAGTTTCAACGGAAGCTTGTCTTGACTTAATATTCGTCAGCCAATATAAAGGTAAAGCACTCTTGCTTAGCTTTTGTCGCATCAATAGCTTGCGCCAACATAGCTTGAGCCGCTACTGATGCCTCACATGTGGTTATAATATGGGATAGCGCAGCCATAATATTGGTATGAAGAGAGCTACCTGGTGGGCCGTTGTGGTCAACTGTCTCAGACTGTCACTGAGCTATCTAATTGCAGGGGTGGGTGGGTTGTCCCTAACATAGCACCAAATATGTGACATGTCTAATTTCAACACATGTCACACAGCACTTGTGGGCACCAAAGAAGCAGTAAAAAGCGATTCGACGTTTTCGTGGCATGAAGGAAACGCCGGTGACCAACCTAGATAACATGAAGACTTCGATCCAGCAATGGGTCCTACCTGGATGTTTCTATGCCCACTGACGTGTTGTGGCTGGGTATTAGCTTTTAGGGAGGGTTTGGTTGATGTTCCTGGTAATGTGGCTGAGCCGATAAACACGGGATGCACTGCGACAGAGAAACCACTGTGATTAAAAGAAAAGACACACTCCCGAAGATGGCATGGTCGCGGGTCGGTAGTCTGGTCCGGGTCTGCTGCTCCTGTTGTAGTGACCAGGTATGGTATAAGGCAAGACAAAGCTTAGATGTCATGAAGACGTCTGCAATTAGCCATAAATCCTATCACAAGTGCTGTTTCCGTGCAGACTGATGTGGCGCGGCGGGGTGGTTGCTTTTAAGACTGGGTTGGTTGATGTTCCTGGTGATGCGGCCGGGCCGATGAACACTTGGCCCACTTCGACAAGAAAGCGCCATGATTAAAAGAAAATCCGCATTCCTGAAGATGGCATCATCGCTGGTCGGTAGTCTCGTCCGGGTTTGTTGCTACTGCTGGAGTTACCAGGCTTGGTAGAAGGCAAGTCAAAACCTCCAAGACATCACCAATTCGATCGCTATCCATGTGTCCTATCGTAACAATTCCGTGCCCACGGGGGTGGAGCGGCTGGTTTGTTGATTTTAAGGTAGGGTTGGTTGATATTCCTGGTGATACGACCAAGCCAATGAACACTAGGTGCCCTCCGACAAGAAATCGCCATAATTCAAAGAAAAGCCGCAATCCTGATGATGTCATCGTCGTGAGTCGGTAGTCTCAACCGGGTCTGATGCTGCTGTTGTAGTTACCAGGCACGGTAGAAAGCAACTCAAAACCTGGAAGACGTGATGACGTCAACCGTTATCCATGTGTCCTGTCGTGCTGCCTTCGTGTCCGCTGACGTGGCGCGGATGGGAGGTTGATCTTATAGCAGAACTGAAGCAGGATGCGAGAGCGGTCTCGTTGGTATTCCATACTGAAGTGACTAGTGCAAGAGTAGACACGGGGCTTAAAAGGGCGACAAGGGCAAGCGCAAACTTCCAATTTCTGTTGGAACTTTGCGCTTGTCCTTGTCACGCTTTTGTGCCCTTTGTCTACTCTTGCGGTAGTCACTTCAGCTTAAAGCAGAGTTGGTTGATGTTCCTGGTGATGCAGTCATACCGATGAACACTGGGTGCACTCCGACAAGAAAGCGCTATGATTCAAAGAAAAGCCGCACATCTGAAGATGGCATCGTCGCGGGTCGGTACTCTCGTGCGGGTCTGTTGATTCTGTTGTAGTTACCAGGCATGGTAGAAGGCAAGCCAAAACCTGCGAAACAAGAAGAGGTCGATTGTTATCCATGTGTCCTATCGTGCTGCTTCCATGCCCACTGCGTCCATTTGTAAGTGCCCACCACTTTAGTAAGCCGTCATACTATGCTGTGGCTTACACGAACACTGTTCAGCCACCCTAAGATGTATTTAAGTTCAGAATACTTAAGGCCAATGCTTTACCGTAGCAGGATTGAAGTCATAAATTATTACACACTTAAAAGAATAAAATCATACAGTTATAGCAGCACACTGTAGAAAATACAAGAAGAATAGAATAAAACATCCATAAACACAATTTCAGCAGACAAACCGACGTTCTAGTGCACCTGTAAAAGCTTGTGAGGAAAAAACTAATGGCGCTAATGAATTTCATTCTTGCACTGTTCTATAAAGCAAGGTGTTTTTAAATATCTTAGCTTTGGCAATAATTGATGCAAGTGAGCTCCCATGAACGATACGAGCCCTTCTCGTTGGAGGAGGCCTAATGCACTCTGGAAGCTTGAGTTTATGTATTTATTTCTTGCTGATAAGCTTATGGTAAAGGAATTTCAATCGGGCACTTCTATGGGTTTCCAGCATTTTAATCTTGTGTAAATGCATTAACTGTGACGGAAAATCTTCGCTATTATATTTGCCGATTATGAGCATAATAGCTTTCCTATTGAGGTTTTCAAGGTGATTAGTTTTTTTCGGGTACGGGTCACATACGCGTGAAGCGAATTAAAAAAAATAAACCACGCACAAGTGTCATGGGCCCATTTCTTCATGTGTGCAGGGGCAGTTCTAGTTTTCTTTGTAAAACCCATATGTTCTAGTTGTCTTTGTGAAACGCATACGCGTTTTCAGGAACGTTTTGAATCATATGGGTGTTCAAATGCCATCAACGTGCCTAATCGCATCACACCTACAAGCCAGACAACACTTGACCTCTATGTGACGAGTTCTTCTGCTGAATATGTTAGAGCAGGAGTCCTGATGTGTGATCTTAGTGATCACTTCCCTGTATACTGTCTGCTACCTCTTAAACAGCCATCCCATATATGCCCTGAAAGCCTAAAAAGAATTTATTCAGAACAAAATGTTAAGAAATTTGTTGACTTTATCTCTGGTTATCGCTGGGACGAAGTGACTGCGGAAACTGATGTGAACAATGCTTACGATGTTTTTATATCCACCTTCGCGTTCTTATACAACAGATGTCTTGCACTTAAGAATAAAAAAAAAACACAACAAAACTTGAAAGCCTTGGATAACTCGTGACCTCTATAACAGGATAAAATGTCGTAAAAAGCTCCTCCAAATTTTCTGAGTAGCAGAAGCGAAGATGACTTTTGGTCGTTCAAATCTGAGCGTAACAAATTAAATTCTGATATTAAACGCTCTAAACGAGAATATTACGCGAACAAGTTTTTTGCTATCTTGGGAAATTCAAATCCCATGTGGAAAGCGATCAATCAGATAATGAACAAAGGCTCCATCACAAAGAAGTTGAATTTCAACATAGTGAATTATCAGATATTGAGGTTGCAAATACTTTCAATTATCATTTTGTTGATGCTGGCGCGTCTTCAAAAAATGATACACTGGTCTCTTGCACGGAATATATATTAAATCAATGTTCTTCTATGTTGTTGGTGGCGCCTACTGAGCAGCACGAGATACAGGCCCCAATCTTATCGTTGAAAGACAGTTGTTCTTCAGGTGAAGATGACGTAAAAGTGAAGCCGTTGAAAGCCGCCAGTGAAATTGTAAGCACGCCTCTTGCACATATCTGTAACTTAATTCTTTCTATCGGTGTGTTTGCAGATAACGTGAAGCTAGCCCGGGTGACTATCATTCATAAAGGTGGCGCAGTTAGCGACATGAATAACTACAGGCCTATATCCGTTCTTTCTGTCTTCGCGAAAATTGCCGAGCATGTAATAAATAGAAGACTTTGTGAGTTTCTAAACATGTATAAAAGAATAGCTCAGGAGCAATATGATTGCTGCAAGACTAAACCTTCAGAAACCGCTTTACTTGAAATAAAAGTGCAAATCCTTGACAACATTGAAAATCGAGTGTTAACTCTAGGTACTTTTCTCGATTTTAGGAAGGCCTTCGATTGCATGCAACGTGATGTCCTTTTAAAAAAGCTACAGCTTCATGGAATTCGTGGTGTCGCATTATCCTTAACCCATTAAAGACCAGCGTGACCATATGGTCACGTTAGTCTGCACAGTGGATTTCAATTAATTAAGATTGACAAAACGGCACCAAAATTGCCTTTGACATGCCGTTAGACAGATGAGAGTTCCCTTTATGGATATCAAGTGGCAGCAGGTGTCAGTCGTTTTGTGGGAGCCCCTCGCAAAGGTGGGAATAAGTGTTGCTGTGTGAGTAGCGTCACCATGCATCACTCCAAAGGGTAATGTTTTTTTTTTTTCACTGCTTGTTTAAGCAATAGTCGGATATCCTTTTCTCTATATTGCTCTTTTAATATGTGACCTTCGGTGATCATTTGTGAAAGATTAACGTTTGACTTATCCATGAACAAGTGCGTTATCTTGCGCGTTGACATATGGTCACGCTGGGCCTTTAGGCTACCTAAGTTTTTATTTGTTTTAAAAACTGCATTCTCATCTCTTGCACGGCTGCTGGCGCGTTACCACAGTGGTTAATTCTTATTTTATTGTCTGAATAGGTTGATGTTGGAATAAATAGCGAATGTACTCGAAGAAGACGATGACGACGTGTCAGTGAATTATATTGACCCGCGAGAGGGTAGCACCTATTCGGATGAAGAGTCGGCCGATGAAGACTAAGGTGGGCTCATTGACAATCTAATCGGGCGGCAGCTATAAGCCGGCGCTGAAACTGTTTTCTCTGACGGACGCCGCATTGGTGGATCCGACTCGGACGATGACGACCCCGCCAGGCAAGGTGATGGAACATGAGAGGTTTCTTCTGCTGTAGTTGATGCGGCCATTCCTGCGAAATAATCCCCTGCTTCTAAGTGGGCGAACGGTGATCTCCAGAAAAGCCTTGGCATATTTCCCTACCCAAACTTTGCTGCTTACAGGGACTTTTCAGCTGTTGAGTTGTTCGAAATCTTTTTTGACGAAGCCGTCGTGGAGCTGCTAGTCGAACAAACAAGAAAGTCTGCGTTATTTTTCAATATGCCCGATCCGGAGGTTACCAAAGAAGAATTAGGTTCTCTTGGAGTGCTCGTTTTGTCCGGCTATAACCGCTTGCCAGGGAAAAAGTAGTATAGGGACAGCGGCTTGGATATGCGCAAGACGATGGCCTACAATGCTATGCGAAGAAATCGCTTCGTACAGATAATGCGATTCCTGCAGTGTGCGAAATGCAAGCCTAACGCTTAGTGACAAAGTTGCGTCCATTGATGGCACTATTGAAAGCAGGGTTTCTGGAGCACTTTCAACCTGTGCGTCACCTGAGCTATGACGAAAGTATGATTGAGTATTATGGTCGTCATGGCTCTAAACAGCTTATACGCGGAGAGCCTATCCGCTTCGGTTATAAGGTATGGTGCCTAAATGCCAAGTGAAGGCACAGTGAAGCAGAACCGTGTTCCCAAAGAGTGCCTTATCGCTTGGCCACAATTCGTCAAGCGCCAACCTCGCGGGCACGAAGAGCCCGTGCTGAGCGACAATGGCATAATTGTTGTCCGCTGGATGGACAATTCTGTAGTAACGATCTTGTAAGCACCACTCACGGCGTAGAGCCAATGTCGTCTGCAGACAGCTACTCTCGTGTTCAGAATAAGCAAATCAAAGTGGCACGCAAAAAACATTGTTGCTAAGTACAAATTTTATGGGAGGTACGGACCAGATGGATCCAAATGTAGGCGCCCCCACGATTGTTATCCGTGGAAAAAAGTGGTGGTGGCCGATTTTTACTTCACTTTGTGATGTATCTCTCAGCAACGCTTGGGCGCAAATTCGTAGCACAGGTTTCAACGTCCCGCAGGTGGAGTTCCGCAAGCAAATTCCACAAAGCTACCTGATGCGATGGGACAATAAGCATAGAGGACCTGGTCAACGCAGAATCCCAAAGACTGGTGATGTGACTGGTACACGGTATGACCAAGTGGCCCACTTTGTTGCACCAATACCTAATGGCAAGAGGTGGAGGTGTGCATGAGATAATTGCAACAGCGCAGTGCACACACAATGCACAAAGTATGATGACGGCATGTGTATTCCATGATATAAACCATATCACACTAAATAAGTGCTCGACTATTCGCTATGTATGCTTTTTGTGATGTTTCATGGCTTGAAATAAATGTTTTTCACTTCGTGTATTTTGCTACAGCGTAAGGGCCCAGTGTGACCATATGGTCACGGGCTATATTTCAAAAACTAATTAGGCAAGAGTAATAATTTTTTGCATGTGAATTAGTAGTATAAAGGTAAATTAATATATAAGATTTATTTCAAGATAGCAAGAAAAAAAGGAAACCGGTCCCTAATGAGTTAATAAAAAGCTATCTCACCTCTAGAACAAAGCACTCAACAATAAATGGAGTTGGTTCCGAAATTCAGCACACTAAATACGGTGTGCCGCAAGGATCCGCCTTAGGGCCTGTTTTATTTTTACTCTATATTAGTGATATTGTCAATATTCAAGGCTGTTCCAATATTACATTACACGTGGATGATACTAACGTGTTCTTCTCAGGTAGAGAAACAGGAAATCTTTTTGAGCAAGCTAACATCTGGTTACAGCAACTAAGCTTGTGGCTAACTACAAATAAACTCCAATTAGACGTAAGTAAAGCTAAGTATCTAGTGTTTAAATCGCAAGCAACAATAATCCTCCGTCAGCTAACACTCCAATTTAAGATCAATATCGAACAGGCACCAACAGCCAGATTTTTAGGAATTATATACCATGAAGATATGTCCTGGTCACCGCACGTAGATGTTCTCAGAAAATATTTTGCTCGTGCTGTTGGTGTGCTAAACAGGTTGCGATATTTCCTACCGATAAATGTGAAGCACAATATTTACAACGCGCTTATACATCCTCGTTTAAGTTATTCTTTCTTAGTTTGGTTAACCACTACACAAACTAACTTAAGATCAATTCAAACACTCCAAAACTGCGCACTGCGCGCGATAGGTAACTTAGAACGTACTGATACCACCAAACCATACTATCAGGAATATAAATTATTAACAGCTTCAAAATTTTACACTTAGAAATTATTCCTCGAAATTTCACGGCAATTCTGGGCAGACAACCTATCCTTCCAAAGCAAATACCATAGTAGAATGACCAGCTATAACCTCAGAAAAACTCTGTTAGGAAGACCACGTTGCAGAACAAAATACGGAGATCAAAAACTAGCACTTCAACTCCCAAACCTTCTAAACGACTACCTCTTGGTATTGGACCAGCTAAATTCTGGAATTTCAAAGCAAAGCTTTAAGAACACGGTGAAAGACTTGTTACTATCCGAAGACTAATAGAAATGTTCAACTAGAGTTATAAAACATTTCGTAAGTGTTTTTGTTGCTGTTGTTGTTGTTGTGCTTCAAGTGCTTAGAAATCTGGGTAAACTTTAACCTCTTTTCTTTCTCTTTACGTGAATTGTGTACTGAAGTGTTTGAAAATACGCACTTTAATTTGTGACCTCCTCATAACCTGCCTCTGCCATTTTGATGCCAATGTACGGGTGGCACGGCCAAGTCAGGCAAATCTTTGCATTCAGCCGTATCCGCTAAGACAATCTGTCCATTGTCTTAAATAAATCAATAAAGAAAAAAAAAGCTTTCACAACGCAGCTTTAAATATTAGTAATGTGTGCTAATCCTTTTAATTTGTTATCAAGTGGTAAACCTAAATATTTACATTTCTCAACATACAAATTAACGTTGACGGGAAGAAAACAAGGAAGGGAATTGGGAGATTCTTTCCAGTTGTTCATAAGAGGACAGTATTTTTCAGTATTGAGCTCCATTGCTCGTTTCAAACGTCAATCATCAATAGCCAAAATTGCTTTTGGTACACAACTGTGTTTCTGTTCCGATGAAATTTCTTTGAACACCACACAGTTGTCCTCGACTAACATAAGAGATACATAGTCAGAAACAGCTAGAACTCAATCATTCATATAAATAATGAACAACCGCGGACCAAGCACACTTCCTTGCGGAACTCCTGAATGAACGCTGAGCACACTTCAAGGGGTCATGTTGATTGCAGAGTATAGTGGTCTGTCTTTAAGCTATGCTCAAGTACAGCGGATGATGCGGAAAGGCACACCCATGTATTCAATATGGTACAAATGTTTGTCATGTGGCACCTTATCAAAATCTTTGATGAAGTCAAAGAAAACCATGTCTGTTTGCGCGGACATATCAAGCACGCGCGCAAATTCGTTCACACATAATATAGTCTGAGTAACTGTGGACCACGCATGCGTAAAACCGTGCTGATTACTAGTCAAATATTTTAATCATTTACTACCTTTCCCAAGTAGCTTGCAACAATGTGCTTCAATACTTTGCATTTACATTACCTGAAAACAGGTTGATAATTTTCAACAGAATATAGGTCACCTTTTTCATAAACAGGAACCGCACACGCTATTTTACAATCTGGCGATATTGCTCCACATGCTAATGGAATTTTAAATATATCTGTGAGAAATCCTTGTATTTGTTCAGCATGTCGCCTCAAAAATACATTCGGGATACTGCCGGGTCTGGCGCGCCTTTTAGTTTCAAGTTTCCACAACGTTGCAAGCACAGCCTCCGCCAGTTTGTCCCAAATTTGTTTTCCCGTGTGACAAAGTAATGCATTAAACTACAAACTCCCACAAACTGCTAAACAACAAACTAGCAGATGTTTTAACGATCGCCTACGAGAGCACTTAAACAATGTTGACAAACTTCTAGTAACCGGTCATCTTCCCGCACACTGCATGCGCTGTGGCTGCAAACATTTCTCTAAAAACACTAGAGTGAAGGCCAGACATCCCGATCAAATGACAAGGCAAATTGTAGAGACTTTGAAGTGAACAGAAACAAAAACTGTGTGAACTGCCCATCTGTCACTTTGTCAGAGAAGCAGGAGAAGGAGTGTTCTTGTCACGGTAGCGGTGGCTTGTTGTGCTGTTAGGAGATGTGTGATCTTATGGCGGCGTTTCCCTTACTTTCAGTCTTTTTTGTATGCTGCTGTATATACTGTGATCACGTAAAATAAAACATCACTTGTTAGTCTTGTTTGATTCTCTCGTGTCGTGCGTTTCCTTGCGCTAAAAACTATAAACTTTGCTGATTAGTTCGTGCATCCAGGTTTCAGTTATCACGCACACGTGCGGATCCGAAGAGGGCAAGTATTCTTCTGGTTTTTCTGTCTTGTTCACAACCCTTCTTGCAATAAAACTAACGAGACTGACGCATTCTGCAACGAACATTTTGATAAAGATGTGGTATTCTGCCCAATAAATCTTCGGAAAGTTAAAACATCATCACAAACATAATGTTGCCGATTAACCTTCAGCTTGTCGTAAACCAAGAAAAACCTTACTTCCATCCTTTTTATTTCAAGTTTAGCACTTTGCCAAGGATGCTTACATTCGCACAACAATTCAGCGCAGTAGTCATTATCAATTCTTATGTTTTCTCCCTTTAGTTTAAACATATTGCTCCAGGCTGCTTTTCTTCCCTGTAGCCCTGAAAGCACAAAATGGCAGGAAATTTACGGGAACGTTTCCCCAGTCCTTGAATTCAAACTATGAATAGGGAAAGCGCCCCCAATTCAGAGGAAAATAGGTCAACGATAAGTTTTTCCTGCAAGCTTGGCGCCAATTTGTTACGATCGTTTTGTATGCCAAAAACAATTAAAATGGACCTCCAGCTTTTATCTTGTAAATCCGGAAGTCTTGTTTGATGCCGTTTAAGTTCATTCTGGACATCAGTCACAAACATACTTATGCTTTTATTTCATCTGTTCTCATATGCAACACCCTTATGTTTGTGTCTGTATTACTTAAGCGATCACCAAAGTTCATCAGTTCCCTTTCTGTTGCCTCTAAAGGAGTTACAGTGTCTTTCTGCCCCTCAATTAGTGCCTGGACCATTTCATTGACTTTCGGATCTGGGCCAATCTCTACATCGCCGCAAATGAGCTAGATACATGAGCAACATCAGTTATAGCCGCAGTTTAAATATGTTCGTGGGCACGGCAAGTGAACAAGAAATCAGTCATCACTGCCCATGGTACAGAGATAACTGACCTGTACCAGGAACAGACGGAGCATTTTCAGCGTCTTATTCACTGCGCTCTCGCCGCGCCCACTGGAGCTCCACTGCTGCGGTGACTAATTTATAATTGTCAGGGTCGATGACGTCACGGCCGATGATGACAGGAATCTTAGCACCTGGGGCATCCCCACGATTACGGCGCTGATAGATGTGCCATTTTGGATGAGAAGTCCTTCTTTTGTGACTTGATGCAGCTCGGCGACAGTCTTAGGTGGTGCATTTGCATTTGCCAGCAGCGACACTTGTACCAGGAAATGCAATAATCGGACCGCTTCTTATGGTCCAGATAGCGCTTTTTGCACCGTGGGAGAGCGTCGGGGATCGCGGAGGGAAATCTAGTCACACGGCGTTTCGTAGGCCAGCGCTTTCAGTGTGTACCGTAATGCATTATATCCATGTCCCCAACGCTATACAGCAAGGTGCGTACCGCGGTATTACATTAGGAAACCAATACTAGCATTGATTCACCGTTTGGGGCCCCATCAACAATTTTCAGCCGTTAGGAAAGCGGCTTATGTGCCAAATTAAGTGCATTTGTTCTCTGTGCTGTTGATGGCAAGTTCAAGTTGTAGTCGTTTGAATACTAACTTGCTGGGCCCCGTAGCTATCGACCATTGTGCACCTTATGCGGTACTTTGAACTGATCGCGTGTGACCTGTCAAGGTTATCCGTGGCCGCAGCCCTGCAAGCACATTACTGCTCAGGCAAAACACGCAAGGAAAAAAGTGCCGCGCGCCAGGCGGAGGCGACTGTAAACATCACTACAAAGTAGCAGACTCGATCTGCTTAAACGGAGGAAGAGTGGCGAGACGAGACTAGACGACGCTGCGTCGGAAGGGCATAGCTGACGACGCCGAGGCTAATGCATGCTTTTCCGCTACGTTTCACTTAAAAGGCGTGAGAGATCGCGCTGGCGGGCTTTTTTTTTTTCAACATATAGCGACAAAAAAGAAACATGTGAGAAAACCCTGAACATTACACGAAGCTTAGCGCTCCCCGCGCGTAAACAGTGCGTGGTAAAATAGCCGCCCTGTGTAGTTTCTCAAGCGTGTGCAATGACGCACGGGGCGGACTTTGCGACGCATAAAGCGACCCAAGCTCCAGAGATAAACTGCGCACGCTTATTGGTAACTGTTAAGTGCTCCAGCGCCGGACAGCTGCTTGCTACTCTTGTTGCCAGTTTCTGCGATATCCTACGCTTTCGCAACCTCTACTGAAAAGAAACAGATCATGATAATACTTCACCACGCAAGTTCCTTCTTGCCTATCCAGCAGTTTCCGTAAGTCTTTATTGGTGACGAAGACAAAAGTTTCGGAATGTCTTTCTGACGCGTGCATGAAAATAAGCGTTCATAGGTAGCGTCGACTAAACATATTCTCTAACGTTTATACCAGCCACAGTTTAGCCCAATGACTATGGCGTTGCGCTGCTCATGTAAAGGTCGCTGGTTGAATCCCAGATACGAGGCTGCATAGCGATGGGAGCGGGATGCTAAAATGATCGCTGTCCGTGCATTTGGTGCACGGTAAAGAATCCCGTGAGTTAGAAACAAGACGGAGCCCCGCTTTACGGCGTAGTTTTGACTTCTAAAAGCGGAAAGCCTAATTTTAATGTTTAAACTCACGTTTGAGTGTTAAGCGTGTCCTTGAATCAGTATTTGCACTCCTGCTGAACAAATAGTGGACACGGCAGACATTCTAGGCAGTTTGCGCGTCATATTTAGTTAATCTCTCTAAAACCCCCGCTCTTCAGAATAACGGTACTATGTCAGGGAGTCAAATGTACAGTATTTCTGGATGGTTGACTAGCAATAAATTTACGCGCTTTTTTAACATACCGATACAGCTTGCAGAAAATCTGAGATTGCATATATATATATATATATATATATATATATATATATATATATATATATATATATATATATATATATATATATATATTCGGAAATAATTCTTCGGATCCCCAGTGTTGTTTAAGAAATTCATTTCGACATTTCGGCGGGAGTCCGGTCTTCGTCAACAGTGCGACTGCAAGCACCCGGAGTTCCATTTATACATTTTCCTTGTAAGAGCGAACGTAGACTAAGGCTACAAACACACATAAATTCAGTGGCGTCCACGAGGCAGGGGCGTGAGAATTATAATATGGAAATACGCTGCCAGTAGAACGCAGGGGACAGGAGTGACATGTTAGTATAGAGCATGCGAGGGGTCACAGCGACCAAGAGCGTGCTTTTCTTGTTTTTTTTTTTTTTTAAGTTACTGCAACTTTTGTAGGACCACGAATATGGTCAATGCAGTTATGAGACACCCATACTGTGCCCTCCACTAACCTCGGAGTTCCGCGAACTGCATTCCATTGCATTCTATGCACAGGCGGTGTTTAAGTACACAGGCCTGCTGTCTAAAGGGCGTTGGCTCTGCTCTGTCGGGAAACGCTGGTGTCGAGAACGAAGGTTAAGTGGTATCGCGGTGATGCCCTCTCCCCTCATACAACACTTGGCGCTTAGCGCAGCAGCAGGTGTGCCCTATTGTCCGCTCTGCTGAGTCGAGGCGCAGCTCGCGATGTGGCATCGCAGCCAACGGGAACTGTGTCGAGGCGCGCTTGTGACTAGGTGTCTCAGCCAATTGAAATGTTAGTTTAGGGGCTGTTTCGCTGCTACATACGACAGACGCCGGGTTTTTTGTTCAATTGGCCATTGGACGCTTTCGCATCAAAAATTATTCGGCGTTGACTCGGTGTACTTCCACCTATCTTCTAAGTTGTAAAAACAATGTCGCTAGCTTCTCACCCGAAAAAGTGTGCCATGTAGCAAGTACGAAGTTTTTGAAATGTATGACGTCGAGATTGATACTCAACTTGCGGAATGATAAACTAGGCGTCATTGACGTTATATTATAATTAAGATGAAAGTCTTAGATGGCTCATGGGACACAAAATCCGATGTCTATCCCTAGTTATAGCACCAAATTTTATGGCACCGAAATTCATAGAGATTCGAACCCTCGACCTTTTGTGGGAGTCGAATTCAATACCTTTGCCTGTAATTAGGGCGAATTGAGTTAAGACACACGACCTTTGGTGGGAGTCGAACTCACTTGGAAATATGGCCAAACCAGTCATCTCCATGTTGGATTCCATTTCACTTTAACTTTAACGGATCACTTTAACGATGTGCCACTTCGAAATGTAAACCAGTATAAATATCTAGGTCTCATAATATCGTCTAATCTCAGCTGGACAGAGCACGTGCGTCAAGTGTCAAATAAAGCATTAAATAAACTGTTCTTCATTAAACGGGCCTTGTCATATTCTACACCTGAAACAAAGCTTCTTGCATACGTCACTTTTGTCCGCCCAGTCTTGGAATGCGCCAGTATTGTCTGGTTCCCTCACACTGCGAACGATATCGCCATTTTGGAAAGGGTGCAGCGGAAAGCGGTGCGTTTTATCTTTAACAGATACGGACGCCTTGATTCACCTACTACTCTGTTACAGCGTGCTGGTCTAGCTACCCTTGAAAGTCGAGCAAAGCTTTTTCGGCTCAAATTTGTATACCAACTACTGCATAGATCATTCCGTATAAACCCCGACTCTTACTTTAAATTTCGTGATACCAGACCGACCAGAAGACGGCACGCATGGGAACTTGTAGAATATCCGTTTATTAATAATACGTTTCGTTATTCTTTCTTCCCACGCTCAATTCGTGAATGGAATGCACTGGATGTAGTCACAAAACAGCAGCCAACACTAGCAAAGTTTATGGATTTAATTGAGCATGCTGCATGAGCCTAATATGTTGTTAATATAAGTAACCAAATTGCTTTCGTCATGCAATCCATCCCGATTCAGTTTGTGCTAGGAAAGCACTTGCCCACACTTTTTGTTTTGTGCATTCTGTATTTGAATGATGCCTTCTACCCTGCATTTTTTTTCCTGCTGGTTGATGTACATTGGTTTCGTTGTGTGTATCATTATGTATGAATGTACTACTGCTATTCTTGAATAGTCTCCAATCATTATGTACTCATTTATTGAATGTTTTAGTGGTGTTAATTGATGTGACTTGTTGCTCACCCCTGTAAAAATTCCCATGGGGGATTGACAGTATTCTATAAATAAATAAATAAATAAATAAAATTTCACATGGTGCAGGTTGAGAGCCAAGCCTACGGTGATTGCGCAGGGAGTCGCACCCTTAACCTTTAATGGGAGTTGTGCCCACGAATTTTAGTGTTGATTAAGGCGAAGTTAATTAAGGCACTCGAACAAATCAAACAAACGATCTTGGGTGGCAGTCGAACCCACTTGGAGATATGGGCGCACCGGCCGTATTGCCAAGTTGGATTCCAACAGAGATCACGAGGATCTAATCGAACCCACTACCTTTGGTGTTAATCAACCAACCCAATTAAGACGCAGTATATTAAGACAGAGCTAGCAGAGGCACTCTGGCTCATCACTTTTATTGGGAATCAAACCTTCGACCTCTTGGGGGGGGTGTCAAACCCAAGACTTTTGGTTTTATTTAAGCTGAACTTGATTAAGGCACTGAAGCCAACGACCCAACGTGGAGTATGGGCTAATCGGCCATATCTGAAAGTTGGATTTCCGTTAGCATCGTAAAGGACGACAGTTGAAACGACATTTGGTCGTAATTAAGATGAATTAAGGTATGGTTATTTAAGGTATAATTCATTAAGGCACTCAAATGCACGACCTTTGGTGGCAGTCAAACCGGCGACCACAGATGATATTTAGGGATAAGTTTTTTTATTACAAAGGTAGTTAGGCTACTCGCACTCACGCCCTGTGGTGGAAGGAAACATGTTATGGGAAGTAGCAGCGCATTGAAATTAAGATGTCAGATATTGTAATGAATGTCTCATGTGCGGGCAGGCTTTCGCCTTCATCCTCTTTAGTGTAGGTATGCTAAAGTGACTGTCAATGATTTTGCCGCTCCTGAAACCTAGTATGTTTAACTCACTCGGCGCCTTTCAGGCGTCGGAGCACCATCCAATGCCTGTCAACTCATCGAGTCGAGGAACAGTTCGTATTAAACGTTCCACATGTTCGCCAATAAAGGAACATTTCTGCGCCTGAAGGACCTCCCCGTGTGGCCAAAAATCGCTTAGTTAGTCCATTTCAAGTACTTCTACGGGAAAGTCTGATTCATGCAAGTTAGTTAAAAAGTCTTCGGAATGACAATCATGAATAGAAGTTCTAATTTTGACTGTCGAAATGTTCGCGGTCTGAGTAAAAAGCCAATGAACTTTGAACATTTGTACATCTTGAAACGGCAGCTCGAGAAGACAAACATATAAAGCAGGAAAGACAATGTATTTGTCATCTTGAACTGCCCCTTAGATACGTTCAACCAGTGCCAACTTCCCTAGATGTCAATTTTTCTAATGAGCTTTGTGGCAATATCACTTCACGCACTTCTATACTTGACAGAGACGTACCTTTCTTTCAATAATGATAATCAGATTATTTTTCCGCCTAGCTATAAGGTCTACCGTAATGACCTCGGCAGCAATGGTGGTAAAAGCGTTGCAAGAGGAGTGCTTATCGCTGCTCCAAGTACACTTAAGTGCGCGAGGCGCATGGAATTTGAATACGTGACCCAATTTGCATAGTAACATCGGTCCTGCCGTGGAAGAATGCACATACTATTAGGTGCATTTTACACATCACCCTCAATGAATCTATCTTTATTCCAAGAAAGTCTAGGATACATTGAGCCTACCATGACTTCCTACCCGAAGCATAAATTTATAGTACTAGGACATATTGAAGTACCCAGAATACAATAGGGCAATTTGTCGATATCTCAGATAAACAATAGTACAAATAAAGTGGCCCGTTTTTCTGATTTCATTTATTTCAACAGCACTTTCCAGCATAACCACGTGCCCAGCTTGCATGATAACATATTGGTCTTGTGTTTGCTGACATGGAAAGCGGGCATGTCTTCCGTGATGAAAGAAACCTGGTTCAAGCTATCAAGTATCGCCCTTGTTTTATGCGAAGCATATTACTAGAGCTCAACCCAGCTCCTCAGGCGCGGCGCTGTCGCCTTCAATACCACGTGACACCGTGACGTCACGACAGAGGAGAAACGGGGCTCCAACTCGCGCCGTCGCTCGCGGCGTCGCAGCGGTATATAAGCAGCTGCGCTTTTTCTAGGTGGCTTTGGCTCAACTCTTGCAAGATGGGCTGGGTGGGAATCGAACCAGGGTCTCCGGAGTGTGAGACGGAGACGCTACCACTGAGCCACGAGTACGATGCTTCGAAGCGGTACAAAAGCGCCTCTAGTGAATGCGGTGTTGCCTTAGAAACGAGCTGTTTCTAAGGCTCAGGCGTGCGTCGCTTGCTCAGGCGCACATTTCGTTGCCGCGCCGAACGCTGCGTTGCTCGACGCTCACCGCGTCCAATGCGGGGCGCGTAATCGCTGCGCCGTAGCCCATTGTCTTACACCCCTTGGCGGGTCGACGGGAACGCTGTCGCGTTCCACTCTTGAAGGCGAAGCAGAGTAACGCATGAGTTGTTTCTTCTACTAGCCGAACCAAATATAGCCAAGCAACAGCAGTTCACCAGGCTAAACAGTGGTTCAATAACTAAAATAAAGGCTAGTATGCTTCGCATCCTGGGCTTAACCTTAGCTAAGCCACAGCCATTTTTTTCGATGTGACAACAATCAGACAAGGCTTCAATGAAAATGCATGGAAGCCGCCGGAATTTCCACAGTATAATTTCGCCACTGTTAATTACGTCAGTTCTCATCATTACTCTAAGGCACACTTCTCCGTTATAATAAAGTGGGATGATGCATTTTATCAAGCTGAACATTTCTCTGGCGTTCTACAGGAGGGAATACGCATGTACGTTCCCCTAAAACAAAGTGCCCCTTCACGGTAGGCACATTGGTTTACAACTGAGCTTCTCAAGTCACAGAAGTACAAAGGGGACGCCCACAAAAGAGTGAAGAGTGAATCTGAGAGTTGGAAAGTTGCATTGAAGGAGTACCAATGTCTCTCTAAGAGAATGCACCATTGTGATCACAGCTGAGTAGAAAAAAATATTTCTAAGAAGCCTAGAACTTTTTTAAGTTACCTGCAACAAAGATCGGCATCAAGTAAAACAGATAATATGTCTGATTCACAAGAAATCATAAATCTATCAAGTGCGTGTTAGCTGTGTTCGATAACACTTTAAATCAGATTTCAATAAAAGTGGTGGTCCCACTTCATCCGACCTTACGCTGCTCGGGGGTGATTCGCAAAGAACTACGTCTGTTGATTAAGAATTTGTTATGAAAAGCATTCACATCGTCATACCGTCACTGTCATGTGGTCGCAATGATATTCCTATGGCTTTATTTAAATAATTCGGTGATGCGCTTTGTCAGTCATAACTTCCATATATGACACCTGCCTCAAAACACGACCATTTCGTGCACCATGGGTAATCTCTCCTGTCGCTGCAGACCAAAAATCTGTATCGAGAACTGCCATTCAAATCCACAGAAGGATATCTCTCCTCATCTCTTCCTGTAATATATTTCAGTATGGGCTGCACCCTTTATTCGCATGCAGCGCAAGAAGCACACGCATACCTAAATAATATGGGTTTATAGCGGGCAGTTCAATAGCAAGGCTCGTCCCCTTTATGATCCATGCATCAGACGCGATCGAGAACAGGAGCCAAGTATTGTTTGAAGTTTGTTGATTGTGACCTAATCAAGGCGTTTGGTCTTGTCAGTCATGCCCTGCTGTTCCAAAACTCTACGAAACCACTGTTTCCGAACTTTTACTGTTTATGCTAGAAGACTGCCTGTCAGACCGACAATGCTATATCATTTTTCTTAGTTCGTTTGTTTGTTGTAACTTCCAATAGACAGTCTTCAAGCACGTGTGCAGCTACCAATGGTGCGCCACAGGGCTCTGTCCTTGGACGGCTTCTCTTCAGTGTCTTTTTAAATGATGTATCCTTATTCACAAAGCAATTGTCGTTCTTGATTTGTGCGGAGAAATTTGGCAGCCTTCGATAGTGCACTCTTCGTCACCAAACATCCTCGCCTCTGTGTAATGGAGCATGCACAAAAAAGTAGCATTAAACACCCAAAAGAAAAAAAAGATAGGTCATATATAAGCAAGACACATGAGTTCCCTTCCTTTAGTCACTCGGGAGTGCGAAGTTACTGACCTCGGTATCATCTGCGATTAAAAGCTCACTATTTCACCCAACTTGCAATGCATCGCTAAGCGTTGCCTGCGCAACGAATATTGAGGAAGGTCAGAAATGCTGATGTATTTCTTAAGCTGCGAATAACGTTCTGTCAACATCTGCTGGAACAAGCCGCCATAATTTGGAACCGTAATTGCCAGTATAACATAAAATAGAGTAGAAATAATTCAGCGGAAAATTGTCTCTATATATCGATATTGGAGCACAAGAATGGTAGGCCATGAACAACAGCCTCACTCTCAGTCCTTGTTCGGTCTATAAAACTCGAGTGCAAACACATAAAAACTGACATATTCCTGTTTAAGATTTAAGCTCGATAATGGTGTCATTGATTGAAGCGATATATTGAAGAATGCCAGCATGAGGATTCCGCTAAATTTACTTTGCGTGTCTAGACCTCTTAATGTATGTACTTCTCGCGTCTCAAATATTCTCTTGGCCAGAATTCTACGGACCTGCAACTAACAAGATTGACATGTTCCACAAAGATTTGAGCACTTTTCGAGCCGCACTCTAAACCATTGAATGTTCTATTTCAAACAATGTATACGTTCTTCTTGTGTGTTCTACGTTGGACGGTGATGATATGACACGTGTACTATTAAGTCTTCTTTCTTTGTGTGCATCTGTTCGCGGTGATATATGTGTGTCTAGACTTGCAGTAATGTGAATGTTTACTTTTGGTATGGTATTTGCTGTACAGTTTATGTTATGATATAATATGGTATGCTATTTATTGTTATGCCGTGTTATGCTGTATAATATGTTGTAAATTGCAATCATATAGAATGCCCATATTTTAATCCTGTTTGTTGACGTGTATATACATCTGCGTGATAACTGCATACGAATCCTCACGTGCGCTTGTACCAAGACCACCAGGTTGCTCCCGGGTGCGTTAATAAAATTGACCTATTTATTGGAAAATGTACTGCGTAAATGTCGAATCGCAGCTGATTTCCGCCATCTGCGTTGCACGTGTCCTGGGAAAAATACAATTCGCGAAAAAATATTCTTAAAATTGTGATATGGAACAGTGATCAAGTTGAAGACTATGAAGGATGAATTGTGGACAACGCATCTTTATAAGTCACTTCTAGTATCTCTATGAAACGGGCCTGCATGTTTACATTTACCTCCATTATGGCATTATACCGCCTAACAGCAAAAGTGAAAAAAGAAAACAGAATGTTCAAATTCAAAACTAAGAAATACTCTAATCGTAATACGGAGTTTAAATATTCTGTACCATTAGCTAATGGTAAACATCTGCATTTTCCCAATCTTCTCGTAATTGTGAAATGAAAAAATAATGCATATACAATGTGCATGTTGGAATCAATGCGAAGTGATTCAGAAGCAAAGCAGTTATTGAAATGCTCTGCAGCTAACGGCAACGTGTGCAATTTCATAGTTACAGATGTATGCATAAGAACGTACTACACGTATCAAACAATCGAGGATTCTCTACATCTTGCGTGTTTTTGGGTCATCCTAGTCCCGTAGGATTGGCCAAACTCGGGCAAACCTCCAGTGTTGCAAAGGGAATGGCCAAATCAAAGCAATATATATGGAATATGTTGTTAAATATTACTAACCATTCTATGAACAAGTTGGTGTGCTTTTAGCTGTTAGCCGCCGTTATGTCCTCGTGTTCTATGTAGTAATCGTAGATAAGGGTTCAAGAATCCCGATAAAAATAGTTCATTCTATGCTTTAGAGATGCTTCTTAGGTGAGATTGCATGTACGGCTTTTTTTAACAAGGTATATTTTGGTTCACACAACAAAGCTGTAAATACAAGGTCAGAATACAAAGTTACATGCGCACATGCGGCCGCACTTAACTGAATGTAGCATGATTTCCATTAGAATGAATCTACGGGTTCAGTCGCCTTCCGCGCCAACCGTATTCCGATCAAAGCGGTATAGAAAAACGGTCTTGTAGGGACCTACAATTTGGTGTTCGAACTTATTCCATAGGCTTCCGCTTCAGTAACTCAACATACATATTTTTGTTTTCGGATTTTAGATAATATGAAGTTATTAAACAGTTAAGACCGGCGGTTCTTTCTTCTTGTGCAATGTAGGTCACCTAAACGCATAAGTCATCATACTATAATAGTAGTCAAAGAAAAACTGTCAAGCGAATTTGGGTTGGTGCCAAGCATTCTAGGAGAATAATACATTCAGCAGCTAGAAACTCCTTCTGCGAACATGTGTGCAACACATTTTTGGTATGTAAAGAATGCTTCTATTGGTACCTTTTAATGGTTCCGGAGGGCTTTGAAGCCAAATCAACATTATGCTGCTGCATGTGTAAGGAAATGGCGATGTCTTGATTCCTGCAACTTCTTGCGTCACATTTTTTCACATGTGGCGCTCGAACAAATCACGGCCATTGCAGCGTCATCGTTTTAGTTTTGCGTCTATTGCCCATAAAATAACGAAGTGAGGCTGCAGCATAAAACTGAAGTCAAGAGTTCAACATCGATTTGCACTTGCAATGTTTTCAGGGAGCAGCCTTCGGCTCTTGTTAAATGCTAGCTGTCTTGGCCATACGTGCGTGAGTGCCTTTCCCCTTTACGGATATTGGCATAGTATGTCCCGCCTTTTAATTCGAAACAGTATGTCAATACTCGGGACATTTCTGTTTTATGTATTTTGGCCATTTACAATGTTATGCGCAACTACGCTTTAAATGGGGATATAGCGATGAAAGGCGCATCTAGGTTGCAGATGTTGGCGGGTCTCTAACACAAAGTGCGTAAAGTTTCGCCATAGTCGTAGGGTTTTACGACGCTGCTTCAGACGCTAGCGGAAGCGGCGAAGGAAAATAACGCTCCCTTCTGTAGCAACCAGTACTTTTCTTTCTCGCTTTCCTCGGCGAGTACGTTCCCTCGACCGAGAAAGCATTCGGGAATTTTCATTTAGATCCTTCGCGAGAAGCATTCACTTCGATATTCTAGGGCACCGGCTTTCGCGAGTTTTGTTTCCTACAATCACGTCGAAACACGTAACATTATGTTTATGTCGAAGGCCATACACCGCTCGTAACCTTGGCATGTAAATATGCTTTCTTCATGAGGGTGCTCGTTCTTTCTGAATGTCGTATATATATATATATATATATATATATATATATATATATATATATATATAAACATACATACATACATACATACATACATATATATGAGTTTGCGTAATCAACGACAAACGAGAACAGAAATGTCAGTGAAACCAAATTCACCAGTCGGCATTAAGCTCACATTTGAGAACGTCCACGCGCTTCGACGGAAGGCGTAGTTCGGCACTCTCTCTAGCACCTTTTCCTGACTCATATTTGCTGCCCACTCAGTTCATAAGCGTGAGCTGTAGAGCGTCAGTGAGTGATGAGTGGCTCATGTGAGCGAATGGGAGTATAAACGAGAGCGAGCAGCAGGAGTCAGTGGCGAATAAGGTTAGTACGAACGCAAGTCACTGACGGTGATTTTAAGTGGGAGTGAGTGAGTTACCGTCGGTGAGCGTGAGTGGGCGTGAGTGGGCGTGAGTATTGAATGTGTGTGGGTGCAAGTAATGATGTAAGTGACTATTAGTGCGAGGGAGTACTGGTGTGTAAAGTGGTGATGAGCTGGAACGCGGGTGAGAACCGACGGCTCTGAGTACATGTAAGTGTGAGTCAGTACAGAGCCTGTGAGAGTATTGGTGAGTAAGCATAAGTGAGCATGTGCCTATTTCACCGACTTATAAAGGAGGGGGCCTGTTCAGGTCAAGGTCACGTGTCAGCCTTCCGCTCGCCCACGCAAACCTTTATTGCTGACTGTGTTGGCTGCCACTGGGGACTAACTAGGCTTTCAGCGTATATTCTTAAACAAGTTTCCTTTTATATTATAGTACCTAGAGATTGCCTATCAAGATAATTTGTGCCTCATGCATTGCATCAGGTCGTAATATTTAACAATGTGAAAATACCAGGATACGCGTATGGCATTCAAATTCGAATTGAGTGGGATGGCAAATCGATTAGAAACTAATGAACAAGTATAGATATTTGAGGCAAGATTATTGAGTAATCTCACTCGTTTCGACCCCAACGAGACGACTCGAAACCAGTGAGATTACTTTCTTCTTCTAATTTTCTTCTTTTTTTTCACACTACGTTTAAATGCTGTTGAAATTTGCCGAAATTATATCGTGTATCTAGCCGCGTTCACGACCACATGTGTACGGGAGACTCCCAAAACACGATGTTAGAGCCATGGAGAAATACTATGCTGTGCCATCTGCCGATAATTCATGCATGTTTTCAGGCGCGTAGGATTGTTTGGGATGGACTCCTTCGACCTAAGGTGGCCTGACAGCCCTCACGGTAATCTGACAGAGCTAGCTTGGATGCTCGGTTGCCACGGTCAGAAGTTCGAATACTCGCGATTTTTTTTCCCTGAAGTTGGGAAACTCCAGCTCACCTCCTTCCAGTACACTACATCTCCAGGCTTGGAGTTGCGCCTGGCACCGGCAAAAACGCGGAGAGCAAGTGGGGCTATGCTAATCCAAGTACTACCAAATTATGAAAAATCGCCAAGCTTCAAGGAGACACTCCCTCACCAGAACAAGGATTGGCCTCCCTAGTGCAGTATTCGGCCACTCCCTCCCAAATTAATCATTCAATTGCTCAATGGCCCTCAGTACCCATCAACTACGCAGCACCTGACCTAGACCGCGGTGAGTCCTGCAACTCAGCAGAGGTTGCTGAGAACATCTGCATCTGGACAGGCTGCCAATGGAAACTGACCCTGGCAACGTCTAACACCCGAACCCTCACGATAGAAGGTAGCCTAGCAGGACTCTTTGAGAAACAATCAGGCATTGTTTGGGATATCATTCGCCTTAGTGAAGTTAGAAGAACTTACGAGGCTTATATAGAGCTGACAAATGGCCACGTCCTATGCTATAGAGGACTACCAGTTAAGAAGCAGCTCGGACCAGAATTCCTAATCCATAACGACATGGCGGGCCACATTGGCGAATTCTACAGCTATAATGAGAGGGCAGCAGTAGCCGTAATAGACCTTAATAGCAGGTTTAGAACAAAGGTAGTACAAACCTATGGTCTAACCTCCTCTCATGGTGATGAAATAATAGACCAGCTTTATGAAGATGTTGAATTAGCGATCCAAAATGTACAAACTCAGTATAGTGTAGTCATGGGCAACTTCAGTGCAAAGGTGGAGAAAAAGCAGGCTGTTCAACAAGCAATTGGCAACTGCGGCTTGGATTCTAGGAACAGTCGAGGAGAGATGTTGGTAGAATTAGCGGAAACAATAATGATCATGAGTGGAAGCTTACCATTATCATTAAAAAGAAAGGTGCACAACCAATGCATTCTACCGGTGCTGACATATGGGGCAGAAACTCGGAGACTGACAAAAAAGCTCGAAAAGACGTTAAGGACCACGCAGAATGGAACGAAGAATGTTAAGCATACGGTTAAGACACAGGGGGAGAGTGGTGAGAATCAGAGAGCTAACAGAGATAGCCGATCTTCTAGTTGACAATAAGAAAAAGAAATGGAGCTGGGCTGGTCATGTAATGCGTAGGTTAGATAACCGGTGGACGATTAGAGTTACAGAAAGTGCCAAGAGAAGGGAAGCGCAGTCGAGGATGGCAGAAGACGAGGTGGGGTCATCAAATTAAGAAATTCACAGATGCTAGTAGGAACTGGTTGGGGCAGAACAGGGGTAATTGGAGCTCGCAGGGAGAGGCTTTTGTCCTGCAGTGGACATAAAATAGGCTGCTGCTGATGATTGTGATGATGAGCAGAGGAGATGGATATCACTTGTAGTAATGGCATATTCTTTATCTGAGCTAGAACATTCCTGCTATATCCCGCCATTTAAGTCATTAATCTTCACAATGAAATTTATATACCAAGCAAAAATCTAGACGGGATTGTGCACAAATCTGTTACAAAAATAAAATTCTGAAGAAGCACTTCTCCCAATGCGAGTAATAACCTATTTTGAGGTGCTCTATTATGTCCCGGAACCCCTTCTATAGCGGAATAACCGATCCGTAAACGTATGTGGATCCGCAGCATGTATCGTATTATGCTACTACGTAACTTCCTGAACGGTGCAGGGGGCCTTCTTTCTTGTTCTACATGATAAGAAATTCAAAGTATTTATCCTGTTTTGGAGAGATGATTACCACTTTTTTCGTGGCTTCTTCAATGAGGGGGGGGGGGTTCATTAAGCCTCTCCCTTCTTCAAAGTTGGTCATTTTGTTCATGGTTTGCTTCCTGTAGCGTAAGCAGAGGAGATATCGGCATTAAAGCAATGAACTCATGTCAACTGGTAATTTTCATAAAACTAGCATGCAGGCTTCTTTTATTAGAAAAAAAACATATTTTTGTCTTAAAGCGAGAAAGCAGGGAAGAACGCCTTGCCCCAAATAAGTTTTTATTTATTTATTTATTTATTTATTTATTTATTTATTTATTTATTTATTTATTTATTTATTTATTTATTTATTTATTGTCGTACTCTCAAGGCCCGGGCGCATTACAGAGAGGAATGGTGATTATTACAAAGAAATTCGTTAACAATATTCTTGAAGTTTCTGGCGTCAGAAATGGCAGTGAAGGAGGCAGGGAGGCAGTTCCAGTGTTCCGTCGTTCTTGGTAAAAAGGAATCAAAATACACGTTGGTGCGACGAGTTGGAACTTCAACCTTAAAACGATGGTCCGTACGTGACGATATGTATGATGGCGGGGAGATTAGTTCATCCTTAAGTGTTTCGTTAGGGTAATAAATCTGATGAAAAAGGCATAGGCGAAATTATTTACGACATAACTCTAGGTTACGCAAGTCAAGGGTTAGTTTCATTGACGAGACGCTTGCACGACGAGAATATTTCGAAAGAATAAAACGAGCCGCTCGGTTTTGAATGGATTCGATGGCATTTTTTAGCTTTAGAGTAGAAGGGTCGAAAATAGAGCATGCATATTCAACTTTAGGCCTCACTAGGATTTGTACAGAAGTACCTTGACAGCTGCAGTTGCCGACAAAAAATTACGCCGTAAAAACCCAAGCATGCGATTAGCGTTACCGTAAATGTAATTTATATGAATGTTCCATGTAATATTGTGTGAAATGTAGATACGAAGATATTTGTATGATGAAACATTTTCTACAGGTATGTTGTTAATATTGTACGTAGGAAGGGTGGTATTTCTGACAGCACGGGACACAGGCATTGTCTTACATTGCCATTCAATGATAACGAAGTAAAGGATGTTTCCATAGCCAAAGTGATGACATTTGCAATTCTTTCTTTTTCACTATATCTGAATAACTCATATTAGATATGCTCCCTTTAACAAGATAACTAAAACAATAATCAATTGGTAGCGATGCTTCGTTAGCAAGACACTTCTTCATACAGCGGTAGTTATTCAGCTCTAGCCTGCAACTACTGGTCTTTATTAAAATAATTTTATAATTCCAGCTTTTACCTTGCAAAAACGACAATCTAATTATGTGACAAATTATAGTGCAAAAATCGACCACGTAGGGTTCTTAAGCAAGCATATAAATATAAGCAGACGAGCGCTTTTGCATTTATCTCCCACTAAAATGAAGGCGGCGCAACCGAGGTTGACCCCTGCGACCTCAAACTCAGCAGGTCAACGCTATAGCTAGCCAGCTACCGCGGTGGTTATAAAGCTGTATTAAGACACAGTATACATATAGAGATAGTTTTACGCAACTCCGCTAGCAACATTCTCTAGCAAACACGTCTGAGCAGGACAAAAGGAAGAAACAGACGCGAAATGAACCGTTCCCGAGGGATTCCACATCACGCCATTTCTTGTTTTGCGCATTGGATGCCTGCGGCAAGTCTCCAGTGCTACTGTTACAAGGAGCCCGGTAAATTTCCCTTGGGAAGTTCCAGCGTGACAAATGCCAGCAAGTCACAGTTGCCTTCGCAGAGCTTTTCCTCGCCGTACTACTTTGCAGAGAGAATTTCGTGTATTTTTCATCCTTATGTCTCTCGGAGGTTCCTTTCAATTCTTTTTTTTTTTCGATGGAGGGGACAAGCAGCAGTCGAAGCGTAAGTTTCGCGAATTCCAGATTAGCTCCAAAGTGGAGCAACTACTTTATTTTATTTTATTCCTCCCTACTAAAAAGTGGCATATAGCTTAGGTATGCAGCCTTTCTTGAGAAGTCAATTTCTCGGGAGAACGAATGCGGCAGTGTCTCTCCTACCTCCGCAAAACTTTGCAAGTGCTTATTCGCCGCAGACTGACTCGAAGCATCAGTGTTTTATTTCGCTTCCTTTTAATATAGTAGAATAACGCAGAAATGAAGGAAAAGATGCGAGTATACAGTGGAAAGAAGAACACAGTATACGGCTTAAAACCGTGGGAGTTTGAGGGCGCGGCTTTTTGGTGCGTGTGCGTGTGCAGTGACGTAATAGTTTTCGTGCTTGGCACGATTTATTATTGAGCTGGGAAAATTACGCAGGGCAATATTTTCTTGCGGGAAACATCCGAGTTTGACGTGTTTTACGGCTGTCCACAACTTCTTAAGTGACATGTTGTAAATCATGGGGGTAGTCCCCGAGTGGTGTAATTACCTGCAGTTAACTAATAGAAAGTAGCCAACAAAAAAATATAGCTGGCGGCTGCTTAACTCCACTGAACAACACGGTCATGATCTTTTTCGTGTAAATTCACCCATGCTTCTATAATTCTTCAGCCATCGTGATTGTGACATCCTGTAGACGTTTCTGTCAGAAAAAGAAAATCGGTTGGAAGTTTCTTCGTTCATTAATTTTGTCCCTTTATCCTGGCGGTCTTTTTCTTTGGATTACTTGGGTCAAACGGCGTCAAAATCATTCTCTCAGCATTTCGAAATACAACCCTAAAGTTTTTCTCATACACCTAGGAACTAGTGAAGTCTACGCTTTCGGCGCACATTTAATTATGCCTCCCCGTCGCAGTAGCAATATCACAGAATGATCTTTCTGGCCATAATACAATTCTAATTCAAAGTATTCGTTATTAGAGAGCGTCGAGTAATATATATCAATCAGGAGAGGAAGGCGCTATCAGTGACCATTTATTTACGCGAATTTATGACTCCGAATGTTTCAAAACCTCTTGAGTACCAGTATACGACGCTGTGACGAACAACCCGTTGTCATTTTCAACACAAACTAAACAATGAGAAGCTTGAATATTATGGTCTAACTTAAAGCTAAAGACCGCTGGCACCTCCATGTTAGGCGCGCAATCAAGTCTCTTTTCTTCGGTTTTCGAGAAAATGAAATAGGGTTCGAAAAGAACTGCCGGTCAAAATTGGCTCACAGGGTGTGTGTCGCTATTCCGTGAATCTGTTTCACCCAGACATGGACAACTGGATATGCGCCAATGGTCACAAATGTAACATTGTGCACAACTCGTGATGTTGCGAATACGGAGTGGTGCGATGCACTGTCAGCTATGGCAGCGAGACGGGATGTAGTGCATTGAACTGCCCTATCGGGAATAAATAGAAATTGCGAATCGGCTTGCGTGGTGGCACGCGGGAGATATCACGCGCGGCGCAAACAACAAGAATGGAGTCGCTTCAGTCTTTTGATCCTTGTCTGCTTACTGTGTGAGGCTTGTAACGCGGTAACAGAAGCTATAGTAGAATCGTCATTATCAATTTCCCCCGCGGTATCACCGCAGTGATGCCGGGCAATGGATGAGCACAGATATTTTCTCACGCCATACACTCGGGTCAGATGTGGCTGTCATGTGCAAACGCTACAGAGCTACGGGTATTACAAACAACAGCGCTGTTCCACTTTTGTAAATTCGCTAATATGCGCCATTCAGCTGCTGTGAGTCATAATCACAGGCGTGCGTAATGTCGCAATCATTCTCTTAGAGCTTGGTATTGTACCCGACGTGGGCATCGGAAAGACAAGCAGGCGCTATAACTTTGAACCGGCGTATGCAGTTAGCGGGAGTGGCCTTGCCGGTAATAATATTGACACGATGGCGTGAAAACAAATTAGGTTACATTTGCGTGAGAGTGCCCGTTACAACAAGTCCAGAAAGCACGAAGAATAAAAGCTGGTCTGCTGTCACTGGAGCCACAGCTAAAACGGCGCTTTTGCGCTTGTGAGGTGTGGCTTTAAGATGAAGCTTTTTAGCTCGGGCCCAACTCTGACGCAGTCCAATAAAATACATGTAAAACGCAGAGATAACCATTGGACCGATCCTAATGAAATTGGTCGCATTTCAGAGAAAGGATTAAATTTTAGTGACTGTTGCAAACCGAATTTTGATTTAGGGCCTCAATTTTCAAAAATTTTAAAGTACGAAAAAATAGAAGCACGATGTTTACAAGCCAATAGTTCTGCATCAAGAACAGATATCGCGCTTCTGTAAACTGCATCCATTAGATAATTCAAAGCGGACAAATTCGATATGTCAATTTATATCTTACGTGTATTCGTTACGTTGTGCACGAGTGTTACGCAAAATCTATATTTTCATAATAATTAATTTTTTTGGCATTCATGTGTAACAAATCAATTTTGGCCGCTTGAAATGAACTATTAGGTGCAATAGGCCTAATTGTCATATACTTTACCATTGGTGAGTTAAAGAGATGTAAACTTGATAGTTTCGCTTTGTGAACATTTCCAATTTTCGCCAATCCATATGAAGAAGTGACAATCTAAAACGAAATTTCAAAACAAGCAGTGACTAGATTTTAAGTTTTTCTTTTAAATGCAGCAAACCTCGTCAAATTCGGTGCAGTGGTCGCCGAGAGAAACTAATTCTCATTTTACACGTATTTACACAGGAGCACCCGAGCTAAAGCTTCCTTTTAAAGAAAACATTGGAGTCCTAGATGACGGAGTTTTGTATAACACTATAGCTCCACTACAGGATCCACATACAGGTAAACTTAGAGGGAAGCGTGAGAGTGGAAGCCGGCTGTAGTACAAGCTTCATATATGACGTGTTTTGGCATTTGTAATACTGTGTGTCAATAGACTAATTCCGTGCTAATAGCATTAATGTCTCGAGTAAATGTGAAATGGCTTATGGTGGCATTTTGGGCTCGTATTGGACCGGTGCACAGAAAGATGGTATTTTAAAAGCTTTTGCGTCTCCAGAGATGTGTTGAGTGTGAGGAGGCTAAACATAAAGCGGTGCTTCTTTTTACTATCCTAACGTACATAAGCAGTGGCATAGCGTTCAAGTTTCAGCAGCAGCCAGCCATAGCGGCGTAGATTCAGATGGCATCTACTCTGACCCGATGAATATTTTTATCGGCAGGAAGCGCCGTAAGGAGCCAAAGACTGAGCTTAGCAAGTAACTAACAGTGTTGTGTCATATTGATCAAAATACCGGAAGATAAAAACTATGATATCCTACTGATGTGAAAGCACTTAGGTTTAAAAACAATTATTAAAACAAAAAATTTAAAACAACAGAAAGTTCGCCGTTCCTTTTTTCTCTCCCCCCCCCCTCCCATATCACGAAAACGCTCTTACTGCAATGTGAACAAAAATAACGCTTCTATTCGTGTGCGTCCCAAGCGCCTACTCCATGTTCCCGACTAACTTACTGTTGTTTATTGTTTTTTTTTCTTTATGAAATTCCAAGTCCCAGTGAATGGGAGCATCTATGAGTATGAGTGCGTTCGAGTTGCCTAAATGACGCAGTGTTGAGTTCCATGAGTCTCTCAATTTCTTCAGTCCTATCCCATGAATTGCACTTGAGACACCGGCATTTCCCACGAGGCTATGTTAATTATTTGATCTAATATATATGCGCTTAAAAATCTATTTCATGAATCTCACTTATCAGGGAGAACAATCTACCCATTCCGCCTGTAGGCCCTAATTAGTGGTGACGCCATTCTTACAGAGGCCGTATAAATAATTAGTTAGCGAGTCTGAACCAGACTGGCGGGGACGAGCCAGCCAGGCAGGGCCTAATCTTGGCGCGTTTTAACGTAATAACGTTAAGAGCCCGGCGTCGAAGAAAACCCGGTGTCGGCGTGGGTGGATTTGCCCGTGAGCGAAAATTTCCTTACATATTTAGTTATATGTACATGTGACGCCTTGCTATATGTCCTGGGGTATACGCGGGTTATATTGCCACAGCATTCGATTACTAAGGCTGCTCATGCTTTGTCTTTCACTCTTGACCAATTTATTCCTCGGGATTTTTAGAACGACAGCTCACAAACAAATGTCGTGAAACAATACACCGACAGCGCATGTCATTTATGTTAAGTGTTCTCCCACATTAATCTGAAAAGTACTAAACAATGACGGAAACCTAAATATGATGTAATTTCTTGGGCGCGGCTGTGTAATGCCTCAAGGATCGGCACACGAAAGAGACCGCGTTTTTACCAGGTAGCTCGCCTTCGTGCATGAAGTTCGCCGCGAGCGTTTTCCGGGTAAACATTACGGTTACGTAAGCTGCAAATGCCACGAACCGCGAGAAGCAATCAGGGATCTTTCAATGCTACTGCGTTCCACTCCTAATGGCGACGCTTAAGCGTCATCGAAATCTTCGCAAAATGAGGCAGGGTAAGTCCTTGGTGAGGCTAATTTGGAGTAAGCTTTAACGTTGAAACTTTCCGAATAAGTAGAAATCAGTTCTGTTTGTTTTTCTCTGGAATATGATTGATGGAAATTTTGAGTGTTTTCATGGCCAGTTGTAACATGCAAAGACGTCTAGCAGGCGAGTTGTGCAGAAAGCGCCAATGACACGGTCGAAATTTCATCACGCTACGACCACAGTTTTCCGGTGATCAATCGAAATGATGAGTGATCCGCGGAAAAACTGTGGATGATGAAAGAATGCGGTATACAAAAATGGGTTATATTGTATTTTTTTAATTCCTGAAAACCAAGAACTATTAGGGCTACGTCATTCAGTAACATCAGATATCGTACTCAGGGCCATTAGGCGGTCAAAGAATCGCTACATAAGTTATTTTCTTTAGGCACTATTCTCCCGCATATTACAAATTAATAAAACAATTAAATACAGCTTCAGGTGTCTGTCACATGGCATGGGATAATGGAAGCTGATCGAACTCTTTTTCTGTGAACACTTGGAAAATCAATCAATGAGCGATTTCGCAAGATCTTCAAGTAAATTATTTTACCACTGCAGAATTTACTCGTTTTGAGAGTGAGGACGACAGCTTTTAGTGGTCATATTGAGCTGGTCATATTTATTTAGCGGTCAAGAACGCAGTTCTTTCATATGAATTGCATCTTCGTAAAGGTACTTGTAAAATAGATGACACATATTTAATGTTGCTTCGCTTTAAGGAATGTGATGCCTCGCATTGGTCTCTGTCAGGCAAAGTAATATGGGCGTTGTATACATGTCTGCATTCTTGTATCGCTGTTGTGCGTCTGTGGAAGGCGCCGGGTGCAGTGGATCTACTCTATCTCTGTGGTTTGTCACAGCACTGCGAAACCTGAAGGACTCCTTAGACAAGAGGAAGTGCAAATATGCCTCGGGATGTCTTCAACCACGCCGCATCGCCTGCCGAGCGTCTGCATGCCTTACCATCATCACGATGAATGCTCCTTGAATTATGTGCTAACGCAACAACGTTCTGGCGTTCTAAGCATCAGCTGCGTTTGTATAAATGCTACAGCGCAGTTTCGCTTTATTTAAACGTCTTCTGAGCAGTTCTTAGCCGCCCTTGAAGTTCCACTCATCAACAGTGCTGATGCTGTGGCGCCATCTGCTAACTGGAAATGAGACCATTACGGCTAGGCACCACTTTTGTAGCCCTAGCAGCATGAAAACAGCTGATCTCAATAACACCAACAAACCATACGTAATCCTTTGCCCTCAGCGTGAGCTGACCCAAGCGATGACCAATGTTAGCATATATTTCTTGCCCTCAGTGTGGAGAACCCGTAACAAACTCGAATTCGAATTGAAGCGGGCTGCCCGGCTGTTTGGGCGCTGCTATGCTCCTACGTCGCCACGGTTAGGGTGGGTAAAAGAGTTACCAACGGTAACCGCCAGAGTAATTCGCAGTATACGACGTACATGCGTAAAGGGACTGCCATGCCAAGTATCGCTGTGTGTATCCTGTTTGAAGCGAAATTATAAACCCGCAAATAAAGAAACAATTTTGTCCGGAACTATATTCCGCTGCGCAAGCACATTGCTTCTGTAGCACCCATTTCTTCGGCACTGCTGTGAGTTACTTGTGAGATGGAGTACAGTGGTTCGCGAGGGCGTTCTCTCTCTTGTCTCTAGGCGCTGCCCCACGAGCTCTAAGTCAGACGCTGTATGTGTTGCATCTTGATAAAACCAAATAAACGGTTCAAAGACGCCTGTGTTTGCGTACCGACGACGAGGATGAAATCCAATGGTACGGAATAAAAATAGCATCCACAGTCGGCATGCTACCAGCGTTCGATTCCGACAGCGGTTGCTTAGACATCTTCATCGAGCTCTTCGAGCTTCACATAACGGCCACTGAAGTCATCGATGCCACGAAGCTCCCTTTAATAATTTGTTAATTAATTTATTTATTTATTTATTTATTTATTTATTTATTTATTTATTTATTTATTTATTTATTTATTTATTTATAGCTAATAAAGCCAAACTCTGGTATTGAGTAAGGGGAACGATGCAACAAAGGTGTGCGGAGCTCATTGGCCAGTGGATACGCTCGCACGTATGTATCGCCAGAAATGAAGAAACTGTTCAGACTCTCTTTTTCTTGTGTTCACAACGACTGTGACTGTCTGAAAATGTTTTGTAGGCTTGGTGATGCTCATCTGTTGATTTCACGATACCTATTCAAGTAAATTTTGGGGTTAAACGCACCAATACCACTTTCTGATTATGAGGCACGCCGTAGTGGGGCACTCCGGGATAATGTCAACCACCTGGGGTTCTTTACCGTGTACCTGCATCTAAGTACACGGGTGTTTTTGCATTTCGCCCCCATCGAAATGTGGCCGCCGTGGCCGGGATTCGATCGTGCGACGTCGTGCGCAGCAGCCTAACACCACAGCCACTAAGCAATCACGGCGGGTGCCTATTGAAGTAGTACTCCGAAAAGTGTGGTACAAAAAAATCCTTTCAGCCCCATGTTCCTGGTCGAAGCTTGGGCTCTATTGCTCAAGTTAAGGGTTGGCTGTGTCCTGGCGTCTAAACGGTTATACCAGCAAGGACGTGTTCACCACCCCGTCATGTGCTTCTTGTGGTTCCTGCAGGTCACTGGAGCACCTTATAATAGAGTGCCGTGCTTTCCTTTCGCAGCGCGCGTATCTACGATGGAATTACAGCCCACTTGGCCTACAGTGTACGACCGTTTGTATTTGACTGTATTCGAATCGCTATGCTTCTCGACGCGACCGACCAAGCTCATCGCACCCTGCTTAAATTTCAACAAGAAAGTGGCTTGCTTCCCGTTTGTCACAAACCGTGCAACGGAGGAAATATTATTTCCTGTTTAATGCTCTTGTACTTCGTCGACCTACGTGTTCCTTTATTTCTGTTCCTGCGTGTACGTCCTGTTCCTACAAGCTCACTGTAGATCTTATTTTAGTTTGGTTGTGGTGGCCTGTAAAATTGGCCTTTCTGTCTTCTCCACTTCCCTTTTCCTTATCTTCAAATTGATTTTTCATCTCCTCCTTGCTCAAGAGGAGGAACGCGTTTTGCCCCTCTCAGTGGCAGTTGCCAGCCTGCTCCATCCTTACTTCCCCCTATCTGTGTGTATGTATATTTTCATATTAAATAATAATAATAATAATAATAATAATAATAATAATAATAATAATAATAATAATAACAGGCAACCAGTGAGAATACCAAATTTAAAAATGTGGATAATGCAAGTGTAGCATTAGCAATACACGTCAACGTTAACATTTAGCATGACCAGCCCATACCTTAGTAAAAATGCTCTTAGCACTATTATATAATTTTTATAGAAATTTATAGAAAACTTATAAAACTTCTGCCGGCTTCCACCGCAAAACCGTAAACAAGGCTTGCATTACCAATTTTATTTCCGCATTGCTTCAAAAACGTTTTCCCTTGTTTCAGTTTTGATAACTTGCGATACTTTGTTGAGCAGACAGAGAAAATTAATCATGCTTTACCAGTCAGCTGTTAAATATTTTGTAATAATTGCGTATTCAAAAATACCGAATCGTTCCTCTTCAAATACAAATAAAAAGAGCGCGAAATATTTGAATCGTATTCGAAATTTTAATATTTGCCGACCTTTAAAACTCTGATGTTTTGAGAATACCACCTAAAAGAACGCAGTTTGCACTTTTGCCAGGTTGTGAGAATAGCAGCTAGAGTGCACCCCAAGTTTAGAGCTATTGCAGCTTTGTAATAAGAGTATCATGAAAATGCACCAAAACTAAAATACGGAGTCAATGTGACTTCAGGGATGAATTATGATTTCTTGTTTGCAGCGCCTTAAAGATCTTATGAAATGAAGTACGGTTTATTGACTTATTGAAATGCAGAAAAACTAATTATTGAGTTCGGAATTGAAAAACCTGCTTCACGAGATCGATATCATTTTCGTTTTGGTATTAAATTATTCCACTTATGTACTGAATAAAACACAGCTGTAATCTGCACCCAACATCATAGGACTATGATATGCATGCACTTTGTTATAAACGTTTCTGCGCATTTGAGGAAAAAACTTGCCCTCTAATAAATTAATTTTAAAGGACTTAATTTATGAAATTTATTGGGAGTAATTTGAGTTACGCTAAATGAGACACTAAAACGTGAGCCTAAACGCCTGACATCTCTACTGATTTCAGAAGCATATTGCCCTCTCTATAAGGGCAGAAGCTTGTTTTATTTTATGCGCGTATAAATGACAAAAAGAATAAATGAACAGTTCCTGCTAGACGTTGAAGCATCGTGAAACAGATGCACTTGGCAGTTACAAAAGCACATCCAAGGTTGATGTTAAGACGTGTGTAAACTGTTTATTTTTTGGTTAAGGATTTTTACGAGCATATATGTGTTGCAGTGCTATCGCTCAGCTCAAGACGCGCCATTCGGTATATAATGTTTTGCAAAAGTTATCGCTGGTTTTATCTGTTGTCTGCTGTCACCGAACCTTGTGTGATCATATTGTATGCATGACAGAAATGCGTAGTACTTTCCGGAAAGCACGTGGGCACAAGCGATTACACTGGAACCTTCAACAAGTCAAGTGTAAAAGCCGACGCGCTTGACGAGTAGATGAGGCGTGGAATTCTCTAAGCTTCACTGTTGGTACGCAGTTGCTTCGCTAAAAAGTTCTTACGCTTAGATAGGCGTGCAACCGCAGTGGCAGGGCATTTAACTCACGGCGTCGTATGAGAGCAAAGAGGACACGAAACTTGGAATAAACAACAAGAAATTAAATCAGAACGGTCAAGATAGAGTACGATCGCACATCATGCATCTGTAGTTGAGGCTATTTTCCGCCATCCTCCACAGCACTTCCTTTCTGCAATCGCCCATTCTTAATTTCTTATGGAGCACCAATTATCTATCCTATGAATTATGTGGCCACTTCAGTTTCCATCTTTTGCACGTCATTTCAACTACCGCGACCGCCATTTGCTCTGCTCTCTGATCCACAACGCTTTCTTCCTGTCTCGTAACAGTAGACGCATTGTTTCTTATTTTGATAATGTCTGGAAGACTCTAAACTCGATGCGTGGTAATTCGTCAGATCCACTGACAGAAATCTTAGAGGAAGCTGTTCTGTTAACTGGTAGGACACTATCAGATTGATTTAATAACATGTTTCTTTTTTTAGTCCAGGTCCAAACAATGACGCAGACATAAGATACATCAATTCTCATACAGATCACACTCTTTTTCTGAAACCTATTTCATAAAGCGAAGTTATGGCTTATTTCTGGAGTTAAGCAATAATAAGGCGGCTGATTCATCAGGATTTCTAATAATACCTTTGAAAGACGCCGCTGATATTCTAGCACCTCCTCCATGTTTTACTTATGTTTGTTACAAGAATTCTTCCAAAGTACAAGCAGATTGCAAAAGTGACAGCAATATATTATATGAACATAAAAATGACATACCAAAGTGCATGCGAATATCAAATTTGCCTATTTTGTGTGAAGATTTAGAAAAGGCAATGTTAAACTGTCTAGCCTACTTTATTTACCTCCAAAATTTCATGAACCCGGCACAATATAGCTTGCTCTTCCAAGGAAAGAAGTAGATATTCGAAAATTTTGAATGCCAAAACTGGGGCTGTTGTTAGACTTCCCGAAGGCTTTTGACCTTATTTATCATGGTGTTCTATTGAAAAAGCTCCAACGTTATGATATAAGGGCAGTAAGAAATTCTTTAATTTATTCTTCATTTCCAAATAGGTCACAATTCATAAACATTGCAGGTGAAAGTTCCCAATATAGGGAGGTAACTTCGGGCGTCCCTCAGGGTAGTATTGTCACGTGGTAGTGACAGTGAAGAAAGTAGCAATACGGTGGAATACAAAACTAGCTTTTATTGGGCGAACCTGTGCCCACAAAAACAGGCTACACTTATAGCACAATGATAGCGGCGAACACGGTCGGCGATCGTCGGAAATCTGTTCAGCGGGTCAAGCGCGTCCGCTTTTAAAGAACAGTCGCCGAATGTTCCAGACTAATCATTCGGACCCGCGTGCCTTCCACAAAATTCTACACCATTCGCGCCAGGCGATGAAGTCAGATAACATAAGGTTCGGCGACAACAGACAGCGGATAGAAGCATCGATAACTTTCCAGAAACTTCGGATACATGCAGGCGCGTCCCACGCTGTGCGATTACATTTGTTAGGCGGCGAAACGTGGTTGCCCGATAAGGATAAGTACACCTGTCAGTATCTTGGGACCCTTTGCTTTTACACTAACGGCTGATGAATACATAATATACGTGGACAACAGGTGTTCTTTATTGCCGGCAAATAAGGTGCTGACTTAGTATTAAGAGCTAATAATGCACCAACCAAAATAAGTGACTTTGCAACTCATATTTACTTAAAAATTCACGTGAATAAAACCAAAGCCATCCTCTTCCGTCCACGCAACAAATCTCTTAGGCTTCCTCCGATTAAGCTAAATGATAGTGAGATAGATCTAGTGACATTTGTAAGTACGCTATGAGTTTGCATTGGCGAGCGCTTGACTTGGAATAATCATTTTATGTATAATGTCGGTAAATTGTCTAGAATCACGGGCACATTGGGTCACAACACTTTTCATTTTCCTATATCATTCAGCGTATCATTATAAAATTATCTCTTCCTCCCGAAAGTTAACTGTGAGCTTCTCGTCTGGCGAAATGCAAGAGGCAAGAAGCTTAATACGCTTACAAAAAAGAATACTCCGCCTTAAAGCAAAGCTCCTTTCCTTGCGCAAAAAGCGGGCCGTTTTTAGAAGCACAATTTTATTCGGTTCATACAATGCACAGTTAGAAACTTTGCCGACAGTACAAACTGGCAATAGGAAATCATTCTGACGTATTGATTAAGCTAGCTAAGCTAGTAGAAAACGCAACCCCAAATAATAGACGAAGACCGTAACAGTGGAACGTTTTAAAATGCCGTAAAAATTGTGGTGAACAAAGGCTGCAGTTCTTACTGATCCACTACTGAACACCATGTATCACGAGAAAAACATTGATTTGACTAATACTTGATTAGGTACTGAGAAGCATATTTATAAGTAGGAGCCCATTGACAGTGAATTCCTGTTAACCTCTGATATTATTCTGTTTTGTGTGCGTTTAACTTTTTTTATGTATTCTATGGCATGGTATTGTTTACGGATCTATTGCGACCTCATGTTTCATTCAAAGTTGTGTTTCCTTTTTGTTTTCCTATCATTAAGCAAATATTTAATTTCTGGAACACGTAAGATGAAAGGTTGCTACATCGCATTGTGCGTTGTGTAGTAATTGCACACTTCAGCAATTGTCCGTATGCTGCTCATTGTAGTGGTGGCCAGGTACCCCGAAGCTGTCCTAAACAGGTTTTTTTTTTCCTGGTCACCCGTAGCATTGCATTTGTTAGTGCTTCTGCAAATAAATGGAAGTTCAAAATTTCTCTCTCCCTACCATCAATCGATTGCTTCAGCTGTCATTGCTTATGTGGCCAGTACGTCAACCAAGGGCTTGGTTTACGTAAACTGAAATACAGTGTTGGCTTTTGGAGAGGTCGTCATATACACGAAGATGCAAAATACGAAGTCATGGGAGGGTGGCGCCACAGCGTGGTAAAGCAGGCTAATGAAATTTTTGGCGCGAGAAATATATTTGATCACGAAGGGACGGCTACTGAAAAATGGCGTTGAATTTTCCGGTGATTCGGTTTTGCGGTTGTTCAATTAATAGAATATACATATATTTACGAGAGCTCTAAACCAATATTCTAGATAAACAATATGGAAAATCAATTCGCACATATCTTACGCCCTAGGACAAGCTTAAGGCTTTATTCCCCTGTCAGTGGCTTATCGGTTGACGTAATTGTCATACTTCGAATTGATGTTTGAGGTCGCCTACGGACTAGTCTACAAAATCGTTGCGTATGAAGTCACCGTTCTACCTGACACGTGCGCTCTAACGCGCGCTGTTTATTCGCTGCATCTATTTACTGTAATTGATGCTGCTGTGTAATAATGAGATGCTTTAGTGACAGCGCTCGTGGCGTTTCCTGTGCGCTCGCATGGTGGGCAACCTTCGTCTGCGTACCATACGCGTTATAACACACATTTGTCTGGGGCGAGCACGCCAAGAATGCGCGCCGCCGTTCCACCGTGGAGACGGACGGTGAAGCGTGCTCTGACCGATGTCGAAGCTAGCGGGCCGCACAGCTGTGGAACTGTTTGAGAGCACGCCGTTACAATGAAAAAAAGCTGTTTCGCTTTTAGAATCGAGTAACTGATCCTGCAGCATAGCCGACGCAATCGTCGTAGCCATCCAAGATCATCAACAAGCCATCTGATGGCGTATTCAATCATAAAATTGTATCGTTGTCTTTAGAATTGCAATTCCCTTCGAAATTTCAAGAAAAAGAAAAGAAAACGTGATCCCGTTGTTTACCGGTGCTTTGCGACGTCGACATACTGGACATTTTTTAAAGCTTGTTTTTCGACTTCACCACTACGCACACGAATCAGCTGATGCCTCCGCCGAGAAAATGTGGCGTTTATATAGGGAAATAATATTTCGATGCCTTCCGCAAATTGGAACAAAAAAGAAACGAAAGATTGCGCGCAGTGGCAAGCACAGGGTGACGAAAGACATCATCCGTACGGGGCGTAAACTTATGAAAGCGAGATGTAAGCATAAGCGCCGTCCAGAAAGTTCTAACGCAGAAAATATTACCGAGGTGCGTGTTACGTGAGGAAGCGCCTTCAAAAAGGCGAAACAGAACTTCCAGAACGTCCGACTGAAAAACATTCTGCTTTCATCCCGCGCAAGGTTCCGGCGATACCTGTCGCGAGAAAGAAGTCAGTGCCGTTCTGACAGTGGGTGACCTACTACTCGATGATGAATACGAAATCGCTCAAACCGTTCATACATATTTCTGCTGTGTGTTGACTAAGGACGATGATAACACTCCGAACATTCTGCATTTCCAAGAAATAATTCCTATAGGTGACGTATCTCTTAGGGAGGAAGGCGTGCTGGCCCTGCTTTTTAATATATACGTTAAGAAATCTGATATTGATGAGCTACCGAATGCGTTTCTAGTGCGATATGCCGGATGGCGCACGAAATGTCGAACCCTATTATTTCGCAAGGGATTGGCTCGTGCGGAGTGCCCGGGCGATTGGAGATTTGCGAAATCTACTATCATAGCTAAAGCAGAGGACCACTCATCGTCTTTTCTTACAGGCCTATATGAATTCTATGTACTTGAAATTGCTTGAACATTTGATATTTACGTACATAATAAATGGAAAATGGAAAAAGGAATGAGACTACGAAGGAAAGCTAGACAGGTACCTCAAAAGAAAGGCCCTGCAGCGGAAGGCAAATTAGTCTTCATCCTGGACGCATTCAAATAGAATGTCTCGAAACTGGTGCGGTCCTCAAAATTCTTTGTCACTGTATACGCCTTGCGAACTCACCGGCTACAGTTTATAAATGCAATTGTGTGCCGTAAACCCTAACAGAAAAGTTAATTATTTTAAAAATGTTGTTTATTCCATTAGGAATTCTTAATGTACGTTTATTTGCACACAAAATGAGAACATACTAGATTCTGGACCCATAGCTGCCAGCCTAGTCGATGATCCATATTTCGTCGCAGAAGGTCCGACCTGTCGCAGAAGTAATATCTCTTATCTGACAATGAAGGACAAGGTTTAGAATTGTGCAGTCTGTCACAGGCAAATTTTAAATATTCGATGCGGCTAAGAAAAACCACCGAACAATAGTAAATTTACCGCGAATATGCTGTTTTTATCTCTTTTAAAGACATCGCAAATTATGTTAGGTTTTACATTAAGATTTGTTCGATACTTTAAGTGTATTTCTGTGTCACTACGGTCCTACGTGTGCTTCATTTGTCATTGCTTGTGCTGCCAGTACGTCAACCAAAGGCATGGTTTACGTGAACTGAACGACCGCGTTGGCTCGCGGGACGGGCATCTTTATATGCACCAAGACGGAAAATACGAAGGGATGGGACAGTGGCGCCACATCATGGCAAAGCAGGCTAGCGAGATTATTGGCGCGAAAAAGGTACGTATTTGATGACGAAGAGACGGCGATTGAGAAATGGCGTTGAATTTCCCGGTGATTTGATCTTCAGTCGTTCAATTATTGGATTATAAATGTATTTATAAGAGCTCTAAGCCATGGTTCTAGGGAAACAATGTGGCAAATTCATTCCTACATTTATTACACCCAAGGCGACGTTGAAGGCTGTTTGCCCCTGTCAGTAGTTTATCGGGTGACATATTTGTCATACCTGAAATGGATGTTTTCAGTCGCGTACGGACTAGTCTACAATTTTGTTGCGTGTGAAGCCACAGTTATTGCTCCCGCGCAAGCTTTAACGCATGGTGTTCATTCAGTGCATTAGTTTTTATTTTATTTTTTTGTATTTGCTGCTACTGGACCAGGACGAACTTTTCTTAAACTGCGAGGGTTTTCTTTCGAGGAACCCTAATGGGTTCCTTTTCTAGCAATTGCTACGATTGCTGATACTAGCCATCTCTCTCCTCTCTCCTCTTTGAGTATTTTGCAAAAGTTTCTAGTCGCCGTTGATGGCGTCGGCTGTCTGTTGCGCATGCGCTCTCTCCCTCTGTCGTAGATGTCGCGGGGTCGAGTTGGCTTGCTTGGGTGACATGCGGCGCGCACTTTGCATATCCGGCTTTCTGGACACGTACCAACTATAGCCGCAAGCGGCCCTGTCACGAAGCTAGCGGGTTTTCAATAGAATGAGCGGGTTTTTCGTGAATACCAAGAGCTACAGGTCGATTATTGAAAAATGCAGGTAACAGACATGTTCTGGAAGACAAACCACACGAGCCAAATGCAGTGATCACGCTGTGGCAAGCGAGAATTCTGTTCCCACAGAGGTTAAAGATTATGCAATGCAAGCCTATGGAAAAGATGAAAATTTGTTCTCAATGTACGAGACGAAAACGGCACCTGTGAGAAAACTGTGGCGACTATAGTAAAAGTCGCTGCAGCGTGTGTAGCGCGGAGACTCAGCTTTCAATTGACGTATATCTCAACTCTCCGCACATGGCGTAACACTGTTCTCAAAAGCGATTTTTGAAAAACAGTCGTGCATGTTCACGCGGTATCTATGAAAACCCGAGCGGTATCACACGCTGAAACGTTGGAAGCCTTGGCCGAGTCGTTTAACCGCTCGCACCTATCGCTTCGCGTGAGGCTGGCAGCGGTTTGATGCCGTGAAGCGTGATACTTATTCACGCCACATAGGACTCACTTCGAATGTCTCCCACGAGATGGCCAAAACTCAAAATTTGGGTTCAGTTTTGGTTTTTACAGGAGTGCTCTTCAAATGTTATATTGTCTCTTTGTGCTTCCTAAAGCGCACTAATGGGTCGCTTATTTGTTAAGTCATCACGTTTATTATAAGATTTTATTCCTTGGACAACATAATAACAAGCATGCGCATGTCTTCATGTTATGTTAAAAAAATTGTATTGTGCCTTGTATTATGCACATACTCAGGAATTCTGGACATTGCACCTTCACCATCCTGTGGAACTTCACGGCAATGCACTTGCGTAAATGAATGGGCAAAATTTTAAACAATTTTATTTCTATGTGATAGGCGAGTATCAACAAGTTTCAACTGTCTGCGCCATTAGGTGGTCCTTTGTAACAACATATGCCTTTATGGCACTTAGTCTGAACATTGGTGGTGCGTTAAAGCGGTGTTTTGGTCGGGGATGGGCGGTTATAACACACAAGAGGAGCACATGTTTTTCCCTCACAGAAGAGGGCAGATTGACTTGAAGAATAGCCAAATTTAAAACGTAAAGCGATTTATTACAGCTGGAGGTTTGAACGGTAATTGCAGAGCGAGTGCCATTCAGTCTGTTGGCACGCGCATGTTTTTGTGAGGCAACAGGAAAGGACAGGAACTATATATGGGTGTGCACACCTTGAGCATGCACACGTGTGTACTTGTATTTGCGTGAGCGCGCATGTTTGTATCTCAGCATTTGAATATGCGTGCGCATGAGTGCGTGTATGTGTGTGCGAGCGTACGCGTGTTTGTGCGTGCTAGCAGTTCTGTGTGCACGCGTGCGTACATTTTTGTGCGTGTGTGCATGCGTGAGCGCGTGTAAATGTAAATGCGGGCGAATATAAGTCATCTCTCTCTCTCTCCCTACGTGTGTGTGTGTGTGTGTGTGTGTGTATGTGTGTGTGCGTGTGCGTGTGCGTGTGCGTGTGTGTGTGTGTGTGTGTGTGTGTGTGTGTGTGTGTGTGTGTGTGTGTGTGTGTGTGTGTGTGTGTGTAGGATATAGGATAGGATATAGAGGATATAGGATTTAGGAATGAATAGGATATAGAGTTTATTTACACCCGTATACAAATCTACGAGGCGAGAACGAATGATTGTGCATTTGTTTCTGACAGCGAAATCAAGGGAAAAAAAGACGCCTGAGCCGTCAATATCGCTGCCTCAGATTTCCTCGCGATGGCTTCGTCACCAGCGGCACGGCTCCGAGAGCCGCTAACTAGCTGTTCACCTTCGTTATGTTCCTTCCCACTGCGGCAGCTCGTGTGTTCAAGCCAGCGACGCGCTAAATCAGCAACATCATTGCGCCATGCGTCGCTTCTACGGCCAAGCAGGCTTTCGGCGGCACACGTTCACTCCTATAATGATATTAAAACTGAAGGACTTGCCTTCGAATAAACAGCGTTAAGAGGAAGCTTTGGCTCGGATGCTCTTATCTAACTACATGTGAAAGAATTCGTTTTTCTGGGCAACGACTGCACCAAATATGGCAAGGTTTGTTGCACTTGATAGAAAGATTGAAAATCTAGTGACCATTGGTTTCGAACTTTTGATATAGGTCATGAAATGTTTATCGAAAAGTGGCAACAATCGAAAATTTCCAGAAAACGAAACTATCAAGTTTACGATGCTAAACTCAGCACAGAAAAATGATGCAACAAATATGTGAATTGCATCCCATAGTACATTTAAAGCGGACAAAATTGACAGGTTAGACATGAATCTGAAAAAAATTTAGTAATATGTAGATATAGCTTTTGCTGAACCCTTGTACACGACGTATGAAATTCACGTAACGTATCAAATGACATCGAATTTGACCGCTTTCAATGATCTAGTGTTTCCGTTTACAGAACCGCGACATCTGTTCTTGATGCAGAGCTATTAATTGATAAAATTCGTGCTTCTATTTTTTCTCAAACTTTCGAATTATTGAAATTCTTTTAAACAATATTGAGGCCCGTAATTGAAATTACGCTTCCAACAGTCACTAGAACAGAACTTGCTGTCTCAGATGCAACAAATTTCATTAAAATCGGTGCAGGGGTCATCCCAGAAAAATGTTCTTGCGTTTTACATGTATTTGAATAGGCCGCGTCGGAGTTGGGCCCGAGCTAAAGCTTCCTCTTAACAAAAATCGAAAGCGGACTGGCCACCAGGAACACGCTTACGGAGCCATATTTTTTACATCACAAAAGGCTGCGTGCGGTAAGGTTGACTTTACAGAGTTTCTTTTTCTCCGCCAGTAAAGCTTTCCGAGAGCGTTTAATTGGAAAATATTTGTTCGCATAGCTCTTACAGAAGCATGTTTAATCAAAATGTCTTCGCTCGGCTAGAAAATCTCGAGGTCGTGCTCCAAACTACACATTTCTTTACCCGTTTAAGATGAATACTTCGAAATATAATTACTGTAGATACGTTAATTACGCACACAACATTTCATCTTATCCGTACCTAGAGCGTACCAATATGAACACTGGAATGATAAAAGGATCTCACCAAGACTTATACTGCTTAGTATGTTTATATGGTGCAGTTAAAAACAACCGGCATGTGGATAGTGCAGTAGGGTCTCTATGGGACAGGATTTCTTGGGGCGAATCAAGTTCATGAACTTAAACGCACATGCCCAGCCGTGTACTTCTGCCTTCACAATGAATTCTTCTACATTCAAGAAGAAGCACCTCAGCTCTACGGTGCACCATAGAAGGTGTGCGAGAACATTGTGTGCGCTCCCGATTACAGTTCTGAACGTTGCTGGCATCAGGCTCGATTTTCTGGTGTTATTAGGAATAAAAAGTTGGGGGACGCCTAAGCTTTGCCTTTAAGATGGGAACGTGATAGCATTCAAAGATCCCTGACTGCTTCTCGCGCATCCCAGCAACTGCAGCCCATGTAACTGTAATATTTACCGGGAAACGCTGGCGGCGAACGCTATGCATGAAAGAGAGCGTTCTGGTAGAAATGCGGCCTCTTGCGTGGGCGGATCCCGAAGGTATTGCACAGCCGCGCAAAGAAAATTACATCATTTTCAGTTTTCTAACGTTGTTTCGCACTTTCAATATTTCAGTTTTAAAAGAAAGGAAGGAAGAAAGGAAGGAAAAAGAGAAGCGGAAGGCAGGCAGGTTAACCAGAATAATGTCCGGTTGGCTACCCTACACCGGGGAATCGGAAAGGGGAAAACAAAGATGACAGGGAGAGAGAGGAGGTAAGGAAAGAAGGAAATTGGCGGTGAGTTCGCTGATGCATGTGGTCTAATAGTAATTGCACTAATTGTCACAGACGTTCAAACAAGCCCGTCGTCCTCAAGAAGCACAAAAGTGCCTTACCGCACTTCATGGGTCGACGAGCGATGGGCGCGGTGTTCCAGCAGTTACAGCACGCAAAGCGGCCGTCTGTCCAGTTTTTGGAGAGCGTTAGCAAGTTCTTGTTTTTCTCGGGCATATCGTGGACAGTGGCACAACAGGTGGTCGATATTTCTTTCGGTGCCGCAGACCTCGCATGCTGCACTGTCGGTCACTCCAATTAATGTACAGTATGCCTTTGTGAAGACAACTCCTAACCAAAGGCGACAGAGAAGCGTAGTTTTACGTCGAGCAAGTCCGAATGGAGGTCGCAGTTGGAGTGAGGGATTTAATCGATGCAGTCGTCTAAGTCTTATGTTTGGCGAGTTCCACTCATCAGTGAGAGACTGCGCGCCAGCTGTCGAAGCTGATTTTCGGCGTCTGTCCTAGAAAGCGGAATTGAAATGCTGTGCTCTTCTTGATGTGATGTGCGAGCAGCGTTATCGGCGGAATCATCGCCACTGATTCTACAATGGCGAGGCACCCATTGAAAGCCAACTTCGTGACCTTTTTGTTGGATTTGATGGTGAAGTTTCACGATTTCGTATATCAGCTGTTTATGACAACCGCGTCGGAGAACTGACTGCGTGCACTGTAATGCCGGTTTTGAGGCAGAGAACACAGCCCATTTTCTCAGTTTTAGAAGATTTGACATAAAAGGTATGCGCTGTCGATCTAGCAAGGCATGGTACATACATATGCCAATATATGTACGAGAGAGAGAGGGAGAGAAAACTATTTGGTCCATTAAGGGTTTAGCGTTCGGTCTTCGTCTTCATTGCTGCAGACGATTGACCTTCTTAGCAGGGTTGGGCCCCTAGTCCAAGGCTCCACTGAGCCGCGCTGCTTCACTTGCGTGCTGAACCATTGCCCTTTGGGCGGCGAGCTCGCAGCTGGTGAGCCGGCTCTCCCACTGCTCCACACTTGGGGTTTTGTGTTGGTGGAATGTGTAGTTACGTTTACACTCCCAGGTTATATGGTAAAGCGTGGGGGTTGCCCCGCACCACGGGCAAGTGTTCCTAAATTGTGTAGGATACATCTTGCTTAGTATATGTAAGTTAGAGAAGGCTCCCGTTTGTAGCCTCCGCCAACTAGCTGCTTCTTGCTGTGTTAAGGCTTTGTGTGGCGAGGAGTATTTAATTCTGTTGCCTCTGTGGTAGTTCAGTAACTCTGAATAGCCGATCTCCACAGTGAAGTGCTGTCCCAGGGCGTGTGGCCGCTCGACTCGGTACGTGATCTCGCGTATGAAAATTTTCGCTCACTGACAACGCCGCCGACGCCAACACGAGGTTTTCTGAGACACGGGGCCCTTAACGCTTTCACATTAGAACAGCTGCCTGGGGGAAAGCATTTGTTATATTCGTCAGTACTTTGCAACAGATAGAGCAGCGCGCACATGTAGTACGTTAGAATGAAAAGTAATAATGTATTAGGATGAGTGTTTGCGGCATATATTTTGGCTGTCTAATGTTTAGACCTACAAAAGTAACTACCATGATTTTGTGACAGTTATGGCTAACATATGTATATTCACGTGAAATATGAGCTCCGACACAGTGCCCGTGATGGACCTGGCCCCTTGAGTACAGGGCTACATTGACACACGAAATACTCGTTTAATAACTGCCAGTAATCTGAAAATGTTTAGCTCTGCATATTTTGGTATGTATGCGCCGCGCTGTAGTCTTGGGGGCCCCTTTTGCCACGCGCATTAAATTTCAGCTAATATTTGAAACAACAGTAAATTATTATTATTTTTCTGGGTGAGCTTCCTTTACCGTCTCACCGCTGTTCCAAAGTTGTCGCTTAGCTGAAGATGCGCCTGCATGTATTTCACGTATCCAGAATGCCTTCACGGGTTCAATAGCGAATAAGAGTTATCTAATCAGATTGCGCGCGTGAAGGGAATACTGGCGTATACATTCTCGATCACATTTCAGCGCCCGCGATAACGCTGCAATGTATGACCATTTCACTCTGATGAACCGATGCCTTGATTCGTAGATCAGATTCAGAGGAAGCACTATTTTGCGCGCAGACATCATTGTGCTTTGATTGTCGTTTTCTTTTCCTGTGCAAGCTCGCCTTTTTATGAGTTATCTTCAAGACTCACTCTTTTAGAACTGCCTTGTTCTTCACATCACTAAAACTTGACAGTATTGACGCACTGCATCTTCACTGAATGAATACTGAGAAATGGACTACGAGTGTTGTTGCGTGCGCGTTTACTCATTGATGTCAATATTTAGTATTCACAACTGACTTGTTAATCTAAGAAATTGTAAATCACAGCAACCTGGACATTCACAGAAGGTCTCAAGAATAACGAAAATTTAGAAGGATGCTCAAAGACCATGCGTAATCTAAACGAAGGATAGATTCCTAATTTGGTATGGTCGTCTCGAGTGGTTGCTGGTCTGGCTGGTGCCCTGCAGTGATCACAGGCCCCTTTGTGTGTGCAACTCTGGATCAGAACTCTTTTCGCAAGCCGTGTGACTCTCGGGGAGGACATTTTCCGCAAGCTTTGCGACCAAGGGGAGAACTTTCCGCGAACTGTCCGACTGTGGAGAAAAGATCAGCCGCCCATCCTCGTCCAGACTGCGGGTTGCCGCCAGAGGAGGCAAGCACGTACAATATCACCCAGGAGAAGAGGAGCAGCCTCAAAGCAATGACGGGGACGTGCAACATCGCCCAGGAGAGAAGGAGCAGCCGCAAAGCACAAACGGGGGCGTGCAACATCGCCCAGGAGAGACGGAGCAGCCGCAAAGCACAAACGGGGACGTGCAACATTGCTCAGGAGAACAGGAGCAACCGCAAAGAAGCGACGGGGACTCAGTGCATGTCACGTGACGTTGACGTGAGCAAGATCCCGCCTGCGATTTTAGTAGGCCTATTTAAGAGGCCCCGATATGTACTTTTTCAATTCATTCATTCTCTTCTTCCTTCACCAACCATTGAATAAACAGTGCAAGCTTCGCTCTAGAAATCTTCTCGTCCCTGCCTGGTCGCCATGGTCTACCGGACGCATGCAGCCTGCCGACAACGCCACGCTACCCAATAGTAACGCCGGCCGAGGCTCAAAAATGGCGTCGCAACAACTAGTTGGGAGCGATGGGATGCGCTACCCTGGAGTATCCAACTTTAGACGACATCTAAGAGATCATTTCTTCTTCGCCCTGGTGACAATGTTCGGAAGGAAGGCGTCAGGATTCGTGACTGCATACGGTGAGTGCCCGGCTTTTCTTCACCGAGACATCACTGCGCTTTACGTATTTTTTGGGGAAGTAAAGAAGCAGTGATTTTTCTTTAACCGTTGACGGAAGTTTTGAGTAAGTCGAGATTGTTATAGGGTGAAGCGTTAGCAGCACTAAGGGCAGCCATGAACTTGAAGGCACTTAAGAAGCCGGAATTGTTTAACTTGGCCAGGGAATTGGGCCTCCGAATTGCCGAATCGAAGAGAAAGCCAGAGATCATTGAGGCGATCGAAGTGATCGGGGCCGACGACGATGAACTGAAGGAATGCCTAGAGAGGAATGCGGATAAGGAGGAAGAGCGTAAGCGCCTAGAAGAAAAGGAAGAACTAAGCGCCTAGGAGACAAAGAAGAGCATGACCATGTTGCACGCGACGCACTCGAAAGGAGGCCCCTAGAGAGTGAGTTTCTGAAGGCTCAAAATACTAAAAGACCTAGCACACAGGCAAGAGAAAGCTAGCTCAGGATAACAGACTTGATGGAACCCTACGCAGTAGGCGGGGACATTGGTCTTTTTCTGGCACCGTTTGAGCGCGCGTGTGAGAAGGCAAATTTCGCGAGAAACGCCTGGCCGAAACCCTTGCTTACGTTGCTGTCACGTGAGGTAGCTGATAGCATTGCCCGCATCGGGAAAGAAGCAGAAGACTTCGATAAAGTCAAGGCGAATCTGCGTAAAAAGTATAGAGTATCAGCAGAAGCATTCAGGCGAAAATTCAGGGAGGTCGAGAAGGCCAAAAGTTAGTCATACTCGGATTTCGCATACACCTTGAAGGTAAACTGAAAGAATGGCCCAGAGAAAAGGGTGCACTTAGCGACGCCAAAAAGACAATGCAGTGCGTTGCATTAGAAGAGTTCTACCACCGGCTGCCAGAAAACATCACGTATTGGTTTCAAGATAGGCCAGGCGTGGATATTATCACGAAAGCGACCAATCTCGCTGAGGAGGACGTAACTCGCCGTGCGTTTAAAGGCAAATAAGCTTCTAAGGAGGAGATAAATAAATACAAACCCGACAAACCAGAGCGATAGTCAAAGTGGAGTCAGTATAACTCAAAGGAGAGGTCAGACTCGGTGAAATATAGTGACGGCAAAAGCAAGGGAAAGCAGGAGTCACCTGAACAGAGTACAGAAAGGCAAAAGAAAAAAGCTTTCGAGGCGAAGAAACCAGTAGTTTGCTACAACTGCCAGAAAACGGGGCATACCTCCGTGGGGTGCAAAAATCGCAAACTAGTGTTGATGTTACTAACTAGTAAAGACGACAATCTGAAACTGAGCCACAATGGATGTGGTGCACCCGTCGAACGTGTGGGAAGGCCAGTTCATGGGGGAATGTGCTTGGATAAGGCAAGCCGTACAAGCCTCCAGTGTTTGTCTCTCTGGGGCAAAGATTCGCATCGAAGGCCCTTTTGGTGTACTGGACACTGAAGCCGCCGTCTGGGCACATCTCGCGCCGCAGTATTTGTATTTGTTTTCTAACAAATCCGAGGATTTGCTACGACGCAGCGGAATCGCGTTTAGTGAGGGAATAGTAGAAGCCCTAACTCGTTACAAGGCAAGGGAGCTCGCGGCCAAGGCAGTGTACCAATGTCCGCTGGAGGAGGAAACAGGTTTGACGGAAAATTCGTCAACCAGCACCAAACAAGACATCCCTATAGGGGATATTGCGGAAAGAACACTAGCTAATGAACAGGTCAGGAAAGCAATGGAGCCTGAAATGTCTCGTGAGGCAGGATGCAGAAGAAAGTTATTGGGTGTAAGCCCTGCCACATTGATTGCTTAACAGGAAAATGATTCCACCCTGCGTAACCTAAGGCCAGACGCGAAAGAAGGTGTGGCCAAACAGAACGTAAAGTTCCTCAAGAGGGCAGGCATCCTCTATGGAAAGTATGCCAATCGAAAGGGAGTGCAATTCGATCAACTTGTGGTGCCGCCTCCCTATCGTGAGCAGCTCCTGCACATGGTCCACAGGGGCTTTTGGGCGGGACATCTGGTCATTCGGAAAACAAAGGATCGCTTACTGCAGGAATTTTACCGGCCCGGCTGCTTTCGAGAAGTAGAAGCATTCGGAAGAAGCTGCGACACATGTGAACACATAAGCAAGCCCGGAGATAAGGCTAAAGCGCGAATGAAACTTGTTCCCAGTATCAAGGAGCTGTTTCGCAGGCTCCTAATAGACACAGTGGGACCACTTCCTGTAACGCAGTCTGGCTATCGGCATATTCTCACTGCAATGTGCCCCGCAAGCAAATTTCCAGAGGTGGTTCCTCTCAAAGAACTAAGCTCGCTGGAGATCGTCAACGCGCGTTTGTCTATCTTCGCACGATCGGGGTTTCCCGCAGAAATCCAATCAGATCAAGGATCAGTCTTTACAAGCACACTGACCGAAACGTTTCTGGAAACGTGTGGTGTAAATTATTGATTGCTCAGTGTAGCACCCGCAGCCATACGCGGTACAGTAAGTCCACTCAGTCATGAAACGCCTTTTTCGAGCGCTTTGTTATGAGCACAAAGCCGTTTGGGAGGTTTGCTTGCCTGCAGCAATTTCGCGCTCCGAACTGCACCGGGCGAATCAACAGGTTGTTCACCTTCAGAGCTCGTTTACGGACGCTGCCTTCGCTCCCCCGTTCGCATTATTCGAGAAGCCTGGGAAGGCCGGGCTGACGACCCATCCGTTGTGGCATGCGTGCTAGAGCTGTTAGACCGAGTGCACACATCTCAAGAATTAACAGGGCTGGAAATGCGTAAGACACGAAGCAATGCTAAGCATTGCTATCAGATGACGGCTCGAACACGACGCTTTAAAGTTGCGGAAAACACAATGATTCCGAAACCCTCATTAAAAACAAAATACAGGTTCAATGAAAAGGACCGGTTGAAATAATTCAGAAATTATCTGCAAAAAGAAGGTATATCGCGGTACCGGGCGAACGAAGGACACCACAAGTGTACCACAGCAATCTACTTAAACCCTAGCGGCAGAGGGAGGGCATTGTGAACATGTCCCTTAACCAACCTGAGGACATGCCTGTCGACTTTCCGGAGTTAACATCAATAACAGAGGCAAAAGACATTCAAGATACCATTAACAAGCGAGTAGAGCAGGCGGAGTTGAATCCCAATCAAAGGGCTTAACTGAGGGAAGTCGTGTTTGTATTTGAAGACATATTATCAGACACACCTGGCAGGACCACTCTGATCGTTCACGATATCGAGTTAACCTCATCGAACCAAGTTTGTCCGAGAGCTTATCGCGTTTCACCTCGTCACCTTCAAGTCATGGCCACTGAAAGAAACAAGACGTTAGAGCTAGGTGTAATCGAGCCAGGAGAGAGTAATTATACCTCGCCTCTTACTTTGGTTGAGGTCTCAGGAAAGGAGCCGCGACCGTGCATTGACTACCGAAGGCTTAACTTAATCACGAAGGACCAGACCTACTCAATACCGCATATCAAGGAAAGGCTTGAGAGGGTGAGCAGCGCCAATTTTATCTCTACGCTCGATTTAGTCAGAGGGTACTGGCAGGTTCCGTTGACCGATAGGGCAAGCAGGCTTGCGGCGTTTATTTACACGATGGAACCTTTCGGGCGAAAGTCCTGAGCTTTGGATTGAGGAATGCTCTCTATTTTTTCTCTAGCCTTATGCACCAGGTGCTTCGGGGAATGGAGGACTTTGCAGTTCCGTATCTCGATGGCATAGCAATTTCTTCTTCATCTTGGGCGGACCATATGCAACATCTGCGAACCGTGTCGTGTCGTCTACGAGAGGCCAACTTAACTGTCAAGGCTCTCAAATGCCAATTGGGGCGCGCGGAAGGAGTTTATCTAAGTCCCGTAATAGGGCAAAGCCATCGCCGGCCTTCATAGGTTAAACTGGCCACGATAGACAACTTCCCACAACCCCGCACCAAGCATGGTTGTTTATTACCAAAGATACATCTCGTGTTATTTCGAGATTGCAAGTTCTTTAACAGCTGCTCTGAGAAAAACAAAACCGCAAACGGTAAAGTAGGAGGACGCAGGAGAAAATAATTTTAGTGTGCTAAAGAAAGCACTAACGAGGCAGCCAGAGTTGAGCGCGCCCGACTACTCTAAGCCTATCATTCTTTAGTGTGATGCCAGCGACCGGGGTATGGGGGTGGTGTTTTGTGAAAAGAGAGGTAACGAAAATGAACACCCTGAACTGTACTCCAGTAGAAAGCTTTCAGTTTGTGAAGAAGCATACAGTGCATCAGAAAAGGAATGCACCTGCGTGGTATGGGTGGTGCAGAAGCTAGCTTGCTATATAGCTGGTTCAAGGTTTACCATAGAGACTGACCACTATTTCCTACAAAAAACTATCTATCTACAAAAAAACGGCCGTCGTTTGCGCTGGAGCTTGGCTCTTCAAAAGTACACCTTCGATATTCGCTACAAGAAGGGTAAACTTAATGGCAATGCCGACGGTCTGAGTAGTGGCCCCTAGAGTAGCGAAAGCCTCGAGCTCGTTCTGGTTTCCGTGCCATTTTCACGCTGATATTTTGTTTCTCGTTTTTTATTATCGCGAAGTTGTAGCAGATTGTTAGCTGATTTTAGTAACCACGTCTTAACGCTTTCAAGAAATGGCTGTTTTTAGTGTTTAGGGGGGAGGATGCGCGAAAGGCATGGGAAAGCAGTAGCGGGTTTCCTTTTTTTTTTGTAAGGCCTGGTGTATCTTGCGGGAGGGTAGCCTTGTGCCTGCTTGCTTTGTGGATTGTGGGTCCGCCACTGTTCTGGAGTGATTGCTTGCCCAAACAGGAGACGAAAAGTTGCGAAACTGGTTTGCAAGTCCGGTTTCACCGGACCGGACCACATAGAAAAGCCATACAAGAGCGCCACGAAGACTGACGAACGACTTCCACGAATCAACAAGCTACGAACCATGGTTTCATCACAGCGGACGGAAATTCTGCAGCTGAAACGCCGATCCCCCCCACAGTGGCTGGTGGTCCCTAGGTGTCGGGATCATCCTCCCCCGCCGGCGATGCTGTTATGGTTGGCGTGTAACACACCGGGCAAAAAGGATGCTTAAAGGCCATGCCTAATCGAAGGGAAGGATGCATTCTTAATTTCCTATGGTTGTCTCGAGCAGCTGCCGGTCTGGCAGGCCCCCCAGAGTGATGACAGGTTCATTAGTGTGTGTGCGACTCTGGGGGAGTGAGTGAGTGAGTGAAGTAACTTTATTTAGTTCCAGAGAAGGCACAGGGGAGACCCCCCGCCACCCGGCTAGTCCCACGTAGGGACTGCCAAGCCGAGCTTGACGGCCCGATCGCGGGCACTCTGGACGGCCAGGGTTCGGTCGTTGAGTTCGGGGCTGCCCAAGAGCGCAGCCCACCTATCCTCACTGAAGGAGGAGCCGATGGCTACACACTCCCACAACACATGGTCCAATGTTGCCCTTAGTCCACAGGCAGGGCAGTCCGCACTGGGATATCTTTCAGGGTATATGGCATGAAAAACCGCGAGGTTAGGGTACGCACGGGCTTGTAAAAGCCGAAGGGTAACCGCCCGCGCCCTGCATAAGGCGGGGTGCGGGAGGGGGAATACCCGTCTTGACAGATAGGAGTGCGTGGTGATTTCATTAAACGTAAGCAAGGGTTCCCCGCGGGGCTAGGGGACTGCTGAGGTGGCGCGGTCAGTGAGTCCTCGCGCGGCCTCGTGTGCGCCCTCGTTACGGTTAGAGGGAGAACCTTCAATCGACCCCAAGTGAGCGGGAAACCAAATGAGAGAATGCGGAGAGATACTTTTGGCGCTTTGGAGAATGCGGAGGGCCTGCGGGGAGACCATACCGGTTTGGTAGGGCTTAATGGCTGCCTTGGAATCACTATATATTGCCTCTCTGTGACCATCGAGCACAGCTAGCGCGATTGCAACCTGTTCGGCCACCACGGGCCTCGAAGTGCGTACCGTAGCGCAGCAAGTGAGCCTTGAATTGGAGTCTACGATGGAGACGGCGAATGCCTCTTGTTGGACGTATGCCGCGGCATCCACGAACCTTGCCTGAATGTGGTTATTGCGGACATGCTCGAGTAGAGCTGTACCCTTGGCCCGAAGTCTGCCGACGTTGTTTGCGGGGTGCATATTGCGGGGAAGATGCGCGATGGGCAGTTGAGACCTGATGTCGCTGGGAATCCGCACGGCGTCAGGGCACTGGTCGACAGGATTGAGGCCCATCTCGTCAAGTATCTTGCGGCCCGTCGGCGTGCCGGAAAACCTGAGCAGCTGTGAGTGCTCTTGTGCCTCGATAATCTCTTCGAGCGTGTTGTGGACTCCGAGCTTCAACAGGTTTTCGGTGTGGGTGCTTGCAGGCAAGCGGAGGGCAAGCTTAAAAACCTTTCTGATGAGTGAATTGAGCTTGTTCCTCTGTGCCACACGCCAAATATGCATGTCCGCCGAGTATGAAAGGTGGCAGAGAACAAAAGCATGTATAATGCGGATGAGATTGTCTTCCTTGATTCCCCGGTGCCTGTTGGTGATCCTCCGAATGGGGCCGAGAGCACTCTTGGTCTTGGCGCTGATCTTTCTGAGTGCGGTTCCATTGGAACCGTTAGACTCGATATACATCCCCAATATTCGGAGCGAGTCCACTCTAGGCACCGGAGACCCGTCACCATTGAAAAGCCGTATTTCGCTTTCGGACGCCGGTTTCCAATCACGATGGCCGCCGCCTCTGGGTCTTTTCTTGTAGAGAAGTAGCTCAGATTTTGATGGAGAACATCTGAGCCCAGTGGGGCGAAGGAAGCGCTCGGTCGCATCGATGGCGCTCTGAATGGCGGCTTCAACTTGGCCGTCGCTCCCGCCGACGCACCAGATGGTGATGTCATCTGCGTAGATGGTATGGTTGATTCCTTGAATCTTCACGAGCTCCATAGAAAGCCCGATCATTGCGATGTTAAATAATGTTGACGAGATGACTGAGCCCTGAGGCGTGCCGCGTGAACCGAGGGTGATCTCTTGCGAAAGTTATCCTTCGATCCTGAGCTTGTCAGTTCCCTGGCTAAGGAAGGATCGGACGAAGTCATAGGCCCTCTTCCCGAGGCCGGCATTAGACTGGAGAATGAACTCGTGTGAGATATTGTCGAACGCCTTCTGCAGGTCTAATCTAAGGATGGCTCTGGTATCTCCCGTGCTCCGGTCGATGATCTGATGCTTTATCAGCTTCATGGCGTCCTGTGTCGAGAGGCCGGCTCTGAAACCAATCATATTGTGGGTGTACATGTCATTGGACTCGATGTGCACCTTGAGCCGGTTGAGCAGGGCATGCTCTGCAACCATACCAACACAGGAGGTCAGGGAAATTGGTCTTAGATTCTCTATTCCTGGTGCTTTACCGGGTTTGGGGATGAGTACCGTGCAGGCCGCCTTCCACTGTGTGGGGACCTGTCCACTGCGCCAGCCTTTATTAATCCTTTCAGTGAGGAAGTCGATCGACTCGTCATCGAGATTCCTCAGCATCCTGTTAGTGACGCCATCTGGACCAGGGGCAGATTGGACGTTGAGTGAGAAGAGGAGATCTCGGATCTCGGCCGCGGTAAAGTCCTGGTCCAACTCCGGCACCACACACCCCGCGTAGTCCGGGAACTGGGTAGGGGCAGAGCTATCCGCGACAGGCAGGTACTTGTCTATGAGCCTGTCGACAATCAATTCGTCCGGGATAGAGTCCGTAGCAAGATGGATGGCTCGCGCGAGGGATCGTCTCTGGCTCGATCTGGTGCTGCCCTCATCGAGAAGGTGTTTGAGCAGACCCCAGCTCTTGCCTGATCTGAGCTGACCCTCGACGGATTCGCAGAGCTCATCCCATTGTTGCTACACAGGTTCTTGCAGTGCTGTTCGATCTCCCTGTTAACCTCCGAGACCTTCTTGCGGAGCCTCTTCTGCCCTTCCCTTCTGCCCTGCCCTTCTTATGCTTCTGCCCCTTCCATCTCGTGAGGAGGGCTTGCTTGGCTTCCAGCAGGTGCGCCAACCTGCTATCCATCTTGTCAGCGTCGAGCTCAGTGACGACCTCCTTGGTTGCCGCCGCGGCGTCATCCCTTATCCCTTTGCACCAACCTTTAAAATCCGACTCGGTCATCGGTGCGCGCTCGGCTCAGGTCTTGCGGGAAACGTCCCATTTGATCAGCTTGAATTTCCTCGTCTTATAGCGGGCAATCGGGAGGGAGACTTCGATGACGTAGTGGTTACTTCCGAGGTCTAGAGCCGTGTTGACTCACTTGACCTCCCCTACGTTCTTGACAAAAGAGAGGTCTGGGGTAGTGTCCCGGCATGCAGAGTTGCCTCTCCAAGTGGGGAAGTCCTTATCGGTGATAAGGGTCAAGTCAAGTTCCATCGCAGTCTGCCACAGTTCGCGTCCCTTGGGCGTGTCATGGGTGTACCCCACACCTTATGTGGGGCGTTGAAATCCCCGACGACGACAAGGGGGTGCCCACCGGCCAGGCTGACAGCCCTCTTGAGGAGAGAGTTCGCCCTCGCCCTGCGGTAGCTGGGGCTGCAGTATACGCTGAGGATAAAGAGACTGTTTCTTCTGAGGCCTTTTCTGGTTGAGTTCATGAGGATTTCAGTCATGACGTACTCGATACCATCACCAACTGCGCCGAGGTCGCGAGAGAGGCAATTGTACCTTTTGTTGACAAGAGTAGCAACTTCCCTACCTCCTCCATGTGAGGATACAACCGGATAACCTGCAAGTTTGATAGGAGTACTAGTTGCAACTTCCTGTATAGCGATGATTTGGGGCTTAACCGTGAGAGTTCTTAAATATTGCTGCAGAAGCGGCTTCTTGTTGGGAAACCCTCCGCAGTTCCATTGCCAAATACTAAAGTTCTCGTCCGCACTATCCATGGCTAGGCTGAGAGGAGGCTTGAACGGTCCTGAGAATCGCGCCCTCCGTCGGTGGTGCTAGTACATGACGTCGTGCTGCGACCTGCGAAGCAGCGGGGCTGGGTTCTCTCCTGGCATTAACCTCCTCTAATTTGCTTATCCGTTCACTGAGTGCACCTAAGCCCATATTGCGGTGCGATATAGCTTCCTGGACCTTTGCTAAGCTAGCCTGCATGCTGGCGAAGGCATTCTTGAGTTCGGAGAGCAATTTTATAGTCTCGTCTTCCTCTCTGTTCTCTACCGCTCGACGCTTGGGCGCGCGCGCTGCGTGGGATGTCTCGGACGTATCCATGGTGACCGGGGCCAACGCGCGTTCCGGCGAGGAGGGTGAAAGCGCGAGCTTCCTAATCTCCGCCATCTCCGAAGCTAGCCTGCGCATTTCTTGTTTAACCTGCGCGTTTTCTTTCCTCAACTGCTCGTTAACTCGTCGCAACTCCTCGATCTCGTGTGCGTGGTGCGAATCGCGAGGTGGGTCGTCACCTCTTGGACCCTCACGTCCCCCTCGAACCTTGTCGGCCCAGGAGAGCGTGAACTTGCGCCCCGGCCTGGAGCTGCAGCGAGGCCGAGAACCGGAGCGTCCCCGGGAACAGGCCGGTCCTCTGGACCCACGGCGGGAGCCGGAACGTGCCCTGGAGGCGGAGTGGCCCCCGGATACGGAACGGACTCTCGAGCGGCCCCTGGAACGGGAGCGTCCTCTGCGCTAAACACCCGGAGTGGACGAAGCCTGGACGAGTTCCGCAGTGTGCGAGCGCCGCTGAGGGGACGGTGACGCGGCACCGGCCATCTTGGCGCGCTCACTGCGACGACGACGCACGATGTATGGGATCTTGAATCTTTTAGCGCAGTCCTTATTAGCCGTGAGATGCTGGCACCACAGAGTTTACACTTGGGGGTACACTGATGCTGCTCATCGGGACTAGGGGCACCACAGCCACGGCAAATAGCGTCACCTGGATTGGGACACACGTCGGCGCGATGACCGAGGCGGCCGCACGTATAGCACACGTCAATTTGATTGCGGTAGAGTCAGCACTGCATGAGTAACGGTCCATACCTGACAAAGTTCGGTACACGATGCCCGTCGTACGCGACGATGACCGTGCCGGTTTGAGCTATTCTCTTCGCTGCTAAGGCGAGTGGATTACTGGCGTTGACAATCTTGTCATCGATGACGTCAGGGCCGTCTTGAAGAGGGATGTTGCGGATCACTCCCTTGCACGTGGAGTGCGGGGCCGTCTCGTAGGCACTGAGCTCATATACCTTGCCCAAGATGAGCATCTGCCTCATCCGGACGTGGCGGTTCGCATTCTCGCGCTTGGGAGTACTGGCAACCATAATATTTTGCTGTAGATTCGGGCATAGAGTATCTTGGCATAGATCTTCCTGACTGATGCCAGAGGCGGCGAGTATTGCGTCAGCCACCGTAATAACGCCAATCTTGGAGATATTGAGTCCACCTCGCGGCCTGATCACAATCTTGATATCATCTCGAAGAAGTAAGGGCATTTGTCTCGCTCGTATCACTTTGGATTTTAGCGCAGCACCGCCTGATTTGCCACGGCGCGCTCCCGGCTGGGGCGATAGCGCATTAGTGTCAGCCGTGCGCGTTTTGGTGCTAACTCTTCTGGCCCCCGCAGACTGCCAGCCTTGATCTTGGGTAACCCCTTCCGGGGAGAACCCTTTTCACAAATTGTGCGACTCTAGGGTAGGACACTTTCCGCAAACTGTGCGACCAAAGGGAGTACTTTCCGCGAACTGTCCGACTCTAGAGAAGGGATCAACCGCCCATCCCCGACCAGACTCTGGGGGTTGCCGCCAGAGGAAGCAAGCACGTGCAACATCGCCCAGAAGAAAAGGAGCCACCGCAAAGCAACGACGGGGGCGTGCAACATCACCCAGGAGAGAAGGAGCAGCCGCAAAGAACAAACGGGGACGTGCAACATCGCCTAGGAGAAAATGAGCAGCCGCAAAGCAACGACGGGTACTCAGTGCATGTCAAGTGACGTTGACGTGGGCAAGATACCGCCTACGATTTTAGTCGGCCTATTTAAGGGGCGCCGCGATGTACTTTTTCAATTCATTCATTCTCTTCTTCTTACCCTTCACCAAACATTGAACAAACTGTGCAAGTTTCGCACTAGAAAATGTCTCGACCCTGCCTGGTCGTAAGGGTCGACCGGACGCCTAGAGCCCGCAGACAACGCCACGCTACCCAATAGTAACTCCGGTCGAGGTTCGGGAAACGGCGTCGCGACAGCTGATACCCACTTGAACGTGTTTCGTAATGTAGGCCCTTGACGTACGTCCAACCTTCGAACAAAGGGTCATTCCGAATTTTTCGTTTCGGGAAGGCATGTTACCCTCCTGCCTTTCACTCCGGTTGACAGCCACGCAAAAGACGAAAGTTCTGCGTGAGTGGCGTCCTTAGTCCGAACCCACGAGCTACCCTAACTTACCTCGCCTGTACCGCTGTCATTTAGGCTTGAATGCAAAATGTATCTTTTAAATCGATGCATCACGAATCCGAAAAAAGCTGCCCTCCACTGGCGCAGCTAAGTTTCTTTCATATTGTACTTCATCCTCTGAGAGACGAGGCAGGCCACTGGCAAAAAAATGTGCATCATACTAAAGAAAAGGGCAGATAAGGAAAGTGTGAACGCCAAGGAGTTTAACCAAGACGTTCCCGATTGGCTACCGTACACATGGGGAGGGAAATATATTAACGGTATTTTGCGATAAATGCGTGAGAAATGCGGTAAGCTTTACGTCGCACCTCGGTGAGGTCCCGGATCGATGATTTATGCCACGTTTACTGTATTGTCATGTTGTTCAGTACCTCACACAACACACGTCCTGTCTCTTCTAAGAGCGAAGTGTAACCGACGGTGGGGTCTAGAGCATACCACCATGCATATATACACTTTTCTAAGCGGTCCCTTCTCCCCTCTTCCTCTCCCACGTGACGAGCTTGCCAAACCTCACACGCTTAGAGTTTTTTTTCACTTTAACAATCCTTAAGCTACGTATTAAAATATAAACAGAGAGATAACGAAAAAGCATGAAGAGGTAGGGAGAGGCAACACTGCAGTAGACACAGTGCAGGCACTTTCAAGAAGGATAGTTGGTCTTTTGTGGCCTTGTGAATTGAATAATGCTTAGACTAAGTTCCCCGGATATTTTTCTCCAATAGTGGTCTGCCTACGAACCCAGTAATAGCTGCTCACGGAGCATAGTGTTGAGTATAGAAATAGTAGAGAAGGTGCTCTATACTGTCTCGTCCTCCAACGAAAATTGCATGCGCTCTGCTGGATATTCCTAGAAAGCTGTATATGCGACGCCCAGCCATATGCAATATAGCAGCAACGTTTTGCGATGGCAGATTCCAGGTGAGAGAGAGGATGATTATGGAGACGCTATCTTTTGCAGCAATTTAGGATTAAATGAATGAGTGAAGGATTTCATAGAAAAAGGAAAGCCGAACGTCGGTGGAAGCACGTCCCCGTCATTGGGAAAGGAGTGAGGTACAAAAAGATACACAAATAGAGTCTAGGTGGCAGGCGAAGTCTCGTCCTCCAACGAAAATTGCATGCGCTCTGCTGGATATTCCTAGAAAGCTGTATATGCGACGCCCAGCCATATGCAATATAGCAGCAACGTTTTGCGATGGCAGATTCCAGGTGAGAGAGAGGATGATTATGGAGACGCTATCTTTTGCAGCAATTTAGGATTAAATGAATGAGTGAAGGATTTCATAGAAAAAGGAAAGCCGAACGTCGGTGGAAGCACGTCCCCGTCATTGGGAAAGGAGTGAGGTACAAAAAGATACACAAATAGAGTCTAGGTGGCAGGCGAAGTCGCAGTTAAGGGTTGAGAGAATGTAAGCAGGAATTTCTGAAACCAGTTTAATTTAAGCGTAGATGTGTGATGTAGCGAGCAAATGAATATAGCCACCGCCCAGCATGCATTCTTTGCGGTAGTATAAGCACCCGCCGTTCATGGTAATTCACGCTTACCAAATACCACCCTTGGTAATTACTTATTCATCGGCCATACCTCGCCGCGTATCCCTTAGTGACAGGCGCTGTGAACAACAGCTGCGCTGTCACGACAACTTACGACCATACTGTGATTCTTGCGGTTATGGTTGCCATAATTGTGACCATTGCATTTGCGCGAATAGTATAAACATCGGTTTACTGCAACCGGTTAGAGAACAGACAGTTTAGAACAGCGTTTCTCACCTTATATACGCTCAACGCAAGCACATTTGCATTACGTTATGGTGCGTGTCCCTTCAAAACAAAAGATAGTTACAGCTCAGCGAGCCAGCAAGCCAGCGTACCCAGGGGGCTAGCGTAGACGCCAGTGCGCATGCATGGTACAACATGCGCAGTGGCGTCTATGTTGGCCTGCTGTGCCCGGTGGCTCAAAGACGCGATCGCAAACTTAAGAGCGCGTTAGCGGACAAGGTGCCGTCTTGGGTCTCATGCCAAACATATCCAAGCCAACAATCTATTAGCAACCGTACTGTCATTGCTATGCAAGGAGTTTATATACTTCAACTTCTGGAGTGCCAGTCCCAGCCGCCGCCTACGGGAGTGCATGAAGCCGCCGGCGGCCATATTGTAGAAGATAAAGAACGCAGCTCCAGCATATATGTGGCCACGGTGTGCGTGTGGCGCTTCCTGCACTTGCGGTTCCGCGATGACAAATAAATTAACAACTAGAAGAAGTATTTAGGAAGAATTTAAGTCGTATATGATAAATAAATATCAGTGCACCCGTATTCTATTCCTGTGTCTGCCGTTTCTTCTTCTTCACTGTACTAGAACATGCGAGTTGCATACAAAGTTCCTCCTCATTCATAAACTTTTGCCGAAGCAGTGATCCAAACCTGCGCGCATTGTATTGAATTGTTCCTCCGTGATAAACCCCAGCGCTGACAAGGACCAGCGCTATGACTGACCAAAGATGCTGTGCATAAAGCGTGGTCAGAGCTTTCGAGTGTTCGGCGTGGTTAAGCGGAGACACGCCACTGATAGGGAAAGCTAATAGCGCGAAGAACGTCCTAGGGGGAGGGTGGTATCCTGTAAGTGTCCACCTAGTGGATATGTGCCTTTCGATTGCTGCTGATGTTCTGATTGGTTAGACTTGGGTATGCGTGAGAAAGAGACAGGCGCCCGCAGTCAATCAGCACTTCAGCAGCAGACAAAATGGACATCTCCAGTTTAGGTGGACGCTTACAGAATACCTTCAACCACCCCCCCTCCCTCCTGCTTCATTGAAAGATGAGTGCGTTTCGTCGATCGTCCATGACCAACGACCAGCCCGAGCGCTTGTCGAAGCGACATCGGCATAAGACTCAGGGAACAGAGAATGCCAGTGCATGGTTGGTGTTGGGACGCCTGTTTCTCGAACCTCGACCGCTGTTACTATTGGGTAGCGTGGCTTTGTCGGCGGGCTGCAGGCATCCGGTAGAGCATGGCGACCAGGCAGCGACGAGACGATTTCTAGTGCGAAACTTGCAATGTTTATTCAATGGTTGTTGAACGAAAAGACAAAGCGAATGAATGAATTGAAAAAGTACGTTGCGGGGCTCCTTAAATAGGCCCACTAAAAAGGTAGGTGGGATTTGGCCCACGTCGACGTCACGTGACATGCACTGATACTGGTAGGGGATAGGCGGCAGCTCCCTGCTCCCAGGTGAGTTTGCATGGGCTTGCCTCCTCTGGTGCAACACGCGTGTCCTGTTTCCTTCGTGGAAAGTGTTTGGTCTCGCTTTGGTCGCACACACAAAGGGACCTGTCATCACTGCTGGGCGCCTGCCAGACCGGCGACCACGCGAGACAACCATAGCAAAGTAGGAATCCATCATCCTTTCGGTTGAGCAGGATCTTTCGAGCATCCTTCTTTCCTGGGGTTTTACACGCCAAGCATAACATTGGCCAGGAGCTCGTTATTGCCGCAGCCGTAATCTGCACGCATAGCGAATATCCAGAATATCACTCTTTGTCGAATGTAGTGACGGATGCACGACCAAAACCAAGGTTTTCTTCCTTCCTGTAAAGTCCAGAGATAGTGTTTTCACAGACTCGATCCTCACTTTGTTTTTCGCTTCCGTGTTAACCTTTTGTTTTGTTTCTAACATTCCAGTCGCTTTCTGCGTTTATCCACAAGCCCAGTCGTGTGGATTGCCATAAACTTTCTTGTGTAAACAAAATGACGTAAATTACTAAGTAAACGATGCACTTGCATGTCGCGTCATGTACTCATCGCATACTTGTGTACGAATATGTCAAACAATAAAAGATTGCGACCTCCATGAAATAAAACCGCATTCGTGGTGTTCCTATGCTCCGACTTTAGTAAAGACTCCAGCAGTGGCCCCATATTACGGCCCCATAATGATATTACGTAGCAGTCACCTCTTCAGTAAAATGTGTGAACGATAAATATCACACACCGCTGGTCTTGCACCCGTCTGGACATTCCGAATAAAATACCACCTGTTAAGGGCGTTTTGGATTGTAGTGCAATGAGCAGAGTACGAGTGGTGCTCGAGCGGTTTTGACCAATGCTTCTATGCGTTCCTGTTCCGGCTACAATTCGCGAGTTCCGCGGCACATTCGATTGTTCAATTTCGGATCTGGTGCTCCGATTTTGACGCTAACTAATCTATGTTACTGCTTGCGAGCCATTGTAAGTGTTTCACATTCTGCACAGTCAGTATACACAGTCTGAGCATGGGTTCCCTGTACTCATTCTGATAAAAAAAGAAGAAAGAAAACGTTGAAGATGGTAAATGATTGATTCATTCATGGTATTAGACCTGCGAATGGTATACATACATACTAAGGGTTATAAGGTATGATCAATGCTTGCGATGGGGCTAGTTGTATGTCACTGCCGCTGTGTTCTTTCGTTATAAATCAGTCGATTGAAGCGCTTCGTCGACTTCGATCTTGTTCGCGTTTTGTTTCTGCCTTAACGCTGTACCTTTGTATTCTAATTATGAGGGATGAATACCGCAGTGGAAGCCTGTGGAATAAATTTCGCCACCTGATATTTTTATTTTTAGCACACATACTTTAGGCACATTTGCATTTCGTTCCCATCGAAATGCGGCCTCCATGAACGACTGGGTGTCAAACCCGCGACCTCGTGCTAATCAGAGGAACGCCAATGAAAAACCTCGAACAACGTTGACGAGTTCCAAGATATTGATTAGTAAACACCTTTATCTTAAACGTAACGCGGGAAAGTTCTCGCACTATTGCAGCAAATGGCATTTTCGCAACTATAGTTGCGTAACCAACCTGGTGGTTTTCTTTTTTTTTATTTCAACATAACATAGAACTTTTCAAAAATGTGCCTGGGGCAGATGGCATAATTCTATTCACTGAATTGGTTGTACTAGCCAATAACTGATAGCATTGAAATAAAACTGAACATTTATGAAAAAATTACAAAAAAGAATAAAAATAAAACAAAGGAAAGCGTTATTTTTGCGCGAATGGAAAGTGAACCTCAACGTTACTATTTCTTTTACTCCGGAACCGAGTCTATAAAGTAAAAGCTATCACTTTAAACAAAAAATGAAAGGTGGACAGTGGGACATCAACACCAATCCGTCGCGACGCGACAGTTGGTCACCCAACTGTCGGTCTGGGCTGGGTTGAAGCTGAGTCATACTCGTCATTGTGCCAAGCACGTCTGGCCAGCGACAGCGCACCTGGATCCCGGTCACTTACGAGGCCGAGGACGCACACCGTCATCCCACCGGCTAGCGGGTTCGAAGTCCGGCAACGGCTTTGTGGGTGCGCTACCATCACGCACCCCCTACACCTAATCAAGCTCTAGATTCAGACCCACCACCTGGCCAGAGCAGAGCAGTGTGTTTCAAGTCACACGGCTGCGGCTCTGGTTATTCTACGCCGAGTCTTTAGGCTATAAGTTTTTGTAGCACCCGCGCGATGAGCATGGGAATGAATAGATGGAAATAACTTTATTTTATATCCCGTATAGTTCAACGCGTCGCCCAGCGAAGACCTGTCGCTCTCGAACATGCGAATACCTTGCATGTTGACGAACGAAGGCATGACGATGACGGACAGACGACAGAACGATGACGACGGCGTGGCAGCGAAAAGAGAGAGAAACCAAGATGGCAAGGCAAACAAGATGGTACCCGATTGATTATCCTACGCTCGGAGAAGTGGCAAAAAGACGATGCAAGAAAATGCACCGACGATTAAAATACCCCCTGATGCGAAATTTGAGCGCAGCTCTATACATCATTTCATTTCGCGATATGTTCGCTGGAGCGGACACTCTGTCTCGTGCTTCACGATCCAAACGGAGTGAAGTGGGGAGCCTATGCCTCGCTAATCGGGAGATCACGAGAGGCAGCCCGTGGGTGACGCGAGGGTGCCATTCACAGGTGCCGCCGCAGATAGGCGTCCGTTCATGCAACGCTTTGTTTCCGTACAGACGACCCGTGCCGCTCTGGCGCCATATCACAGCCATCGTCTCCGCACAGCCCGTCTTGCGGGGGCCTACGCTTTTCTTTTCGCGTTTTCGTTCCCCCCACGACGAGAGCGGCGCTTCGTCGCGGGTTAGTCGTACCACCAGTGTTAGGTTACCACCAGTGCCACCAGTGTAAGGGAGCGTCACTTTGAGCCCAACTCGTAGCCGCCCGCTATTGACCCTTGCAGGCGCTGTGATACCCTTCACACAAGCTGACACAGCGGAGCGCCATCAGCAGCAGACGCCATGGACGGGCGCAGCCCTCCCCACTCCTCAAGGCACCCTGGCTCCCCCTCGAAGCGCTGATGAGATCGCCTACATGGCTGCGGATGCCGTGGCCGACGACAACTCAGCGCATGCGTGGGCCGTCTCCACTCCGCTCCTCCTCCGCTTGCAGTCTCATGGTTCCGCTGCACCCTCCTCCTGCACTTTCTTCCTCCTCTCTTCGTTATGGCCTTTCTTCCGCGTTCGCTTTCATTCTTCGTGGCGCTCGTCGCTCAATTACGTCGACGCCGTCGACGCTCGCCGCAGGAACAGGCTATTAAGAGCTGCATCTGGAAAAAGATGGGAAATAATTAAGGGCCAGCCAGTGTGAACACATCTGTAAATTAATGTTCGATGACAGTCAAAAGCGTTCGTTTTAGGGACACTAAAAGTACTTCACCAGTTTTATAGCCATAAGATATGCTAACTCCTAAAACTCTTGCATTTATTCACTTAACGGGAAAAGACTGATTATCAGTGTAAAAAATGCCACCTCATTGTCTTTTCATAGATTCCGAACTGTCTTCCCGTATTAATGTGGTTTTGGCGCCTCGAAGCTCGCTAAGTGCAGTGTTTGGGTATTTTTCATAATGCGTCGTTGTCCTTGTTTGCCGAGAATGAATTACCGGGTGGCGTTAATGCCTTGAAATTCCCTCACCCGCGCGCTGCGACGTCATCGATTATGACAGGGTCCGCTCGAGCCTAGTTAATTTCTTTATCGGTAAGCATAAACTACACGGCATTTCAAAAGAGCCCAAGACTGGGAAGCTTTAGCTCGTGCACTCCTATCTAAATACTTCGTAAAACAGAAATCGTTTCTTCCGGCAATCATTACACCAAAATTTATTAGGTTTGTTGCATTTGAAATTAGGTGTTCAAACCTAGTGACTTCTTGAAGCGGAATTTTGATTTAGGCTATCAAATTGTTGCATAAATATTGTTAAAAATCACAATAATGAAAGAAAGAACGAAACTACCACATTTATAACTCTGTACATCAGCAACGAACAAGGACGTGACCACGCTGTAAACTTCACCTAACGATAAGTCTAAAGAGGACAATATTGATTTGGTATACGCCGCTATAAAATGTACCAATATTATGTGAGTAGGATATTTGCAAATGGCCGTTAAATGTTGTAACCAAGTCACGTAAACTGTAAATTCATATATCAAATTTGTTTGCCCTAGAGGCTCTAACAAATGCAATTTACTTCTGTAAACAGTGGTATCTCATTTTGGAGCAGAGTTACGCAATATGTAAACATCGTGCTTCTATATCATTCTATATATATTAAACATACCTATATTCCATGTATTGTCACGTGGTGGTAACGTTGAAGCACACAGTAGCAATGCTGTGAAATACAAAACTAACTTTTATTGGGCGAACCTGTGCCCACAAAAAGAACTACAGTTATAGCACAACGATAACGGCGAACACTGTCGGCGATCGTCGAAAATCTGATCAGCGGATCAAGCGCGTCGGCTTTTATACATCAGTCGTCGAATGTTCCAGACATATCGCTGGGACCCACGTGCCTTCCACAAAGTTCTACATTATTCGCGTCGCGCACACATGCAATCAGATCAGGAGCAATCAGATTACACAAGGTTCGGTCACAGACAGCGAATGGAAGCATCGATAATATTCCAGAAACTTCCGACAGATACAGGCGCGTCCTGCGCTGTGCGATAACATTTGTTAGGCGGTGAAACGTGTGGCACGATAAAGACAAACAAGTGCACGTGTCAATATAGTAAACATACTTCTATATATAATATACATACCTATTTTCGGAAATCTTTCCAAAAGAATTGAGGAGCCATTCCTCTCTGTGGAGCTGGATCACCAGCGAAGCTCTAGCACATATCACACAGGGTTAGACAGGCACCTGTAGGGTCGTTGGCATTGACCGGTTCCGAATCAAGGGCGTATGGATACACACAAGCTTGTCCTTTGCGTACATGGGAATGCCTCCTACTCGTGAGTCCATGTGCTTTTCACAAACGATTCTAGTACATCCAGCGACTTGAAAGAATGCATGTTTATTTATCTAGTTATTTATTATTTATTGTTAATATTATTAGGAGCGGAGTGCTTGAAGCCTGTTTCATATTTGCCGTGGGTCAGCCCGGTTTTGTAGTATCTCCGGATCCGCCCACGCTTCATTTTTTGTATTGTTGACGCGCAAAGACGAAAACACACAGAAAGGTTAATTTATGCATTTAGTTTTATATTATTATTATTATTATTATTATTATTATTATTATTATTATTATTATTATTATTATTATTATTATTATTAGGGGTGGAGTGCTCGAAGTTTGCTTCCCCTCTGCGGTACGTCGATCTGCCCGGCATGGCATTACCTCCTGAATCGGCCCACATTTTTGCCCAGGACACGACAGATGCACTCGGGAGCAGAGGTACACAGCTTCGCTGTAAACACTTCGGGCCCCTAACGAACAATCTGCCTAAAAAATTCGCTGGAATTTAACTTTCTTATTCAAATGCAACACATTTCGTTCAAATTTGTCCAGGGGCTATGTCATAAAAGAGTTTCTGCACGTTTATATGTATTTTAATAGACGGCATTGGAGTACTCTTCCAGCTGAAGGTCCTAATAATAAGGTCCAGAAGCATTGACTAAGTCAAAACTTCTCGAATGCGTAGAAGCACTTTGGACTACGTGACGTAACACTGACGTCTGGCAGTGATGATTCGGCGTGAAGTTCGGAATTGAAACTTTAATTTTCTCTTGTGATAATGAAGGTCCAGCCTCGAAATTTACAATACTAGAGTTTTGAAAGAGTACTTATTAGTCTAAGTATAACGTGTGTCCGAAAATAAATTTTTTAAGGCAAATGAAGCACGAATCGATGAGTGCTGGAAGCTCCACCGAACCGACTATCGAATGCGTTTCGAAGCGCAACCATTTAAAACGTAAAACACATATATGGGTTGGTTTACTCTTTCTGTTTTCGAGACCAAACAGAATTTTAAATAATCGCCTATCGCAGATAGGATAGTTCTATTCAACGAGCTGGATAACTCAAACAGGCGGACATTACTTAAATTTAATTAATTTACGGAACATACTGCAATTTACGAAGTGCAGCTAGTGAGTTCGCAACGCGTATCCACTTGGAACTAATTTTCAGCATGACAGTGGTTTCGAAATATTGATTCCCAAAGTGTGGGACGAAATACATATGGGCGTTCGTTACTTTCTTTCTTTATTGCATAAAACGGCGGCTTGATTGAACAGTGCGTGGAACAGTGCATTTTTGCCGCCAGTGCTACGGCGCATATCTCAAAGCCCGTGCGATCCTAAAATTCGTTCCAAGTGCCTATCCATTGAAACTCCTTAGCCCCCAACTCGTAATTAATTTCAATGTCTGTTGTAACGAAAGTACTGTCAAATTTAATTAGCGCTGTTTTCTCAATTAGTGAATTAGGCAGCTGCATTTCGCCTGCGAGCAAAGTCCACCGCTTCGAGTAATCCAGTTCAGAGACAACATTTGTGCTATCTGCCACAGGCGATTGAAAAAAAAAATATTTATCACGTACGTTTGAAAGATCCCGTACGTTTGAAAGCCATAAATTAGAAAGCTAATTGATCGATGTTATAACTGCACAAAGAATTCATCCGCGATCTTTCACTAAATAATTATGCCTTCAACGCGAATAATGTGTTGTCGAAAAAATGACGCAGTTTATTCCATGAGATTTTCCCTGAAACAGCTTGTATGCTCACGCCTTTAAAATATAAGTGTCCCACCACTCGCTTGTTGCAGACCGGATCAACGACTTCCTGGATGGCATGAGACGAAACGTCACGTCTGTCATACAAGAAGGCATCAAGGTTGGCACATGCTGTCATATTCGTTCTCGGGCCTAGTTTAACAACGGTTGTTAGATGGTGCGTCTTCTATCTTTATATCGTTTATTGTGGTGGGCCGCTTATAGGCCGCTCTATGACTTTGACATGCTGAATTTTGATTTATTATATAGTGAACGTCGGATAAAGAGCACAGGTTAACAAAAGTAATTCGCTAACCTTGGTTGCCGTTTGTGGATTGCGAACTATAAGATTAGGGAGCAACGCTGAGTGAAGAAGCCGTTGGGAGAGTGCGCGCCATCAGACCAACCCATTCAAACGTGGGTGGACAAGGTGTACCGGATATAGTCACAATAATGCGAAGCCATGGTAGTCGCGTCACAGCTGGCTGGAGGGTGTTTGCTTGTTTGCCCTCGGTTATTGGCTCGTACCAAATATGAAGTATTGAGAAAATGCGGATAAAGTGACGCGGATGAGGGAAACGAATTGAGAAGAATTGCTTCTTCTGTACTCTTCTTATTCTGCAGCTTCGTAGCTTTAGTATCTTCCTGCAAAAATAGACATAAATATGAGCAGTATTTTGAATATTGCTTAATTTCGGTCGAATGAATGGGACACCTAATAAAGGAATTTCAGTAAAAGTTCATTTGGGCCTCGTTGGTACATAATTCTGAACTTAAACTTACAGCGGCAACACCTAAGATGACCACAAAATGTAAATAATCTCCTGTAAATAAAACCACCTCTTCGCAACTGTTCGTAAGAACATATACAGGGTGTTTTTTTTTTTTTGCTGCACAAAATTGGCCGATAGCGCCTATAACCGATAGCACAATTCTAACCTATGATATAAATTACCCGATGATGCGGCGATTACTTCTGCGAGACATCAAAACGTTAAATGGAATAATTAGCATATCTACGCTAAGTGACACTTAAAGAAAGTAATTTGACGCACACATATTAATATACGAATCATGACCGATGGGTGTGCCATGCGTGCCCACTTGGAACGAATTCTCTACACTGCAGTTGTTTCAAGATGTTAAGTTTCAAAGTGTCCGATGAAATGAATTGGCGCTCCAGTTACCTTTTTAAGAAGCTGCTTGTTTGCGTGTCGAAGCATACATACATACATGCATACATACATACATACATACATACATACATATATATATATATATATATATATATATATATATATATATATATATATATATATATATATATATTCACTGTTTCTGTGCATTAAATGATTCCTTCGAGGCGGTGGACGACCTTTACTATCAGGCCCCTTTGGGATATCCGGGGTCACAAGAACCACTATTCTTTTGAAGGGATACCTACTAGGTTTTAAAAATCATTGCTGTACACTAGATGCACCAAAGTGAAAACGAGGAAACTACACCGTAAAGGCACGTGTTCTATTTTCCCATTGCTCTGCTAATCTGACCACGAGTCGTCGTCGCAAGTTTTTCAAACATGTAATTTCTTACCCCGACTCCTAACTCTGAACTATTCACGCTTTCGTAATTTATGTCACATTATATACTCTCAGGCGCGACACTGATATAATGCGTATAGGTACAACTGCCAACACGTGTAATGTACGCAGACAAGGCTAGCGAATTTCGCTGACAGTACGTTTTCTTTTTTAATGTCATGAAAAACGTCTTCGCTGCATCTTTGACTTGGTATCCTGTTTCAGAAAGTAGCGACTGCACTAACTGGGTTACAGAGCGTGACGTTAGAACAAAGAATGCAGATTGTGACTAAATTTTTTTGTACTGCACTTCCCCGCAACCTCTTCTATAGTCAACAACATAATATGAATGCCAGTAGCGCTGTACTGCACCAATAAAATGATTTTTGTATTGATTTGTAGTATCTGCCTGCAAAAATGGGCGCAACTATGAGCAGTATTCTGAATATTGCTTAATTTCGGTCGCATCAAAGGGACAACTCATAAAGGACTTTCAGTAAACTGTATATATATACATATATATATATATATATATATATATATATATATATATATATATATATATATATATATATATATATATACGATAGTTGGTTATGTATAGCGGGAGGCTTTATGTTTAGTTTGTGTGTCAAAAGGTTATGCATGAAGAACAAACGGGATATTTTTCTGCGTACGTTAAGCAATGGGATCTGCTTGGTTTTCACTAGTGTCGTGGGTAAGTCTAACCTTTTGCGTTTGTTATAAATGAACATAATTGCTTGCCTTTGCACAATCTCAACCTGGTAAATATCGTTCTTTATGAAGGGCACCCGTAAAGCCGACGCGTACTCTAATTTGATCTAATGAAATACGTTATGCAAGAAGTTTACGCTTACTTGGAGTGCCTCTAAGCTTCTGTCTCAGAAACCTCAGCTTGTAAAATGAAGAACAAACGTCTGAAATATGGGCTGTCCATGTTAACTTGTTTGTTAATGAGATCCCTGAGTATTTATGATGTGTGACCTCCATAATATAATGATTTCGTAGGCTGTAAGAGAAAGGAGAAAGTCGTTTTTTACGCGAAATTCGCAAGATGACAGTTTTATGTAGCTTAAGTTGCATATTCCATTTACCGCACCATTGACGAACGGCTAATAGTGACTTTTGTAAGATGCAATGATCATTCTGTTAGTTTATGCTCTAAAAAATGGAGTCATCTGCAGACAGCCTGACATATTTTCGCAAATAGCAATGGGGAAATCGTTTACGCAAATTACAAAGAGCAGCGGGCCTAAGAAGCACAATACCTGAAGTAGCTGGAAGCGTTTCAGATTTGCAGCCATTAACATCTGCGTACTGCGTACTGTGTTTCAAATAAGCATTAATCCAAGGTAACTGGCGATACGACAATACTTTCCAGATTATAATTAAGTTGACTGTGGGGAACTGTATCAAATGCCTTGCGGAAATCGAAATAAGTACATCAATCTGCCCTGATTTATCAAGCGCAACTGCACATTCATTAAGTGTCCTAACTGTGTCACAGTGGACATTTATTTTCGCAAGCCATGTTGCACAGGTGATAAAATCTAAGATAGGAGTAAAGATATCCAGAGACTATGTGTTCAAGCAACTTGCAAGACGAGGAAGTCATTGAAATTCCATCTTTTTTTATGAATTGAACACCGTTCACAGAAATAGTTGTAATGCTTCATCAGGATCTTCAGTGGAATTCCAGCTGTGGTTGCCCACTCCTTAAGGAACACGCTTTGAATATACAAGACCTTGCGTTATGATTGTGGAGTCAGTTAAAACGTTATTATTCATTCGAATTTGGCAAAGCGGTAATTTTGTGGCCTAGAGAATTCCTAAATTTGGGGGGATCACTTCTGATAAATTCGGGGAATGTCGGACCAAAATAATGAGACTTTGATAATTTTAACTTTGGGGCAAGTTTATCTTTGAATATGCGGTACAGTTGAAGGCAAGGTATTTATTCCCAACATCGCTTGACTTAGCGTTTCATTAAATACTTTGACGATCTATCCTAGGATTGCGATTATTATTACGAATCTATTTATCATTTTTCGTTGCGGTACTACAGTGTTATAAAGGTGATAGCTTCATTTTTTGACATATTTCGATTTTTAACAACAGCTATTAAAGAAGTTGACAGCCGAAATCAAGATTCCGCTTCCAACAGTTACTAGATTCAATCTCTTCCTTTTAAATGCAACAAACCTCACAAATTTCGGTGTAAAATGATCGCCGGCAAAAACGATTTCTGTTTTCTCATGTATTTAGATAGGAGTGCACGAGCTAAAGCTTCCCAGTGTTGAGCTCTTTTGAAATGCAGTGTAGTTCATGCTTACCGATAAAGAAATTAATTAGGCTTGAGTGGACCCTGTCATAGTCCGTGACATCGCAGCGCGCCCATGAGGGAACATCGAGGGATGGTCGCCACCCGGTAATTGTTTCTCGGTTAAGAAGTACTACGGCGCATTCAGAAAAAAATACCCGAAGACTTCGCGAGCTTCGAGGCGCCGAAAGCGCCCGAATACGGAGACACTTCGGAATCTGGGACGGGACAACGAGGTGACATTTTCTCCACTAAGAATCAACATTTGCCCGCTAAGGGAACAAATCTAAGAGTTTTAAAAGTCTGTATAGTTTGAAGCTATAAACTCTACAAAGTACTTTAGTGTCTCTAAAACGAACGTTTCTCAGTGTCAGCGAACATTAATTTACGAATGTGTTAACACTGACAGGCCCTTTATTACTTTTCCTATCTTTTTGATAATCTTTCATTTCCCCCTTCTACGGGTGCAGGATGATCAATAGGGCAACTCTTCGGTGAACTTCCCTGCCTTTCCTTCATCGTTTATCTCTCTTTTCGCTGCGATGCCGTCGTCATCGTTCCGTCGTCTGTCCGGCGTTGTCTTTACCCCGTCGTCATGCGTAGCACTCGCATCTTCGAGAGCGACAGGTTTTCGTTGAGCGAAACGTTTCTCTATAAAATTGTTCCCGCCTACTTGGTCGTGTGCCCTCTATATTTATAAATGGTCGCTAAACAAAAACAGCGTTCCTCGAAACATCCAATTAGGGCTTTGCCTAAACGACTCCGCTGCTCAGCGTGCGGGTACCGCAGGTACCGCAGTATAATCATTCGTGGAATAAACAGATCCGCGACCGTATGACTCGAAGCACTCTGCTCGGCTCTGGCCAGGTGGTGAGTCTGAATTGTAGAGCTAGATTCGATGTACTGAGCGACTGATCGTAGCGGAACCCACAAAGCCGTTACGGGAATTTGAATTCGCTTGCCGGTGGGATGACGGTCCTCGGCCTCGTAAGTGACCGGGATACAGGCGCGCTGTCGCTTGCCAGACGTGCTTGGCACAATGCCGAGTATGCCTCAGCTTCTACCTAGCCCAGCTGATGGACCGACAGTTAAGCGTCCGACACGGTGACGCGACGGATTGGGGTTGATGTCCCACTGTTAAGTTTTATTTAATGCGATAGCTTTTTTTTATAGCTTTGGTTCCGGAGTAAAAGAGTGTCATTCAGGTCCCGTTTTGATTCTCGAAAAAAATGACGCTTTTCTTCTTTTTTTCTTTTTTTTAAGACGAAAGCCTTACATTGTTCACGGGTTAGAAAATGCGATGTCGAGCGTTATGGCCCCAAAATTCAGGTGAAACAACTTGGAGATATGGGCGTACCGGCCATTTCTCCAAGTTGCATTCTAATTTGCATCGTGAAGGTCAAGAGTCAAACTCGCGGCTTTTGGTGTTATTTAAGACGAAGGTAATTAAAGTACTCGAACCCACAACCCACTTCGGAGAAATGAGTGAACCGGCCTTTTCTGCATGTTGGATTCCAATTCACAACGTGAACGTCGAGAGGCGATCCCACGACCTTAAGTGTTAATTCATCTAATTATGAAATGTGACGCCTACGGGATACGCACAGCGTTAAAATGAAAAGAAATTCATTCACTGAACCTGGGGATGTGTTTTAATGGTCTTCATAGACTTGTCCCGAACGTTTAACGTGCCATTAACCACGCATAACCAGTGGCGATGTCTCGGCGGTACAAAAAGAGAACAAGAGAAAAGCAATTAGAATGAGAATGACGAAGTAATTTATTCAATGTCCTGTGAGCGTGCAGGCTTTAGCCTTCATTCTCATTAGGGCATAGTAAAGTGACGGCCAATACCATTTTTTAGAAGGATTCAGTTTTGGTTCTGTACCTTGGTTAGTATACCAGATTAAGAAGCACTATAGGGCTGTTGCTCGGGCTAGCTGGTGCATTATAACAGTATTAAACAGCACAAAGGCGAGGACGAGAAGCAACGCGGTCGCGTGTTCATTTCTTGTCCTGTGCTTTGTGCTGTTCAACTAGACTGTTTCAAGAAGCAACATTGAAGCCTGTCCCGAGGTGCCCCAGATGCTAAGAGACCGCAGAGCTCGTCGGATTATTGCCGCTGTAAGTGAAGCGCTCTTTCTTCCTTCACAACAACGCGAGCCACGGTACAGTGCACTGGCTTTGACGTTGCGCTCCTGAACACGAAGCACCACAGGTTCTACGCCTGCTGTGGCGGCACTATTCCAATGGGAGCAGAAAGTCAGAAACGCCCGCATATCCAGCTTTTCTGGGCACGTACCAACTAGCGCCACTAGTGGGCCCGGCACGAAACTAGCGCATTTTCAATGGAACGAGTGGGTCTTTCGCAAATAACAAATGCTGGAGGTCATTTATTGAAAAAGGCAGGTGACAGACATGTTCTGGAAGACAACCCACACGAACCTAATGCAGTGATCACGCTGTGGCAAGCAAGAATTCTGTTCCCAGAGCTGTTAAAGATTCAGCAGTGGAAGCTTATGGAAACGGCGAAAATTTGTGCTTGATTTTCGAGACAGAAAGGGCACCTGTGATAAAAGTACGGCGTCTATCGTAAACGTCGCTGCATCGTATGTAGTCTGGATACTCAGCTTTCCATTGATGTCTGTCTCGACGTTCTACACATTGCGTAACACTGTTCGCAAAAGCGGTTCACAAAAGCTTTAGGTGTGCAAAATAGCTACTGCCTTCACCCTCCCCTTATGTGTAGCGACACTCAACTTGCGTGGGCTGAGGAATATAAGGCGTCAGTAGCAGTTACTACACATGCTTATGCAGCATGAAATTGGTGTCGGTGCAGTGCAAGAGACAAAGATATCGTCTGCTGGTGATGTCAAACTTGCGCTGCAAACTTTTCAACCAGATTACGAGGTGTGTATTGGCCAAGCATGTGGGACTTCCTCTGGAGGGTTTTGTTAATCAGAAAGCAATTAAATCATTCTTCAATGGGGGAGGCCGAATTATATGCTCTGACCTCTCTTTTCGTTCCCGTAATTGGCGGTTTATTTTCGTTTATGCTCCCTCAAAAGTGAGTGACAGGAAGGCTTTCTTCCTCTCTTTTGTTTCACTCCTAGATACAGGCAGAGATTTGGTACTGTTGGGGGACTTCAACTGTGTTTGTCATTCCAGAGATCACTCATACCTAACTAATCGTTATGATGCAGATCACAATCTAATAGACGTTGGAGCCTACACACCTTCTTGGTTGCGGATCACGCACTTTCAAGGCATCTCTCATGCTCGACTTGATCGGGTGTACGTTTCGACGAATCTCTGGGCTCACATTCACAACTACGACATGAAGCTTGTATTTTTAACAGACCACTGTTTAGTAGCTGTTTCATGGGGTCCCCGAAAGCATCGCAAGTTGGCTCCAAACTGACAACTATAAAAACTTGAAAACATTTACGAGAGGAAGCTTCTGTAAACAAATTGAAAGAGTTATTGCTAGAAATAACACAATGTCAACAGCTTCCATTGTTTGCTCAATGGGAAATGTTCAAAGATATAGTATAAAATTAGGTGATTGCCATTTCATGTGAGCTGTCTCAAAGAAAAAAGCTTAAATGCATGACCTTCATGATCTACTTCAGAAGCAGCACGCTTTCTAAAGCCAGAAACCAGGGTTGTATAGCGATGAGATAAATACAGTTCGGGCAAAAATACAGAAATATGGGACGGAAGTGTACAAAAGAGCAATGGTGCGTTCACGCACAACTCGCTTCACAGATGAGCAGCAAACAAAAAGAGCTCTCGGTGATGAAAAGCAATACGTGCTTTCCAAACAAATATGACAAAATTGAGTCTGGTGGTTCCATATACACAGAAACGTCGCAAATAATAACCGTATTTGAAGCTCATTATAAAAGTCTTTTCTCTGCAGTTAAGACTCAATATGGATACGAAGAAAAAGCTGATTAGTTTATTTCGCTTATGCCACACTTACAAGAAGATGATCGACTCAGCGTTGATAGGGCAATAACTCGAGAAGAAATTAATTTTGCCGTCGAAACACTGCAGAAGAACAATACACCTGGCCCTGATGACCTTAGTGCTGAATTTTATACGAAATTTCTTGAATTCGTGTGTCCTTTTCTTGAGCAGCTTTTCGAGGAAGCCTATAAATACGGTGAGCTTCCTCCATCTTTCTTTCAGGGCCACACAACCTTAATACTGAAGAGCACTGATAATCAAGTAATAAAAAGAGTAAACGGATATAGGCCCATAAAAAGTCGTTATGTAACGGCTTTTACAATATATTTGCAGCAGTAATGACAAATAGGTTGCAGACAGTCATTACTAAATTAGTAGGTGACCATCAAACATGCGGAATTGGAGGCCATTCTGTACAGGCAAATGTTCATATCGCGCGTTCAGACTTTGAGTGCATTGATGATTGTACGGATTAAGTAGCTCTTCTCCATATTGACTTCTCCAAAGACTTTAACAAGGTTCAGCACAGTTTTTTGTAACAACTGCGACATATTCAGTTAAGCGATGTATTATACAATGGCGTAATACTTTCTTATAAGCATTGCACTACAAAGTTAATTGTGAACCGCACCCTCTCAGATATCATACAGGTACAGTCATTCGTTTGTCAGGTTTGTCTGCTTTCGCCTTTACTCTTCGCCATATACTTATAATCGCTTTGCTTAAGCGTGCTTTGCGACTCGAGCATTAATGAATACACGTGTGCAGATAAGGAAATTAAAGTCCTAGCTTATGAAGATGACATTGCCTTCTTTTGCATCGATAAGCCAAGCACTACCAAGGCAATAAACGCTATCCTGCGTTTCTGTGAGACTGCTGGAGCTAGTGACAAAAGTATGACAAAGGTAGAGATATTATGACAAAAGTAGAGGCTTTTGGCTAGGCATGTGGGCGCTCACTCCCTCTGTATTCGCGAAAATTCATTGGTATCAGTCTCCGTTGCAATGTCTTGGCATGCCTCTCGATAACTTCTGTAATATTGGACTTCATTGGACGTCCAGGATAACCACTATCCGTCGAAAGGTGACGACTAGGCAGGGACGTGATCTCCCCATTTTTGCGAGAGCTATGGAATGCAAAGATTTCTCGCTTCTAAGCTTCTTTATGTTCTGCAGTTCTTGCACTGCTCTCGTGTTCATATTCAACCATTTCATCGAATTTTTGCGTGATTTTTTTGGCGTTCGTCATGGAAAGCCATGAGAAGGGACAACCTTTTTCATCCGCTTGAGAATGGAGGCCTGAGTGTTGTGCATTTCTTTGTGCGACAATTGGTCATGCGCTAATTTTCCTTTCAAAATGTCCGTCATCCATTCCTTCGCGCAGTTAATCGAGCAGGTCTTGCGTACCACTTCCCTTTTCTTTATGCCACGACAAACTTTGCTCAAGAACTGCCGTTATGGGGCTTCCTAAAGGAACTTGTCGACACTATTCCAATCTTAAAAGCTAGATTCACCCATGAATATTTGTTTACCGCTAATCGCACGTCGCTAAGTGTAGCACTTACAGATAACCTTTTCACTGAAACTCTGTACCAGAAGCCGCATCTGTCGCTATTTGGTCAAGATGTTTTTTTTTTTGTCCATAAAACGTGCATTACGCGAGCAGCGAAAACATTGTTCTTTAAGCTGCACACCTCCACCCTGCCAGTTAAAACGTGGCTTCCGAAAAAAGACTGTATGTACCCTAGAATACAGATTGTCGACTTTGCAGTCAATCCAAGACAATAGAACATTGCTTTATACTTTATACATTGCTTTATACTTTTTACATTATACATTGCTTTATACCTTATACGAAACAGCGAAAACTCACTACGTCAAAGTAACGTGTACGCGTTAAAGATGCGTTAATATGCCGAAAAAAATTGAATTTTTTTCTGAATAGCTGCAGGCTACCCGGTTCCGAAAGGATTAAAAGGACTGCCGCCGATCGCTCAAGCTCTGGCTACTCGCACCTGCCGGAGAGTACGGGTTTATTTGCGTACAATAAACCTTCTTCCCTTCACTTCACTTGACTTCACTTTATTTCCTTAAAGACCCTACAAGGGGGTGTTACATAAGGGGTGGGTTGTACAGAGATGTTACTAATGCCACAGGTTTTTAACAAGACAGGTATATGGATACACTTTGAATAAAGCGTGATGGACAGGGGATTGAAACAATGTCGTGGGGAAGGCCGTTCCATTCTGAAGCTGTGCGGCAAAAAAAATGATGCAGAAAAAGTAGTGGTGCCCTAAGGGGTCGTGTGACTTGAAGTAGATGGCCCGTGCGGGGAGAAGTGCGCGCGGCGGGAGCAATGTACGGTGGATGGCTGAAATAACTGTGATAAAACTTGTGGTAATGATAGTGTGGCGATCCTGCGGCGAGACGAAAGCGTGGGCAGACCAGATTCATTTTAAGGGATGACACGCTGATATCGTATGAATAAGAAGAATGAATGAAGGGAGCAGCACAATTTTGTGCTGCTTCGATGGCGTTAACCAAATAAACTTGGTGATGGCTCCAGATTGGTGGTGCGTACTCAAGTTTGGGCCGAATTAGCGATTGGTAAGCCAAAAGTCTTACGTGGTAGGGTGAGTGACGCAGATGACGTTCCGTGGTCGTGTAACAATTTCAAGCACTTTCGGCACGTTTACGACCTCGTTCAGCCAACTTTTCTTTGCTGAGGATTCTTTTTAGCGGCATCTTAAACTTCTGTTACCTGCCGCTAAAATTTTTGACGAGCCACCTCAAGCCAAGTAAGGGAAAAGGCAACAATCGCAGACGCCGCCACCATACTCTTCATCCGGTTACCGATTTTCAGTGCATTGGTTGGGCCCTTGAGCGTGCTCTTCGCCTCTTTTCAGCAAATTAAATAAGACAAGCTAATGTTAATTCCAGTGCTCGCTGCAATTTTATACATATTTTACTACGCATAAGCTAATATTGTACACATAAAGGTAATTTTGGATATTCGTACCATCAAGGCACTACACAGGAGAGTGGGTTGGGAATCCCTAGAATTAATGACAGCACAATGCGAAAAATATGTTTGAGGAGAGGAACGGTAAACTTTTAAAAACCAGAAACATAGACCCGGACGGAGAAAGACACAAGAACGACAACAACACGTAACACATTACGAACTTCTGAATTTATTTGCGTTGTTGTCGGCGTGTATAGTTGATTTGCTACTTGATGGTGTGTTTCTTGTCAAATAAAAAAAAAAAGCAAGACAGAAGGAAATGTAACGACTGACATTCACGTAAGGAAGAAACCGCTGTCTAACGCAGCTGTCTTCAATATTGCAGAACCAATCTCACATTACCTAAAACGAAATATGGCTGTATGCCGGAATATGTTCCTTTTTAGTAAAAGTGTTTCCGTAATTTCTCCTGTCATCAGATCGTGGTTCCGGTACAGTGCCCGCACCTTCTTTATCGGTTGCTGGCACTTACAGGCCTGGCAGTGCTCTGCTAAACGCGAAGATATAGATGGCTTAATATTGTACTGGTCTTTGCTAAGGTGCTTTTTGAAATGCCTTCCAGTGTGCCCGACGTAGATATACCTGCCGGACAAAGCAATCTCATAAATGACAGAGCAAGTTAATCTAGAAAGATTACAGCGCTGCTCGTTGTGTAATCTCATCGTGAATGGCCTTCAGGGAGGACTTCTGCAAAATGTGACCGAAATTGTTGCATACGGAAAACACTAAGTCCTCTTTGTACTTTGGCCCGACTTCCTTCAAGAGCTAGTAGGGGCCAAGAAAATACTGCATCACTGTCCTCTTTTTACATGTAGTAAGCACTCTGTTGGAGTGAGTGTTCACACATTCCAATTTCTACCCCTCTATTTTAACTGCCACTTGAAAAGCACCTCCGAACTTGCACCTATACATAGGAGGACTTGCACAAACTCTATCCCCATAAATGATAAAGTGGACGGTCAAGAAGGAACAAGAAATTCCAAGAAGGAGCTCCTGAATTACTGCTCAGCATACCCTAAGCTAATGAAAAGTGTCCTTTTCAAGCCATGAATAGCAGCAGCCGTGAGAACTTGTGCCCGCCTGATTAAAATCAGTGGTGTGGAGGAGATAACGACACCTAAAGATTCCAATCGTTTATTTATTTATTTATTTACTTATTATACCCTCAGGGCGCAGTGGCATTAAAGAGGGCAGCGGTTACAGTGAGTATGAAAAACAGTATAAGAACAAAAAAGGATGAAAGAGTCAAACGGATTTGTTATGCAATATTACCTAAGCGATTCTTGAAGTTTTAGTTGTCCACAATGACGGCAATGGGCACAGGAAGGCGATTCTACTCTTCGGATGTTCGTGGTAAAAATGACTAAAAAAAGCATTACTTCTGCATGATCAAATTCCAACATTGTGCTAATGGCCTCACCGAGATGACACATAATGGGGAGGCAAAATCACTTGATCGCGCCGAGACTTGTGATGAAAGATGTGATGAAAAAGACACAGACTGCCAACTTTAGGTGGAGTGTTACAAAGTGTATGTCAATTTGGAGCTTACTGGCAGTTCTGCTGTGAGTAGATAGGACAAAACAGGCGGAGTAGTTTTGGACTATTTCGAAAGAGTATTTCAAGCTTTAATGGTTCAGGTCCCGAACAGATGCGGCATTCTTCTAGTTTCGAACGAATTAGTGAAATGTATGGCAAGTGTTTTAGTTTCAGTGGTGCCTCTGAAAAATTTCTTCAAAGGTATCCTATAGCTTTGTTGGCAGTGTTCTTAGACAGTTAAGGTGGATGTGGGACGACGTACTGATTAACCAAGGCGGTTTATTGGTAGAACGTTGGAGGGGCTTTCAGAACAGTTGAAAGCGATTTGTACCAGCACTGAGCCCAGCACTGAGCCCCGCACTATGGCTTATATGCCTAAAAAGGAGGCAATGATGTTGTACATTCCTGGCATCTCATATAATTTGAAAAGGGACGTGCCTAGATAGGGAATTAATTTCATGTTTTTAGCATAGAACAAAGTTGCATTTGTGCAGAGCTTATCAAGTGCATTCACACTGAAGACTGTGTGACTTTGTGAGACTCCTTTCTCCTGAGGAAAACCGTCGCAGACGAGTGACGTTTTCAATAAAAAATAACACATCAAAAAGAATACGGCTAGAATGAGCTTCGGAACTGCGACGTCTTGATTCAAATTCAGGCACCTAGTCACTGCACTACCGATCTTTCTTTTTTTTCATTATTACCTTCTTTGCAATAATAGGTACATACGTACAAAGCAGCTCATTTGGTGATAAAAAATATTACATCCTTTGGCCGAACTATACTAATTGAAAACGCCTACAAATAAACTACCATAGACACCAAAACCATGAAGCTCCTGAAACCACTCTGGCTGTTCATTCATGGGCTTTAGGGCATCGCATGTGTACGCAAAACTTTCAATTAGGTGTTGCCTCACCGATATTGTATCTACGCAGATATTACACTCATGTGACTTTCCCACACACGTCTCATACAGAAATGCATTATCATGTCAGCCAGCTGTCCCTTTGCGTCGGCGCATGGCAAGGAACGAATACCAAAAGGGCTTATGGGCAGTTCCTTTTTCAGAGTTATATTGCGATCATACAAGAACACTGAGTCGTGGCAAATCAAGAGGATTTGCTCAAAAGTTTCAAGTTTGTTACATATGATGCAGCTTACAGGCCACGGAAGAAAGAAGCCCTTGCTTTGTAGCCGTGGCTTCATAGGGAGAGTGCAAGAATGTCATAGAAAAAAGGCTTTCGATTAAGATGTAGCCGGCAATTATTTTTCACGCGTTTCAGCACATTGCGTTCACGTTCCTAGTTTTACATCGAGCGATACACAGGAAACCGCAAATGGACTTTCAGCACGGAATAGGACATAACTTCCCTCATGGATCTAATTGTTGTTGGTTTTTTCTTACCGACTCAGGCAAGGAAGAACTTAATATCACTTGAAAAGCAGTGCGCAGCAGTATGTCACAACGTTCAAGAAAAACAACCTACTAGAAGCTGTTCCAAAAACAATTGTGTTAGTCCCATTATTCACCGAACGAAACAATTTACACGAGATAGCCTTTTTCCAAGTGGATCGCCATTTGTATAGCGCAAACAGTGTATAAAATTTCTGCACCAAAATTCTGATGATGCATACCACTTGTAGTAACTGCAACTAAAAGCGCATTGTAAGCACTATCTAATGAAAACATAAAAAAAAAATTATACCGACTTCAGAATTTTCTCCGGTGTTTAGGTCTTTTTATTTCTTCGATCTGAAACTCTGCACAGTAACGATAATGTTGCGATGGGACCTCATGTCATTTTAGAAAGGTAACGCTTAATTTCATGCTACGAAAATATTCGGGTGTCTCTGGGCAGCTACAGTGCAATAAGCATATTGGCTTACTTCAGCTGAGAACACTTCCATTTGCGGCGCAAGAAGAAACAATCACTTTCGTAGCTTTATCGACACAGTCTCTATCTCTGCAAAAAATTGCCACGCCGTCCGGATAAGCCAGAACTCTAAATTAATTTCCTGAATTGATAAAGCCACAAATAGGTTGTATTTTATTATTTTCACACAGAACTGCGCTAAATACTATTTAGAAAAGGAGATGACAAACTGCTTCCTCGTTTTATCGATTACTCCACATTTATACAAGTGTTTAACTTCATATTAACTAATTACTTTGCAGTGTAATCTTTGTATACCCTTTTTACTCCGTCGATTATCACTGCACTGGTGTTAACCCGTTCTAAGAGCAAGAATATGACATCATGGACAACTATATCAGAAGCATTTGCAAGATCAATTTGCATCATGGCATCTCGGCCCTCCTATTCGTCAAAGCATTTCAGTACGGCCCTTGCACTATGTACATTCGAAAACATTAACCTGCCTTTGATATTGCAAGTCTCATAGAGGCCTACGTGTTTTTTTATAACAGTTTCAAATTGTCGCACCAGTACTTGAGGCTTTGTAGTAAGTATGTGTCAAGCGTATTGGTCTATGCGCTTCAAATGCTAAAAACCGCGCTTGGTCTTTCGCTTTAGGGCTTCAAATAAAATTGAAATAAGATGTCCGAAAGGCGCTTCCTTCTTCTCGTACATCTCACTCTAATCCTGGGGTATAATGCTATAGCCAGTATGCTTTTAAAGCTCTTGTAGAAAGCCCCTTCAAGACCATAAGGCCCAGGCGACCAGACCTGCCCAGACTCCTCAACTTCCGCCAGGACTTTTCGTCCGTCGAGCGCTTCACACACCTTGTGTGATATCCTTTCCATTAATGGCACGAAGTCACCTTCAAAGCATACAATATCACAGGCTTTTTTTCATCGTCAAAACTAATAATAAGGCTGAAATGTGTGCGCTACTATTTAAACAGCATTAGGTACGTGTCCTTGCTTCATCATCATCATCATCATCATCATCAGCCTGGTTACGCCCACTGCAGGTCAAAGGCCTCTCCCATACTTCTCCAACAACCCCGGTCATGTACTAATTGCGGCCATGCCGTCCCTGCAAACTTCTTAATCTCATCCGCCCACCTAACTTTCGGCCGCCCCCTGCTACGCTTCCCTTCCCTTGGGATCCAGTCCGTAACCCTTAATGACCATCGGTTATCTTCCCTCCTCATTACATGTCCTGCCCATGCCCATTTCTTTTTCTTGATTTCAACTAAGATGTCATTAACTCGCGTTTGTTCCTTCACCCAATCTGCTCTTTTCTTATCCCTTAACGTTACACCTATCATTCTTTCCATACCTCGTTGCGTCGTCCTCAATTTGAGTAGGAGCCTTTCTGTAAGCCTCCAGGTTTCTGCCCCATAGGTGAGTACTGGTACGACACAGCTATTATACACTTTCCTCTTGAGAGATAATGGCAACTTGCTGTTCATGATCTGAGAAATGCCTGCCAAACGCACCCCAGCCCATTCTTATTCTTCTGAATATTTCCGTCTCATGATCCGGATCCACCGTCACTACCTGCCCTAAGTAGATGTATTCCCTTACGACTTCCAGTGCCTCGCTGCCTATTGTAAAGTGCTGTTCTCTTCCGAGACTGTTAAACATTACTTTAGTTTTCTGCAGATTAATTTTTAGACCCACTCTTCTGCTTTGCCTCTCCAGGTCAGTGAGCATGTATTGCAATTGGTCCCCTGAGTTACTAAGCAAGGCAATATCATCAGCGAATCGCAAGTTACTAAGGTATTCTCCATTAATTTTTATCCCCAATTCTTTCCAATCCAGGTCTCTGAATACCTCCTGTAAACACGCTGTGAATAGCATTGGAGAGATCGTATCTCCCTGCCTGACTCCTTTCTTTATTGGGATTTTCTTGCTTTCTTTATGGAGGACTACGGCGGCTGTGGAGCCGCTATAGATATCTTTCAGTATTTTTACATACGGCTCGTCTACACCCTGATTCCGTCCTTGCTACATTGTTTCCTTATTTCTTTAGAAACCGCATGTTTTTCTCGTCGCTTATTCCTCGCGCGGATGGCATCTCTCCATTCAGAAACGCTCGTCCTGTGCCGTTCCCGCAAAGCAACTTAAAAAAAAACACAAGTCTATAGTGCTTCGCAACCATAACAATGTGGCGGCACAGCTGGCATGATTTCGCAACCGTAGCAAACATGCAGAGCGTCAGCCCAGCGCGGACTACGAGAGAAACAACACCAGGAGGCACCTGGGACGAGCGGGGAACAATAGTAAAAAGAGTTAATGGATGATGATGGCAACGAAGAGTTATACAACAACAAGAGAAGAAACAAGGAGCTCATATTTTCCGACTGCCGCTCGCATATCACTCTGTGAAGTTGAGACTATAGATATTTTTTTCTTCTTCCGCTGCTTTTCTTTAAGGGAAAAACACTTTAGTATGAAGTTTTAGGTAGCTTGGCTAAAATGTTTCTATTCTGAATATTCATTCTCTAGGGGCCTCCTTCCTCGGAACCTACCACAAGGATGTTTGCTCAGTCGTGGAAGAGTTTAGTTGTTTAAGGGAGATTTTCTTAAGTTCTTGATTTGTTACACTTTATTCATTGTCGCCTGACAAGTTTGCCCATCTTAGACTTCATGGCAATTTGCGAATACAATCCAAATCTTGGCCAATCCCCAGCAGTGGTTATGCGCCATCATAGAAGAAACCAAAATAAACCGAACCGACAGCGATGATACGGGCAGCTTGAGGCCTTCATGTTGTGCTACTCTAATTAATATCATGGCGTTCGAACCATATTTCACCGTTTCGCTATGTTGCGTGCGTGGTGTTTCTCACCACTATACCAAAAGCAGTACCATACGACGACGAAAACCAGGCGATTAGTAGCAAATGCTTCCGCATGTCTTGGATGACTGCCTGAGGAGTTTCTGCGTGATTGTTTTTCTTGAGTTGCTTCTTTTAGTTTGGCTACGAAGATGTGCTATATGTTAGCATGAGAGCTATAAGAAGGGGTGGTCACACAAGCACGCTTGCTATTCTATAACTGGCCCCATGTTCCTCTCATTTTTGTCCTTCGGAATCCTTGTCGTCGTGCTGTTATAATTAATCATTTAAGTATACAAGAGATACTCATACATAGATAACATTGAAATGAACAAGAGAATGTAAAAGTATTGCTGGTTCATTAGTCCAATACATACAATGGGCGATATGGAGCAATGCAACATAATTGTGTCAACAGTCAATGAAAGGTAGTTCCAGTCATGGCGTTCACGCAATATTACTAAAACACAAAAGTTAATTGTATACCAGGACTAATTTCCTCTTTATTACTCTGATTAGGTCATGAAAATATGTATCTATACAAAGTGAACAAGCTTCTGAATGTCTTCTAGGAAAAATTACGGTACAACTCATCCAATGATGATTGTAGATAGTAAAAAGCACACCATACAAGTAATGCAATGATACTCTCTAATGATGAAGCCATATTATTTACCATCTGTAGTGGTCACCCTGAGACTTCGATTACTTTTGCTATGCGACATACTCTGGCGTCATACCACTTCGTCGTATATCGGAAGTCGTAAGAATGACAATGATTCAACAACCGCGACGACATCACGACGATCTATGACAAAGAATCGATGACGACGACACAAGAACGATTATGGCATGACAACGATATGAGGGCAATGAGATGAGTGCATGACAAAGGCGGAATGACAACTCTATGAGAAACCTGCATCACGATAATGGCGTTAAGACAACGACACGACAAGTGTTGAATGACACAACTGGAGTGACAATTATAGACCCACCACGACGACCTCATGACGGTGGTGTGACAGCCATTGCATGCAGACTTTGTGATGATGGTGGCGTGACGACGATGGCGGGACGAGAGCCGGGTGATAAAGCGGAAATAACGCGACACAACGGCCACGACGGCATGACGATCATAACCACATATGTATTGGCCGCATCTATTAGACAACTTGGACCACGATGTCGGCATGGAAGTCGTGACGATGACGGAATGGCGAGAGTGAGATGACGAAGCTGCAAACGACCCCGGCGGCATCATGATGAAGAGCAAGTACGTATAGTCACGTAGTAGTGACGCGGATGAACACAGCAGAAAAACTGTGAATTACTTGACTTCTTATTGGGGGAACCGGTGCCCACAAAGGCAACTTACGCTCAGATCCCAACGATAGTGGCGAGCACAGTCGACGATCGGCGGAACCTGTTCGGCGGGTTAAGGGCGTCGGCTTTTATACATCACTCGTCGAAGGTCCTAGTGTAGTCACAGGTGCCCGCTTGGTTTCGAGAAAGTACTGCACAATTCGTGCCGCTCACGCAGTCTGACAATACATGCTTCCGCGAGGACATACATACACGGTAGAATGAACGATAACACTCGCGTAAGTTCCAAATTATGCAGGCGCGTCTGGTGCTGAGCGAAAATGTTCAACATTTGCTTGCCGGTGAAAAATTGTCACAGGAAAACTGTAAACAAGTGCACATATCAGTGCCCTCTCTTAGAAAGCATCGTCCGGATGCTGTGAACATACCAGGACAGCAAAAACGAAAGCACACTTGGTAAAATAAAGTAACAAACCAATGAAAAAACAAGCATTGTTAGGGTTAATAGAAAGGCTTCAGGCGCACAAAATGGAATATTTGAAATTGTGCGCGACACCGTTGTGATTGCGATACGCCGTCTTCCACAGTAGGCCAATACATCTGATGATTTTGTAGGGTCCCAAATAGCGTCGTAACAGTTTCTCGCTAAGTCCTCGTCAGCGTATCAGAGCCCCGACCCAAACACGGTCGCCGGGCTGGTACTCAGCGTAGCGTGGCCAAATGTTGTAGTGTCGGCTGTCGCTCGTCTGCTGGTTTTTGATGTGCAGGTGCGCAAGCTGTTGGCCTTCTTCGGTGCGCTGGAGATAGGCAGCAACGTCGAGGTTTTCTTAGTCGCAGACATGCGGCCGCATGGCATCGTGAGTCGTCGTCGGGTTCCTGCCGTGAACCTGTTTGAATAGCGTGGCCTGCGTTGTTTTTTGCACCACCGTGTTGTAAGCGAATGTTACGAATAGCAGGATGGCATCCCACGTCTTGTCCTCTGCACCGACGTACGTACATTGAAGCATATCGGCGAAGGACTTGTTTAAGTGCTCTGTAAGGCCTCTCGTCTGCGGGTGTTAGGTAGCTGTCCTCCTGTGGCTAGTCTGGCTGTACTCCAGAATGGCTTGGGTGATCTCTGCAGTTAATGCTGTACCTCTGTCGCTGATGAGGACTTCTGGGACACCATGTCGGCGCACGATGTTCTCAACAAATAATTTCGCCACTTCGGCTGCACTACCTTTCCTCAGAGCTTTCGTTTCAGCGTAGCGGGTGAGGTAGTCGGTGGCCACAACGGTCCAGTTGTTTCCAGATGTTGACTTTGGAAAGAGTTCCAATAAATATATCCCGATCCGCTGAGACAGTCGGCCAGGAGGTTCAATCGGCTGCAGTAATCCATCTGGCCTTGTCGGTGGTGTCCTGCGTCATTGGCAGTCATGGCACGTTTTCATGTAACGGGTGACGTCGGAGTTCAGGCGCGGTCAATAATCCTCTCGTATTTTTGGAATGTACGGGGAAACTCGAGGTGTCAGGCTGTCTGATCGTCGAGCAGGGTGTGCAAGTCCTCTGACCGGGAAGTTGCGGGCAGAACGAGGAGGTAGATTGCGCGGGCTGCGGAAAGGTTCTCCACCAGGGCGTCATTTCTAAAGGAAAACAACGGGAATCCATGCCTAAATACCCTTAGGACAAAATCTTGCCTTTAAGGTGCTCCACAGGGTTTTGTAACTCCAGGTAAGCTTGTTGCTGTTCGTCGAAGTCGCCAGCAGTTATTCTTCCTAGAAAGGCGTTGTCGTCGTGTTCGCTTTAGAGTGATGGGTAAATAGGGGCGCGTGACAGGCAGTCGGCGTCAAAATGCTCAATTCCTGATTTATGCACCACGGTGATCACAAGTTCCTAGAGTCTGGGACTCCATCGTGCTGGGCCACCTGAAGGATCCTATACGTTTGCCAGCCAACGCAACTTAGCACTTTGAAGTGTCTGGCCTAATGTAAAGCCGAAATTTTGCCGTAGCCCAAATGATCGCAAGGCACCCTTTCTCCGTCGTAGAATAATTCGATTCCGTTTTTGACAGTGACCGGCTAGCCTAAGGTATTTAGCATTAAGCCCCGTACTTTGAACTAGCATGGCTCCGGGGCCTACGCTACTTGCATCAGTGTGGGTTCCCTATCGGCATCTTCGCCGAAGTGTGAAATCACCTGCCAGCTCATCAAATGCGTCATCCTACCGTGTTCGCTATTCAAAGTTGACGTCGGAGTTCGTGAAGAGGGTTAATGGCTCCGCAAGAAATGGAAAGCCTCTTACGAAGCGCCTTTAATAGGTATTCCGTCCAATGATTCTACGCACTGCCTTCTTGTCGATGGGCCGCGGGAACTTATTGATGGGAGCTGTCGTCTGTGGGTCGGGACTGACCCTAGGCTTACTGATGATGTGGCCTAGAAATTGAAGTGCTACGTAAACGAAGTGGCAATTTTTCTGGCTTCAGTCTGAATCCGGATGACTTGCTCGCCTCTCGTACAGTCTGAAGCCAGCTCAGCTGATCTTCGAAATTCTCGCAAAGACTACAGTCCTCCAACTAGACGGGACAAGTCTGCCACTTCCGTGCTGCCAACTTTGTGCCTATTATGCGTTGGAACGTTGCAGGTGCAGAGCACAATGAGAATGGCATTACATTGAACTCGATGAGGCTGCCTGGCGTGATAAAAGCTACATTCTCTCGATGCCTTTCGTCGACTTCAATTTGCCAATAACCAGTCTTGTGGACCCTCGACGAAAATTACTCGGCATTGCATTCTCAGTCTAGTGCGTTGTATATCGGTAGGATGGGGTATACATCGTTCTTCGTTATTTTGTTGAAGCCGCGATAATCGATGCCGAAGTACCAAGTTCCATCATTCTTATTCACTGATACCATGGGAGACACCCACCGGCTTTTTGACGTCTGGATGATGTCACGCGGCATTTCGTCAACTTGTTGCCTTATAGCTTCTCGTTCTGGCGTCGGCACCCGGTAAGGGCTCTGGCGGAGTAGTCGAGCGAATTGTTCGGTAATTATAAGATGCTTTGCAAGTGGTGTTTGTGAAATCCTCAATGATGTCGAAAAGTAGTCCTTGTATCGTCGAACACTTTCGAACTGTTGTTGCTTACTCATGGGGAGGGTTTGATTTATGCCGAAGATTGGTTTGGGAGCTACGGTTATCGAGCTAGATCTATGCGGCAGAATCCGTGAGCACAACCGCATTGCTGGATTCTACAATTTCCTCGAGGTATGCGATTGTCGTGCCCTAGTTGAAGTGCTTGAACTTCTGGCTCAAGTTGGTCAGCACTACTTTCGCTTTTCTTAAGTGCAGTCGAGCAATCCCTCTTGTGATTGAAATTTCACGATCGAGAAATAGACGTTGGTCACCCTCGATGAAGCCTTCTACGTTTGCGGAAGTTTCGGTGCCAGCGGAAATGACAATGTAAGAGCGAGGCGAGATGCTCACCTGGTCTTCGAGTACACTCAAGGCATTGTGACTACGAGAGTTTTCCTTCGGTATCATTCATCTTCAGACAGCGTTGTCGACTTCCACTTCTAGGCGCGGCTTTGCACAACCGGCACAAACGTTCAAGATATTTTTATTGAACAGGTAAGCATTTCGCCTCGGAAACAAACTGCAGCTAGCAAGGAAAAAAAAACGTCAAGAAACCCGCCAGGCAGCGGCGCCTCTGTTGAGACGTCAGAGAACGTTAGAGAACGTCACATGCCAGCCGCGGTGTCAGTGGCTGCGGCCAAACGACGGTGCGGTTGTCGTATGCTTCGGACGATGAAAATCTGCCCGTTTTTTCACACGCCGGACGTCAGATCCGGCGCTTCGGCATTGCAAAATACCTCGATTCCGGCTGCCGTTCCTGCGCGTCGGACGCCGGATCGGACACCGAATCGGACCGTGTGTATGCCGCTTAAGGCAAAACAATTCTCTCTATTGAACAGTTCACAACAACGGCCTAAGTGATCCAATGGCCTTCTTAGCGCACTGAAATTGACTGGAAAAGATCCCAGGGCAGCAAAAAGATTTGCAAGAAGAAAGTTGGCCAATTCTTCCAAGTATAAACGTTAACGTTCTACTAGTTTGTAGTAGAAAAGGTACCTCGACGTCATTTATTGATGCATACAACAAATGGTGTAGCCTGAAACGTTACGTAGCCAATTGCTTACTTCTGCGCAAGAGAGGATGGTGTCGGAGCTCCAAAGAAGAAAGAGAACGATCTATCGCTTTCTGGAATCCTTGTACTGGCCAGGAGTCTAGTAAAAAGTGAGAAAGTGCGTGTGCTCTGGCGACGGGAAGGACGGATCCTCAGAGCAAAATGAGCCACTGGTCGAAGCGTTGAAGACGTGCTGTCTGCTGGCGGACCCGATCCACCACGCCTTCACCTAAAGGGGACGACAGGAGAACAATCCATGAATCACGAACTTGCGGACTCCTGCACTCGTGGGCATAAAACAAGTGGGTGACTGCCGGCTCGAGCTAGCCTACAGCTACTTGGCCAGGACGCCCCTACAGCCAGCCGAATCTCCTTCCCGATGTCTATGCGGTACCGGCGTCTTCTCAACCGGCAGTACTCGAGCCATCCATTCACACGTGGTCGTTCAGCTTCATCGTTGCCTTGGTGAGGACTTCGCCGCTTACCTTATCTCCTCAATGCCACCATTCATCATCATCATCATCATCATCATCATCTTCATCTTCATTATCAGCCTGGTTACGCCCACTGCCGGGCCAAGGCCTCTCCCATACGTCTCCACCTACCCCGGTCATGTACTAATTGTGGCCATGTCGTCCTTGCAAACTCCTTAATAACATCCGCCCACCTAACTTTCTGCCACCCCCTGCTACGCTTCCCTTCCCTTGGAATCCAGTCCGTAACCCTTAATGACCATCGGTTATCTTCCCTCCTCATTACATGTCCTGCCCATGCCCATTTCTTTTTCTTTATTTCAACTAAGATGTCATTAACTCGCGTTTGTTCCCTTACCCAATCTGCTCTTTTCGTATCCCTTAGCGTTACACCTATCATTCTTCTTTCCATAGCTCGTTGTGTCGTCCTCAACTTAAGTAGAACCCTTTACGCAAGCCTCTAGGTTTCTGCCCGGTACGTGAGTACTGGTAAGACACAGCTGTTATAGAATTATACACGCCGTCATTCAACAGTGAACTGATTAAGCTTTGACTTTACAGCATGTGTCCGCTCGCGATAGGCTATGCCGCCCGTTTTATTGCTAGTCTCGTGATAATGTTGGTTGTAATCGCCTTCTGCTGTTAGAATTGCCATAGATGTGTAACTCTTTTTTTATCGCGTGTGCAATAAAAGCGCAACCAACGCAAAAATGAAGCCCACACAAGAAGTCCCCCAGAAAAATAAAAAGAAGCGGCATCACAACATGATCTTCGGATCTAACCACATTCGTGACAACGTGGTGCACTTGACATACGCCACTTGCTTTGTGAAACTGGAGATGTGCCCGAATAAACGAATTCGGAAGAGACAACTTCGTTTATTGGGTAACTAAAACTGGGCATGTGGCACAGGATATGTGAAAGAACAGACAACGTGGGCCACAGGATATGTGCATGAGCAAGTGATATTAGGCATAAGAACATTTATAAAAAAATAAGTTCTGAGGTTTTACTTGCAAAAACTGCGATATGGTCATGAAGCATGCCATAGTGTGGAGCTTGGCAATAATTTTGACTACCTGAAGTTCTTAACGTGCACCCAAAGCGCGGTAGACATGCACGTTTGCATTTTGCCCCTATTTAAGACGAGACCGTGGCGGAAGGTTATGGTTCCGCACACTCTCGTTTAGCAGTGCAACGCCGTAACCAATACGCCATTCCAGCGGACGAACGTTGTTTACCCATCCTCTAGAATCGGTATGTGCCACTGGGTAGGGGCCCCGAATAATTAAGAACAAGAGACGCGCTATGGCATCGCTGTTGTCGCGTCGTCGTCATCGTTTCATCGTCGCCATTCCCTTGTAGTCACTGCGTCATCGTCGTGTGTTGGACCGACATTTGCGAGCTAGGCATTTCCCAGTGAAGACATATCCAATCTGGTTGTGGGCTCTGTACCTGCAAAGGACAGCTAAACAACAAAAGCGTTCTCGGCAAATACCAACGAATGCTTTGGCTTAACCGATTCCGACTGTGGGCAGGATCTGCAATTTTGTTTCTTCAATTCGTTGTTCTTAATTTCTTCTCTTGCAAGCATACAAGCTTCGTTATGTTTCGGAGCCTACTTGCGACTCTATATTATTGATCCTTACTGTATTTTAGCCCGTACTAATCAGGTCACATCGAAAAGCAACGCCGCCGCGTAATTATATTTCCTAAACTGTGAATTTAGCCAGGCTTTTGAATATTTCTCTCACAACAACCTGAACAATAAACCTACTGAAATGCACGAAATTAAAGTAATTTAGTGACTGATGTTTTGAACTTGATTTAACGTCTCTATTGCACACTATTTCATATTTTAAAACACCGCATCTACAGATGGTGGTTAAATTGAATTTTTCTCCTTGTCGCTAAGTAGGGCTACGAACATTTCCTGCTTGAACATAAGCTTCAAATCTTCCGTCTTCACATGATCTGCAATACTAAGGATGAAACACAATAAGCGATAATCTCGGGCTGGGGCAATTGTGTTCTTGAAACAACATCAAAAACTGAGAAGGAAAAATACATGTGAGCACTTGTGTCTTTAGTACGTGGAAGGCCTCGAAAATGTAAAAAAATTTAAAATACCCACAGGTGTACAGCAGTGTTGAAAACAAGTCAGTCGATGATTCATATTCAAGCGTGTCTCCAAAAGCTGTTTTGGAGAAACAGAAGAATGTAGATGCTTAAAGCACACCCTGTACAATGAATAATACATACATACAGGCACAAAGAAAACTTCTGTGATGCCACTGGAAATAGCTTTACGTATAGCTAAAATAACATGAATGCAGCGCACCTTTCTCGGACCAACTTTCCCATAAATAGCCCGAGCGTCTACCGTTCTGCTCACATTCTCTAACACCCTTGTTATCCGTTTTGTGGCAGCACTTCACCGAAAACATGGTTTCTCTTGTTCTAATTGTCATTTTCGCCCTTGCTAAGAGCAGTTTTAGTTCCAGCATCAAGGGTTCTTCGGAGAGCAACAAACCAACATTGACTGATCTACTCCAGGTATTTGATTATTTAAATCGGGATATTTCGCGTTATTATTGTCAGGCGTTGTGTGCACTTGATGAGCCGTGAAATTTTGATTGCTCTTCTAATTGCGACGCAATACTTTCCTCTGCAAGTGGCTTTGGAAAATCAGGGCAGATATTCTAATATTCTAGCACATTTTGTTGCCAGCTGGCCGGTTCGCAGCCCGGAGAGGGAGCACAACAGAGGACACAAATGAGTCACATCCATTGTCGTGCAATACATATTATCGCCGTCACGGCTTCACCGACGTTGTCCTTGTTTACGTCCACGCAGGGCCCTCTTCTTGTCATTGGCGCCAAGCACGCATTCCTGTTGCGCACAAAACTGCTTCCTTTATGTGTGCGTTTTGCGCCATTTACTTTACTTTCAGGGCAAAACCAAGAAGGCAGTATAGACGGCTACGGAAATAATTTGCAAACCGCACTGCTTATCGTAGAGTCTATTGTCTTCATACTCTGACCTTCGCTATCCGCTGTTTGAGAGTGCCTAAGCTGAATGCTCGTGAGAGTCGCTAACGCATGATGTACGTACTACATAGTTTGCATTAGGGGAAAGTCAGGTGCGGACTTTGCGTGCGCGTAATCCGTGGGGCAGCTTTATTGCTTCGTACAAAAAACGTACAGTCGCCAAGGAAAAAACAACAACAATATTAACTTAACGTTTTGAATCCAGCGGTGAAACGGAGAAAGAGCGAATCGTAAAATGCGGCGAGAAGCTAGGCCAACGCAAGAATATTAAAATGCTACAATTTACAACTGGCCCAAGTGCCTTCCCGAAAACTTGGCCGACAGCTTGTTCGTACGAAGTCCTTTAGAAGCGTAGACAACCCGGTAGAAATCTACAATATATCGTGCCATGCAAGTCTAACGCGCCATACTTTGGCGAGAGTAGAAATTTTAAACGGCGTTTGAAGCAGCACAAAAATGACATCGCCAGGGGCCACACAGCCGTGAACGCCTTGGGGAAACGCCGTGAAATAACCGGACATTGCATTGACTCGGACTCAGCGACCATCATCGGAACTGAAAAACATTTATATGACCATTCACTTTTAGAATTTACTACATTTATTCATCTGAGCGCACGATAACCAGAATGGGGGTGTGGGGAGGGGGTAATGTTGCCAAGATATACACCCGTAGGCTGTTCCACTTCACCCGTTAATAGCCGCGCGCCTACGATTGCACCTTCACTGGGATCAAGGGACCCGTTTGGCGGCCGAAACGTCATGTTATTATTTTCATGTGTTATTTTATCGTTGGTGAGTGCACGTTTTTTGCACCAGTATGTTTAATCGCCAGATGAGTTTTCGGCAAAAGCATGACAACATTGCCGTTTATGGCTCAATTATGCTCCTGGCAAACTATTATTTGATACTCCTGTTTGCCTAGTTCGATGCGCTCCACTAGGCACGTATTATGCTCCTACAATGTCAATTGTAAACTAAACGAGGCACTTCCTCTATACTTGGGAATTGCAAGAGTCAGGCTATAAGTCACATGTAGAAAAACTGAAAGTGTGTAGTAGAATATTATATAGCTCGTAGTAAATTGCGTATTCATGTGCTCCACAGCACATTTGGCATACTTTATGAACAGCACAGAATGTAGTACGCCGATCAGAAGCGTTATATTTTGGCCTTGTTGGGTTTATATGACTCTTTAGAGAGTTATGCGCGCACAAAGACAGGACGTCGAAGGAAGAAGGGACACGCAACATGCATAAACGAATGGAAGCTTGCGCATGTTGTGTGTCCCTTCTTCGTTCGACGTCTTGTCTTTGTGCGCGCATAAGTCTCTAAAGAATCATGTAGTACTCCTTTTGCATAGCGTAGACGTCCCCACGATAGAGGAAGTGAAGAGAACATATTACGACGGTGCACGTGAAGATAAATATATGTATAAAAATGTGTTTTTGTGCATATATCTCTTTATCAAGTGCTTAAAAGCGCGCTATGCTATGGTAACCAGTCTTCCAAGAGAACTCTAACCTCAGAGCAAGTTCATAGCTTGTATAAATAGAGGACATATATGAGTATTGTGAGGCGAAGTTGTATTGTTTCTGGCTTAGTGAGGAGCTTTGCAATCATTAGCTGAGCATTCGTTTTTGTGACAAATTTGACCCGCTATACGAGGTGCCCCAAGTCTCCTCGGTGAAGTATGCAAACGAGTAACATTGTTAATACATTATTAAAATAAGAGGACGGGTGCGCATAGTGTGCATGCAAAGTTATTTGTGCGTCGCCTCCTTATGGCATTTGAAGGAAATTTCGTATGCAACTGGCGTGCAGGGTTGCGAGCTGTGTGGTACACAGATCTCAGTTTTAGCCAATAGTCCCGGGGGAACTATTTGTTAAAGAGGTTCACATAAAAATATGGTGAACATTATGGCTGATGAACAAGCGACAATACAAGTGTGTGCCTGAAGAAAGGCTTCTACTAATAGTTCCTGACGAGAGCTTTTCAAAAGAATGCGAAAATACTTTTTAAATCTGTGCTTTATATGACATACAGCTCAAATTTCTAGTGAAGCTGCTACAAAAGAAAAGCTTCGCTTGAAATATGGCCGTAATTCTGCTGGGTAACGCAAGCCTACTGACATTTCTTTGTTAAGTTAGCAATTCCACGGTCGCTGGGAGTGCACTAGCGCCGTCGTCATTGGCAATGCGCTACTGTACTGCTCGACGGCGCATGCACGGCCACGCAGTGGACGAGTAGAAGGCCTCCAGCTGCACGTGGCGCGTTCTGCTCCTAAATCCGCAAAGCTAATCAGGCGCACCATGACGCTGTGCTGCCGGAGCTGTCGTAGCAGTGCTCGGCTCCCGCTGCTGCCATGGGCATTATGCGCAAGCACGTTGACGTTCCTGTTGAGCGACTGGGGGCGAACCGCAGCGTGGTTCACCCACTGATGTGGTGTGGGGATGTTCAGGAAAACATGGCAACGCGAACACCATAACACTAACCGACGAGCAGTGGCAGGCAGAGCTGTCAGTCCCGGACCCGTGGAGACAGCGTAGCACTATCGAATGGGCACGAGATGTTCATGGCACGCGCCTTTCCGGAATAATGAGGCCGTCCACCTAGGGCGCAGACTGGGCTTGCTTCGAATAAGAGTTGACTCTATCTATCTATCTATCTATCTATCTCTCTATCTATCTATCTATCTATCTATCTATCTATCTATCTATCTATCTATCTATCTATCTATCTATCTATCTATCTATCTATCTATCTATCTATCTATCTATCTATCTATCTATCTATCTATCTATCTATCTATCTATCTATCTATCTATCTATCTATCTATCTATCTATCTATCTATCTATCTATCTATCTATCTATCTATCTATCTATCTATCTATGTCGGGCACTGGTTCACGCCAGCTTTAATCAGTGCGCAGGTAAGTGTTCGCTTGCAATAGCTCAACGCTTACTGATCGTTCGGCTTAGAGCACTGCATACACACAGCAGCTCAGCAGGAATGCTGGTGTGCTGATTTCGGCGCGCGTACAATCCTCCAACAAGTAGCGAAAAGTAGAACCAATGTATTGAAGGACCCTGGCGCCACCACCGTGGCGATTGAGCGTAACGCTGTTTTTTTCTATTTTGCTTTGTCGTTGCTTCGGCAAAATGCAGTCCGCGCGCGTGGAGGCTTTTTTGCCGCTTTATCCAATTGAACCCAAGCCGCACAGATCCTGTCGAGCGGGAGAGCATTTCAACAGTGATGCCTATGCCAACGGCGGCGAGAAGAGTGCTTTTGCGTCTGAATTAAAACGGACAGCGGGCACACTCCTGCATATTTCTACAGATGCCTTCGCAACTAGGGAAGTCCTTTGCTCCAAAATTATTGCTGCGGAGTTAACCTAAAGGATACAACACTCATCTCTAGCTTTACAGATTCTGTACCTTCACAAACTACAATTCACAACCACTCTGCGCGTAGGCGACAACTTTCTCCGCTGAAATCGTTTCTTGCACGCAAGGTGTGATTGCCGAGAAAATACAATGTGAAATATACTCGTGGTGTATCCTGCCTGTATTACTGAAGCAACTGACGGCTCAATAGGGCAACTGCGCTGATTTGTAGCTGAAGGCTGCGCGTCTGCAGCTGTATTGCGCGCGCCTGCGCGTCCGCACGTTTTTATTTCGCGGCGATTGGTAGCGTCCGCTTCTCTATTTTTCACAGCGAAGCTGTTTATGTGGACCCTGTGCCGTCGTTGTTAGACTCCGCTAAACAATTGGCCACATGATCTAGCGGGAGAGAAAACGACGGGCTCAACAAGGGAACGGAGCTGGCGTGTCCTCTTTCCCTCTGTGAGAATGCTATTTTATGCGTGAATCTTTTATGGTTATCACACGCTGCATTTTGGGCGATCGAGCCATATCGCCATAGAATTTATCGACGATTGCTTTCATCCTGCCGCGAAAAAAAAGCAAATGTTATGCTTGCGGTTTGCGGCCAAGGAGCAGTGATCAGCAATATAAACACGGTACTAGGAGCGCGTGGCTGCCGGCACTTCTTTCTGGCACAAGAAGTGCAGGTAACCACGTCAATGGTCAAGCCAATCCAACCAATCGTCAAAACGATTACAGCGCGCCCATTTCCAGGGCTGGCCCTTGCGCACAATACTTCTATAGAAGCCCACATGTAAGGAAAATGGCGGCTCAATGCGACCATCGCCATGTATTTATCGGGAGAAGAACTAACAGCAAGCTAAAAATAAAAAAAAAACAAGGAACTGACGTCACAATCGGAAATATCAGTGACGTCAACAGCTTATGTAGCTTGGCGCGGATGTTTGAACTTTCTGGCGTCTGGCATTTCCAGCGCTACGCCAGCAGTTATTTTTGTCTTGAAGGGATGGTGAGCTTGCGACTCACCTCAGCTGAAGCGCCAGCGCGTCATTAAACTGTAAGAATGGCGTAATTCTTAATGGGAACATTATTAGGTTGTTATTCATGGCAGTTGCTTTAGTAGATTCATTAAGGCGGTTAGTGAATAGGATGGAAATAAATGAGTGCCACAGATGTTTTAAAAGCAACTTCACTTTTACTTGTATAGAATATTGCACCAAATTGACCGCACAAAACATCTTTCAATGGATGAAAATTACTATGGCCAGCACCCTTGCCTTGATGTATAGCAACGTATGCGAAACCTTTTCATAGAATCATTAGCAATTCCGTGCGGCATCATATATTCATATCCCACAGTTATCACACAAGACAACATTGCCTTACATTATCATTAAGAAAACATTCGACTTACTAACTTGGTTTCCCGTCGAACACTCAGAGCCTTTATTACGGAGGGTGAACGAACACAATGCGACGTTTCTTCGTGCAGCGTTCTGAATTTGTCGCTATGGCGAGAAACAGCGCCTTCGATGCCGTAGGAACTTGCACGCTAACAAAACACTGCACTCACACCTTTCGTCCGTGAATGCAGTGCGCTAGGTCACGCAAAACTTGAGGTGAAGCGCGTGCCACACTTTGAATAAACACTCAAGGAAATAAGGAAAAACTCAGATGAAACCGCCGCGTTCAAGTAAGCCGTGCCATTTCGCACGACAGCTGGTTTCTGCAGTCTGGCCAAGTCTTGTGCCAGAATTACTGGTTGGTAGGGGCCACCAAGAACGAACTGATAAATTGTGAAATCTAAGAAAGTAGCATTTGTTGTTTTAATACAGCAAAAATATTCGCAAATGAATATTTAATCGCATGACAATACTCTAATTAGGAATTTTTGGGAATTTCTTTTCTGAGGGTTTTTTTTTTAAAGAGGTTACAGAGAGGTTACACGATAATGAATAGTACAAGTCATTGACATCAACTGAAACGGCGCGGTAGTCCGGTGGGTACACATTTTGCAAAAAAGTAGACGCTTGCTCTGGCTTCTGGAACGGGGAATGGTCGTCAACTTCCAGATTTGCCGGGGATTTTGGCAGGAAAGCATCTAGGGGTATATTGCTGCCACGTTCCCCGCTCCGACACATTCACACGAAAAGGGGTTTCCACCTTTTGTGTTCTTGCCGAGAAAACACTTCCAAAGTTGCGCTCTTTTAAGCCGTCACAGAGGATGCCAGCATGGTGAAAGCCGAAAATTCCCACAGTTTTCATCATTGATGGCTTGACTCCACTTGTGTCCGCTGATATACACCCTGTTTCCCACAACATTATGAAAACTGCGGCCAAGGCAGAAGTGAAGGTTGTGTGCAATGTCCCTAATAACTAAGGGGGTTCTGCAAAATAATCAGCAGGGTGGATACTGTCACGCGTAAATGTTGATATAAGGTTCATGTTCGCGGCTTTGTTGACTGTACAAGGCAGGTCGTCTACAAGTTTTCGCTCGATTGTAAACGTTGTTTACATGCCAAACTTGGAGATGTAATAGTGACTGCCTGCGCAGCATGCCGCTTCATTGAAAGGAAACCCGTACAGTCATCTCGCTGCCCATTGTAACACGTGTGGTTGCACCCGATTTTTAAGGGCGCCATAACTGGAATATATAGTGAAAAGCGCGCGCGGGAAATCTTGTAGGCACTTTGCATATTCACAAGTGGCGACGCATGTGTCAGTTCTGCGTCCCTCGCACTGTCAACGAAAGAACTGGATTATCTCCGTGGCTGACGCTTATCCTTCATTTTCTGTTCTTTATGTCACATCCAATGGTGTCTTTATATGCTGCGTCCGCAAATAACGCATTTGGCTGCTAGTCAGCGCTCTGTCCTGCATCGCGCTTCTTCTTTTTTTTTATTATTCTTATTGTCATCTTCTGGCACTGAGACAGGGTTGCGTTCGCTCTTTTGATTGCCAGAGGTCCGGGAGTTCCTCGGCGCGGGTATTTAGATGCCTCGATAAATGGCACCACGCTGAGTGGCGCCTCCTTTAGGCACTTTTCTTCTAGTTAGGCCATACGCTCTGTCTCCCTGGCGTCTCTCGCCGCCTATCGTGCCGCATCCAACCGCTTTACTTCTTTCAACTGGGCAGCGCCCATAGGGACCAGTGCGCAGTTTGACGTGGTGTGGTGTGATGTGGTGCGGTGTGTCTCTGCGGACGTGCACTCCACCCATTTTAATATTGTCGCTGGTATTATCTCCAACCAATCTTCTTTGACAGTTGGCATTTCATGCTTACATCCGCTCTCGATTACGGGAGATCCAGCGATTTTCTGAAGTCAACTGCTCAAGATCGAATTTTCCCTATTCAGGTTGGATGCATGAAGAGTTGACATGAACATAACTACTGTATATTGCATTTAGCGAATAAAAATGTTCATTTATAAACCTTCGAATATAGCCACATGCTAGAGCTTTCAAAAGAAGAAATATCGAAACCATTTCTCGTTAGCAGGGATACTGAGATGAGCAACACTTTGGCCTAACACGCCAATAAATGTGATAAAGTAAATTTTAATGCTGCACTAATTTTCAGCATTTCTTAAGGATGCTATTAAAAACAAAAGAATGTCATTACCAGGAAAATCCGGAGGGCAACATGTAGAGGTGTGGGTTCCAAGTCACACTTTCCGTGAAACAAGCATGGCTTCAGGGCTGCATAACTTCGGCTCTTTGCCGGGTAACATAAAGTAAATAATTCTTAAAAAATCTAAGCACACCTAGTTATTATTTCTGAGTTGTGAATACGAATTACAATGTCCACTTGAACGTCGCTGAGCAGTCCTTTGAGTCTTGCGGTGCGAGTAATGTCTTCAAGTTTTTCTGCAGGGCATGTGATCGAGTTTTGTGCTAAAATTAGTGCCAGTTATTTTTATAGCAAACCTTTCTTTGCATCTTCCTTCGATATTCATGCTACTGCTGCTTCTGTGGCTGCTGCTATATGGCACACCGCGTCGGGGGGTGGTTCAGATTATGTCTATACATGACAGGAACACTGCAAGAAGGAAACGCGACACGAGAAACTCGTTTCGACCGTTCCACCACGTGAAATGTACACAATGCCATCTGGGGCTCCTTTGGCGTCGTCTGAATAGTCGCTTGACATCTGTAATTATCCGTGACCCCCCGCAGAAGCACTGCTGCAATTCGAGCGCCTACTTTATGACTTACTACAAATATGCAAGTCCAGAGGAAAGCTAGATAGAATTGTAAAGAGGAGGGGGAGATGAGGCAGGCTCCATCGTAGTCTCAATACCAGTGAATAAAAGCCTTGCCACTCTTCCCTCGCAGTTCCCAACAAGGGTTGTGAGGACGTAGGGAAAATGTTACGTGAGAAGGCAAGGTAAATCTACTATAACAGGCAGGACTGGCGGTTGTGGGCAAATGGTATAAACTGAAGTTCAAGGTACCGCATGGCACGTCTCTGCTACTTCTGGAAAATTATCACCATGTAAATTTGTCAAGTGGACAACTTTCGCTGAACGTGTAGAAGCACACCCACATTAAAACGCACCGTAGGGTCTAGGTGACACTAGGGAAGGGGTCACACGTCAAATCAACACTTCTATACCTGCCACGGTAGCTTTGTGGCTATGGCAATATTTCAAGTCGCGAGTTTGATCCAGACCACGGCAGTCGGATTTCGATGGGAGCGAAATAAAACTTACGCACGTGCAGTTTTATTTAGGGGCACGTTAAAGAACCCCACGATGTCAAATTTAATCTGGAGTCCGCCACTACGGCGTCCCTCATAATTCGATTGTGGTTTTGGCGCATTCAGGCCCATAATTCAATTAGAGTTTAATACATCTGCCACGATGCGATGTGCAATGTGAGACAATGAATATGCTCAATCCTCTCAGAGGTTATGAAGTATCGTTCACAACAACGCATCAAGCAAGTACCTCCCCTTGTGTGCTGTGTGTAACACGCAGACAAACAGCAGTGTTGCACGCAACGTAACGTTTAACGCCAGCTCACTGCTCTCGTGTTGAACTAAACAGCGGTAAAATTAAACATTGGCTGTCAACTTTATCACTAATTATCGTCGATCAATGCAAACAACACAGAAAGCTTCGCTTACATCGATTGCTGCAGTGCGTGGGATCCGCATATTCTTTCACAGTTTCAACGTTAGCCTGTTGGCTGTAGACCGGTATCAGTAGGATGATATTGCTGAGAAATCAAGTAGTTTTATTTTTAATATGTGTGTTCGCTAATGTCCATGGGGCGAGTCAAGCTGACGATATCTTCTTCGGCGGCCACGCCAACGAATGAGAGTGAAAGTGCAGAAGAGCAACTGCTCGACGAGAGACCGAGGAAGTAGCAGCCGCCACGAAGGCCTGCAGGCACGCGCAGAAGCTAAGCCCAGTGGAAGTGAGAGAGAAGGAGAAATACGGACCGCGTGCCGGCTTCCAAAAGCCCTCTACCCACGTGCTACAATCGTGGCATCAAGGGTTCTGTTTCGCCGACTCTGCTCTGTGGAGGCGCGCTGGTGATTTGTCGCAGCGAATGAGAATTTAGGTGTGGTTCCACTGCTACAGACGCCGACTTTTTCGCTCATTAGACAATTTGATGCTTTCGCATCAAAAGTTGCGCCTGCTACCATAGCAAACTGTCTATATGGCGTTACGCTGTTGATATCTAGGTCGGGGGATTTCCGGCCGGGGAAGTCGCATTTCGATGGGGGCGAAATGAAAAAAAAAATAGTGTTCGTGTGCGAGGCATCGGGTGCGCGTTAAAGAAATCCTAAGTGCTCAGAGGTTATACGGAACATTCCACTAGGCTATGCCTCACATTCATATCCTTGTTCTTGCATGTTATACCTCATACGTTAGGTAAACCTATTGAAATGGCATATAGTGGATCTTCTTAGATTAGCTACCTGTAAATTGAAATATACAATGCCAGTAATATCGGCACTTAAGATAAATCACAAGCGCGTGCAGAAATTCGCATTTACATGTGATTATTTATAAATTGGTTGTATTTTTTAAAGAAAGAAAGCACAATGTCTTATCTGAATGTGAAATCTCGGGCATCGGATAGCAGTGGTGGCATTAGGCCAAACAAATTTGTATGTGACCCTATTCTTTGATTCAGGTGCATCTTAGTGGCACTCGCACCTCGGCGTTGTCTTTATTTAGGTTAAGGGAGCGAACGCCTTTTCCCTGACGTGTCACGATATGCGGGAGAGGAGTGAAGGAGAGCGAGGAGGAAACGCAGCGCGCGCCACATGGCGGGGCGTAGGCCCCTAGCGAGCGGCACACGAAGCGCACCTTACGCGCCCTCTCCGGTGTTGATGTCAAAGCATGTAACGAGTGCGTGCGCGCAGCTCTTGCGAGCAGCGAGCCATCGAGCGACCAGGTGCGCGCCGGAAGAGAATTAAGAGAAGAGGGCGAGACGTCACATCCGCTCTGCTAGGCTATCTCCAGTCTGTGCCAGGCATTTGTTTTGCCCTAATTAGCCAGGTAAATATCATGTCATCTTGTGCGTGGCGTCATTAGCGACGTCATCACTCCAGGTTTCCAGGAATTTGCCAAAGTCGTGCTCACGGGCCAGGTTTCTAAGGTATATTATTCTGTGCTTTGGTGTGCGGTAATCAGGGATGTCTAATTCTAGTTCTTCCAAAGATTCAGTAACTCAACTTGTAACTAAACTTATGTTCTGATATCATCATCATCATCATCATCATCAGCCTGATTACGCCCACTGCAGGGCAAAGGCCTCTCCCATACTTCTCCAACTACCCCGGTCATGTACTAATTGTGGCCATGTTGACCCTCCAAACTTCCTAATCCATGATATCGCATCTATAAAAATCCGCCGGGGTTGCTCAGTGGCTATGGTGTGGGGATGTTGTGCACGAGGTCGTGGGATCAAAACCCGGCCACGGCGGCCGCATTTCGATGGGGGGCGAAATGGGAAAACACCCGTGTACTTAGATTTGGGTGCACGTTAAGGAAACCACGGTAATCGAAATTTCCGGAGTTATCCACTACGGCGTGCCTCATAATCATGAAGTGGTTTTGACACGTAATAACCCATAATTTTAATAATTTAACATCAATAAAAAGCGCTTACATTTCGTACAGTACTTTTTTTTTTTTTTTTTGCCTTTGTTTCCTGGTCGCATTAGGAGTTGAACCGGAAGTATTGCGGAAGGAACAAGAGCGCCACTCGCGCCAGAAAAGTGAGACAGTGAAGAGCTGAAGGGACGAAATCACAGGACTCCCTTCAAATTTTTCTGGCCAGTTTTCTCTTTCAACTAGGAATGCGCGGTACATTCTAACGTACAAATTTACACCACGCTATCAGCCTTACCTAATAGCAGGACACATGACGGGACGTAAGCAATCATGGGGGACGCTTGCGGCAACAGTTGAAAAACACTTTCGTTCTGCAGACCCTCCACAGATGTAACTGTAGCACGGACGCGGACGCTTCTAGCGGTGCTGTGAGCACAGCCTGGGATTAGCAGCAGCAGCAGCAACGGTAACGTGATGATTCAGAGTCCAGCCAAGCTTATCGTCTTGTTTTGTTCCGGATGGAAAATTTTCAAATATAAACCAAAGTTCTCGGCATTAACTGCAATGAGTCTGAGCCTAACCACAAAACCTGCTTTGCTGTGGTTTGCAGTTTCGTTTACAACAATGCTCTAGGTCAAGGAGCCATAGGATCGAAGAGCTAGCATCTCGCCGTTCTGGCTTTACTAAATTCTGCACTGGTCTCGTGGATATTTCAAATCGTGGCATGATTTTTATGACAAAAGAGCACTTCAGGCATTTAGCTCACTTGTTCACAAGTTTGACATATTCTTGGTACTTCGCAAAGCAGAAGCCGCAGTCAGTATACATTTTCCCGCAACACTGTCGTGGTAGTCGCTTGAATTGTTCGGTTCTTGTTAATCTGAAATCAAGAACGCGCTGTACAAGCTGCTGCGGGTGAGTTAAATATGCAAATTTCTGTTTTGTCGCTGACTTGATTACGAATTGAAGAATGCATGTCGCGAAGATTTTGAAACCACGTGCAACCGCCCCATCTTCGACTTCGTAGGCCACCCTTGCTGAAATCATGTGGTTTCGTTTCAAGTTAGCGCCACGAAAGAACGTGTCCAAGCCTCGCGGTTCCATTAATCCTACCATTGTGACCGCGGGAACGTTGACCATTTTTAATTCACATCGCAGAGCGACTAGCTTATTTGTTCATGGTGTAACTAATTGCTGCTATGTGAAACGATTGCCCTACATGTCAATATTTTTTGTATTTAACTTAGCAGTCGTTATGGTCAGCAGAAAATACTGTTGTCTCTTTTCTTTCTAGGCCTTAGACACGAGCCAAAAGATTTGGATGAAGGTGCATAATTACGCAGTAGAGGCGGTGTCATGTGTTTATTATGGAAAAATCTCATTAAAGGATAATGTATACGATTTCAATGAATGGTACACAAAGGGAGACCGAAAGTAAGTGCCGTGTGAAAGGTAACAATGAAGAAAAATTTACAACGATCCAATTTGTTAGAAACTTATGTGTAAACAACGGACAGCACGCTACGCTGCCAATATGCACGTTAGGTGTTTTGTACCGAATCTAATTATTGACGCCTAATCCTGCGGACAAGCGCTGCCGGTGTCTAACGATTTTCTCAGTCAAGGAAGAAATTGTGGACAGTTTTGTGTGAAGTGTATAACACCGAGCTGCAGCCGACTAAAAGCTATAGTTTAACACGGACTATAGCCATTGGTTTCTCATCATTCCATCCTGTCATACATTTCACTTACACTTCATCTCTCTTATAAAAATAATATTGGAAACCGGAATTCAAGGTGTGGGAAAAGCTTGCCGGGGGTCCTGGGCCCTGTCACATTCGAAGGCATAAAATCTTAGCAGCTTGTGGCATTTGGTGAAAATACACAGAAATAACGTTTTAAATTCAGTGCGTCTCACGTGATGCACATAGGGCACACTTATGGTGCCACATTTTTAACACAGATTTAGTGATTCTGAGTATTTGCTACATGCTAGAGTAACGATGGTAGATAAGCAGCGGGGTAATCTGGCTGAGACTGGGCACACTCAGAAAACTCGCAAAAGCAAAATACAAAACTACATCTATTAATAAAGCGACAATGTTGGCGGAACTATTCAATTGTGGCGTTTCAGCTAGCAGCTGCGCGCAAATTCACGTGATCTAATGCTATCCTATTCAACGAAAAACAATACATAAGCGCGCAGTCTGGTTTCTATGTTTAGACGCGTCTCGTTTGATCTATGCTTGCCCCGATGGTCTACCATTCTCACAAATAGGATCTCCTTTAAGAAGCTCCTATTTATGAAATTTAAGGTTGCGGTATAACACTGCGTTTTTTGGGCGATTGCGAAAATACAATCACTGCGATATGTCATCCTAAATAGGGAGCCTTCAGTATCATCGTTTGGCCAGTGCTCTGAGTGCACGTAAACTCTACTTACTGTAGTGACCGAAAGTTATGAACACTGCCAACATATGGCCGGACCACCGGACCATTCCGAACTAAAGGTCAGATAAACCTTCGAAAAGAAGTAAAATTATTTGGCCTCGGTGAGAAGTAAAGCGATTGGATGGTAACTTCCAAAATAGATTGGATGGTACCTTCTAAAATGGTAGCTTACAAAATCGTAAATGTGCATGCATGGAGTGGCCTTGGCGAACAGTCCTTAATGTGTTGCCACGCTCATCTTCACTTTTTCGCACAAAGGAAAAGGGAAAGCAATCAGTTCACGGCTTTGAAAGTTGTGAGAAAATAGAGGATTGTCCATGTTATATCACCCGGCTGCTTAAAGGGGCCCTGAATCACTTTTTATCGAAGTCAAGAAATGGACATATAATTGAAATAGACCATTTCAGAAATAATTTGCAGCAATATGCACAGTACTTCAATGCGTTCAGCAGAAGCGGAGTTCCTGGCAATGAACCCGGTGCTTCTGCGCTTTGAATTACTTGCGCTGCGAAGGCTTGGATAGAGTAGGGCGTGTCGACAATGATCCGCCTACTGAACGTCACCGTAGCGCCCGGTTCATATGATTTTTTTTCCTTCATTCATTTACTCTGAAGGCCGTACAGTCACTACAGAGAGGAGTGGAAGTAGTTAAAAAAAGGAAAAATTGCTAATGAGGCAGCACATGATTACAGAGAGCCAACTTGAACACATCACGCTCTGTAATAGCCACAATGGAGGCGGGAATGCGATTCCAGTCTTGAATTATTTTCGGAAATAAGGCTTCGAGGTATGCATGCTTTTATACTGAGACACGCCATCCTTCATTCGATAATCAATACGGGATGACAAATGGTTTGGAGGCTAAAAATTTGTATTTTTAGGCCATTATTAGTGCATTATTTACTATGAAGCTGACAAAAGGTGGAAATATGACGTGCAGTTGAAAGGAGAGGCTGGTCAAGATGTTGCTTGATGCTAGAAACGCCGGCTAAGCGATAGTAGTTAGCGACGATAAACCTCGATGAGCGGTTTCGAAACGATTCTCAGGAATGTGTTAGGGAGCAAGTGTGCGGGTCCCATATGGGTGAAGCGTACTCTAGTTTAGAACGACTGAGTGTTTAATTTAATGATAGTTTCAACGGAACCGGGGTAAGGCGGAAATTTCGACAAAGAATAAGAAGGGTGTGGTTAGCTTTGTTAAAGATAAGGTGGACATGTTTCTGCCAAAAGAGGGTTTTAGTGATATGGACGCCTAGATACTTGTTGACGAACTGAGGAGGGAAACGTTAAGATCACAGCCATAACTAGTAGACTCGTCAATTGTTCGAGCCATCCTCATTGCTTTACATTTCTTTATGTCTAGCTTCAAAAGCCACGTGTCACACCAAAGGGAAATCCTATTAAGGTTAGATTGAAGAACGGAGAAGTCAGACTCATTAGTAATTACGTGGTACAGAACACAGTCGTCTGCAAACAGCCTTATATTCCAAGTAACAGCACCAGGCAGGTCATTATCATAAATTACAAGAAGCAGCTACCCAAGGACTGACCGCTGAGGAACACCGGATGTTACATAGCGTGATTTCGAGTGATGATCTAATAACAGAAACACAGTGCATTACACTTCGCAAGAAACACTCAATACATTTAAACAAGCCGCAATCAAGATAGATTGCGCTAACTTTCAGTAATAGTAGTCGATGTGAGACGGTGTCGAAAGCTTTTGCGAAGTCAAGAAACATGCAGCCAGTCACCAAAGCTCGATCTAAAGCGTTTGGCAAATCAATAGTGAAGGTTAGTAATTTACCCTCACAAGAATATTTTTTACGAAAACCATGCTGCTGTGAGGTAAAAAAATTCTTAGTCTCGAGAAAAATAACAAGGTTGCAGTAGATTATGTGCTTTAATAACATGCATGGAATAGAAGTTAAGGAGATCGGCCGATAATTCAAGGGGTTATGAATATCACCAGACTTGTGGACTGGAATCACCTTCCCCGTCTTCCAGTCGTCCGGCAGTGTTAAACTCTTCAACGACTGAGTAAAATATGACAAGAAAGCAGATGAATAAGCTACAGTACTCGTAAGGAATTTGTACCTTATTTTATCACCACTCGGCAATGAGGAATGTTTAGCTTTTTTAATCGAACTGCATATGCCACCAACGTCGATCGAAATCGGTTCCATCTCAAGGTATGTAAAGGCACGTGCAGACGGTGAAGTATCTGTTAGAGCATGAAAAAAAGATGGCGAAAATGTGTAGTAAAAAGCCGTTGAGCAAAGCTCACGGGAGACGGGCAATCTAGTGTCAGTTTTCAGAACCATTTCTTTAGGATTGCATACGATTGCGTACGTAGATTGGTTGTCAGCAGGTGTGGTAGTACTTCAGAAAAAAAGATATACTTGACTGGGCCGATGGCCATTTTATATTCAAATGTTATAGCCACGTAGGCAGCTTTTGCTTTGATTCCCACAGGCAACTTGAAGCGTTGAAAAATTGATTTTTTTCGTCCTTTTAAGAAGCCGCTTGCTGCCTAAGTTAAACCAAGGAGCCCGGTTGCATAGATACAATTGGCGAGTCGGAATATATGTTTCAGTAATTGTTTCAACCCTATTTTTGAAAAGGAGCCAGTTTTCTGCGGTAGAAATTTCCCTGGAAGGAAGAAAACGGGAAAGCTTTGTAACTCGTTCATGAACAAGAAACAATTTGCTCTACGGTAGTCACCAATTCTCTTACAGTATTTTAGACACTGGCGCGATCGTAAGGGAATAGCAAAATTAATCACGTAATAATCGCTTAATCCAGCTATAGTTGATAATGAAGAAATCGAATCAGGAGATGTGGTGAAAGACGAGGTCAAGGATGTTGGCAGAAATTGCAGGGACACGGGTAGGCTCTTTAAGAAACTGATAACAAACTTATCCTGAAAGGTTGAACATTGGGATCAGGATACAGTCACTGATGGGAAGTCAACAGTCCAATAAACCACGGTGAAATTGAAATCACCGAGCAAGAATATTGGTTATGATTTATGTTCAACAACGATTTCGTTAAGAAAGTCAAATAGTTCATTTAAAAATGCGGATGTACTATCGGGTGGTCGATAGCAAGCGGAAAATATCATGTCTTTGTTATTTATGTGAATACAACAGCACGTGAATTCAATCTGCCAAGGTACGTGCACATTAAAACAGGTGATATCAGATGAAACAGTGATCAACGTTCTACGGCCACGTCTTCCTATTCGGTCCTCTCTGTAGATGTTTCGAACCTTACTGAAAACAAAAATTTTCGAATTTTCAATTTTGTGTAAAAGCCAGGCCTCGACTAAAAAAAGAATATCTGCTTCACGTGTCTCCATCAGCGCAGACGGGGCATCGCGCTTATGTTAGTGAACAGTGCAGAGTAATCGTTTTCGTGCTTATGCTGTACGGCCACGACACGCTAATTCGAAACAGGTGAGGTAGTATTCGCAGGAAAATTTATATCTCAGCTGCCTTCATTACCGGTGGCAGCAGGAATATTGTTTGCTGAAGTTCATAAACAGTGTCGGTTAGTGATCAATACACGTAGCACGTTTTGTCGTTGAACAATTTATTGTACCTGAGATGATACAATTGGCAGGAGGACTTGTCAAATATAATTCACTCATTCCTAGTTATTCTAGTTGCCCGAGAGAAGTCTTTTTCATTGGATACCTCGGATCCTTTTAGTTTCTTCTTTTGTGTTAGTATGTTTTCCTTTACTTTAATTGATGCCAGTTTCATGACCACTGATCGACATTTGTCATGTACAAAAGCACCAACGATACCATAGAAAGTCAAGCTACCTCTACTTGACCTGTCCTCGAAATCGTCCAGACGACATTGAACCGATGCATTGTCACTTTTTTTATGGCTCAAGTAATGATGCGTTAGATATGAGTAGGTTCCTGCTGAGCTTCAAGCTCAAAAAGAACTTTCTCGTCTACGGACGTTAATCGGGCATTCGTGCTTGTAACACGCTCCTCAAGTAATTTTCGATTGGCTTTCACTTCATTAAGAGTTGAGATTAGTTCAGCATGTGCATCCATTAAGTAACAAGAGAGTTTATGGCGTCGACAACTAGGTTAGTTCTACAACTGGGATCAGGTTTAGGGGAGACAGGGTTAAACTCAATGCCACCGGACATCACAAGCAACTTTGTAACATGTACACAGCCGGTAAATAAACCCCACAAAATGTCCGGGCATGGGACGAGCTGCAGAGGTCGTCCTCACTGTTTCCACCAGGCAAGCTTTCTCGGCATTGAGCCAATCTTTCACAATAACTTAGTTTTAACGTTCTTACGAGATATTGGTACATTGCATGTTATCAGTCCAAGGTATACATAGCACATGCTCTCACTAGAGGCTGCTGCTGCTATTGCATTTCTATAAAGTACGTGCCTCCCAGTCCTTGCGTTCAAGGTTCACTGGTATTGTGTGAGTGCTACTGGTTCTCACGCGTTTAATGTATCATCCCTTTGTAATACAACGTTTATGCTCATGGAATACATAAGTAGTCATTGTCATCATTTTACCACCTGTATATTTTACGCGCCTTACAGCGACTAAACTTTAGGACTCTCTACTGCCTAGTTACACCTGCCATTCGCAATTCAGATTCACAACTCTGACTTTCGTCGCGTTTTACCATCGATAACCCATTAATTATCTTTTGCAGATATGTGACTTTTGCGCCAATAAAAGCCATGAATCACCTTAATTTTTGATGTTCACGCAGGTGCCACTACTTCAGATTTTGACACCTACAGCGCGCCAAACTAGGTTCTCCTCAGCCAGCCACAGTGCACTCCGTCAGTGGTCTCATTGCGGGCCCCGCGGCGGCGGTGGTATCTACGTTACGCAGCAGGCCGTTGCTATATGTGACTGTAGTGCGTATGCGAAGCGTTTTCTTTGTGCACGACTGAGCTTGAAAGTGCGCTAGCGCTCACAAGCTCCAATATGAACATACTACGTGCTGCGGAACGGCTTTGTCCTGCATCAGCGTGAAGGACGGAAATCTATCTTGAGCATTTGAATCGCTGTCAAATCTGCCGAGGCGTCTAACCAGGAACGGCCAGGAGTGCAAGCGTTGTGGACCCTGACCTTAAGTTTGGCGCGGTCCGAGGCTAGTTGAGTGTGCAAAATTAGTCGAAACTACCAAGACCCGACGGATGCAACACCGATAAGCAGCGTGGCCAAAGTTTGACTACCATGCGCGCGGCCGCCATCGAGTGTGAGCAGACGTTAGCCGGATTCTTCCACAAGTACGTATTTACTATCTGAATTCGAAAGCAGACTTTCGATTACTTCATCTTGTGCATTAAACTGCATCAATAAATATCCATACTATCACTAGGAAGAAACCCACTGATCCGAACTGAGCCCTCTAATTGGGGTCAGCTATCGGCCAATAGCAGCCACGTATGGGAACGTGCTGTAATATGGAATGAGACATCCAGAGAATATTGAGGAGCAGGCTTTTGTGAAACAGAAAGGGTTTGAGAAAAAGGCCGCTTCGCACTCCATTTGCGAGCTCCACTTGCCGCGCACGACCGCAAAATATGGCTGACATATTTACACCAGCGCCTGCTATCCAAGGACTGGGTTTTTCACCAAATCCGAAGAAGAAGAGGAGTACCTGATCAGCTGCTATTCCTGCTTCGCTCTGATTTTTCAGTTAAATTTGTGCGTACCGCCCCCCCCCCCCCCGATGGCGGGTACAATTTGAAAAACAATGAAGGACGCTCTGCCCCCCCTGCTGCCAATGTTGGGGGGCTGCCCTCCAAGTTGCAAGTCGGTCTACTGCAGCCGACCACCTGAAAACGTGACTCTGCCAATGTCATGGAGCTGCTCTCACGTCGACGACATGGAATCCGACGATCGAAATGCCAAGGCTATAAATCGCCGGTTTATAGTAGGACTTCACAAGACTTCAAGTGTGAGTGAGCTTAACTACAATAAGCCGCCCGCACAGCAAGCGTACACAATCACCTAGATGCCCGCCGCTGCTACAAGCAACCTCAAGTCCCTCAATAGGCAAACTCGCACTGCCTATCTCGAGAAGCTGCCTCCAGGGCAAATCAGAGAGGTCCGAATTAATCCCAGAACAAACATACTGACACGTGTACTTATCTTCATCGGGCGACCACGTTTCGCCGCCTAACAAATGTTATTGCACGGCGCGGGACGCGCCTGCATGTATCCGAAGTTTCTAGAAAGTTATCGTTGCTTCTATCCGCTGTCTGTTGTCGACTAAACTTGTGTTAGCTGATTTCATCGCCTGACCCGAATTGTGTAGAACTTTGTGGAAGGCACGCTGGTCCGAACGATTAGTCTGGAACATTCGACAACTGCTGTAGAAAAGCAGACGCGCTTGACCGCTGATCAGATTTCGACGATCGCCGACCGTGATCGCCGCTATCGTTCTGCTATAAGTGTAGCCTGTTTCTGTGGGTTAAAAGTTAGTTTTGTCTTTCACAGTACTGCTACTGTGTTCTTAAAGGTCACCACCACGTGACATTTGGTGGAGGTGCATGTGCGTTCATGTACCCAACGCCCCCGCAAAGCCGCGATCCAAGCCCGATGCCCGAGGACAAAACCAACATCGCCCAATACCAGCGTGCTATTCGCCGACAGCAAGGACTGCCCCCATAGCACGGACTTCTACCTGAGACGAGCAGGAAGACTGCAACCAAGGCCACCCTAATGGCAGCCACAGCGTCCCCCATCGTGCTGCAGCAGCCCAGGGAGCCTCCGACGTTCCGCGGTTCAACATTCGAGGACCCGGAAACCTGGCTCGAGACGTATGAGAGGGTCGCTACATTTAACAGCTGGAACAGCGACGACAAACTGCGACATGTCTTCTTCGCATTGGAAGACGCTGCCAGGACGGGGTTCTAGAACACAGAAGCCACCTTAACGACCTGGGACCTTTTCCGAAGTGGCTTCCTGCAGACAGTCACAAGCGTCGTACGCCAAGAACGAGCCCAAGCACTACTAGAAACCCGAGTGCAGCTGCGTAATGAGACCACCGCGATTTTTTACAGAAGAAATGAGCACCTATTCCGCCACGCCGACCCGGAAATGTCCGAGGAAAAGAAAGTCCGGCTACTGATGCGTGGTGTGAAGGAGGAACTTTTCGCCGGTATGGTATGAAGCCCACCCAAGACTGTGGATGAGTTTCTTCGCGAAGCCACTAGCATCGAGAAGACACTGGAAATGCGGAGCCGGCAATTCATCCGCCGCACGAATTCGACAAGCTACGCCGGAGTTCAATCACTGGCCACCGACTACCGGCGCACGACGCAGCCGTGATCCGACACCAAGACCTAACTGCAACGCCAGACAAAGAATCACCGACCTCGACGCGCTTCTCGACGGCCACGCAGTTACCACCTTAGTCGACACAGGGGCCGATTACTCCGTCATGAGTCGACACATCGCCGCCCACTTGAAGACGGTTGAGACTGCATGGGAGGGCCCTCAAATTCGGACCGCTGTAGGACAGCTCATACCGCCGACTGGAATGTGGATGGCAAGAATTACCATTCACGACCGGACTTACCCTGCCACCTTCGTTATCCTCCAACAGTGTTCACGAGACGTCATTCTCGGCATGGACTTCCTGAATCAACACGGCGCAATCATCGACTTGAAGTCGAATTCAATAACGCTGTCAGAAGTTCAAGCGATACCACCGTGTAGCCTTCCTAGTCAGCGCGCCTTGAATGTGCTCGAAGACCAAGTGAGCATCCCGCCTCGCTCCAGCATTGTTATTTCGGTCGGCACCGAAGCATCTGCTGAAGTAGAAGGCGTCATCGAAGGCGACCAACGTCTACTGCTCGATCGCGAAATTTGCATCGCAAGAGGAATCGCTCGACTGCATGAAGGTAAAACTGAAGCGTTGCTGACAAACTTCAGCCAGGAGTTCAATCACATCAACAAGGGCACGACGGTCGCGTACTTTGAGGATATTCAGAAAATGAGTAATGCGTTTGTCCTCTCGGATTCTGCCGCATCTACCCCGACGACCATGGTTCCCGAACCAGACTACGACATTAATCGAAGTATCCCCATGATTAAGCAACAACAGCTCGGAAATCTGCTCCGACGATACAAAGGGTGCTTTTCGACGTCATCGAGGATTCGACAAACACCAGTCACAAAGCATCACATAATCACCGAGGAGTGCGCTCGACCACTCCGCCAGAGCCCTTACCGAGTTTCGCCGCGAGAACATAAAGCTATAAGAAAACAAGTCGACGAAATGCTGCCTGACGACATCATCCAGTCGTCGAAAAGCCCGCGGGCATCCCCTGTTGTCTCTGTGAAGAAAAAGGACGGAACCTTACGTTTCTGCGTCGATTATCGTCGACTGAACAAAATCACGAAGAACACCCCCTTCCACGGATAGACGACGCATTGGATCGGCTCTGCAACGCTAAATACTTCTCGTCGATGGACCTCAAGTCTGACTGCTGGCAAATAGAAGTCGACGAGAGAGATCGCGAAAAGACTGCCTTCATCCCGCCAGACGGCCTCTACGAGTTCAAGGTAATGTCATTCGGAGTGTACTCGGCGCCTGCAACGTTCCCGCGCGTCATGGACACGGTGTTAGCAGGATCGGTGTTAGCAGGCGCGTCCGAACGATTAGTCTGGATCATTCGACGACCTCTGTATAAAAGCCGACGCGCTTGACCCGCTGATCAAATTTTCGACGATCGCCGACCGTGTTCGCCGCTATCATTGTGCTATAAGTGTAGCCTGTTTTTGTGGGCACAGGTTCGCCCAATAAAAGTTAGTTTTGTCTTTCAGAGTATTGCTACTGTGTTCTTCAACGTCACCACCACGTGACAAATCTACGACATACTTACTGTTGATGTGACAAAGGAGCCATCCTGGACACATTGTAAACTGTAAATCAGCTAGTAAATATACTTTTCTGCTCATTCATCGTACATGGAGGCAGCACCACCGCCGGTGTGATCAACAACGTGCATAGAGATATTGATAATGGCGATCTAGCAACACTAATCCCCTATACAGTCCATACCATCAACATACAGCGTTTTGATGGTCGAGGTGCATGAAGCTCATTTTTGAAGGAGACAACTTACCAACACATGTGAAAGTAGGATATGTGAGGCAGCCTGTCCATCAATTCGTCCCTAGGCCAATACAATGGCGCAAATGCCAGAAAATCGGGCACGTAAGTGCATTGTGTGTGAGCAAGACCACATGTCTTTGCTGTGGTGGTGATCATGATGAGTCGACGTGTGCTGGTTCTTACTTCTAGTTCTTCGGCAACGTCGAAGAATTGTCCGAAATTAAAGAGTGAACTGTCTCTCCTAAGCAAATTGTTAAGAGATCCATCTACACACAGAGAAGCGGCTACCAAGGTACACCGCCACCAGAGGCGCTCACGTAATCGCAGCATATCAGCATCGACAACAGGACGACTTGTACTCCCAAAAAAGTCGTTGTGCGCTCCTGCTATTCCTCAAACGCCATGGCCCCCTTTAGCTACTTATACGCTTCTGAACACCAATGACACTGCCCTGCCCTGCTTTCCCTGCAATCTCGGAGTACAGAAGTGCAGCCGAAACGCCAGCATGAACATGAAACTTCATCGTCGGATCGACAAATCAAGGCGCTGCTTGCACAGTTGGTTCGTTTCTTGCGAATGCTGCTTGTGGCAGTTAAGACGCCCGTTGCCGAGGCTATGATGCAAGCTCTTGACGCACTAGAACCGGTGCTTGCTGCTATATAATAGCTAGCAAACACCATGGCACCATGAACTTTAAGTGGATCACTGCAGAAAAGGACAAGCCCTTCCGTAATACTGCAGTGGGACGCACGAGGTCTACGTGGTCGCCTGGGAGATCTTAAGCAGACTGTGTTGAAGCTCCGACTTCCAGTTATTGTGATATTGGAGCCGAATTGACATCGCCATTTAGACTCTCTGGATACGAACAATTCGCGTGTGAGGCAGGTAGAAATTCTAGCAATGTTTTATATGCGTGTGGTGTTACCTCACGTATTCGCTAAACCAAATGCCGGTGCATGACAGCAACGAGTACGTTTCTATAACACTGAAGTCAACGCGCCGGAAAATATCCATCATCGGTGGCTATATTTCTCCTAGGGGAATATTTGAGTCTGGACAGTGTGAAACTTGTTCTTGACTCCAGCCAAGGACTTCATGTTATTGTAGGTGACTTCAACGTGTACCACTATTTTCGAGGTAGTAGGGCCATAAGTATTCGAGGAAAAAAACTTCCTAACTTCGCAAGCAGCAATGATCTTGACATCCTGAATGACCACTCACCAACATTTTTTTTTGTTGGACAACGTACAAACAGCTGCCTCGATGCAGCTATCCCTTCACGATGCATTTCGTATTCTGCTGCCTGGTACACAGGTACTGAAAGGTATGGCAGGGATCACTTACCTACTTAAGTAAAACTGAGATGGTTTGCAAGACTCTCAGGTTCTCATACGCGATGCACTGGCTGGGGTGCTTTTCAAGACGATCTGGAAGAGTCCTGCAACTGTACAATTTCTCCGAAAGAGATTGAAGAGTACATCACAGCAGCAATGCATGCAACAACACGCATCACCCAAGCAGTAAATTCAAGAATATCCGTTGACGATATATTTGAACAGCTGCGGACAGTCCGATGTCGTTCCGAGAGGGTACAGGCGAACTAAATGTATATCAGAATTGAGAACGTCACGCCGTGTGCAAAAGATAATTGAAAGACGCTTTGACAAGTTCGACAGACGACGTTGGAGGACCTTTTGCACCAGCCTGGACCAAAGAAAACCATTGTCCTCGATATGGCGCGTTGTTCGAGCCCTACCATCTTTTCCACAATAACTACGTCCCTTCCGAGCTTTGACTATCATCCGGACGCACAGGAAGGAGATCGTGGAAGATTTCTGCTTGCTTCTCTCCGTATCTACAAGAGGGGTAGCTTCACTACTCAGGTGCGCTCCTCCAACAATGGACCACCGTCTCGACCTCCCATTCACGCTGCAAGAGCTACGTCCAACAATTTTTATTCAGGACACTCAAGTGTGCCTGGGCTTGGTGGAATTACCTATTCTACCTTGCGCCATCTTGGCCCTCGAACGACTGAGGAGCTCCTGGCTTTATGAAATCTCTCTTGATGCTCGGGAACTGTGCCCGCACACTGGAAAACAAGCGAGATTGTGGCATTATTGTAATCAGGCAAGACACCCCATGGTATGCTTTCCTAAAGACTAGTAGTGCTTGGCAGTTGCATAGTAAAAAAAAGCATGGAACGCATGATTTTGACGAGCCTGGAGAGGTTTTTGAAGAAGCGTAATATATATCCACACGCAATGAGAGGTTTTCAAAAGAGTATGTCGTCACCCGACAGTGTTATTCACCTAGTAACGGCTGTTGAACATGAGAAACGTCGCCGTCAATTGACTGCTGTTTTCTTGATATCAAGGATGCTTTTGACGGTTTTCTGCATCATGCAATTTCAACTTGCCCTGAAGAACATGGCATCGATTGCCATATGCATCAATGGATATCCTGCTATCTTCAACAGAGAACAATATTCATGCCTACTCTAGACGGTGAAAAAAGAAGCCATGCCGTCTATCGTGTGGTGCCTCAAGGAGGTCTACTGAGCCCAACTTTCTATAATGTCGCTCTCGCTGGACTCGCCGACCGAGACCAAGGCACAGTCTCGGTCTCTGTGTACGCAGAGCTTAACGCGCTTGCAAATACAAACGAAGCAGCGGCATGCGGTTGCAATACCGTCGCGGACTACAGCTCTCACGGACAAAAAGTGCAACAATGGCTTTTCACAGAGGTATATGGCCTGCTACCCCATTATGACGAATGAGAAGATTATAGCTTCGTTAACCCACAACAAGTTTCTTGGAGTAATCATTGATCGTCGTTTATTTTAGTTGAAGAACATCTCTTCATTAGGAAAAAGGCTGGACAGCTTTAGCGAAATTATTCGAGATATGTCTGGAAAATCGTGGGGGCCATACAAATCATGTCTTCAGCAGCTCTACCAGGCACTTTTGGCAGGTTATCTCCGTTACAGTGGTCCTGTACTTTCTCGGATTAGTAAATCTGCCCTACGAACACTTGAAAGTGTTCAGACTCGTGCGCTGAGAATGTGCCTAGGACTACTACGATGTGCTTCTACTTCGGGCACTATTGCAGAGGCAAGCACGTGCCCAGCTTGAATTTATCTGCAACATGAGCCATTGTGACTGCACACAAGGCTAAAGACTAGGCACAGGAATCATCCACCGACGAACGTCACAAGCATACCGCTTGTCGCCAGCTACTCAGAAGCCGTGTTGTCGCAGCAAGACTTATTGCCGTCGGACTTCAAACCTCGTTACATACTAGAAGTGCCACTCTGGAAGATGGCAAAGCCAACGGTGAAACTCTCAATTCCCGGAATAACGAAGAAGGCGAAAATGCCGCCTGCTGAGCTCAAGCATTTCGCGTTATCCTACATTGCTTACATGTATTAATATACCGAGCATGTTTTTGAAGTTGGTTTTGTGACACAGATGTCTTCCGCGGCAGCTTACACGGTAACTGGAATGGGAATCGCGTAACAGTTCAAGATAGGACACCGAACGACGTCTACAGCAGCTGAGTTAACCTGATGTCGAAAAGCAGTGTGTTGCATACAGAAACACAGCCTAGAGAAATGGACAGCGTTCTGTGGCACAAAACCAGCACTGCAACTCATCAGCAATTACATGTAGCACTGAGGCGTATATAGTCCCCTGGTTTATGATATGTGTCTGCTTGCTGAGACGTCTCAATCCCGATATACTATCATGCTGCAGTGGATTCCTAGCCATTGTGGAATAGCTGGAAATGAACAGGCTAACGCGGAAGCAAAAAAAAAGGCGCACACTGAAGGAAAGATTATAAAATTGCATTCTTCCTGGCATGACATCAACGCCTTGCTTCATAACTACATCAAAACCTCTATGGCGCGACAATCGGACAACCCTAAACACCAGCAAGAGAGCCTTCATTCGCTTGACGCTGGTTAGCGATTCCGGCTTGCACTTCGGTAGCGGAAAGGTCAGGAAACACTTATCCATTGATTACGGCTCGGTGTGGCGTACACTCACCGATATCTTCACAAGATTGGACAAGAGCGGGATCATGACTGTAGGGTCCGTCAAACTCCCGAGACAATAGCTCACGTGCATTGCGTGTGCCCACAATATGCGGCAGAGCGAAGAACACTTATGTCCAGTGTTGACTGCTTGGACTCCCCTCCCTTTTCGGCAGGAAATATTTTAAACTCGTGGAAAAGGTTTGACCATGCCCAACAAGCGATAAAGTCACTCTTGAACTTTCTACGTGAGACTGGTTTACACAATCGCCTCTAGAACCTGTGGGACGTGCAGACATTGCAAAATGTGTTTGCGAGATAACTAACTTTTTGTGTGGACAATATTACTCTTGCGTGTGTTGCGTCTACAGCGTGTATGCGTGTATTGGACAACGTGTATATAGTAGTTCGTTGTACCATAACATAATCACCTGCCACCTACCTTTCCCTGTTTTTCGAACTTCCCCTTATCCCAGTGAAGAGTAGCAGGCTAGAGAGACGATCTCCGGGCCGCGTTCTCCTTTTTTCTCTTCATTAAAATGTACTCCTCCTCCTCCGATTCTGGTTCAAGACCACTTTAATGTATCCACACATCAGTCGCGCGCAATTTAAATCGTTTCGTTTACCAAAACTACGAGACGCTGCCGGCAGTAGTCGCTACTTCTATAAGATTGAATGGTTTTATACCGGACTAGTGTCCCTGCATATGCTTCAAAAGGTAACAGATGTGCGAAAACGAAAAGCCATTTTGTTCGAATACTATGCGGCAGAGCTCGTCATTGTGCGCACAGAAGTCCAACTCAGTCCGTCGTGCTATATGGATACTCTAAGAGATACTCTAAGTTACATAGATACTCCAAGAGCATTTCTTCCGTCACCATGATGTTCCGTGTAAAGTTCAAGTGCGATGATATCATGGCCTTTCGCCGTATGATGTGGGTGCGAGGGAAAGCGTGCAAAGTTGATCCGATAAGGATGTTGGCTCAATCTCGCGCGTGCAAGGAAAGAAGGCAGGCAGGAAGCGCGCCGCCTTCCTTGGCACCCAAGGCAGCAGGCATGTGATCTTTGTTATGCTACAAATGATTTCATATAAGGCCCAGCGCGGCCCTTTTATAATAACAATTTAGTTTCAAAAAGAAAATATCAATAAATGTTTACTGGCGTACTTATGCTAAGAAAAGCCAACTAGCGCAGTCTTCAATATTCGTAATCCGTATGCGTGGATCAACTTTGCCGCATATATATACACTCGTTATCGCACATAACCGACTAATCGCGGGTTCTGGCGTACATCCGAGAATGCGCGACACTATTCGGATCACGCAGGTAATCTTACTAGGCTAAACTTTCGCCATAAGAATTGGCGACAACATTCAAGAATTGTGCAATACAGTAGGTGAGATTTCCGCCGTGCGACAGCTTGATAGTATTAATTTTCCTTGTGATCTAGTCAACGGGGCAAAGCGAGAAATTGAACCTGTGAGAATATATATGGCTGTTAGTAATAAATGTTCTGTCGTTCCTTTCTTTTTTACGCTTTGTACATATAAGACTTGAAGCAGTGTTCCCCTTACAAATCCTTTGATTGGTAGTGTTCTGTTCGACATTTAGGTGGTCGCCACAGAAGGCGGCGTATTTCATGAGGGCCACCCTCTCAGAAGGAGCTGAAGGACCTGTGATGTTGGTCAGTTACCGAGCCTCGAAAGGTAAGAAACTGAACATGCTCATATACAACTATTAGGGCTTAATTGCCTTACAAAATGTGCCATTAAACGAGTTATCCAATAAGCGCGTTTTTGTGATTTTATGCTCGCATGCCCGAGTATGCATTTACTTTGCTAACTTTCCAATATTCAAGTACTACACTTGAAAGGCAAGTTCACAAGACTGCACAGCCTGTGGTTTGCGAAGGTTGCGCAAGAGAGAGAAATGCGTTTTCAGGCGCAGTAATGATGTGTTTTTATGCAGCTACGTGGCAGGGGAATCCACTTTGGTAAATAAAGCCTGAGGAGCAGAGAAGATGCGGTGCAGGATAAGCACGGCAGGAAAGTGTGTCAGTGGAGGTAACGTTTGAGTTGGGAGACGTGTTGGGGAAAAACTAGGTGCGTACCCGAAGGTCCACTTTAGGGCGTGTCTTTTTGGCGGGAAGTCACGGGCGCCAAACGACATAAGACGCTAAAGGCCTCGGAACCACGACAGAAACATTGCAGCGCGTCCAGGGAGTCGTACTACACGTCGAGCAAGTACAAGATCTCCCGGCTTGTACGACGGAGGCGGAATATAATTCTTCGTGTTGATTGCTTGATCCCATGCGCTGGCATCAATAATATGCTTCACGACTTGTAGGTGGTGCTGAGCAACCATTCGTGAGGAGTTCACTGGCCCATTCAGCGGTATGCCAAGCTGGCAGTCAAGGGAAACTGATGGCGTTCGGCTGTAGACGAGCGAAACTGGTGTCCCTTGGCCGTATTGACGGTGAACAGGGCATCGGGAAGAAAACTCTCCCAGTTATTGTGTGGAGAGTTCACAGATGACATTATAGTATCTTTAACAGTGCGTATAACCAGCTCACCGAGGCCGTTAACCCCTACAGGTTATTCTCCGATGTAGTGGCATGCTCTTTTAAGTACTGTCTTAATGCAGCTTTGAATTCCTTAGACATAAAAGAACTTCCACATTCCGCAAAACAAGAGCTTGGGGTGGCCATGTGACACAAAGTTGCTTCCGAGAAACTCAAGCGCATGTTGTGAGGCCGTATCCTGTGTGGCTTCGGCTTCAACACAGCTGGTAAAGTGATCGACGGCAACGATAGTGCTACTGTTGCCTTTTATTGTTTTCCTAAAGGGACCGACACGGTCCTTTCCGATTACTTCAAATGAATAGATTGTTCCCCTGCCAAAACAACTCCGAAACCCTGGCGTATGTCTTTGTGCATCCCAGGTTCCCGGCTGTAAGTACATTGTTAAGGTATTTAAACATGTTATTCCGAAGGCAACACGGCGCAACACGTAGCCACACTGATCAGACTCGTCGCACAGGCCTAAAGTTCAAGAGCAGGCCGTTTTACTTTATGTAATTGTGCCGCAGGGTCGTACAACGTGAGGCGAATTCATTATTGCTACTTGCTTGAAGGATGTTTAGGATTCAAAGGAGCTCAGGGTCACGAGCTTGCACACACTTTAGAACTTCAATAGCGTTGACAAAGGCTAGATGGGATGACAAATTGTCGGCATCCGGATGTGATGCACTACTTCCTTGTACGATGCCGAAATTACACAATTCCAATTGGAGAGACCAGCGTACCAGTACACGGAGGCAAGCGAACCTAAGACTACAGCCAGACTAGAGACGACTGTAATGTTAGTTATACAAATATAGCCGGAGCATTAAAACGGCCCATGTTACAACCAGACACACACGTTATGAGGAGTGGCGACGTCAATCCACATTTGACAACTGGCGGCTCCCTCGAGTCAGGAAATGTACGTCATGTTGTGAAGAACGAATAACATGAATTAATCAATGGTGTTAATACGGTGCTCGAACCAGGGTGTGCAACAAAGCTCGTCAATGGATAGCGCTATGCCCGCATGGTACAACTACAGCAATGTATTTATGGCATTAAACCCGGCCGCCACCAGAGTAGAACGCTCCCTACCCTTCCAGGTGCCTTGTTACGCACGATAGAAGATTCCCCACCTTCTTTTCTTGCGTGCGCGGCTGAGCGTCTATCCTCGGCTAACTTTGCACGCTTTCACTCGCACATACAGCAAACGACGCGCGGCCACGATGTTATCGCTGTAGCACTTTACTGGTGGCGAGCTCCACCACTGGAAAAGCTGGCGCCGCCATCGGTATGAAGTGGCAAGAGGGCTCACGTGGACAAAGCGGCCACGTGGCGCGTCCGCTGCTTCGGAAGGGCCGAAGTGAACTAAAAACGAAAGTTTAAACTCGCACCTGCGGTGTGGTTCTGATTAAGTGGGGAGGTATTTGCGCCTTGGGGTAACTTCTGGACAGCATTTTAAAGCACTATAATAGGTATTGGCTGCTTTTTGAGGCGTGCAGCGTGGTAGGCTGCTGCTCGGTGCCGCAGTGCCGGACGTACGCAACAAAGCCTGGTGTCAGCCTTATTCACACGTAGCCGTAGGACGTGGAGCTGCGTGAAGCTTAGCTCGCGAAACTGAGAACCAGCAGACAGCCATCGGCTGCAATACGGCTATGCAGCAAGCACATACGCGACGCAGATTTCTGCTACGGCGTCGGGACTGCGATGTTCGGTGAGTAGCAGAAAACGCACACTGAGACGCTCGCCCGTGCTCGCTGTCTTGCTAGTGTCATGACGCTTTATTTGGTCAATGAAATTGTTGATGCTGGATTCTCGCAAGTTCACTCGAATGGAAGGGGAGCGGTAAGAAGCGCATAAAAGAAAATGACTGACACATGGTCATGTTTGTGTTATGAATTAATGTACTGGATTACAAAAAAGAAGCAGCGGGAAATCGCACGCTCAAATTACCAATAGACATACAATGCACCTTGGGAAATAATATTGAAACGTCCAATATTTTGTAGAAAAATAAAGATTGAATCGTCGCGACAGCACATCACAGTCGCAATCACAGCGTAGCCGCCGGTTTATTTCATAGCCGCCGTAGCCACGGCTGATTAAGGCAGGCCAGCCATGGTGCTGCGGGATCTCGGGAGCGGTTGGCATCGCGGCCGGTTGACATCAGGTTGAGCGCACTAGCGGGCTCTTCTCTCGCAGAACCTGCACGTCAGCTCATCTTCTTCGCCTCCTTTGGAGGCGATAGTCGTGCTGCTACGGGGCCCCTCTCGTAGTGCGAAGCGCGATTGAAATAAAGTCCAATCGTAGGGTCCAGGTTAAGTGTGCAGGTGATGTCGTCATTCGTAGGGTCGGGATCACGCATTCCGAGAGGAATGCACCTGGCAGCACCACCAGCAGAGGTTATGGGTGCGGCGCAGCCACAGTGATGCTGTAGTGCTATATTGTGGCGTGCCGTAGATGCCCGGGCCTGTCGATGCTCCAAAAGTGAGCTGTCTGGTAGCTCGTCACTTGCGTGGAGATAGCGCAAGTGTTCGCCACTCAAAATGTAGACGTGAAAGTGTTGCTCGAGCTGAAAACTGCAGATGGCAAAGCTGTTTCTGTAAAACTTCCGTAGGCACTGCATCCGCGCAAAGTGCGAGCAGAGAACATCGAAAGGCTCACCTGCTGCTGCTTGCAGCGAAATATCGAATGGTGACAGTATCAGGGTTGTGGTGGTCGCTGAAGGCATCGCAAAGGTTGTGCGTGTGGCGTCGCCGTGCCTGCGAGAGTGAAATGGTTGCTTAGTGGAGCCGATGGGAGAGCTTCTGTACGAGTGATGAGTTACGAGCCCCCGAACAGAAAGCGGACAGCTTGCGGAAAAGCTCAAGGAAGGAGAGAAGCAGGCCGTAGAATAGCCTAAAGCCTTTGCGTTTGGTTCAGTGAATTCCTTGGAAAGAGTAGTCGCGCAGCTTCTTTTGAGCTGAGAAGGAGGCTCCCGAACCGAGTAGACGTCTGATGCTGGGGCCGGCCCGTGCTGACGATCAGCGCGAGTAGACGCACGCCATGTGAGACAAGACGCCGAATGAACTAACGGTCCATCTGGCGAGGGCGGTTTTAACTGAGCGCTCGAGGGTGGCACAGTCAGCAAGGACGGCTGCCCGCAAGTCGTCGCAGATGTCGGGCCGGGGCCAGACAACTGGAGCCTGAAACGCAGCCGGAGCCTGGAACCGTGTAGAGAAGGAAGTGGCTGTCCAGCTGGATGAATCAGATCTTCGGCATGTCGATGTAGAATTTCCGGACACCCTACGAGCGCGGGATGTCTGCCGAACTGCGTGAGGCCACGTCAGTCGCATTGGTAGAGTCCGTGCGCTGATGCTGGCCTGGCTGTGCTCTGTCTTGCGGGTTACCAATTTGTGGGAAGTGGCGCGAAAAGATAGCCACCGTGGTCACAGTTTATTGGGGCCAAGGTGCAGTGCGATTTGGGGTAGCGGTCGACACCGCGGCCTCTGTGGTCGAGCGCCCTAGAGTGTTCTTTTCCCACGCTGCCTCCACCTGAGCCCATCGATCGCTCCGCTACAGAAGTATTGGTTGGGGAAAAAGAGAAACAATGTCAATGGAGCCGGCGTCATAAGTGGCACTGGTTACCATAAAAGACAAATATATATTTTAACAAAGTGAGAAAGTATCAAGGAGAGGTAGGCAAACTAGTGAAATGTAATATATGTAGTCAAACCTAACACAAGCAGGGTGGGAGATGATTTCTTGCCGGCCTATTTCCAAGAGGATGCCAATTAAAATTACCACATTCGCTATAATGATCATCATAATTGTCATCCATTGACGTTTACATCTTAGTAAAACCACTATGCCATAAAAGGTAATGTGATCATTGGCAAGCTCAAACTTCCATTACTTCGCTCAGCCACCCCTATACGCATCCAACTGTATAGCAGAGGGTCGATTAGAATGTTCTGTTTGTTTGTATCTGACTTCTACATAATGCTCCCGATGCACTATGTCTTTTATAATAGCTAAGGGGACCCCATACACGTTTCGGTATTGGAACCCGGAGGAAAAGTGCGGCATCTTTACGTACCCACCAGGTAAGAGCCATATGAGGCTATGGTGTCTCTGCTTTTCTGACTCTCTGGTCCTTCAATAATAACATAGATTGCTCAGTTTTCGCAGACAGAGCACGTAGCTATACCTATAAAAGTATTGGGCTCTGACGTTTTTGTAGTTTGCAGCCAGCAGGGTCTTGTGTGCCGCTATGCCATTACCGTTGGCAGTGGGCTGACATCCGGTACTCGCAGTACAGCGTGCACTCCTAGAGATCCGGCTTTGTTGGTGGCGATCGCGAATGTCCATGTGTTTAGTTAGGCTCGGCATTTTCGTCTCACGCAGGATATTGTTCTTGGCTTGTATCTGTCCCGTAGTGTCGTAGCTCGCAAAATTTCTTAAATGACGTGTAGGCTGAACTCGAGCGTTCACTTTCATTGGCGGTTGTGACCGAAGGCCGTTAAAATGGACATGCTTGGTTGGCTATTTTGTACGGACTTGCGCATGGGGCCAATGCAGCGTCCGGTATTTAGCGATTCTTGATGGCAGCAATGTTCTAAATTAGCCGAATGACTGCAGTTTTGAGGCTTTGTCGAGCAGTAACATAATAGTCGTTAAGAGCTTGGTCATTGCGGGGCGTGAAGGGACGCGTTGACATTTAGTGGCGCGTCTTCGAAAATAGCAGTCGTATGTCACAAATGAGTCGAATTCATACGCCGGTTACCTGTGCCGAGCCGGAGTGTCGACAATCGACTAGCATTTACTAGGTCAGCCGGTATCTATTAGAGAAAGAAATATTAAGGAATATTGTATCAGTCTCGTTGCGATATTAGATTAGACTTGATCACATACCAATGAATATAAATGAGTTAATGGGATAGTGCGCAACACTTTCTTTTAAAAAGATGCACTTCTTCTTATCAGTTTTTGATTATCAATCGTATTGTCCATAAATGCTAGGATATGTGCATGATCGGAAAAAAACACGTTTTCCGTTTGAAACAGTGAATTGTGTCTGTTATTTCGTTCTTGTAAAATTAGGTTTATCTCTAGTGCATTCATAAAATTTATCACATTATAAGCAGTATTTCAGTGGGTAACTTCACTTTTTTTCGAACCTTAAACATTTAGTCATGTTACAACACACATATTTTAATTTCGGACGTGATATGTCATGTGACTTGATTTGCATTCTTCTCGCGTGGAAAAGCGTAGGCTAAACCCTCTCTCGGTGCCCATATCTTCCTATTTATTCACATTAATCTTAAAATTAAGAGTGCTCGGGTCGCACGTACTGCTATTGTATATTCCCTGCAGTGCAAAACTCGAAAGACCACTCAGCGGCGCTCAATTGAACATTAATGTTTTCTCATTAAAAACAACTCATAAGAAGTTCTCGGGTACGTCCTCGGATGTTTTAAGAAGTGTATGGATATAGAGGTTGAAGAACTCGTGCATTGAGAATTACGGTCAGTTCAGACCTCCTGCCTGGGTTATGGGCCGTTGGTACACCACCACGACTGACATGTTATCACTTGTAATTTGACGTTGGTCTCTATAAAATGCGTCTCGAAGCCAGAAAGAGAACTGAAGGTGTAATTAGTCATTGCAAAGCGCCACATTCATCGCCCCACTATGGCACCATAACCGGTTAAAGCTGACTGGAACACATCTAAGCCACACGCAGATACACGGTTCATAATTACTTAGGTGATACCATCTAGTTTTTTAAGTGTCCATCAAGTAAGCCAAACCCCGTCGCACCCCAGTCTCAGCAGTGACAGCTCTAAATATAAAGCCTTGATGGACTTCCTGATGATGCATAATTGCACTCATATTTCTAAGTTTCTTTTATAATTCGTTTATTGTGCTACGAAGCAGCCGTTAAAAAATGCCAGTCACGCTTACCGAATAACACTATTACGGAAATTTCACTAGGGAACAACGCTCCACACTGAATGAACTGCATTTCGAAGTCCGAACAAACATGATTATCGCAATATATTAAACACATAGTATTGAAGGCGAGCTGGAATAAAACAGGTGTCATACCCTGCCTTTTTGATGACATGGGGCACTATAAGGTAAAGCAATTCCAATATTTTCTTTTATTCAAATCGCCTGGCGTCAAATTCCCGTAACTGCTGACGCAAGCATCGGGACGTGGCCCGCTGCGTTGTCTGGATAGCGCCATCAAACGCTCTCCTAGAATATAGGAGCTGACTTTTGTTTCCTTTTAAAACAAATAACACTGCCGACATTGAGCGCTTTTTCTTGCTTAATTGGCTGACAAACGGTGAGGAGCACACTCAAGGGTAGAGGGTTTAGATTTGGGCGAGGCAGTCGTAGGGAAAATAGATACCCGTATGAAGAGGATGGTGCCGGCGTCTGCGACTAGTCCGTTTCCTGTTATTTAGCTTACGGTGGACGGTGAGGGGACAAATTGCAATGCATGCTCACTGACTTGGAGAGGCAAAGCAGAAGGGTGTGTCTAAAAATTAAACCGCAGAAAAATAAATATTGTTTAACAGTCTCGGAAGAGAACAGCAGTTTACGATAGGTAGCGAGGCACTGGAAGTGGTAAGGGAATACATCTACTTAGGGCAGGTAGTGACCGCGGATCCGTACCATGAGACTGAAATAATCAGAAGAATAAGAATGGGCTGGGGTGCGTTTGGCAGGCATTCTCAGATCTTGAACAGCAGGTTGCCATTATTCCTCAAGAGAAAAGTGTACAACCGCTGTGTCTTACCAGCACTCACGTACGGGCAGAAACCTGGAGACTTATGAAAAGGGTTATACTTAAACTGAGGACGACGCAATCAACTATGGAAAGAAGAATGGGGGTAACGTTAAGGGATAAGAAAAGAGCAGATTGCGTGAGGGAACAAACGCGAGTTAATAACATCTTAGTTGTAATCAAGAAAAGGAAATGGGCATGGGCAGGACATGTAATGAGGAGTGAAGGTAAGGGATGGTCATTGAGAGTTACGGACTGGATTCGAAGGGAAGGGAAGCCTAGCAGGGGGCGCCAGAAGGTTAGGTGGGCGGATGAGAATAAGAAGTTTGCAGGGACGACTTGGCCACAATTAGTACATGCCGGGGTAGTTGGAGAAGTATGGGAGAGGCCTTTGCCCTGCAGTGGGCGTAACCAGGCTGCTGCTGCTGCTACTGCTGCTGCTGCTGCTGCTGCCGCCGCCGCCGCCGTCGCCGCCACCGCCGCTGCTGCCGCTGCCGCCGCTGCTGCTGATGATGATGGCCGGTCGGAAATCATGGCTACGCGCAACAGAATGCTAATAATGCTGCCAAAACGAATCATCAGCAAAGAAAAGCTGGTACACCGACGTCGTGTACGTGCTGAAAGGGCTCGACAACGTTACAATGTCACGCGAAAAAAGATTTATTACACGCAAATAAACCCATGTGCTCCGGCGGGTGCGAGTAGCAAGCACCTGCGCGTTCGGCGGGCAGCTACCTTGTTTTCCTTTCGGAACGGGGCAGTCACCGGTTATTCAGAGAAAAATAATTTAGTTTTGTTTGGCATACTAATGCATCTTTAACTCGTACATGTCACTTTGACGAGGTGAGTTTTCGCGGTTTGGTGACGTCGCGTGAGAGACATGTGAAGTGGACGCAGCCTGAAGACTTTTGACCAATAGCAGAGGGCTAGTTGCGAAGCATCGAATCATAAATAACTTTTCTTTTATTTGGTCTATTCATGCATAATCAGTGTGTACACTTAGTTCTCGATGGGGAGCGAACGCGGTTTTCGTGACGGCGCGTGACAGAAAGGCCAAATGGCGCTTGCCCAAAAAAGTTCTTCACCAATAGTGGAGGGATGACTGCAGAATCGGAGTGGACAAGCTTGCGATAAATTTGTGTCATAGCACCACCATATAGTGCTAAACGCACAAAAGAAGTTTAGAGAAAACTAACTTTTTTTTTATTGATATGATATAAGGAGATGTTGGCGCACGGGTTACGGCGCCGGCTACTCCTCATCTCGTCAGTGGTTCTGTCATACATCGTACAGTGTTCAAGGTGACATATCAAATAGTCTTTTCACACAAGCACCAGGACATATCACGCAACGTTTCCACAAGAAGACTATGACGTAAGGAACACATGGTACATACAATATACAATGTGAATGTCTCCACACTTATGTAGATGAAAGTCTCAAAAGTACAAAAGATATTGTCGCCTAATAACACGTTGTCTAGTCAGCGGGTGGTGCATACATCGTGTAAATGCATTATCACATACAGTAACAACAGAACAGTCAACATAACATAATTCACAAACAGATGGATATATACAGTGACAATGAAATGAAGGGAACAATGAAAGCACTAATAACGTCCAGCAATGCCGCTGTCTTCAAGAAAAGTCTTTAGTGCTTTTAAAGCAGTCTTCTGTAAGGCCGTTGTTGGCCAAGGGCCCGAAAGTTTCCTTAAACTGCAAGGTCTGCGGTCTAATTTAATTAGCGCTGATTTAAGTCGGCTTCTTGGTGTGTCGTGATGTGGGCAATCTAGAAGGAGGTGATATATATCTTCGTCTACAAATCCACAATCACATTCGGGGGTTTCCGCACGGCCAATTCTGTGTAATAAATGCTTTGTGTAGGCAGTGCCTAGCCTTAAACGATGAATAAGGGTTTCCATAGTTCTATCTAATGACAATGAAAATTTGAATTCAATAAATGGATCAATATGATATAAGTCCGAGCTCTTAGAATTCTGGTCAAACCAAGTGTTTGTAGACATCGTGAGAGACGTTGTCCTTATAATGCAGCGTAGTTCATCCTTTGATATTGGGAGCGGAGCCGTATCATCTTTGAGGTGCGCTCGTCGTGCTGCTTTATCGGCTGCTGTGTTGCCAGGAATGTCGCAATGCCCTGGTATCCACTGGAATGCTATTGAATGTTTCGCTTCGCTTGCTTTTGTGAGGTTTTTAAGTGTTTCATATATTACACTGTCACTGAATGTTTTCCCCTTTTTGTTGCAGAGTGATGTTAGAGCCGCCTGTGAATCGCTGAAAATTACCCACTTTTGCGCATCTCTTACTGACAATATAAATTTTATGGCACATAGGATTGCGAACAGTTCAGCCGTTGTGGACGAAGTCGCACGAGATAACTTAAATGATTCTTTTTTGTTGAGGTGCGGTATAATGAATGATGAAGTTGAAGAGGTTGCTGTACTGGAGCCATCTGTATAGACGTGTGTGTATCCTGAATACCGCATATATATCTGGTACAGCGCTAGTTGTTGAGCAGCTCGAATGAACATGTCTCTTTTGCTGAATATCCCATCTACTGACAATTCGATTTTTGGAACTGTAAGCAGCCATGGAGGATATTCGATGTCTGAGTTCCAAAATTCATTTCTTGGCAATATGTGAAGATTTTCTTGAATTTCTATGTGAACATAACTTCTATCTCGTTTCATTATATCTAGAGCCAATGGGTGGTTTTTATGCCGGGTTTGAAGACCGAAATAATGCCGGCATGTTTCTGTAGTTCGTATAACTGGAAATGGTGATTGGCGAGCCTCAGCTATTACAAGAGAACTAGAAGTCGCTCGTGGAACTCCTAGACATAGACGTAGTCCTCTAGCTAAGAGTCTTTGAAGTGGCTCTTCTGACGTGTGGGAAAGTCCGTGTAAGATGGGCGCGGAATACGCAACTTTTTGTCGTATTAATGCATTGTGAACAGTCAGCATGGACGATACTGATCCGCCCCATGATGTGCCTGCAAGTCTGCGAAGTACAGTCACTATGGCATTGACCTCGTTTTCGAGTTTTTTTATGTGGGGTGACCAGGACAGCTGCCTATCAAGTATTATGCCTAGAAATCGATGCTGTGTGACAATCATTAGAGGGTGTCCTTCCAGATTAAGAGTGAAATTTTTTAACTGCCTTCGAGTGAAGGGCAATACAGCTGTCTTTGCGTGTGATAGTACCATTCCTCTCTCTCTCAAAAATTTCTTGATTATATTTATGCCGTCTTGCAATGCCATTTGAAGTAGTTGAGCATTAGACCCAGATGTCCAAATACACACATCGTCTGCATACAGTGAAAACTTTAACTGTGATGGCAGCCTTCTTGTTAAATCAGCCATGATGCAGTTAAAAAGGAAGGGGCTGAGTACGCTTCCCTGTGGTACTCCCTGTTTGACAACATGTTCAGCACTCTTTCCTTCACCCGTCTGAACAAATATTTTGCGACCTGATAGAAATTCAGACATCCATCGCAAGGACCTGCCAGACAGACCAAGTTCCAACATGCTTAGCAAAACATGAACGTGACTAACAGTGTCAAATGCCCTCTTGATGTCTAGGAATACTGCTATAGTCATGTTCCCACGTGCACGCTCATGCTCCACACAGGTTACTATATCTAATATTGCATCCATTGTGCATCTATGTTTTCTAAAACCTACTAAGTAGTTGGACAGCACATTCGTTTCATTACACCACCATTGAAGTCGCGCGTCAATCATTTTCTCCATTACTTTGCATAAACAACTTGTCAAACTAACAGGGCGGAAGGATTCAAGGCACAAGGGCGTCTTACCAGGTTTTAAAATTGGTATGATTCGAGCGACATTCCAAGAGTCAGGTACAGTTTCCTCTATCCATAAGTTATTATAGATGTCTAAGAGAGCATTTGTACCTGTCGGTCCGAGGTTTCTTAGCATATTGTACGTAATGCCGTCCGGCCCAGCAGCGGACTTTTGGCGACATGATGCAATTGCACATTGAAGCTCGCTTAATGTGAAAGTATGATCTAATTGAGGATGTTGGGCCCAGTAGCAAGCAGTAATTTTTCGTTTAGCCAAAACTACTGAAATATTGAATTCTGCACATTGCGATGAAAAAGCAGGTCTGGAAATAAGCTCACAAAATTAATCTGCAACTATTATTTCACATGTGTCCCGAGCTACAGCTAGAGCACGAAATGGGAAGCTCTGTGTTACAGGTCCGCTTAAAGAACGAATTACTAGAAAAATTCGGGGAACAGCCGTGTGAGGAGACAGCGTGCCGCAGAAATCGCGCCAGCGCCGTTTGCCTAAATTTTCCATTCGTCTGCGCATTACATTGTGTATTTTATGAGCGTTTCTGTATGCTTCTAAACTTCCGCTCCGTCGGTAAGCTCTTTCGGATCGACGTCGGATGGCTCTTAGGTGTTCATATTCTCCGTGAACTGCAGCATAATCTTTTGGAATTGGGACCTTCCTTGTGCATATGTTCATATTGTCTTGCAAAAATTCTGTAAATTTTTCCACTGTTGCATGTTGATTAATTTGATCCGTTAGGCGGTACCGAAAAGCTTGCCAGTTGGTTAGTCTGCTGTAACGCCTGATATCACAGAGCATGCTAGGGTGGTAAACAAGGATGGGAAAATGATCCCTTCCGCGCGTTTCCATATCTGTTGTCCATCCCACACCATTCACTAGATCATGTGAACACAGGGTAACATCTATGCAGCTTGAGTAATTATATCCACGAAGGAATGTTGGCGACCCATCGTTTAAAACAGTCAAGTTGCATTTATCTATGGCGCACTCAATGACGTTACCCCGTGCATCACAATGATCACTGCCCCAGACGGTGTTGTGTGCATTGAAGTCGCCACATATAATTACATTAGAGTGAGCTATTTTGAAGATATCCACTAGCGCTTCTACTGAAATCCGGTTTGAAGGTTGTAGATATAGATTAATCACTGTTATACAGAGCTTGCCAAAGGATACCTTACATGCGATGAATTCCGGGAAGTCTGAATCACTGGACTGAATTTGATAAGATGGTAGGTCCTTTCTGACGCACAGGAGCACTCTGCTAACAGCACCTTGACGAGAAGTCTTGTATATCACATAATTTGAGAGGCGAAAGTCGTCATTGATTCCCGCCTCTTGAATGCAAATTATTGGGAAGTTGTATTGCACAAGCAGTTTACGAAAGTCAGCACACTTCCTTCGAAGACTGTTCGCATTCCACTGAAATATGGAGACATTTTTGTAGCGGTTATTCATGCTCTGCCTGCCACAGTTTCGGCCCGGATTGTTGACACAATAGTGCTTCTAGAGGCAACAAGGCTTTCACTTCTGGTAGGTTGTTTGCTTCCGGCAGAGCAGACAGGATTGCCTTAAGAGCTGCGAAAAGCATTCCCAAAATCAGTTGTGTCACCGATGCTGTGGTATGGTCGCTATTAGCTGGTGTTACTTCTGCAGTAGATGAGTAAGGTCGCTGAGAGAAATGTGTGCGAGTACTGGAGTTTTCTTGAGTATTACTTTCTGCCTGTTGTCGTCTGGGTTTCCGTAGCACTGATGCATAAGAATGGGCACTTGACCGTGATCCTCTTGATTGGTCTCTTGATTGCACTGCTGGTTGTTCTCTAGAGGAGGAATAGCTTGTTGATGCTCTTGGCTGTGGTGGTTCCGGTGCCCGCTGAGGTGGGTGATCTGGCACTGGATGAACAATCTCAAGGTTTGGGGCGGGTTCATTGCGTCGCGGTTGTCTTCCATGGATTAGTTCATGTCGACGCATTTGTGTCGCTGCTTTTTTCTGAGGGCAGCCTGAGAAGGAGGCGGCATGGTTCCCCGCACAGTTTGCACATTTAGGTTGAAGAAGTGACTTGCACTCCTTGTGGTCATGATCTTCTGAGCAGACTTTGCATCGACGTGTGCTGCGGCAGGTTTTCGCCATGTGCCCAAATCTCTGGCAGTTATAACAGCGAAGTGCTGGTCCTAGGTATTCCTCGACAGGGTGACTGGTGAAACCCAAGTAAATTCTTCCTGGAATAGGGCGATCGTCTCTGAAAGTCAGAATTACCGTGTGAAGTGGACGTGACTGTACTGCTCCATCTTCTTGGCGGGAATATCTTATCTGTCTGCGTGCCGATATAACTCCCGCGTCTTTCAAGAAGTCCAGGAGTTGTTCGTCTGTATACTGCAGAGGCACATGTTTTACTTTCCCAACGTTTCGCGTGTATGACTCGGGGATGAAGGGCTTGACTTCCAGGCCGCCTACATTTGAGATCATCAATAGGCGTTTCGCCGACGCTAAGAAAGCAACGCTGACACTGAAGCTTCCATCTCTGTTCGTCCTGAAAGGCTGTACTTTTTCTCTGGCAGCGGAAACTATTTCGGCAGACACTCGGTTCGGATTTACTTGCCAAAAAGTAGTACCTTCACTTGTTGGGAAAAAGACAACCGGAATGCCTTCGGCTCGCTTTTTCTTGTACGTGACCAAAGTAAATGGTGTATCGTCACCCATCTCTTCCTCATCACTTAGCTCATAATTCGATGTTGTGTCATCGTACTTGCTGTCTTCTAGGCGAGGCTTCTTGCTCTCGGCTTCACCGTCAGCCATTATTCCTGAATTCGCTGAAGTTGATTCCGAGTTGTGGAGAACCAGACGTGCCGGCTTTATGAAGCTTTGTGACGCTTGCAAGGCCCCAGGCTTTTCATTACGGCCCGTAGCATCATTCACATGGCTTGTTACGTTTGGACGAGCATAAGGCTCGTGACGATGTTCTCGGCTTCCGACCACCGTAGCGGCAGGGTAATAGCCAGGTCCTCAAAAAAGAAATGTCGTACCTGTAAGGCGCCTGGCTAGTTGAATCTTCGCCCGACGTCTTGCTAATCAATCGTCGTCAATGGTAACCGTAGACGTTCAAAAACCAGAAAACTCAGAGGACCGAAGAAAAACAGTGACCGAACAGTGACTAACTTTTTATTTCCTTTACATGCAGATGGCCGATGCGAACAGATTGTTTGGGGCTCAGTTGTACGAGCAAACGCAACATCTTGCAACGAAGCATACAAGACAATTTGTGGCGATAAGCGCTACAACGAATACAAAGACGAATGCGGAATTTAATAAGCTGAGTGTCTTTTCTGGAGCTAGTAAGAAAATTGTTTGCTGATTCTAAGCAAGTGAGAAAATAAAAGCAGTTGTAACCATATTTGAAAGTGTTGTAAGGTTTTTCGTAGCGTCAACAGAAACCATCCTACATAAGGTTTGGATTCGCATTGATCTCATGGCTTTCCCTTTTCTCATAAATGTTATAAGACCATTATTGTTATTTTATTAAGGCAATACACAGATACCTAGAGGGCTATGCACATATTTTATAACGACTTCATGGTCAAGTTACACAAGGGACTTCAAAGAGCCCTGCGCCCCGCATTATTTTATAACTATAAATATATAACACAAGAGGCGACACAAGCTTCCGAGAACACCTGAGCCAAATACTACTGAAATTCATCGAGACGGTGACCTATAATGCCTCTGCAACTATTGATCATGCTTTCCTGTAGGTCCGTCAAACGCCCGCTATGAAAGTGCAAGTAATGGTGTCATGGCACCCTCATGCTAGTATTGCCTAGACGTACCAAAAGGTCTTGAATTGAGTAATATTAACATATTTTTTGTCAACTGCCAAAAAGTGTCTGCAGCGGCAACAATGTTCATGATTATTCAAGATAACAAAATCACGAAATACCACTGATCTCAAAGTTTTCAAATAAAAATTTAGTTTCCTACTTTATGTTATGGGGTTTTACGTGCCAAAACCACTTTCTGATTATGAGGCACGCCGTAGTGGAGGACTCCGGAAATCGACCACCTGGGGTTCTTTAACGTGCACCTAAATCTAAGTACACGGGTGTTTTCGCATTTAGCCCCCATCGAAATGCGGCCGCCGTGGCCGGGATTCGATCCCGCGACCTCGTGCTCAGCAGCCCAACACCATAGCCACTGAGCAACCACGGCGGGTTTAGTTTCCTACTTTATATACTCAGCGACTGTCTTCTGCTCAAGTTGGCCCCCCTTCTCTGGAGGGCAGGACCTCGGCGTCGTTGAAATATCGCTCAGCGCTACAGCAGTGCGCACCCAGGCGTTTCGTGTATCTAGATCTTTTTGTGGAAGCTTATGCCTTCCGCTTCGGATGTGCGCGGACGTTTCCCAAACGTGCTCCACTTATTTTCACCCTGTCGTCAGGGGGTTTAGCCCCTTGAAATCACAAGAACGAACCAGGAAGCCGTTTCCGTCAGTGCAGAAGACTTCTATCCCCCCAGGCCACAGGATACAGTCACAGAAACGCCAGGAGTCTGTAATCGCTTGCCGACAACCAGCGGTGGTCGTTAACCTAAGCTGCCCGAAGACAACGGTGGCTGATAAGACTGCGGCAGTTCCTGGTACTCCATCCCAACTATTCACAGCAGCGTGATGCTCATTCTCCTGCTACCACGCAGCGAGAATCGGTGTCGCCACGGAAACAACCGAACGACGCCGTGTCAAAGTGTCTCAAGGCCATTAAGAATACCCCACGGACCGTGAACACTGAAGTGACGTCATCTTGTTTTCGAAGGTGCGCAATTTGTTTCGGTGGCCTGCCTTTAGAGCTATATATTCAAATGCCTCGTCATTCGACTTGATGGGCGTTTCGAGCTTTCAGCATGGAAAGCGATGCAGGAATAGGCCAGTCGTACGGTTGTCGAAATCTCACCTCCACACAGAACATACTTTGTTCCGAGGCCAACGAAAGCCTTAGATGTACAGTGCTGGTCCTATCGTCGGACACCAAGCCCGTCGGCCAGCGCAGTTGCACGAAAACCACTAAACAATTATCAGGCGGTCGTAGCTCACTACTTTTCACTGAAGATGTTAAGAAGCGATGAAGCTGCCCGCTTCACCGAATTCAGACAAACGTCAACAAGCAACACGGCACAACGTGTGAGGGGGCGTATTTTAACATATGAACTTTATGAGTGTGCCTTTCTGCACATTTAAAGAGCTGCATTGCATTGGGAGTGATAGCGGCGTCAACGTCTTTTGTAACAATGGGCGCTGAAAAATGTATTTATTAATAATAATAAAATTAACTGAAGTTGTATTTTCTTTTCTGGTCGCGAATATGTAAAACTGATCAGGAATTTTAGTTTCGCTGAATGAATCTGTGTATCGCTTGACATTAAACACGCATTTTTCTTTTCCAATGTTTGTTCCTTCCAAACATAGTCGCGCTACAATTATGCTCCCATAACCACCATTGCTGATGTCGGTGGCAATTTGTACTGAATCGCCTTTCGGCCGAAGCTTCGCGACCTATTTCGATCGACCTTGGCAACGGGTCCTGCTGCTCTATGAAGTATGCAGGAACTTCCTTTCTTCTAGAGTCCGGCAGCAGTGCACATTGGAACCATGCACTAAAAGATAAACCTTTTTCAGGTTAGAAATACTTTTTCATTGGAATATTGTGGCCAAATAAGCCTTGCATTGGTGCACTGCTGTTGGACATACTGCGTCTGTTTTCTTCGGTTGATGCTCTCTTGCAGTGCATTGTGGATGTGTGCGTTTTTGGTGTAGTTGTATGCCCACTATAGGTAAGGACTCGAGTGATACTGCTTGATACTGCTGATTCATATTGCATCGCATGCGAAATCCGAAGGTTGTGGTCTCGGCCTGCGCCAAGTTGTTTGTTCATCCACTTTCGTTTCCATTAATTTATTGTTTCTTTATTGCATGTTTTAAGCACAAGTAATTTTCCCTATGTTGTCCTCGGTGTCAGTGTTTGCTGGCTTCTTATGATATGACTAATAAAAACTGGGCCCCTCGGTTAACCCCCTTTCTTCTTGCTTGATACTCGAGTGATATCAGCAGTATGCTGCTGATACTGTTAGGCTGGAGACAAACTAGCAAAGATGACGACGGGCGTACCTAGCTTCCGGTTCCTCTCTGAAACGTCCGACTGACGCCAGGAGTATTGCTCTTCAAGTTTCGTGTGATAGCTGAACAGGCATCGGCGCGTGCGCACGATTCAAACTGCCACAGCGCAACAACGACTCTTTCTGCTGTTCCTTTGTTTTGAGTAGAACGCAGCGCTACCATAAATGTGAGCCTGCTTTTCTCGCTTTTTGAAAACGAAGGAGAGAGGTGTCTTCGGGAACAACGGGACCCATTCACCATGTCAGACGAGTCTTTTCGGAGGCATTTTCTTCTTTCAAAAAGAACGGTGACGTGGCGTTGCCAACAGTTATTCCACGACTTGCCGCGCGAGAGAGAAGTTAGGGGAATTGCGCCCTTCGGTTATTTGTCACCGGTTGTTTCCAAACGACTGTCGGTAGGGAAGCTGCCATACCGCATTCGCGGCCATCTGCCAGCCAGTGCGTTCACGCCGTATCGAAAGCAATCGTCCGTATCGGTACCGAACAGCAATGTAAACTGAAGGAAAATGGAAATCCAACGACAACGCAGCGAACCCAAGAAAGGCTGAGCACCCGATGCTATGCAAGGCATTTGATTGCTCGTTCAGGATTCCATTTTTTTTAACGTTGAAGTTGAATGAAGACATAATTCGTAAAATTGCATATCCTTTATTTTAGACCGCGTAGCCGTTCATTACGCGCGCACATTCAAACTTTCACTGACGACTGTAGACTTGCACAGTATTGCCTTGTGATCGCTGTGGTAGACGGTCAGAGGCTCTGCCATACTAACGTGACGAAGCCTCCTTGCAAACGTGAGGTCAATGCAGGAAGGATGTTGCGCCGTCGGTCTCCGTAGCGTCTTCAGTTTTAACGAGTAGCAATCTAGCAGGAAACTCTCGATCCATTTGCCATGCTCTTTCGCCACATGGATGTTAAACTTACCGCACTCGAGGGTCGGCGCATTATGTGGCTTTAAGGTCTTCATCGTTTCCGCCAGGAACATTTCCGCGTCACAACGCCACGTCTTCAGCCCGATCTACACGTTGCCGGTCGCAAGACCAGTAGGCAGCTACACTGCACAAGCGTCTCCCATATGGCTCCTGCCATGTGGCGAGCGCGATCTGCCGTACGGGCAAGATAACGCTCGCGCTTGCGTTCGCGTACGCCAGTCTCTCCTGCCGTGTGCTGCACCCGCGACCTACCATGGTGACGGCCGGGAATGCACTGCGTGACGTGTGAAATGCAATGCAGATATATACAGTTCGTCTTGCTAGCATGGTCTTCAACCATCTTTCTTTAAGAAAGGGGCTTTGATCTCTTTTCTTTTCCAATTCCTAAGACGAGCCCGTGTTCATGCGCACTTGCGCTCTTCGATAAGCACGGAAGCTCAGTTGAGAGCCGCCTTCCGGGCAACTTGGTAAGCCATCACTGAAGTATTATTGCGCAACAAAAAAGGCACGGACGTAAGAGAAGGAGAACACACATCAAGCGCAATGAGAAAAGGGCCAGTTCAACTAGAAATGAACTTATTGAGAGTAGCATTCCGGTTAAGTTCGTAATTCATTGCGCTTAATGTGTGTTCTCCTTCTCTTACGTCCCTGCCTTTTTTGTTGCACAATAATGCTTGAGAAGCTCAGTTATTTGGGACAGGGGTGTTGTTATGCCTAGCAGACGCAACTTGCATTTTCAGTGAACTTTCTGGGCAGGCGCTACTCTTGCTGAGCTCGTCGTTTCGCGCCGTTAAAAGGCAGAGACCGGCAAGCCAATCTATGAGGACATGGTTCTGGGAATGTAAACAGTGTAGTGAAGAGGAGGACGAAGAAGACGCTCTTGTGCCGACGGTGCGCGCGATCAGCGTTCGTGTACTACCCGTGCAACTAGACTGTGCCTGTTGCGTCTTATAATAAATCATGATATTACGTTTGGTGGAAGGTGCTGCACTCCCCGACCTCACCCTGGTATTTCGCAGCCGAACTTTGACAACTGCTCCAGCCGCTACCATGAACGAGGCTCCCATCAATCCGCTTGGAGCATCAGCCGCTTATATCATGTGCGGCGCCGTCCAGCGGCAGCAGGACCCTCCTATTTTTAGTGAATCAGGTGAAACTGACGTAGAAAATTGGCTCTCTAGCTATGAGCGCGTCAGTGATAAAACAAGTCGGATGACCCGAAGAAGCTCCGCACCGTCATCTTCTACCTGGCTGATGTTGCGAACCTCTGGTTGCCCAACAATGAACGGGAACTACAAACCTGTTCTGCTTTCAAAACAGCATTCGCGGAAGTCTTCGGTCGCCCGGCCTTGCGAAAACTCCGTGCTGAACAGCGCCTACGCCAGCACGCTCAACAGCCCGGCAGACTTCACGAGTTACATAGAGGATGTCGTGGATATTTGCGCCCGCGTCCATTCCACCATGAGTAAAGAGGACAATGTGACGCACATCCTCAAGGGCATCGAGGACGACGCATTTCAAATGCTCCTGGCGCGAAACCCCACTTCTGTCGCCGCTGTTGTCACTCTTTGCCAGAGCTTCGATGAGTTCCGTCGAAAAGGGGCCCTTGCGCGCAGCGCTGTTGCATCTGGATACTCTCTCTCGTGCCTCACGCTTCGCTCCAACTCCACGCCAGCATCATCGCTCTCTGTTGAGATTAATGATTTCATTCGTGAGGAGGTGGCGCGTCATCTGTCTATTCTGCCTCTCAACGATCGAGCTCCCCAGCCTGACACATCTCTGGCTGCTCCCATTAGGCGGACCATTCGCGAGGAACTTGCGAAGTCGCTACCTTCAGTTCAACCCTGCCCTCCCGTGGCGGCACCTCTGACCTATGCTAAAGTCGCCGCGCGACCTGCGTCGCCGACGTTCGCGTTTCCTGCGCCAATGCGACTTCAAGCTGCAACTCATCCCGCGTCACCTCCAATTCCGTCTCGAAGGTCAGGTCAGACCCCTTGGCGCACACGCGACAACCGGCCCATATGCTTCGCTTGCGATGTCGCCGGCCATGTCGCGCGCTTCTGCCATCGTCGCATGCCACCTGCTAACGCTGCTGTCGCAAAGCCTGGATATCGCTATTTCCACGATATTACTTAACCTAACCTAACCTAACCTAACCTAACCTAACCTAACCTAACCTAACCTAACCCAGAGTTCTCGCCGCCTCCTCGACGCCCTATCGGCACCCATCGTTCGCCATCACCGCGTCGTCGCTCGCTTTCCCCCTTGCGTCGGCGCCAGTCACCTATCGATGGAAACTAGTTGCTGCAGTTCCGCAGGCACGAACTGTAAGCTTCGCGACTTCTACAAGACCTGCACAGTCGCCACGCAATTTATTGGACGTTTTCGTCATAGCGCTTATTGATACTGGGGCTGCAATTTCTGTTATCGACGGAAGGTTTGTCGTAACCTTCACAAGGTCACAACGCCGTTGTCTGGTATGCTTCTACGCACCACGACTGCGCAGCATATAGCCCCGCTTGCTCAATGTACTGCAAGGGTGCTCATCGACGGCATTGTCTATGTTGTTGAATTTGTCGTGTTGTCTTCATGTTCACATGACATCATTCTCGGCTGGAACTTCTTGTCTCACCATCGTGCAATCATCGACTGTTCCCGGGCCGAAATGGGGCTTTTCCCGCTTGCCGGTGCCCCGCTGCCAGACCCTTCTGAAGATAAAGCCTCCAAGCTCACCGTTGTGTCCGATACGGACATACCACCCGAAATGTCTGCGCTTGTGCCCGTCTCTTGCTCTACCGCGCCAAACGCTACAGTACTTTTTACACAGTCACCTATTTTTCTACGTAGCAAGGCCCAACCTCTCCCATTTGCTGTCCTCACCACTGTATCTGGATTATCCTTTATGCTTGCGTGTAACCAATCTCACTACCCTGTCACCTTAGTGCGCGGCGAATCACTAGGTAGTGTCCAGCCCCTGGACCCGCTTCACATTATCGATGCTTCCGGCGACACGTCCTGTTATGAGTTCGACACCCTCACTTCTCCCGCGCTGTGCACGTCATCATCATCAGTGTCGTCGTCGTCGTCGTCAGACGTTCTTGATTTTGTCGCAGACTCCGATCTGCCGCCTCCGTATAGTCAGCAAGTCCTCGCGGTTCAAAATTTTCTCGTCGTTTGATTGTGAACAACCATCCCTCTGGAGTACGGCAACCTTCACTCACAGCGTCCACGCTGGTTCCCATCCTCCTTTACGCCAGCGACCATACCGCGTGTCGGCAGCTCAGCGACATGTCATTAACGAGCAAGTCGACGATTTGCTGCACCGTGGCGTCATTCGCCCTTCCCACAGTCTTTGGGCGTCTCCTGTGGTACTACCACGCAAGAAGGACGGGTCAATACGCTCCTGTGTGGATTACCGTCGACTCAATAAGATCACTCGTAAAGATGTCTATCCGCTGCCTCAGATAGATGACGCCCTCGACTCCTTACAAGGCGCGGAGCAGTTCTCATCTGCGGATCTTCGCTCCGGCTATTGGCAAGTGCCGATGGCAGATGATGACTGTGAGAAGACAGCTTTCATCACGCCCGATGGTTTGTACGAATTTACCATAATGCCATTAGGGCGCTCTGCAATGCGCCCGCAACTTTAGAGCGCATGATGGACAGTATCCTTCGTAACTACAAGTGGAAAACGTGTCTGTGTTACCTTGATGATATCGTGGTGGTTTCGCCAGATTTCTCGACGCACCTCGTTCGCTTGCGTGACATACTGACCTGCCTCACCTCTGCTGGCCTGCAACTCTGCTGGCCTCCAACTGGGCTTGGTTGCTGTATCACAATGCAGACAACTAACCCGTTGCTCTTCGCCACGCAGGTGCTCGTAGCTATCGTCACGCACGAGCAGCTGTCATCACGGATAACTCCGGTTATCAACACGCCAGTGGAATGTTCGCTGCTGCCCCTCATCGATGAAACCGGCACGTGGTCACCTTGTTCGCCATCTGGCGCCTACGCCATAGGAATCGACTGTGCAACCTCATCTGTCTCCGCGCCACCATGGGACATCTGGATGCTGGATTACCTGTGGAAGGCCCTATTGTCACTCACACTAGGGCTCCCGCCAAGTATAAAGCAGCCGCAATTGTGGACACCGCTCTGTTGGCTCGGTTGCTGTACCACAATGCAGACAACTAACCCGTGGCTCTTCGCCACAAGGGTTCTCGTAGCTATCGTCACCCACGAGCAGCTGTCTTCACGGATAACGCCGGCTATCAACACGCCAGTGGAATGTTCGCTGCTGCCCCTCATCGATGAAACCGGCACGTGGTCACCTTGTACGCCATCTGACGCCTACGCCATAGGAATCGACTGTGCAACCTCATCTGTGTCCGCGCTACCATGCGACATCTGGATGCTGGATTCCCTGTGGAAGGCCCCATTTGCACTGACACTAGGGCTGCCGCCAAGTATGAACCAGCCGCGATTGTCGACACCGCTCTGTGGGCTCGGTTGCTGTACCACAATGCAGACAACTAACCCGTTGCTCTCCGTGAAGCGGGTTGGTAACAAGTATTCTCTTTTTGCAAAGAAGTCTAGCAGTTATCTTCTGGTGCAGCTGCCGAGCCCCAGGTGCTGTATCGCTATTGCATATGAGAGTGTTTGTGCCATTCGGTCCTAGCTTCTCTTGTCAGAAGCAGTCGAGTCTAACCCGGCTCCCGATAGTGCGGAACTTGTACTAAAGGATCTGCATAACTATCAGCCGGCCAAAAAGAAATAATCACAGAAATAATAGAGATGAAGAACCAACTATTTGCAATGAATAAGATGGTATCCGATTTGACTTTGCCAAATCCGAAAACTTTGCCAAAGCATCATGCCGTTGCGAAATGAAATCGAAACCGTAAAAGCAGAAACTGCTAAACTTACTGACATGGCCACTAGCTTGGGACGGCGTATGGATGACGCTGAAGACCGATCACGTAGAAATAGCTTAATCTTTTATGGCGTTCCTGATACTAACCCCTCGGAAACATCTGAAACAGCTGTGCTCTCAGCACCTTAACATTAACACAGATAAAAAACAAATTGAACGAGCACATCGTCTCTGGAGGCATACCACTTGGCCCCGTCATCCTAGAATTGTTAAATTTACGTACTTTAAGACAAAAGAAACTGTCCTATCCAATGGCCGTAAGTTCAAAGGCACTGAACACAGTGTTGAAGATATTTCTAAGGCTGTGCAGAACGCCCACAGGCACCTTGTTGCTTTTGCAAAAGCAAAATCGGCTCGTTTTTCATTGCGTTACAAAACATTGCACATTGGTACTAAACGCTACATATTCGACGAGACATCCCAGACCGTCAAAGAAACAGCATAGCAATCACATTATCCCACGAATATAAGAACTCGCCCTCCCATCCCACGTAATAATCTTTCTTTTTCAGTAATTTTCACGAACGTACGCAGCTTTCCGCCAAAGCGTGAACACGTATAAAATCTTATGTCATCATGCGCCAGTAACTTAATGATACTAACAGAAACGTAGCTTAAAAAGAAATCAGTGACGCAGAAGTCCTGGCCGATCTTCCCAACTTCGACGTTTATCGATGCGATCGGAGAGACGTACGTGGCGGAGGTGTTCTGATTGCCGTGAACCAACAATTGATGTGCACACGACTTAACACTGACAGCCACTTGGAGACACTGCGGTTAAAATGTCAATGTTCCCCACAAACGGTACTGCTAGGTGTTTGTTATCGACCCTCTCACCATCAACCGGACTTTTCTAATCTCTTAAACAACATAATATATGAAATTTCTTCAAGGCATCCCAATGCAATTATTCTCCTTTTCGGAGACGAATTTTCCCGACATTAACTGGCACAATGACACTGCTTTACTAACACATCAAACTGAAGCGAGCGACTTTATAGAAGTGTGCTTAAATTACAATTTAACACAGCTAGTACTGGAGCCACCTGTGCGTCGGGGACATCTGCCAATATTTTAGATCTTATACTAACCAGTCATGCTGAAAGCTTAACATCCGTTACATATCTTCGTGAGATTAGTGATCACAAAGTTATTCATGCTGCCATCACTTTCGCTCCCCCAACACGCGACATGCACGAGAAGACAATTTGTTTATATGACAAAGGTAACTACGAGGCTATAAATACTGAATCAAACGCATTCTTTTCTACCTTTGCAGGTGCATTTAATAACCATTAGATTTATGATAACTGGCTGTTTAAAAACAAACTATCTGAACTAAAGAGCCAATTTATTTCCAGGATAACCATTCGATCCAAGTGACAAAAACCATAGTTTAGAACGACTAGAAAATAAAAAGAGGCTTTTTTCGCCACGCTAAAGTTAAGGCAAGCTCAGTTGCATGGGAGAAATATTACACTGCTGAAGCTGCGTACTTAATCGGAATTCGCGAAGCCAAGCGAACCTTTTTTCACTATGACCTGCCAAATATTTTACTTACTAATCCAAGAAAATTCTGGCAGGTGATAAACCCCAAGGAAGTGCGTATCAATAATCTTACTAACTAGCTGGGTGAATCGGTGGCAGATTTAACCTGCGCTAATATGTTCAACAACGCGTTTTCTTCAGTGTTCACGAATGAAATGGACACATTTCCTCCCCCGCCATCCACAAATATACTATGCAACATGTCAGCCGTAACATTCACAGTACGTGGGCATTTATCTGTGATAGAAAATACCAAGTTGTCTTCATCATCTGGCATCGATGACATTAATTCCAAACTATTAAAAACACGAGAAACATTCCTGCAGAGTTTCTCTATTTATTATTTTCACAGTTGCTTTCCACAGGCACCATGCCAAACGAGTGGGAGATGGCGAAGGTTACTCCAGTCTACAAATCGGGCAACAAAAATTCTCCCCTAAACTACCGCCCCATTTTATTGACAAGTGTTCCCTGCAGGATCATGGAGCATGTAATCTACTCATATTATGAACTTTCTAAACGCTAACAACTTCTTTCATCTTTCACAGCACAGGTTCCGCAGGGGCCGTTCTTGCGAGACCCAGCTTGCACTATTTCTTCATGACGTTCATGCTAATCATGACCGTAACATAGAAACAGACGCCATATTTTTGGATTACGCGAAAGCGTTTGACAAAATAGCTCATCAACGCCTATTACTAAAACGTTCTCGTTTGCATTTGCATCCTGATATCCTAAAATGGCTTGAGCAATTTTTAAGTAAGCGCTCACAGCAGGCACGTACCCAGGGGGGGGGGGGGGGGGCCCCGGGGGGGGCCCGGGCCCCCCCCGAAATCAAGTGGCATACCCCCCTCCCCACCCACGCCACCACTGCTTACACATTTCTAAAGCGCCGCCAGATCAATGTTGAGACTTGGCAGCTGTTCATCGGTCAGCATTATGCTGCCTTTTTCACTCCTTTTATATGGTGGTAGTTATCGGCATCTCTTGTAATGTGAAGGACAGTTTTCTCATAGATTCCGCACCCGCGTGATTAACTCGAGATGCGTTCAGTTGTCACCATCTATTCAACCGTCACGCGCATAGCTGTTGCTTTTGTTAGTTTAACCTTCTTTGTTTAGGCTGATCCTGGGACCTGGAGAAGGATGCGGCTGTTACTCAGCTGGTCTGTACTCTCATGGAAGGAGTTGCTGCCGGAGAAAACGCCAATTGCGTTTAACTTCTCCCTTCGCTTCATTATTTTCTTGAGTTACGGCTCGCCGCGACGCAGGCAGATGCCCGGAACCATATACACGTGATATGGGTTATATAAGGTGGGGAAATAAAATAATGTGAAAGAGCGTCCATCATGAAACCCTGCAATGCCCCTTAAAACCATAAGCAAGATGACTGTCGCCCGTTACCTCGTCTGTATTTCTTTAATTGTATAGCACTTTTCGTGCAAAATTGGCAACCGGAAACACAAATCGCAAGGAGTTGAGAAATTAAGCGATCTACTAAGGGAGAGAGCCATGGCAACAACCAAACTGCAAGCAAAAGCGAATAATAAAAAAGTTAACCGTTTTTTATGAGAATATTTATGGATCAACGTCTTTTTTATTTAAAAAGGAAGTAGAGAAAACGCCGCCGCCGGAAGTGGAGAACAATTACTTGTTTTGAATGACGCTTCTACAGTTATCGGTCGAACCGCCTCACGTAGCCACTTCTCTGCTCTGCTTATGTGGGTGTTTTTCTAACCTTCGCGGTGAGCGCACTACGTCTAGAATCGCAGAGTCCTGCGCTCTACGCGGTTGTATGGGACAGGCGGCCGCACAGCGTTACGCAATTCGCGGAACTGTCAAAACTGATCAACAAGGCGAAAATAACTGATATTCGAAACTATAACATGAGAAAGACTGAAGAAGCCGTAAAAAATGAACGCAGCCTGAAATCAGTAAAAAAGAAACCTGGCATAGGACAAACCATGATGTATGCACTAAAGGATAAGAAGGATAATATCATCAGCAATCCCGAAGATATAGTAAAGGCAGCGGAAAAATTCTAAGCTGACCTGTATACAGTACCCAGAGGAGTCACGATACCTCACTTAGAAACAGTAATGAACAGGATACAGGAACTCTCGTATAACTAGTGATGAGGTCAGAAGGGCCCTGCAAGACATGAAACGATGAAGAGCGGGAGGAGAAGGTGGAATAACAGTCGATTTAATCAAAGATGGAGGAGACATAATGCTTGGAAAACTGGTGGCTCTTTATACGAAGTGTCTATCGACTGCAAGGGTCCCAGAAAACTGGAAGAATGCAGACATTATACTAATCCACAAAAAAGGAGACGTTAAATAATTGAAAAATTATAGGACCATTAGCTTGCTCCCAGTATTATATAACATATTTACCAAAATAATCTCCAATAGAATAAGGGCAACACTGGATTTTGTCAACCAAGGGAACAGGCTGGCTTCAGGAAGAGATACTTTACAATGGATCACATCCACGTCATCAATCAGGTTATCGCGAAATCTGCAGAGTACAATAAGCCTCTCCATGTGGCTTACATAGATTACGAAAATGCATTTGATTCAGTAGAGATACCAGCAGTCATAGAGGCACTACGTAATCAAGGAGTACAGAACGCGTACGTAAAAAGCTTGGAAAATATTGCTACATGCGTGTGGTATTTGTTTGAACGAGCCGCGTGGGCGCCATCACTCCAGAAAAGAGGAGGAAGAACGAACTGGGCTCGCGCTGTGAATCTAAGCGGTCAGCGCTGCAACCGTTGTTGTAAATATAATCTGTAAATAGTTTCTCGTCTTACTGACTCGTCCTTCGCGTAAGAATATCTACAGAGGTTCTACAGCTACCTTAATTCTACACAAGAAAAGCAGGGAGATACCTATAGAGAAAGGGGTCAGACAGGGAGACACAATTTCTCCAAAGCTATTCACTGCGTGCTTAGAAGAATTCAAGCTATTAAACTAGGAAGGCTTAGGAGCAAAGATTGATGGCAAATATCTCAGCAGCCTTCGGTTTGCGGTTGACATTGTGCTATTCAACAACAATGCAGACGAGTTAAAACAAATTATTGGAGACCTTAACAGAGAGAGTGTAAGAGTGGGGTTGAATATTGATATGCAGAAGGTGAAGATAATGATAAATAGCCGGACAAAGGAACAAGAGATCAGGATCGCCAGTTGGCCACTAGAGACTGTGAAGGAGTACGTTTACCTAGGTCAATTAATCACAGGGAACCCTGATCATGAGAAGGAAATTCACAGAATAAAAATAGGTTGGATCGCATACGGCAGACATTGCCAGCTCCTGACTGGAAGCTTACCATTATTATTGAAAAGTAAGGTGTGCAATCAGTGCATTTTGCCAGTGCTGACATATGGGGCAGAGACTTGAGAGCAAGTTAAGGACCGCGCAAAGAGCGATCGAACGAAGATTGCTAGGCATAACGTTAAGAGAGAGAAAGAGAGCGGTTTGGATCAGAGAGCGAACGGGTATAGACGATATTGTAGTTGACATCAAGAGGAAAAAATGTAGCTGGGCAGGTCATGTAATGGGTCGGTTAGATAACCGTTGGACCATTAGGGTTACAGAATGGGTACCAAGGGAAGGGAAACGCAGTCGAGGACGACAGAAGACTAAGTAGAGCGATGAAATTAGGAAATTCGCGGGCGCTAGTTGGAATCGATTGGCGCAGGACAGGGGTAATTGGAGATCGCAGGGAGAGGCCTTCGTCCTGCAGTGGACATAAAACAGGCTGATGATGATGCTGATGATGATGATGGAGGTGGTGCCCCCGCCCCCCCCCCCCTCCCCCCCGAAAAAAAGTCCTGGGTACGTGCCTGGCTCACAGCATGTCTCATTTAATAACCACGCTTCAAACATTACACTCGTCACATCAGGCGTACCACTGGGGTCCGTCCTTGACCCCCTTCTTTTCTTAATTTACATTATGACTTACCCTTGCATGTGTCCGGCCATATCCGTATGTTTGCCGATGACTGCGTTAATTACCGCGCAGTTAATACCATCACTGGCCAAATAACTCTTCAATCCGACCTTAACCGGGTACAAAAATGGCGTGATATATGGCTGATGACACGCAACTCTAATAAATGCACACTTGCCTCATTTACCCGTCGTCATCACCCTCTTCGCTTTTCTTATCGGATTGGTAACGTCACCGTGGAATCAGTTGAATCCTACAAATACCAAGGTATCACCTTGACAAGTGATCTAACATGGAATGCGCATGTTACTAACGTTATTTCATCGGCTAACAAAACATTGGGATTTCTAAGACGTCACCTTCGCCTCGCTCCATCGCATGTAAAACTGCTAGCCTATAGATCATTAGTAAGAACGAAACTCGAATACGTATCTTCCATCTGGGATCCGCATCAAGCATATCTCGCCAATGCCCTCGAGGCAGTTCAAAATCGCGCCATCAGGTATATTCATTCCTCATACTCTTGCACCATCAGCATATCATCTTTAAAAAAAGTCTTCCTTATCGCTTCTATCCCTTCGTCGCCGCATTGCCACCCTTTTCGTCTTCCACAGGTTCTACTATTCCACACTCAATCGACCACCATACATTGTTCCCCCATTGTCGCGATGCATTGGCCATCCCCAGCAGGTAACTCAACCATATTCACGCACAAATGCATTTTCATCCTAATTTTTCTACCGAGCATCTAGAGCCTGGAATGGCCTTCCTCATCAAACCTCTGCCCTTCCCTGCTCTTCCCAGTTTGTTGAAGATGTAACAACTTTTTATTTACAGAATTTAATGCATTATAACACTTGTTTTTATATGTTGTGTTCCCACCCCTTTTCTAATACCCCTACTCGGGGTCTTTAAGGAAATAAAATGAAATGACATAAAAAAGTGCCGTTTTGCTGCCCGCAAGTTAACAATATAGGGATACGTTGTATCGAAGGAGGGTGTGCTTCGCGCTGTCGCAGCCAAGCTTCGCGCTGTCACCGAGTTTCCGATGCCCACTACTCTTAAGGCGCAATTTTGCAACTATCATCGCAGCACTGACCAATTTGCTTACCGCTACCAATGGAATCTCCGCGTGGCCAACTTCCTGTGACGAAGCCTTCAAAGAACTACGTAGCCTACTTACTTCGCCATCGATTCTTCGACACTACGATCCCACAGCGCCTACAGAGGTACACAAGCACGCCAGCGTCATCGGACTTGGTGCAGTCCTCGCACAACCGAAAGACCGCTATGACGAATAGGTCATCGTGCATGCGCGCCGCGCTTTGAAGAAGGCAGAAGCCAACTACTCTGTGACAGAAAAGGAGTGCTTGGCCATTAGTTGGGCCCTCGTCAAATTTCATTCATACCTATATAGTCGCCTATATGGCCGCCCTTTTGATATCGTCCCCGACCACTATTCCCTTTGCTGGCTGTCCTCGTTGAAGGATCCGTCAGGTCGCCTAGGCCGATGGGCACTTCGCTTACAAGAATATGACATCCGCGTTGTCTACTGATCGGGTAAAAAGCACTCTGACGCCGATGCGCTTTCGCGATGACCGCTACCTTCTGATGTGGCTTCAATGTCTCCGCTCTTGGCATCCGTCTCAGCCTTCACCGTCACTGATATGCCGGACGAGCAACGTAAGAATCCCCTGCTTTCAAATATGCTGAATTTCCTCCACGACCCATCCGTCACACCCTCTTCTCGAACATTTCGCCGCCAAGCCGCTCACTTTGCTGTACACGATAACGTTCTTTACCGCAGAAATTATTTGCCTGATGGTCGCAAATGACTCCTTGTGATACCAAGACACATGCGTTCTGACATATGCGCTTATTTTCATGCTTTTTCATGCTGCTCCTCATAATGGTCACGCCGGCGTTCTGAAAGCGTATACTCGGCTAAGGCAGCGTTTCTACTGGTACGGCATGTATCTCTTCGTGCGCCAGTACGTACGCGCTTGCACGGCGTGCCAACGGCGTAAAATTCCACAGTGGCCTCCTGGTGAGCTACAGCCGCTGCCCTATCCGGCTCGGCCCTTTGATCGCGTAGGCATTGACCTATATGAGCCACTTCCCTGCAGCTCATCGGGCAACAGATGGATGTCGACCACTTGACACGCTCTGGTGCCTCTGCGCGCGAAGTTGCGTTTTTTCATCTTGCGGAACTTCATTCTTCGACATGGCGCAGCACGCGAACTGCTCAGCGACAGGGAACGTGTCTTCGTGTCCGAAGTGATCCAAGCCCTTCTCGCTGCATGTAGCATCGTTCACCGCAAATATACGGTTTACCACCCGCAAACGAACGGATTGATATTGAGGTTCAAGCGCACACTCGGTGCCATGTTCACTATGTACGTCGCCTCGGAGCACAGTAACTGGGACGCTGCTTTGCCGTTCGTCACGTATGCCTATAATACGGCCACACAACCTACCACTGGCCTATCTCGCTTTCATTTGCTGTATTTATTTATTTATTTATTTATTTATTTATTTATTTATTTATTTAAGATACCTTACAGGCCCTAGGGGGCATAGTGTAAGGGGGGTTACAAAATCAAGAGGAAAAAAAGAGTAAACAGCCTTCTAAAGTGTAATACAATAGATACGCCTCAATGCAGGGCTCATCAACATTACTACCAAAAACATGAAAAAGGAACAACTGAAGTAATTAATGAAAGGCCATAAAGGTACACTTAAGAAAATAACACGAGTAAAACTTAACGTAAGGTACTAATATCAGAAAGTAAAATACACGAAAAATGAACATATCAGGGTGTACAATTCTTGAAGGGATATTTAGGGAAACAGACGGAAAAAAAGCAATAATATATACAGGGCATACAATTGAACACGCAGCATAAGATAGCAATTCATAGGAGCGAGATAGCAATGCATCAATAAAGAATAAAAAAATAAAATAAAAAAATCACAAGAAGTTCGAATCACATTGCCAAGTGTAAGAAACAAGTTAAAGTGATTTGTAAGTGCTATTATGAAAAATGCTCGTGTAAGAGATGACGAAATATTCTTGATCTGACTCGGAGGCAATGTGATCAGGCAGATCGTTCCACAAGCGAATGGCTGTAGGGGAGCGCGGAAAAGTTAAAAGCATGTGTCGTACCGTAAATGCGCGCAAAACTGAAGTGGTTATTTAATTGGCGAGATGTGTTCGAGGCGGTCTGGATGTGTAGTGTGGATTGTGTGGCATTATAAACATATTTGTGAAACAAGGATAACTGAGCGATAATACGGCGAAGAACTAAAGGCTGTATGGAATGATCGAGTTTCATTTGCGTTACGCTAGAGTGATGGCTATAATTACTTGAAATGAAACGGGCAGCTCTGTTTTGGACTGATTCAAGCATGTCGATTAAGTATGTAGGATGTGGGGACCAAATGGATGATGCATACTCGAGCTGTGGACGAACAAATGATGTCTCATAGGCCAATTTGCGGATGTTGGAAGGTGAATTACCCAGATTACGACGTAGGTAACCTAATGTCCTTGAAGCTTTTGCGCAAACGGCTGCAATGTGGTTTGTCCAGGAGAGGTTTACGGTTTGATGAACACCCAAATATTTATATGATACTGTATGTAACAATTCTTTATTATTGACGTTGTATAAAAATTGTGAGTTGTCACGCTTACGACTAAAAGAAATTACCTGACATTTTGATACATTTAAAGCCATTAACCAGGTGTTACACCAATTATGAATTAGGCTAAGGTCATTTTGAAGGGCCAGGTGGTCGTCAGTACTGTTAATTGATCTGTAAATAATGCAGTCGTCAGCGAAAATACGTAAGCGAGAAGAAACATTAAGTGGCAAATCATTTATGTAAATTAAGACGAGTAAAGGGCCCAAAACGCTGCCGTGAGGCACACCAGAAGTAACGTTAGTAGGAGACGAAGCGATATTATTTACTGTGAACTGTTGACGATTCGAAAGAAAATTACGAAGCCATGTGAGAGTGAAGGAGTCAATTCGAAGTGCAGTTAATTTTGCAATAAGGCGACAAAGATCTACACGATCAAATGCTTTGGAAAAGTCAAGGAAAATGCAATCGGTCTGCTGGTTATTGTTCATGTTAAGGTGCAGGTCAGTCGTGAATTCGAGTAACTGTGTCTCACATGATAATCCTTTCCTGAAACCATGTTGATGGCGAAAAAAGAAATTATTGGACTCTAGGTGATTATAAATATAAGAAGCAATTATATGTTCGAGCGTCTTGCAGCAAATGCAGGTCAATTAAATTGGACGGTAATTTTCCGGGGTGTTTTTATTCCCAGTTTTAAATATTCAGATACGAATGTAAGAGGGAAGGTAAATCTGTGGAAAAATAGTTATTTTTAGCTGCAGGTAAGGCAGAACAGTACGTTTTTAAGCAAAGCCTGTACCTTTCCCACGAAGGAGCATTATTGACGCGTTTAGCGGTATTGCACAGACGTTTCTTTTTGTTCCTGAGCTTACGTAGGGCATTATTAAACCAAGGATTTGTTTCGTCACTTGTTATCGAGGTCAACGAGATATATTTGTTAATTAGAGCAGTCATTTTATTCTTGAGAAACATAACCAGTTGTCATCCATCGAGCGATTATAAAAAAAAGAAACACCATTGTCCATTGTATGGACGAGAGCCCTCGTGTACTATGAACACACTGCTCCCATACCGACGCGACGCTTCCGAATGCACACCTGCGTCTTAAGCCGCCAAATACGCCGAGGACTGTAGGCAGCTCGCGCGAACCCTTTCGAGCGCTGCGCAAGGTCGCCAAAAGCTGCGGCGTGACAGTGGCGCGCTTACACCAGTTTTCCCAACTGGTTCCATTGTTTGGTTGCGGGTCCCACCTCACAGCCCTGGCCTTTCAACCAAACACCTTGCACGCTATGATGGTCACTACCGCGTCATAGACCGTACCTCCACTGGCACCTACGTTGTAGAACCTGTGACGCGATCACCCGACCGTAGACATCGCGGGCGTGACACGGTTCATGTCAACCGACTTAAGCCGTAATATGACCCCCTCATCCTACCTGCGTTTTAAGTCGCCAGGATGGCTCCTCTTCTCTCCCGGGGGCCACTGTAGTTAAGAGGAGGACGAAGAAGACGCTCTTGTGTTGACGGTGCGCACGATCAGCGTTCGTGTACTGCCGTTGCAACTAGACTGTGCCTGTTGCGTCTCATAATAAATTATCATATTACGACTGTAGTGTTCTACGCAGATGTGTAAGTTGGCTTTCCTGCAGTGCGTTTTCAGCTGTCACGGATGAATCAGTGAGACATAGAAATATTTGCTTTAAGAAAATATAGCTCCTTATTATACATATCAAAGTGATCTGATAGCCTCGCAGATGTAAAGTTATCAGGACTATTAAAGGGAAGCTGAAACACTTTTCGAAAAAAATGAGGTTCCTGCGGCATTCTACAGTTTCGAGTCCACTCAGCACGAATATCTCGTTTAGAAAGGGCGGAAACAAACGCAAGCGGCTGTTTTTTGCATGAAAACGCGCACCGGCGCCTCAGGGCATCGCGCGAACGCCGCTGTTGCCCGTGATTGGTCGAGACCGCTTTGACGTCATTCACGGGGATCGCCGGTCGGCGCCGCCTTTTCAGAGCGTAGCACGCTGTTCTGTTCTGGCTCTACAGCTGAGTTGTAAGCATTATGGAACGTTCTCGCTGTCTCGGAGAGCTTGTGTTTTCGCCGTACACGTTCGAACCAACAGCCGATACAGGAACGGGGGCAACGACGATGTTGAGTGTGCCAACAGCGAGAGCGATGTGTGCACCTTCTCGCGCGTTGGAAATCTTAGCTGGTACTTGTGTTTTTTCATGTAGCTGCAAGTTGCAATGAGGGCATAAAAAAAAACGCGCTAAAGTGTCACTGGGAACTTCCTGCTGGAAGAATGCCGAAGCACTAACATCTCATTAGATTGTAAACGCGGGTGAAATTCCGCGATGCCATGCACCTTGCCGCTGCTTGTCCAAAGTTCCGGGGTTTTTTGCGTGTGTATACACGATCGTGAACATAAGTACCGCGTTTGGCTACTTCAAACTCTTCAACATTATTTGCCTGTGTCACACTGGCTGCTTCAAACTCTTCGATTGGTGATGGTAGTGTAACAGGTTCATCAGGGGCTCAGTTCTCAAGGTGCTCTGCTAGAATCTGAAGGAGTGCAACGCATGGATGTCATGAATTTCAGCATATCATGCATATCAGCAAACAGGACAACAGTTGGATTACTTACAGTAATTGAAATACTTTTTCAGTAATTTATGTGATGGATTAGTTGTCTAGTGATTTAGTAACGTGAATTATTTGGTGTCTGTAATTTCATGGCTAAACTAATTTATTAATTGCGTTAAATATGCACCAGTAAGCTGTGTACGGCGCCAGAACGTTGGTAGTGTCGTTAGGTGTCGTGGAGGCACATGGGGGGGAGGGCATGAAATGTTGGCAAGTGTGTGTAACCTTGAAGAAAGGTTGGCGTCCCTTTACACTTTGCTTTTTGCTTCTTCTGCGCATGAAAACTTTTGGAAGCAATTGTAAAGTAATACCATTACCTTTTTTTAAAGCGGTAATTGGTAATGTAATTCAAATCAATGAGCGTCGAAATGTCGAAAAAATCAGAGCATAGCACAAAGACATCGACCAAGCACATACACTTCTTCTTGGTGGTGCTTGGTTGTGCCAGTCCCGCCCCGTTTCATAGGGAACGCTCATACAATCCATTCATATTAACTCATGAGTTCGACTAAGGTACTTCGTGTTCTACTCTACTCACGCTCCTTCCATGCCTTTGGATTATCCTGCTCGCACAGATTTATCAACTCAGTGCCTATGACTCAGCACTTGGCTTTACGCACCCAGAACTGGAGTGGTGAAAGTACAAGAGCGAGTTAGGCCATCTTAAAAGACCTATTATCTGTAGCTATGACTCGAATATCAATTCATGTCGATAGAGAATAATGCGCTGTACAGTTAGAGCATTGTTAGGCAAAGGAAAAAAGCCGACTCAGCGGGTAGCAGTCGCCCATAGCATGTAGAGCTTAGGGCATGGCGCGACGGAACAGCAGACTCAGACACGCCACTTGACAGATGTGGGGCGGAAGGCCCCATGTTTATTTCTGCCTTGCTTATATACCGGCAATTCCTGATAGGGCACGTGCATATGTGGCTTTACCACCGTTGCACAGCACCCTGTGCGCAGAAGTGAGATTGATGCCATAGCCTGCTTTCTTTATGCAATAAAGAAAGCATATATAGTAAGGGATAAAAAAACAAATAGACTACAGCACGGATTAAGCAGAGACAATACAGGAAAGTTCTCTGACAAAAGTGGAGGTTACAAAGTTTGCAAGTGAAAAGGTATGAAAGTCTAAGTCACAAACTTCCACAACAGTGGCACCTGCTGTGAAAATAGAGCACTAGACACGGATTAACATGAGCCATATCGTTCCAGCTTCTTCCCGGCTATACCCAGTGGCATAAGCCCCAGGTATAGCACTATTCACTCCCGTGGCCGAAGCTGTAGGTCAGATGAAGATGTTCAAGTTGGAATCAGAGGTCCCGTCCCGGAAATTTCCTCGGACACCGTCCTTCTACCAGGCTCTTCACATTCGAATGTTCCCGGAACATCAGTGACAATACCAGAAATTGTAGCGCTCCTCTTGTACTTGCCTATAAGGAACCAATGCTCGCTGGTTCCTGCCCAGCTCTATTCACAAGTCTGTTCTGACAACTTCATACCTCGGCCAAGCGTCTAGACTTCAACAGTAGCCCCCACCTTACTGTATTTGATCCACACTCGATCTCCGACTTGCAATTCCTTTAGCGGCCTGACCGCGTGATGGCGGTCGAAGTTGCACCACTGCTTCACGCTAACTGCTTCGTCTCTGCTCACAAGGTGTTCTTAAGTTGCTCGTTTTGGAAGGACTCAACAGACCGCAGTACTCTGGTAGCGTTGAGCGCAAGCGTCTGTTCATGAGCAGCTCGGTTGACCTTTTGTTCAATGGACCTATGGTCATATTATATGACAAAAGTTCTAATTGTGGCTCTGCTGACTCCTCCAGTAATCTCTTGATTCCTGAAACTGCACTCTACCTTTGGCGTGGTATAATATGTGCGAGCCCATAGGCGTCTGCGAAATGCTTGAATTCCACAGCCACAACTTGCCTACAGTCATCCGTCACCAACTTTTAAGGTATGCCATGCCTGGCGAAAGAAGTGTTGAGCTGATCTATACCAGCAGCCGAATAGGTTAAGGATAATAACGTGACCTACAGAAAGCGCAAAAAGTAGCCCACAGCCACAAGATAATGTCTCTGGTTGAAGTAAAACAGGTCGATTCCTATTTTCTACCAGGGGACAGAATTGGATTTAGAAGGCACTCTACAATTTGTACTTCAGCTAAGCGGATTCTAGGCAAATATTCACTGATCCCCAGCCACCAGACCAATTCACAGGCTCGAGCGCGACATTTTACCACGTTTTGATTAGCTTCATGCAACGCCGCAAGAACATCGCCCTCATCTCCTATGGAATGACTAGGTGAGGTTCATACATAAGCAGCCCATCACATTCTGTAAGGTGTGCTTGGTGGGGCCTAAAATGCCTCAGCCAAATCTTCAAATTTGCAAACCGCGGCCAACCATTACTGGAGTCGAACAAAAGCTGTTGACACGAGGCATCGCCTTGAAGTGCCGATTGCACCTTGTCTAAATGTGCTGAAGACTAAACTTCAGCAATGCAATCTTTCACACAACTTGAAACTTCAGGCAACAACTGGCCCCGCACCACACTGATTTCCTGACAAGCGGTTCAAGAAATAGGAGCAGTCGTGACAATCTGCTTCCTCAGCACATAGGCGACGGTGAAAGAAAACCGCATAAACCTCATGAGGAGCCCTTGAATTCTTGTTGGGAACACGTCTATCGAATTTTTACCAAGAAGCGTAACGAGCGGCCCGTGATTAGTCTCAAATTGGAAGTGTAGCCATCGCAAGTAACATTCCAAGCGTTCGGCCGCCTATGTGACAGCCAGTGCTTCTTTTTCTATATGTGTGTACCACTACTCAGTAGGCGGCAAACACGGGAGATAAAAAATTGGCAGTTCCACCCGAAAAGCGAAGCACCGATTGCGATAGCAAATTAGTAGACAGCTGTAAGAAGTAAGGATAGTAGTTTTATCGGATGTATGAACTTGTGAACATTCGCATACCAACTAAATTAACAATGATACAAGGTGTAAGCGTGGCTCAACGAGGACGTAGAAAGAAACAGAACCACAAAGACAGCGCTGTCTTTGTTTGTCTCTTTCTTTCTACGTCCTTGTTCAGTCGCGCTTACACACTCTATCAGGGATTCAAAGCATCTAGCCTGTCCACGTGTTATAACTAAATTAACCAGCAGGGTGTCATGAGCGCATAGGTAAACATGAACACATCTTGCTCAATGACAGCGGAAACTGCGTGAAAACACTGGAGTTAGTAATCACGGCAGCAGCAAAATGACGTCCGTGCATATGTCCCTTCAATGCGGAGCAAACGTCGAAAGCGCAGCGCATACGAAGCTACCAGCACTACGCGCACTCTTCAAACATCACAGATCGCTTTGAAAATGAGGCCTCGGTTGGCGCGCACTTTGGCCACGTCGCAGATTGCTTTCAAAACACACAAACGCCGGCAACGCGTCCCTACGGCGTCCGCCAAAGGGGACTACTACGGTGTCCTCCATTCGCGTGGCCAACGCCGTAGTTTTCTCCACTCTCTACGGAACGGCTTGCCAGGAGTACATTGAGGAACCCTAGCAGCCGTCGGAGAAGAACGCCCCTCCTCCCGCGCCTGACCCCACTGCCTTGCGCGCCACAGGACGGGGCACACATCCCGGCCGGGTTCCTCGCTCGCGCACGCGAGATTGAACCGCGTTAGCCGGCTCATTCTCACAGTCTTTCACTCATACGGCACCTCGGGTTACGGCGACAGCACAAATGGGCCTGGAGCGTTCATACAATTGCTATCGCAAATTAACAGCGCGAGACAGACAAGGACGAAGGAAAAGAAGAGCACGACACTGGCACTGGCTCACAACTGAAGTTTATCTTGAGGAAAGTCACCTTTATATACACAGGTCAACACAGGCCAACATGTCAACAACTAAGCGACTGTGTATGCACATTAGGAGCCATCCTAGTGACTTGTCGAAACAAACGTGGAAGGCCTCAGTGCGTCATTACGTGTATAAAACCAGCGCGTCAAAACTTAGAAACCCCATAGAAAACTTCCCTATCAAACTAAACAACAATCTGCCGTGAAACACTATCTTACAGTTCTCTCAATTCTTTTTTACTAAATGTGACAGACGGTCTACTGACGCACCTTTCGCCTCCCCTATCAATATGAAAAGCTTCCATAATCTCTTTTGTGGTTTAATCTTTATGCGAGAAAAAACAGTTTTTTCCGCTAGCGGTCGGCACCCACACTCTCTACAATGAAAAGGCAAGAGCAGAGCCCCCGTACCTTTTAATGAAGACAAGTGCTCCTTTAATGAAATGTTTACACAGCAGCCGTTATGGCCCACATAAATGTGACTTTGATCAAAATAGGCTTCAGTTGTGAATCAGCGCCATTGTCGTGCTCTTATTTTTCTTCGTCCTTGTCTGTTTTGCGCTGTTAATTTCCGAACCATGAATCACAACCTAGTCGCCCAACTTTCTCTACATGTATGGTATAGTTGCTACAGCAATAAAAGCAACAGATCACGTCTGCCCATGTGACTGCATTTGGAGGAACACCACCTGATATGAACCGCGCCGTTCGTTTCAAAAGTTGCTGCAAATGTGCAGGGCTGGTTCACGATTTTGCTACTGTCGGTGCCGACTTGGTGCAGACGAATAGATGCGCAACAGCAGCGCAACAGACGACAAAGGACACATGCGCAAGCACCGTTAAAACCGCAGCTACATCCGTCTTCGTGTCTATGCAAGTACGGGAGCGTTTGCGCCTGCGATGCCTGTCATAAAAGCATTTAAAGACTTCACAAACGTACGCATTCCGTGCACATTAGTCTGAAAAAAGAAACGCCGGCAACGCGTCTGCACTCTAACTTTCGGTCAGATTGTCGGGCTGTGCCAGCACCAAAGAAATCGGGTTGCACAATGTTTATCTTGTCGTGAACCACCGTGAACTGGTTCACAATACTGCAGGGGAATCGAGCAGACCTAACAACAGCGGCACCCTCGGCCTTCAGGTCAGCAGCATGGTACTGGAAGGCGCCTCTATCCAACTTGCGAAAGCGCTTGGCCATACTGAGCGAATTAGCACTTTACTACAGGTCCGAAGAGAGCAAAGAAAATGTTCACAAAACAGTGCGAACGAAATGGTGCAGCAAATGGTGATAACAATAATAATAAAAGAAATTTTCAACAAATGCACCACATCGCGAGCGAGGGAAGAAGCTCGCTGTGTGTCACGTTTTGTATATTATTAAAATTATTTGAAAGTCTTGGTAATCTGCCGCCGATAGTTTGCAAACCATAATTTGTTTACAACGTTCTAATTTTCGATGGTTCTGTGCTACGTCTCTGATCACTTGTAAAGTACGTGTTTTTGTAAATTCCTAAGCGTTGGAAAGAAATGTTTCCATGTTCTCTCTGTGCGTCCTAAGTGTTCTAAAAAGCATATACTAAAACGGATGTGTCGCAATAACACATTATATTTGCTCAATAGGCTGTTTGTGGGCTAATGCAGAGGTACCTCGTCAGTAGTCCTAAATAATCCTTGTTGCAACGCATCCATCGTATGTAAATTTTCATGTGCCGTAGTTGCCGAAACTACTTGAAAATTCTTAACTGTATAATAGAAGAATGATGTGTTGTGTATGATATAATGCGAGAAGGCAGTATGTGAAAATTACATTTAGTAACACCAAACAATTGTTTAATCTCGGTCAGCAATAGATAGACGGGTACATTCCATGACATGTTTTTTTTTAAAATAGGACGCCTACAACGTCTTGAACTAAGTGACAGTGTCAACGTGCGTTGATGTAAATTAAGGATGTTTATTTCTATATATACTCTTGATTGCATTGTGATCTTTCATGTAATTTTCTGAAGGGTAGGCTTTCTGAATCAATTAAGTCATCCTATTTACCGGTTAGTAAATAATACTGATATAATCACTGCGTACATGCTTAATTTAGATTTTGTATTAAGTTTCACGAAATTGATTTTAACATAATAAATACAAGCGGTCGCAAAAGCTTGCGCGTAGTGCATTTGATAATAAAAAAAGGGAGCCGGAGAGCGAGTGAAGAAATAGGACTGTTTGCGTCCGTTCTTCCAGACAATAACTTTTGAGAGACGCGGCCGTCAGCCGTATGTCACCGCGTTCAAGTTCTCTTAACAAGAGATCGTGAATCATATCGTTATAAGTCTTTGACAGGTCTACAAATATTCTGGGCACATTGTTGCCGACTTGAAACTAGCAAAATATCTGTTATTTCTGACAGAGCAATGCGTGTTGAGAACTAGGCCTTTGCGAAATCCTTGTTGAGAGTTTTATGGCAGAGTACGTTTATGCTGATCTCTTTCCAAAACGACTTATTTCTTCGAGCATACTAGACACAAAAAAAAGCCGAGTGAGGATAGAGCTTGGTCGATATAGTGTCCCATATTACTTTTACTCCTTTTTCTGTCAAAGTATTTGTATTCGCTAGAAAAAGGTGGAAGTGCGAAAACAGGAACGCGGGTAGAAAGAAATGGACACCATAATCGCGAACTATGAACTGAAAGGTCGCACCATGGCGGATAAGAAGGAAGCCAATGACTGACCACTGGCGCGGTCATTCTTGAGCATGCGCAGATAGGTTTCGTGCCTCCCAGCTTTTCCATCACTCTGTGACTTTCGGTGGCCCAAAGTACAAATTCCCTTACTTAAGTCTGCTTCGGTGCGCTTGGCTTTTGCAACTTGAATGCTTACAAACTACCTGGACACTCGCTCTAATGGTACACATGAGCTTTGGGAAGAGCATCCCAAAGCACATACCAATCTGCGTTCTTTGGGAAAATAGCCCTGACCAACCTTGTATAAAGAGCGCATGCAATACAGGGTGCTGTTAAAGTACTTACATCTTCATTCAAATAACTTTATTGAGTACCCTGTGATCCAAACAACTGAAGGGAAAATACTAATCGCAACATCTATCTATCTATCTATCTATCTATCTATCTATCTATCTATCTATCTATCTATCTATCTATCTATCTATCTATCTATCTATCTATCTATCTATCTATCTATCTATCTATCTATCTATCTATCTATCTCTCGGTCTGTCTGTCTGTCTGTCTGTCTGTCTGTCTGTCTTCATCCCATTCCCGTCATACCGTCGTCGTCATACCATTCTCCCCATGCCATTGTCGTCTCGCTTTCGTTTTACCATAATCATAAATTCGGTAACTTCATCCCACTGTCGTATTGCTGGCGTCGTCATATCGCCTTTGTCGTTCCATCATTCTTCTTCCTCATTCTATTGTAATTATCTGGCCATCATTCGACTGTGATTAGGCCATCGTTCTGATGCCATCGTAGTCAATACGTCGTAGACAGAAAGTCCCTACTTGCATCTGTTGTGATGCCTACATTGCCATGCCGCCTTCATCGCGCCATCACCGTCATGCATTCATCGTACTTCCATTGCCCTCATACAGTTTCCATGTCATCGTCATTAGGAATGTCGTTATACCGTCGTAGTGATGCCACCGGGGTCCTCCAATCGTTGCCGCCCTAATTTCAACATCATACTCGCTTCATGTTTTAAACACGCCATCATATTGACACGCAGTCACCGTCATATCATTGTCGTCACACCATCGCCATCACGCCAACGTTTTACCGTCGTTATCGCTCAAGTAATATTGTCCCATTTTCGTCATAGCTAGTCCAGCCACTAGACATTCGAAGACATCTACGACCAATTTTGACATGTTTAGGAGCGCTGAACTTATTTTCTACTTAGCCGTTAAGTGTTCTTGGCCCCACGACAAATCGAGGCCGAAGAATCTCTACACTGTATTCCTAGAGCTAGTCGAATTCTTTTTCTTTAGTGGCGTTGATAGCGTTCACTTTGCGCTATCGTAATTTGCTGTACTGCCATTTTTCTGAGGTGATTCGCTATTCAATTGATCAGATACTCATGTTTGCAACCTTTTGTGCCGTTAGCTCATCGAGTGGATTTTGTTGCTGCACTGCTATGCCAACGTTGTTTTTTATGCATGATGTCGGGTATTGCCTGTGAATCTATTTGCGAGTTAATTTCTTTTCTTATAATGTATCTGCAAATTTTGTTTATATGTGGCATTCATTTCTCCTACTGCAAGGCCAATGCGGCACAGTTTGGTATGAATAAATAAATAAATAAATAAATAAATAAATAAATAAATACATAAATAAATACATAAATAAATAAATAAATAAATAAATGTCTGATATGCTGTATGCATGTACGCTATAAGATTATGTGAGGCGATTAGTAAGATGTTCGCGTTATATTTCGCATTGGTGACAAATACAAGGCAGGTTGTCTTTCATACATGTTTATTGCTGAGAGTCCGGAAGCGTAAAGATTCAATTAAGTTTAGCGTTTACTTGTATTCCATTTGGTAGGTGACGCTAACTCTGCCTGCCTAGTACAATGTACTGAAATATAAAAAAAAGCACAAAATAATGATTGGGAGGGGTAATTCAGTTATCTTTTGAAGTACATTACTGTTAAGGCACTCAAAGATATAATACAAATACAAAATATTTTAGTTAAGAAGATGTTGCTAAAGAATTAGAAAAATGTCATATCGAACCCGCACCATTAAAATCTGCGTAAAGCGAAGCATTGCTAAAATGTCTGAATAAAATTCCATGAAAAGTGCACATGATGCCTACAATTTTATTCCCCTCTGCGAGTAAAGAACGGTTCACGTTCTCCTTAAATCGCAGAAGCAGTCTGTTGTTTGCTTCGCGGTAACACTTAGCGCTTTTCGTAAGCCTGTTGTAAGCATTCCAGCTTTATGCCACTTCTGCACATACCCCTCAACACTAGTTTTTACGATCTCCGCTTTGGCTCCCCCTACCTTAAAATATAGCGCCTATGCTTCATATTCTTCTTTTATTAAGTGAAAATTTGGCAAATTTTTTCAATTTATTGAATAATTTGTTTACTGCGCAACGCTCAGTGTAAGTCAACCAAATCTGCAGTAACGAGAGACAGTTAACTACTTACTTTACTGACGAGACAAGCTGTAACACACGAGTCAGTTTTAAAAATCTGAATTTAGGGTTCTGCTGAAATTGAGGACGACGCAACGAGCTATGGAAAGAAGAATGATAGGTGTAACGTTAAGGGATAAGAAAAGAGCAGATTGGGTGAGGGAACAAACGCGGGTAAATGACATCTTAGTTGAAATCAAGAAAAAGAAATGGGCATGGGCCAGACATGTAATGAGGAGGGAAGATAACCGATGGTCATTAAGGGTTACGGACTGGATTCCAAGGGAAGGGAAGCGTAGTAGGGGGCGGCAGAAAATTAGGGGGGCGGATGAGATTAAGACGTTTCCAGGGACAACATGGCCACAATTAGTACATGACCGGGGTAGTTGGAGAAGTACGGGAGAGGCCTTTGCCCTGCAGTGGGCGTAACTAGGATGATGATGATGATGATGATGATGATGATGATGATGATGATGATGACAGTGGGACGCCCCTGGATCGTGCCATGCAGCAGCCTCACGAATTTGCATTACACGACAAGCAAACCCGAGTGCTTAGCATTTGTTTTCTCATCCGAGCGCTCCACCGGATGTTCAGAATTACAAATCAAATTATAAGGTTTTACTTCCCCGAACTACTATCTGATTATGAGGCAGGTTGTAGTAGGGGACTCCGGACATTTGGACCACCTGGATGACTTTAACGTGCACCTACATCAAAGCACACGGGTGTTTTCACCTTTCGCCCTCATTGGAATGCGGCTGCCGTGGCCGGGATTTCATCACGCGACCTCGTTCTTAGCAGCCCAACACCGCAGCCACTAAGCAACCACGGCGGCTCCACCAGATGTTCGTCGATGAATTGAGCAAGTTCTGATATTTATCAATAGATCGATCAACTAAGGGACATTATGTGGGAAATCACATACACATGATTTCGGAAGCATTTAATTTTCTCAACCGAGAACGTGTTCTCCGTGTCCCAGGTACAATGAAGCAGTGCGCGTTAAAGGATATAGTTGCTGAGCAACCGCGATATTCTGCGCACGATCTCTGTACATAACAATACTGCCCTACTACCCCTCCCCTCCCCGTCATCTCCAGCGCACACATAAAGCGAACTGGAAAATCGCTGTCGTTTACACTTTTTCCTTCTCGAGCAAGTTTTCCGAGTCGCTTCTGATGTCTTCACCACAAAGTAGAGGGATCATGACGAACGAAATTATTTAAAAGCTATTGTTACCGCAGATCAGCAACGCATGAAGGGCTGCAGAGGACATACTTGCTTGTTCGTTTTGGCGTATCTCTACGACGTTAAAAAATATTCTGAGGAAAGTAACGCACAAGTAATCAATCCCTTTTCAGTAATTTATCTTTTACTTTCGTGCGGCAGTAATAGGTAACTGTTATCAATTACATTTTCGAATGAAGAATAAAGTTTGTAAAGAGGAATATTTTGCCTCAGAAAGGCTGGCCAAGCTTTTCAATAGGAGGGCCTATCTTCGTCAAGTGCGGCCTCGTCATCCTCGGCATGTTAGATTTAAAGGGTTAGTGCAGTGACGTCAAGAGCAGTTGCTGTCGGTGGCGGTTGGTTATAAAGGGAGAGACTTCAGAAGTAATGAGCACTGTCGCCTGACGTCTGTAATCGCCTTTGCCAAGACGAAGAGCCAAGAGCGGGAGAGTGGGAAGGCGAGGACAAAACAAAAGAAAGAAAAGGGGAGAAAGAAAACGGGGAGGTTGACACCAAGAGGAAGAAAGGAGAAAGTACAAGAAAAAAAAAAGAAGGGGGGCATGGGAGGGCGTCGGGGAAATGAGAGCTTAGGGAGCATTCATGGGTGTCGTTGGGGTCATGTTTCTGGTGGCATTAGAAGAGCCGGTCAGGTGCTGAGTGCGCGAGCAACACGAAAGACCCCCCCCCCCCCCCCAAAAAAAAAAAAAAAAAAACATGAGTTGAAAGAGTGGCTTGAGCACCATAGCAACAATGCGTCGAGTAATTTTGAAGTAGTTAAGGTGGCGACAATGAGTCTGGGGTGCAATGTAACTGGAAGGCAGCGGCATCGTCTTTCAAGGGGCGTTAGCCCCGGAAGCTCAACGTAGGTGTCGTTGCGGCGGTATACAGAAATGGCGATACCTTGTGTGTCTGAGACGCCGAAAAAGGTATACTGACGTCTGGGACTTCGGATTGTGTTGGTGAGGGTGTTTCAAAAACATAGAATAAGAAAACACACAAAAATGAGAAAAGAGAGGGGGGAACCTAAACCGGAATAACAAATAGGAAGGTGACATGCGCAGAAGCAGGTGGGGGCAGGTGTACATGGAAAAGGGGGGTTGTACACTTGATATGAACGTAAGAACATGAAAGCCAATGCTAAATTGAGTAGTAGGCAGGAAAATTTTTTCGAAATGTTGGAAGAGGTGAGGTTAAGAATTAAGGGTAGCTGGTGGCATAATGTGTTTTAACGCGACAGCGTTAAGGAGCTCGTGTCGAAGAAAAGCCGGTGTCGTCGGCGTCGGCGGCGTGCGTCACTCGAACCCTCGTGTTTAGTCGAAGTGGCCCCTCTTTCCGCTCACAGCGTGATTCCTAGGTGCTGCGTCCGCTGCGGGACGCCTCTGACGTGATCGCTGCACCGCAGCGCATCTGGTGGGAAAGCGTCCCCTGCGATGTGTGCCGTGCTGCTGGCGAGGAGTCATGCGTCTGCGTGGTGCTCCCAAGAGAGATAGAGGACGATCCCACCGAGGCGTCAGCCCCATGATCGCGTCCGGCTTCATGGCGCGTCGCGGCCCGGTTGTCCGTGCCGATCACGACGTTTGGCTCGCGTAGATCGTTTCTCCCTCCGAGACACCGAGTTCTTTGGTTCGTTTCGCTTGCTCAGGCACACGTTTCATCTTTGTGTGACGCAAAAACATGCCGAACGAATGAGTGGGTGGTGCGAACGCGGTGTGATAACGCTATCGCGGTCCACTCTTGAAGGCGAAGCGTAAGCGTCCTCCAAGTTTTTGTGTCTCGGTTGATGGTATGAGAATTTGAGATTTAGGTTACCGCCTTTAAAATTTTAAGTTGCCACGTGCCAAATTAATTCCCGTCGGGTGTAGGCAATTAAACTTGTGTATGAAGTATGATTCCGTATATTTCCTTTCGCGAGGTGAACGGAAATTTGTTTGTAGCATATAGAGCCTTGCTTTGTCAAATATATGACCACGTTCATTAATGTGGCTGGCTACTGCTTTAGGTAAATTGTGTTTTGTGTCCTGCACACCATGCAACGCAGTCTACTGTCTACATTATGCCGCTTGTAGCAAATAATACATAGGCGACACTGGACAACAAATTCGCACAAGACTCAACGGTCACCGCGCGGACACAAAACACAATTTACCAGGCCACATTAATGAACATGGTCATATATTTGGCAAAGCAAGGCTCTACATACAACAACCAAATTACCGTTCACCTCGCGAAAGGAAATCTAAGGCATCATACCTCATACACAAGCTTAATTTCCTACACCCGACGGAAAATAATTTGACACGTGGCAACTTAGAATGTTTAAAAGGGGCAACTTAAACTCTGATATCATCAACCAAGACACAAAACACAATATGCCACCAGCTAACCTTAGTTCTTCACCTCCCCTCTTCCTCCATTAAGAAAATCTTTTCCTGCCCACTACTCAATTTAATATACTCTGTCATGTTCTTACATTTATATCAACTGTACAACCCCCTGTTTCCATGTACACCTGCCCCCGCCCGCTTCTGCGTACGTCACCTTTCGATTTGTTATTCCTGTTTCGATCCCCCCTCTCTTTTCTCCTTTTTTGTCTTTTGCATGTTTTTTTTGAACATCATCACCAACACATTCCGAAGTCCCAGAGGTCAGTATACCTTTTTCGGCGTCTCAGCCACACAAGGTATCGCCATTTCTGTCTACCGCCGTAACGACACCTACGTTGAGCTACTGGGGCTAGCGTCCGTTGAAAGACCATGCCGTGCCTTCCAGTTACATTGCACCCCAGAGTACTTGTCGCCATCTTAACTACTTCAAAATTACTCGACGCATTGCTGCTAGGCTGCTCAAGTCACTCTTTCAACTCATGGTTTTTTTTTGGGGAGGGGAGGGTTTTTTTTTGTGTTACTCGCGCACTGACCGCCTGACCAGCTCTTCTGATGCCACAAAAAACATGCCGCCAACAACACCCATGAATGCTCCCTAAACTCTCATTTCCCCAACGCCCTCCCATGCCCCCCTTCTTTTTTTCTTGTTCTTTCTCCTTTTTTCCTCTTGGTGTCACCCCCCCCCCCCGTTTTTTTCTCTCCTTTGCTCGCTTTTCTTTTCCCCTAGCTTTCTCACTCTCCCGCTCTTGTCTCGTCGTCTTGGGAACGACGCTCCCAGACGTCAGGCGACAGCGCTCATTACCTCTGAAGTCTCTTCCTTTATAAGCAACCACCACCGACAGCTGCACTTGACGTCACTGCACTAACCCTTTAAAAGCTAGCATGCCGAGGATGACGAGGTCGCCTTTGACGAAGATAGGTCCTCCTATCGAAACGTTGGGCAAAATTTCTGAGGCACCTTATCCCTGTTTACAAACGTTATACCACAGGGTGCTTTTCCATCTCACAGCCCCTTTCTTGATTTTGGATTTCCTAATGCAGTAATCCTAATACCTTGTCTTGTAACGTGTAGTGGATCGGCGCGGAAAGCTGCGCATATTTCGGAATGGTGACTGCGAGGCACTGTTAGTAACCGCTGGCACCCGTCGGTGAAGCAGGTGGTCGCGGAAGGAGAAAGTGATGAGCATGACGATGCAGCGTGCCAGTGTTTGGTGGTGCTGATGAACCAGAAATCAGGTCTACAAGAAAGGTAATTCAATGGCCCTTGCGCTGCTCAGGTGCGATGGTAGTAAAGTCGAGCGAAGAAATCGTAACGTGGGATAGTGAGCAGCAGGCATTGTCGTCAGGCAAGGGAGAGCGCGAGATGGCATCGGCGTTGTAATGCTGGAGTCGGCTGCAGCATGTCACGCGGATATCGCAGTTCTGCCGGCGAAGTTCCCATCGGGCAAGAAGGCCTGAGGGATCTTTGAAGGACGACATCCAACATAGTGCATGGTGGACCGCGACACACATGTCTTCCATTTTAACCCCGAAAGACACTGTTCATCATTGTTTCAATTGTTGCTTGGCAGTTCATTAGGCCGAAGGGCGTAATATTGAATTCGTACAGCCGATCGGGAGTTACGAAAGCAATTGTTGGGCGATTGAATGCTGCCATAAAGAGATATAGGAAGATATAGGGAAAAGGTGGGGAGGAGTAATTAAGATAGCTAAGTGCTCCCGTGGAGCACTTAGCTAACCTTTGGGTGGATGTCTCATTTCCCCTTTATTGATTAAGCTGTAAGTTGTAAGCAGCGTCAGGGCAGAAGATGGAGGATACGTCGAATGCCTGCATTGTGCGTGTACACTCTCCCTTGAATAAGGATGAGGAACTGTCAGTGGATTCGTAACAAACAAGGATGTAGCGCCTCTGGGCATGTCGATAACGTCAAATGACAACGCGAGATTCATGCGGTGTTGAACGGCCTCGGAGGGTGTAAATAGCACTATGGAATCACCAACACCGGCCCAGGACATGGAGACGAGGGCTTTACTACTGGGTGGTATGTTACAATTGTCTGCGACAAACAACTTAGCCAACGTACGCTCAGATGGCGCAGAACACAACGCATAGAACGCCATCTCGGTGTGGTGTGCGCTAGCGGTACGAAGGAACAATCCCTTTGTCGTCCTGGTAACGTTCCTAAGCGAGCGGCAAGGTTACTGAAACGGCAGCACCAGTGTTCACAAGCGAAATGGTACGAAAGCCATCTACAATTTCGATGAGGTTTCCTGGAGAAATGTGAGGAATTGAATTTTTCAACGACGACGCAGTTCGTTCCTCGGGAACTGCGGCATTTAGTTTTCCGCGTCAGAAGGGCAGGGTCGATGGCGCATATGTGTAGATGAGGGCAGACGTTCGGGCGAAGAGGATTGTTGTAGCCGCGCTGGGCCGTTAAAGCGCCTGGATCGTGCGTAGCGCATAGTATCAGTTTGAAAAGGAGGGTGGCAGTGACAGAAGCGTGCCACATGTGCTGCATAACCGCAAAAATAACATATATGGCAATTGTCCGCAGTGCGCTACGGATTCGAAAATGTGGGGACTGGTCGGCTTAACCGAACTGCTCGTGACCGAACGGGTGCTGTCGCGGAAGAATAGGTTAGTTGACGGGGCGGCCCGGCCGCGACGACTTGGGCGTACGCCAAAGGCGCAGACTACAGAGGCGGTGGACGAGTGAAACGCAAAGCGACAGTGACGTCTTTCTGTGTGACTGGGGTCAGATGTGCCTGTGCTGGTGGGGGGTACTCGATAAAATGAAGAGCTGTTGGGAGACCTCCTCACGCACGACCTACTTGATCTGAAGCAACAGTGAATTATAGTCGCCCAGAGTCAAGGCCCCAAGCGAGTCCTTCTGTTCCCGAAGGTGTCGCGTTTGCGCTCGTTGCTTGCGTACTTCGTCGAAACTAGGGCAAAAGGCGTCAACATCCGTGATGGTTTTTGGGTCGTAGACTAATAACCTCTGAAACGTGTCATTGGCTATTCATTTAAGGATGTGCTTGATCTTATCCGACTCGTGTATCGAAGGGGGTTAGGCGCTTACACAAGCCGACAACGTCTTGAATATGAGTGGGGAAGGTCCCACCGCGTTCTTGTTCCTGTTCTGCGCGGAGCTTGCGTACCACGAGGCAGCTGAATATTTCCGCAAAAGTCTTGAACGACGCCCAGTAATTATTCTCCGCTCCATGATTTTGGAACGAGAGACTGGCGACGCCGGTGAAGTAAAATAATACGTTGGTCAGCCTAGTTGCACCATCCCATTTGTTGACTGCGCTCACCCTCTGGTAAGTTGCCAACCAGTCTTCGACGTCTTGGTCGTCCGTCCCGCTGAATATCGGTGGGTCACGGCAGCATGCCGTGAGATGCGGTGGCTTGACTCTGCGAGCCTTGTGAAATGGTTTCTGCCGGCATCCCTGTGGCAGGAGTTAAGGTACGGCTTCGTAATTACAGCCTGGGAGACTGCGAGATTACCCTGCACCTGTCACCAAACTATAAGGAGGTTTATTTACAAGCAGGGGCGGTATAACGTAAAACTATTCCAATATGTTTTTATTCCGATCTCATGACGTCAAGCTTGCGTAACCACAGACGCAAGCATCAGGCGGTCACCCGCAGAGTTGTCTGAACAGACCAATAAAGCGCTCTCCTCGTTCATAGTAGGCCACTTTTGTTTGCATGAAACACAAATAACATTGCCTGCACTGAGCGGCTTGTCTTATCTAATTGGTTGACAAGAGGCAAGGAGCACGCTCAAGTGGAGAGAGATTCGATGGGGCCGAGCCACTTTAATGAAAATCGATAACCGGATGAAGACGGTGGTGCCGGGGTCTGCGATTGGTCCGCTTTCGCTTACTTAGCTTGTGATGGCTAGTAGAAAATCACGGCGGGATGCAACAGAAGCTTAAGAATGCCGCTAAAACTAATCCTAAACCAAGAGCAGTTGGCCCAACGAGGTCGTAAACATGCCGAATGTGCTCAAAAACGTTGCATGGCCACGCAAGAAGGTTTATTATACGCAAATAAACCCATGCTCTCCGGTAGGTGCGAGTAGCTAGTGCCTGAGCGATCGGTGGCAGCCATCTTTTATTCTTTTCGGAACGGGGCAGCCTGCCGCTATTCAGAAGAAAATTCTGCTTTGTTCGGCATATTAATGCATATTTAACGCGTACACGTCGTATTGATGCGGTGAGTTTTGGCGGTTTTGTGATGTTGCGTAAAAGGGAGGTGAAGTGAGTGCATCCCGAAAGCTTTTCACCAATGACCGAGGGCTAATGGCGAAAAGGCGTCGAATCAGAAATAACTATTTTTCTTTTGTTCAGTCAAATCATACGTAATCAGTGTGCACACATCATATCAGATGGGGAGCTCTAGCGCTCTCCCTACAATATATTATCGTGGTGCAAAGAAGAGACGATGACACGTATAACAAAAAGAGCTTGTTGTTGTTGTAGCCTGTCACACGTGTGGCTCCTACCCATGATGGGGGATTGGCCAAGAAATGGGTGGATTTTTCCAAATTAATTTGGGGCATAAATTTCCCAATACCAATGGAAATAATAACAGGTAGTTTTCGTTGTTTGTTTTAGCAGTCGAGCCCAGGGATTGCTTCTTCGTCTTCTAATCTCCGCTAGGCCAATGCACGAGACGAAGCCTACAAAAAACCCCCGTCGTTGTCTTTGTCGTCGACATAGAAGGGACGGGGAATTTGCCTCTGTCTGAAAAGGAGTACTGCCCCGACGCTAGAGGAGGTTACTGGTGTGAAGTTCCCAGCACAGTCACTCGCTGACGTATAGTTTCATGCGTACTACGTGCATCACTTCAGGCCGGTGTTGGCGCCGCCTCGGGCACATAGGGTATCTGGGAGCATCTCGAAGGTGGCGTCACTTAGGCGTCGTAGTACGTGATATGGACCGAAGTATCGCCTTATTAGCTTCTCACATCTTCGGATGGGCGTCCAAACGCACGCTCTGTCACCGGTTTAGTAGGTTACTGGTTTATGGCGAGCGTTGTAGCCGTCTGCGTCGTAGTGCTGCTGTCGACAGATGCGCACGCGTGGGAGCTGTCTAGCTTCTTGTGCGCTTTGTGTAGACGCATCCGCATCAGTGTCAGAGCCGTCGCGTTCGTGTGGGAGCATTGCATCCAACATCGCCCGTACTTCTTGTCCGTGAGCAAGGCTGAACGAAGTCATCCATGTTTCTTGCTCAGCAGTCTTGTACGGCAAAGTTTCATATAAGGCAAGATCTCGTCCCACTTTTTGTGTTCCACATACATGGAACACATGTCTTGAAGAGTTTTGTTTAAGCGCTCTGTGAGTGCGTTAGTAGGCTGTTGTCCTGCGCTGAGTCCTTAGACTGAGTATCAGAACATTACCTAAAAGCGCTGCCGTGGATGCGGTTCCTCTTTATGTGATTACGATGGTTGGTACACCATGCCTCAGCACAACGTTATCTATAAACAAACGCAGCTCTCTGCTGCTGGGCCTCACGGGGGAGCCTTTGCTTTGTCATAGCACGTCAGATAATCAGTCGCGAAAATAAGCCTGCGGTTTCCTGCACTAAACGCAAGAAGTGGGCCTAAAAGGTCCATTGTGATCTTGTCAAATGGTGTGCGTGTGATCTGAACGGGTTGTAGCAGGCCAGCTGGTTTTGTTGGGGGTGATTTCCGCCTCTGGCACTCGAGGCAAATCCATACATGATGTGTCACGGCCATGGCGAGTATTGACCAGTAGTACCATCGTCTTACTCTGTTCAGTACCCGCGTGTAGCATATATGGCCAGAAGTTACCTCGTTAGGACATGCTTGGAGTAAATCAGTCCTAAGGAGTGTAGGAACAACCAGTAAATAATTGCATCCGATTGGTGAAAAGTTCCTTTTGTAGAGAACATCGTTGCGTAACCAAAATGACGACATTCCTCTTGAAAATATCCTAGAAGCCTTGGGCTTTCGTCCTTCTAAAAAATTAAGGGTGGCAGCAATTAATGCCCAAATGGCCCGACATCACTGTAGTCACGCTACCTTGATGCTCTTTTAGTGTATCAACGATAAGTCTGCCAGTTTGACTAACATATGTACTTCCGTACGAAAGCGGAATGGCACTGGCAGCCTTATGAGGCCAAGTTACAAATTGAATGCTTTGTTGAGTGGAACATGCGTTCCTTTTGTTATTCTCTGTACCAACCAATTTGCATAGCTTTTGTAGACGCTCAAGGGCAGAAAAAAGACGTCCAGCTCCATCTTTGCCATTTCAGTCCCACTTGCTTATTCTATCACAGATTTAAACCAACTCGCCTGCCAACGTATTTTAACTAAGACACTTTGATGTGCTAGTTTGTTGCTGGCTTGATAAGTTACCACTGCGTCCTCCTCCCCTCCCTGCCCCCCCCCCCCCCCTTCCCACTGAATTTGGGCTATACTTCATATCGGCTGAGTTCGCAGTTCCCCAAGGTGACGGCAGAAATTCTTTGTTCGGAAAACACATTAAATATATTACAGGCCAGTTCCAAGAGTTATTTACTGCAAATGTCATAATTAGTCGCCCTTCCTTGAATTTTACTTACGCATTTCTGACAGCGCGCCCTAAATTTTCGCTAAAGATAAACAAAATAGCTTGCTTAGTTCAACGAGGAAATCGCTGAAACCAAGTCAGAATGTTTTACGACGCCTAAAGATAGCGAAGGAAAAGCGAAGGCTTACTAATTATTGGCAACGCTTCTAAGATGACCGGGAACGTAAAAATTGTGCCACACATTTTAATTACAACCTAACTACCCAAATAGTGCACATATTCAGTACACATCACCAAAGAGTGGCCTCCATTTTTTAAGACCCGAAATATTTGTTGCTATTCCTCCTGCCGCGCAACACATAACAGTGTAGCTCTTATTTACAAACCGGCTCAAAAAATGAAATTGTCAGTCAGACGGCAGACGTTCTTTAAAAAAAAAATCAAATAGGTGTTCTACTGATTTCTAAATGGCCCATCACGTTGGGCCAGGGTCATTTTCACGACAATACCTACGATAACTCGTGATAACACAACAAAATTGGACAGATACCTGTAAGATGTTGATTAGAATTTTTATGGTTGGGAGATGCTGAGAATTTAACGGTATGTAGGCTATCTCTAGAAAGATATAAATAGTTCCAGCACTGGATAATTCAATGATTTCATGCCGTAAGCCACAGAATCGTTGAGCGCGGCTCCCCTCGTCCACCCGCTAAATTAGAATATGGATATAGCGGTCCGAAAAAATGTGGGCGTGATGCAAGTTGCGGAGACTGATATTTGTTACGGCGGAAACTGCAGAGTTCTAGGTGTTCCCAGCAATGAGAGCGCGTACGGTGAATCCCGCACGTCATCCACTACTGGGCGTTAAGCGAAGGCACAAAAAACAATCCTCGCTGTCCAAGCAGAGGATGCGTAGTAAAGAAAAGCGTTATTCATGTGGTGACTTTTCCTTTCCCTTATGACTTCTATTTGTCTCTCTCTATCTCTCTCTCTAGAAAATTTAGCTTCAGCTCTTCTTTTCTTCGGCTTTCCAGCATGCAGCCGAATGTGGCCGCTATCAAAAGGGGGAGGGGGAGGCGGCGGTCAAACGACATACTTTGCCACCCACTTTTGGCAGTGAGGGAGGGTAGTGCCCTCCTGGCTTCCCGGTAAGTACGCTTAAGATGTTATATGAGGACAGAGCTGGCAAGCTGGCGCAGTGACTACAATAAGATATGGCTGTTTTTTCATGCAGCTTTTCGGTGGCATTTCAAGCAGGATATGATAATGTCTGCTTGCCCTAAATATATGGCCTTGCAGGAGAGCGCAGCCAGACTGGAAAGAAGAGCCGATGTGCTTGACTCGTATGACCACCTGATGACAGAAATGACAATTGTCATCAAACAGTGGGCTCAGGATGCAAGAGGTTGGCTGGGCATGAAGCAATACGGGAACAGGAAGGTGGCTGTTGTGATTCAAGGGGGAAAAATTCACCGACGATAAGAAAATTCCCAAGTGTAAATTTGAGTGCAGCAGTGAACGTGTTTTATTTCTAGATATATTGGCTCGCGTGGGAAATCTGTCTCTTGCGGCTCGTTGCAAACGGAGCGAAGTGTAGAACAACTGCCTCGTTAATCGGGAGATCGCGAGAGGCGGCGCGTGGTTGACGCGCGGGCGCGATTCACAACAGCCGCCGCAGACAGACCTGCACTCAAGCAGCGCTTTGTTTCCGTACAGACGCCGCTCGCTGCTGTGGCGCCACCTCGTAGATATGATCACCGCGAAACCCGTCTTGAGCCGTACTACGCTTTTCTTCTCACGCCCTTTCAACATAATCTATTCCTTCAATTGCCGCCTCGTGGTCCTGCTGCCCCCTCCTCCTCCGCTTTCCTGCCCGCGCTCTCTTCGTAAAACCGTCTTTCATCTTCCGCAGCGCTCTTGGTTCGCTTTCATCCTTCGCTGCGTTCGTTCACTCGGTTACGAGAGAAAACACCGACGCTCGCCGCATAAACGGGCGCGAAAGAGCTGTGCTGTAAAATGTGAGTCGTGCCCGGAGACATCCGAAGCATTGTGGCGGTACTGAAGCGGTCATTGCTTCCTGGGAAACAATAGGAACATGAAAAGCGAGGCAGCAGTGCTTGTGCAGGCTCGAGCTAGTGTTGAGAACTCGCTAGGGTTGAGCACTCGCTAGTGTTGAGTAGCGTTTGGCGAAGACAATGGTGACGCGGATGCACAATTGTGCAGGATGATTAGCAAGCTGAGGCCTCCAGAAGGTACCAGGGTTAAAACAGACCTCACAATCCACAGGCCACTTGCAAAAGCACCACTGTTATTTAGAATGGCCATTAAAGAGCTGATGTCACGGCTACCATGAGTGGAGGTCACAGGTGTTTAGCGGGAGTTACTGGTGGGCTACCGGCTGGTGTGTCTAATTGAACACAGCGGCTTGGTCTTTACTCAGAGCATAGAACTTGTGCTGAAGGCGGGAAGCCCGCTGTATGTGGCCTTCCTTATCATTGCCAAGGCACATAACTGGGTGGACCGTGAGATCCTATGGGTAATGCTGGAAGAGTTAAGCTTGGCCGGTGAAGAACGCAGGCTCCTCAAGGCCATCAGCAGCGATGGGATGGAATGGGATGGATATAGAACCACGAAACTAGCTAGGTGACGAAGCTTTCTTTAGAGCTGTCCACTGCCCCCACTGCTGTTCATTGTGCATGTTGCCGGGCGGTCAAAGTACTAGAAGTTTAAGGATGTGGTTTCACTATCAGACCACGATAGGAGGGACAGCTACTGGTGAGCCGTGCGCTGACCCTGGTGCTTGTCGACAACACCGACGTCCTTGTTGGTTCGACAGCAGTGTTTCAGATACTCTTGAATGTACGTGGCAGGAAGGTGGGGGCGACTGCGATGCGCTTCAGCCCTATCGAGTGTAATGTGTTGACGTGAGAGACACCCGATACGGGGCAGTACACAACTTGACGCCTACAGGGCGAGTTAATCCACAATACCAGCTCAATAAAGTACTTGGGAACGCGCCTGACTACAAGCCCAGACTACCTCTCCGCATATGAAAGAGAGCTAGCTGAGACGGAGAGCAGCATTTCTGAAGGGATTGCTAGAGACGGAAGGGATTGCAATGTTAGCTTACAGTGGTCGTATAGCCAGTGCGACGTGATGCGAAACCTGAGGAATACGGTGACATTGCGAGGGCTCACGCTCGCCAACGTTGCGCTCTGGCTCCCATCAGGCTTAGGGGAGTTGTCGCAGAGCCGTCAATTGGAAATAGGGAGACTGGAACTGGCAATTCACAAGCATGCGCCAATTGCAGTGATACAGGGGGAGATGGGGTGGTCATCTTTCACCGTGAGAATGGTGGTGGCGCAGGCGACATATATAAACCAGCTGATGACAATCTTAGAGAAAAATTTCGCACTCCGGGTGTAGCTACACCATGGTTGCAGATGGGTCAACGCGATGTATAGGATGGATGGCCGCACTACGTCGGCGCATCGTACTCGTGAAGGTTTGTCTTGAGAGCGTGGCAGAGTAGCTTAGAGACATAACGATCAAGGAGGCGCGCCTCGAAGTACGACAGATAGAGACCGCGGCATGGCAGAAATCCACCAAAACGAAATTTCCCTCACAATGTATTGCATCTAGAAGCTCGCGAACGCACTGAACTTTGCTACGACAACTGGAAGGGAAGTGTGCTGCAGGAAGAGGCGAGAGCTGGCGTTCTTCGTACGTGTATATGGAGAGCGGGCTTCACAAAAGGTATTGAAAGAATGTGTGCCGTCTGTGGAAGGTCTGACGTGACTTTCAGTAATGTCGTCCTCGAGTGGTCAGGTACTGCTCCATCGGCCTGCATACCGGCTCTGCCAGCTGTAATTGGTGTCCACACGGGAGAAGAATGAGCTATCTTTAATGCGACGAAGGGACGCGTTGAGTACTGGTAGCAGTATCGAGTGCAGCGCGGATGAGTGTTTTAGTTCTCTGTTTTTATTTTTCTGGTGTTATTTTTTTATCTGATAGTGTGCTTCTTTGTTTTCTTTTTTTGGTGGTGACGCCGGCTTCAACACTTCGACCTACTACGACAGCTCGATACAAAGGGCTCGACCAACATTGCCGTCCCCAGCGGAAATGGAAGTTATGTCCTTTATATTCCAGTAAAGTGGAAGCATGAACATAAGAATGTTGAACAGACAAACACGCAAACAAAAACGGAAATAAATGGATAAAGCACAACGGTCTTCTGTCGTTCTCGTCTCGTACAACATCGAAGTTCTACGCCTGCAGCACTGCAGATGTCATTTGCCATAACATCAAGGGCTCGGGGGCCTTGGTTGAATTGGTTTAAATCCCGGCCACGGCGGCCGAATTTCTATGATATTCAAATACGAAACCGGCCCTTACACCGCGCAGTGGGCCCACGTGAAAGAATCCCCAATGGTCAAAGTAACTCTGGAGTCAAGGCGTGTCTCATGACTACATCGTAGTGTTGTCGCGTAGCACGCAAGAATTCAATTCTCACTCACGTTTAGGGAGCCAACATTCAACTTTTGCACACTGGTTTCCAAAGGACGCCAGCGTTGTGAACTACGTGACAGCTACTAGGGCGCCATTGTGCTTCATCATCATCATCATCAGCCTGGTTACGCCCACTGCAGGGCAAAGGCCTCTCCCATACTTCTCCAACAACCCCGGTCATGTACTAATTGTGGCCATGTCGTCCCTGCAACTTTCTTAGTCTCATCCGCCCACCCAACTTTCTGCCGCCCCCTGCTACGCTTCCCTTCCCTTGGAATCCAGTCCGTAACCCTTAATGACCATCGGTTATCTTCCCTCCTCATTACATGTCCTGCCCATGCCCATTTCTTTTTCTTGATTTCAACTAAGATGTCATTAACTCGCGTTTGTTCCCTCACCCAATCTGCTCTTTTCTTATTCCTTAACGTTACACCCATCATTCCTCTTTCCTTACCTCGTTGCGTCGTCCTCATATTGAGTAGAACCCTTTTCGTAAGCCTCCAGGTCTCTGCCCCGTAGGTGAGTACTGGTAAGACACAGCTATTATACACTTTTCTCTTGAGGGATAATGGCAACCTGCTGTTCATGATCTGAGAATGCCTGCCAAACGCACCCCAGCCCATTGTTATTCTTCTGATTATTTCCGTCTCATGATCCGGATCCGCCGTCACTACTTCCCCCAAGTAGATGTATCCCCTTACCACTTCCAGTGCCTCGCTACCTATTGTAAATTGCTGTTCTCTTCCCAGACTGTTAAACATTACTTTAGTTTTCTGCAGATTAATTTTTAGGCCCACTCTTCTGCTTTGCCTCTCCAGGTCAGTGAATATGCATTGCAATTGGTCCCCTGAGTTACTAAGCAAGGCAATACAATCAGCGAATCGCAAGTTACTAAGGTATTCTCCATTAACTTTTATCCCCAATTCTTCCCAATCCAGGTCTCTGAATACCTCCTGTAAACACGCTGTGATAGCATTGGAGAGATCGTATCTCCCTGCCTGACGCCTTTCTTTATTGGGATTTTGTTGCTTTCTTTATGGAGGACTACGGTGGCTGTGGAGCCGCTACAGATATGTTTCAGTATTTTTACATACGGCTCTTGTACACCCTGATTCCGCAATGCCTCCATGACTGCTGAGGTTTCGACAGAATCAAACGCTTTCTTGTAATCAATGAAAGCTATATATAAGGGTTGGTTATATTCCGCACATTTCTCGATCACCTGATTGATAGTGTGAATATGTTCTATTGTTGAGTACCCTTTACGGAATCCTGCCTGGTCCTTTGCTTGACAGCTGCCCATTGTGCTTACGGAACGACAGTTGTAGCACCAGCCGCTTTGAGCCAACGTCTCATCATTCGTATGCTGCTGGCCAGACTACATGTACGATTGCCACCGCGAGCAAGCCTATGTGGCAATAATAATAACAAGAAAAAAGAGCAATGATCCCCGAAATTCTTGTGCCAGATATACTCGCCACAGGCTGCCTATAGTTACAACCGGATAGTAATCCTTTCGTTAGTCTCTCGCCAGTGTTTAATAGAATGTCTGTTTGGTCTACGCTACATAGGTCTATCGTAATTTATTCGTTCGAAATGTAATATGTTTCTGTCTGAAGAGTACAAACAACTTTTTGTTCCTTCTCATCAAATGTAAATTCTCAGAAGCGCTGCACTCCTGGCTTGGATAAGCCAGGAGAGCCGTCGGCGGCCGCACATTCACCTTTCTCTGACACTGACAGGCAAACAATTTTGTAGGCCGTCTGTATCTTGCTTAGTTTTTATATAATCAATTTGTCACTTCATTTTTTATGTTTTCGTGCATCGTAATGACGACATAACTTAACAGAGAAACTGTAAGCTACAAGTTTTTGTTTAGCCAGTTGCAGGATTAAACTGGGCATTTTGAAAGAAGTTTGGCAGAACACTTTGTCCATAATTGAAAGGTTACTTACCTGGGTCAAGGATAGAGTATCGCAGTTCTCTGAGCGATAAAAATGTATATAGTCCTTTGCCGATCTATGGGCTATGGTGAAAGGCTCGGAGCGGAAACTTGCGGCCACCATGTAGCGATCCGGCAAGTTCCGGACATACACGAAAAATGTCTCATCCTTCATAAGGCCAGGAACTTTTCCGTATTTGGCAGATACTAAGCCGTCGGAAGCCTGGCCATCAGTGTCGAGAGAGAATGTTGTGCTAATAAGAAAAAGAAAATGTTGTATTAGTTAGGCACAATCACTCCACTGTGTTTCTTTGCAGATAAAAGAATAGTTATAAAAAAGAAGCTATCGAGTTAATATTTCTTGCTGTTTTTGATAAAGTCACACGTCCATCGTTGAAAAAGATAGCTACACCCGTGGTCAATGAAATGTTGTTAACGAAGGGGCTGCGTCTGTTGAATAAATCAAAACACCATTCTCAGCATTCACATGTAATACGGCTTATAGCAGATATTTTTTTTCAATACACAGCACGTTAGCTATAAATGCAATCTGCAAAAATGAAACAACTTGTTTCAATAGGAAGAAAGGAGTACTGTGCAAACTGGTAGAGTAACGACCACGTTCCGACTGACACCTTTTAATTGAGCAGTTGCAATCGGAGTTGAAGTTGCCGCCAAAAATAAATCGCACAGGTATATGAATGGTCCATTTGAAACACTGCGCGCATACAGCGCCGTTGAGCACGTTACAATCGATTTTGAAAAAGAGTCTAATTCCCCCAAACACCTGTCACATTGTCAAAAGCCCAACCATGATTTCCCCCTCCCCTTATTCTCGCTCAGCTTGGTCTTCGTAGCGATCACATTTTCTTTAGGGCAGCGGCATTAATTCTGTGATTTCCGTAAAACGCACTGATAAAGCTCCGGATTACTGGCATAAAAAATTTAATTCTAACTACATTATTAGCTTTCACACTCCAAACACCGCATACGCATTACCCAGATTGTCTGTGCACAATTTTGTGCCAATAAAGGGCAGTCTATTTAGTCCACCGAATTCACCAGTGAAATCTGCTACAAACATGGTGTAATGCATAAAAAACAAGGATCCCTCAATAATTATTTGTACAATATTTTATTATCCTAAGAACGTTACAGTTTTGTCACCGATTGCAATTATGTCCCCTATTTCCACCGAAAACAAATTTGGCGTAGCGCAGATTTATATCAGGGCATTGGAAAACACAGCTGATGGCTGCCGTATGACGTAAACTATCGAACACTTGCTTAACAAATGTTTTGCTAAGACTCTACTTCCTTTACAAGCATTTCACTTCGCAGTGAGATTCCCGTTAGCGTACTCAAATGCTGGCTAGGCTTCAATTTTGTGCCATGTGCAGGTTTGCTAGGGAAACAGCTTAATTTCTGCGCCGCTCGTAAGACCAACTCCTAAGGCTTCAGAGCACTTGTATATTCAATCATCCGCAAAAACGGCCAAGAGAATGCAAGTTTTAGCTCTTACTCTGTACATTACCTGGAACGCTTCAAGCTATACTACCAGACAGACCCGTCCGCAAGTTTCATTCACCTTTAATGAAATCCTCGTCACTTAACTCGAGCAGTGCCGTGTCCTGTTGGACGCGGGTCACCAGGCTTAGGGATGCAGTGACTTGGCGCATATCCATTTTATTTTCTTCGTGCAATCCTCACGCCTCGGCGCCGGCGTTAGGCCCTAGTCATCTTTCTGCTCGCGAAAAACACGCCATGCGCCATTTTTCCTCGCACAGACGAAACATGTGCGTGCGAGAGCGGGTTGCTTCCGATGTGCTGTTTGCGACGCGACGCAGCAAAGACCTCGGGTGCTTGCTATCGCTGTGTTGGTTTCGCCCTTATAGCGAAACTGTTGTGAATTATTTAGGAGCTTTCTTTATGGGGTTTTACGTGCCAAAACCACTTTCTGAGAATGAGGCAGGCCGTGGTGCAGGACTCCGGAAATTTCGACCACCTGGGGTTCTTTGACGTGCGCCTAAATTTAACTGCACGGGTGTTTTCACATGTCGCCCCCATCCAAATGCGGCCGCCGTGGTCGCGATTCGATCCCGCGACCTTGTGCTCAGCAGCCCAACACCACAGCCACTAAGCAACCACTGCGGGTTAAATAAGTGGTGTGCACCTACTGGGATTTCTATTTGTGAATGCGCAAAGAACCCGCCAGTGGTTTTTTGAGGACGTGCATTATTTCGTGTACTCACATCTTCTGGAATAGGGACAAAGCAATTCTGTTTACCAGGCGATTCAATAACCTAATTTTCGCCTAGTAAGTTCCAGACAAACTCTTACGCTTGGACGGCTAAGTTTGTCAGTCATTTGGCGAAAGTCATTTCCATCACAACTCAAAAAGACGATGTCGTCTGCAAACCATATGTTGCTGATATATCCGTCTGTCCCATTTTAATAGCATAAACTTCTCAACATGGAGTGGGTTGCCCACCGGAAAGAGAATGTCTACTTGCCTGATCTCTCTCTAGATCAGGATTCTTTCGCTTGGCGTCAGGCGAATAAAAGAATTTACAGTCTCTGCAGACATTTTCTAAGCTAGTCGCGTATTGTTTCTGAGCTCAGTTGGCTACACAACACCATGCATGAGTGCACATATCCCTACTTAATAAAATGCCTGTTCTTAGTATATCAATCCAAGACACCAATGACAGTTGCAGACTGCACATTTTTCAGCTGCTTCATTTATGACATGCATATCATCCGCTGCCTACTTATTTAGTATTGCACTTACATTCAACCAGAGGACAATGCCATAGGGCAGGCATTGAGCGCTTATACAGAAAAAAAAGTATTGCACATGTTACTGAACGTGTCAGAGTATTAGGCAAAGCAAGGACCGCTAGCTATTCGGAAGTCTAACTCTAGCATTACCTGTTTTTAGATATTCATCAGTTTGATCAACAGTTCTTCTACACATTGCTAATTTCTGTTGAAATTCTTGTGCAAGCAACATCATGCACCGTCTGAAATGACGAATCAACTTTAACAATTTGCCAGCTTTTACAATTCCTGGCAGACTGGGGAGTCTAGGAATGTAAAACATTGTCAGGAATATTTGTTGAAGCTAGTCTCCAGTGCCCCTAGGACTTATTCAATAAAAAGACCCCAAACGTGCACTTTGGTATACTTCGAAACATAATGTTTAGGTGACAGCAGAAGAGAGAAGACGGAAGCTTATCTTGAGCTGTCGACGTTGCGATCCATTGTATAGGCTACTTAAACAATGCCTCAAACAACGACACGTGCTCATGAGTGCATGTCATTCTGATAATTATGTTCGACTTGTATCGAGTGAAACTTCATTATCCCCACCCTGGGTTAGTTTTGTTGACCAGTGCGTCGGCTGCGTACATACAAATTAGTACGAGAAATCTTTCCTGTTGGGTGGCGTTTTCACTAAGAAAAGAGCAAACAATCGGCATCAGACGGACCTTGGACCAAAGCTTCACTGCTTAAGTCCTTACATCTTGAAAAGTGCCTGTACAAGTGCCCTAAGCGTTACTTTACGATATTGTGTAACACTGCCCCTTACTGCACAGCACTGCACAGGCACTGAAAAAGGGGGTACAGGCTTCAGAGCCAGTTGAAGAGACACTAGACCAGATTACTTGCATGAAAAAGCTGGTCGAACGTAATGATAAAATATGACGAGGCTTCTGCATGCTCCCTGGCTTGAGAACCATTGCTTCACGAACTTGAGGAACGCAGTAAAAACAAACCAGATGCCTACTGCAATCCTTCCCCTACAACAGCAAAACCACTCTTTTCCCATTTGTGAAGCTGCGGCCTTCCAGCATAGCCAGAACATAAGTATGACTATTATTGGCGCAAACAGACATTAGTAATATTACTTACGCGATGTGACTTACAAATTTTTGGTAACTAGTAACAAGGGGTAATATGCAGGATGCGCCGAATTTCTCGTTTGCGTGGGTTTTACACGAGTTCGCTGGAAGGCAGTCAGTGAGCGGAGATAGCATGCAAAGCGCAACAACAGCAGGCAAAAACAAAAGCACCGCCCTTTCCAGTCCCTGAAGATGATGGAACAGCCAAGCTGTGTTAGTTACACCCACTGTTACACCATGCAACTCAAGCTTCACAAGTAGTCTACCGGGTGTCCTACTTAACATGGACTAAGATAAAAAAAACTCAGGACCTCCACAGAAATCGTACCGACTTCATAATAGCAGCAGACGTAGGCGCTTACAGACGGTATTTTTTTCATCACGAAGTAATCATTCATTATTGCTTTTGATTATCGAACTTTACAATGAATGCCTAAATAGCCAACATGTCAATTAGAAAGTTGTGGGGCACCGGAAGTAACCTCCGAATCAAGCATTTATTTCGTGCTGAAGTGTGCCTGGTTATTTCTTCCTCCAAGAGAAAACGAAAGCACGCGAAATACGCGAAACATGAAATAGACGCGCGCTCGCGTGCCACGACTAAAGCACATCCAAGCAATTTTTGAAAGATGTACGGCTGCATTCGTTTCTCGCCGCATCGTACAAGGCTTCGTCCTGTAGGATGGCTCGAAAGCTTTCGCGACCTAACTAGCGTGGTGCGATAAGCGTCAGCATCTGCGAACGGAAAAATGTTGTGCTCGATCATGAGGCACTCGGGATAGCTTTAACATTCGCGTATCATGAAGAAAGCGACAAAATAAATTCAACCAATATTAAAAAACAGTGCCCAAAGAGCACGAAGAAAGAAAGAAGGCAGCTCTCGCTAGAACAGAAAAGAGCTACTCAGGGGTTTATTTCAATAAAAAAATAAACCTAAAGCATGTAAGCTTCTCGGCCGCCAACAAAGAAATATCCAAATGTGCAACTGGTGAAGCCGTTTACCCTTTCTGTCTCTTGAACTCTGGAAAGGACGCAAAACAAAGCAGTTTTTTACCTTTTTCTACCTTTGTCGCAAGCTTTCTTTAATGTAAGGATAGGGTGACATTTCCAATTTATTGTATATAAAGAATAATCAGCTGAAACTGAAATTGAAGATGAGCGTTAAAGAGTCACGTATTACATGAGTTTTGAGTAGGTATTTTCCACTGCCACTTATAGCACGTGCTGAAGGAGGTCTCCATCGGAAGCAATACAGTACATGCTTATTTCCAACACTTGTGCGGCTGCAGCTTTGACCAACGACGTTGGAATCTGGTGCAGACTCCATTTATTTTAGCATTTAGGGCGTTCGGTGTGGTAGTTTCGCTGCCATGCACGCGATCTTTCACGTAGTCCCGGAAGAAGTCCAGCGGCACCATGTCAGGCGACATTGCAGGCGGGGGTACAGGTCCGTGCCGGCCAATCTACTGTGCAGGAAAAAGCTTGTCGAGCCACGCTCGAGACTGACTACTACTATTCGCAGGATCACCATCGTGTTGAAACCTGATGTTCCGAAGGTGAGCAAGTGAAATGTTGGAACATACGTCACTTACGGGACCCTCGGAGATGTTGACGTAGCATCGCGTCGTTAGTGGGTTGCTAAAAAAAGATGGGTCCAACGATATCGCCACCCGAAATACGACAGCACACTGTTATTCGTGTCGTGTTTGTGCGAGACAGTGGGCATTCCTGTCACTCGAGTAGTGCGCGTTGTGTAGAACAACTTGTCCGTTTCTGGAGGAATTAGCCCCCTTCGAAGATACAAGTCTGTTTTCAATATCTCGGTCTTCAAGTTTTTGATGAAGACGTACTTGATACGGGCGCATATAACTTATTTTTAAATTCTCCACACTGATGACCTTGACGTTACGGCCTCCACACTGGCGTCGCGCACACTACCACGAAAGTTAGCAGCAAAGAATTCCAAAACATCCGTTTCCGCTTCTGGAACTACCGTAGCAGTCCTCCGTCGCTTTCTCGTGAAGCTACCCGCCTCATAAAGGGCTTCATACATTCCAAGAATTGTTGACGGTCTAGGGTGCCCTCTACAATGCCACATCCTGAATAGCTTGGCTGCCTTCCTGTCGTCATTGTGCGCCGCCCCAAGAGGAACGATGGCTCATTTTGACTTTCTGTTCGTTTGTGAAGGGCATGACTGTCTTGTTGAAGAGCAGGTCACTGGCGTGGTATCGTTGAGATTCTCCGTTATTATGTAAGCACTGAACCATCTAGCAAAAATAATTTAAGTAATCGACAACAGCATATGCTGGCCATACAGATACGCCAAAACGCATTACATAGCCATAACCTGCATAAGGCTTGTTTCTTTTGATAAAGGGAATAAAAAGAAGACAAGCTCCAGACGCGCCTATCTACAGAACAAGATGAGTGCGCAAAATTACAGTCCCTAGTGTGCTGCCACGGTTTCCCATCTCCGAAATTTCAACAAGAAATTTCAACAAGAGCAGACACTGCCACAGAGCCCAGCGGCTAAATCGACTGTAGCGCCCCAAGCTGATGGTGTTACCACCTTCCGGTTTTCGTTTTGCGCGCACGCGTTTTGAACGCCATTTTGTACATGCCACGCCGAATCCACTGATCGGCGCGGTATTTGTTTTTTTTCGCTACTGCTGCTGAACCACGCGCTGCCTTGGCGCGGAATCGTTTTATTATTTACTAAAAATAAACGCGCACGATCTTTACAAGCCTCCACCAAATCTGTCACGTGCTATTTCCTAAAGAAAACGCAAGACGTCTTATGAAATGAAGAAATGTTTATCTTGCTCTATATAAATGCTCGTTCCGGGCTTCTTAATTGTGCATTCATCGAAAGTTGTGGCACCAGGTAAGCAATAGTCATTGCCGTACGAAGCTCCACCGGATGCCATCAGCTGAAAGAAAGTAAATTACAAGCATGTATCATTTTGGTATATTGACCTAACAGGAATATTGCGTGTAGAGGCGAAACGTGCGTAATAGGTGAATGAGCGGCATTACAGGTAAATTAACTTTTACATAAATTTATTAGCAAATAGACATCCCACACAATGCCATAAAATTTGAAGAAACATACGATTTTCAAGCACCCCACCCTTCCCGGGTATTATTTCCTGCACTTTAGGAGCACAAATAGACAGGTTACTACGCGTTTCCAAAAAACTTGGCATCAGTCGACGCGATGGCACGCCAAGTACACAGAGGTGCACACAACACAGGCTCTCAACCAGACCATATTACACGCTCGCAGAATGCCTTCTAGTCGCACTCAAGACAGATATTTCGGTATAAAGCCCATATTCAGTCGCTCAGAAGACAGAAATGTCAAGTTCTTGAGCTCCTCGCTGTTATCTTTTACGGGTCCTGCCGGCGCAGGCAGCACACTTCCGTGTTATCATTCTTGACAATCGTTCGTCGCGTTTTCGACAAGCGTGAGTACCGAAATAAGGTATTTCTTGTTGTACGGCCATAAAAAGCGTCACAAACCTGTCGCAGTAAATTTCAGTACACGCAGACCGAACTCACCACGGCCGGCTTGCTTTTTTGCTAACAGCTTCCCAACCGCAGGAGCGGCAAGCAAGCATAAAAAGTATCCTAAAAAGTTACGAAATGAAATAAAATAATTTTTGGGGTAGGAAAATGCTTCACGAACTTCTCTCAGTAAGATTCAGTACACGCGAAACTAACTGCGGCACACAGCCGAGCTGCTTTTCGCTAAATGCGCCACTGCGCCGAGCGCGGCCACTGTGCTCGGAAAGTACCACAATTAGTTACAATATAGTTAGGGGTCAGACAAAGCGCCGAAACTATTCCCGGTAAGATTAAGTACACGCGAAGCTGCGTCACACGGCCGAGGTGCTTTTCGTCACAAAGCCAGGTGCGGCGAGCGTGCACAAAAACAACTGAAGTTATAACAATGCTTGGGCTCATAGAAAGCGTCGCAAGCATCTCCTAGTGTGAGTAATTAACTCAAATTAACTAGGCTTGGACGGCGGAGCTGTTTTTCGATAACTGCGTCACAATATAGGTTCAGTCCTCTGCCGTAAGCCTAAATGTTCTTGAAGTGCGTCGCAGACTCTCAAACAAAATTCCTCACCTTGCTGTAGTCCAGTAGTGGAGCGGTGCCGTGTCGAAATGCAGACGCAACACAAGAGAACGCCGGGAGCCCAGAAAACGGGCTACATCCAAAACAGACGGGTCGCCGTGGTCACGAGCTTCACATGCGCAATCGGCCTAGGTCGCTCCGGTGGCATGTCTGGCGCATAACGTATGCACGCGCGTCTGGTGTTCCGCTAGCTTGTTGCTAGGCAATGGAAGAAAAATACGTCGCAAAGTATAACTTCTTTTACACGCAAAACTTTTTGTCTTTAGTGGTAAAGAATAAAAAAAGTAAAACGTTGTCTGTAAGTTCATTTCACATTCTTTTTTTTTTCTGATGCTCGCGTAAACTAACCGATGGAGTTGACACTAGGCACGACGTGTTTCCTGTTGCCAGCTTTTGCCGAGTGTCCTCTCTTGCTGAATTTCTTTCTGTATGGTATTGCGGTCGCGTGCTGCGGAACGATTTTGGAATGTTTTAGATCGTACTTTGTGAAATTCACGCCATATCCGTTCATACAAGGTCGTCATCGGTAACTACAGTAGGCAGAAATACGTCTTGAGGGCGCCAAATATGACGCGCATGATCCGCCGCGCTGTACGCGCATTACCAATCGCGGTGTGTGTATGTGTTGTAAACTATTTTGCTTATATAGGTTTTAATTCGACAAAGAAAACCGGTGTCTCTGTATCGCCAGTATTAAATGATAGATCAGCTCAGTGTCTGATCGCTTGGCGTAGGGAGTAAAACATACGGGGTGTTCGTTTTCGTCATCTCTCTTTTGACAAAGCACCACCCCCATACCCCTGTCGCTGGCATCACTCTAACGAATGAGTGACTTAGAGTAGTCGTGCGCGTTGAACACTGGCTGACTCGTTAGTGCCTTCTTCAGCATACTAAAAGCCTTTTCTTTCGCGCCATCCCACTTCACCGTTTGCCGTTCTGTTTTTCTCAGAGCATCTGTTAAAGAACTTGCAATCTCGGAATAACGTGGGATATCTCTTTTGCAATAACCTGCCAAACCAAGAAATGACCTGATGTCCCACTTTGTGCATGGTTGCGGGAAGTTGTCTATTGCGGTCAGTTTATCCTCGGAAGGCTGACGACGGCCTTGCCCTATTACATGACCTAGAAAAGCTACCTCCGCACGCCACAATTTACATTTGGGAGCTTCGACAGTTAAGTGCGCCTCTCGTAGACGGCACAACTCGGTTCGGAGGTGTTGCATATGGTCCGCCCATGACGAAAAAATATAGCTATGTCATCGACATACGGAAGTGCAAAGTCCTGAATTCCCCGTAGCACCTGGTCCATAAGGCTAGAGAAACAATAGGGAGCAATCGTCAATCCAAAGGTCAGGACTTTCGGCCGAAAGGTTCCCATCGGGGAAATAAACGCTGCAAGCCTGCTTGCCCTTTCGGTCAACGGAACCCGCCAGTATCCTCTGACTAAATTGAGCGTAGAGACCAAATTAGCACTCCTCACTTTCTAAAGCCTTTCCTGGATATGCGGTATTGGTTAGGTCTGGTCCTTCGTGATTAAGTTGAGCTTGCGGCAGTCAATGCACGGTCGCGGCTCCTTTCCTGGGACCTCAACCAAGAGAAGAGGCGAGGTAAAATCACTCTTTCATGGCTCGGTTGCACCTAGCTCTAACATCGTGTTTACTTCAGCGGCCATAACTTGACGTTCACGAGATGAAACGCGATAAGCTTTCGACCGAACTGGGTTCGTTGAGGTTAACTCGAAATCGTGAACGATCGCGGTGGTCCTGCCAGGTGTGTCTGAAAATATGTCTTTATATTCAAATCCGAGTTCCCTCAGTTCGGCCCTTTGATTGCGATTCAACTCCGCCTGATCTACTAGCTTGACAATGATCTCCTGAATCTTTTTGCCCCCGTTATTGATGTTAACTCCGGAAAGTCGACAAGCATCTCCTCAGGTTGGTTAAGGGACATGTTCACAATAGCCTCCCTCTGCCGGTAAGGTTTAAGCAGATTGCTGTGGTGCACTTGTCGTGTCCTTCGTTTTCCCGGCACCGTGATTACGCAGTTTGTATCCAATAATTTCTGAATTATGCCAACCAGTACTTCCTATTGAACCTGCAGTTTGTTTTCCAATGAGGGTTTCAGAATCATTGCGTTTTCCCCGACATCAAGGCGTCGTGTTCGAGCCGTCCTGTCGTAGTAATGCTTGGAATTGCTTTTGCCTTACTCATTTCCTGCCCTGCTAATTCTTGAGAATTGTGCTGTGTGTTTAACAGCTCTAGCACGTATGCCACAACCGAAGGGTCGTCCGCGCGGCGCTCCCAGGCTTCTCGCACAATGCGAAGAGTGGACCGAAGGCAGTGAGCGTATACGAGCTCTGAAGGTGAAAACCCTGTTGACTCGTGTGCCGCAGTTCGAAGCGCGAACATTGCTGCAGGCAAGCAAACGTCCCAATCGGCTTGGTGCTCATAACAAAGGGCTCGCAAAAGCCGTTTCACGACTGAGTGCACAGTCTCTACCGCGTTTGACTGCGGTTGTAACCCTGAGCTATGAATGATTTTAATACCGCACGTTTCCAGAAACGTCCAGGTCAGTGCGGTCTTAAAGACGCATCCTTGATCTGACGGGATTTCTGCTGGAAACTCCACTCGCGTGAAGATAGAAAAAAAAACGCGTTGACGATCTCTACCGAGCTCAGTTCTTTGAGGGACACCACCTCTGGGAATTTCATTGCGTGGCATAGTACAGTGACAATATGCCGATAGCCAGACTGCGTTGCAGGAGATCGTGCCACTGTGTCTGTTATGAGCCGGCAAGACGGCTCCGTGATAATGGGAACAAGTTTCCTTGGCGCTTTAGCCTTATCTCTGGGCTTGCCTATGCGTTAACATGTGCCGCAGCTTCTCAAGAATGCTTCCACTTCCCGAAAGCAGCCGGGCCACTAAAATTCCAGCAGTAAGCGGTTCTTTTTTTTTTTCCGAATGCCCAGATGCCCTGTCCAAAAGCCCCCGTGAACCAGGTGCAGGAGCTGCTCACGGTAGGGATTCGACATCACGAGTTGGTAGAATTGCACTCCCTTTCGGCTGGTGTGCTGTCTATAGAGGACGCTTCTCCTCTTGAGGAACTTTACGTTCTGTTGGCCACACATTCTATTGCATCTGGCATTAGGTTATGCAGGGTGGGATCTGTTTCCTGTTCAGCAGTCAGTGTGGCAGCGCTTACATTCAATAACTTTCTTCTGCATTCTGCCTCGCAAGATATTTCAGGCTCCGGCGCTTGCCTGACCTCTTCTCTAGCTAGTGTACTTTCTTCAATATCCCCTACAGGGCTGCCCTGTTTTGTACTGGTTAACGAATCCTCAGTCAAACCTGTTTTCTCCACCGCTGGACATTCGTACACTGCCTTGGCCGCGAGCTCCCTTGCCTTGAACGAGTTAGGGTTTGTACTATCCCCTCAGTAAACACGACTTCCCTGCGTCGCAGCAAATCCTCGAATTTGTTATGAAACAAATATGGATACTGCAGCGGGAGTTCTGCAGAAACCCGCAAGCTGGAGAGAAGTGCGGGCTTCCGCAGAACTATTACGTCAAACTCGTGCCTTTGCTTCGAGTTGTTTACAAATTCTACTTCGCCCTACTATCTCCTACACACTAAGAAAAAAAAAGTATCCCTTACTCTTTTCGGAGAGTCTGGACTCGCCACGTTTACGACACACTTTGTGGGAGACACCCGAACTCTCTTTCGGCAGAGAGTCCCGAAACTATCTGTGCTCGATACAAGGTGGTTACGTGACTCCACACACAATAGTCATGCGCACTCTCTTGTAGTAGTCTCCTAATCCTCACAAAAGGGTTACACAACTAGTGCTGAGCGAGCCCGTTAACTATTCTGCATGAGTCAGACGACTCAAGATAAAGGGTCACATGACCACTGCTGAAGGATTCGGGTAACTATTCTTGATTAGTCTGATGACTCTAGCAGTGTGTGTCAAGTTACCCTTAGTGCGTGGGGTAGGACTATTCCCAAATAGAGTAAAATAACTAATCCATGTAAGTCGTTTGACTCTCGGATGGCAGTGTCGAGCCGCTTTTCAAGATGTGTCACCAACTTTTGCTGTAAGTACACACGACAACGGCTAGTTCTCAAGATGACTACTGTGAAAAGACAACATATAAGAAAGAACCCATAGCAAACTTGGCAAAAAGGACATGACCGGTTAGCAACAAGAAGTTAACATTTCACCACCCTTTCTTGTCTTCTGGAAAATTCAAATGTGTCAGTCAGCACAGAATCACCATGAAAGCAAGACAGTTCTCATTACTAATAAATTGGAATCAATGGCCAACCAAGCAAAACAGTCTTAAATAAACATCCAATATGTAGCCTGCAGGTGCATATGCATGACACTGCGATGCAACTCAGAACCATAATAAGACCCCAAAATATTATGTAACTCATGTAGAAGTTCAATTCAGCACTGCACACGTCTCTAATGTCAAAACATTTATAAGTTAAACCTATTTCACTGTTCTTCGACACGCGTTTTTATTTAGAAGTTACGATTTAACATTTTAAGCAAGTAAGCTACACATAACAAATAAAAAAGGCTGCACTTATGTACAAAGGAAGCCGAGATAATCAAGTGCAATTAAAACAATATTCCAACTTAGATTACATATTATATGCGGTATACTATGCTTGCTGAAAACAGCTGCTTGGCAATTGATAGTCCAATATAACAGTAAAATCAGCTATCTTACCTTATGGTATTCTTGTTGGCACTTTTCCGCCACAACTTGTGCATGTTAGCGACAGTTGCAAATTGACTTGAAAAATACCACATTAAAAAGTTGTGCATCAATTTTATTCTGTCATACAACCTGCAACAGTGTATAAAAGCTTCACAACAGATAAGATTACAAAAATAAATACAGCAATATTTATACTAATTGTTTATTTATCTTGAAAATATACTTTTCCAAGACGAAGTATAATAGCTGACACAGACAATTTCACAGATTGCAATAACCACTAATACAAAACTTGCCATAATGCAAACACGCTGACAAAATATGTAGCACAGGTAGCTGCGTTTTGTTACGGCAAAGATAGCACATGAATAATGAGGACAAGGGAAGAAGCAGAACACATAAGCAAGCTATACCCGGCTGCATGCACGCAGCTGTAACAATACACATGGTGCACCAAGATCCAAAAGAAACAAAGAGGAAGATGTGAGCAAGGCTTCTTTTACTCATCACAAGTTATCCTGTAAGAGCAGATTATGCACTGGCTGTAATCTATCCTCAGCACATACGTAAATAAGTTATATTAGGTGCCACATTTACAAATCACTCATACGATGTTCTTGTGATTGTCCTTATTCCGATTTCTAACTTGGAAAGCATGACTGAGTTACGTAAGGCCTCCCAACGGCTTCGCACATATAAAGAAAGAAGTGTCTATAAACACTGGAGGTCATGGAAGGATGACTGACACATACCTCTTTCAATTATTTTGTCTTTGTCTTTATGATTATCTACCACAGTAGTCTTTTGTAGAGTGAAACACATCCAGATAATACACTGTGGGCAACAAAGTGTGAATACCTGTTCTTGATTTCTACCTTTCTCTGGCGTCCCGCTAAGGTAAAATTGATGCAAAAATTGTGTTCCCAATGTATGCGTTCCCACAAAACAATACAGGCGCAGATGATAAGCCACATTAATGGTGCGTGAAATAAAATATCTGTTGTTAACTTACCACTGCCATTCCAATCTGGTGCGATTTCCTGCTTTGTTGTGTACTCTACCACAGGTGCTATGCAGTTCACTTGGTGCCCAAAGAAACTCTCACACCATAGCAGGATGTCAATATTGTTTTTCAAATTCTAAGCGAAACTCTGGTTATGGGGCACAATTGCAAACTTATAGTTTTGCTTTGTATCTTCATTATATCGTAGAGCAGGGTAGAAAGGAAGAACAGATATTTATAATTTGGGTTCCCACTGTGCATTGCATGGATGTGCTTCAATGAATGATAAAACTACTTGGTAGATAAACATATGAAAGATAAAAGAATTAATCTCGAAGTCTACCATACCAGAAACTGGGAATTTTATTTGTAATTGAAATTTTGTGATTCGCAGCGATGAAGAAACACTTTTGACAATATATGCCAAGGCAACTAATTCACTCATGCTCATAAAGGAAACAAAATAAAAACAAGCAAGATGACAAGAAGTTCGAACTTGCAACCTAAAGTGAGACACCTCACATGACTGATTTATGCATTTACTGAGCATAAATTACATCTGGCGCATAATCTGCTTGTACAAGATGACGAACAATCAGTTACTGTTGCTTTCTCTCTGGGGCATTTGGCTCTTCTGAACACATGCGCACTGTGTGGCACAGCTGCATGGATGTAGCTGGGCACAGATGTTATTCAGCATCAATCTCTTTTTATGGTCCTGTACTATTATCGTTGTAATTTATAATTAGCAAATAGCCTAACTATTCGGTCGATAAGCTCCATTTTAAACAAAACCTACTAATATATTTCCCTGTTTATCGCTAACAAGTAGATGGGTACATCATTTCAGGTTTCAAGAAACAGCTGTGGAACAGAACAAATGCTGAAGACAGAAAATCTACAATGTCCAGTACCTTTTTTATTAAATGCCATGTACTAGCTTTTTCTGCAGTGAATACCATTATTACCGAAAATTGTAGCCTGAAAAAATAATTGGGAAATACTTACAAAGGGACAGAGATTAGAACTGCATGTTAATTTCAAATGTCTTCTTAAACAAGATCACAATAATTAAGTTTCATTAATTTCAGCAAAATGCTGACATCCCATTATTGAAGCTAGGCAGTGCTGAAGGTATTGTTAGTTTGTAGGAGTCCTCAGAGTGGCAGCTCTGAAATATTTGTCCCTATACTTGGTGGAACATGCTTTGCTCTTTCAGATATTACTTTGCCAAAAAGCCTTCTGTAAGCCATGTGGGACAATTCTGTGTGGAAGAGAAATCTATTTGATCATTACTTTTTGGGTATGGGTATCTCAGAACTCGTGCGAGTCTGAGTTCTTACAAAGTAGATGTTGTTGAGTACTGTAATTCTAATGCCTGCCACTGCTATAAATTTCTGTTAGTGAAAATTATCGCACTGTCATGAAGCAGTTATGTTCAATAATTAGTGGCAGGCACCGCTGAAACACTCAGTACAAAACACAAAATAAGTATATGGAGTCAAAATGTAAATGTCGAACAAAATTTAATCAAGTATACATTTCACAGAAGTGTTCTTTTTTCTGTTAGTGTGCCAATACCAATTGCACATTCACAAACATTTTTGTATTGCACTTCTGGCAAATGCAGGAAAATTCACCGTCTTTGACAGAAGCCCTTGCGAACACAGCCCAGATTCGCTACGACAAGAAGACTAGCCGTAAACTTTGTGTCGCTATGTTGTAGGTCGCTGTAGCAAAGGGAACGTTTTGCTGATTGAATATTACTCGAAATGTCTTTATTATTTGTACTATAGGTTTGAAAAGAGAGCCAATTGTAGAGTTCCTCATGCAGATTTCATATATTCCATTAGTGTTTGTTTAGCTGCTTCTTGAGTTATGTCCTACACAACGGCAAAATACATAGTGATATTTGCGGGCATTTTCTTGTGTATTAAAGTTTCACAAAAACCAGTGTGCTGCAGCTAACTCAGCCCCCTGTAGACTGCAAGGTGCCGATATCTATTCAAACAACATGTAAAGTTACTAGAAGTATGCAAGATTAGTAGGCAGGCAGGCAGGCCTGCCTACTAATCTTGCATGCCTCTCATGTACTCTGAAAAAAAATTGAGAATGCTTCAATAATTTTTTGTCACAATAGTATGAGAATGACCTTGTGCACTTATAATTGTCCAATACAATCGATATTTGGCATGCATACTCTTCAAGATATGCAGGATACCGATATCTAATTGAAATTGTAATTGTAAAAATTATTTAAAGTGGCCTAATGTTTTTTGCATAGTTCCAGTAATTGTACTCGCTGTTTGGATAGGTATCACCACATTGTGGTATACAACTAGCTAAATAAGACACAGCATGAAACTATTTGCGAAACTTTTATACACAAGTGCGCATAAAAATATTTTGCCACTAGGTAGGACATAAGTAAAAAACACCAGCTATACAAAAACCAATGACAATTCAAATCTACATAAAACTCCCTATGAATGGCAGTATATTCAAATCTCTATTTATTTATTTATTTACATTACCCCTCAGGGCCCTCACACGAGGGTATTACATAGGGGGGGGGGGGCACAAACATGAAATATACACAAGAAATAAAACTACATCAAATAAACATACACACAAGGAACATAAGATAAATAGATATGAACAAGGGGTACATGCACTTAGCCATGAAAACACAAGAACATTTTACATTATATGTTAATATGTGCATATAACCATAAGTAATATCTAATCTGCTACCACTAACCGTTTTCTTGCAACAAAGTTTGGAAAGATGGTAAGTTAACTTCAGTAGCTATGCGTGATGATAGGTTATTCCATTCTGTTATTGTGCGAGGAATAAATTATTTTGCGTAGAGCGATGAGCGGCACATTATGCGTTTTACTTTGTTAGCGTGGTCACAGCGCGGGAAAACTGCAGGTGGTGGTGAAAAGAAGTCATCGTGAAGCGTGGAATGGTGATAAAGTTTATGAAATAAGGTTAGGCGAGCAAACTGGCGTCGACGTGATAGTGATTCCAACTCGGCACGTTGTTTTAACGATATGACGCTGGTGAAGCGTGAATAATCGGAAAAGATGAAGCGAACAGCACGGTTTTGCAGAGATTCAATGTTGTTGATTATGTATGCTTGATCGGGATCCCATATAGCACAAGCATATTCAATTTTTGGGTGGATCAGCGTACAAATATCAGGATCAGCGTACAAATATGTTTTGGTCGGATCAGTAAAAATATCGAAAAAAAGTTGTTACGAGAAGCACTTCCCCTTAAGAAGTGGGTGTCAGTGTTTCTACAACAGGGTTAGCAAATGCCTTCAGGCATACCATAGGGAGTTTTATAAGTAGCACATGCACGCATCTGCCTAAAAAGCCCCACGCCCTGCTTGTATTCTTTAGTCATTTTTCTGCATTCTGTTGTATGTCACCGTTTGGGTCCCTTAACACCGAGTGCGCAAAACCAAAAAACAGCCTATTAATACACTGAATTTTTAGCCTGTAATGGGGTTGTATGCCAATGGGGGCAGTCAACTCTAGTGTGAGAATAAACAAATATTTGTTCTCGCATGAGTGAAACCAGTCAAAACATTATCTCACAAATTTGGAAATGAATGCGCAAAGAACCTTGCTGATTGTCACATTAGTGTCCTAAACAAGATCTTTTGATGTTTATAATTCCTAGTTTATTTCACTTTCCTCTAGTAAATGGGCTCTGACCTAGAATACTCAGTGTAGGAGACTAACCCAGGCCTGGAAGCCAATGTTTAAATCTGAAATAAAGACATTCACCTCCCGACCACATGGCACTGCTACGTCATCAGAAGAAGCATGCATCCAGCTACATATAGTCTGCAAAATTATTTATACATGATCTGTAGCGTTAATCTTCCATTAACAAATTCTGAAAATTAGGAAATACGTCTACTATTTAAAGCACTGCTGTAAACCTGTGTGTTTGAGAAATGCAATACTCAAAAGGTGTAATACAACCAATGGGTGCATGAAAGCTATGCTGCCTTTGACATTCGTCAGTGTGGCAAATAAGCCCTGAGAAATGCCAAAGGTATCATAGCTTTCATGTTTCAAACATTGTATGTGAGTACCACTAGTAAACTTGCAGTAAAAAAAGTCACATTATTACCAGATTTATGAGAGGAACCCATGTTTATCTAGTTTAATCTTTTCTTTCTTGTGCTCTTATATCCTTGACCTTTTGAAAAATAATGGGTGCTTGAAATAAGTACTCTATGTTGCTTTTAAATTTATCCTGCACCAGAGCCCGTGCTATGTTACATTTCTTGAACACATTGCAGTGCTGTAGGTTATCAAAGGAAGAAAAAATACCGTAAGTATGCATTTTAGCCTTCTGTACAACAAGAATTAAGAACCTATTAATTACATCCACAAGTACAAAAGAACTATGAGAAACGGGGCATAAAGACACGTGTACATTATAATAGCAGGAGTTGATGGTGAGAACGCTAACGGAAAGGAACGATCAGAAACTAGGTACTAAAGAAACATATGAATTATAATAACAGAAGTATGTGCAAAGAATTTGAAGAGACAAATAGAATGTCTGTTCAAATCACTCAACCCCAACATTCATCCATGTTTCGATAAGTGACCGCAGCTTGTGATGCTGCTTGGATAGGTGGAAGCTGAGGTACAGCTGTGAAATAGGTGGAACGTGTAGAGGGGTCACTCTCTGTTGCGCGCTGGTTGCACAGCAGGTTGCCTTGATCTCCGGACTCACTCGACACTGATGCGTTGAGTCTGGCTATACGTCATTCGCAAGAGGCCTGGCCCGAGTATGTGCCAAGACTTGGGTAAAATTTCAAGGCAACTTGAAAAACAAAGATCCAAATATATAAGCACCAAAATATTATGCATCATAGGGCAAATCTGAAGTTTACCATCTGCACATAGCAGAATATGAAAACAGACACAAGTCACCAGACTCAAGGTATATAAATGTGCAGAAGTGTAAATGAATGTGAAGAGCTACTTATAGGATGGAATCCTTCATTATGTCTTTTCTGGATCAATAATAGTATCTTAACATAAAGTCAAGTGTACTTGACCCTCCCTATTTGTGTCAGTAGGCTATTCCATGCCAGCTGTTCCAACCTGGCACATGACCACTTGGAATTTCTTTTTAAAACTGGGGGCCCTTCAATATAAAACAAATCTCAATTTAACGCAATACTTAAAGCAAAAAAAAAATTACTGGCGTAAACACTATGTCACATTTTGTGTATCGCACCAAACTATGCATCATAAAATGGCATAGCCAAAAAATTGGTTCCTTCATCAAGAGGGCCAAATTTTAAACGACAATGAAGAGAGGCTTTAAACCAAAAACTTAACTGCATATTAACCACTGCTCAGTTTATTATGGCTGATTAAAAATGGACAAAATGGCTTAACTTTGTTTTCACAGAAGTGACCTACAGCAAAAGCTGCAAATTTATGTAATCCACGTGCTTAGGACTTGTGCTGGGTGCAAGATCTGGTTTCAGAAAGATACATTATGCAGCAGTGCAGAGAGTGGAGGATGAACTTGGAAAAGAAGTCAGTTTTGGTGTGCGTTTATCGGCCTACTTACCATTGAGGCAGCCCTGGCAAACTTATGCCAAATACCATGTATGAGAGTACATTGTATTGATTTTTAAATTGGTAAAGCTTTATCAAAGTAGTTTTTGTTTTAAGCAAAAAAAGTTTACAAGTGGCATCTTTTAGTTTCAAAATTTGCCTCGCGTTTCGTCTAATACCCATAGCCTCTTGGCAGCTAAGACAAAGTGCATGGACTTGAGCATCCCTGCACAGATAGCAGGGAGTCTAAACTGTTTCGAAGTTACTTCTTTCATTGCTGAGTGGCTACAAGCCGCTTCACTCAAAAAGACGCCGCTTAATTTCAGGTATTTACCTGAATCTTTCTGTCGGCTGTCAGCCTGTTTGGCATCATCACTATGGCTGCCAACTTCCCTAGTGGACGTAGTCGGCACATGGTGGTGGCAGGATGCAGTGGCAGGAGCCGCAAAAGGCTCCCAACTCCCTAGTGGACGTAGTTAGGACAGGGTGGTGGTAGGACGCAGGCGTAGGAGCCGCCAGAGTGTACTTGCAACAAATTTGCACAAATGTTCTTAGTCCTACCATGTCACGATTTACTATAAAAATTTAGCTGTCTGTTTAACATGGTTACCAATACAAATAAAGGCAAACAGTTAGGTCCTATGACACAACTATAACCCCGACAAAAAAGAAACGGTACTTAAAGGGACACTAAAGTGAAACAATAAATCAGTTTAGACTAATGAAGCATTGTTTGAGAACCCTGTAGGAATCATTTTAAAAAGTTTGTTTGATTATTAGATGAGAAAGTGAAGGTGCAAGTATCAGTATTTGAATTTCACGCTGAAACCCCAGTGCCGGTACGTCAGCGTGACGTCAGGGATTCCAAATTATGTTTTCGCATTTGGGCTGTGTTGGCTGAATAAAGGTTCCCGAAACTTCCCATGTTTAATATTTGGTTCCTTTAGAACACAATGTAGTCAATCTGTACAGCTATGTACAATTAGTAAGCCCTTGAAGATGGCATCGAAATCCAAGACATCACAGCCGCCAGGTGCGGTAACTTAAGTAGGCGTCGCCACCCGTACTTCGTTCTTGCGCTTTTTCTGGCTTACCAAACGTCTTATCGTTGTAAAAGTGGTGCTTTTGGTGTTGTACAACGGTAATTTACTGATGCAGAAGAAATCATTTTTCACTTTAGTGTCCCTTTAAGTTTATGAAAATCCAAATAATGAAAAAAAAATGTGCAACCGACTTGTGCATGGAAGCTCGGTTGAAACCTGAGCTCATACCATCAAGTGATCTGCTAGACAAGTGCAAGCCTGCCACCTTAAATATCATTGTAAATTTCTTTACATGCATTATTTAAGCTGCATTAATACAAGTTCAAAATCTCTTAACATAAGTAAATCACCAAGCTAATTCAATTAACGAATTCCAGTGGTCGTTAATGCAAGAAAGTGCAAGCTCAGAATGAAGCTGGCGAAACTGGGCAGTTCTCTACATCTTGTTTTTCTGGCTTTCACTCTAGCGTTGGAATATACAAGAATTTTGACATTCTTGATATTTCACTCTGCTAATTTTTATTCCATAACGCATAATACTTGAGGAAGAGCAATACTGTTTTCTTTTAGCCGTAAATAGTGATAGAACAAGAAAATTCATTGGAGCCAACGTTTTGAGAATAAAAATCTCCTTCTCTTTGTCGAAATATTGGCTCCAGTGATCCTTGTTCTACGGCTCTTCATCATGTCAAGTCTCTGTCTTCCTGTGTACCTCTGTACTGTCAATGTTCTGTCAACGAAATTGTAATAACACATCATTAATAAATGTAGCTGATGAAGAACTTGGGCTTGTTGGTAGATAACGACAGAGTAACTGCGCAACATAGAGATACGGACAAAGGAGGCTTGTGTGTTGTCTTCTCCAGCAATGTCTCCCCTTTGGGCGATTACTCTGTCTCAATGTAAAACTATTACCCTTTGCAAAATAATACTAAAATGCATAAAAACAGGAAAGCGGACAGAAAAATTACAACAGATAGCATTATATGCTAATGAGATATGCAAAAGTGCCTGCTACAATTTGTCTCACCCGTAACGCGGTGGATAAGATGGCGAATTCTGGCTGTTGCCATTTCTTGAATACCTAAAATAAAATAGATTTCAAAATTATAAAAATACACAGGACAACAGCAGTAGCCGAGGACATAACGCATTGTTTAGTACAAGAAGGTAAACTAACCTCTGATACGCGGCAGACGACATTTCCTTCATTTAGTTAGCAGAAAAATACACCACATTTCATTTCATTCAATGCTGTCAGCGTTTCTTGGTACAAGAAAAAAAGGTATTTCTACATGGAAGCAGCAAAATAATAGATGGCCTTCTACTTTTTCAAAATATGCAGCAGCGACTAAGCCAACTACAGCTGTATATACTTAAAATTGTTGTTTGCACATTACAATAGAAAAGACAGGATAAACTTGGGTTCATATGCAGCTCACTGGAAGGTACAACTTTGCAATCAACTCATTTGTGCTTGGCAAATATACGCACTAACATAAAATGACAAATAAAAGGACCCTTTTTTTCATAAAACACCGGACTCAATATAAAAAATCCAGTAGCAATATTACAATTTCACCACATAACACAGCCAGGTTTTGTAAGCCTAGTAGGATTTACGATATAGATGTTGCAGCAAATTCACGCTTTTCAATATTTACAACTGTGAAAATAAAGATTACGTAAAAATAATACATTATATATAGGCTTAGATTGTGAGCTAATGTGTTTTCTACTTACAGCCAAATGCACATAAAATTTGTTCTGTTTCAGCTCTTTTAAAGCACTGTGTCTGTTCGCTTGTGCATGCAGCCGCTTTACCGCTCTTAAAATATCTGTGCTGCCACATCGCCTGACACTACCATACAGCATTGTAGCGCTTTTATCATTCGCGGTAATATACCTAAAGCGCTAGTAAATCTTCAGAATACACAAGCTGTCTTTTCGACTACCTGTCTTCGCCAGCGAAAATCACACAGGTATCTACACGTATCTACACTTCAAGTTACACAGTACTTGATATTCTACGGATTTTTCGATGCGACCGGTTTCTCCTGGCAGTACAGCTTTGCAATAATTTCAGATGCTCTCCTGAGCCTTCCGTTTGCCAGTAGTATTTCCGCATACATACGTGCACGCATGCCTAAGAAACGTCTGTGAACTGCCAAGAGAAACGTGGCGCAAGATGTAGCCATACCGGAAGGGCCGAGTACGCGCTGTTTGTAAACTCAGAACAAAAGCTGATATGCTTACCTGAGAAGTTAAGTGAAATATGACACAGGTCACTCCCCGCTGATAGTCGTTCGTATGCATCTGGTCGTCTCTGTCCGTTGCGATCTCCCATATCACAATGAAAGATGCAGTGCAAACCGCAGCACTTCGGGCGCTTGTGACGGTCTGGCGAGCTGAACTTGATCGATGTCGCCGAAGACGAAATCGGCGACACGCTTCTGCTGGCGGCGGTCCCCCTTGTCGCAATCACACAGCACGGACAGAAGCTCCCACCGTGACTTGCCGCAACGCCTGGTTGCAGTCGCCCCTAACGCAGCGATTTCAGAACCGCTCAACGACAAGGTACTTGCGCGTGATGCAGCGCTACTGCAAAATGGCGTCATGCTATTGACGGCTTCGGCTTTGAATCATTTTGTATCTGCACAACTGAGCAAAACAGTTGCGCTAGTTTCGGTTTTGTTTCCTGGCGATGAAATAAAAGCTGTTTTGCTGACTGATAATTTTACGTCACTTAAGCAATGTTCACGAATGAAACAGCCATGTATTTAACACGAGTCTTGAAATACCCGCTACGTTCACTTGGCAGAAACAAAATTTGCTCGTCCGAGTGTGGTTGCGTTTGAAATATCTATCGTTGGGCTGTCGGAGCGTGCTCGAAGTGTGAAGACGCGGCGTAATTGTCCTTAATTTGCTTAGCTATAATGGTGCGGCTGCCCTCGATTTCTGTCGAGTACAGTTTGCTCTGATGTAAGGTTGAACTACAAAGCCGCCCATGTTACTGAATGATCTACTGCACCTGAAGCTGCCAGAACTCCGGTATTTCCCCCAAATGTTCTTGCGACTGTGTGCCGCTGTCACCAAATGCGAGCGTAGTCATTTGGCGGAGATTTAGGAACACATTTACTAGAACTTCGTTCACCGCTTTATCACGACATAGAGACGCAGCGTGGTTGGTCCTTAGTAAAATTTTCTATTTATTGCGAATTTTGCGATAGCAATTATATGGACACAGCCGCCGAAATATATCTGTCCGTGTTGCCGTGAGCTTACGTATAAACTCAAGTGCGATAAGATCCCACCCTGCGCCGTCGGCTGTGCGCGTTAAAGGAAGTGTACGAGGGTGAGCCGAGATGTATAGTGCCTGGATGGGTGCCCCAAGTATGTATAGGTGGTCACGTGATAAAACGCGCGCAAGCCGGGTAAAGGAGGCGCTGCTTTAGCACGCTTGTCCTCTGGCCGTTGCTCTAGCCCGGTCTGGCGCCACTCTCGCTCTGTCTTGGAAATAATTTCCGATGGGTGCAAAGCTGGGAGAGGGGGAGGGCGCTTTTATAGCGCCATTTCAAGTTTCGAAGACGCTTTGAAGGACGAGGCAGCAGAAGCGTTCTGTCCGCTCTGTTGACGCCCTTCATCACGCCGACGCTGTAACAGCGGGTGTTCGCAGTTATTGAGTGAGATCTGTTCATGTTTGCACGTGCGCGCGTGGTCCCGTGCTTGCTAATTTACTGAGTAAACGATTGTTTACTGCAGTTTATTCAGGCGAAGAAACTACGAAACTTGGTTCGTGCAGTTGTTCGTGCATGGGGGGGAAACTGCTGCTACATTTTTGTTTTTACATTTCTAGGGGGTTCAAAAGCAGTGCTGCGTACGCTAATGTTTCTTTCTGGTCGCGGAACGCAACGCACTGCGGTAGCCCAGTGGCTTTGGTGTTGCGCTGCCGAGCTCGAGGTCACGGGTCCAATCACAACCGCAGCAGTCGCATTCCAATGGGGGCAGAATGCGAAAACGCGCGTGTACTGTGCAGTCCGTGCAGGTTAAATAATCCGAGCTGCTGAAAATAAATCTGCAGTTTTCCATTACCGTGCGCCTCATAACAAGATCTTGATTTTGGAACCTAAATCCTCAAAATTTAATTTTACGTAGCGCAAGAACATTTAAAATAGACACTGTTGAGTGCACCTACTGAACTTGTTATCTCGTTGCTGTGCTGTCTTTAGTAGCCAATGCTTTACTTTTTAGATTTACTTATGGTCAGAATCCAGTGTGACAAATCCGGGTCTTCCTTAGCATAGGAAGCCAGCTATCGCTTAAGCGTGTGAGATATTAACCAACATGTTGAAGGAAAATCGATATTTAGAGTTCGATGTAATTGCAGAACATGACAAGGACGAAAGAATGATACACCGCATTACAACCAGGACAGGAACCCGAGGGCCTGCCTAAAACAGAAGACGTGATCTGGTATTTCTTCTCCTGCATATTAATCTTTTTCTCGCCAGACTCATCTCGAATATCAGAGGAGTCGCGATCTTCCACGACGACTCTTCGAGTGCTATTAAGAGTCAAACGACCCATACACAAATGTTGACTCTTGTTTTGTGACTATACCCGTGCGAAAATGGGTCTTCGTAAGAAAAAAAGAGAATCAAGTTGCCATGACTCACTTTTTACTCTCTTTTTTCTTAGAGTGTAGCCGCCTGGTTAGCTCAGATGGTAGGGTGGCTGCCCCGAAAGGCGTTGATCCCGGGGTCTAGACCCGGACCAGGATGATTTTTTTTTTTAACTGCGAGGCTTTTCTTCCGAGGAACCCGTATGGGTTTCCTTTGTAGCAATTGCTAGGAACGGGTGGATGTCTTATTTTCCCTTCATTAAGCATATTCTTATTGTACGTAATCAGACAGGTATAATTCTCGCTGAGCATTGCAAGCTGTGCGGCTGCAAGCCAAGGTTTCACGACACTAATGTTTCTGAGGAAAGCAAGAAACAAAAGTAATGGAGAAATCGAAGAATTTTTTTTTTTAAATATCAGTGGACAACTGCGTGAGCAGGCCATCCATTTGTTGAATGACGCTGAGATCGAGTTTCTTGAAGGTGTTATTGAGGTCATAAATGTCTCATGCCTCTTTAAAATTGTTTTTTTGTACTTCCTTCACAGACGCCTACTCAAGCCAAGTGCGTGGATACCTCGTTCTGTTGGGCATGTTCGTTGTTTTCATTATTACAGGGAAGCTGTATATGGCTAGCCGATTCATTCATTCCTCCGCCCGTCCGTCTGTCTGTTGGTCGACTGTTTGCCGAAAAAGGGGCGCGCGATTAACCAACACCACCTAGATGGCGCAAGGCCTGTTTACTACTATTCATGACGTCACGCTACCTGGCCCGAAATTTCCGTTGACATGGCTGGCGGAATGAAAACGGTGACGTGAATATCACTGTTGACGACCTGGGAGCATCCCCATTAGATTCTGTGGCAGTCGGGCCAGGTAACACGATGTCATGGGTCGGAGTGAAAAGGCTGTTTGCTATCTACTTCGTGTTGGATTAGCTGCATCAGTAGTGACGTCGTTGCACCCCGTCACAGCCGTGTGCGCGCGCATCAGTTTCTCTCTGGCCCCGAAATGGGTAGGTCACGCGTCATACGTACTGTTGAGCAGCAGGCAGCTTTCTATCAGCAACGCTGCTGGGAGAACCGGGAACGAGATCGTCTACGCCGTGCTGACGCTGCAGCCCTGGCACAGGAATAGGCTCGTGCAGCAGAGCGCCAGCCGCAACTGCGTGCCGAGGATCCTGCAGCCTACGAAGCCGTCGTTTAATCAACGGTCGTGATTAATTCAGTGAGAAACACCGGGGCCGCACATTTCAACTTCGCTGGTTAACCATCTGTATGGAGTGCTTGGGCGGAAAGATTTATTCTTTTGCATAGTGACTTCGCTTTGGCTTAAGCATTGAGACACGTGGAGATTGTAAACCAAATTAGATTAACACATTTTGTTGTCAGTGTTTCTGTCCATTTAGTAGCATCCTCTCGATCGTTAGCGTTATCTTGTTTCTGGGTCACCATGTGGATATGAGAATATCTGTGTTAACTGTGGCGTTACATGCAATGCATTTGCGCATAAATATGATGATATTGGTGCAAATAAAACAAGTTTAGCTAGCACTTTTGATGTGGTTTGCGTTTCTTTGTCTCCTTCCCACGTGCGCTGCGCCTTTTGAATACTGACGAACCAGCTCGCCGAAATCAAAGTTTTACTGTGCCTCTTTGGGGCATTATTGTACTATCCTCCGTCAAATGGGAATAGGGCACATGCGGCGCTTTCTTGCACCTACACTATCCTCAAGCGAATGTGTTAAAATGCAAATATAAAATAACGAATATTTTGTTTCTCAAGGTATGTGTTTCTTATTTTGAATGTTAACAATTTATGATGACGGACGGATATCGGGAGAAGTATTAAATTTTGCTCTTTTTGCCGTGAGTAGCGAGAGTGAGGTTAAAGCTTACGAGCGGATAGGTTCTAGAGGTTTGCATGCACAAGGGAGGTTATACGGTGAACAGCCGCTAGAGGCACTGCAGTGCTATTCTCGATAAAGTTAGTCTTGACGCATCCCTGTTCATTAGGGGAATAGCAACGCAGCTCCGCGAGATGGCTGCAGCGATTCAATGATAGTGGTACTCTGTACAACACCGATGACAAAGCGTTGTGCGTGTTCCGTTTCGCCTATAAAGATTGTTGAAGCCTCTCAGCTGAACACCGCTACACTGTGGCCGAAAAATAAGTTAGGCGCGGACGAATCGTGATGGGTGCGCAGACAAGGCTACATACCCTGCTCGAGGCGTCACCTATGGGTTTGATTGATAGCCGAACTTGTGCCAAGCTGGTACATCGCGAAACCCAAGTTGGACTCGGGAACATTACGGTGGCAGCAGCAGCCTGTGTCAGTGCATCCGGCGGCAGCGAACGTGAATGTGACTGTCTGCACCCGATCACCTACAAGAGTGACGTTGAATCTCAGTGTCAATTTTGCCTTTGGAAAACGTCAGTGCGCTGGTTGTGCGACCAGTGAGGCGGAGGCACGCGTCTGCGGAGACAGCGTGGCGGACAAATTACGGTTTCGGAGCACAGATTGGTTTGATTAGGCTGCAGAGAAAGAGTTTGTGCGATCGCTTCGGCTCCCTCCGGCCTCAAGCGCTGTGCATGCATCGCGACCCAGCACCAGGCCAGGTCCGGCGGCGTCATCGGAGTACTGACACACCTGCAAGGACCTAGGATTCAACCTGGACCAGCCAACCTACGAATACGAAGTGGTCACATTATATAGAAAGAGTCAGTATGGGCGTTGGGCTGCCTTCCAGTGCAACAGGTGCCGAAAGCAGTTGTGGCAAGTTCCACGGTACCCCTTCAGTGCACGGGCAGAGAGGCGAAAGCTGCTGCTCATCCTCGGCCTAGACCACCTGGGTCGTCCGTCTCTCCAGGCGACAAGTCATTTGGCTCAAGTTTACTCCGCGAGCAAAAGTGTAGACTTGTAGCTGTGGACTGGCGACAATTGTTGCCTCTCTCGGAGCCCGCCATCGCCGACTGGAGGAATTCTATGCCCGTGGGGTCGTGTGGGACGAGCTGCTTTAGCGACCTCCACTAGGTGGCCCCGGAACGGTAGTGCAAATTGACGAGTGCCTTCTTCACGCAAAGCGAAAGTACAATCGAGGGCGCCTGATGACGAGCGACAACGTTCCATCAAGCCGCAAAATTATGGCCGCGTTGCAGCTCGTGGTCCATGGGTCTTCGCGTTGGCTGCGCGACCAAAGGGCAGCGGCAACTTTTCAAGGTCGACTGACGCGGGGACGATATGCTCATTATTTCGGCCGAAGTTTACCGGGGACCATTAATAATACTGTCAAATAGGCCGCATACAGCTCTATCCCACATTTAGTGGAGGCTAACGGCGTCAGTGTCAATCTGCATTGACGGACGGTCAACCACTGCCTGAACTTTGCGGACATCATCGCGGGCACTCAGACACAAAAAAAAATAGAAATTTATTGTCAAAACGTGAAACGCCACCTCGTCTGTAGCGCGTATAGGGTAACTGCACAGCTGCTGGAGTCCAACGTGACCTGGATGTGTTGGCGGTTAATTAATGGCCACAAGCGCAGCAATTACCCTTTGTTGCTTTTGTTAGAATCCTTGGACTGCCCGAGGCAACCAAGTATGAAGACACTTTCCTGCGGTTGTTAAAAGCCATCGTTCGGCGCTACCCAGTATGAAGGTGCTCGCAAAGTAAAAGTAAATAAAGCGTAGATTTCTGAGCTTCCGTTTGTGTGGGTGTTTCAGGCATTCCTGCATGCTTACATGGTAAGCGCGCGGCAAACCACTTCTGTGCTAGCCGACGCTCCCTTATTCTCACAGCCTTACTTTAGCGCGAGACACGAGGGATCTATTGAAAGCCCAATGCCAAAACCATGTGCACACCAATCTGGGGCGGAACCTTACAACGGTTCGGAAAACGAACCGTTCACTTCGCCGCTTACGTTACTAAATGTGGCACTTTCAAGCCGGTGGTGGAAGAAGGGGAGGACGCGACCAATAGATGAGAGGGTGCCACCTCTGAACTGTACGTCATTATACGACGAGGTAATCGAGGAACTGCTGAATGTTTCTGCTTGCTAAATAAATGTAAAATATAAATTAAATATTATACAGCAAGTTCTAAAGTACAAATGTGTGGTGCCGTCGTTCACGCAATGCAGAAGTAATTTATTAATGTCGTTCTTTTTCATTCTCAGCCGACAGGTGGTATCGCAAGCGTAAACGAGTTGACAGAGCGCAGCGCTATGTCGTCTGCTACCAGGAACTTTCACGATGCATGCAACAGGAACGCACTGCCAGCACTTCTTAATTTGTTTGCGCAACGAAACCGTGAACTTGTTCTTAGGGCCACCTTTACTAGCCGACTACATCAATTTTCCTTCTTTTTTCGCCGTTCGTCAACGGCTCCAACATGACTCGCTCACCGCCGCTCTGCCCCTATTCCTGCGATCTGCCCCACGGCACATCGTGTGATAGAAGCAATGGAACTTGAAATAGAACATTACAATATACAAGACCTGCATAGCCTGCGCGAAGTAAAATGGAACAGCGTGGGGCTGATGGTGCGCGCTGTGCCTTGAAATTTAGGAACAAAGTGCGGCACTCCCGAACAGTAGAGAAAAAAGGGCAGCCAAATAAGAGATCTCCAGAATATATTCTCGTCCCCACTGTAGAGTTTTATCAGCGAACAAAAGAAGTGCTGGACCAGCCTAGGTTGTACCCTTCTGATTGCTGAACGGCGCTCTGCGAGCTATTCACGCTGGCGATAGCACTGGGAGTTTGATCTCACCATGCAAATATATCCTTTGCATTGGCTTTGAAGCAGCGGTCACAGGAAAGCTGACCCAGCGCTTCTACCGGCCAACACAATAATTGCGAGAGCAACTTCGTGGACAGTGTCGGCAGCATAGATCTAGGCCATTCCAATGAATGCTTCGCTTTCGACCGACCTCTCGGAGCTGCAGGCCGGTGGCGATGAACCGCAGTGCGGGATTCCTTCCTCTACGTGGAATGACCATAAGTACGCCTGCACGCGAGTCTCCTCCAATTGATAGGGTATCCTGCAAAAGGTATACTTAGAAAGGCGGCATGGACGGTTCAAATTATCATCCGCCATCGCTTAGAACGTGTATCACACTTGCAGCCACGGTCGACACTGTGATAGCGCAGCACGTCATGTCGCATGTGTACTGGGCGGGCTAACTGCCATGATCTTTGGTACATCATATATATATATATATAGTTGCAGAAACGGAGCACACTTACGAAAATTGCATTTTTATTGGTTTAACGTTTCGGCCGTGGCACGGCCTTTGTCAGAATAAACACAGACACAAGTACGCACCCGTTTTTATGGGCATGCGCACGTATGCATAATCAGCAGTGCATACACGTGTGCACTTGCAAACAACAGAAAAAGTGGGCGCAGTATGTATGCCTCAAGCACGATAAATGATATGTATGAAATATCATTATGATATCGCGATAATTATACATGAAGTTACAGAACGACATCAAGTGCGACATGGCCAAACTTGTAACAAATTTATTTGGCATAATTTGTCAATGCTTTACAAGAACAAACACATCAAGATATGGCAGAAAGGCACGACATTTTTCCTACGCTTACGTTGATACCAGATGAAACAGTGTTAAATTTATGAATGAGAAAGTATTCCCGTACTTCTCGATCATGTTGGGATTCGAAACCTGATTGTATTACTGTTACTTTGATGTTCTCAAACGTCTTGCCTGGCAGTCGAACATGTTTAGATAATGGAAGGTGCGGCAAGCTGTTAACGTGTGCGTTGTGGTTGTTGAATCTGATACGAAAAGATGTTTCGGTCTGACCGATATACTGCGTCTGACATACTGAACATGCAAGAAGGTAGATGATATTAGTACACTCGCAAATGAAGTCGCCGTTGCTTTTAATAGAAAAATTGGATGCTGTGCTTCTAACAGTCTTTGATATGGCCATATGTGTACAACCTTTACAACGGGGCTTATTGCAGGGATGACAACCAGCAGGAGCAATCGCTTTAGTCTTGGAAGAGGTTGCTAGGTCACGCAGGTTCCTAGAGCGACGATAGACCACTCTTGGTGATTCCGTGAAAATATATTTAAGACGGTCGCTCTGTGTGAGTACGTTATAGTGATTCCTAAGAATGTGCGACACGTTAGGAATAGAAGCAGAGTGTGTTAGGATAAGATTAGTTCGTGAAATAGGCGCCGATCGCTTGTCCTTGCAGATCAGTTCTTTCCGGTCGAGACACTCGGCCCGTTTCAAGGCATCGTCAGTTATTTGGGAAGGGCATTTCTGTACGATTAGTGTGTTGCGAAGCTGGTTACAGCTGCGAGTGAATTCACTGTCGTCCGAACAAATTCCTTTGAACCGTACAGCTTGGCTGTAGGGAATGCTCGTTTTGCAATGTTTGACATGGCTGCTTTTGAAATGCAGATATCGCTGTCGGTCAGTGGGCTTTCTGTAAAGATTTTTCGTTAAGTTACCATTGCACAGAGATACCGAGACGTCAAGGAAGCTTACGCTGAGTGATGAATAGGAATGGGAAAAGGAAATTGACGGTGCGGCGTTGTTAAAGTCAATAATGAATGAAAGCAATGCAGCTTCACCATGGTGCCAAATTAGGAAAATGTCATCGATGAAGCGTTTGTAATAGAATGGTTTGAGGTCACGAGTAGCGAGGAAGTTCTTTTCTAGCATGCCCATAAAAATATAAGCCTAATTGGGACCTATTTTTGTACCCATGGAGGTACCACTAGTTTGAACATAATGTTCGCCATTGAATTCAAAGTTGTTAAGTTCAAGAATTAGTGTTAGAATTTTCCCAAGGGTAGAATCGTCGATCAGTTTGTCACCTACAGAGTAGTTATATGCCTGGAGTACAGATTTAATCCCATCTGTATGGGGAATGTTCGTGTAAAGCGATGCCACGTCTAGTGTGACTAGAACAGCATCGCTTGGGACACGGAAGTCAGCGATATGCAATTGCGCGGCGAGGAGCCGCACAATTGCGAGAGCAACTTTGCAACAATTGTGGCATTGACAACCAAGGCCGCTACAAGCGATACCATGGAAAGCAAGACATCGGGCGTGCGAGGCATCCGCAGAGAAGACATCGAGGCAAAGCAGCGACAAAGATATGAAGTAGCAAGGTACCGAGAAACAGTGAACCTACACAAAACGCACCTAAAGATCGAACGAAAAGAAGCAGAAGGACAACAGACAACAGAACGACTTGTAGTGTTGCTGTGGACAATCCAGTGACTCGCAAGGCAACAGCCAGCCCATCGGCAACTTCACCGACGCGCTGTGCCACGTGGCCTCAATCAAGGTATGAGCTGAGAAGCACGTGGTCTGATCAAGCCAATGGGACCAATTGACTAACATCTTGCCGGAGTAAGGCACCCTTTGGGGATGCCTCTGTCCATTTCTTGAACATTAGAAAGGTAATTCAAAAAGGCATTCAGCGTAACCTTCATGCCTCCACTTTAAAAACGTACACTGCTGCATCTACTGTGCCTAAAGGTTTACGCCTAAGTTTAAGACCTGCCACGTCTGAAATGTCCCATAGCAACTTGTCGAGATGGGACAATACCCTAAAACAAGCTTCACTGGACCTAACACGTATTGTTATTAACCATTATGAGTCATCCGCGAGACAGTTCACAAACAAAGAGAAGCAACTATTTGCGACTCGTAACTTCACTACCGAAGAGAGGGAATTGCTGGATAATTACTGGCAACATAAAACGCGCGAACTTAACCAGAAGAAACATAAGTTGATACGTGACGAGGTGTGTGCTAGTGTGAGCACCAATACAGATGCAACCACTTCGGAACATTCGAGCTCTGCAGAAACAGGAAATATAGTGAATATTTCTTGTAGTACGTAATCGAGGGAAGAATATAGTGTTCTATCACGAGGTTTGAACTTTTGTCCCGCAACTGCCAGATACAATGAATGCCAGCTGATTAACGATTTGCACAATTTTCAAAGAAACATGAGGTTACGCGAGTACTTCCACGATCAGGGCACCTCTAACAAGAGACCTTTTTTTCTACTAAGTACTGGACACCTCCCTCTCAAAGAGATAAATGTCTGAATCTATATGTCAGAGCTGTGCAGCGGGATGTAATTGAAGCATACAAAATGCAATTACCAGTCCGTCTGAACCTTAGCCCTAAAGAAAGGGATGCAATCGAAACATTGGTTAACCGTGACGACATCATCATTCAACCTGCTGATAAAGCAGGTGCAGTTGTCATTATGGACAAAGCCAGTTACCTAAGTGAGGCTCACAGACAACTTAGTGACCAATCATTCTACAGGTACCTGAGTTACGACCCTACCGAACAGTTCAAAAACACGGTAAAGGAAACTTTAGACAATCTCGCGAAAGAAAACAACATTGAAAAATCTGTAGTTATGTCATTAGTCCCCCTAAGCCCGGTAGCTGGTAGATTTTATCTCCTTCCTAAAATCCATGAGGAAAACAACCCAGGGCGACCAACAGTTTCAGGAATAGGTACCGTTACAGAAAATTTGTCCCGCTATGTAGATAACCCAATCAGTTCAATTCCTCCTAAATGTGCTTCTTATATCAAAGATACTAACCACTTCCTGACCGATATCGCTGACTTCCGTGTCCCAAGCGATGCTGTTCTAGTCACACTGAACGTGGCCTCGCTGTACACGAACATTCCCCATACAGATGGGATTCAATCTGTACTCCAGAAATATAACCACTCTGTAGATGACAAACCGATCGACGACTCTACCCTTGGCAAACTTCTAACACTAATTCTTGAACTTAACAACTTTGAATTCAACTGCGAACATTATGTTCAAACTAGTGGTACCTCCATGGGTACAAAAATAGGTCCCAATTAGGCTAATATTTTTATGGGCATGCTAGAAGAGAACTTCCTCGCTACTCGTGACCTCAAACGATTCTATTACAAACGCTTCATCGATGACATTTTCCTAATTTGGCATCATGGTGAAGCTGCATTGCTTTCATTCATTACTGACTTTAACAACGCCGCACCGTCAATTTCCTCTTCCCATTCCTATTGATCACTCAGCATAAACTTCCTTGACGTCTCGGTATCTCTGTGCAATGGTAACTTCACGACAAATTTTTAAAGAGAGGCCACCGACCGACAGCGATGTCTGCATTTCAGAAGCAGCCATGTCAAACATTGCAAAACGAGCATTCCCTACAGCCAAGCTGTCCGGTTCAAAAAAATTTGTTCGGACGACAGTGAATTCACTCGCAACTGTAACCAGCTTCGTAACGCACTAATCGTACAGAAATACCCTTCCCAAATAGTTGAAGATGCCCTTAAACGAGCCGACAGTCTCGACCGGAAAGAACTGATCTGCAAGGACAAGCGATTGGCGCCTATTTCACGAACTAATCGTATCCTAACACACTCTGCTTCTATTCCTAACGTGTCGCACATTCTTAGGAAGCACTATAACTTACTGACAATGAGCGACCGTCTTAAAGATATTTTCACGGAATCACCAAGAGTGGTCTATCGTCGCTCTAGGAACCGGCGTGACCTAGTAACCTCTGCCAAGACTACAGCGATTGCTCCTGCTGGTTGTCATCCCTGCAATAAGCCCCGTTGTACACATATGACCACGTCAAAGACTGCTAGAAGCACAGCATCCAATTTTTCTATTAAAATCAATGGCGACTTCACGTGCGACAGTACTAATATCATCTACCTTCTTGAATGTTCAGTATGTCAGATGCAGTATACCGGTCAGACCGAAACATCTTTTCATATCAGATTCAACAACCACAAAGCACACGTTAACAGCTTGCCGCACCTTCCATTATCTAAACATGTTCGACTGCCAGGCCATACGTTTGAGAACATCAAAGTGACAGTAATACAATCAGGTTTCGAATCACAACATCATCGAGAAGTACTGGAATACTTTCTCATTCCTAAATTTACCACTGTTTCATCTGGTATCAAGGAAAGCGTAGGAAAAATGTCGTGCCTTTCTGCCATATCTTGATGTGTTTGTTCTTGTACAGCATTGACAAATTATGCCAAATCAATTTGTTGCTAGTTTTGCCATGTTCACGCTTCATGTCATTCTGTAACTTCATGTATAATCATCGCGATATGATAATGATATTTCATACATATCATTTATCGTGCTTCAGTTAGACATACTGCTGCACTTTTTCTGCCTTTTGCAAGTGCCCACGTGCGCTTGCCCATAAAAGCGGGTGCGTACGTGTATCTGTGTTTAGTCTGACGAAGGCCGTGCCACGGCCGAAAAGATAAACCATTAAAAATGCAATTTTTGTATGTGTACTCCGTTTCTTCAACTGCATATGCACCGGACCTACAGAACTTCTACTTGTATTATATATATATATATATATATATATATATATATATATATATATATATATATTATAATACCGAGACCCATCAAGTTGTCCAGCGCTGTTTATTCTAAGGAAGGGAACGTCCTAGCTCATGCGCGACGAAGTAAACAGCGAAGATGATGATGGCTACGTACAAATGAAAACGACGAAGTACGTTAATAGTGTTTACATTAACTTCCCCCCGTCATGGCAGCGGCTAGCCTGGCCGCCGATTAGAGAATATCTAAACGGGGAGTGGAGGGCTTCATCCGCGAGACGTGAACGATTTCGGCATTCCGGCGGCGCCGGTCAGTGACGGAGTGCACGGGGCGGACGAGATAGTTCACTGCAGTTGTTTGCTACACAACGATGTATGGGCCAATGTAGCGTTGAAGGAACTTCTCACAGACGCCTGTGGTGCGGACTGGAGTTCAAAGCTGGACTTGGTCTCCAGGGTGAAAACGTAGGTCACGGTGTTTGTTGTCGCAGTGACGCTTGCGCTCAGCTTGGGTAGCTTCTGTGCTTTGCCGGGCGATTTGAAGCAATGTGCAACTCGGGCAGCAAAATCTTCTGGAAGCGACGTGTTAGGCAAAGAATGTGCAAAAAAGAATTCTCTGTCGAATATGGTGGAAGGAGATCGTCCATACACAAGGAAGAAAGGGCTGTAGCCGGTAGTCCGTTGAATAGCAGTATTGTATGCGAATATCACAAAAGGAGGGATTTCATCCCAGTCAGTGTGGTCAGGACCGATGTACATGGAAATCATGTCAGACAGCGTACTGTGGAAGCGCTCAGTAAGGCCATTGGTTTGCGGATGATACGTAGAAGTAGATTTGTGGACGGTATGAGCGGCCCGAAGAAATTCCTCTAAAACTTGTGAAATGAACGCCTTGCCACGGTCACTGAGTAGAACGCGTGGAGCCCCGTGGCGCAAGACGACGGAGCGCAAGAAAAAGTCGGCGACGAAGCGGTACCGGATCGCAGAGGGGCAGTCTCGGCATAACTTGTTAAATGGTCAGCCGAAGTGACAATACAACGGTGACCAGAGGGTGTCAACTTCAAGGGACCATATAAATCAATACCAACAAATTCAAAAGGTGCGTCCGGGCAAGGGAGAGGTTGTAGTAAACCGGCAGAAAGGGATATCGAGCGTTTGCGGTGCCGACATGACGAACAAGAGGCAATGTATTTGGCCATGGTTTTGGATAGGCCAGGCCAGTAGCAGCGGGTCTTTATGTGGTCGTAAGTCTTGTGGAAGCTTAAGTGGCCAGCCGATACGCCGTGGTGAAGTGCCTGTAATACCCGCACGCGAAGGCAGCGTGGTAGAACTCGGACCCACCGGTGACCTGTTGGGTGGTAAACGTAGCGGTGAAGCACGCCACCTTGAAGACGGAATTGTCGAAGTTGGCGTCGCAAGCGGCTGTTGGGTGGTTCGGCAAACCCACTAAGGCAATCCATGAGAGCTCGACAGTAGGAGTCGGCCCGCTGAAGCGAGACGAAATCAGAGCGTGATGAAAGCGTAACTTTGTCCAGGGGCGTTATTGAGAGTTGTTGTGAGGCAGGCGTCGCATCGGAATGACGTGGTGGGGAAGACGACGGCGCGTTACTGGCAGAGAGTGAGAGTGGGCAGCGAGACAATGTGCCGGCGTCATGATGACTTTTTCCAGACTTCTACGTTATAGTAAAGTCATATTCCTGCAAGCGCAGTATCCAGCCTACTAAGCGTCCTGACATGTTTTTCATTGATGAGAGCCAACACAGAGCATGATGGTCGGTGACGATGGTGAAGTGGCGGCCGTAAAGACATGGGCGAAATTTCTAAATCAAACAAACGATAGCCAGGCACTCTTACTCTTTAATGGTATAGTTCCGCTCAGCTGGAGAAAGTGTTCAGCTGGCATATGCTATGACTTGCTCTTTAGAGGCTGCATTATGTTGCAGAAGTACTGCGCCAATACTTTGTGCGCTTGGGTCAGTATGGAGTATGGTGGGGGCTCGATAACCGAAGTGGCGAAGCACCGGTCCTGAAGTAAGATGTCGCTAAGGAGCTTGAAAATTCGACTCGCAGTCGCTAGTCCATGTGAAAGAGACACCGGTAACCAGTAGCTTGTGTAGAGGGGCTGCTATTGCAGCGAAGTTGCATATAAATCGACAAAGATATGACGCCAAGCCTAGAAAACTGCGAAGATCTTTCGGTTGCTGGGGGCGAGGAAACTGAAGAACAGCACTAATCTTTTCAGGGTCTGGCTGGATGCCATCTTTTGAGACGACGTGGCCCAATACAGTTATGCTTTTGCTTGAAATTTTGCATTTTTTGTATTGATCTAGAGACCAGCATTTGCAAGGTACTTGAGAACTTCGTCTATTTGATGAAGATGTTGGATGAAGTCAGACGAAAAGATGACAATATCGTCCAGATTACAGAGGCAGGTCTTCCATTTAAGACCACGAAGTACGTTGTCTATCAAGCGCTCAAATGTGGCAGGAGCGTTGCAAAGGCCAAAAGGCATCACGTTAAATTCATAAAGTCCGTCTGGTGTAGCAAATGCGGTCTTTTCTTTGTCAGTCTCGTTCATCAGAATTTGCCAATATCCTGATCGAAGATCAAGGGTGGAGAAATACTCCGCCCCTTGTAGTGTGTCCAAAGCGTCGTTAATTCGAGGTATTTGATATACTTCCTTGCGTGTGATCTTATTGAGCGCTCGACAATTGACGCAAAAGCGAACGGAGCCACCTTTTTTCTTTACCAGGACCATGGTAGACATCCATGGGCTAGATGAAGGTCGTATTATCTTCGGCGCAAGCATGTCAGCAACCTATTGTTCAATGACCTTTCGTTCGGACGGCGATGTACGATAGGGGCGTCGTCGTATTATAGCGGAACTATCGGTTTCAATGTGGTGTGTAGCCGCAGGAGTTTGGCTCAACACAGGGGAACTGCTATCGAAACAGGCTTTGTGCTTTGCCAAGACCACCATTAAGGCTTCGGACTGCGCGGCTATTAGGTCAGAACCAAGAACGGCTGGAGGACGGAAAGAATCATCCAAACCTGAGGTTGGTGCTGGCGATGAAGAGGAGCAAAGCGTGACTATAGAGATAGGTTGAGTGTCGGCGAGGATTGCCGCAGTCATCCCTTTGGGCAGCATCACAGGATCTGGGATCGTGTTGCAAGCAGACAGGAGGGCGCGGCCACGTGAAACCGGACGAGAGAGGTGCCAATGAGAATTCCGCGAGAAGTACAGCGGGAAAAGGTGCCACTAGGGCATCTTCGTCGGCGATCTGACTGGATGTTAAGGCTACAACGTCTCCGTGACCAGGACGCAGGACGTAGTCTGCAGCGATGGCCAACTTCACGCATGAAAGTGAAGAGTCCGTAACAGGGGCAAGCGCTGTATCCGTGATATGGACAATTTCCTCTCTACATGAAATGACGGCTGAAGCAGAATATAGGAAGTCCCAACCCTGTATAAGTTCATGGATACATGTCCGAAGGATGATAGACTCAATGTGGTGGCGTATGCCGTCGATGAGAACACTGTCCCTCGGGGTGAATGAATGCATTATTAGCACCACGCAAAATAGGTCCAAGATAAGGCGATTTTACTTTCCGGAGCCGGGAACACAGATCACTACGAAGAACAGAAACGGCGGCACTGGTATGGATGAGAGCTGACGCGGGAACACCTTCGACAGTTACAGAAAGCATGTTAGCTGGGCGAACAGGAGGAATTCTTGAAGACCGATAAGAAGCAGTTTCCCCTCCAAAAACTGCAGCATTTAGTTTTCCGAGTGCTGGTCGACAAGATGGGAAGTGGGGCGAAGCAGTCATGTAGAGCGCCAGTAAAGCAATGGAGAATGACGTCTTGCCGAACGGGAACTATGAGGAAGATTGGGAGCAGCTGGAGGATACGGAGAACGGTGTTGAGGGAACGAGTACGATACGGGATAGTAGGCGTCTGGTCGGCGATGCGATGGCGGTAGAAGCAAGATATATGGCCGCGTATACCCCAGTAAAAACAAACAGGACGTGGTGGACGCCCCGGAGGGTAGGATGGCGCAGCAAGTTCTCTGGTTCCCATAGAAGCCAAATGGTCATAGGCACGGACGTCAGTAGGCACGGAGGTCACGGTAGGTGTGGGTAGCGAAGCAACATCCGCGTAGGTAAGTGTGGGGCGTGCTACCAGAGCAAGATGCGCCGTGGGTGTAGTCATTGCTGTCAACTATTGCTTTACGACCTCGCGCAAGTCGAAAGTGGAGGTTGGGGCACAGGCAGCAGGTGGACGCCTTAGGTCTTGTAGTTAAAGCTGTTCGCGGATGAAGGTGCGGATAAGAGCACGTAGATCTGGAGAATGGGGAACCTGAGGATCGCTGCTGTCATGTGGAAGACGAATAGACTGCAGCTCGTCTAGGAGTTCACACGTGGACGTGATGCCTTGGACAGAAGCCGGAATTTGCACGATTAAGGCGTTGAACGCGACAGACCCAAAGCATTTTAATATGTGGCGAACGCGTTCGGCTTCCGTCACGCTAGGATTCGCACGGTGGCACAGAGCCAAGACATCCTCCATGTATGAGGTGCCAGACTCTTGTGGAAGTTGGAGGCGCGTTCCGAGCTTCTGTTTCGCGACTTCTGCACGGCCAGACGAGGAAGCGAAGATGTGCCGCCGTTTGGACGTAAATGTGGACCAATCCTCGATGTCGGATTCGTGGTTGAAATACCACATGTTTTCAACACCGGTCAAGTAGAATGCGACGTGCCTAAATTTCTGGGTGTCGTTCCACCTGTTGCAAGAACTCACGTGGTCGTATGGGTCGATCCAATCGTCGACGTCATCACCGCGGAGTCCCGCGAAGACAGGGGATGACGATGAGGGCTCGTCACAGTCCAAGAGGGCGCCGCAGGCGGGGTTGTCTGTGTGGTCGGTTTAGAGGCGCCGAAAGGGCCGGGGTTGGAAGTGTCTATCGTTGTAGGGGTAGCTGGGTGCAGGCGGCGACAGAAACGGAGCTCCAGGGCGGACGGGAACGCGAGAGGACGTCGGTGTCTTGACGCACCTCCACCACTTTATAATACCGAGACCGATCAAGTTGTCCAGCGCTCTTTATTACAAGAAAGGCAAGACCCAGCTCATGAGCGAAGAAGTAGAAGAAGAGGGAAGATGATGATGGCTATGTACAAATGAAAACGACGAAGTACGTTAATAGTGCTTGCAATATATATATCTATATATCTATATATATATATATATATATATATATATATATATATATATATATATATATATATATATATATATATATATATGACGTTATAACAACTGGCGACGAGCGTCTTACGTACCCACGTACGCAACGGTCTTTGGGTTGGACGGGTGGACCGACACAAACGGAAACAAGCGAGCTGCGCTTTCGTGCAGCTTCGAGGCGATGTACATGCTCCCGGAGTACGGCACCACCCACAGAACACACCCTGCTGAGGCGCTCGACGACGAGCAACGACAGTGAGACGTAACCGCCACTGTATACCGAGCACTACCAGAGGAAGTACTCGGCCACAAGGAGCGACAAGGGGGCTTGGAGCTGGCAGCACGTCCAAGCAAGGAAACGCCAGACCGATGAGTAGCGGATATATGTACTTCTGTCGAAATGCCGCCACTGGGAAAGATGTCAGAGTTCGACCCGAAAACGGAAAACTTCGAGCCGTACTTAGAGCCTTTTGAATATTTCTTAACGGCTAATCATGTAGCCGACGCAAAGCGCCTTTCCGTCTTTTTGACAGTCATAGGACCAGAGGCTTACGAAGTACTGAGACGTCTTGTTGGGCCGGCAGCACCGGGAGAAATGTCGTACGCAGAAGTTAAGCGCCTCCTGAAGGAGCACTACAGCCCCAGGAATTCCGTAATAGCAGAACGATGCAAATTCAACCGGCGCGTACAACAGGAGGGCGAAAGCTTGGAAGGGTTCCTCGGGGAACTTAAACATTTAGTCAGAAAGTGTGACTACGGTTACTTTTTGCAAGACGCCCTCCGAGATAGGCTGGCTGCTGGCATACGCAACGAAGAGACCCAGCGTGCTCTGTTTGCTCAACGAGAGCTGACATTTCATGGCGCTTGCGAAATTGCCCTGGATAGAGATATAGCAGCGCGAGACACTGAAAAACTGTGGTCAAGAGGACGATAGGCACCCGTGCTGGTCGTGAAAAGCGGGCCGCGCCAGTATCGGAGACCAGCTAATTCCAAGCATGTTGAAGCCCGTAAGATTGAAAAATGCGCAAGATGCGGCAGGAGACACTCGTCGGAAGAATGTTGGTACAAAACATTATTTGTCGCAAGTGTTCGGCTGTAGGTCATTTGAAAAGCATTTACCGAGTTGCTAGTGCGAAGCCAAAAAACATGCATGCGCTCCGGTGTTCTGATGAGGACCCGGAGCAGGAACGGTACCATGTCATTAACACCAACCAATCAGCTTATCAAGCAAGTGTGGAAATTGAAGGGCGTACACTGAATATGCAAACTGACACGGGAGCGGCTGTCACAATTGTCCCGGAGCAAGTGTACCTGTCTAAATTTCCGCACGTAAAATGTGAACCATACAAAGTGTCGCTTCGCACGTTTACTGGGGAGTAAATACAGCTAAAAGGGAAGTGTGACGTGGTTGTTAACTACAACAACCACTGCATGACTCTACCAGTGATTGTTGTAAAAGACAACGGGATGAAGTCGCCTGTACTAATGGGGCGAAATTGGTTGGAACGTTTGAAGCTTAACTGGCTAGAAATTCTCCAGATTGCAGTTGAAGAGAGTTGTGGTGCTAAATAAAAAGTACCCTTCCGTGTTTTCTAAAAAGATGGGGACAATACAAAACATTGAAGCAAACATTGTTATGAAACCCGGTACAGTTCCTGTATTTTGCCGCGCTGGACAGGTGCCCTTGGCGTTGCAGGAGAGTTGAGCGGCAGCTGCGAGAACATGTGGAAACGGGCATGCTGCGTCCTGTAATGCGAAGCGATTGGGCTACGCCACATGTCACAGTTGTGAAGGAAAGCGGCAGTGTCCTTTCATGTGGGGATTATAAGACTGCAGTAAACCCCTCGTTCAAAACACATCATTACCCCTTCCCAGATAAGAGGAATTGTGCACTGCCTTGGCAGGAGGAAAGGTGTTCAGTGTATTTGATTTTCTTTGGCGTACCAGCAGCAGCCACTCACTCCGGAGGAATCACCGTTTTTGACAGTAAACACTAGTCTTAGGTTGTTCGAATTTCGGCGCCTTGCTTACGGGGTGGCAAGTGCACCCGCTGTCTTTCAGGCAATAATGGACGAGGTAGTTCATGGCATCCTACACGTAGGGTGTTATATTGACGACGTTACCGTCACAGGGACAAATATCGGCGACTACCAGGAGACACCGCGCGTCTTGCAACGCCTCAATGAATACATCAGTACGCTTAACCTGGATAACTCTCATTTTTCCAAAAATCGGTTACGTACTTGGGTCACACAGTGATTGAGCAAGGCATTTAGCCTACCGACACAAAGAGCACAATCTTACAAGCCCCCGAGCACACTACAGCTATAGAGCTTAAGGCGTATTTGGGAAAGTGGAATTTTTGCTCAATGTTTCTTAAGAACGCTCCGACAGAAGCAGAGCCGCTTTATCGGCTAATTAGAAAAGATAACAAATGGTCGTGGGTAAAGGAGTGCAGCACCGCGTTTAAAGATACGAAGCACTTGCTAACAAGCAGCAAGGTGCTCACATTCTATGACGTCAAGAAACCGCTCGCAATGCTTTGCGATGCATCGTCATATGCCTTAGAAGCCGTTATCTTTCACGAGACGGCTGAAGGTGAAGAAAAGCCAATTGCTTTTGCTTCGCGTATACTGTCGGAAGTAGAAAAATATACGCGGAGTGCGAACGGTTGGCCGTGGCGTTAATCTTTGGCCTAAAAGAATTTCACCGGTACCTGTACGGCCGAGAAATCATTATATATACAGACCGCCAGCCACTACACGAGATACTAGGGCACGATAAGCGTATCCCGACTATCGCTGCCGCGCGTATGCAACGCTGGCCTTTAACCCTCCCAGCTTAGAGGTACCGGCTTAAATTTAGGAAAGGAAAAAATTCCGAAGTGGCAGACGCCTTCTCTAGGCTGCCCCAACCAGAACCAGTGAAAGACGAACCATCAGATTGCATGTGAATCTTTCAGTGTCTCCCATTGACCGCAGAGGAGATTTCAAGGGTCTCGAAGCGAAGCTTAACTCTATGCCGCGTGGCACAATATACGCTAAATGGGTGGCCTAGAGAGCAGGCAGACGAATTAAAATCTTACTATGTTCGCCGCGATGAGCTGTCACTAGAGCAGGGCTGCGTGACACGGAGCGTAAAAGTCGTAATTCCGGAGCTGCTGGGGGACCGCATGGTAAACATGCTGCACGAAGGGCACCCTGGCGCCAGCGGCATGGAAATGCTGGCGATGAGTGTTGTATGGCGGCGAGGAATCGATTTGGCCATTGAACGGTACGTTCAGAGGTGCAAAATTTGCCAAGCACTTCAGCCAGCTTCTCGGCCGCTTCGTCTTCGCCCTTAGCAGTACCCCGTGCACTGTTGGTCACGCGTCCATGTAGATTTTGCACAGAAGGATACGAACGTGTTTCTCGTATTGATCGACTCATTCTCAAAATGAATGTCGTGAACATCTGCACAAAAAACATCAGAAAAACTTCGGGCTGCTTTTGCCGCTTAAGGCTTGCCCGAAGTATTGGTGAATGACAACGGGCCACAGTTCACCTCAGCGGAGTTTGAAGAATTAATGAGCACCAACGGCGTAAAACACGTTCGTATTCCTCCTTATCACGCAGCGTCCAATGGTGCTGCAGAACGAACAGTACAAACCGTGAAAAGGGCCTTGCTGAAACAGGTGCTCGAGAGTGAGAGAGGGAGGCCTCGGGTAAGCAGCCGACTATACAGGAAAGTTCTGAGTTTTTTCATGGCCTATCGGAACACACCGAGCAGTGTGACAAGCAAATCACCAGCTGAACTATTTATGAGGCACCCACCGCGCATAAAGCTTTCACTGCTCAAATCTGATTTCGCAATAACCATGCACGATAAACAGGAAAAGCAAAGAGCAGCTTGATTTGTTTCGTGGGCAGGAGCGCAGCTTCGAGGTGGGGGACCGGGTGTTGGTGAAAACTGTGCGTGGTGAATAAGTTTCGTGGGAAGGTGCTGTGATCCATGTTGTCAGTGCTGGGACATATATGGCGAAGCTTCGCGAGCAACATCGGTTCACACACGCCGATCACTTGCGTCCTGGACATAGTGACCCCGGCGAGACGCCCCTGTACGCGGGCGTGGGTGTGAAACAAACGCCACCAGAAGAGCTGCCGGCAGAAGACCGCACCCTGACACCAAGACAACTGCAGACATACCACGAAGGTCCCAGTTCCCCTAGGACACCGGCAGTCCCCAATCGCAGAGCAACACTAGAGCGCGACGAATTAGCACAGCAGCCTGTACCGCAAGACTTGGCGGAGTCGCCCGTGCCAGCGGCGCCAGCTGCACCCAACCCGGAGCAACAGCCGCCGCTACGACGAGGTGCTCGTGTGCGCCGGCAACCGGACTGGTTTAGATATGAGCACTTTAATTAATTGCCTCTTAATTAGTCATGTGCTCTTGTTAACTTCTTAATTACGCGTTACCTAATCATACTATGTGTTCGCTAACCCATGTATTTAATTGAGTGGGAAGGAGTTGTGATAGCGCAGCACGTCACGCCGCATGTGTACTGGGTGGGCTAACTACCATGATCCATGTGACGTAACATATATATGCACGCCGGCACTGAATAAACTGATTCCATTCCCGGTTTGACTGCCTGTTGACGTTATAACAGACACCGAAGGAGCAACGCCAAGCAGACGACAAAGTCAATAGCCTCGGAAGCAACCAACGCACGCGCAACGCCCGCGTGTATCCGGGGTCGTGCGACCAGCGCACGCGGCAGGGCCGCAAGGCGACAGCCAAGCCACAGAAACGGAACCAAAAGCGGGCTACTCCTTCGTCGGTTCCGCTCTTTGCGAACGCCAGGTTCGCTTTGGAAATGATTGGCAGATGCGTGACGTGATCGTAGTTCACGTTGCCGCGCCGCTGTCTCTGACGGCCTCTGACGGAAGCAAAATTTTTACCGATTAGATGAGGCCAAGTGAACCAGTTCCCTTCCAAACCATCACATAATTCGGCCCCTGTACTCAGAAATACCAGCACTAACACGTAGCGAGCCGCGCCAATACAGACGAAGGAGGAGGGGGAGCGGTCCCTCGAGGAATAAAGCGAAACGTAGTAAATTACAGATTAGTCTAATATACATTCTGTGTAGATATTTTAAACCTTAAAATACTTGTATATCACATTAAAGGGACCAAGAGCATTTTACTTAGTGCAATTATTTTATAACTTGCTTGTGCATGACTTGGTGGAACGACAAACAAGTGAATTAAGGCACATAACATGCACTGATGGTATGACCACGTGAGCCCCAGTTTGTTGACCACCTTAAAGCAACGCCCAAGGAATGATGGCCACCCATAGTGAATCCATATAAATCACCAAAACAGGAGGCGTGCGGAGGGAGAAGCTTTCTCTTGGTACCATTAGTTCTTTTTTGTTTGGGCGTCGCCAGTTCTTGCGAAGTCACCAAGTTTCGGCAATTTCAGCGCCTCCAGCGTAGCACCCGAGGTGCATATGTGGTATCTTTCAGATTCTTTTACTCTCAGTAAAACAAGCAAATTCGTACTTTCATTCGTATTCCTTGAAGTGCTTGATCGAACTTTCACATGATTCTCAGAAGTCGCCTCAGCAATTACTACTCCAATCATGAAAACTACGCCAGTCATTAAAACAATAACAAAGCTTAAATTAAGTAAAACAGACAGTCAAGTAAACACGCGAACACAAAATACAAAGCAAGGCTTATCCTTCATAATTCCTGTTTTTTCTGAGTTGCCCCTAATTTAATTAAAATTACCTCTGGGTGTATTTTTCTTTGACATAAAAAGTAAGCTAAGGTTGTCAAGCTGCTATGTAATTTTGGAGAGCCCCCATATGCTCACGTAAAGGGCTAACAGAAATAAGCATGTGTACCGGCTTTTTTTTCTTCCTGGCTAATCGTAATAGCTGGCAATGTCGCTAGCACTGCCACAGGAGAAAGAAACCGTCACCAAGAGACTCACACCAACGAACGCAAAACGACGCACCAACACCATCAATCCTACACTTGACAGTTAACACCAGCTAATCTACGTCAATAGGCCGCATGGCGTCAAAGTAGTGTTGTCCTTAGGTCAGTCGCTTGTTGGTTTTTCGACTGGATAGAGCCTGTCAGGCACGAATTAACGGTGATGATGATGATAATGATCATGATTCAGGAGGGCATATCATTTGAATAGGCTTGGTTACCCGTACTTGCGGGAAATATGGCCCCGTCTAGCGATAATTTCTACATTGTTTTAAAAGAAAACAAACCGACTTTAAGGATGTTTCATTTACACGCTGCTTTTGTTTAGGTAATTTCCGTTTACCGCGATTCTACTATGGTACGTAAAGTACAAATAGTGTCACTGATGAGCAAGTTGTGGCGTAATTGTGCCAAGAATAAATATTTCAATTGCATAAAGGGCACTGTGTCCTTTAGTTTACTGAAGCGACTTCCACCTGTTGCTGTGGACGTCAGTAAGTTATGACTTTCTTTGACCAGCCCCTCTTTTTCTTTTTACTTGGCGGCGAAGAAATACGGTGACTACTGCCAGTGTTCAGTATAAAAAAAATAGACGGAAAAGCGTAGTGAGAGTGGAAAAGATAATGAACAATCCAAGTGCAGCAAAGACTCACATTAATGTCAGACGGGCGTTGTAAATACACGTAGATACCGCACCTCGTCATAGCTATTTTGCTAATGTCCTCATCACTGAAACGGGACATTTGATTACCCTATGCATTAGATGTACTGCATGCCCGCCTACGACGTGGCGCTAAATCATCAGGGCAAACCCGTTGAGCTGCTGTGAAAGGTGTGCAGAATCGCGCAAAAAAATCATTCTTAGCTTGTTACTGCGAGGGGGCCGGTAATAGTAATATTTTTCATTCACAAGAACATGTTTTCACTGGTTCTCTACAACCAAAAATATTACCTGTACCTGTACATTAACCCATAATGAATTCATACAGACCACTTGGCAGCACTGCGTTTAATTTGTGGTGCCAATGTGTGGCAGCTCCATTTCGCATGTATGACCTAATTTGAATACTTACTCGGCCGCCGGATCTGTGCACTCGAGGAGGGCAACTATGCTGGAGCCAGGAGGATGTTTAGTGCCAGGTAGGTCGAAATACTGTGGCTGCCAAGACACAAACAAACAACACGTGCTTTCATACTGAGCAGTACTGTGTTCAAAGGGGGTAAGTAAAACATCGGTAAAGTCATGAACAAAAAAAATCTGGAAGTATGAAATTCCAAAGGCACAGAGGGCTTGAAAGCTGAAATTATAAAAGCCAACCTTCATTTGCGACCTTCCCAGTGGTTAAACGTGCCATCGTGGTCACTTTTTGTGGCATGTCTCTGTGAGCAAATGCTGCTTTCATTGGCCGACGAGCTTGTGAATAGTAGAGGGAGCCCAGCATGCGCGAAAGTTAGAGGGAAGGAATTCGTGTGAGAGTTTGCATTACAATTTCCGGCTGATATTCGAAGCTGCTCGCGTAACATTTCAGCCCGCGCTACCGGTTTGAACTCAACATCCTCACTGCATCTTCTTTCACTCTTTCACTGATGCTCGCACGCGGTTCTCTTTCTCGCTAGACTTACTCTACAGTTTAACCGGGCCAAGAACTTCGTTTCCGTTTGCTCGTCAAGTTGTTTGGTCGGAGCGCAAAATTTCTGGCGAGCCAGCGGTTAGAACAAGAGCCCGCCTCTTCCCTCGACAGCTCCGCCTTCAAGCACCTGCTAATGCTCTTCGAAGATGCGGGGCTATTGAGAAATTTGTAAATGCGCTGACTGCCCGCATCTGACAGCCAACGGCTCTGTGACCACGTCGGCTTTCTTTCTCTGCTCTTCTTTGCCTGCTATGCACGCCTTCCCTTTTCCAAGGCGATGAGTGGCGATCCCTGAAGGGTTGCAGGAAGTATCATTATTTCGTCTTCATAAGCACTCTCTTTCTCTCGAGGAAGATCTCTTTTCCCCGAAATTTCTCGAAGGTGATGTATCAACAGGCGGCATGGCTCGAGAATATCGCCCCTGAATTGGACTTAGCTTTGCTTTTTGTAGGCCTTCACGTGTAGTGGCCTTTGCGAGGAAGTATGGGGCGCATTGGACATTTTCATCGTGGTGCGTTGTATTGCTTTGTCTCATCAGAGCATTGCTTACATCCATTTCAACCGTACATGGGATCTGCAGCCTATTTTCACGCGCAAGTGTACGTGTTAATTTAGTTACTCTGCTATATTCATTATATACGCTGCATGCCTTTCAAAAGCTCCACATAAGCGTTATATTTATTTCCCGCGATGCGCCTACAGATAGAGTGCTTCCTCGGAATATACGAATAAAAAAAAACTGAAATCTCTGAGCTTGCCGTACCGAATCTGGCGTTCTCGCAAAGAAGATTTTTTGGGAAGACATATTGCCATTTCCTTTTTCTTTTTTAGAACCTTGGAGGTAGGTATTTCTGTGGCAAAATAGGACGCAGTGACATTTTAGTGCACCTCCAGTATTTACATCTTGAATATAGCTCCTTATGGCTAATTGCTGCAATTGCACATCAATTATCAATCTACAGATAGTAAAACTTATCCCACGAGCAGCCGCGGTAGGGGCAGGCTCCATGTAAGAGGCGAGCTTCACGGCAATCAAGGCCGGCGGTGCCATTTGTATCAAGCGACTTTGGGGCTGGCCTATAGGGCTCGGACAAACGCACCATCTTAATATTATGTTCAAACATCACATGCACAGAAAGTTCAATAAGATGCGAAATTGAAGCGGGAGCTGAGCGAGCCTACTCCCATTTGCACGCTTCCGTTATCGCGATCAGCTGGATGACGACTCACCTCTGCAGGAAATTCGGCTGCACGCAAGGCTGAGAAGAGGCCAATAGCTCATGCTAATGGCGAAAAAAATGCATTCGAGTAGATATCCGAAGGATTATTGTATCGGCACACTTCGACGTGAAGTTAGAAATCGAGGTGTCACATGTGAGCGGCAGGCTGACACGGGGGCTAGAGCGATGGGTTGAAACGGTTTTAATGCGATTACCATTTTCACGGTACATCAACCGCTTTTCGAGGGCCGCCCGAGAATAGATGTCCATAACCGTTTACTGCAAACTTGGGTCGCTGCATATGTGTCATTGGGTATGTGCCGCTCCTCAACGAACCTCTCTGACATCAACTTGAAGCACTAGGTATGTGCAACACGGCGTGTGTGCAGCCCTTCAATGAACCGGGTACTCACTTGGGTCACTGGTTATGTGGCACTAGGTATTTGCTGCTCTTCCATGATTCTCTGAGACCGACTCGGCAAACTGAGCATGTGCCACTGCGTACGCTGTGCACTTTAAGACATCACTCAAAACGTTTCAATGAATCGCTCTTCAATGAATCACTCACCCGAGCTTCGGTCAATGATTACATGAAACTAGACATGTGCCAGCCTTCAATTACAATGTTTGATGTGGATTTCAGCAGCTGGGAATGTGCAACTGGGTATGCGCCACTGTTACACGAAACTCTACAACCACTTCGGTCAGTGAAAGAGGCCAACGAGGAAAAACATTTATTGGAAAAATTGCGGCAGAACTCATCTCGCGACGACTATGTATGGAAATTCATTAGCTTTCAGTTTCTCGCGGAGCAGGAAAGAAATGCTGTTGAAATGGATGTCCAAAATGCCACGTTTAAATGCAACAACCAGTAGCTTTATTTTTCCAGCACCCAAACGCTCACTCCGCTCGCACCTTTGCGGACTTTGTCATCGTCGGTGCGTCGTCACATCGGTACTGCGACAGGGCCCCCCGCCGTATAGGAAGAGTCTTGATCAGAAGGCCAATGGGCACGCTTTCTTTTTGCTATTGACGGCTTCGCGCAGACGGCGGGGTGGATGGTGCAAAGAGGAATGACAGTGCCGTCTGCCAAGGTGGAGACAGAAGTGGACTACAACCTCTCTGTTGAAGTTTTCTTTTCTCTGGCGCCCACGCGATATTGTGAAGTGTTTATCTTGCGGCTCGATCAGCAAGTGTTGGTCAGTGAATGGCGGGTGCACACATTCGTACTGCGTCTGTCTGAAGAAAAGCATTAGTGGCGGATTATAAGTTCTTCAAGCGGAATGGCTTGTGCGTTGATGTGTGCAGCGGCACCACTGGATTGATTGCCTTGAAAAAGTATTGTAAGCGTTCTAAATAAGATGGAGTATCCAGCGTGATATCACGGCTACACTTTTAACAGATCACCTCAGCAGAAAATTGTATTGACATTGCGTAAATAAGCTGTCCCACTAAATCACTTCTATAAAGACACATCATACACCCAGGAGTGTTACAGGTAAGACGTGACTGCGGTGCTCGAGGTTAGAATGGACAATTTCCGCCATTTTTGTTGCGCGTGAAAACGCTCCGTAAGATCATTTGCGTGTAGATTGTAGGCGCTGGATAAACCGTTCCTTAAGGGGACTGTCGTCGAAACATGAGGCCACATTGCCAAAAAAGTGCTTGCATCTGTCTGTTTAGTTCCGATTGATGGCGATCAACAAACTAGGTTGACTTAGCAGCACTTGTGGCGTCTTCCGTTCAAAAATTGCCGTGCCCTCAACAATGGCCTTCTTCAGCGTGCCCTACGATGTCCAGCTTACATAGGTGCAGAGACAAGTTTATTTAGCGACACAACACAACGCCACCGCCGAAAAAAACACTTTATGAGGCATATACTGCAGCGGCACTCTACTTTCACGCTTCATCAAAGAACACGGGGCACCGTCCAATGCCGCCGACGTGAATACTGTTGCGTGGCCTCCAATATGCACGGCGCGTTGGTGTAGGCGGACGCTCATACACGGGTCACGCGCCACCCGGGCTCCTCTCTCACGATTCAATGATGATAATGTATGGTGTCCACTTTAAAACGGAATGGTGACATATAGTAACCGAGCCTGCTTGATGTATTCACGTACGTTATGCATGTTTCGAATTCAAGCTTTGTGTGTACAATTTCTGAAAACTTCTCTAACTTCTACCGCTATGTATGGCTGTAACAGATTCAGGTTATATTAATCACTTCTTTGCGGATGCTTCTTTATCTTTCTTCGGTCACCGCTTTTCACCAGTAAACCATTGTTATTGTCACTCAGCGCAGGACACGCCTGCATGTATCAGAAGTTTCTCTAATGTTACTGATAGTTCAAACTGTTGCCTGTGTCCACCAATTCGTTTGTAGTACGACTGCACGCGGGGCACGGATAGTGTAGTATTTTCTGGACGCCGTGCGGGCACCAGCGATTACGCTGTAACGTTCGACAAGTCATGTACCAAAGCCGACACACTCAACCCACTGATCAGATTTTGACGATAGCTATTTGTATTCCCCGCCATCTTTGTGGTTCCAGTGACACTTGCTTTCGTGGGCCCAAGTTTGCCCAATAAAAGTTAACTTCTTCATTCATAGTTATGCTGCTGTTTCCTTGATGGTTACTACGTCGTGACATCTGGTGGAGCTGCTTTTGTATTCATGTACTGGACGCACCTGCAAAGCCTCGGTCCAAGCTCGTAATGCAAGGACATCCTCCACAGCACCATGGACCAGTGTGCTATCGGCAGGCGACTTCTTCCTTATCGGCCGGCAGCAACGTCTTCTTCCTGAGCCGACGAGGAAGACCGTAGGCAAGTAAACTGCCGCGAGGACGGACACAGCATCGCCTGGATCCATCGTACTGAAGAAGCCTTAGAAGCGCCCTACCTTCCGTGCAGCTTAGCCAGAAAACCAGCAAACGGGGCTCGAGACTTTCGAAAGAACCTCAACCTTCAACAACTGAACAACTGAGTATAAATTGCACCACGTATACTTCTCCTCGGAAGATGCCGTGAGTACTTGGCTCGAGAACCGCGAGTTGAGCCTTACAATGTGGCACCTGTTCCACAATTACTTCTTGAGGATCTGCACGAGAATTGCCAGTTAAAACCCGAAGTTCCAGTGGTAGCCCGAGTGCACGTACATAACGAGAATGTTGTTAGCTTTACTGAAGAAACGACCAGTCTTTTCTTCCACGCCGACTAGGAAATGTCTGAGAAGAAACCTCCTATACTCATGCGTGGTTTGAAGAAAGAGCTTTTTGCCAGAGTAAAACAATATCCACCGATGACAATGGAAGTATATCGCTGTAAGACCACCAACTTCTAGAAAAAACTTGAAAAGCGGAACAGGCAATTCAACCGCTGCCCGCTCACAACGAAATCAATTGCCACTGAGGAACCGCGCGAGAACATCACAGCCGGCGTGGCGGAGGAACATCAGTAGATCAGGAGGAACATTAGGAGGAACATCATCGAAGCTTGAAGTGACTTCGATTACCGACCTCGTACGCGATATGATCAAGCAGCCACTAGGAGACCCTGAGCCAACGCAGCCAAAGCCAGATGCGCTGAGCCATGCCGCTGCCACACGCCACACGCCACCACGTCCCCCTTCAGTGTTCGCGTTACGCCAGGCTGCAATTCCGTTGTCAGACGCCGCTTGCACCGCCACAGCAGGCAGCCCACAAGCCGGTCAGCCATAGCAACTTGCCTAGGAATACGGCATGAGCGCCCCCTGGACCATTGCCTGCTATGCTGTTGCTGCGGAGAAGCGGGCGACATCTACCGCCGAAGCTCGAAACTGCGATATGGGCCTACGAGGGTTAGGAAGAAAGAAAGACGTCTTTTGTTTTGTATATTCACAGAAACGATGACAAGCGCAAAAGGCATCGACAGCTGACAGAGGCTCCTGCTCTGTTAAAAGAACTGCTGTTAAGAGGCCGCGTCCACAGCTTTGCGAATTACCACATGACAACGCCGACTATATCCCCTCAACGCAGTGAAGATCCCGACTTCTTTCGTGTTCACCGTCGCCAGGACGCTACCTGCCGCCAAAGCGTCAACCGTACACAGGAACTGCCCGTGGTTGATTTCTACGCCGATATCTGGAAAACTAAAAGAAGCAATTGATTGATGCGCGGTTGGTGTACGCTGAAATGCCGAAGATCCTCTGCCACCGAAGACGGCGCTTCAAAATGCATCTCGACACTGTATCTACGACGCGCCGCTATTATGATGAAGCTTGAAAGCCAGTAATACGCCGCGAAAAGAGGACCTCCGGATGCGACGTACAGGTCAACGTGATACAACCGTTATCCGACGGCAAGATTTATCTGCAACGCAAGACAAAGAGCCACCAACCTCGACCTGCTTCTGGACAGCCACAGTGCACCCACTTTAGTGGACACAGTGGTGCTATGCAGGATGCGCTGAGTTTCCCGTTCGCCCGAGTTTTACCCGAGTTTGCTCGACGGCAGTCAGTGAATGGAGATAGCGTTGAACGCGCAAAAGCTACAGGCAAAGAAAAAATGTAGACAACAAGCCGTGCACGACAAAATGAGCGCACCCTGAGCGGCACTCTGCTTCCACGTTTCATGTGCACAAGGCTGCACAACGAAACGCGCCAGCACCGCCTATTGTTATCAACGGATTATCGCAACTTAGCAATACCGTGACTGTCCCGCTGTCTATTTGCGCATTTGCCGTGAGCCGCTTGCCACGCCTTTCTCGGGCGAGCCAATGGCGTGCCTCCTCTTCCGGACGCTATCTTTCTATCCTCCAGCGAATGCGAACAGGGTTCATGCAGCGCATTCTTGGACCTACACTTTCGCTCAAATGAATATGTTAAAATACGCCAAATAACATAGCAAGCATTCTTATTACTTGAAGTATCTGTTTTTCGTTTTGAATGCTTCAAATTTCTGATGAGACACGGAGATCGAGCAAATTATTCAATTTTGCACTGCTTGCCGCGAGTGGCGACAGTGAGGCGAAACCTTAGAAGCGGATACATTGAAGAGGGTCGCACGCACGAGGGAGTTTATACGGTGAGCAGTCGCCGAGGGGCACTGCAGTGCTATTCTCAATAAAGTCAGTCATGACCATTCTTTTCTTTCTCTATTAGGATGATTGGATGGATGTTATGAGCGCCCCCTTTGGAATGGGGCGGTGGGTTGCGCCACCAGGCTCTAGCTATTATACTACCTAATGTCCTGCCTCGGTTGAATAATAAGAAAGAAAAAGAACACTATGAAATCCCACAACCAAATTTTCTGATCCCCTATTGTGAACTCTACTTTTGTACGTCTTTATTTTTTGTCGTTTCGCTACATTTATTCCACCAACTGTCCAATCGCCTCTTACTAATCCCTATTGCGGACATGTTTACTTTTCCATTAGGGGAATGGAAACGCCGCGTCGTTGTACGGCTGCTCATCGCAGGCGCTTCACTAAGCTATTAAGGCCCCCGCTTTACCAACTAAAGACGACACACTAGTCATAGATATGGGAGCAACGGCTGTCACTACAACATGGTGGTACGTTATTTTAGGGTCCGTAGTGACGCAGTACAGTGAAAGTTTACCAGTTTACCTTTGTGCGCGAAGCCTCTGCGATGCATTGCGAAGACGTGCGTGCTTCCCAGCGACACAATTTATCGCTTGTCATCGCTTGCCCAGTAAAGGTGCCTCTGAACGAATGTAGGCAGTATCTGTGTGAGTTGTGTACCCCAAGGTGCTTGCTGATTACCTCTGCTGGAGCCAGGAGCGATCGCGGATGGATATCGTAATGACACCGCAGCAATCGCATTTTGGCAGGTGAGGCCTCTTGCGTGCAGTTATGAAATGAAACTTCGAACGGAGGAAGGTGTTGGAAATGTTGAGTCCGCAGTGCTTGTGATGAAGAATTGATATTATACTGGCTCTAGAAAAGGGAGTGATTCTCGAACGCTGATCGTGTTTGCGACGCTGTGGCTCCGATACATCACCGATGACAGAGCAGCCATCTCAAACTACTGCTGCGATACGCAGTCCTGAGCATCGTCTTCCACCCTGCCGCATCGATGCCTTGCAAGCAGCTACAGTGACGTGCCGATAATTATTTACTGTGCGCTACGTCGCCACAATGCAGGCAAAGCAACCGTGTTTGGGGGCCACCTCAGCCCGACAGATATATGCATAAGCCAGCGACAGTCAAAGCTTTGTTTTTGATTGTACGCTTTGTTTTTGACAGTACATCACCGATGACAGTTCGTTGTGCGTGTTTTATGTCGGCGATCGGCACCGCGTCGCTGTTGCCGAAAAATAAGTTGGGCGTGGCCCAAAATTGGTGGGTGCGCGCACAAGAGTTACATGCCTTGCGTGGGGCGTGACCTCTGGTTTTGATTCACAGGCGAAGTCGTGCTAAACTCGAACATCGTGAAACCCCCTCCGAGTTCAACTCGGGAACATCGCGGCGGTAGGAACAGCCTGTGTCATTGCACCCAACGGCAGCAAGCGTCAGTATGACCGTCTGGACCCGTTCACGTACACAACCGACGTGGAGTTTCAACGTCATTTTCGCCTGTCGATGATATCAGTGCGCTGGCTGTGTGACGAGCGAGGTGAATACTCTCGTTTCTGGAGACAGCGTGGCGTCCTTCATTCGCTCACCGTCGAAGCGCAAGTCCTCAGCACCCTCCGTTTCTAGGGGACTGGGAGTTTTCAGGGAAGCGGCCGCTGGCGAGCGTTGCATTGGATGTCATCAAACTACTGTGAGCCGCTGTGTCAGAGCTGTGTCTGACGCGCTTATCGATGCGGCAGTGGGTAAGGGTTGAAAGACTTTCCCGAATACTGCGGCTGAGCGGGCATATACAAAAGAACGCTTCCTACTTCGCGGGAAGATTACGAACGTAGTCGGGTGTTTAGACGGAACGCACGCAGGAATTAAGGCGCCTTCAATGTCAGCGTTACTGTGACTAGCAATGAAGCAATGTCTACGCACGCCATACTGCCAGATTTGTCCCTCCTGTGTAGCCGACTTAAATTTTGTCTCACATGCGGCTCACATGCGGTTGCCTATCCCTTTCGCTGCTTGCTGACTTTCTGCCCATTGTTCTACTTGTCTGTCAGGGTACCTTCCAAATGGCTCACTCTCTTGGGAAACAGGATATTGAAGTATAAATATATCAATGAATAGCACAAATTGCGTGAAGTACCCTATGAATTCTAATCTCATAAAGAAATTGCGGTTCTTCATTGGTGAAGATGGACGACGACGAAGTGTTTCTATCATAGAACGCTTGTACCTTTGTCTCGCTTTGTTTCTTTCGAAACTGGGAGCTGCCGCTCCCTTGTTGCGGCAACGGATGAAGAAGCCCTCGAAGACCTTCCTGGAGCCAAGCCATCACGTGGGGTCGCGTCCAGGAAACGTGGAAATGCGTCAAGTGACAAGGACAGCGAGGCAACCGAGCTGTACTCGGACAGCGTCGACTCACCGGACGAGGATTTTACACTTGTAATGAGCCAAACCACAAAACGAAGACTTCTACGGAGGTCATCGTCGCCAAGTGTCTCCACCGTGAAGACAACACCACAACGCTGGCCGTACATTGCGCTCTTCATGCCTGTGGACCCAGTGTCCAATCAGCGACTCCTAAACAGGCAAGTCTTTTCTGCGTTTCTTGAGGGAATCGCGCCAAACTAGACAAAGGACGTGATAATAAACGCACGGAAGAATGTCCTTGCAGTAGATGTTCTTCACCTTAGTGCACTGCAAAGCCTGCGGCACGTAACGGAGATCGACAAAGTACAAGTGCTATCCATGATACCTACAAGCTGCACTGACATTGTCGGCGTCATTTATGATGTCGATATTTCTATACCAACCGACGACTTACCGATATTAGTAAAGCCAACTACAGAAGGTACTGTTATCACGCACATCACAAGACTTGGCAACACACGTTGCCTGAAGCTGTGGTTTGAGGGAGACAGCCTTACCTCAACGTCAAAGTTGGCCACCTCCGCCATCCAGTCCGCCCCTACGTACCGAAGCCCCTGCAATGCTACAAATGCTGCAAGATGGGACGCGTAAAAGGTGTCTGTAGGAATAACCTCGTGTGCCCACGGTGTGCTGAATCTCATTTAGCAGATGCCTGCCGCGCAACTGTGTTGAAGTGCCCTAACTGCCATGGTACTCATGAGGCCTCATCCAATGATTGCCCGCGGGTGAGGAACGAGCGAGAAATACTCAAACGTATGGTACGGAACCATTCAACACACAGAGAGGCTGCCGCTACTCTCAGGTGACGACGACATCGCCACCGAAGAGCAACACGAAGAATGACATCTACTGAAAGATATACACCATCTTCCGGCAAAGCGGCTACCGTATCAACGCAGACTTCCACAAAGACAGACACTGCGAAAACGAAAAAAGGGGCAAGACTCGCACCTTCTGAAGAGTGGCCTATACTTCCACGAGCACAGCCTGCATCGGAGCCGCACCGAATTGCGCCGCCCTCGATGACCTCACGAACCGCAGATGCGACGACGACTGAGGAGTGCCAAGTCATAGTGATGCTGAAGTCACTTATGGACGCCATGCGCATTCTACTGAGCAGCATGAAAACCCCGTCGGCACAGAGCGCACTGCAGGTGCTGGACGCCTTGGGTCTGGTGCTTGCGGCTCTAGGGTAAAACCACGGCCCGAGAATTGCCGTAGTTTCAAGAGGAGGTCAAGAATGCATCTGTCGTTCAGTGGAACGCCAGAGGGCTTAAGTCACGCATTTCCGACTTTAGACAGTTTGTCTTTAGGCACCAATTCCCCATTATCTTGATTTGCGAGCCCAACCTGTCAGCTCCCATCAGACTGTCCGGGATGAGTGCTTTATGTCATCTACGCACGGAGAGTACAGCGAGGTCGTGCTTATACGCCGTGACGTCACTTATGTACATCACCCAGTGCCTCCTTACGAAGCAAATCAATACGTTTGCTTAAAAGTGAAAAAGAAAAAGCTCACGTTCAGAATTCTCGGAGCCTATTTATCTCCAACAAGCGGTCTAGATTGTGAGCGCTTACGGGAAATTTTGACATCGACTGCCCAGCCGTGGGTGGTTAGTGGAGACTTTAACGCCCACCATTACCTAAGGGGAAGCTCCAAAGTGAACTCTAGAGGCAGAACGTTGGTGTCCTTTGCCTATGAACTCGAATTTTGCCTGTCAAATGATGGAAGCCCTACTTATCGGCGTGGATCAGCGTATAGTAGCTGCTTAGACTTTACCTTCGTTTCACGTTCGCATTCTAGAAGAGTGCACTGGTTTTCGAATTCAGAAACGCGGGGTAACGACCACATCCATACCTATTTGAAGATCGAAGGTTTCACTAGTTCCAAGTCCTCCAGAACCATCCAGTGCACCGATTGGCCTAAATACAAAATAATAATGGAAGACTGTTGCCGTGACCGCACCTCCTATAACCTACAGGGCGCGATAAAGGATGCCATACAAACAACCACACATTTGCTTTCGAAGAGTTCTGCCTGCACCGATTTCGACATCAACCTAGCGAAACTTCGAGCAATTCGCCGTCATGCGGAGCGAAGATATAGACGCACGAAGTCCAATTATGATTTGAGATTGGCTAGACGAAAAGAAAAGAAAATACAGTGTCACATGAACAAGCTGGCTTCGCGACAATGGGTATCCTTTTGCGAGTCCCCGGATTCGCGAAAACCTTTGTCACTTATATGGAGGACTGTTCGTGGCCTTCACACAACCTTTGATCAGCGCCACCCGTTTAAATCTCTGGCACTCCATCTACAATGTAGAGATATAGACGTCGCTGAATCTTTCTGCAGAAAGATTGCTGGCGAAGCAAATTCCGATGGAACGGGTACGGGAACGCTCGACCACCCACTGTTCTCACGCGATCACCGCATGGAATGCCCTTTTTCTATAGAAGAACTAGAAGCTGCGCTAGCTTTGTGCGGGCGTTCTTCAGCGCCAGGACCTGACGACATTACATACCATGCCCTGTGTAACCTAGGAGACCACGCTCGGAAGGCACTCTTGCTCCTGTACAACGACTCCTGGCAGACGGGTACGGTTCCACAAGAATGGAAGTCTACTCGCCTGATTCCCCTTCTCAAAGCTGGCAAGTCGCCTTTGGACATTTCCTCATATCGTCCGATCGGAGTTGCCAGCTCTGTCGGAAAAACAATGGAAAGAATGATTTTAACACGTCTGGAATGGTACTTAGAGTACTATGAAATCTACCCAGATGCTAGGGCCGGATTCAGACGTGGACGTTCGTCAACAGACAACGTTGTTGACTTGATAACATTTGTGCAACACCAAAAGGCCTGTAACGACTATCTGCTGCTCTGGTTCTAGACGTTAAAGGGGCTTATGAGAATGTTACCCATGAAGCCATCCTTAGCACGTTAGACGCCGTTGGACTTGGAGGTAAGATATATATGTGAGTGTGCAGCTACTTACGGAGGAGACCAGTCTATATGCACACAGAAAATGGCCCGACATGCGAGCATTACGGTAGCCGAGGAGTTTCTGAAGGCGGAGTGCTTAGCCCGACTCTTTTCAATCTCACCCTCTGTGGATTAGTTGACAACCTGCCAAGCACCGTATGACTTTCCATCTATGCGGACGACATCTGCATTTGGGCATCAGGTGTGACACAACTTCAGGTTCGCGCTCGGCTTCAGAAGGCAGCCACAGTGACATATTGCTACCTTCGTGAACAAGGACTTGAAAGTTCATGCGGGAAGTGCGCAATGGCGGCATTCACGAGGAAGCGAATGTCTGCTTACGAAGTATCTATTAAAGGGCAACTTATACCATACAGCAGAAGTCACAGGTTCTTGGCAGTCGTAATTGACCTAGACCTATCTTGGACTCCGCGCGTGAATTACGTGAAAAAGCAGCTGGCTGCTATCTGTCACCTGTTCAGGTTCCTTGCAGGAAAAAGTTGGGGAGTATCTATACACGCTATGTTACAGCTGTACATGGCGTTGTTTGTTGGATCCCTGCGATACAGCCTGCCTGCAATATCCAACACCTGCAAGACTAACCTGCGTACGATTCAGTGTATTCAAGCCCAAGCCCTTAAGATATGTCTTGGCTTACCACACAGTGCATCAACGGCTGAAACCATTGCCCTTGCGCAGTATTACCCAATCACGACGCACATTACCGTTGAGACAATGCGTATGCATCTCAGGCATTATACTAGGACCCCTTCCCACCACTTGGCAAGCCTCACTGCTGCAAGGTCCTGCTCGAGATTTAGCGATATTGTCAGTGCACATGGTGCGTTGTTTACTTCAGGGTACGCACCTGCGAACGAGCCAGCGTTTCCTCCGTGGTGTCTTAGCCGTCCATAAGTGCATATCATGATTCCAGGACTACAGAAGAAGACAGATCTACCGGCCCCTGCTCTAAAACAGCTGAGCTCACTTCTTGTGCTTGAAAAGTACAGCAACCACGTGCACATCTATACCGATGGATTGACTACGTCGTGCAGTTCTGGTGGTGCCGTCTTTATACCAACGCGAGGATTGGCACTGCGGTTCAAGACATCGCATGTCACGACCTCAACGGCGGCAGAACTAACGGCCCTGCGTTGAGCACTGGAATTCATTGATTCTTAAAGACCTAGAAAATGGACTGTGTTCTGTGATTAAAAACCGGGATTACAGTGCACGCAGTCAGTTCTCCGACACGGATGCCATGACCAATTGACATACGAAATCGCGAAACTTTGCCATCACATCCAACAATAAGGTCACGAGGCCATCTTTCAATGGGTACCTGGCCATTGTGGAATCAGTGGCAATGATTCCGCTGATAACGCTGCTCGCACAGCACATCAAGAAGAGCACAGTATTCCAATTCCGCTTTCGAGGGCAGACGCCGCAAGGCAGCTTCGACACCTGGCGCGCAGTCTCACACTGACCGAGTGGAACTCGCCAAATTTACGACTTACACGACTCCATCGACTAAACCGCCTCCCTGAAACTCCGGCCTCCACTCGGACTTTCTCGACGTGAAGCTACGCTTCTCTGTCGCCTTTGGTTAGGAGGTGCCTTCACAAAGGCATACTCTACATTAACTGGAGTGACTGACAGTGCAGCATACGAGGTCTGTGGCACCGAAGAAAATGTCGACCACCTGCTGTGCCACTGCCCACGATACACCCCAGAGAAACAAGAACTTGCCAAAGCTTTCCAAAAACTGGACAATCGGCCGCTTCCTGTGCAGGTGCTGCTGGAACACCGCTTCCATCGCCCGTCGACCCATAAAGCGGTGAAGGCGCTTTTGTGCTTTTTAAAGACGACGGGCTTGTGCGACCATCTGTGACTGTTTATGCAATTTCTATAAGACCACACAAGTCAGCGAACTCGTCGCAATTTCCTACTTTCCTTCCCTCCTCTCTCTCCCTGCTATCTTTGTTTTCCCCTTTCCCATTCCCTCGGTGTAGGGTAGCCAACCGGACATTATTTTGGTTAACCTTCCTGCCTTCTACTTATCTCTTTTCCTCCTCCCTCCTTCATTGGTGAAACTATTTGGTGTGCATAATGCTGAATTTGGATGCGACGCAAGGTTGAAGAGCAGCCACCGGACTGGGAGTTGAAGACGTGCCGTCGCGTTCCGGACCGGGGCCCCCTCTCAACCAGTTTTAAGACGTCACTACTATTCCCAAGCGTGGACTGCTACCTGAGGCCGTCCAAGTTATGCGCCCGCAGGCAGAGTGCAAGCAGTCAGACTACGAGCCCGAGTTTTCATCCAGCTGCCTGTCCAGAGTGCCACTTCCATCTGCCCGCTCCACCAAGGCGCAAGCGTCATCTCTCCAAGCCGGAGCTGTCACGCTCTGGTCGCTGGCTCATCGGTAAACTACACCGACACTGTGGCGAGACCAACTTCACTTCTTTCACCGCCTCGTCTTCACCCCTCCGCGTCAGACATTTTTGTACGTTCGCACTCGTAGCATCCCCCTAACTGAAGTGCTATTGGTATTTTCATAACTCTGAGTGTATGTTATTTCTTATTGTGAATATTTCATTACATGTTTATTTTATGTCCTTGTCTCTCCACCAGCTGCATTAACAGTTTTGAGTGCATTTTTCAACAAAACGACTTTGTCTTCAATTTAGTTCTCGGATGCTCAGCCTCAGGGAATCGTCTGCATAAATTAAACAAAGGAACCTGCATCACATCATGATCGCGCTGATCATGACTTCGTTCTCTGCATTGACTTCCGGAATTAACACAGCACGGTCATCGACCTGAAGTCCAAGCTTATAACACTATCTGTAGACCAAGCCATACCGCCACAGAGCTCTCTAGGTCACCATGGCGTGAAAGTGCTCGATGATCGAGTCAGCGTGCCGTCTCGCTCCAGGGTCTTTATTTTTGTCAGCACAAAAACAGCCGCAAACATAGAATGTGTCGCCTAGGGCGACCAGCATCTACGCCTCACCCGTGAAATTTGAGTAACAAGAGGCATCGCTCTACTGGACGGAAGAAAAGTGCAGATGGTGCTGGCATAGTTGAGCGAGCAGAAAAAGACACCTGAACAAGGGCACGACGATCGCACACATCTAGGAAATTGCTGCAAGAAACGATGCGCTTGTGACTTCGAATTCTGCTATATCCACCTCGACGGCGTTTCTTCCTGAACCAGTCTTCTACATCAATCCAAGGCTTTCAAGGCATAAGAAGAAACTAATCAAGGGCCTCCTCTAGTAGTCAAGGGCTGTTTTTTTATCGATATTAAGGATACGACCAATATCAGTTGCTAAGCATTACATAATAACCAAGCCATTTACCCGACCACTTCGTCCTAGCCACAGAGGAAAGACTTCGCGACTTCAACAGCGGTTTCACGGCGTACAGATTTCTTCTCGGTATAACGAGTTAGATAGTCAGTTGCGATGATTACCCATGTGTTTTCTGAAGGTGACGCAGGGAACGGACCTAGGAAATACATTTCTATTGGTTGAATGGTGGTGGAGGCGGATCCATAGGTTGGAGCAGACCGGCGAGCTTGACTGGTGGTACTTTATGCCTCTTACAGTCACGACAGGTCGTCGTATAGTGCTGAGAATAGCAGTGGTCACTAGTATTCCATGCTTGTGCTCGCAAGAAATACTTGTGACTACACTACTGGTGTTCTGGTGAAACGTAAGTGTTCGGCACAGGAGTGGTCGTGACATGCCTGCAGAACTTCGCGCACTGCTGCTGAGAAGACGACAAGGGACGATTGCTTGCTGTTTTCAAAGGTTTTCTTGTAGAGTGCAGAGCTCCTCAGGCTGTATGATCTCAGTCCTCGGGACAGGAGGTGGGAGATAAGAACGATATCTTCCTGAGTATGCCGGAAAAAAAGGAAGTAGTTCTATGTACGCACATTGTCCGTAAGCCATTCGCACTGCGTCCGTAACACAAAGAAACGGCAAATCTTGTTCTATGTCTGGTGACATCAGTGGAATCGGAGCTTCCGACAGGCAGTTATCACCGCTGTGCTTTGGTGCAGATCGGTAGACGACACTTATGTCATACTCCTGCAGAAACAGGCTCCAACGAGCGAGGCAGCCTCATGGATGTCTGAGATTGTTAGCCAACAAAGTGAATATTCGGGCTTTGTAACCTAACGCTCTTATAAACTCTTCTAATTCTGCAGTCAGTCCTCGATGGTTGGTCAAAACGTTCTCGGGCCACCCGCATCTGCGCTTGTCTGTCACGCGATATCACCACAACCGCGCAAACGCCCCATATGATATGGTATGTGCACGCTGATTATCAATGTGTAGACCGGACAAAAGTAAATAACTTCTGAAAAATACTTGTTGCTGGGCTAGTTGGTGCATCTTATTTCCCTAAGACGCAACGAAGGAAGGAGAAAAGCTTTAGGATAGGAAAGAGCGTAGAAAGAACGACGACGGAAAGATCGCTATCTGGTCCAAAAGCTTTTTCCTCCCTTGGTTGCGTCCTAACACCGGGGAATAATTTCTGACTTGGCGTATCTTCAGCCATTAGCAAAATAGGCTACGTTTGACGAAATGCTATAGGTCAAGCGTTTTCATGCTGCGGCCAGTTCACCTGTCTATCAAGTGACGTCACGGAACCGCAAGAACTCACCGCGTAAAAGTAATATGTACGAGTTCAAGGCGCATTATTATGCCGAACAAAACTGGCTTTTATTTCACAATAGCCATAGAATACCCCGCTCCGAAAAGAACAGAGGTGGCTGCCCGTGCATCTGCCTTGCATTAACTACTGGGCTTCTAGTTGGCCAAGAACGGCTTCTAGTGAAACGTTCTTGGCGCCTGTGCGAATTTCAGTTTCAGTAGCATCGTCAAAATGCACGAGCACCGTTGTTGCTTGAAGTCGTTTGCGTAATTCTGTGAACTACTGTTCTTGGGCTTCCGTCCGGACAAAGGGCACACTCGTGGCTTATTAATCTCGTGAAAAGCTCAGCGATTTTTCAGAAACCTTTAATGAAATGATCGTAGTAGACGCAGAGCCCCAGAAAATGCTTTACAGCCATAATGTATTAAGGACCAGGAAACACAGGAAAGGCGGCAGTTTTCTGAGGCTTCTGCATAACGTCTTGGGGGCTGGTCAGGTTTCCCAGAAATTTCAGTTCCTGAAAGCCAAACTCACATTTTTCACGCTTAATGGTAATATTTGCCTTGCAGATAGTGCCAAAACGCTCTGCAGCCGTGCCAGATGTTGATCAAACGTGCTTGAAAATACCACGACGTCATCCATGTAGGCAAGGCACGTCTACCACTTTAGTTCAGCGTGTACAATGCCCAGCCCTCGTTGGATTATGGAGGAAGGGGAACGCACGCAAAATGAGAGGACTTTGAATTCATGTAGTCCACCATGGGTCAATGCAGTTTTGCCGCGGTCTCGCTCGTCGACTTCGATATGTCAGTACCCTTACTTGAGATCTAACGAGATAGAAAACTGGGCAGCAAGGAATCTCTCGCAGAAAATGAGGTAGCAAGAACATGCGGTGGGTTTTACCACCTCTGCACAGACACAGTAAAAACTAGACATGAGAAGTGGGCACATATTGAAAATTGGCCCGTCAGGTTAGCTTGTGTGATTTGAAAGACGGATTTCCATAGCAGCTTTGCAACGAGAGATGTCAGTGATGAGGGAGATGTTATAAGAAAGGGTAACTATTCCATTCTCGGGCTGTCTGTATAAAAAAAGAACGATGATACGTAGCGGATTCAGCGCCTAGTAGATACGCAGCTTTAGGATGCATGTGGTAGGAGACGCGCTCGGCTGGAATGATGGTTTGGTTACCTATGGGCTGTGAATGAAAGAACCTAAAACAATAAATAATGACGAGTACTTTTGCAGCGGGATTTGAGCGATGGATGGCACTACCGGTATTTTAGGCGTGGGACACTTGTGCTATAGAAGTAGTCAGATAGTATGAATCTGGCAGCTCGGTTCTCAAATGATTCAAGGCAGACAATCATATTATTACGAAATAATCGAGCGATGCTCAAGGGACGAGCCGCCGCGAGATCGACGACGAAGTGGGTCTGTGCCCTTGGCGCGGGCGAGTGTCGGCCTGGTGGTCTGGCTCTAGCCTAAATACCCTGTATATAGCCTCTATCATCTGTGTTTTTCCACACGTAACAATATTAACCTGCTGATTGTCATAGATATCACAGGCACATTCTACTTTAACTCGCATTAGGAGTTTATGTGCAAGTAGTTTCACTCAGGGAGATGCTGAACACAAGTTACGGCATAGATAACTTAGTAATCAATTGAAGGAAAAAACTAACTGATGTGATGGGTCTAAGATAAATAACTCGACATATGTACTCCTTGCTATTTAAATACCTGACACTGTGTTAAAGTGCAGTTGTTAACAGAATTGGAAGGTATTGCGTAATCACGTCGTCGATGAAAACACTCGCGATAACACTTATTGACATTGAGATAAATGCACAATTCGTTGCACCATGCCTGGATTTGGCGGAGGTCTTGCCGAAGAGCACAGCAGCCTAGAGCATTTGCTATTTTGTGGTACAAAATGCGATCACCCGCGAAAACGCGTTTGTTGGATGATAAGCTATGTGGAACAACATCAATACATATGTGAAATATATTTCAGTTATGGAGTCTCGTAGCATCAGGAACTTGAATGGCTTGCCTTGTCTCGTCTCGCTATCTCGTCGCACTATCTCGTGCCGCTTACCTTATCTCGTCATTGATCGCGCGACGGGGGGATCAACTGCCTGCATTTGCTAGAGTTCCTCCCTTGTCACAGCTCTCAATCAGTTCTGTCAGGTCGTCTCCAAGTATCAGGTTACGGATGCCACTCTAAACTGCAGTCACGTTTCTGACCACTGCTAATTGACAGTGGTCGGACAGTTCTTTTTCATGTTATCGCCGACATCCAGCAGTCCTGTTCAACGATGCACAAGCTGACTACGTCTTACCATCCATAATTAATGGCCTCACGGGGCGTCTGAATCGCACCGTAACAGACATGCTTGCAGTGTATGTCTCTTCCGACCATACTGATTGGGACCTTGCCCTACCCTATGTCACTTTTGCATATAATGCTACGCGTGACGACACTGCCGGGTATTCCCAATTCTTTCTGTTTGGCCGAGAACGGGCAGTGCCACTGGACGTATCCCTTCTATACGCCGCAGCAGAGACCAGCGATTATGTATTTGACGCCATCACCAGGGCAGCCCAAGCACGCGAAATTGCCTCCCAAGAGAAGCAACGGCGTTTGTACGATCACAAACACAGAGACGTTCACTTTGGGCTGGACCCCTGGTACTCCTTTGGTCCCCGACTCGTCCCGTTGGCCTGTCACAAAAACTCCTGTCTCGATACACAGCGCATATAGAGTGCGGCGTGCCGTGACTCCAGTGAGTACTAGTGCCTCATCTGCCCCGAATTCCTCTGACGTTGTGCATGTTGCCCCCTAAAAGCATATTACTCTCCTGTTATCACCGATATTCAGACGCACCGCAACGATGCTTCTGCCGCCGGAGATAATGATACATGAATATTGCGTGTTTCTTTTGGACGATGCACGCGGGCGCCCTGACAAAGGCGACGAACGGTTCCTGGCTCTCGAGCTGTCGGATGAATTGGCCAGTGCTGCCGTTATCCTTTGTAAATAGACTTTGCAAATAGTTTCCACTTCTTAATACTTCGTTCGCATAAGAATATGCTTATAAACAACCACCAGATCCTTTGATTCTTCGGCCAACGCCTACTCGACCATGATTCCGTGTCGGTGTAATTTCTTTCAATACTTGGGATGATATTATCGGTGCGCTTACGATTCGATGTCCAATTTCGGAGAGGTGGAGCTTTTGGCCGACGTCACAGCCAGGTCCGTCATTGTTAGGCATGGTGCAATATTTTCATGGTACGGTTCCCCAGCCGAGGTTTCAGCGGACAATGACCCACAGTTCAACAGCTATGATTTCGCTCCTATCGTATATCTTTACGATTGAAACAGTTGACATCAAGCGCGGAATACCGCCTATCCAACGGGCTTGTGCAAAAGGGTGTACAAATCGTGAAGCGTAATTGCAGTGGAAATCCCAGTGAAGATTGGCGGTTTCTAGGCGAGCTGCTGCAGGGAAGGCGGCTGCACACACCAGTGCCGGACTTCAATCCACCGTCTGGTATACGGGTGAAGAAACACCGACAGATGAGTCACAACCAGCGGGCTCTCTCTCCTCTGAGCAACAATGACGCGGTACGTTTGAATGGAAAGTCATGGTCACCAAAAGTCAAGGTGGTTGGATCTACAGGGCCGTAGGCCTATCTTTTTCGAACCGAAAACAATAATGTACTTCGGCGCAACCATCGCCACCCTTTGGCGACCATAGAAGAGTGCGATATCGACTCATCAGATGACAAAGATTCAGACGACGACCAGGCCTTGTCACAAGAGGTTCAACGACGGTGGCTCAGCAGCTAAGGCTGCGGCCGCAAGGCCTAACCATAACTGTCACTGCTGCTCCATCGGCCACTGACCAGCAGTCACTGCTCGTGCCTCCACGATGGGCAACACGACAAACGCTACCACCTAAGCATCTGGGTTATGACCACCGCTGGCGAAAGACAAGCTAACGGTGTTGAGTCTGGCCGCGAACAGCTGTTGAGAAGGAGGATGTATCATATCAGTTCAAAGCGCGCAAGTTCTATATGGACGCTTCACTGCCAGGTGCTTATCTTATCTTTCCTTCTGCTGCATTAAGCCCTTCCACCTACTGCTATAAATACCAGCCCTGAATAAACCACGATATGCATTGCTCTCCTGGCACCTGGATGCCTGTTCTTGGTGTCCCAGATGAGAACGATACGCTGGGTTACTGGGTAGTGCGTGGTCGAATGAGTTACGCATCACGCTGCGTGTCCGAGGGAATAAAACTTCAAACCAGCCGTTGTACTAACTAAGGTTAGTGAATATGTGACAATATGTACATAAGTTTCACTCTTCAACGAACCTTTTCACGCCGGTATGGGTCACTGTGTGATGAGGGAATGAGTAGGTACCGCCTTGCGAATGAACACTTTGACACCAACTTGGAGCACTGGGTATTGCCACTCGGCTTTTGCTGTACCTTAAGTAATCGTTTTAATATTCTCTTGGGTCTGTGGGTAGGTGTCAGTAGGAGTGTGCCGCCCAAAAGGAACGTCTTTCACGGCAACTTCAGTAACTACATAAGTACCGTTTAGAATGTACCACTCTACAGTGACGAAAACGACCCCCAGTAATTTATTCGATGTTTGAATTAAAACCCACATGATCTTGGATTGTAGCCCGAAGTGACATGGACATAGAAGCAGACAGGACGAGCTTCTAGTCACTGACCATGTCACTTCGCGCTACAATCCAAGATCATGTTACCGTACCAACTCGCCCAACCTTCTATTCTTTTGCACCAAACCCACGTCACGAGGGGTACTCAGGGACAGTTACCTCACCATGAACCGAGCTGCGTCTTAAATGCACTGGGTATGTGTCGCTGTTCGCTGAATATCCCGGAAACGTAGGTCACTGAGTATGCTTCACTCATTACGCGACAAGCGAGGGAAGAATTCTCAGCGTTCACAGGCACCCACACACCACGCTTCTTGTTTCCGAGGACATCTCGGCAGTGCCACCACATGGTGAAGCGTGTTCTGAAAGAAGGGCAATAGAGCAGCCCGGTTACCGCTTTTAGCGTCTCTCAGCATTGGCACGCAGTCGCGCGCCATGCATTTTGGAGACCACGTACAGAGTTCAATGCGGCTTCACTAGACGGCACCGAGTGTTTGAGAGAAGTACAAAAGAGAAATTTCGCCACAGTGCAGGCCCCATACATAGCTATTTTGGACGACTGCAATACGTTGCTTTACTATAGGGATTCAGGGATGAACGCGTCACCGTCGACAATAATTGATAGATCGGTCCTGCCGATTTTTTTTTTTTTTCGTTTCTTCAAGTAGAAGAGCACCCGGAAGATGCTCCATGAGCACTGTTGCAGGCTGCACAGCGGAGCGTGCCAGTGCAGTTGTGATAAGCGTGTTCTCGATCGCCACACTTTCCGCAAGCCAGCCGTCCTCAAGCCGTCCTCAGGAGCTTTGTCAGCCATGGCTGAATCTTTGACACTTGATACATCTACGTGGATTAGGGATGTCTGGTCGTACTCGCGTCTTTGTAAGCTCTGTGTCAAAGGTGTGTGGCCGCACACTTGTCGCAAATATTCGAATAAGATATTGGTTGGAATAACTTTGTCATGGCGTTTCATGGTTACGCCCAGCTCCTTGACAACATTTTATTCCTTCCACAGCTATTGTTGATCATGCTCATTCAATTTCAAGAGATCATCGTCTGAAATCACATCTCTGAATGTATTCATTGACCAATTTAAGGGACACCGGCATCGGTGATTTGAACGCCCTCGAATGTTATGAACTTGGAACTCTTTCATGTTAAACCTTGTTGGCGAACTTTGAGCAAGAGGACGCTGCTAGCCATATGAGTCACCTTGAACCCTGGGCCTAGTGTGTCGGTGAGAGGTTGCCACAACAAATGGTGTAATGGCCCTTACCATGCTTCCGAGTCATTTTGCTCTGTATGACGTAATAGCAGAGTGGGTTTTTTTTTTTTATGCAGAAGAAAAAAAAATATATTTCTTAGGTGTCCCCGTTTTGGAAAGAAAGGGGAGCATCAGGTAGCTTGGGGAAGGAAGGTGATGGCATAAAACGTTATTTACTTTCGGCAGCGGTGCCAGCCACCTACCGCTGAGTGGCTGTAACCAAATGTAACATATCGAAGACAGTTTAGCCACACAAGCTTAGTCCTTGCCACCTAGAAAAACTAGAAGTAAATTGAAGGTAAAATGGTATGAAAGAAGATACAGACTGAAAATAAAAGCCTAGACAGGAGAACAGAGAAAGGTGAGTGCCAATTTCTCCTGGAATGGCAAGTCCGGGCGTCTTGTGTGGGTGAAGCAGAGGCCGAAAAGGTCTGTTGCCTCTGCCGAGGGGCCTTAAAAAGTGGCACCCGTGCAACACTAAGGATTCCCTTTTTTCGAACACGGCTACGCGCGGGATGGTCCTACCTCCATGTGCGTGGGTCCGTGGGCTCACTACACAACAAAGGCCTGGTGACTCAGACGCTCCTGTGGGATGACTGTATAGCATCGGCTGTACGACGAGGATGACATGGCGAGAATCGGATGGCGAAGTGGCTATAGAGAGGATAAAACTGCCAGGAAGTCATTAGGACGCTGGCTGTTTGACGAAGATGACCAGACAACAGCGCATAATCTCGATTGAATAACTACTGCATGATTATGATGGAATGACGGCGACTGGTTGACGTTGATGAAACTGCAAGGGTGGCATGCCGACAGCGGAATTATGAGAACGAGATGTGGATGAGTGCATAAGGAGTGTGTATTGACGACGACTATAAAAGACGACTGCATGCAATGCAGTCGTCAATGACCACTGTGCAATGGCAAGGACATGATTGTGACTATTTCGAGGATGACGTGAGAGGACGTAACTACTATGGCACATATGCAGCTGCAGAAACGCACCAGCGCTAAGCTAGCGACTTGTACCCATGAAATGCAATATCTCCGCATTTGGCCTACTCCTGCGAACGGCGTCGAAACAACCCACTAGCTAAGAAAAGGTAATGCTTTAAAATCAAGCCTATAGTGCCGCCTCTGTTTTCTTTCACGCATAAAGTGAAGACTTACATAAAATTTTGTCTCTTTAACAATTAGGTGCAACTCACAAGAACTGACGTAACATATGCTATGTTTTGCCTTTCCGTCGCTTTAAGAACAAAGTACGAGGCAGCAAAAGCACGAAGTTCATTGTTAAAGATTGCTGGCTCTCACATAATCGAGAACAGATGAAAGCATGATATGGCAACGGGCAAAGCAGATTGGCTGGAGATGATAATAGCCACAGTCTTAAATTGGGTGTAGTGCATTTTCACAACCGCACACCCTACCGTACCACACCACTCCGCGCCATATTGTGCACTGGTCTGTATGGACGCTGCCCAGCTACATGTAAAAAATGGCTGAGGGCGGCACGAAATACTGCGAAAACCACAGGGAGACTGAGCGCACTGCCCAGCTAGAAAAAGAAAAACTCCAAAAGAAGGCTTTTGCAGTGTGGCGCCATCTCTCAAGGCGACGCAAAACACGTGCCGCGAAACTCACGGACCGCTGACGTTCAAAAGAGCACTGGCGGCACAAGATGACACTGAAGTGTATGATGCCCTGTAGCTGCATCTTGAATGTTGCTATTAGAAAGGACAAATGAAACTTGAGCTCACTAGAAGTTACAGCTTGAGTTATACTGTAAACAAACGCTAGGATGAACTCGGAGTAACTACGCAGTAATTAGCATATGCAATGGGCTACTGTACATAGAGTGGGGGTGTGAGACCGGATTTTCTTAAGTTTTGACTGGTTACCCAGATGATCTCGTTTCGTTCTCACAACTTACCAATATGTTCTCATTTCAGTGCTCGGATAACGGTTCTGGCATTTGGCTTGTGGGCACTTGAAGGTCACCGACAACGGGAGTTAAAAGCATTTCGTGCTTAAAACACGCATGCAGAGCGCTAATGGAAAAGTAACTTGAAACATCCCTTCCGCCATTTACGCCTCAGATCATTCCACAGATATTTTGAAATGCCTCAAACATCAATAAAAATGCAAAACATGCCCTTACCAGCCTTAGGTAATTGTTTTCTGCTTCTTCACTCATATGCATTGATAATATAACATCTTGTTTTGACCGAATTTTGAGTAGATATGTATAGCCTGAAAAAAGAAGAAAAAAAACCAAGAGAACAATCATATTCATGTTACGTTGCTTCCCAAAACGAGCTTTTGTCCTCTCTGTACTGTGTCCGCATTAAATTTGGCAAATAGCAGGTATGTCATGTGTTTCATATAAAGATATTATTGGTAAGCAGCCAAAATCATAAATGCTTTGAACCGCGTAGAACGAAAAGTGTGTGCGATTTGGTTTGCACTCCGGACATTTCAGTTCAAGTCTAAAACAAAAATGAATGTCTGGCGGTTCCTGCGCGTCTAGACAGGATTACCATGTTTGATAGAAGATTAAAAATATGTTCATAAACTTTCGCTTACTACTTTTATAGCGCGAATGACCATAACGAATAACTAAGCAGCAATTATTTTTCTGTAATGACGCAAAAATGTGTAAAACAGTTGTAGTTTAATGCTTGTCTACATTAACACCTTTATATGCAAGTGTTTTTTTTTCTTTGCATATAAAATGTTTTTTTTTTGTGCCTGGTCCCCCAAATTTCCTCATTCTGCATGTTCAGCTTGAAAAGGGGATGACAAAAATGAACAATGAACGACCGGCACAAAAAACTCCCTAAGAGAATTGTGCTTGCCACTGTAACCAATAAATACAATATAAAATACCCAGTTTTCTGCAAGGCCATAAGACGTCAGCAGCGCAGAAAATGCCAGAGGCGCTGTCCGTAAGCTTTTGGGAACAACACGCGAGAGTGTTTCGCGCAACGCGAGCAAGGCTCCTAAAACTTAAAGTTATGCCAATCTCTTTCTATTGCAATCCTTCGCTAGACCTCCTGAATTTGTCAAACATTGCTGGGGCCACGTGAGCTTCCCTTGCCTGTCTGGAGGCGCCACAGAAATTGCGAGAATTCGAAATCACAAGGTGACGGTTACTTGCTGATCATTAATGATTGGGGCGCACAAAATTAAAAGGCTTCTTTCTGATTCTACACCTTCCTCACCATTAGCCTCCAGCAATTGTTTAAAATGTGTATGGAGCCGCGCGAGGCTTGCCCGTCTGTAGCGCGACGCCACAAAATAGAAGAAACTCACTGCCTTAATGTCACATGCACGCGATTAAGGATGCATTATTGTTTCTAGCAAAAGTGAAGTCGTCTAAAATAGTCGGAGACTACCCCGTTCAGAAAAGAATAGAATATGACCCTTGTTCTCACAATGAATGCAATGACATAAAACACCTCAGGTCGTTATCTCGCAGCCCGAAATGTTTGCGGTTAATATTGAAACTTCTTTCGTCCAAGATAAATACTACATTGGCCTTGAACAGCCATAAGGCAAGACATAGTCCTAACGAGGCCACGGTGAAATAGTTTCTGGGATTGTCTAACATTCCGAGGAATTTCGTTTTCGTTCAAGGACCGACTATCGCCTAGATGTCCAGGAGTCACCAAGACAAGTAATTCTGAACATATCGGAAGAATATCGGATGTGTTGCAGACAACAAAGCAGTTATATCAATATGATGCTATTACACGCGTGTGATATTTGATTGTTTGAACGAGGCGCGTGAGCGCCATTACTCGAGAAAAGAAGAAAAAGAACGAACTGGGCTCGCGGTGTGAATCTAACCGGTCCGCACTGCAACCGCTGTTGTAAATATAACCTGCAAATAGTTGGTCGTCTTAATGACTCGTGTTTCGCGTAACATTGTGGTAGAGGGTGGGTTCTCAGTACTCGCCAATGAGCTCCGCAGCGACCGCACCGTCCCGCTTTCCGCCATTGCTCCTAGTGACGATTCCTCCTCTCCTGTGGCCCCGACAACAACGTACGTTACGGTTGCAAATCTCCGTGAGCCGGGCATATTATCCGGCCAAGATAATGTTGACATTTAGGACTGGCTCAACCTGTATGAGCGTGTTAGCGCAAACAACCGCTGGGACCCTACCATTATGCTAGCCAATGTCCTATCCTACTTGGGTTGGACTCCTAGTGTCTGGTTCCGGACACAGGATGACGAGATCTCTAGCTGTGATGCTTTCAAGGAGAAGCTCGTCAACCTCTTTGGAAATCCCACCGGTCGGCAGCTGGCTGCTAGAAAAGTACTTGTTAGCCGAGTTCAGCCTTCCACTGAATCGTATGTCTCGTACATGCAAGACATGCTCGCTCTTTGCCGGAATGTCGACCAGAAAATGGCCAAGCTTGACAAAGTCCGCCACGTAATTAATGGGATCGCGGACGACGCCTTCAACTTGTTGGCCTTCAACAATGTGTCCACCATCGACGTCATTGTCAAGAATGCCGCCGCTTTGAGCTCGCCAAAAGCCGCCTCGTCAATCCACAGTTCTCACAGCTCCCTAACACGGCTGCGACGTCGTCTTGCGTTGACCTTACCGCTTCACCACCGTTAAATCAGCACGTCACACGTATTGTTCGCCGCGAACTCAAGGTTACAAATCATGCGGCGTTCCATTCACGCCCACTTGAACGCATCATTGACCAGCCAGCCCCAGCAATCTTCCTCATTCAGGCAGTTATACCGCAAGAATTTGCAAACCTAGGTTTTCCTGCTGCCTGCTCCGCATCCCGACCTGACGCCCGACCGGTGCCGACTGCTCCGCCTCAAGGCAATCTGCATTCCCCTCACAGATACCGCAACCCTGCCGAGTGGATAACTGCGGACAGCAAGCCCATTCGCTTCCTTTGCCTCCGCATCGGCCAAGTCACTGTCCACTGCCGCACCTCCTGGACATCGCCGTATTCAAGCTCCTTTTCCCAGTCTCCTCGCCCATATGCTGACCCACGCCGTCACTCGCCTCGCCGTATGCCTCCTACCTCTGACGTATCCGTCGATGTCGGTCATCCTGCTTGCTCGCCGTCACCTCAGCGCCTCGAGTCCCCGTTGTCCCAGCCACGCCGCTATTCGTCGCCGACCAATTATGGACCATCCCGTACGGAAAATTAGGCCATGCAGCTCTTGGAGGTAGCACTGCATCACGTTCGTCCTGTCCAAATCCTCCGTTGACGCTTCTGAGAAACACGAACATAATTGAAGCAGACGTAGATGGTGTTCCGTTGACGGCAATTATTGATACTGGAGCCCTAGGGTCCAGAATGAGCGCTAACCTACGTCGTCGCCTCAAAGAAGTTCTTGCGCCAGCCATCACTCGAGCCATACGCGCCGCCAATGGCGCCACTGTTGCTGTCAAGGGTGTGTGTACGGCTCGCATATGAATTGCTGGCCGTCAAGTTCCAGTCCTGTTCACCATGCTGACCAGTTGCACTCACGACCTAATCTTCGGGCTCGACTTTCTCACGACGCATTCTGCCCTCATTGATTGTGCCACTGTTACGCTGTGCCTCGAGCTTCCTCTCTTTTTAGGCATTCGCCCCGACAAACCGACCACCCTCTGTACAACAGCGTTCGTTCGCTTACCTCCAAAAGATCGAACCTTCGTGGAATATACCTCAACGGCAACCGTGCCTGATGGCGGCTATGTCGTCGCACCTATTCCTGATGCCCTCCTGGCGCGCGACATCTCTGTGCCACACTCCGTCGGAACCCTTGCCGCTAATCGGATGTGTCTCCACGTTATCAATTTTGGCTTGACGAAGCAAGTTCTACCTGAACGCATAGTGGTGGCAACGCTCCGATCAGTAACAGAAGACCACGTCACCGCTTTTGCAGCCGACCCGTCTCCAGATTCTCCTGATTACCCGCAGGATACCTTGAACCTCGACGGCCCATTACGTCCCATGGTCGCTCCGGACCTCGCGCCTGAGCAAGCAGCCGCATTATATTGCCTTTTGCTTTCGTACCGCGACATATTTTACTCTGACAATTGACCGCTTGGTCAGACGTCCCTCGTTAAGCATTGGATAAACACTGGTGATGCTGTTCCCATTCTCTGCCGACCATATCGCGTATCCACGCCTGAGCGGCAAGTTATTCAGCAGGAAGTAAGCAAGATGCTCGCCAGAGGCATTGTTGAGCCCTCGTCCAGTCCTTAGGTGTCGCCGGTTGTGCTCGTCAAAAAAAAAAAAAAAAGATGGCAAGTGGCGTTTTTGCGTTGATTACCGTTACCTAAACCGAACTACTAAAAATGATGTTTACCTTTTACCACGAACCGACGACACTCTTGATTGTCTTCACAGTGTCAAATACTTTTCGTCCATCGACGATCGATCTGGTTATTTGCAGATTTCCGTCGATGAGCAAGACCAAGAAAAGACCGCTTTCGTCACTCCAGATGGCCTCTACAAATTCAGGGTTATGCCGTTCAGTTTATGCGATGGCCCCACCACGTTCGAACGGATGATCGACTCTCTGCTTCAAGGTTTCAAATGGTTACCTTGCCTTTGTTACCTTGACGACGCCCCCCTTATGTTTTCTTCTACATTTGAGACGCACCTGGAGCGCGTCGCAGCTATCCTTGACGTCTTCCGCAAGGCTGGGCTCCAATTAAACTCATCGAAGTGTCACTTCAGGCGCCGACAGATTACAGTGCTAGGCCATCTAGTCGATGCTTCCGGAGTACAACCCGACCCGGAGAAGGTTCGAACAGTAACGGCTTTTCCTGCACCTCAGTCTGTCGAAGACGTCCGGAGTTTTGTGGGGTTCTGTTCTTATTTCCGAAGGTTCGTGAAAGATTTTGCAGCAATCGCTTGACCACTTACTGAATTTCTGAAGAAATAAGTGCCTTTTACGTGGGGTTTCCCTCAGGCTGGCGCATTTTCACGCCTTATCACGGTTCTCACCAGTCCAACGGTCTTGGCCCACTTTGACCCGTCCGCACCTACAGAAGTCCTAACCGATGCCAGTTGTTATGGGATCGGCGCCTTCTTATCACAAGGCCAACAGGGACACGACAGCGTTATAGCCTACGCTAGCCGGCTCCTGACACCCGCAGAGCGCAACTATTCAACTACCGAGCGCGAACGTATTGCCCTCGTCTCGGCTGTTTCAAAGTTCCGGCCACACTAATATGGCAAACCCTTCTCAGTAATCACAGACAATCATGCGCTCTCTTGGCTTTCGTCACTCAAGGATCCTACTGGCCGGCTAGGTCGTTGGGCCCTCCGACTACAAGAATATCCCTTCACCGTGACTTACAAGTCGGGAGGCCAACACCGGGACGCAGATTGCCTCTTTCGCTACGTCGTCGGAGACGCCACCTCTACGTCTAATACTGACACAGACGGTTGTGCTCTCTTTGTTTTCCACTGCTCCATGTCGCCGACGAGCAGCACCATGACCCGTCCTTGCGTATCATCATTGACCGTCTGGAATCGTCACTTGCCGACAGTTCCCTTCACTTATTCACACTTCAAGATGGCGTACTCTACCGCCACAACGTTCGCACTGACGGCCCTGCATTACTTTTTGTGATCCCTAAACACCTTCGCTTGGCTGTTCTCGATGGATTTCATGACCTCCCCACTGCCAGTCACCTCGGTGTGCCACGTACCTACGACTGCATGCGCCGACGCTTCTTTTGGCCAGGGCTTGCTCGCTTCGTTCGAAGATATGCAGCTGCGTGTGAGAAATGCCAGCGACGCAAGACACCATCGACGCTCCCTGCTGGCTACCTTCAACCACTCGACATTCCCGCGGCACCATTCTTTCGGGTTCGTTAGGACTTACTTGGCCCTCTTCCTCTTTCTACCTCTGGGAACAGGTGGATCGCAGCGGCCACGCGTTACACCACGCGCTAGGCCATCATCCGCACGCTTCCTAGAAGCTGCGCCACAGATGCCGCCGATTTTCTTCTACGCGACGTGATTTTATTACATTGAGCTCCGCGAGAACATCTCACAGACCGTGGCCGGACATTCCTATCAAAAGTTGTCGCGGACATCCTGCAGTTCTATGCCATGAGGCACAACCTATCCGCGTCATGGCATTCGCAAACAAATGGCCTCACGGAGCGTCTCAATCGCACTCTCACAGACATGCTTGCGATATATGTCTCTTCAGACCACACTGACTGGGACCTCGCTCTACCGTTTGTAACGTTTGCTTATAATTCCTCGCGCCATGACACCGCCGGTTATTCCCCATTTTTACACATTCCATACACATATTTTAAGAGGCATTTTGTATCTCACTTCCAATATATATATGAAGAAGCTTCACTTTGATCTCTCTGTAAACGCCCAAACCCTGCGCCATGTGCACGGAATGTGCTTCGCAGAACAAAAGCCACAGTGAAACTATGCAGAACACTTTCCGGTATTCTAAACAAATTGTTCTCCTTGGAAAAATATGTTATGTGTCTATGTCAGCATGAACATATCCCTATGAATGTACAGCATGATTTCAGATCGCATACGCAGAAGAAATGGACATTACCCTAAAGCATACTTAAGGTGGTAGGAGAAAATCGTGTGCTTTTAACACGTATGTATATAAGACGCAGTTTGAAGCACTGAAGCACAACTGAAGCACAATTCATAATGCTCAAATCGCGGTTATTCGACATTCATTTTGCATTGAAGCCATCAGTTTGCAAGGCCTTGAATAGAGCCGTTGTCAGCTTCGACGTCACGACAAAATCCCTGGTTATTCAACATTTTTCAGCAGGTTGATCATTCTTTTGATGACAGTCTCCGTGGTAACAAGGTGGCTTTAGCGCTTCGGCAGCGCCTGTCACATTACGACGGAAATTCAGAAACACTTGTGTCATTTGCGGGTGCGCGTTAATAACTGCACGCGGCCACCAATAATCCGTAGCCCTCCATTACTGCGCCCCTTCTAATTCACAGCAATTTCGGGATTCTAAGCCTCAAAATATAAATTTTATAGCCACGTGTCGATTTCTTTCCCCCCTTTCTATTGTTAACCTTGACGGTGCTGTAGGTATAGTGACGGTAGCTAGACGCAAAGTCCCATGCCCCTGACGGGTGAAGAGGTGAAAACAAGCTAGCGTCTGCAAAGCCGTCATGTTTGCGATATTTGCAATTCAGTTACGGTAGGCTCAAGGACAGAAGCACCCACTCGCCTTGCTGCTTCACAATAAACGCTGAATCAATAACTACAATTCATTTTTCCGCGCACCACGGGTGACTAGAATCACTTGGCTTTATGGCAAAGTATTCGCACTTTTGTACCATTGTGTGCACATGCTGTGTTCATTATTTCATTCTGCTTGTTTTTGCGTTACCTGCTTGCGCCACGTATCCACAATATGTATTTAACAAATAAATAAACAAATGTACAGCCCCTTATTTATAGAGTTCTTGTTAGCTTGAGGCTCGTATATAATACAGCTCACTTACTCACGAGCCATTTCCGTGTAGTGACTATGGAATAAACGTCAAGCTTTCCGGTTACCCGAACATGACTGACGGCGTGGTAAACAGCGCATACTAAGAATCAGGAAAGTTTGCATAATTTTGTACAAGAGCTCTCACCTTTTAGGGCACTTTTCATACTCTGCCAGGCGCTAACCGCTTCGTTTGCTACACTCTGAAACAAGAAAATGCATGAAGAATAATATTAGAGCAGTACAACTTTTTATGTGCTCTTTTGTAACTAAGTGGGCACATGATGCGACATATGATGAAAATACGTAATCAACACACCAAACATATTATAAATTAAAAGTGATTTGTTGCATATTGCGCGAATTCTTAGTAGACAGTAACATTTTCAGTTTTATGCACTGGAGACAATAAAAAATTCATAACCCCTTCCAATCTGTCAAGAAGGACGAGCAGCGAAGCCGTGTTGCGTTTTACCTGAATGAACGCATTTATGTGTATATAGGTAATAATAATAATAATAATAATAATAATAATAATAATAATAATAATATAATAATAATAATACCAATAACAATAATAATAGCACCTCTGTCATATCACCGTTTACAAAGCTACTTGCTCGTCCTGGCGACTTTTCAAATTGGACTCAAGCCTGAGACAATGCCTTCACTATCTTACGACGTCTGCTTGCCTCACCACCCATTCTGCACCATTAGAACCCCACTGCACCAACCGAGTACACACGGGCGCCAGCGCCGTCGATCTAGGTGCAGTGCTCGCCACACGCAAACCAGGCTTTTTGTGAGTATGTTGTCGCTTATGCTAGACGCTCCCTCACTAAGGCGGAATCCGACTACTCGGTAACTGAAAAAGGGTTTCTCGTGAATGTGTCGGCGATAAGTAAGTTTCCGCCCTACTTATAGGCCAAACCTTTGATGTGGTAACTGACCATCACGCATTGTGTTGGTTGGCATCCTTGAAGTCTCCTTATGGTCGCCTCAGACGTTGGGCTCTTCGCCTGCAAGTATTTGACCTTCGCCTGGTGTACCGATCGGTGCGAAAGCCCTCTGACGAAGGTGCGCTCTCCCGATCTCCCGTGAAATCGACTGCCGAACCGCATTCAACGGGTGCCTTTCCCTTGGCTGCACTTACCGCTTCAGACATCCCTTCTGAACAGCGAAAGGACCCCTGGACTTCCTGAACGTACTTTCTGTTCCACCAACTTCTGCACACGCACGTGCATTTCGCCGCCAAGCCACGTATTTTACGATACGCGACGAACTACTATATCGTAGCAACTATCAACCGTGCGGCCGTGATTGGCTGCTCGTAGTCCCTAGCCACTAGCGGTCCAATGTCTGCGCATACCTTTACGCTCACCCTCACCATGTTCAAGCTGGTGCGCCGAAAACGTATGAGCCGCTGCTACAACGTTATTACTGATAGCAAGGTTCGTTACAGCGCAACACAAGACGAGGACAAATGAAGGCATAACACGACTACAGGGTGCTGACTCTCAACTGATATTTTATTGAAGATATTGAATAACAGTATATTTAATCAAAGATGGAGGAGACATAATGCATGGAAAACTGGCAGCTCCCTATACGAAGTGTTTATCGACTGCAATGGTCCCAGAAAACTGGAAGAATGCAAACATTATACTAATTCAAAAAAGGGAGACCTTAAAGAATTGAAAAACTACAGGCCCGCTCACTTACTCCCACTATTATATACAATATTAACCAAAATAATCTCGAATAGAATAAGGGCAATACTGGACTTTAGTCAACCGAGGGAACAGGCTGGCTTCAGGAAGGGATACTCTACAATGGACCACATCCATGACATTAATCAGGTAATCGAGAAATCCACAAAGTACAATAAACCTTTCGTTAAGGCTTTCATAGATTACGAGAAGGCATTTGATTAAGCAGAGATATCAGCAGTCATAGATGCATTATGTAATGAAAGAGTACAGACTGTTTACATAAATACCTTGGAAAGTATCTACGGAGATTCCACAGCCACCTAATTATACACAAGAAAAGTAAGAAGATACCTATAAAGAAAGGGGACAGACAAGGAGACACAACCTCTCCAATGCTATTCACTGCGTGCTTGGAAAAAGTATTCTAGCAGTGAAGAAGAAGATCGGCAGGCTAAACTCCAATATTCAAATTGTTAACTCCCTTAGTATTGTATTTTGCACCTGATTTAACCTCCCGATTTATGGCCAATCCCACACTGTGGGTATGTGCCAGGGCCACACAGGACAACAACAACAAATAAATCCCCGTTGCTATCGTGTGGCTCGTACCCAGTTTGCTCTCGGGCTTTGGCCTACCTGCTGGTGCTGCTTTTGTCGCTACTGCTACGCCCTTTGCGATTGGCGGATCTGCTGGGCACAACAGAAGTTCTGTACCTTCGCAATAGGACACTGCATCCTGTCTTCATTAGGCGGGAGAATGACCACCACAACCACAACCCGCTTCTGACTACCGTGGTCTGCCCCGGCCCGATGCGTCAACACAACCCATCCATCTTCAGCGGTGCCGAAGTCCATGACAAAGAAGATTGGCTCGGTGACTACGAAAGGGTGAGCATTTATAAGCACCGAAACGACACCAAAAAACTGAATTACGTGTCGTTTCATTTGAGTGGTGTCGCCAGCGTGTGGCACTGCAACCCCGAACGTGATCTTACTACTTGGACAGCTTTGAAAAGTAACGTGATGGAGGTATTCTGGCACATCGCCGTTCGCAAGCTTCGCACCGAGCAACGTTTGCGTGATCGTGCGCAACACGGCCGGGAGACATGTAGCAGTTATGTCCGGGGACAGTCTCTGAACTCGTCAGTCTCTGTCCAAGCTTCGACGAACTACGCAAACAACTCATAGCCACCCGCCAATCTCATCCACAGGCCCCTTCAAAGTCGAGCTTGGCTGTTGCCCCGGATAACACTTCGCTAATGCTACAGATCAAGGAGTTCGTCCGTGAAGCGATGACTCGTCAGCTTTCTCTGATTCCACCTACACACGGCCAGCCGAGCTCTTCGTTGGCGCCCGCTCTCCAATCTGTCATCATGGAGCAGGTAGCCGACCACTTTTCGCGTTCTCTCCAGCAGGCTCCGACTGCCGCTGCCCCGACGCACGCCGAAGTCGTTATGAGGCCTGCACCACCGACCTACGTCCCCTTTCGCCCGTCTTTGCGCCCGCGCGCATCCACTCCAGTCCGGCCACTGGTGCAGTATGCACGACCTCAAGACCATTGGCGCACGGAAGACAATATTCCGATTGGTTTTTATTGTGGCTGTGCTGGACACGTGGCACGTCACTGTCGCCTTCTTACAACAAACGTCCCCAACAATGTACGTCCATATGCGCCACGTTTCCAATTACTCTGCAAGTATTTGGACACTTTTGAGTCTCCTCCTGCCGTCGAAACCGAATTCTGCGCTCGCCGTTCACCTCCTCACTGCCGCACCCTTTCCTTCATACACCGTCGGCGTAGCCCTCTTCGCCAGGAAAACTAAAAATCGCAGTTCAGGGAGTGAGAACTGCGGTGTCAGCGAAATGTATAAGGCCTCAGACTTCCCCGAAAAACGTTATTGAAGTCGGAATAGAAGGAACATTGACGCTAGCAGTTCTAGACACCGGCGCTGCACTTTCAGCGATAGATGCCCGAGTGTGCCGCAAGATAGAAAAAGTGACGACGCCTCTTTCTGGACTGTCTCTTCGAACTGCCAACGCGCAGCACGTCGAGCCATCCGGCGCCTACACCGCTCGTGTCGTAATTCAGGAGGTGATCTATATTATAGAATTCATCGTGTTGCCATCATGTTCACATGACGTCATATTATGTTGCGGCTTTCTCTCCACACATCATGCGATCATTCACTGCGCCCGCGCTGAAATCGAGCTGTTTCTGTTTTCGACCGATATTATCACTGACAATAAGGACCATTGTCGCAAAATCGCTGTTTGAGACGACACCGCTATACCTGCCTGCTCTTCCACTATTGTCAGTATCTCTTGTGAATCTGTAGATGACGGCACAGTACTCTTCGCTCCGTCCGAACTCTTAGTTCGCCGCCGTTCACTAGCACTGCCGTTCGCCGTCCTCGAGTTCAAAGCTGGCGCCTCTCTCATGTGCGTCTCCAACTCATCGGCTGAACCAATTACTTTACGCCGCCGTGAAAGCCTTGGCAGAGCAGAGCCACTGACCTCATCTTCAATATTTGGCACGACGGACGACTCCACTTATCTTGCTGCTCTCGAGGCATCGCCTCCTAAGTCACTGCCGCGTTCTTTTACGCCAGCTGTTGCCAGTGAACTTACGACGACACAGCGCGACGAACTTCTTCGCTTGCTCCAAGGCTTCTCTTCGTCTTTTGACTGCCAAGCAACATCACTCGGCCGCACAATGACTGTTTCGCACACTATCGACACTGGGAGCCATGCACCAATTCGACAGCGTCCCAACCGAGTATCGGCGACTGAAAGACGCGTTATCAATGACCAGGTGAACGATATGGTTAATCGTGGTGTCATCCAGCCTTCTTGTAGTCCTTGGGCATCACCAGTCGTCCTAGTTAAAAAGAAAGACGGCACCATACGATTTTGTGTCGATTATCGAAGGCTTCACAAGATTACTCGAAAGGATATATACCCGTTGCCACGTATCAACGACACAATTGGCTGTTTGCAAGGAGCGGAGTTCTTTCCTTCTTCGATCTCCGCTCTGGCTACGGGCAGGTGCCCATGGTTGTCGCTGACTGTTCTAAAACCGCGTTTGTAACAGCAGACGGCTTGCGAGAATTCACTGTAATGCCGTTCGGTCTGTGCATCACGCCCGCCACCTTTGGACGCATGATGGACGGCATCCTGCGCGTCCTGAAGTGGCATACTTGTCTCTGCTACCTTGACGACGTTGTCGATTTTTCCCGTGTTTTTATGACCCATCTTCGCCGTTTACATCAAACTTTGACCTGTCTCTAGAATTATGCTATCCAGCTTAATTTAAGAAGTGCCTATTTTCCGTTAGAAAACTGACTACACTAGGCCATGTTGTCTCCAAAGAAGGCATTCATCCTGATGCTGCTAAACTTCGCGCCTTATCCGAATTACCGAAGCCCACTAACTCGAAAGCGCTTACGCAGCTTCATTGGCCTATGCTCCTATTTTCAACGTGTCGCTCGCAATATCGCTACTGTTATTGCACCACTAATCCAAGTCCGACAAGGCGACAATGAACTCTCTACTCGTTCGGAAGCCTCTGATGACGCCTTTACGACTCTTCGTCGCCTACTCACGTCTCCACCGATCTCGCGCCATTTTGATCCACGCGTACCTACTGAACTTCACGCTGGAGTCAGTGGGATCTGCCTTGGTGCCGTGCTCGCACAACGTAAAAGACTGATGCCGAATACGTGGTCGCTTATGCCAGTTGTACCCTCACAAAACCTCAGCGCAATTACTAAGTAACAGAAAACGTGCCTGGCTATCGTATGGGCTCTTCAGCAGTTTCGCCCATATCACTACGGTCAATCCTTTGACGTGGTGACGGATCATCACGCTCTTTGCTGGTTGTCTAGCCTCAAAGACCCGTCGGCTGCCTCGCTCGGTGAGCATATTCCCAATCCAGGAATACAATATGCGCGTCGTGTATCGCTCTGGATGCAGACACTGATTGTATTTCGTAAACTTGAAGCATATGGAATAACTGGCCCGGCCCTAGCCTTCTTAAAAGTTATTTGACTGATAGGGAATTTATTGTTTATGCGTGTGAAACTTTTTTCAGTTCTAAAAAACTAACCAAAGGGCACCAGAGGGCTCAATACTGGGGCCTTTGCTTTTTTTCTGTTTACTATAATGATATGCCAGACGTCAGAGACTTAAGTCATTGCGTTCTATATGCTGACGATACAGCTATATCTATAGCTGATAAGTGTTTCTCTTCTCTACCAAGCAAACTAAACAAGACTCTTTACCACCTAATGAAATGGTGCAATTACAACAATCTAGTCATTAATCCATCTAAAACCAATTTTTTAGCATTCCATTCGCACCAAAAGTCACTAATTATTCCTCCTTCGTAAACCTTAGGCAATCCTTCTATTCCTATTAGCGACTCTCTTTCATTTCAAGGTGTTATCCTAGACAGCCAACTGAAGTTTCACCTGCACATCAATCATGTCAAGCTGAAGTGCGCTTTTGGTATCCGTGCGCTTATCAAGGCACGACACTATTTTTCTCTTTGTGCTTTGCTTTCATTCATTCACACATTAACTACAGATTAATCGTTTGGGGTAATGCATATCTATGTTATTTGTCCTCAGTTCAGCATATACAAAATTGAGCAATCCGTATCCCCGCCCACAATTCACCTAGCTCTAATGCTGTCGGCCTGCTTGAGCAGTAGAAAATTTTAATGTTTTATGAATTGCATGGTTGCCAGCTGACATTTCAATATATTCAAAGCAGTTGCCTTAGAAATAGAAGGCCGACTAGGTTCGCCTCTAATTATAATTCGTTGTTACCATCCGTTCGCACAATGGTAAAAAAAGTCTACTTTCGCTACCATTACAGTTTGGAATCGTTTTTCTGCTTCGCTCAAAATACTATCTACATTTCAGAGAAAAGACGGGGAACACGGGAGATGGAAATTGAAGACAATGAGCAAAACGTGAACAAGGTGAATGCAAGAGCCAACGTTTCGACAAGTGGACCTGTCTTCTTCAAGGCGACATATGCTTTCCTTGCCACAGTATATATAGGTGGGGTTCTTCTAAAGGGGAGGGGGTGTGAGGCGGGAGGACGCGGAAACGTTTCTGCGTCCTCCCGCCTCACACCCCCTCCCCTTTAGAAGAACCCCTCCTATATATACTGTGGCAAGGAAAGCATATGTCGCCTTGAAGAAGACAGGTCCACTTGTCGAAACGTTGGCTCCTGCATTCACCTTGTTCACGTTTTGCGTATCCCCCTCTCCTTTTCCTTTCCCCCTTCCGTCCTTTTTTTTCGCCTTTTTTTTTTTGTCAGCCGGCGTGTCAGACGCCCTTGACACCCCAGCTAACGCACGTGTGTTGACAGACTGGGGAGGGGGTGGGGGGTTCCTGGCCTTAACCTTGTACACAGAGTTCCTTTACTCTCAATTCGACACGCTAACACATTTTCCCTCGTTTCCGTGTCCTCCCGCATCACACCCCCTCCCCTTTAGAAGAACCCCACCTGTATATACTGCGGCGAGGAAAGCATATGTCACCTTGAAGAAGACAAATCGACTTGTCGAAACGTTGGCTCCTGCATTCACCTTGTTCACGTTTTGCTCATCGTCTATCTACATTTCAGCGTTCCAAAACTTCGCTAAAAATTTTTCTGCTAACCTCTGATAATTTTTCATAATAAATATATGTATGTTCATAGTCACCTAACTAATAAGTACCACTGTTTTTTTTTTTTTTTTGCAGTATTCACATTGCACCACATTTTTTTTCTCTTTGTTCTTTGTTTTCCTCTTTGCCTTTAACAATTGTATAATTTTTGTCACTTCCATTCTTATTTCTCTTACACCGCATCGATTAGAGCATAGTTTGTCCGGCTTTTCATTTTTATTTACTTTCGTTATCATTTGCTTTTCTTGCAATTATTATATTATTCTGCTATCCACTGTTAAGCTGCCAACAATTTTACAATTCGGTTGTAGTTTCTAACCGAGGGTCCCATTTTCTATATTATTACTTTAGGACCCTCATATATATATTACCTTTATGTGCCTATGTTATGCACATGAATGAACTTCAACTCTGACACCGATGCTCTCTCGCGCTTCCGAGTTACTTCAGACAGCCTGAAGTCACTCCTTTCTAAATGCCAGATTATTCACCGCACTATTACTGCTTATCATCCAAAGACCAATAACTTAATAGAACGATACAACAGAAGTTTTGGTGACATGCTATCAACGTATGTTGCGACTGACCACTCCAACTGGGTTCTTGTACTTCAATTCATCACATACGCATATAACAGTGCCTCTCAAGCCCACTACCGTATTCGCACTATTATTTCTGCTTTACGGCGGCCATCAATTCAGCACCATTGATACGATTCTCCCGTACCGGCCGGACCCTGCTGAATGCACACCTGTTTCTACGGGCGCTCAGTACGCCGAGAAATGGCGAAAAATGGCCCGTTTTTTGACATCTGCTTAACAGTGCCGCCAAAAAGAGCGCCATGACTTCACCTCACCCACTCACCCCTTCCCAACGGCTCCCTCGTGTGGCTATAGGTCCCGCCTATTGCTGCTTCTGGCCTTTCGCCCGAGCTCCTCCCGAAGTACCACGGACCCTACTGCGTGGTTGCGCAACCATCACCAGTCAATTGCGTGGTTGAACCCGTATCGCCATCTCCGGATCTGCGTCGTCAGGGGCGAGAGACTGTGCACACTGAATGGCTTAAGCCGTATTCCAATCCGCTCAGCTCTTCCTAGGTCACCAGGAAGTTTACTCTTCAATTCCGGGGGTGATTGTGAGCAAGAAGATCGGCAGGCCAAAAAGCCCCTTTGCCATCGCGTGGCTCGTTCACAGTTTGCTCTCTGGCTGTGCCCTACCTGCTGGTAATGCGTTTACAAAGTTATTAAACTTCGAAGGTTTAGTGTAAGGATCGACGGCGAATATCTCAGCAACATTCGATTTGCCGATGACATTGTTATATTCAGCAACACTGCATACTGGTTGCAACAAATGATATAGGGCCTTAAACGAGAGAGCTTAAGAGTGGGGTTGAAGATTAATATGCAGAAAACAAAGACAATGATGAATAGCCGGGCAACAGAAGAAGAATGAAGGATCGCCACTTAGTCCAGATCAATTAATGACAGGAAAACCTGATCAAAAGAAGGAAATTTATTGACGAATAAGAATGGGTTGGATCGCATCCGGCAGATATTGTCAACTGCCGACTGGAAAAGGAGCGTGTACAGTCACTGCAATTTCTCGGTGCTGACATATGGGGCAGATGCTTGGAGACTGACAAAGAAGCTTGAGAACAAGTTAAGGACGGCGCAAAGAGCGAGGGAACGAAGAATGCAAGGCGTAGCGTTAAGAGAAAGAAAGAGGGTGGTTTGGATGAGAGAGCGGTCGGGTATGGCCTATATTCTAATTGACATTCGGAGAAGAAAATGGAGGTGGGCAGGTCATGTAATGCGCTGATTATGACGATGGTGTCTACCACACAGACGTATATATATATATATATATATATATATATATATATATATATATATATATATATATATATTGTGAGACGAGGTTTAGGCAGCCAGCCTCTCCTTTATTCTCCCGAGTGGGAGCCCCACCACCAGGCCCCGAAACAGTGATGATGAGTATGTACAGGTGTGAATATGAAGAATATGAATAATGCTCACACTAATTTCCCCAAGCGCGCAAGCGGCCAGCCAGGCCGCTACTTAGTCAGGAGAGGAACGCCGAACGAACCGTTTGAGCCACGAAACGTGAACGATCTCTGCACCACGATAACGTTGGTCCGAAGAAACGTCTACGGGAATAACGCAATAGTTCACGGGGGAAGATTGTTCATTAATAATGTAGGGTCCAAGGAAGCGGGATTCAATCTTCTCACACAAACCGGGTGTATGGATGGGCGTCCAAATGAGCACTTCCTCTCCAGGACGAAAGGAGACGTCGCGACAAGGGATCTCGTAACGTTGCTTGCGATCTAGCTGACTGACTTCTGTGTTGAAGCCAGCACGCTGACGACATTCCTCAAATCTCGAGACGAACTGTTCGGGTATACTGGCCGAGGTGTTAGTTGGAGCATTCAAGAAAGCGGCGTCGATGTTGAATGTCGGGGAACGGCCGTAAACGAGGTAGAAAGGTGAGTACCCCGCAGTTCGTTGGATAGCGGTGTTGTGAGCAAAGGTCACAGAAGGTAAAATTTTGTCCCAGTTGTCGTGGTTTGGCCCGATATACTTTGATATCATAACTATTAGTGTGCGATGAAACCGCTCTGTTAAGCCATTTGTTTGAGGGTGATATGCGGATGTCGTCTTATTAACTTTGCCACAAGCTCCGACTACTTCGGCGATAATTGTTGACATGAAAGCCTTGCCGCGGTCGCTTAACAGTACACGATGTGCTGCATGACGCAGCACAATGGCATCCAGAAAGAAGGTGGCATCGTCGGAGGCCGAACTAGAGCGTAGAGGAGCGGTCTCTGCGCAACGTGTGAGCTGGTCAACAGCTGTCACGATCCATCCATGGCCTGCCGGCGTTATGGGCCGGCGTTATAACGGGACTGGCGACTTAGTCTCATCATCAAGTGGCGAGCAATGGAGAGGTGTACTCGAAGATAATAGCGACAGCGGGCAGCGAGAGAGAGCGTCGGCACCTTGATGCTTTTTCCCAGACTTGTAGACAACGTCAAAACCATACTCTTGTGAGCGGACCACCCAGCGACCAAGGCGTCAAGACAAATTTTTTATTCACGACAATCAGCATAAGGCGTGGTGGTCGGTTATGAGCGTGAAGTGGCGTCCCTAAAGATATGGTCGATATTTTTGTATCGCCCAAACTACTGCGAGACATTCCTGCCCTGTGATCGAGTAGTTCTTTTCGGCAGCCGTTAATGCGCGGCTGGCATAGGCAGCAACTCCCTGTCGTGAGGTGGTATCACGCTGTAGAAGGACAGCACCGATCCCATGGTCACTAGCGTCGGTGTGCAAAGAAGTTGGTGCGTTCCCATCGAAGTGACAGAGGACAGGGTCGGTGGTTAACGCTTGCTTGAGGGCTTGAAAAGAAAGTTCGCGGTCGTCTGTCCAAGGGAAAGCAGTGCCCGACCTGAGCAACTTGTGCAGCGGCGACGCCACGGCAGAAAAATGACTGATGAAGCGGCTTCATTAATTGTTCTTGATTTTCATGGCGAGGTAAGCGAAGCACGGCAGCAACCTTGTCGAGATCTTCCTTCCCATCCTTCGACAAACGTCGCTTTGGCCCCCAGGCGGTACACGGGAGCTGCCTCAAGCGAAATCATAACCCCCTTATTCTCATGTCACCTTGAGTCGACAGGATGGCTTCCCTTCGCCGCCGGGGTACTGTAGTGGGGATGAAGCAACGCCTGGAGCAGTCGGACATAGTGTGGGCGGTAGGAGTGAGCGCAGATTGCGAAGTGTTGACGCCGGCTGAGGCACTCTTTGCTGTACTCGTCGTGCGGTCCTCCAACCTGCCGTCGAACGTGAATGAACCCACTTTCAATTTTATAAGGTTGCCTAGGCGACTGTGATGTAACCACAACACACGAAGGTCGCTGCTGGTAACAGCGTGTATAGGACGCAGGTAGCTGTTAAACCGAGCCTGAACGCGAGCCTCACATTGGCCCCGGCGCAAGGGAGTACAAGAAACAAAACGCGTTTGTTTGTAATTTTCGAGTGAACATGCTTCTTAATTTATTAGCTGACCGAAACTTGGAAGGACTCGACTTTTATTCTATTTGACAAACATGGCGCGGTCCATTTTTGCCCTATGAAGCCCATATATTGACAGCAGACGGGAATTCAACAATGCCTTCAAGTTCACTGTGAAGTGCGTAATTATCAAAACTAGATGAAACTCACTGTAATATTCAAGACATATTTGCTTCTTAATGTCATATAACTAGTTTCAGTATAGTATCAACAAAATAAAAGTTAGAGCCGTTTTCTGTAACCATACTTCCACCATAGCCAACTGTGTATTGACAGCAGACGTTTGGCGTTTACAAATTCCCTGTGAACTAATTATGACGAATAAATAAAACTTAGCGTAATGATAAACTATTTATATAGGTGTTTAAAAGGTGTGTGTAGAGATCGTGCGTGTGAGGAGAGAGGTGGGCAAATGTCCTCTCTTTTTTTTTTTTTTAGCCCTGGCTCTCATCTCGCCCTCACCTCCATTCTTACCTCGCCCTCACTTTAAAACATTTGAGCGCCCTTCCTTACCCTTGTCCTCACCTACAAAAAAAAAAAATATCCGCACTTCCTCATCCTCATGCTCATGCTGAATTGACCACCATCGTTTTATTGCCTTTCGTTTTCTGCAGTTTCAAATAAACCTTTTGCTCAACCCGCGAGCTCAGTTTAAAACACCGATTGTCTAGTGCCAATCCTTTTGTCCAATTTTGTCACAGCGCTTGGCATTTAGGCGCTTGACCGGAGCTCACTTAGACTCACTCAAGAATTGCATTTCTGGCTCAGAGCTTACTCGAAGACATTGAAATTCTACTCAGCCGAAATAATTCCGCCTCACACTCATCAGCACTATACTAAGCCAAGCTTACTCGCATTCAAATATCATATTATACTCACCTGGTCTCACTAGAATTGAGACTCTGGAAGATTCCACACAGCCAGGTTGACTCAGACTTAGAGTCACAAAAATACTAGTCAGTCGGGCTCACTCGGACTCATATTCATCAGAGTTCTACTCAGCCAGGACGACTCGGGCTCAAATCAGCAAAATTATACTCAGCCGATTTCACTTAGAATCCCCCATTCACAACCAGAAAAGTGTTCCTTGCCCACAGTTATCAAGAATTCAGACTTTCTTTTGAATTGAACACAGCAACAACAAAAATACATTCATACCAGGCTAATATATTCGGAATTCAGAGGAATTGCAAACGCTAGTAATTTAGAAAGGAGTATATACCAGAGTCGTAATATGGGAGAAATTTCCTTACTTCTTGTTCATCACGGTGTCTTCTAAGAAGTAAATAAGTGTGAGGCGTGACCTTGGCTGTGCTGGATTTATTTTGCCTAAAAAGAATTTCCTAAGTTATCTTTCAACTATATGCACATTCGTATTTGTTTTCGCATGTGTGCACGCTTTTGTTTCTGTGGCGCATATTCATTTCTGGCATGAAGGAATAGATCACAGCTCTTCCTTCTAGCACTGTGCTAAATGAAGGCTTGCCATGTGGACAACAATTTGTGCGAAGAGACGCTCTAGCATACTTATTGTCATTTGTACGCGATTTACTAGAACTGCAGCCAGTTCGACTCACTTGAGTGGTTTATGTGGTGTTGGGCATAACTCTAGACGGTCAGAATTTCCTAATTCCTGCTTGGTCCACAAAATTAGCAGTAGTTTTGACTATGACTCTATATGTATATCACAAGTTCAAATGCGCGATACGAGAACTGACACTGCTGACAACCATGTTTGCTGTCTGTCGCACTGAACGCAAATAAACAATCACGGAGGACGGAAAATATCTAACAGAGAGCATCACGTAAATACTTTGAAGGATTATCATAACGAGATAAAAAAAAAGGTAATGCGAAGTAGGACCTCCACACGTGATGCGAAGAGAGAGAGAGAGAGGGGGGGGGTGAGAGATACAACTTTATTAAAACACCACTCAGTGAACATCAGGAGAAAAATCTATATCCCCCGTTGCCCCTAACCCTCAGCCGGAATCCCTTGAGACATAACAGCCGCAAGGGTGTGGCCGATAATGTCGCGCTGAATGTTGGAATCTGGGGTGCAGCACAAAATCTCCCAGGATTCTAAATATTGCAAATCAGATTTGCAGAAGCCCGTAAGTTGGAAGAAAGTACGTGAAATGGAAAAATTGGCATCCACCCAAATTGTAGCATGAAGCTACAACGGAAACCCATACGGGCTTCCGCAGAATTTATTTGCCATATTGAGTGTCACAGTGCCTCAAGTGGTCGAATAATTAGCCCGCTCTTCCATTCGCTAGCCTTCTGGTTAGGTCTCAGGTCGTTGACCGACCACCCCCGAATAGTGTTGGTGCCGGGTTGGAGTAGGGGACCAAGAGGAATTTTTATTAAACTGCAAGGCTTTCTTCCTCTGAAACCCGAATTGTATCTTCATTCTACAATTCGGGTCGATGTCATTTTTCCCTTTCAGGACTCTAGAGTGCGCGAGCGATCGTACTTAGTCGGACATGCCCACACCTTGTGGACAAAATTTGGTGCCTCATTGCAAAATTCGCCCTTTCACCTGGAAGCCACTTGCTGAACAGCATGGTGTTTGAAAAAAGAAACCCCGTCTGTAATTTCCTCCACATAACTTCCTCTTTCTTACTGAGCGTTCTGCTTGCTCCCGGGTAAATTTGTTCGTTCAGTGTGTAGTTTAGTGTTATACCCTGGTATGCGGGCATATTCTTTCTGCTGTTTGTGAATTCCGTAACTTAGCAGGTTCCAGGGGCAGACTGGCAAGTGAAACCCTGGGCCGCCGATTGAGCCTCCTCGTTCGCTCTAGGTCCCTGGTGAGCTAATGCCCAAACGAGCAGAACCAGCTGTCCAGATCCTCCTTCCATGCTTAAGGACGTATGGTAAGGTGCAAGAGCCATCTTGGTTTTAGCTTTATATCTCAACAACTGTTCTATATAATAGCGTGAAATTCCACACGCTCAATAGGAATTGCGTTGGCCTTAATTGGTGTAATTTTGTCACTGCAGCCCTTTTTATTTTTCTTTGTGATTGAGAACCAAATTTTAAGCTATGATACAAAATAAGATGGTACATTTTCTCAGAAACAAAAATCAGCATGACCGTGAAATTTTGCACGATAATTCCGTATAATAGTGGGTGATGACACGGCTCTACGTTCTGAAGGCCACTCCATGCAGGAGCATTTTAAAGGTACGAGTTCACATCAGGACATGCCGGTCCTACAGCTCGAAAAGTCTCCACATTTTGCACCGTCGTCTTCCCTAGGTGTCTTGACTAGGGAGTCTGATGACTGCCCCGTAGCCAATTACAATTGCCGAATCGGTTGCAATACCACGTCCATAATACGTCAACCTTCTGCAGCACCCCACCTCCCATGTATCCCCCCTCCGATGGTATGGAACTGATGCCAGTTATCTAAGTTCGGCGCCGGTCTTCGGTAGCATTTGACGTTGGCCCTTTTCATCATTAGTCCTGGCGGTCAGGTAGTGGTGGGGTTGTCTTTTTTGGACCCGTAAACAATTTGCATTACCGCTGTGTTGATTTCTTCGTAGGCGCTGATGAATGGGTGAGGGTTGCCTCATGGAAAACGTATAATTAACACTTTTCGTCGGGTTGAGACATAACACTACCTTTTAATGATTCTGCCCTGTCTTTACGCCTTCACGTCCGCCTACGTGAGAGGTAGGGTTGATGTTTCTAGGTAACAGATGTATCTTGATTTTGCTCGTCATCTGTCTCGGTATGCCTTTTCAGCGCACTTGCTCATGCTTGGGCTCGTAGCTCAATCCCTCTAATATTTTCCTCCCCATTTTAGATCCGAGTAGCATTTGATGCTACAGGGTAACGGTAGGCTCAATTAGCTAATTGAGAATGCTTGATACCCGTAGCTTCATATGTCTGTCGGTGCATGTGTTGTGGGGTTGTTCGAGTGACACCTTGACACTTTGCCTGATAATGATTTCGAGCTCTTTCCGTTTCACTCCGTTGAGTTTGAGGTAGGACGCCACGTACACTATCCTACTGATTACGAAGGCTTGCGTGAGTCTTAGGCGATTCGCCTGCTTTATTTCAGGCTGCCTGTTCGCTATTCGCCTGGTGAGATGAAACGTCTGATTTGCGCTGCAAATTTTCATAATTCTTCCGGCTCACCTGAATCATCAGCCCAAGGACGCGGGTGCTGTCGACTGCCGGTAGCTATCCGCCGTTGACGCACAGGTGGATGTTGGCCTTGCACTTTTGGTGATGCCGCCGTTTTCGGGGAGCATAAGGAACAAAGCTTGCGTCTTTTCAGCCGAACATTTAAGTGCTTTCGGTTTCAGGCACTCTTCGATGATGTCAATTGCACTTTGCAGGAAGCTTTCAGTTTGCCCGTCACTGCCTTAATTTATGCATACTGTTAGGTCATCTGCGTATATGGTATGGTTTAGATTCTAAATATCTGCACCTGTTCGTAGAGTCTCAAAATCGCAATGTTGAAGAGTCTCATAGATAGCACCAACCGGTAGGTGTCACCTGTTAGTTTAATGCCCTGGATGGACTCTTCCAGTATTTTTAGAGTGGCTTTCCAGTTCATATAAAAGTCCGTGATGTAGTTACACACTCGCTTCACGACATTGAATGAGTTCATATTCTCCAAGATCGACATGTGTCAAACGTTGTTAGATGCCTTCGTTACATCTAACTCCAAGACCGCTTTCGTTTCTTTGTTGCAATTTCGTTCTTGCATCACTTCGCATGCTGACCGCTTTAGTCCAAAACCAATCAACGTGTCCGCATACAGCCCATTATCCTCCAACTACCTACGAAGTCGCGTTGGAACGACGTGCAGCATAAGCTATCCCATGCAGGAGATGAGCGATATCGGTCTGAGGTTCTCGAAGCCCAATTTTTTACACGGCTTGAGAATGAAGATGAGGTTTGAGAATTTACACTCCTGCGGTATCCTCCCTTACCACAGCGCTCCCGCAGGTAGGTTGCCAGGTTGGCGATGTACGTGCCGTCTAAACTACGGAGAATTCCGTTGGCCACTCTGTCCGGTCTTGCCGCTGACTTAGTCCTTGGCCGATTTATCTCCGCTTTGACCTCAGCCAGGGAGATCAGGACGTCTAATCCTGAATTTTCTTCCCTTCCATAGTACGGGGAGAGAAGGTTCAAGTCCGGTCGGATTGGTGTACGTGTTCCTAACTTGTTTTAAGACTTCCTTTTTAGTGCTTTCAAATTGATGCGTCCTTTTCTCCAACTGTTGTTTGTAAGTTTACTCTGTGCTATCCGGATCTATGAGGTGGCGAAGAAGATGGCACGTCCCCGCAGGACCCGTATTCTCAATCTGATTGCAGACAGTCTATAATTTTGTGCCCTGAGCGCGATTGCGCTCTCTTCAATTTCCCAGCTTATAGCCGCAATCTGTTTATTGAAATTCCTATGTCATTTCGTATGTCAAAGTCCGTCTTGTAACGCGTTATTTTTTCTACAGAGATTTATCAATTTCCCGTCTAGCGCATCATTGTTCCTTAAGCTTTCCACCGCTTCGGTGGCTTCACACTCTGCACCCCCACATCGTTCCCATCCACAATGTGAGAGATGGAAGCCGAGTCGTCCCTGAGTGCCCTAAAACAGTCCCAATTTACGGCCTCGATCCTCTGTTTCCAGGCAGTTGCTGGACCCCCTTCTACCACCACTTCTATGATGCTGATGTCGCTGCATAGGTCCTCGGTTGTGCTGCACCAAGCGGCTCTAGTGCCGCTCCTCCTCAAGGTGAGGGCAGTGTCGCATCACCCGCGGCAGTAGTTCTCTGCATCGTAGGCAGCATCGGGTTGGTTATTAGATCCAGATTATGTTTTTGTAGGTCGTCCCACAGTTTCGTGCCCTTGATCGAAGCCTGCCGTGTGGTGAGCGTTAAGGGCCCCAACGATCAACACCGGATTGTTCCTAAGCTTACGTCGCATAGTTGCGAAGAGATTGCCGAAGTTGTGTTTCCTTTGCTTGGGTGAGCTGTAGACATTGAATACGAACAAGGCACGGTCTCTCTTTCTTTCCGGTGTCAGTTCTACGAGAACGTGGTTGATTTGTATGCTGGCAGTGTCAATGATGCTCTGCCGTCATGTTTCGCCTGTCTAGGGTGGCCACCTCCGTGCTTTCGCCCCCGCCTACATAGGATTTTTACCCCGACGATTTGGCTTTGTGCCAGATTCCTGTAGTGCTATTACCTCAGGTAAATCACCGTTCCTCAAGAATTCCTTATTAATCCTTATTCTTCTATATTTATTATAATTCATCCTAAGTCCCCGTATTTGGCTGCTTCTCCCTTCTGGCCGATGTGGCAGTCACAGGAGGGAATCCGACCTCCCTCTCGACACGCTCCGGTGTCTTGACTGACTCCTGGAGGTTCCTAGATGATTTTCCCGTCTGCTCCTTTCTATTTCGGCCTTCTACGCCTTCCACTCTTCATCGTTTATGCGCAGCTTGGTCTCCCATTTCCTCTTTATTGTAGAAGGTGTCCTGAAAACTTCGTTGCTCTGCTGTCAAATTACCTTTGCCGTACAACTTACATTTGGGTTCGCATGCGTGATCCGTGTGTGGGGCGGTCATTCTGCCTACCCGATACTGAACTTGGTCGCTGACTCATACATCCAAATTGTGTCCAAGTTCGCGGTATTGGTAGCACAGCTCATGGAGTTTCATGCAGAGCACGCCCTTCAGAGGTATGACATAATAGTAAATCCACCCCGGCAGTGTCTCATTTTTGAAGGGGACGATTGCCGAGCTGGAGTTTTCCCGCCTCCTAACGCCAAGTATCGGTGCTCCGGGTTACCGAAGGCCTCTGTCTGTTCCTGCATTGTCAATCTCAGGCCAATGCCGTGCACCACATTCCGCCCGTGGTCCTCGCGCGGCGCGAGGTACGCCGTGGATTCGTTGTCCGTGTCTTTGACCTTGATACACTTAACCTTGGTCACCTTCTAGAGAGTGTCGATGTCTTGGGTGCTGATAATGAGGGTGCCTTGCATGTCGTTAACAACCAACACGTCTTTTTGTTGCCCCTTAATCCGCGGAATTAGCTCTGCTATGCGCACCGCCGCACTCAGCCTGGTAGCCAGAACTTTTGGGAGCGCCAGCCTGTTCTTGTGCCGAATGGTTATCTCGTGGTAGTTCACCGGTAATCGCGGGAGTTGCAACGCAGTTGAACGCTCCACGATATTTTGCGCCAGCTTCTTATGAACGGCGATTGCCGCCGCCATCTTGTTGCCCTCCCCGGATGCGTTTTTACAGTCGTTAGTAGGTACAGGCGGGCGTGGCGCTTTTCACAGCGTTCGATGTTTCTTCTCAGGCGCGAGTTAGAGCGGGTGCGAGAGAGAAACTCTGGGAGCCTTTGCTCCTTGAATATGTGAGTCTGCCTAGGCACAACGGAGGAGGTTTCTTAACGCGTGTTGTATGCGTTTGTCCTCTACGCATGCCTGCATTGCGGAGTGCGGTCCAGTTTCTTAACGCCCCGCCGCTGGCTGCCCGCGCGGTGAGGCAGTGGGCACGGACATTGGTGAGATTGGAGATCGCTGTGTCTGAAGGGGCAAGCTTCTCTCTGGTGTTGTATAAGTCGCAGGTCGCTTTTTCAGTCGCGACGACAGATTGGATTTTTTACAAACACTGCTCCAGAAGGGTACATGTAACCGGCAAACAGAGGCCTCAGACGAGCACCTGAGGTTATATTAAAGCAGGCGGCGCGGGATCCCCAAGGCACGCAAGCGGTAGTGGGGGATAAAATCTGGAAACAGGGCGGCTCGTGGTTTGGAGCCGCGGAGGCCGAAGCGTGCCAGGGGGTGTTCACATAACAAACTGGCTATACGCAATAGCGGACAGACGATCTTATACGCCCCTGGCACGCGCAGGCCTCTGCGAGCCCTAATCCACGGACTAGTCCGGGTTCTAGCTTTGACTCCCCGTTGCCGCGTTGGTGTCTTGGAGGCGCCGCCAATGATGCTAAATAATGACATGTTGTTTTCAATTTTAAATACACGATTGAATAAATATAATTGCGTCCAGCCGCCAACTTACGATGCTAAGTTCAGCACTACCACGCCCCGCGAATTCTGCCGGCACGCCTAGCGACAAGCGCATGCAACTCGCGCTAAGACACTCCTCCGTAGTGCCTAGGCAGAGTCACGTATTCAAGGAGCAAAAGTCCCCACATTTCCTCGCTCGCACGCGCTCTTACACGTGCATGCGCGCAAACGTCCATCGTCTCCACAATTACCACGCCCCGCTGTACCTACTAGCAATTGGAAATACGCTTCCCGGATTCCGCTCTCTGCACGTTTGCCGACATCTTGGCTTCCTCGCCGTTCGCCTCAGGTGCGGTCCTGAGGCGAACACTATGTGCTAGCGCTATGCCGTGCTGTCCGAGGTAACTGCAGCAAGAAGCCTGAACATTGTTATTCCCCTTATATTAAACCATAAGGAAAGCGTGACGGCTTGCAAGTCATTAGAGTGTATTAAGGAAAATTAGGACGAAAAAAGGTGAATTAGGGTTGATGGAGGAGTATTAAGGCCGATTAGGCTGGGCTAAGATGCATTAGGGTCCATGAACAAGGATTAGCGAGGATAAAGGTAGATGAAGGACTATTCAGATATATTAGGGTACATTAAGGTGTACTAGAGTTGATAAAGGAGGATTAAGACAGATTATGATGAATTAAGGTAGATCAACACAGATTAGGGTTTGTGGGAGCGGATTAGGGTGTAATAAGCTGGATTAGGGTGTATTAAGCAAGGTTAAGCTGGATTAAGCTGCATGAACAAGGATTAAGGGCGATTAGGCTTGATTAAGGTAGATGAAGTAGTAATACGGTTGTAAAGCTTACTGTAATAAACCTTAATCCGTACCATTCCTTCGCACATCTTAATCGGCCTTAATCCTCCTAAATGTACCTTAATCCATCTTAATTCACCTTATTGCGCCTTCATCGACATTAATCCACCATAATCCTCCTTAATTCACTTTATAAGTCCAGTCCACGATAATCCTTCTTAATGCACCCTATTCCACCCAAATCCACCTTCTTCGACCTTTATCCATCCTAATCCTGCCTAATGCATGTTATTCATCTTTAATCCACCCTAATCCTACTTCATTCACTTTATTCCACCGTAATCTACCATAATACTCCCTAATGCACCTTAATCTACCTTTATTCACCCTAATCTACCTTCATCGACATTAACTTAATATGTTGTAATAAACCATATTGCAGCTTAATTCAACTTAATCCAATCACTAATCAGTAACCAGTCAGTAATCATCTCTTATACACGCCTGCGCTAACTTTGGCTCGCTTCCAGCCTTCCTTCGGTCCCATGATATTTTCTGTAGCTCACAACGCGACCATGAAACAGACATCTAAGGCTTTCGCTTAATAAGGCCCACAAAAAAATATGTACCACAAGCAATACTAGATCAGTCGCACAAAGTAAAACCTGTACTCATGTGGCAGAAAAGTTATCTGCGGTGTCGAACTCACCTCAAAGCTCGTTTTACATCAGTATGCCCCGTCAATACGGCTTGCAGAAAAAAAACCAGCTTCGTCATAAACGTTTCCTTCAGAATTCATCATGTTCACCATCATCATCATCATCAGCCTGGCTACGCCCACTGCAAGGCAAAGGCATCTCCAATACTTCTCCAACTACCCCGGTCATGAGCTAATTGTGGCCATGTTGTACCTGCAAACCTGTTAATCTCATCCGCCCCCCTAACTTCCTGCCGGCCCCTGCTACGCTTCCCTTCTCTTGTAATCCACTCCGTAACCCTTAATGACCATCGGTCGTCTTCCCTCATCATTACATGTCCTGCCCATGCCCAATTTCTTTTCTTGACTTCAACTGAGATGTCATTAACTCGCGTTTGTTCCCTCACCCAATCTGCTCTTTTCTTATCCCCTGAGGTTACGCCCATCGTTCTTCTTTCCATAGCTCGTAGCGTCGTCCTCAATTGAAGTAGAACCCTTTTCGTAAGCCTCCAGGTTTCTGCCCCTTACGTGAGTACTGGTAAGACACAGCTGTTATACACTTTCCTCTTGAGGGATAATGGCAACCTGCTGTTCATGATCTGAGAATGCCTACCAAGCGGACCCCAGCCCATTCTTATTCTTCCGATTATTACAGTCTGATGGTCCGCATCCGCGATCACTATCTACCCTAAGAAGACGTATTCCCTTACCACTTGCACTGCCTCGATACCTATCGTAATTCCTCTAGACTATTATCTCTTCCATTATAGTCGCGAGTGCTACAGGTGCTGTAGAAATCTCTATAGAACTTGTCAGCCACTTGAAATATTGCATCCACACTAGTAATGGCTTTGTCTCTTAACGCATATATCTGATTCCTGTCTAGTCCTAGTTTCTTCTTCACTGCTTTTAGGCTTCCTCCGTTCCTGAGAGCATGTTCACTTCTACCCATATCATACTTCCTTATGTCAGCTGTCTTACGCTTGTTGATTAACATCGAAAGTTCTGCCAGTTCTATTCTAGCTGTGGGGCTAAACGTTTTCGTACATTAGAGCTCCTTAATCAGATTTTTCGACTCCTGCGATAGCTTACCGCTATCCTGTCTAACGAAGTTACCACCTTCTTCTATAGCACCATGCTTAATAATGCCCATAAGATTGTCGTTCATTGCTTCCATATTAAGGTACTCTTGCTGAGTTAAAGCCGATTACCTGTTCTGTAGCTTGAACCGAAATTCCTCTATTTTCCCTCTTATCGCTAATTCATTGATCGGCTTTTTATACCAGTTTCTTCCGTTCTCTCCTCAAGCCTACGCTAATTCGAGTTCTTGCCATCCTATGGTCACTGCAGTACACCTTGCCGAGCACGCCAGGGTTAGTGCAAAGTGTGAGGTCTATTTCCATTCTAGTCTCACTATTCGCGCTCCCCCACGTCCACTTTCGGCTAACCCGCTTGCAGAAGAAGGTATTCATTATCCGCATATTATTCCGTACTGCAAACTTTACTAATAATTCTCCCCTGCTGTTCCTAAAACCTATGCCATATTCCCATACTGACTCGTCTCCAGCCTGATTCTTGCCTACCCGGGCATTGAAGACGCCCATCAGTAAAGGGCATGTTGTTTTGACATTGCCCATCGCCGATTCCACATCTTCATAGAAGCTTTCGACTTCCTGGTCACCATGAGTGGATGTAAGGGCGTAGACCTGTATCACCTTCAATTTGTTATGAAGTTTTACAACAAGACCTGCCACCGTCTCGTTAATGCTATAGCGTTCCTGTATTTTGCCAGGTATATCCTGATTAATCAGGCATCCGACTCCAAGTCGTCTCTCTCCGCTAAGCCCCGGTAGCACAGGACGTACCCGTTTTTTAGCACTGTATATGCTTCTGTTGTGCTCCTAACCTCACTAAGCCCTATTGTATCCTATTTGCTGCCCGCTAATTCCTCCAATGGCACTGCTAGACTCGCCTCACTAAACTAGGTAACGTTCTAGCGTTAAACATTGCCAGGTTCAGATTCCGATGGCGGCCTCTCCGGACCCGGACATTCTTAGCACCCTCTGCTGCGTCGCAGGTGTGACCGCCGCCGTGTTCAGTTGCTTCGCAGAAGCTGGGGACAGAGGGCGGGGGTTTCATTGTTGTATTCATACAGGAGGTTCTGGCCAAGTACTGCACCAGGGTGGCCAATCATACTCTTGTGAGGGAGTGCTATACCGCTTCTGTTCACCGGGATCAGGCCGCACCCTAGGCTTGTTTATGCAATTTTAGCAACATGCGAATTTTTTTTATGCGGTATTAAATTGCGCGGCACCGTGTTTCGAGCCACAGTCCTCTTGCACGCGAGGCGGACGCTCTACTGCTACGCCACCGCTGCACCTCAATCCAAAAGCATCATACGCGTGCTTATCACGTGGTCGTGCCAAAAATGCCGCGTATGCGCTCTGCCAAAAGCCGCATGCATGTGCTAAGCACGTGGTCTTGCCAAAAAGGCCTCGTGCGTGCGTTTCCAAAAGCCACATGCGCGTACTTAGCACCTGCTCATGGCAGAAACGCCACTTGCGCGCGCTGTCAAAAACATCATGCAAGTGCTTATCACGTGTGTGATGCTTTTGGCAGCGCGCACACTTGGCCTTTCTAGCTAGACTACGCGCTTAGCACGTGCATGCAGCTTTTGGCAGCGCGCGCATTGCATACTTTTTGGGAAGACCACGTGCTCAGCGATGCTGTTATGAGCACTTCAGAGAATTTTCAACACAACAGGGGCGCGCAACTGGCCGAAAATAACACGCATCCATAGAATGCTGCTGCCGGTCCGCGGGAGCTCAGGAGAAAAAGCGTGCCGTGCGTAGCCGGTGGGCGAGGAGAATCAAGAAGGAAAGCGCCGTGAGGAGGAAAGTGTCGCTACTTTGAAAGTAGCGACACTCTCCTCGACGCCGCGCTTTCCTCCTCGATTACCCACGCATTTTCTCCTTGGCTCCTGCGGACCATGGAGGCGCATTATTTCTGGCCAGTTGCACTGCCCAGTGGTGTTGAAAATCTTGAGGAATGCTGATAACCGCAACGATAATGCTCAAGGAAACGTTTATGAGTAGGATCGTTTTTTTCCTAAAGCCGTATGAACGAGGCATACTGATATCAAATGAGCTTTGAGGCGAGTTCTATACTGCAGACAATTTTCCTGCCACATGATGAGATGCTTTACTTTGTGCGTCTGAACTAGTATTGCTTGTGGCACATCCCTCTGCATGTTCCTTATTAAGCTAAAACCTTAGATCTCTGCGTCAAGGTCGCGTTGTGAGGTATTTATGATATAACATGATCCAAGGAATGCCGGAAGCGAACCAAAGCATGTCCGGACGTGTATAAAAGATGATTACTGGTTAGAAAATTTCAATAATAATTGATTCGTGATTGCACTAAAATATATTAAGGCGTATTAACGACGAATAATGTTTGTTAAGGACAATGAAGGTCGATGAAGGTGTATTAAGGAGGATGAAGGAGGATGTAGGTAGATTACGTTGGAATAGGATGAAATACGTTGCGGTGCTAAGCATTATTGCCTGCAGAATATTTTTTTCATTACTACTTCAAGACCACAATTACGATTCATTGCTCAAGCTTCGTGGTCATGCATGCAATGACTTCGGCTCGGGATAAATCAATAGAAAACGTTCCCCTACAGAACAAACCGCAGAACGGTGTTTTTGAATATTCGCCAATAAAGCGACGACTCCCGGCCTCTGCGTAGATGTCGATATCAACAACAAGCGTGCGCCATCACGCGAACACCCCCTGCACATTTCCTGTATCCCTGAGAAAACGCAATAATAATCGTCGCACACTCATGCGTGCGTGGATTTGCAGTTCAAAGCAAATTAAAAAAATTCAAGGCGTCCTTAGGTATCGCCTAAGAGACGAAAGTCTTGTAAAGTCTTGCCTAATGTGAAAGTCTTGTAAAGCCTACTGTAATTCACCTTAATCCACCCTTATCTGTCCTGTTTCTGCATCAAACTTAATTCACCTTAATCCATCCTAATCGACCTTAATCCTTTATTCCACCTTAATCCACCCTAATACTGTTTCATACCCCTGAATCATTGTTATTGCACCTTAATCCTCCTTTATGCACATTAACCTACCTTAATCTCTTTAATCCACCTTAATCCTCCTTCATCCACCTCAATCGCCCCTTAACACACCTTAATCCTTGTTAATGCATCTCAATCCGCCCCAATATACCCTCATACACCTTAATCCATTTTAATACACCCTAACCAACTTGAATGCTCTCTAATCCGCATTAATTCGATCACCAGTGAATGATTAATTAACTTGGCTAATCTTTATTCTCTTATATTCGGCTGTACATGTTTTGGGTCGTTTGTGGCCTACTTAGGTCGCGTGATATTTTCTGCTCACCACGCGACCTTGAAACTGAAATCTAGAGGCTTTCGTTTTAAAACTAAAAAACGCAATGTGGACTACATAGCGCTCATCACCAGCAATACCACATGTATTCTTGCCGCAAATTGTTTCGGGGCCTGCATTCATTGTATTCAATACACGTATCAACGTAAGCTGAAAATAATAGCTCCTCTATTAGCCGCTACAGGCAAAGTATACTAACAGGCAACGTATACTAACAACGTAAAACAGGCAACGTATACTAACAATAACGAAAAGTGCGATTGAGACGCTCAGAATTCCTCAGAGCGAGAAACAACCTACAGTGCTGCGTTTACGACTGCATAAAAAGAGTTAACAACAAGAGTATCAGCATCCAGTCATGATGACCAGAAAGTCAAAATCTATGAAGACGTGGAATCGACGATGCGTAAGGTCAAAACAAAATACACTATACTGATGGGCGACTTCAATGCCAGGGTAGGCAAGAAGCAGGCTGGAGACAAGTCAGTGGGGGAATATGGCATAGGTTCTAGGAATAGCAGGGGATAGTTATTAGTAGAGTTTGCAGAACAGAATAATATGTGGATAATGAGCACCTTCTTTTGTGGGCGGGATAGACGAATGTGGACGTGGAGGAAACAAAATGGCGAGGCCAGAAATGACATAGCCTTCATACTCTGCGCTAACCCTGGCATCATACAAGATGTGGGCGGGCTCGGCAAGGTGTGCTGCAATGACCATAGGATGGTAAGAACTCGAATTAGACTAGACATGAGGAGGGAACGGAAGAAGCTGGTACATAAAAAGCCGATCAATGAGTTAGCGGTGGGAGGCAAAATAGAGGATTTCCGGATCAAGCTACGCAATAGGCATTCGGCTTTAACTCAGGAAGATGACCTTAATGTGGAAGCAATGAACGACAATCTGATGGTCATCATTAAGGATTGGGCAATATAAGTCGGTGGTAACTTCGTTAGACAGGATACCGGCAAGCTATCGCAGGATACGAAAGATCTCATTAAGAAACGCCAATGTATGAAAGCCCCTAACACTACAGCTAGAATAGAACTGGCAGAACAGTTCAAGTTAATCAACAAGCGTAAGATAGCTGACATAAGGAAGTATAATATGGGTAGAATTGATCATGCTCTCAAGAACGGGGCAAGCCTAAAATCAGTCAACAAGAAAGTAGTAATAGGCAAGAATCACATGTAAACGTTAAGAGACAAATCCGGCAATACCATTACTAATATGGATGAGGTAGTTCAAGTGGCTGGGGAGTTCTATAGAGATTTATACAGTACCACAGGCACCAATGACGATAACGGAAGAGAATATAGTCTAAAAGAATTTGACTTCCCACAAGTAACGTCAGAAGAAGTAAAGAAAGCCTTGGGAGCTATGCAAAGGGGGAAGGCAGCCGGAGAGGATCACATAACAGCAGATTTGTTGACTGATGGTGGCCAGATTGTTCTAGAAAAACTGACCACCCTGTATACGCAATGCCTCATCACCTCGAACGTACAGGAATCATCGAAGAACGTGAACGTAATCTTAATCCATAAGAAAAGGGACGCCAAGGACTTGAAAATGGTTGACCGATCAGCTTACTGTCCATTGCCTATAAAGTATTTGCTGAGGTAATCGCAAATAAAATTAGGAACAACTTAGGCTTCTGTCAACCAAAGGACTAAGCAGGATTTCGTAAAGGAAAGTCAATAATTGACCATATACACACTATCAATCAGGTGATAGAGAAATGTGCAGAATATAGCCAACCCTTCTAAATATAGCTTTCATTGATTACGAGAAAGTGTTTGATTCAGTCGAAACCTCAGCAGTCATGGAGGCTTTACGAAACCAGGGTGTAGACGAGCTGTATGCAAAAATACTAAAAGATGTCTATTCCGGCTCCACAGCGACCGTAGTCCTCCATAAAGAAAGCAACAAAATCCCAATAAACAAAGGCGTCAGGCAGGGAGATACGACCTCTCCAATGCTATTCACAGCGTTTTTACGGGAGGTAGTCAGAGACCTGGATTGGGAAGAATTGGGGATAAGAGTTAATGGAGAATACCTTAGTAACTTGCGATTCGCTGATGATATTGCCTTGCTCACTAACTCAGGGGACCAGTTGCAATGCATTCTCACTGACCTGGAGAGGCAAAGCAGAAGGGGGGGTTTATAAATTATTCTGTAGAAAACTAAAGTAATGTTTAACAGTCCCGGAAGAGAACAGTAGTTTACGATATGTAGCGAGGCAATGGATGTGGTAAGGGAATATATCAACTTAGGGCAGGTAGTGACCGCCGAGCCAGATCATGAGATTGAAATAATCAGAAGAATAAGCAAGGGCTTCGGTTCGTTTGACAGGCATTCTCAGATCCTGAACAGCAGGTGGGCATTATCCCTCAAGAGAAAAGTTTACAACTGCTCTGTCTTACCAGTACTCACCTACGGGGCAGAAACCTGGAGGCTCACGAAAAGGGTTCTACTTCAATTGAGCACAACGCAACGAGATATGGAAACAAGAATGATGGCTGTAACGTTAAGGGATAAGAAAAGAGCAGAGTGGGTGAGGGAACAGACGCGAATTATTGACATCTTAGTTGAAATCACGAAAAAGAAATTGGCGTGGGCAAGAAATTACCAGGAGGGAAGATAACCGATGGCCATTAAGTGTTACGGACTGGATTGCAAGAGAAGGCAAGCGTAGAAGGGCGGCATAAAGAAGTTTGCAGGCACAACATGGGCACCATTAGCACATGACCGGGGTAGTTGGAGAAGTATGGGAGAGGCCTTTGCCCTGTAGTGGGCGTAGCCAGGCTGCAGCTGCTGATGATGATGATAATGATTATGAACAAGTGTTGGCGACGTGCTAGGGTGATGGAGTCCCACCGGAATATTAAGCATACTGAGGATAACGCCATTTTTATGCAACGTACAAATTGCCGATGCAAAACCCTCGTCAGCAGGCCGGCAGACCTAAAAAATGCAGCATTAGGGAATTCTTTGACGCGAACAATAAGAAAGACACCTCACCTCGCAAACAACATTGTTCTTTGTCGGCACAAGATTCTTTCGGCCACTGTTATGCAGCCAGTGCTTCCTGTGCAAGGCGTTACGCTTTTTGGTGTGGTATCACCTATATTACATAACCATCTTCAGGCTTCTTGCTGCAGTGATATGTGCAACAGCATGGCATAGCGCTATCAGTGAGTACAGGAAACACAGCGTACAACGTTCGCTACACCGAGCTAAAGCGCCGAGCAAGCCGAGCTGAGGAGAAAAATGGCTCGGATGAAAAAAGAAGCACAAGGAGAACTCGAGATCTCGCGCGTTTCCAAGGGCAACGGCAGGGAGACCAATAGTCGTTCAGAAATACGAGCGCAAGACAGGATCCCGCAAGGGGGAGAGGGACGCACAATGGGCGAGGAGTAGGCGAGGAGGTTGCACGGCGGTGGCAGAGTTCAAAGAGTGGCGGTACTTTCAAATTGTCAAGGGGTTTTAGGAGCGCTGGGCTAACAGTGCCACCACGGGGCAGCCAGTTACGTGCGCTGGATTACACTTCTTTTTCTGGTGTGCGCGTCGAGTGAGACCGCCGGAGCAAAACCTGCCAGCGTGCGCAATATGAGACGCCATGCGCTTCCTCTCCACTTTTATTGCTTTGGTGCAAGGGCTCTGGGCACTTCCATGAATCCTGAGCGGACAACATACGAGTTGAGCGTAAGATAATACGGTTGAGTGAGACGAACGGCTGGGGCGACGCAGTGAGGCGCGCCTGGCGCGCGCAAAATACTGTGGCGGTGCTGTGATCGAAGTATATTGGGCCGTGGCAAGGTCGCGCCGCTGGAAACGGCTGTTGATACCTCTCGGAAGGCTCATTGGTACTACTTATATTCGTTCAGTACTAGTACTAGTATATGCGTTGGTATGGTACTAGTATATGCGTTCAGACCACTCAAGCGGTGTTTATAATTGCATATGACATGTATTTGTGCCTTAGGAATAGATGCCTGAGTTTCTATTCTTTGTTTCATTTTATTTTTTTAACACCGGTAGATTATCGCGTTCCCATAGCGGCCGCAGTGTCTGCTTTCATTCTAGTATGTTATTGTATGATTGATTTTGGAGAACACATATTTTTCGTGCACCTTCAAGCAGCATTTATCTCTCACGTGTGTTTCTGCGCATATGGCTTTCCATTAGTAGGCCTTGCGAAACGCAAACGTAAAAACATACCTAAACTTCTTGCTTGCCGCTTCAAGCAAATCAAACATATCTGCCCCATCCCGCACCCTGTACCGAAATTTACGGGAAGTATTCTTACAGAAGAAGAGCAAAAAACTGCAGTGCCAATATTCCATTCATATTTCTGTCTTCCTTGCGTAACAGAATGCGGAGTAATTGTTAAATGTTCTTTTATTGCGGGCAGACCTCGGTCGCCGAAGATAGTTTGAGGTAGCCATTCTATATAGTAATCTTTGGTCCGTGAGCCATGTGAATTTCTTGTCCATCCATGCTTAACAAAAAAAAGAAAGAAAGAAAGAAATAAGGAACTAAATAAATAAAGAAAGTAAGTAAGTAAGTAAGAAAGAAAGAAAGAAAGAAAGAAAGAAAGAAAGAAAGAAAGAAAGAAAGAAAGAAAGTGGTACCCTAGTTCGTGGTTATATAGTGGATAGGACGTTGTGCTGCCAAACTCGAGAGCACGGGCTCAACCTGGTCGCTGAATTTGATGGTAACCAAATGGAAAAACGCTGGTGTACTTCTACTTAGGCGCACGTTAAAGAACCACAGGTGGTGAGAACTGGACACAGTACCTCATAATCACATCGCCAGACCTAAAACGCCAGAATTAGCTTTACTAAAAAAAGAAAACAACATGGTCGTCTGCGTCCTTCGGCTTTTTGCTAGGGTTGTAAAAGCAAAAAATTCTCGAGTCTGATTTCTGTGAAAAACATGTTACGCTTATGTTATATTTCGTACCTAAATGTAATGCCGTTCCCAACGGTACGTCTGCTAAACTAAGCAGCTTTTGTATGATAAACGACTGTTTTCAGTTATCTGGTGGAGTATCATCAGGACAATAATGAAGCGATTAAAGGAACGGCACGCCTCATATACACCTAGAGAGATTTGTAGATCTGGTGTGTTCGTTGAACAAGATAATTGTGGTACTACATTGGGCGCCCAGGTTGAATGGGTTGTAGACATGATGAGACGGTAAAAAAAATGTTTTCCTTGCCTGAATAAAGTTGGCAGATTTACAGGCTGCCCAAAAACGGGGCGTTTATATTGAAGGAGAGCTATAAACTTGTTTAGCAGAACCAATTCGCACCCGTGCTTTAATTCTCTCATGAACTGGTGGGCCTCGGCACAACAACCACGTCACTTCAGCAGCGCAATCATTCGGAATAAGAGCGCTCACTTGCATCGAGCCCTCACCTTCGAGGATTGAAAAGTGCTGTTATGCATTGCATTGGAATGGAAACGGATTTTCCATCATTTGAAATTGGCAATTCGGAAATCATATGCAATCTGAACAGCAAATGCCATTCGATTAGACTATTTGTTTTCGCTTCATTTCGCCTGCTGGCACGTTGAAGATGATCGTCAGACATGGCACAGAAATTACATTGGTAATAACTTCCAGGTCTTCCAGATTCAGTCTGACTACTTAGGCAATGTCTTTTCGCTAACAGTGTTTTTCACGTTATCGTCGAATAATTGCCTTGATTACTTTTCTGGGAAAGTCGACTGGTTCAGCTATGAAAAGCAACATGCTTCTTCCGGCCAGGAGTTTTAACTTTGTTGTTAAAAAAGCCTCTCCGCATACCCAACCCCAGCCTCTCCGTATTGGGTTGTCAGTGGGCACCAGCGTGATTCCCATCTGTTTGCTGGACTTCGCGGTGAAGACGTCGAGGATTGGCTGGACGACTATGACCGAGTGAGTTCGGCTAACCGTTGGGACGATGCGTCCAAGCTACGTCACGTCGCTTTTTATCTGACAGGAGTAGCGAAGACTTGGTTTTTCAACCATGAGGTTGATTTCACGAACTGGGGCGCTTTCAAACAGCAGCTCCGCCAAATCTTCGGCACACCGGCTGTTCGTTCCGCCCTCGCAAAAAAGACGCTCGACACTCGCAAGAAACAACCCGGTGAATCTTATACGTCGTACATCGAGGATGTGCTTGCTTTTTGTCGACGCGTGAACACGGCCATGACCGAATCAGACAGGGTTCGCCACATCCTCAAAGGCATCGGATCTATTGCTTTCAATGCTTTAGCCATCCAGAACCCCGCTACCGTTGCTGATATCGTCGCTACTTGCCAGCGCCTTGACGAACTCGAATCAGTACGGTTGCAGCCAGACACCACTGCAAACACTACTGCCGACGACCCTACGTTACGAGCAATGATACGCGCAATAATTCGAGAAGAGCTCCAGTATCTTGGCTTAGCCGCAGGGCCTATGCCTTCTCATGCCTCCGATACCAATCTGCGAGACGTCATCAAGGAGGAATCGGCATCCATGGCTGGTGCAGCGTACATGGACCCTCTCACCCCTAGGGCCCCATCAACGTACGCGCAAGTAGCCGCAGCTACTGCAGTCATCGTGCCACCGATGCCTCCAAAACCAACACCGGCTCACATCGCTTCCATGACTGCCAGCGCACCTACCCAAACCAGCTATCCGCAGTGGCGTCCTCCTCGTCCCATCTGCTACTACTGCGGCTATCGTGGCCACATAGCACGTTTTTGCCACAAGCGCCAGCAAGCCGAGCGTCGCGGATGTGACGTATACGAACGGGATGACTTTTCGCCCGGAGCTACTTTCCAACGTCTAGGGAGCTTCCATGACCGACGCCGTCCTTATGGTCCACCGCGCGGACGCTCTCCATCGCCTACTGTAGCATCCGAGACGGCTTACCGTCCTGCGAGACGCCGCTCGCCGTCACCCCTTCGCCGCTCTACGTCCCCACTGAGACCTGCTTCTCAATTCGCCGAGCGTCGTCCGGAAAACTAAATTATGCAGCTTTTGGAGGAAAAGCTGCATCGAACGACAGGACAGAAATTCCTCCATCGCGTCCGTGCAATGTGATATTGGTTGTAGTAGAAGGTTTACAAGTAGAAGCTTTAATAGACACTGGTGCTAGTGTTTCAGTCATTCACCGTGAATTGTGTTCGCGACTTCGGTAAGTTACGACCCCCTATGATGGACCTACGCTACTCGCTGCTCAAGGGGCCTCCATTCGACCTATCGCCATGTGCACAGCTCGTATTTCCATCGATGGACTTCTACATCACGTACAATTTGCAGTGCTAAGTTCGTGTGCGCAGCAGCTCATATTGGGATGGGATTTTCTTTCTACAGCCTCCGCCTCCATCTGCTGTGGACAACGCGTTCTCCACATGACCGACACGACCTATTCACTTCATGCAGATGACGCACCCCTTCCCTTCCTTGCTGCAGAAGATACCGCGCTACCTCCTCGCCGTCAAAGCATCGTTACTATCACGTCTGATGTGATTGACTGCGGCGACGTGCTCGTATTACCATCTGCACGCTGTCTTGCAAGAGGGATAGCCTTTGCATCAGGGCTCGTTAGGTTTGATCATGGCTCGGAACTTCTCTACGCTACAAACTCGACATCCGAAAAGCTTCCCATCCCTAAAGGCACTACATTGGCTTGCGCCACTGAATCGGAGTCTATATCTGTTGTTTCCTTTAAACCAGCTTACTCTGAAGGTCCTTGTACCGGACGGGCCGCATCTCCTTCAGCTCTTGCAGCTGCCATCAGTTCCGACCTGACACCTTCGCAGTCACAACAATTGCTTAGTTTGCTCCAAAAACATGAAGCTTCCTTTGACGCGCATTCATCTTCGTTGGGAAAGACTTCGATTACGACGCATCGGATAGAGACAGATGGTACATCCATCGTGCGCCGTAGACCATATCGCGTATCGCTAGCCGAAAGGAAAGTCATTGACGAGAACGTCACCGACATGCTCCAACGAAACATAATACGCCCCTCTGCTAGCCCTTGGTCTTCCCCCGTTGTTTTGGTTCGGAAAAAAGACGGCTCTGTTCGATTTTGTGTCGACTACCGAGCACTTAACACGATCACACGCAAGGATGTATACCCTATGCCGCGAATAGACGATGCCTTGGATTCCCTGCAGGGTGCCGAGTACTTCTCCAGCATCGATCTGCGTTCCGGCTACTGGCAGATACCTATGCATGAGGACGATAAAGAGAAAACAGCGTTTTCAACACCAGATGGGCTCTACGAGTTTAATGTCATGCCATTCGGCCTCTGCAATGCACCCGCAACGTTCGAGCATGATTGACACCGTTCTTCGTGGCCTAAAGTGGAAGACTTGCCTGTGCTATCTAGGCGATATTGTTGTTTTCTCATCAACCTTCTCTCAGCACCTGCAACGTCTGGATGAAGTTCTCACGTGCCTTGCCAACGCTGGACTTCAGCTAAACACCAAGAAATGCCATTTTGTGAGCAAGACGATCAAAGTTCTAGGTCACATTGTGAGCAAAGATGGCATTCGTCCTGATCCTGACAAGATTTCCGCAGTTCAGCACTTCCCTCGTCCCGAAAAGACCAAAGATTTGCGTAGTTTCCTAGGCCTCGCTTCCTATTTTCGGCGATTCATAGGGGGCTTCGCCTCAATAGCGTCACCTCTGCACAAATTACTGGGTTCTAATGTTCGCTTTGTGTGGTCTCCCGAATGTGAATCTGCGTTCGCCCATCTGAAGCGCGCTCTCACATCTGAGCCAGTACTACGCCATTTTGATGAAGCTGCTCCTACCCTCCTGCATACGGATGCTAGTGGTCACAGAATTGGAGGCATTCTCCTACAGCGAGACGACACTTTAGGTGAGAGGGTCGTCGCATACGCAAGTCGCGTTCTGACAAACGCCGAAAAGAATTACACCATCACGGAGCAGGAATGTCTAGCTATCATTTGGTCTGTGCAGAAGTTTCGACCTTATCTTCACGGCCGCCACTTTACGATCGTTACAGACCATCATGCATTATGCTGGCTTTCGACGCTGAAGAACTAGTCTGGGCGACTTGGCCGCTGGATTCTTCGTTTGCAAGAATACGACTTTACCATTACCTACAAGTGCGGAAAAAAACACCAAGATGCAGACGCGCTTTCTCGCTGTCCGCTTCCTACGACACCATGCAATGGACCTCCAACTACCATCCGTGACAAGCTTTCGCTCGATCCCTCCTCAGATGCTTTCTTGTTGGCCACTGTCGACGAGATGCCTCTACACGACAACAAATCCTTCAAATTTCATCAACTTGCCGACTCTTACTGTCGGCGCATCATAGACCACCTTCAAGGACCTTCGCGCCCGCCTAACGCCCGCCTTCGTCGGCAGCTGACGCAATTTAAGATTGACAACCGCGTCCTATACCGTCATGTCTATCACCCTGACGGTCAACGCTGGGTTCCTGTCCTGCCACGCTCTCTACGTGCTCATGTCCTGCAGGCTTCTCACGACGACATGACTGCTGGTCACCGTGGTTTCCAGAAAACCTATGACCGCATCAAAGGGCGCTTCTACTGGCCTGGATTGTCCGCCAGTGTAGCGAGGTACGTCGCTTCCTGCGCTCTATGTCAGCGTCGAAAGCTCCCTACATCAGCTCCAAGCGGACAACTGCAACCGATTCCTTGTCCGCCGCAACCATTTGAGGTCGTTGGCGTTGACCTGTATGGGCCTCTTCCTGTGACTCTCACCGGTAAACGATGGATTGTGACAGCCGTTGATCACTTGACACGCTACGCCGAAACAACTTGTGTGAGTTCTGACTCAGCCTCTGAAGTTGCTGCATTCATACTTCAATCCTTAATACTGCGTCACCGTGCTCCTCGCGTCCTCCTGAGTGACCGTGGAAAGGCATTCCTCTCGCAACTACTAGACGACGTACTCAGAGCCTCCGGAACCACCCACAAGACTACCTCCAGTTACCATCCGCAAACAACCGGCCTCACAGAGCGATTTCATCGCACGCTGTCAGACATGTTAGCCATGTACATCGACCCGGATCACAGAAACTGGGACGCAATTTTACCATTCGTGACCTTTGCATATAATACCGCCGTTCAACGCACGACCGGTTACTCGCCGTTCTACCTTTTCTATGGTCGTTCCCCCTCTTCCTGTCTTGACGTCTCTTTCTTCGCGCCAAATGTCCATCAATGTCCTTCCTCCTGCGAAGAATATGTGTCCCGCATTCTGCGTTGTCGCCAGCTCGCCCGCATCAACACCGAAGCACGGCAACAGGACCGCAAGCACCATTACGACGCCTCTCATCGCGTCGTGTGCTTCCGCCCTGGCGAGGAAGTGCTACTCCGGACACCAGTTCGTACTAATGGCTTGTGTGACAAGTTTCAGCTTCGGTTCATCGACCTGCGTCGGCTTCTTTCTCCCTTCAATAATACCTCCTTTTCTGAACTTGACAATCCGACAGACAAATGTCAACGCGATAGCATTCATGAGCCCGCGTCGCAGAAAATCCGGCGTCCCGCATGTGGCTTCCAATGTGGGGTACCGCATCCGCACAGATTTTCGAACCACGTGTACTCAGGCCTTCAATTTGATGCAAGAAATTGACTGAACGAAATGAATTACTCAACCTAAAGTACGTTGGAAAATCGTAAACTATGACTTTCACACAACGTACAGGCATGATAGCTCTCGGATTGCAAGTTGACTATACGAGAAAACATAATAACGCGAAAAGCCAAAGAAACCCCTTCGCACACACAAACCGGCCGCGGCGTTTACAGATCGGCCGCAGCCTCCACCATTTTGCGCGCGCCGGCGCCATGGGTGTCTTGGGGGTGACGGAGCGGTGCGCCCGGTTGCTTACATTAACTCCAGCTGGCGCTCGCCTGCACCGCATCGTAAAACCCCTCAATTTTACAAAAGTAGCGCCATTCTTAGATCTTTGCACCACCCCGCTCTCCCCGGCATTTTGTCCACCAGGCCGCCTGTCGTCCCAGTCTCCTCCGCTCTCCGATTGGCAAATCTGTGACATGCGGAAGCACTTGACGCCCTTTTCCATATTTTTTTTTTCTTTCCAGCGCGCTCCGACCGCCATTGCCGGCCCAGTGAGACAAAAGTACGCGCAGGCGGATTGATCCCGGCAGGTCGCGGGAGCAAATCACGTCCGTGTCGGCCGCATTTCGATGGGGCGATATGCAAAGACGCCGATGTCCCGTGCACTCGGGGTACGTTAAAGAAACGCAGCTACTCAAAATTAATCCGGAGTCTCCCATTACGGCGTGCCTTATAATCAGGTCGTCGTTTTGGGACGTAAAAACCAAGAATCCTTTTTTATCTCTGTCTTGTGTGCCTTGAGTGTTCCAATCAAAGCAACACTGCTTCCCTGCGAAAACTTACAACTCAATAGAATACAGACGCATGTAATGTACACATATCAAATGAGCACTTCAACAAAAGTGCTACTGGTGCTAATGAGGGAGGGGGATAATTATTTTCGGAACCTCTGACCAGTTGTCCCATCAAGTTTGTTCTCGATATCAAATCCCAACAACTTGCACTGTAAGAAATAAATAAAAGACAACTTCATGGGCTGGTACGTTGTTTAGAGAGAGAGAGAGGAAAGTGGAAAGGCAGGGAGGTTAACCAGAGAAAAAGATCCGGTTGGCTACCCTACGCTGGGGAGAGAGGGGAGGGGGAGGTAAAGTGGTAAAAAAGTAGAGATAAGGAAAGGAAGGAGAATAGACACACAATCACAGTCGGTCACTGTCACTGAATACTGTCATCGCACAGCACAGTGACACTTGAAGCACTGTCAACACCTGTTCAGGCTACAGCCGCCTGTCCAATTCTGTCGCCCTCAAGAACCGCAACAGTGCACTCGTCGCCCTCTGCTGCGAAGGCTTATGATGGCGGTATTTTAAAATAAGTTCCTCTGTGAGTGGTCTTTGATCAAAGCGTGCTATCGCGGTTGCGAGTGATTGTCTCTGTAAATTATATCGAGGACAGTCACAAAGAAGGTGTTGAAAAGTCTCCTCGTCACCACAGTCCTCACACGAGGCGTCGTCGGCCCATCCAATTCGGTAAGCGAAAGACTTGGTGAAAGCCACCCCTAGCCATAGTCGACAAAGCAGGGTAGCTTCGCGACGGCAGAGTCCAGGTGGAATACAAAGGCGTAGAGAGGAGTCAAGATTGTGGAGTCGGTAGTCGTGAAAACTTCCAGCATTCCACAAGGAGAACGTGATGTCACGGCTGATCACTCGAAGTTTTCGAGCGGCATCTGTCCTTGATAACGGTATCGGCTCCTCTTCGTCCCCTTGAAGAGCCGACCGAGCAGCGTCATCAGCGTGTTCGTTCCCTATGACTCCGCAGTGACTTGGAAGCCACTGAAATGTCACGTGGTGTCCTTTATCAGTTAAGGTATGAATGAGTTCTCTAATCTCAAATACCAGTTGTTCGTGTGGTCCGCGCCGCAGGGCCGATAGCAGAGATTGCAGTGCAGCCTTCGAGTCACTGAATATTGACCATCTTCGAGGTTGTTCTTGGCTGACGAGACGAAGTGCAGCGCGAAGGGCTGCAAGTTCCGCGGCCATCGGTGTCGTTGGGTGACATGTCTTGAAACTGATGGTGATGGCTTTCGCTGGGAAGACCACGGCTCCAGAGGAACACTGGAAAAAAATCTGAGCTGTCATCACCTGCTCTTAAACAACTAACTCTGCTGCTTTTGCACGAGAGGTACGCCGAACACGTACATATTTATACTGATGGTACGTTGTTTAAAATGTCAATACTGTCTACGTGTGAAAACGTTGGTCATGGCTGTCACAACCCGTGCTTGAGCTACAAACATCTGTAAAAGGCGTGGAGCAGAAGCGACCATGTTGCTAGGCACTGCTGGAACCAGACAGTTGGAATCTCTCACGTGCAGGCCGAACAAAAGTATCCTGCTGGTCGGTAAATGAACCGACGAAACCACGTATCCATACTCTCTCGCTCCCCCTTCCGCTCTCTTTCTCTTTTCATCCCCCTTCACCCTTGCCCCGTGCAGCTTAGCCAACCGGACCTGTCTCTGGTTCCCCTCCCTGGCTTTCTATGCATCCTTTTCTCTCTCTCTCTCTTCGTGCAGGCAAAACAATAAACGGAGGTAATTACGCGCGTATTGGAGCCCACCGTGTGCACGCGTCGTGGTTCAGCAACACGAACTCTCAACATTCGGGCGCCTTACGCCTTAAATAATTGTCCTCTTTCTGTTTTTGTGGGCGATTCCAAAACGACTTTATTAAGGCCAGTTACCGACTGACGAAGCAAAATCTCGCCTCAAAAACTGCCTCGCTGGCTCGAACGAACTTTTCCGCGGATTTCGTCTGGTAGCGCGTTAGCCGTCGTCTGCTACGGCAGGGCCACCATAAGCGGCGCCACTGTCGAGCCCAAGCCGAGCGCGGGATTGGAGCGGAGGAGAAGGCAAGTGGTTAGCGCTACTTTTGGAGATTGTGGAGATTTACCGCATCGCGGCCCACGCAAGAGGCCGTGGTGCCACCACTAAATTCCCCTACGTGCTTAACGATCGCGGCAAGTAGTAGTAAAAGATAAATACCCCAGAAAGCAGATGGCAAAACGGGGCCGCGGTAGCTCAATTAGTAAGAGCATCGCACGCATATTGCGAAGACGTGAGATCTTTTCCAGGTAAACATTACGGTTACATACACTCCAGTTGCCGGGAAGCATGAGGAGCAGTCACTGATATTTGAACAGAGGCGCGTTCCATACTTAATTGCGAAGCTTAATCGTCTTCTAAATTTTTCGTTTAATGAGTGTTCTGATGCTATCGCATTGAAACTAAACATCGTACCTAAACACCAGCGTGGACGCCTGAATTTCAGTGCAAAATTAAGTAATCTTTCGTTAATATCTTCAAGTAAATTGTCATGTAGAGTACCTACGTGGCAAGAGAAGCCACAGACTCAGTATGTCTACTCACCATCAAGTAAAGGTCGTCCATTAATCGAATACCCATTGAATAAATGTCTCCTGCCTTTGCTTCTTGGCCCAATGCTTCATCCTTAGGCTGATCATAACCCCTTTGACTGGTTTGTATAGAGGTTTCACCTTCCTTAATTAGAGTCTTGCAGTAGTACGACGAGCTATATGTTATCTCGATGGCAACATCCCTAGAAAGAAAAAAGACGGAGTAAGTGTAAAAACTTGTGCAGTGCAAAACCCTTTGCAAGTGTTATACAATGCATTTAGCATGTGTTATGTTGCCTGCAAGTAGGAATAAGACGTTTGGCTTCCACTTAAGTTAAACAGTTTGAAGGTACAACTTTGTGCAATTCTCAGATTGTATTTTTAATTTATGATTTCTAACATATCTACTCGTTCTAACGTATCTACTAATGTATTTAATGAACATCATTACTCATACAAGGGGAGAGGCCATCTCGCCGAGATGTAGCATGTGTACGATCCTCATAGCGCGGTAGATTACCGCCAAGTTATAGCTACAAAGGAGTGACATTAGTCACACGCTACTATCAGGATCATGTTGTCCTACCTGCGTCCTCCAGTTACAGATAATTGAAACGGCAGAGCACAAATATGTATACTCATTTATACAACGAGAAACCAAGAGCGTATTGATTAGTCGCGAGTTTCATTTCCGCATCGGCAGCCGCACTTAGACTGGGAGAAAAAGAAAAATTACGCGAAACCCACCCACCGCGGCAATCGGCGTAAGCGAGGCTTTCTGTGCTGTTTGCTTTGATTGAGGAAAAGTAGTGGTGATGATGACGCCAATTGTTTGATTTCTTAAAGGTTTAGTACAACACGATGGTAGTGAGGTAATGTGAAACGTTACCTTGCGTGCACCAATGCTGTTTGTCTGCGTAGTACACAGAATACATAGGAGGAGATGTTTGCTTGAGGAGTTGTTGTGCGCCATATTTCCTAACCTCTCAGAGGGTTGGAAATATTAATTGCCTTACATGGCACATCGCATTTCGTCGGAAGTATTGAAGAATAATGAAATTATGCCAAAACCGCAGTCGGATTAGGAGGCGCTTTGTAATGGCGGACAACGTATTAATTTTGAAGCCGCGGTGTTCTTTAACATGCCCCTATATCGAAGTGCAGGACTGTGTTTTTTAGTTCACTCCGGCTGAAATGCAGCTGCTGCGGTCGGGATCAAACCCACGGCCTCGACCAATGCCATGGCCGTCATGTTATTGCAGCCGGCACAGGAGTGTTTATTTGACGTGGGACCGCTCCCTTAGTGTCACCTAGAAACTAGGGTGCGCGTTAGTGCGGTTCTGCTTCTTCACGATTGTGAAGCATTATTAAATTCGACGCGGTGCAAAGGTCTAAACGAGTTTCTCGCATCTCCTTTCATCTCTGCCATGCTCCTGTCCTGTAAACACACGCTCTGAATCACCCGCCTTCATGGTTTATAAAACAGCCGCAGTTGCAGCCGCAGTGGGAAAGTCGAAGAAAGAGGAAACGAAAGCTTCAATTTAAAATAAAAAATATGTCGCAGCTTCACCCGAAAGTTGAAGCATCGTTTGTAGTATCAAAGTATTAGGCAGCGATAAGGATAGCAGGTTCATCGGCCGTATGACGTTTAAAAATGCGTTTACTAATTAAATGAACACTCATGGTGTCCCGAGCGCATCATAGCGAAACATGAACACATCTCACTCGATGACCGCGGAAGAACAATGGCGTGAGGAATAGGGGCACCATCAGCTAGGGAACTTGACTTCTTGCGACCTCTTGCTTCAGTGTGAAATAAGTGTGCGAGCATAGAGTGCGCACGAAGCCATCATACCTCGGCGGGCCAAGATTTTTGTGCCCCGAAGATTTATTTCAATATCGGCACGTTGTAGTGACGGCGAAGAGCGAAACTGTAAGATAAAAAAACCTAATTTTTTTATTGCGCCAACCTGTGTCTACCAATGCAAGTAACACAAGAAGCACGACGACAGCGGAGATCACAGTCGGCGATCGCCAAAATCTCATCTGCGGCGTCAAGCGCGTAAGCTTTTCTACAGGGTGTCCCAGCTAACTTAAGCCAGAGTTTAAAAATATGCGAATACCATGTAGCTGGACAGAACCAAGGTAATGTTTGCCGTCGCTTGGAGAAAGAGAGAGAGCGTAAACTTTCTTTTCAAATCAATGACATTCGAGTCAGGCGTCTTTTTAGTGGGTCTGGGCACCCACCGCGGACGCGGTTCCAGGACCTTCTCTCTAAGCGTCTTCCTCGGCTCACTGGATGGCCCAGAGTTGTGCTGTCAGGTTCAAACTGAGCAGTGCGGTCTTCCAGCGCGAGCGGAGGCTGTTAGCGGAAGAGACAGAGGAGTCGGCACTGCCCAACTTGTTTGTTAACTCCTGACACTCCCATAACATGTGATGAAGTGTGGAAACCTCGCCACACGATGTGCATCAGTATGTAGTGTACATGTCTGGATACATGGCGTGCATGAGCCTGGGGTTTCTGTAAGAATCCGTTTGTAATTGCCTGAAGTGTACTGCTTGAGTCCTGTCTAACCTAGCGTGATGGAATCGAGATACTGAAATTAGTTTTTCATTCTGCCTAATTAGATAACTGGTCTTAAATAATTATATAACTTCTCAAATACTATGATTAGACGAAAAGTGTCAATGAGATAATTGTACAACAACATGAAAAACTTGCGATGCCGCTTTCGGTTGCTCAATAGGTGCCACATAAATGTGTTTTTCCTAGCTTGAAAGGAGCCAGCGAAAAGATTTTAGCAGATTTTACAAATCTTTTTCTATTCATTTTTGAGAAAAAGTAAGAACGAAAGAAAGTATTATTATATTATTATGCCCCCTCTGTAAAAGCATCAACGCAATGCTACATACACGAGAGGAAAATACTAAAGCACACAAAATAAAGAGAAATAATGAGTAAACAAGGACACAAATCTGAGGGCTCGTTAGCGCTGATATATAGGCTTTAGGAGCACAAGATTTACTACTTCAAGTTGCGTGCGGTGCTGCAGTGATTGCGTAATAGCGCCTCGCACGACCTCACAGTCCACAGCGCACACTTGCGTCGTGTTATCTTACCAGGGTCCCAAATAGCGTCGCAAGGGTTACTCACTAAGTCCTCGTTGGCTTATTGGGGTCCATATCAAAATACCGTCGCTTGGCTGGTATTCCATGAAGCATTGTGCAAAATTGTAGCGTCGGATATCCGTGATTTTCTGGTTTTTGATGCGCAAGCGGACGAGTTGTACTTTTTCGGCGCACTGAAGACAGACGGTGACATCGAGATTATTTTCGCCGGTCACATGCTGTAGCGCAGCGTCGAGAGTCGTCATCTGGTTTATTTTCGCAAAGCAGCTTGAATGGCGTGATCTGTATTTTTCGCATTGCCGTCGACGTCGTGTTCCACGTCGACGTATGTGGCTAACGTGTCGTAGAGCGTCGTGTTCAGGCGTTCCGTTAGATCATTCCTTGTGGGTGGTAGGCGGTTGTCATCTGGTTATTTGTTTGCCTATACCGCAGGTGACTTGAGTAAGCTCAACAGTACAATCCGTTCTTCTGTCGACAATGGAAGCATGTGGCGCACCAGGGCGCAGCAGGATGTTTTCGACGATGAATTTCGCTACTTCCGCCGCCCTACTTTGGGCAGGGCTTTCGTTTCGGCGTAGCGGATAAGGCAATCGGTGGCCTCGACGATCCACTTGTTTCCGGATGTTAACGTCGGATAGGGCCCCAACAACTCTATCGCCATTCGCTGAATGGTCAGCAAGGAACCAAGATTGGCTGTACCAATCCCGCGGGCCTTGTCGGTGGTGTCTTGGGCCACTGGAAGTCTCGTCACGCCTGGACACTATGGGTGACGTCGGCGTTCAGGTGTGGCCAGTAATTCTTCTAATTTTTCTCCTGAATCGTCGCGAGCATACAGGAGAACATGAGCTGGTCTGTCATAAGGTCATCAGACATGGCATCAGAACGCCAAGCCGCAGTGCTGAAGAAACAACCAGGAGTTTGTTAGCGCAGACTAGCGAGAGATAGAGAGAGACAGATAACTTTATTCAAATTTCTAGGTGCGGTCAATGAAGCTGTGAAACTAGCCCCAACAGGGCCTTCCTTCCTTTGGCCGCGGCCAGACCATGAGTCTTGGCTGCGACGTCGCCAGTAAGACAACCAAGATTTGATCTACCGAGAATTTACTGAGCTGCATGGCTTCCCAATTCTCGGGCATGGTGACTTTAATGTAATATTAGTGTTGTGTTTGATGGTGTGTGGTAGTGCGGGGCATGCCGAGATAGTGTGGTCGAGATCTGCGCGTGACATGTGGCATGTTTTCCAGCTCGATGTGAAGGCATCGGGGTACATGTGATGGTACAGTGACGGTGTAGCAAATGTGCGGGTCTGCAAGAGACGTCACGTGGTCGATTGATGCATGTTGAGAGACTTATCGGGAGGGGGGCACTTGAAGAGGGCTCTGCTGTAGTACGTGACGATCTCGCCATAGCTGATCATACGCTCGCGCGTGTAGCGGCACCGGGACGCTACGGCCTCGTGATCAGGAGCTTGGGGAAGGTGAAGCCGTCCGAACTACTGGCCCGAAGGGGAAAAACAAGAAAGGGGCTGACAGATGGAATAGCACACTGTGGTATAAAGTTTGCAAACAGGGATAAGGTGCCTCAGAAAGGCTGGCCAACGTTTCGATAGGAGGACCTATCTTCGTCAAAGGCGGCCTCGTCATCCTCGGCGTGTTAGTTTTAAAGGGTTAGTGCAGTGACGTCACGCGCGGGTGTTGTCGCTGGCGGCTGGTTTTAAAGAGAGAGATTACCAGAGGAAACAAGCGCTGTCGTCCGACGTCTGTGAGCTTCATTCCCAAGACGAGGGGACAAGAGCGTGACAGTGGGCACGCGGGGAGAAAAGAAAAGAAATAGAAGCAGAAAAAAAAAAGAAAAAAAAAAAGGAAAGGGGGGGGGGGAGCCAGGGCGGCACTAAGACAGACAAAAAAGAAGGGGGGTGAGAGTGAAAGAAAAAGAAAGAAAAAAATGAAATTTCTAAGAAATACGGGGGCTTGGGAAGCGTGTTGGGGATGCGAAAGGTTAGGAGGTATTCCGGGGGAGTCATTGGCGGCATGTTTTTGAGGCATTAGAACGGCCGTTCAAGCGGTCAGTGCGCGAGTAACACAAAAGACAAAAAAAGAAAAGACACACACACACAAAAAAAAACATGAGTTGAAAGTGACTTGAGTAGCATAGCAGTAATACGTCGAGTAATTTTGAAATAGTTAAGATGGCGACGAGGAGTCGGCGGTGCAATGTATGGGGTGACTGAAAGGCAGCGGCATGGTCTTTCAAGGGGCACTGCCCCAGTCGCTCAACGTAGGTGTCGTTACGGCGGCATCCAGAAATGGCGATACTCTGGGTTGAGGCACCGAAAAAGGCATATCGACTTCGGTATGTGTTGATGAGGAGGTATAAAAAAATAGGTTTAAAAAAAAGGGGGAGGGAAAGGGAAGGGAGAGGGGGGACCGAAACCGGGATAACAAACAGGAGGGTGACGCGCGCAGAAGCGGGCGGGGGCAAGTGTACATGGAAGAAGGGGGTCGTACAGTTGAAATAGACGTAAAAACCTGAAAGAGTACATGAAATTAGGTAGTGGGCAGGAAAAAATTTTTTCGAAATGGAAGAGTAGGTGAGGTTAAGAATTAAAGTTAGCTGGTGGCCTAATGTGTTTTGTGTCTTGGTTGATGATATGAGAGTTTCAGATTTAAGTTACCGCTTTTAAAGATTCTAAGTTGACTTAGAATCTTTAAACCTCCTCATCAACACATTCCGAAGTCGATATGCCTTTTTCGGTGCCTCAACCCAGAGTATCGCCATTTCTGGATGCCGCCGTAACGACACCTACGTTGAGCGACTGGGGCAGTGCCCCTTGAAAGACCATGCCGCTGCCTTTCAGTCACCCCATACATTGCACCGCCGACTCCTCGTCGCCATCTTAACTATTTCAAAATTACTCGACGTATTACTGCTATGCTACTCAAGTCACTTTCAACTCATGTTTTTTTTTGTGTGTGTGTGTCTTTTTTTGTCTTTTGTGTTACTCGCGCACTGACCGCTTGAACGGCCGTTCTAATGCCTCAAAAACATGCCGCCAATGACTCCCCCGGAATACCTCCTAACCTTTCGTATCCCCAAAGCGCTCCCAAGCCCCCGTATTTCTTAAAAATTTCATTTCTTTCTTTCTTTTTCTTTCACTCTCACCACCCCTTTTTTTTTTGTCTGTCTTGGTGCCACCCTGGCTTCCTCCCCCCTTTCCTTCTTTTTCTTTTTTTTTTCTGCTTCTATTTCTTTTCTTTTCTCCCCGCGTGCCCACTGTCACGTTCTTGTCCCCTCGTCTTGGGAATGAAGCTCACAGACGTCGGACGACAGCGCTTGTTTCCTCTGGTAATCTCTCTCTTTGAAACCAGCCACCAGCGACAACACCCGCACGTGACGTCACTGCACTAACCCTTTAAAACTAACACGCCGAGGATGACGAGGCCGCCTTTGACGAAGATAGGTCCTCCTATCCAAACGTTGGCCAGCCTTTCTGAGGCACCTTATCCCTGTTTACAAACTTTACACCACAGTGGCCCGAAGGGGAGTAACGTGCACGGGGCGATGTTTGCTCGGACGGAGTCATGAGCGGTTTCGTTTTTGGTAAGACCGGGGCGGCTCGGGGCCCAGATAATGTGGACGCTGCTGATGAGAGGGGTGTGTGCCGGTGATAAAGCGGTGGGCTTGGGACGAGATGTGCCTCTTGGTATAGTTATGTAGGGCCATCTTGGAGCCAGTGGTGATGCACGATGCAGTAGTTTATGCATAGCGAGAGCTATAGAAGCCTCTTCACCTTCTTCAGGATGAATGCTGCGTGTGCAGCTGGTTTTTGTAACATGCAGTTTCGAGCCCGCGACGATGGCAACTGTCATGGCGTAGTGGGTTGGTTAGTCCGCGCCATCGACATAAGGTACGTGCGAAATGCCCTCATACCTATTGCCGGGTTGCTGAGCCCTTGCGGTGCGATCTGCTTTATTCTTGTCGGGGTGCATGTTCTTCAGGAGAGGGGGAATAATGAAAGTGTCGCAAATGTCCTATGCAGGATGCTTGATGCAAAGATGATCAGGATACTGATGAATTGGCGTCATTTTGCGGTTTGGGAGATGCGTTCGTAGTAAGCTAGGCGCTGAGCTTCGATGAATCAGGGTGTCACGGCGCTGCAACTCACCCAGCTTCACACTGGCGGTGTTCGGCGGAAGATGGAGTGCTTGTTTGTATGCTTTGCTGATGATTATGTCAATGTTGTGTTTCTCAGCATGCGAGAGGCATAAGAGGGGCACAGCATATATGATGCGACTGATCATGAAGGCCTGGACATGATGATGATGATGTGTTGTGTTTAGTGGCGCAAGGGCCAGGTTTGGCCAAAGAGCGCCATGACAAGTGTTAATGTTGATTTATTATGGAAGATGTGACTTGGCTGTAAAGTGGCCTAAAAATAGTCGCTGTAAACTGCGTAAAATCTACGTGCTATAAAATTATGGCGATGATTTATGAAGAAAACTATGACCATTAAAATCTATCGTAGGAGAATGATGCAAAATGGAAAATGTATAAGATAGTAAAATTACTTGGAGCACTGCTGCCTCGCCAGAGCCCTTGAAACACAAGGGCCTAGAGGCGCGTGCCACACGAAATTGCTATCACAGCGGTATCCTCTGAAGAGAGGACCCGCTACGAACATGTGGGGCTAAGAACATGCAAGACAACATCTTTCAGGAAGCCCAGGACTGCGCTGGAGTCAAACAGCGGTTCTGGGCCGAGTAACATTACTGGATGAAGGGGGATGTGCTGGCGGTATGCTAAGGGAAAATGTTTCTTTCTTTCAGATTCGGCTGCCCGACACTCCAGAAGGACGTGGAGGACGGTCAGCCTCTCCCCGCATCTACCACAGGTTGGAGGCTCGTTTCCGGTGAGTAAAAAGTTATGTGTGCCAAATGTGTGTCCTATTCTTAGACGACAGAATAGGACATCTGTCCGGCGTGATTTTGTTACGGAAGGCCAGAGTCCTAACTGTGGCTTTATTAGGTGGAGCTTATTATCTTTTTCCGCGTCCCACATGCGTTGCCAGTGGGCACGCAGCCGCCTTCGCAAGAAAGGCCTCAGATCTGTGACAGGCACCTCAGCGGTAGGGTTAACAGCTTGCGATGCTATGGACGTAGCCATCTCGTCCGCCAGTACGTTGCCCTCGATGCTCCTATGCCCAGGCACCCAGCATATAATGATATGCTGGTTAGATATGTACGCTTTACACAAGACGGAATATAGTTTATTAAGTACTGGATTTTGGTGTCTATAGGGTGACATCAAGGCCTTCACGACGCTTAGGGAGTCCGTATATATCGCTGATTTTTCAAGTTTCGATTTTCTTATGTGATTTACAGAAGACAGTACTGCGTAGGCCTCGGCCGTAAAGATACTTGTTTCCGGATGCAGTACACCAGATTCTGAGAAGGATGGGCCGAAGGCAGCATAAGACACCCCGGCATTTGACTTCGAAGCGTCTGTGTAGAACTCTGCGCAGGAGTGCCTGTGCTGGAGTTCAAGAAAATGCATTCGGATTTCTATCTCTGGTGCGTGTTTTGTTACTTCTAAAAAGGATATGTCACATTCAATCAGCTGCCACTCCCAAGGTGGTAACACCTTGGTTGGATGCATTAGGCGAAGCTCGAGGAGTGGGACATGCATCCCATCACCAAGCTCCCTCACTCGAAGCGAGAAAGGCTTTCTTACAGAGGGGCGATTATGGAAAAGTGTAGTGCAGGTCATATCGTTAACAGTGTTGAAACATGGATGTTCATTATTGGAGTGCACTTTAAGGAAGTATGTGCAGCTGATGTAAGATCTTTGCAGATGGAGTGGCCACTGATTCGATTCTACATACAAGCTTTGAATGGGGCTAGTTCTGAATGCGCCTGTGGCCAGACGGATACCCAGGTGGTGGATGGGATCCAGCATTTTTAGTGCACTCGGGGCGGCAGAGCTGTACACTATGGCGCCATAGTCTAACCGAGATTGAATAAGGCTCTTATAAATATTCATTATACATTTCCTGTCGCTACCCCATGTTGTGTGTGATAGCGTCTTTAGTAAGTTCATAGTTTTTAGACATTTAGTTTTGACATATTTTATGTGCGAGATGAAAGTAAGCTTAGAGTCAAGTATTACACCTAGAAATTTCTGTTCTTTGTTGACAGGTATTTGTTGTCCACCCAGCGCCATGCACGGGTCTGGAACCAGGCCTCTCTTTCTTGTAAAGAGAACACATGAACTTTTGTGGGGGTTGACATTAAATCCATTTTCGTCTGCCCACTTTGATATCTTGTTCAAACTCTGCTGTACTTGTCTTTCGCACACTGCAAGGTTACATGATTTAAAACCTATTTGTATGTCATCTACGTACACGGAATAAAATATAGCTGGTGGTAATGAAGCGCGGAGTGTGTTCATTTTAACTATAAAGAGCGTGCAGCTGAGCACACCTCCCTGGGGTACACCAGTCTCCTGTATAAATGGACGTGATAGTACATTCCCGACTTTCACGCGGAAGGTACGGTTGGACAGGTAACTTTCTATCAGTTTTAGCATATTGCCATGGATTCCCATTCTCGACAAGTCTCGTAAGATTCCGTACCGCCATGTTGTGTCGTAAGCCTTCTCCATATCCAGAAATACCGATAGGAAAAACTGTTTGTGGATGAAAGCGTCGCGAATATATCCTTCAATGCGTACAAGATGATCGGTTGTGGACCGCCCTTCTCTAAAGCCACACTGACAGGGATCTAGCGCTTTCTTCAGTTCAAGGAAGTGAATTAGTCGTCGATTAATCATCTTTTCAAATACCTTACAAAGGCAGCTTGTGAGGGCTATCGGGCGGTAACTTGCCACTAAGGAAGGATCTTTGCCCTGTTTCAAAGCAGGGACAACAATGGCTTGTTTCCATGCGGTCGGAAGGTCCCCCACAGCCCAAATAGTGTTAAATAGTGCAAGTATTGTAACTTGCGTGTCACTGTGTACGTTTTTAATCATTTCATACATTATTCTATCCGGTCCTGGCGCAGAGCTCTTGCATGCGTTCAAGGCAGCTCTCAACTCTGCAATACTAAAAGGACGGTTGTATGGTTCGTTCTGACGACATTTTCTGATTAGAGGCTTACATTCTTCTATTTGTTTGTGTTTGAGAAACGATTGTGAATAATTTGTTGAGCTTGACACGTTCTCGAAATGCTCCCCAAGTGAGTCTGCCTGGTCTTGTAGTGTATCGCCCTGTGTGTTTACCAGGGGGAGTGAATGTGTTTGCCGCCCTCTAATCCTATTAACTCTGTTCCAGGCTTTGGCCTCATCCCTAAACGAGTTAATGCTCGATAAAAACTTGTGCCAGCTTTCTCTTCTGGCCTGTCGGCGGGTTCGCCTGCCTTGGGACTTTATTTTTTTAAAGTTGATAAGATTCTCTGCAGTGGGAGAAGCGCGTAGCAACCCCCACGCCTTGTTCTGATTCTTACGGGCGATCCTACATTCGCTGTTCCACCACGGTACACGTCGTTTGCATGCCAGACCACTCGCTTCGGATATGCATTTTGATGCGGCATCTATTATGAATGATGTAAGATACTCTACAGCAGCATCAATTTCTAGAGAAGACATGTCGGCCCATGAGATGTTAGTGAGAGTTCGAAATTTCTCCCAGTCGGCTGTGTCTATCTTCCACCTAGGAGCTTGCGGAGAATATTCGTTTTCTTTTGATGTTCTTATCAGTATGGGAAAGTGATCGCTCCCGTAAGGATTCTTCGTAACTTCCCATTCAAGTTCGAGCAGTATAGACGGGGAAATTATAGTAAGATCTATTGAAGAAAATGTTCTGTTTGCTAGAGAGTAATATGTGGGTTCCTTTTTATTCAGCAAGCACGCACCGGAAGAAAAGAGGAGCTGTTCAACAAGACGACCTCGCGCGTCTGTACGAGAGTCGCCCCACAGGGAGCTGTGCGCATTGAAATCGCCAAGAACAAGATAAGGTTCTGGCAATTCGTCTATAAATGACTGAAATTCATGCTTGTTTAATTTGAAGTGTGGGGGTACATAAAGCGACCAAATGGTGACGAGTTTATTTAAAAGAACAGCTCGAACCGCCACTGCTTCAAGGGGCGTTTGTAGCTGTAAACGCTGACAGGAAATATTTTTATGAACCAAAATGGCAACACCGCCTGATGATACGACAGCATCATCGCGATCTTTGCGAAACGTGACATACGGTCGGAGAAAGTTTGTGTGTTGTGGTTTTAAGTGTGTTTCCTGTAGACACAGCACTTTTGGATTGTGTTTTTGGATAAGCTCTTGCACTTCATCAAGGTTCCTGAGAAGTCCTCTGACGTTCCATTGAATTATTGGTGTATCCATATTGGTAGTAAATAAGTGCTGTGTATACGGAAACAGATGCATTAATTACAGAGATTTCAGAGCTTAGGTTCCAGAGCTCTTTCGAGGCCCTGTAACCGGGGTTTTACTCTTTTTGAAGCGTTCGAGAGAACCTCGACGCTCCTTAGGCGCTTGGTGCGCCTTGAGGATGGGTGTAGTGTCCATTGCCTCTTGTGAGGCGCCGGACACGTGCTCTTGCGAGCGAGATGTTTCCCGAGAGAGTCCCGCCTTGGAGGGCAAGACCCCTGCGCCCACCAGCCCGGAGGTCGATGGGGCTCCCTGTGGGATCTGGCTGCGCCGGCTGTTGCCAGCGCTGGAAGGGGCCGGGGAGGTTGGGACAGCCTCGGCGGCGGCCACCTTCGGGGATGGTGGTCCCTCATTCTGCGTCGACGGAGCAGCGCTAGCTGCAACCGCCGCGGGGGCAGATGGCGTGACTGCCGACTCACTGCTTGTGGGTCGGACAGCCGCCGGAGGCCGTTGTGACGCTGCCCCCTGACGCGCCACATCGGCAAAGGTTTTCTTGGGCAGGTACGATACCCGCCTGCGTGCCTCCTTGAAAGTTATGTTTTCTTTTACCTTAACTGTTACAATTTCCTTCTCTTTCTTCCAAGACGGGCACGACCGCGAGTATGCAGCGTGCTCGCCTTCACAGTTTACGCAGCGGAGAGAGTTTTCACAAGATTCAGAAGTGTGCTCATTAGCACTGCATTTAGCGCAGGTTTGGCGGCCTCGGCAGCTCTGAGAGCTGTGACCGAAACGCTGACATTTGAAGCAACGCAGGGGATTAGGGATATATGGCCGAACACGGAGCTTGATATACCCGGCCTCGATGGACTCGGGCAGGACACTTGTGCCAAAAGTTAGTATCAGATGTTTGGTCTGTATTTCCTTGTTGTCACGCCTCATCTTAATTCGCTTAACGTTGACGACGTTCTGCTCACTGAAGCCCTCCAAGAGCTCAGCCTCAGTCAGCTCCAAGAGATCATCATCGGAGACTACGCCACGGGTGGTATTCATAGTACGATGCGGAGTTACTGTCACTTTGGCGTCGCCAAATGATACTAGGTTCGGTAGGTTCTCATATTGCTTCTTGTTTCGGAGCTCCAAGAGGAGATCACCGCTTGCCATTCTGGATGCTTTGTAACCTGTACCAAAAACTTGGGTGAGAGACTTAGACACGAGAAATGGTGAGATTGTTCGTACGGGTTTGTTTGGTGTTTCGGAGTGGACTACGTGGAAGCGTGGAAAAGTTTCTTTTTGACGGGCGAAAAATTCTAAGACATCATCGGTGCGCCCCCTCTTCAGGGAGCGATCAGGTAGTAGGGGAAAGGAAGTAGCCATAGGAGATTGTAATTTCGGCAGTAATGCCAGCCACCCACCGTGGAGTCCTACAAGGGGGCGCTGCAGGGCGTGTGAGACACGGCCTGCAAGCGCCAGCTGTACATTACCACTATAACCAAATATGAAATAACCTAGGTTGGCTATTCACACAAGGTTAACCCTTGCTGCCTGGAAAAATTGGAAGTAAGCGGAAGCTAGGAGGAGACAGGAAAGATGAAAAGTAAGAGAAAGACGAAGATTGGAGGGAGAGAGAGACAGGAAAAGGCAACTACCGATTTCCCCCGGGTGGGTCAGTCCGGGGGTGCCGTCTACGTGAAGCCGAGGCCAAAGGGGTGTGTTGCCGCCGCCGAGGGGCCGTAAAGGTCCAAACACCCGGCATTGGCTCAACCCCCAGGATCCCCTTTTCCCCGGACACGGCTAAGCCGCGCACGGCTACACGCGGGAGGGTCCACCCCTCGTGTGCTCGGGTACGTGGTGTCGCAACGCACCAAACGCCTGCTTGCGCAGACGCCCCTGCGGGAATGAAGGCCTGGACAAGCCGAGGAATATTGTCCTCTGTAATTCGAGTATCGGATAGCGATACGTGAGATAAGCAGGCCTACTTGCGCAGTATGGTTGCTAAGATAATGTAAAGTTGCAGTATTCTTGCGGTTCTGTTCCGTGCGGAGCCCAAGGCCACAGAAGATGGGAACACGAGAGATAGGCGCACTGTGGGCTGCCAGGTGAATGGATGGAGAGTAAGGTTCTGATGGGTGGTGCCGATGAACAGGCTCGAGTATGAGCAGTTCGGATTTAGCCGAAGAGCAGGAAAGACCGCGTGATTCAATGTATGCTGCCAATGTATCGATGGATGCTTGTAGGGTTGCTTGAATTTCGCTATCACTACCTTCTGCGGTCGAGAATGTGATGTCTGCGTAGAAACTGTGATGGAGGTGGGGAATGGCTATGAGACCTTCCGGGAGTCCGAGGAGGGCGATGTTGAAGAGCATGGCCGAATGTATATCGACCCTTGCAGCGTAACTTTACTCTCTAGCAATATCACGTCCCATTTGAGGCCCTAGATGGCTGGAATGGTTGTACCACTAGGTAAAAAATCTGCCATTAGCCGTACGTGTTGCAGCCGACGTGCGAATGTGACGGCGTCCATAATATGACGTATTTTACGTTGCCGAAAGCTTTTGTAAGATCCCAACCAAGGATGGCCTGCGTGTCGAGTTGAGGGCCTTAATGAGGACCTATGATTTGCCGATATAGTTGAAGCATAATGTCTTGAATGGATAGCTCTGGGGGGAAGCCCAACATCGAATGTGGTAGTTATGCTTGTCTAAGTGATCAGTAAGCCTTTGAATAATAGTTTGTTCCATGACTTTCCCCCGACATTGGGTGAGGGAGTTGGGGCGCATATTCTCTAAATGCAGGGATTTGCTCGGTTTAGAAATTAGTACAATTTTGGCGCACTTACAGGATGACGGCAAATAGCTGGATTCACATACCACTTTCATGTGATGCAGGAGGGCTGCGAGCGAGGCGTTCTCCGCGTTCCGAGGAAGCCGATTGGTGATACAGTTGTCCTCGGGGGCGGAGTTGGGGATTAGGTTGTGAACCACCACCTGTAGCTCCGCAAGGGTAATGGTGGCATTCATTTCAACGTTGTTCTGGCCTGTGTAGGGCAGTTGCTGTTAAAGTGTATGGGCGCCAATGCACTTGACGGATAAGTCCCGCAATAATTGATCCTCGGAGCCCGCGGAGCGATGTAGTAGTTTCTGAAGATTCTACCGTTGTGCACTCTTACAGGTGCGATCGTCGAAGAGATACCGGACGGTATACCAGGTTTAGTGGAGGGTAGGTTGCCTTCGCATACCGTCCTATACAGCATGTCATTGATGATTGGTGAGCTGATGCACATAGTCCTCAATATCTTGGTTGAGTACCGCGATGCGTTTGCGGAGCTTACAGTCGAGTTTGTGATTCTGGTATCGCCTTTGAAGTTCCTCGAGGGCCTCTTATATATGCAGGAGTCGGTTGTCGAGTTGCTGTAGGCCAGCCTCTTCAGAGACACTTTTGGTGGCTTTCTGGGAGTCTTCCAACAAACCAACTAGCCAGACCTCAATAGTGGGCGGAGGGCCGCCCCGAAGGGTGCGCTGTGCGCGCCGCGCCCATATGGCATCCCACTCCATGACACTAAGCGGCCGTCAAACCCATCTACCCGGAACGGTAGTGATCTGAGTCCGGAGGACGAAGTGATCGCTGCCGATAGTGTGTCCGGTGTTGAACCAATCTCCCGCGGGAATGCGCTTCGGAAGGGTTAGATCCGGCGTGGGATCTCTGGACGTGTTTTTGACATTGTGCGTCGGGAGGGCTGTATCAGTGAGGGCGGTGTATCAGTGTCGCTGGATGTCTAGCAACAGCTGGCGTCTCTTGCGTCTCTCGTACGGATATCCCCAAGCAATTGCGCGGGCATTAACGTCTCTCTCGACAACGAGGAGTGAGTGGACATTACGATCCACTGCCTGCAAAAGGCGGTAGAAGCGATGCTGTCAGGGGCTGGTGTACATAATGAGGATAAATAGACTGGAGTAGTTCATGCGCTGAGGCGGAATAATTTCAAGAAAAACATGGGGAGGGTTCTGCGGAAAGGGGTCGTGCTGTATGACGCTAATGTTGCTGCAGACGACTGTGGTGAGATATGGCTGATTACTGGTAGTGTGGCTGTGGGAGTGGTACCCGCATGAATGGTAAGTTTCGCCGTCGTCATGGGATCCAGAGGGGCAATGACGTCGGGTGGGCCCTGCGACATAATTGTGTGCAGACGCGTTCTTGGAACTCCTGGTTCCCGTGAGTATGCGCATCATTTCCACTGTCAAATGCGGTACGTAGCAGACTTAGCGTTGACAGGCCGAGGTATCGTCGAGACATGAGTGCGATTTCTTGAATATCGCTTCTTTGAGCTTGTCGGACCGTTCTTCATCATCTGTCATACGTCGTTCGACTTTCTTTATAGAACTGAGGACCTTGTGGGCGAGATCTGAATGTTGCTGGTCATAATCTGCTTTGAGCATTTCAGTCGCGGAGGCAATCGTGTTCTCCACCGGCTCGGCTATGGCCCCTTGCAGGCAATCTTCAATGGGTGCGCGGAGTGCGCTTGCTGACTGGGTGGAAGCAGCGGTGTCCACGCAGCCATCGCATTCTGGAGCACGGCGCTTAGGCAGGTGAGGAAGGAGATCATTGTTAGGTATCGGGTGTACTGTTCTAGTACATTCTTAGCAGCTACTGAAAGAACGTGTTTTCGCGCCTAAGGACCGACAAGATTGCAGTATATAAGCGTTACTTTTGTTAACTCGGGCGGTCTTGAAGGCTTCATGGGTGGCGTATGGTGGGATGTTGGGGATGACCCCTTCAGTGGTGTGATCCGGGGAGGTAGCGTAGGCTGCCGAGGGGTAGTTCTTGCCGGCGGACTGAAGGAACGGGATCGTTCAGTAGTACTCGGCATTGTGTATCTTAGAGGGGCTGGCCAAGACAATATTGAAGGCTGAGCCGGTCCTATAGGTATCATAATAAAGACTTAGAGTGCTAAAAACACAAAAGACGTAGAAGAAACCCACAACACAGCGCGTGTAGGTTGTGTTTTTTCTCCTACGTCTTTGTATTTTTAACGCTCTAAGTTTTTATAACAATGCGTTACAACTAGCCCACCTGTCCATCCTTTGCAATGTATTCCTATAGGTATGCTCTTCGGTATTGGTTTGAGTGAGGCCTGTAGCAGTGAGAATGGTGTCGCGGATTTAAGCTTCTTCTATTACGGCGGCTTTCAAGCTAATTTGCAGGCGAAGGGCGACTTTAATCCCTTCAGGTATTATGGACAATTATGAAGCACGCGGTTGATGGGAGCGTCGCAGTAGGCCCTGCTGCAACTGCGAGGCAACGACGTGTTCCGGCTAGGTGGATTCGTGCTTGCGTTGCTTGTGCATGCGCAAAGAAGCCATCCGGATTCGGTGAGACGGTCCGGGGGGGGGGGGGGGGGGGCAATCTCTGTCCCTTCGACTTCAACGACATCCATGGCGATAGGACTAGGCTCGAGCAACAAAACGGCACACCGGTCGCATCATAGATGCACGGTTGCTAAGAGAGCGGAAAGCTCGCCGTTAGGGCTAGCAAGGCGGCGGCCTGGCCTCGTTAGAAAATCGCCGTAAAAGATACTTGCTGTGTATCAAAACGATGAGAGTGACCTCTGCGGAGAGCTGATGTCTTCGCAGAGACGATTTCGATGGTGATTGGGTCTTAGAAGTCAGAATTCGCCTGTAAGCTTGAAGAAAGACGGAGCACATTTGAGGTGCACCACTGCTCGCGCCTTCGTCCGTGGACTGGGGTGAAGCTTTCCTTTACGAGGACAGAGTTTTTCAACAAAAAAGAGCTATATCTCTGCCCTAATACCCTGGGGACAAAGTCGGTCTTCCATTCTAAGGACACGACAAGGCGTCTTGTCAAAACAACCGCTTGACTTGTCTGCTCCCTGCTCTTCGGCGAAGTCGTCGGCGCCTATTGTACCTAGGAAAGAGTCATCATCCTGTTTGTGTTGCGGCGGCAGTTTATTACACTCTAAAAACTGTTGCACCCTTTGGGGTGCATATTTGCCACACTCCAATAATCGCCATGTGTCTTGCTTGCATTTCCTATCTTGAAAACGATGCGCTCGATATTTTCCTGTCCAGAATGCTCTGTCATGCTGAGAAAGCGCATGCTGTTCGTGACTTGGAAATAACGGACATGGGCGTACCGCTCTGCCGTTGTAACAGAGATGCTGTTTAAGCTGGTCGTTAGGCCGGCGAACGTGCGAAGCGAGACCTCGCCGAGGGATGACGTCATCCCGCGCGCCGGCACCACTTCACTGTGGCTTTGCCTCGTCGCGCCGTAAGGAAGCCACTCATGAGCAGATGCGGATGTAAGCCGTGACGTCAACACGGGGGTATAAAAGCAAATCCTCTCCGCTGCCGCGTCGGCGGAGCAGCCGGGCCTCCGACGAAGCAAGAGATGGGGCGACAAAGGGAAAGCGCCACTCCCTAAGAATAAGAAACGCGGTGCGAAAGCCGCCGCGCCCTCTACTCGTGAGCAGATGCGACGACTTCGGTCCTAATCCCGAATATCGCGCAGGTGAAGCGGCGGCGACACGTCAGCTAGTTGCAGAAGATCCAGAGTTACGAGCTCGCGTTACCGAGTGAAAGCGTGCGTGCACCCAGACGCGACGACAAAACGATCCGGGCCTGCGAGTCATAGAGAACTTTAAGCGGCAAGTTCGGAAATCCATGAGAGGTGTCCATGAACTTGGCTGAATCACCAAGCACTACCACGCATAAACATAGCCAAACCACGAATGATCTAGGGGGGCCGCCAGCTTCGCTGTTTGCCTAGTCTTCGCGGCACTAGTGGAAAGCTGTCGCAAACTTTTTTAGAGTGTAGGAGCGTGGGAGCGGCAGCCGGCATCACTGTTTTCGTCCGGACTTCTATATTACGGTAATGTGGAAGTCTTGATGTTGGACGCTACAGCACGCAAGGCGTCATGAACTGTCCTTTAAGTTGTCTCTCTGACGCAGTGCGTGGTGGTCCACTAACCATTTCGAACGGCGTGCCGCGCCGGTAAGGACGAAAAATAGTGGCAGCGAGATAATGGAATACCATTCAATTTGCGTGGTAGAATAATTGAATTCCGCATCTGACTGCGAGCTGCTTGCGCAATATGTAACGCTTTCATGTCAATGTTTTCTCTTAGCAATGACAGCAATGAGGCATGCGCTGCTTGTGTCGATTCGATTTCGGTATCGTCGTCTTCGTCGATACGGCGAAGTACTCGTGGTGACTGCAGGCATTGTTTTAGTGCCTTACCTGCCGCAACTTTCAATTTTTCGCACTCCAACTCGATGTCGTATTCAGTGGGAAGAGTCAGAAAGGCGACCATGCTAGCAATGTTCTTGGGTAAAGTATCTATAGTAGGCTTACAGACCGAGAACCATATTGACAGAGGTATTTATTTATTCCTTTCTCTTGGACTCCACTTCAGAAACTCCCAATGACCGTCGAAGTTCTTCCTTGACTGTATCAGTGACCAAGGCCACCTCACGCTGTGACCAAAGGAGCATATTATGCAGTTCTACCCGCACAATCGCCTTGATGGTGGCTCGGCAGTCGTTGAAGACCGGGGTCTGAATTTGGCTCTACGACGTGAGTATTTTGTGGAAATACTGCCAAGTGCGCATTTCCAGAGTTTTTTCTATTGTGACTGACTCTATAAAAAATCAGCATCAGCTATGGGCTTTCGCGGGTTTCGGATCAGTTCAGGGCAGAGTTCTTGCTTTACGTGCCACATCAGGCACTTTTTCTTCTCGGACATTTACATGAGACACGCCGCAAAGGACGGCTGATCTTTTCGGGGAAGATTGCGACGGTCTCTTTGGCCATCTGCACTCGGGCTCCCAGTAGTAGTTCGTCCCTCTCTTTTTGACCGACGAACGCAACCCTTTCAGGACATTGCTTTCAAACAGGTCCCAGGTTGTTGGTGTACCCTGCCGGTTCGCAAGCCAAGTCTCAGCGCCGTCTTCCAAGGAGAAGTATACATGGCGCACCTTCTCAGAGTTCCGGGTGTTAAAGCTTTAAACCCTTTCGAATGCGGCAAGCCAGCTTTCTGCGTTGTCGGACGAAGCTCAACAGAATATACGAGGCTCCCTGTGTTTTTGTAGTACGATGACTACAGGCAGTGCTCGGTCGGTCAAGGTGGTAGTTGACTTGGCTATGCACTTCTCGGTCGTTTAAGGTAAGAGCACATGTTCCCAGGACAAATTGTGTAGCAAGCGGCGAGCTCGATTTTCGGTAGTCGCGGGTGTGTACGCTTCATGCTTCACTAGGCATCCGGTTAGACGAAAAGCACCTCCACGAGATGTTACGTTCCAGTTGCGGTGAAGAACGTAGTAGCGAAACTGGAAATTACGAAAGCTAACTGCTTATTAGGCAAACCTGTCCCTACAAGAGCCAGTGAAACTCCAAGCAATAGCAGCGAGTGCAATCGGCGATCGTCGAATTGTGATGAGGGTGTCAAGCGCGTCGCCTTTTTTTTTGCATGACTCGTCGAAGATTCAACTATATTCACTGAGGCTCGCGTGCCTTCAAGAAAGTACTCAGAATTCGGGTCGCGCATTGAATCTGATTGCACAATGCTCGGCACCAGCATAAACATCAGATGGAATGAAGAATACCATTCAGGCAAGTTCCAAATCATAAAGGCGCGTCTCGTGTTGAGCGATAACTTTATGTTGCTAGCGTGTGTAAAGCCGTCCCCGAAAAAAGGATAAATAAGTACGCCTGTAAGGGTAGCGCCCAAGTAGCTGCGCTCAACTGCGCCATACGGAGCTACGGAGGCAGTAGAACGCCCCTCCTCTGCTCCCCTGTTTCCTTGCGCGCTCGATATCAAGCCACCAGCCTTACCGGCTCACTCTCAGACAATTTCACTCGCACGTACAGCGTAACGTGCGTGGCAAAGATCTTACAGCACTTGGACTTTATAGGGAACATCTCGGCGGCGGAGACGCTGATGCCAATGACGGCGGTGGAAATTCGCGTGATGTGTTCATATAATTTCTGCCGCAATGAAACACTCATGTATCGGGACTTCAACTTATTGGTTAAATCCCAATGACGTTCGGTACACTGTGGGGCTGTTTGTTCGACCTTGCCTCTCAAACCACTATACTCATTTATTTCTTTACATTCTGATGAAGAAGAAAGCTCGAGGATCGCTCATGCACCTTGTCAGGTGAAGTGGAAAGGACTGACGCGTCGGAGGTGCAGCTCGCGTTTGCGCTTACCTAGGACACAACTAATGATCTGCGGCTCCGCGCTCTACCCTACGTCACTGTGCTTACGGCTTCCTGCTGTCAATAAATGCTGCAGAATTTGCTGGAGGTGCGCAGGTCCCATCCAACTCGCCATGGAACTAGGCAGCCGCGCTCTTCTCGCACCCACGGCCGCCACCACGCTAGAGGACGCCGGCGAGCGGCCTACTCATACTTTATTAGCACGTCCAGGGACCTGCAGCGCAGGTCGTCAGCGTGAACCAATTGCGTTCAGAGGCACCGCCAACGCTGACGCCGACAACTGCATTTCGTCGTACGAATGGGTGAGCTGTCAGAAAAAACGGGATGGGCTGACCAAGCTCACCAACGTTAGTAGTTATCCAGCACATGTAGCTAACCAGAGGGTCCGTAACGCGAGGAATCCTTTACGACATATACCGAATTTAAGAAAGCCTGTGTGAAGGTATCGGCCGACATCGTGCCGGGGAACGCCTCGGTCAATGAGAGCAACAACCAGCCGACAATCTCTTGAGTTATATTAAGGACGGTATCAATCACTGGAACCGTGTAAGAGGAACTATGACTGAGCAAAATAAGATATGCAAAATTAAGGGGATCCTTTTCAGATGCTTCCAGCTAAAAATCCTTCCGCCATCGGAGCGGTAATCATCTACTGCCAAAGCTTTGAAAAACTGCGCCTACAACGAGCGCTGGCCCGCCAAACTGTTCCTCAAGCAGCATCCCTTTCGAGCTTAGCAAATGCTCCCGGACGCACTGATAATGACCATGTAGAAAACCAACCACGAGAAGGTTGAAGCGGTTCTCCCATCATCCCGCCAGAAACCTCATGCTAGCGCACCACTGACGCACGCGGAAGTCAGATCGCGCGCTATGCCGACGACGCTACCTCATTCGGTGCCACAGCTACTCTAAGCGACGTCGTAACTTCCTTACTCGACGCCACAGCTTACTCTCTCGACGCTGCCGCTCCCGCCCGTACTTCCTCCACCTCAAATCTGCCTCAGTACTTCCGGCCGCAAGATCTCTTTCCCTCGCGGCATAGCCAGCCGGTACACTTCGCGTGCGTTCTGGTGGGACATGTAGCAAGCCTATATTGCCGCCGCCTGCGGCGTCCGGACATCACCGCTGAACTGCAGGGGTCTGCATGCCACAGGAATGCCGATCCGAACTCGTCGCCGAAGTTCTGGCGTGCTGGTCACGCCGTCAGCACCGGTCGTTCACCCTCAGCGCGTCGCCACTGGATATGGCCGCTGCGTCGTCGCCCTCTTTTAAACCAGGAAACTCAGTACTGCCTTGGGATAAGAGCCGGCAGCTTTTAGTAACGTCTGACAACTCCGGCTTGACCACAAAACATTATACAAGTCGATGGCGAAGAAATCGCTTACATTTGCACAAGTTGACACGGGTCTAGCACTTTTTCTTATACATGAAACGCTATGCCGGCTACTCGGGGAGGTCGGCACGTCAGTTACTGGCTTGGTACTTCGCACCGCCAGCACTCAGCCTGTAAAAGCGTCTGCTGCGTGTACCGCCAGATTCATTATTCGGAACATATTCTGTACCGTTGAGTTAGTTTTGCTGCATTGCTGTTCTCACAATGTAATTCTAGGAAGGAACTTCCTGTCGTGTCATGGCGCTTTCATTGAGTGCACCTGTGCCAAAGTCGCACTGCGTGTCTTCTTCAACATTATCTCGGATAATGTTGCCGCTCCACAAATGATTTATGTCGCCACCGAAACCGATATCCCCAGAGGGATGTGCTGTAGTGGGCGGAAAGGGCGGTACTTGTCGCTTTGTCGAGTACATTTGTGCACGAAGCTCGTTTAGTGTTCGAGCTGTCATCACTGTTTATTCGGCGCACACCTATACCGCTTTCCTTTGGCGCTCTGAACGTAACCTGCGGTGCCACAACGATTCTAGCTCACAATGAGCTTGCTACCTGGTCGTTCTCCTTTGTGACGAGTTCCTCGGCTCTGTCGATCTCACTGATCTTCAGTCATTCAATGTTCCTAGTTTCGCTTCTGCTGTCCCTCTTGACACTATTACGTCGCTTGCCGACTGCCCAGTAGTTGCTGTCGAAGTCCTTATTTCTGCGATTAACACCTACCACTCCTCAGAACAACGCGAGCAGGTTCTTTCTCTCCTAAGTTCCGCCTTTCCTTCGATTGTACCAAGCAGACTTTGAGTCGTACAGACACTGTCATACAATATATCGACAATGGATCACAGCTTGCACTACGGCAACGCCCATATCGTATCTCAGCAGCAGAATGGCAGCTTCTCAATGACCATGTGGAGGACATTGCTTGAACATGTAGCCATTGAGCCGTCCTCTAAACCGTGGTCGTTCGCAGTCATGCTAATACGAAAGGGAGATGGCTGTATTCGAGGTTGTGCTGCTTACAGCCTTTCAACAAAGTTACTTGGAAGGACGTCTATCCCTTATAATGTATTGGCAATGCCTTGGATTGCAGGCATGGTCCTGAGTATGTTACGGTGTTTTTCGCCGGACGGGTTATATAAACTTATTGTCATGCCGTTTCGCCTCTGCAGTGCACCTGCCACTTTTCGAAGCAGTACGGACAATTTCCTTCGCGTTCTAAAGTAAAAGGCCTGCTCATGCTATCTGGAGGACATCATTTTCTTTCTGAAACTTTTACGACTCATTCCCCCCGCCTCTGCAAGATTAAGATGTGCCTTAAGATGGCTAACCTCCAGCTGAACATCAAAAAGCATCATTTTGCTGCCCGTAAACTGACTCCTAGGCAATGCTGTATCCAGAAACGGTGTCTATCATGACCCCCAGAAACTTCGGAGTTTCCTCGGTCTGTGTTCCTTCTTGTGTCGCTTTGTACACAATTTCTTCACTATAATTGCACATCTGACCCAACTGATAAGCACTGGGACCGACATCTCCAGTTGGTCCCATAAATGTGAGATAGCCTTCCTGACTCTCCGCCAGATGTCTACATCTCCTCCAACACTCAGTCACTACGATCCCCATGCTCCTACAGACCTTCGTGCAGGGGTGTGGGCTTTGGTGCAATACTGGCGCAACGCAAACCCAGTTATGCAGAATATGCAGTGGCCTACGCGAGTCACACACTCACAAAGGCAGAATGCAAGTATTCCGTCATTGATAGAATGTGACTGGTCATGGTGTGTGTTTTCGCGATGTTCCAACCCCACCTCTACAGCCGTCCATTTTCAAGCAAAGCTAGTACTGGGTCATAAGTCGCGTTGTCGTGGTCACGCAAAAAAATACAGGCCAAATTTCGGCCTTACATGTACGGCAGGCACACCAAAGTGGTAAGTGACCACCACTATTATGTTGGCTAGCAAACATAAAGGATCCCTCAGGCCGCCTAGCACGATGGAGTCTCAGGCTAATGGAACTCAACTTCACCGTGATCTATAAGACCGGGAGGAAGCACTCTCAAGCCGACTGCCTATCACATGCCCACATTGTCCCAACACCACAAGGCGAACCGGACGTCGACGCCGTTGCCTCACATCGATGATGCCTTCGACTGCCTTCGACTGCCTTCATGGAGCCCAAAATTTTTCCCCCATCGAGCTTTGGCCCCGCTATTGACGGATTTCAGTCAGCCCTGTCGACCGCAAAACTGTGCATTTGTAACGCCAGATGCCCTGTATCAATTCAAGGTGATGCCATTCGGACTGTGTGATGCCCCAGCAACTTTCGAACGTATCATGGACTCTCTGCTTCGGGGATATAAGTGCTGCTTCTATCTATTCCCTTTAAACGATGTCGCTGTTGACTCGCTTACCTTTTACAGCAACCTCACTCGTTTATCGGCCGTTCTTGCCGTCTTCTATCGATGCAATCTTGAGCTGAACACGGCCAAGTGCCGTTTAGGGCTTCGCCGCATAAGTATGCTCCATCACTTTGTCAGTGCTGCCACTGTTCAACCAGACCCCGACAAGGTGCGAGCAGCACAACAATTTGCCGTGCTGCGCTCTGCCTAATACCTCCGCAGTTTCGTAGGATGGTGTTCCTACATCGGCTGTTTTGTCCGGAACTTCAACGACATTCCCCACCCTCTCGCTGAACTCTTCAAGGACGTTCCTGCCGTGTGGAGACTCGAGCAAGGATTTTCCTTTGTGGCCCTCACTGGTCTTCTGCTTACACCACCAATGCTGGCGCATTTCGACCCCTCATTGCCTACAGAACTTCGCACCGATGCCAGTGGTCTTGGAATTGGGACTTTCCTTACCCAAAACATCACGGCAGCGAACGTGTCATCGCTTACGCCAGCCGCCTTCTTTCATCATCCGAACGGAACTTTTCCATCACTCAACGCGAGTGCCTGGCTTTAGTGTTGGCGAGTGCCTGTCTTTAGTTAGTGCCGAATTTTTCTGTGATTACAGACGATCATGCCCTCGGCGGCCTCTGGTCGCTCAAGGATCCTTCTGGAAGTCTCGACCGCTGGGCCCTACGGCTCCAAAAATACTTGTTTGTTGTGCACTACAATGCTGGACGATTGCACCAAGATGCAGATTGCTTGTCACATCACCCTGTCGATGCTCCCGACTTCATTAAGCCTGACACAGACGACTGCGTACTGTCTATCTTAGCATCTGATGATATCTCCACCGAACAGCGACGAGGCGCGTCTTTACGGCTCATCGTTGACTGCCTAAGCGCTCTGTCACCAGACCATTCTGTTAGCATGTTTGAGCTACACGACAACGTTTTGTATCGTCGTAATCTCAGCTGGGGTGGCCCAAAGGTTCTGGTTGTCCTACCTCGCCATCTACGCTCCAGCGTTCTTCACCAGCATCACGACGTACCAATTGCCGGTCACCTAGGTGTCTCGCGTACACACGCGCGCATCCAGCGTCGCTTTTTAAGGCCTGGCATACACCGTTCTGTGCGCCGCTACGTCGCTGCTTCTGAGCGCTGCTAACGCCGCAAGCACCCTTTAGCACTGCCTGCTGGCCAGCTACAACCACTTGATATCCCTGAAGAGCCATTCTTCCGCGTTGGTCTTGAACTTCTAGGCCCTTTGGCTACGTTCATTTCGGTAAATATATTTGTTGCGGTCGAGACAGATAACGCCACGCGTTTCTCAATCACCTCGGCATTGCCGACAAGGTCTTCCGCTATCGCCGCTGACTTTCTCCTCCCCGACGTAACTCTAGATAATAGCGCCCCTCGGCAGCTCCCCATCGATCGTGGGAGGTGGTTCCTCTCATCAGTCGCAGATGACCTTCTTCGTGCTTGCGCCACTGAACACGGCTCCTCAGTGCTTATCATCCGCAGACGAATGGACTGGCCGAGCGCCTGAACCGAAAGCTAGCTGAGATGCTGGCTATGTATGTTTCATCTGATCACCGTGATCACGTTACGCACGTTACGATTTGTTACCTTCGCGTACAATTCGCCGCGGCATGACACCGCTGGATATTCCCCTTTTTATTTACTTCTGGGCCGATATCCTGCATTAGCATTCGAGACTCTCCTTCCGCCGGCATCTCACTCGCCTACTGAATACGCCTGCGACACCCATGGTCGAGCTCGTGTAGCTTGTCAACTTGCTCACGACTGAGTCTGTGCTTCGCAAGGCTCCCAAACGTCCCGGTACGACAGCCGACACAGAAGAGTGCACTGAATGATTGGCTCTCGTCCTCCTATGGTCGACATGACACAGCGTTGGCCTATCAGAGAAGTTTCTCCCACGTTACACAGAGCCCTAGAAGGTGCTGCGTCAACTCGGTGACGTAAATTACGATAATATGCCCCTGGGCCTTCTTCTTCGACGGTGAAACGAATTGGTGTTGTTCATGTTTCCCGGCTGAAGCCCTATAACTCTTGTATCTCTTCACCCTGGTAGCAAGCGCCAGGTCGGCGCTTCTGCCACCGGAGGGTGATGTTACGAAGCGAATGATAGATGAATGAACGCGAGCTTTGGTACAGCAATGACGACGACGATCAGGTCACTTGCACGTGGGCTGAATGAGACATCTTCATTTGGCCTAGCTTTCTTTGTAAATATCTCTTCCGCCTGCATCTCGCCCCCGTCACTACATATACGCATAGAATTAAGGCAGACAAAAAAATAATCTGCATTGGTGAGCACAAAGCACACTATCAGGAAGCTTCCAGCGTGACATAATATGCTAAGTCAAAACTTCAAATTATAAAGTGGAAGCCCGTGTTCCTAGATAGTGGCCGTTCTACCTAAACAAACTGAGTGATGCCGCCCAAAAACTAATAGGACACATGCCCACTACAAGCCAGGTATAGGTGACGCAGTGGATAGATTACGTCATGATAAAGAACACTTATTTTGTTTGCTTGAGGTCGCTGCTGAAACTTCTCCGAAACCCTAAGAAAAATTTTGAATATTGCTAACAGCAAGTTAGCGCTAAATGTGTACGATATTATTGTCTCGACGCGCGCTCAATGAAGGTACAACCGTCAGCTGAGTAGACGTCCATCGACCTGCACCGGATATCGGCCTGCTCAACTTGTGGGCTGCTCGCAGACAAGCTGAGCTGGCAGCATCCCGAGACCCCACTTCTGCCCTAGCACGTGCAAGGCTGAATTTCTTTACTGCTAAGGACCGAAGATGTCAAAGCGACCTCTCGCGGTGGCACTGCCATTCGTGGTGTGAGCGGCTTTCCTCCAAGACATCGAATGCTTCTCTCTGGCGAACCTTCCGTGCCATTGAACACAGTTGCCGCCGTCAAGACGCGGCAGCCCCAGTCTGCTTTGATGCTGGCTTGTCGCCGGATGACTTCGCCAGAGAAGGAGCCCGGACGTTTTTCCCTCAGTACGACGTGCTGCCTCAAACAAGCCAGTGGTGTTTCCTTGGCAGGCATTCCGGCAAATATCGACAAGTTACCATCTACAGCAGACTCCCAGGGGATTGCAAGCTCTTTCACGATGCTTGAGTTGCTGGCAGCGATAGATGGTACCAATCGCAAGACCGCACCCGGTCCAGACTCTAATACTTATGAAGCTTAGAAGAACCTGAGTTGCGCTGCGCTGCCTCAACTCCTCGACATCAATAACAAGGTATGGCTAGAAGGCCTTGAACCTCCAGGCTGGAAATCAGCTATTGTGATCCCGATTCCGAAACCAAGCAAGCCACCGACTGACCTTGGCAACTTCCGACCCATTTCTCTAACGTCAACGTTGTGCAAGCTAGCTGAGAAAATGCTAGCCACACGACTGCCGTGGTGGCTAGAGCACCACGTTTCTACCACCCTGCTGAAATTGGCTTCCATCCAGCCATAGGAACTGAAGATGGGCTGGCTGCCTAGGCATCCTCAGTTTTATTGTCAACTAGTAGCCGCAGTGTCCATACTGTCCTAGCTATGGACGTTGAAAAGGCGTATGATAACATCAGTCATGCTGCTATCTTGGCTTCAATTGACATGCTGCATTTCTTCCCTCGAGTACGGAATTTTGTCAAATCTTTCCTGGAGGACCGACACTTTCTAATTCGCCTTAGTGACGCCGTCGGCTGATTTATCCCTCTTCGCGACGTACCCCAGGGATCAGTATTGTCACCCATATTATTCAATATTGCTTTCCTCCCGCTTGCATGGCGCTTACACGATGTGCCCGACATAAAGTTCTTGCTGTACGCTGATGACGTCACGGTTTGCTGCACTCATGATGACCTGCACACTCAAGCCGCTGCCATTGAACCAGCTTGAGATATGACGTCGACTTGCGCTTCTTCGTTCGGCCTTAGGATTTCAGTCAGCAAATCTGCTTACTTGTCAGTCGCCAATCGCTGCGGCCGGCGTAAACTCTCCGTAACACCCATTCATATTCATCTATCCGGAGCCCCACTTCAACAATGTTCAGCATTCAATACTCTGCGTCTGACGATCCACGAGTCGGGAACCGGAACTGCTTGGCTCTCTAGCGCTAAAAGCAGGCGATTCAGACGTTGGGTCTGATTAGGCGCATTGCTACTACAACGACCGGCGCCCGCTCATATGTTGCGCGACAGTTGGTGAAGGCGGTAGTGCAGCAACGCCTTGTTTATCAAGCCCAATTCTAGCATTTGACGAGGACACAGTGAGATCGCCTTGAGGCTGGTTATAGCAAGGCAATGAGGGTCATCACTTGCCTTCCTCGCAACACCACGATTGTGGCTCTCCAAGCAAATGCACAGCTGAACACACTAGATGAGCTGGTGCAGCAGTGACGTTATGCTCGCAGGCTTAAGGCTAGCCTCTCACACGCAAATTGTGCTCTCATGTGTTACGCTTTCTCGTTCTCCCGTCTACCACCACCTTCGCCAGTTCTTCATCCCTAGAGTTTTTTGTACAGCTGAGCGATGACTAACCAATTCATATACGTCTCCCGACATCAACTGACGCGGCGGCGTCTCTTCGTGACCGAATTATAGCTCAAGATGCCCACCTGCCTCTTGGCTCCATCGTGCTTTACGTTGATGCAAGAATTCACCGCAGTGAAACGACCACCGCACTTTATTGTTCTTGCGCACCTGCCCTTCCTAAGACGTCCAGGTTTCAAATGGAATAGCATCCTTGCTCCTTTTGTGCTGAGCTCATTGCTGTTCGAGAGGCGTTGTGCTCCGTGGCCGCCTTTCCGATGGTCCCCAGGGCCCGCATCGTCATCCGCACTGATGCCCTCCAGGTGACGCAGCTTCTGCGACGCGTTAGTCGCAGCCCTGAAATATGTCAACAGATCAATCTTCTGGAGGCACGTATCCCGTAGCCAATATCTATGGAGTGCATCCGACGCGACCTCGTAAGCTTCCAAACCCGTGCGGATTCTGCCACGGATCTAGCGACCTCTCCATCGTCACCGCCTCAGCTCTTTCACCTAGCATATGCCACCCTCCTTTTAACAAGAAAGGAGCACCTCCGGCGTGGCCCGCGTGCTCTCATAATCGTTTTGTGGTAAACCTCCCTCGAGGTTTTACCCGTGCAGAGGAGGTTGCGCTTCGGATGATTCGGGTGAGGGTTGCCCTCACACCTGCCGTGACTCGGAAGTGGCCGCACTTTCGCCCGTTATATCCTCGCCCTGGGATTTCGCGACTCTGCAAGTCGCGAAATGCTGAAGCAGACATCCACCACCAGCTGTGGGTTTGCCCTGCACTGAAACCGACAAGGCTCCGGCACCTCGCAGCAGCGCGACTTTCGAAACATAATCCGAGGGATTACACTACATAGACGCAGGGACCACATTATCGATCCTTCATGGACTTCATTAGATCAGCAAATCTTTTTTCATTCGTTTAATAATCCTCGTTCACCCCTATCACATACCCCTGTATTCCCTGAGGCAACAACCCTGGCATTAAAGAAAAGAAACAAGGTTGACTATAAATGCCAGTATCGGTCGCTGAATCGTTGCGAAGCTCTTTCGTATCAACGGCATCAAAGTCACTGGGGCCAAAACAGCGAGTACGCTTGACTGCCCCTATTGCTGCAGCGCTCGCCGGCTGCAGCAAAATAAATACGAATGAGGAGGATATGATGGCTTGAATCACGTGACTTTCTCTGTACTCCGCTTTTCAGGCGAGAGCAGTACGGACTGCTCCCGGCTGCTCTCGGCGCAGTGAAACTGCTCTTCTGCTGCCAGTGGATGACGGCGCTCCCACTCCTGTTCTACGGATGAAACACGCCGCGAATGGAAAGAGCACTTTAAGCGAGATTTGGAATGCTGATGTTCCCCCAATTGAATTCGCCATGAGTAACGCGAGCGATAGCTAGCATGCAATGTGACATGCGCGCCGCGGAGCGTACACGCGTGCGCATTTGCATTACAGTTGCGTATATTGGTGGTTGCACTACCACAGGTACGGGTAGAAGGCAGTTAACGATGGTTTGAGGAAGAAAATGTTCAAGGACTTGTGTACAAGAATGCTAGAATGTATATATAGTCGACATGCATGCAGGAACGCTAGGCTATATACAGGGCATCCCACATAACTTGAGCCACGAATTTAAAAATGAAAGGCGCATGGAAGCGAATTCAACCGAAGCATACTATTCGCAATAGCCTATCGAACTTAGACATTCTATTTGTTTTCCCCATCACTCGTTAATTAATTAGGTTTAATTACCCGACTTTTTAATTATTAGCTGAGGACCCCAAGTATGATACCCAGATTTGTAAAGCACTTTCAGAAACCACCGATCGAGTTGTTTCCTTTACAATACTTCTCACTAAGTCCTTTTTTTCGGGTTGCAAATAAAGCCAGCGATGTATGAAAAAAAAAAAAAAACACGTGACGGAGCGTTCGCGCAGTGCTATTGTTCTGCTCTCGAGCGTGCGTTCGGTTAACAAGGTCAGCTGCATCGTGACTGGCGACGAGAAAGCGGCACGGCGTTCTTTTTCTCATCGACAGCGCTCGGCTAGCAGCACACATTTTCGCCGTCATGGGACGAGAGCCGGCCTTATTCACCGCACACATGCTTGAGAGTAGCACGATGCCACTGCGCGAGGTCTGCGTCACGTGGCTCACGTAGCGTCTGCCGAGGGTGTTCCCCCGAACTTCGATGAGTGTGCTCACGAGGCGGCGCGCGACCTCCGCGACCGCGCTTACTCTGTAACGATCGCCTACTCCCCTCCTCCCTACGGCCACAGGGACGCTCCCGCTACCCAGAACGAGGAAATGAAATTCTTCTTCGTGTGTAGAAGGGTCTTTCCAACCCCTCACCCCAACTTGAATAGGGGACAAGCCGTTTCGCTTAGACTTCTACATACCAGTACACATATCCGTGTCTGTCCGTTCAACAGGAGGGTTATCCCAATCTGTCCATGGGCTAGACCTGCCGGTCCCCACGTAGGACTAGCCGGGTGCATGAAGAGTTCGCGCCATCGACGGATCTACAATAAAGTTTCTTCACTCACTCACTCACGTGGCTTTTTTTTTTGCATATTTCGCAGGCTTTCTTTGCAAACTGGAAAAAAGGACTACGTGAGACGTATCGTAAAGGAAACAACTCGGTCGGTGGTTTCTGAAGGTGCTCTACAAATATGCGTATCATACTTGGGGTCTTCATCCAATAGTCAAAAGTTGGGTAATAAACGTAATTAATTAATGAGTTATGGGGAAAAACTGCCTGAGAGACTACATGCTTTTGCGAATAGTTTGCGTTCGGTTCAATGTGCTTGCGCCGCGCCTTTCATATTTAAATTCTTGGCTCAAGTCATGTGGGACTCCCTGTTTGTATATATATATATATATATATATATTATTCCTGATTAAATCAAGCTTGCTAGGTGACTATGTCATTGTCGCGTTTCAAAGATCATGCCAATAAATCCTTATCATAACCATCATTAGCAGCGTATCGTGCTGCTTGCTTTGCGATGTGAGATACGCGCCTATACGTGCGCCACTTGTATTGCAGTTCCATATTGATGCAACAGTTGGCACATCATGTAGCACTCCCATGGTTTCGGGTACAGGGTAGACACAGAAGTCCTGATGAAAAAAAAAAGAAGACTATAGATACCCATATATATATATAGATCCAATGAAAAACATATGCGACACATCTGATTAAGTAAGCTGGATGTCCGACATCATCTCGTCTTAAAGGGAATGCCATTTCATCCTCATTATTAGCGTCGCATCCTTCCATTTGACGCCATCTCATATATTTTCATTTCTATGTCATTCTTTTACGATGGATTTTAATGTTCATAGTATTCGTCATTAGTCATCGCCATAATTTTATATCACGTAGATTTTATGCACTTTACAGCAACTATTTTTAGGCCACTTTACAGCCAAGTCACATCTCCATAATACATCGTCAACATCACCACTTGTCATGGCGCTCTTTGGCCACACCTGGCCCTTGCGCCATTAAACACCACATATCATCATCATCATCATTTGACGCGCGATGTGACATGCGTGCCGCGTAACGTCGATAGGTGCAAACATCGGATTGCAGATCTGTTATAGTCTGCGAGGGGTCCCGACAGGAGCAGTTCTAAACAGCATTTGTATGCTGCATATACGTCGACCTGGTCGACAGAAGCAGCCTAGGTGACCATTTGCTACCACCCCATTTCAAAAGGGATGCCACTAAACCATCACCATCATCATCGTCCTCAATGGCAACGAACTGCACAGCGAGTGAAGAGATGTGAGATGTGCGCACGAACGCTAGATACCTGGTATAAGGACGGAAGTGAGGTCCACGACAACAGTGTGCGAGTCAGCGAGTGAACGGCCTGAGAACCGTTTGGACCGACGCCAGGACCCGAAGATCGGATTGGACAAACTTTAATAAAGGTCCTGCAGGACGCACGTCAGCGCGCGGTGGGCGTCTCCTACGCAGGGACTGACAGGGAGTACTAGGCGGCAACTGGAATGCAAGAAAGGCACGCTTCGATGGCACGCGGCACGCATGTCACGTTGCGTGTCTCTTCCCTAACTAGGACGCGTTTGTAGGGCAGTTTTCCGCTGCATACTAACTAGCACAACCGCCAGCTCAGTGGTAGAGTAGCTGACCCCTTCGCAGCAGGCCCGGTTTCTATCCCCGCGGGAAGTCAATATATATATATTTTTTTCTCGTTACCGGCCACAGGTGCTATGGACACCGGACCCCGGTGGTGGACACCATCACCAATTAAAACGGCTGCTGGAGTGAGCCCATAACAGCTTACTCTGTAAAAAAAGCAGTGTCTGCATAGCCATTGCAAAATATAAAACCAAGGATGCTGAAATCTGCAGTCGACTCATGTCGCTATGTGCTAACGCTGTTCAGTTGCGACTATTTTCGCCTATCAGAGCCCGTTAGCGGCTGCGCGGCATCTTTCGTAGCCGCTGTGCTAAGTACGGCCAGTTGCTACGAAGCAGAGCCTGCCAAACCGCACTTTTCGGTCTTATTTCATCGAAAAGTATACTAGTTGCCCAAACTTGTATAGCTTACAGTACAACTAGAAACGAAGGAGTGGCTCACAACACAAGAATGAAGTAGCCCAATGAGAATGCTTTGTGTGCCATTTTATTTCGTGGTTCATAGTCGTACGCAGCCTGCCAATATTAACGAAGACAAACAAACTCATTTTCGGGAATTGCGCAACGCTAAAGAAACTTGACATTAAGCCACCTTTTTTTTAAACATTGCGGCTCAACTCCACTTCTAATAATCACGTCCCAAAGTCACAAGGACACATGGACACAGCGATACCTAGAGGGATGGATTCACTTACGCTCCAAACGTCTCTGACTACTTGCGAATTAAAATAAAGATTTCTTGCTCAAGAAATAGAATAACTGGTAATAACATGGCCCCAGGACATGTCATTACGTCAAATAGACATCAGTGAGGCCGTTGCCCTAACGCCTAATAGAGCACAATGAAAACAATATTACAATAGTCGCTCGAAAAAGACTGAGTGTGATGCTCTGAAATATTTATGTCTTAAAATTATTCATCTACCCTTTCATACCTTTATATGTGCTCGTCAGAAAAGCAAAACAGGCGCCCCACCTTTTCTTCCAAGTCTAGATAAAGTCTAGATAAAATTAGAAAAGGTGTCTTCCGACACCTACCTAAAAATTGCTTCCAACGGTGTTTGGTTCACTGAACTTTGTCATTAGACAGCTTTAGTTATACGTACGTAGAGGCTTTGCGTACGTAGAGCTTCTACGTGTGAGCAGTGCACATGCGTAGAACGTAGCGGGCGCGCGCGCGTCTCACGAACGTACGTGAGATTCAATTCTTTGCGTGCGTTTCTTGCGCACGTAGACAGCTTCGTGCGGGAGTTCCGCAATTTCACGAACAAGCGATAGCGGGCCGCGCGCGCGCAGACGGCTCGCATCGAAACACGGCGACAGGATTGAATAGGCTACCGCCGTGTTCACATTCCCCGATAGATGGAGCTACGTGGTTCCTCTTGGCGTGCGTCGCGTACGTGTAGCTAAAAGCGTTTCAGATGGGGTGCACGTAAGGTACGTAGGCTTTTCACGTTTGCGTACGTGAATCCCCTACGTACGTGTAGCTAAAACTGTCTATTTGTACATTCACCCTCGCTTTACGTAGGAAACCTTGTTACGAAGATATGGTAAGGTACATTAAATTTCCGGCCTACTACACAAAAACACGTGCCGGCCACTTGAACGTAGCATGGACCAGTAAATATCATCCAGCCGAATGCAGTGATAATCGCAATGCGTGCCCCCATGAGTAAGCTAGGGTTGAGGATTGGGCGAGTTGGCGCGCTATAAGGTAAAGCTATTCCAAACTTCTCTATCCGAATTCTACAATCAGCCCTCCGCGACTGGCCAAAATTTTTTTGATCGCACCTACGTCGCCTGTCTGTCACGCGACGTCACAAAAACTGCTATAGCTCCCCATCTGATATGACGTTGCACACTGATTATGCATGACTGGACCAAACAAAAGAAAAATAGTTATTTGTGATCCAACGCCTTTTCGCCATTAGACCTCGGCTATTGTTAAAAAGCTTTAGGGCTGCACCTACCTCCCCTGTCTGTCAGGCGACATCAGAAAACCGCGAAAACTCACCGCGTCAAAGTGACGTGTACGCAATAAAGATGCATTATTATGCCGAACAAAACTGAATGTTTTTTCTGCATAGCCGCAGGCTTCCCCGTTCCGAATGGAATAAAAAGTGGATATCACCGATCGCTCAGGCGCTTGCTAGTCGCACCTGCCGGAGATCATGAGTTTATTTGCGTACAATAAAGCCTTTGCCGTGTCCGTGCAATGTTTCCGACCACTTTCGGCATGTTTACAGCCTCGCTTTGCGAACTCTTCTTTGCTGAGAATTGGTTTTAGTGGTATTCATTGCCTTCCGTTGCATGCCGCCGCGATTTCCGAGCAGCTAAATAAGGGAAAGCCGGCCACTCGCAGATGCCGGCACAACCCTCTTCATCCGGTTGTCGATTTTCAGTGCACTGGCTCGGCCCCATCGAATCCCTCTCCACGTGAGCGTGCTCCTCGTCTCTTGTCACCCAATTAGATAAGACTAGCCGCTCACTGTAGGCAATGTTATTCGTTTTTAAAGCAAACAAGAGTGACCGCCTATAAATGAAGTGAGCGTCTAATTGGCCTCTTCAGACAAACCTTTCGGGTCACCGCCCGATGCTTGTGTTGGCGGTTACACTAATTTGACGTCAGGCGACTGGAATAAAAAATATTGGTATAGTTTTACGTTACGCGGCGCTTAGTATGGCATTATATAACTGGTACAGCGGAACATAGAAAGGAATAAACAAACCGAAAATGAAAGAACAAAAATGAAAGAACAAAGCGCTGACTTTCAAATGGTTTACTGGCAAGTTGCACGAAATATAAATCTACAAGGGTGCGTACTGCTTAAAGCGTAAGCGTACTGATTTCTTGAAGCTATATATTGTCAATTCAATTCAGTTTATTCACCGAATAGTACTGGATGGCTACCTGTGCTAAAAGCGTGTACCTTTCCAATAAACCAGTTGCACTCTGTCCTTTCATCCGGCTGGCTCGGCTTGTTTCTTCCTTTCCATGTTGCGATGTACGAGTTTTAGAAAGCCCTTGAGCAAGCGTTGTTTACCGAACCTCAGGATAATTTCCTGCACCTTCTATTGAATTCTACAACTAAAGACTAGGACCGGCATTAGTTAGAGTGCGAAGAGAAGACACGATGGTTGAGACTGTAGACATAAATTGGCATGCCGAAAAAGGCGAACGTGTTAATATACAGGTCTTTAATGTTCTTCATACATTTTCCGTCTTCACCCGTTTTCGTACAGTCCTTCACTAAAAACAAGTTATTCGCCATCTAAAACCTGCACGGGCCCAGCGAAACTTGTTTCCCAGGACTATGTAGCTGTTATAGTCGACCAGTTAACATGTTACACGTATTCGCCGACAGAAAGCATGCACACTCGTGAGCGAGAGCTAAAGTAAAAACGCTTCTGCCATAAAAATAATTTCTCCGCATCTAGGGCATGCTGGCATGATTGGATAAGTTCAGCATGCGGGCACTTGTTTTATAAGAACCATGATGATGAATCAACGGGGCATTTTGGAGGTGTGCTACAAAAACTTTGTTTTTTACGATGCTGCGATCTTGCACCGCGCATTTAATATTAAGAGAACTTAGCACACCGACAATGACGACCACCTCTATTCAAGTCGATTAACGGAGTAAAACACTACGCGTTCATTTCCTGCCATCCACCTTCCCAAACATTCACGCCTCAAGATCTTTAGGTTCGCTCATTTACGGGTATTAGGAGGGGGATATCATGGTACTCACGGTAGTTCTTTTGACCTGCGCATGAAAAGACGAGCTGTCCAGCCGTTGTAGTAAATTTCTGGAAGAGTTATTTCGTAGTCAGAAGCTCTTATGAACCCGTTCTGTTGGAGAAAACAAGAATCAGAGTGAGAAAACAGCACGTGATGAATGCTAAACTTGTCACCTTGTGTAGGCAGAAGCTCAAAGGGAGACGGAAATGTGAGATGATGAGGAGTATTCGAACAAGCAATCTCATCATACACCAAAGGAACTTGTGTTCATCAGGGCAGTAACCGAATACAAGTTTCTTTGCAGAAATATTGACTGAAGGACACATTCCAACTTCGACTACTCAACATTTTTCAATTTGTAGAGAATAAACGTGCCTTCAAAGTCAAACATTTTTCTAATTTTCGTATGACGCTATCCATGTTTGCAAGTTTCACTTAAAATTACACATTAGGCTCTTTGCCTGCGACAGATCTGAAGGAAAATTACCGTGATGAAAGGCATAAACGCCTGAGATGCTAATTGCCATTTCAGTTTTTTGTTTCTGATGCGCAATGAGTTTCAAAATTTTCATCGAAATATGTGCAAAGTGTATCCGCAAGGCTGCGGTTCTTAGCTTTTGATAAAGAAATAAATAGCTCACCCTATGTAAATAAAAACACTAGTCGAAGATTTCAGCGCAGAGATGGAACCTTGAGTGACGCCACTCGTCGTGTATTCATTATTGTGACCAGCGTCACTTAACTTTGAGATTCCAGATAGTTACAACGTCTCGTAAGTGCGCAGTCTATTGCGAGGAACGTTGTAGTGAAGGGTCATGAAATTATTTTGATCACGAGGAGTTCTTTAATGTGCACCCGAAGTACGGCGCACGAGCATTTTTCATTCTGCTTTCGTTGGAAGGCTGCCACCGCGACCAAAAAATTCAACCCCTTGCTTGGCTGCAAGAGGCCCGTATCACTAACGCACCATGGCTGATGTGCTTTAAGATTGGTGCGACGCAGTGCTAGACAAATTGTATCGTCGTTGCGATTTTGGCATGTGGATTATTTATGGTGGAGTTTCTTTAGCGCTGAAAGACATGGACACGCAGACAATGGCACTGGACGCTCCACTACTTCAGGTGAGAGGTATGCCCGCCTTGATATGTAATTATCTTGATATGGATTATCTGGAGCTTGCCTTTCCCCAGTGCGTTAGCTCAGGTTACAAAACAAGTAACTCAGTTTTACATATTAATACAAGATCACTTAACCAAAAGACAGATGATGTCGCAGTTCTTCTTGAACAATTTCATTAAACTTTTATCGCTATCATGTTGACGGAAACTTGAGGAAGAAATGATTAGGCATTCAATTTGGACGGTTGCAATTTATTTTGCCGAAATCGTCCGAACAAACGAGGCGGGAGTGCGGCCCTACTCATTACAACAAAAAATGAATGTCATATCCCTCAATTTACTGTTGTAACTGATGATTATGAAATCCTAACAATTCAATGTGAGCTTGAGTTGTTTTCTGTATTGTATCGACTCCCAGGTGGAAGTATTGCCAGTTTCTTATGATTCTTTGAAACTTTTTTGGAATAGGCAGGAAGGAAGGAAAAAGTGGAGAAGGAAAGACAGGGAGCTTAACCAGTTTAGCTTAACCGGTTTGCTACCCTACACATGGGAGAGGGATGGGGGCGATGAAAGATGGAGAAGGGGGAGAGAGAGAGCACATAGCACAGCACACACATCGTCCGTTAGAGTCCATCAATCTGGCATGGTACGTGATATCATTGTCACAGCCACTTGTCCAATCTCGTCTCTTTCAAAAACCGGAGTAGTCACTACGTTGCCTAGTCCTGCGATGCGTTCTGTTGGCGGCATGTGAAAATCGTGTCGAGGGACAATGGTCAAGTGTCAAGGTGCGCTAGAACGGATGCCAGGGACTGTCGCTGAACATTATATTCAGGACAGTCGCACAGAATGCGCCTCAGCGTTTCCTCGCAAAAACAGGCATTGCAGAGAGCGTTGTCGGCCATTCCGATGCGAAATGAGTAAGATTTCGTGAAAGCCACCCCTAGCCATAAGCGATAACGCAGAGTCGCCTCTCTTCGGCGGAGTCCAGTTGGCATATAGAGATGCATCAAAGAGGGCAGGTGGTATTGATGGTTGCTCCGGTTGGTCTGGCTGTTTGGTGTGCACCATAGAGAGAGCGTGATCTCCTGTGCAAGCACTCGAAGTCTGCTAGCTGCGTCGGATCGTGAAAGCGGTATGGCCTCTTCTTGTGCGTCTTCAAGAGCTGCCCGAGCGGCATTATCGGTGTCTTCGTTGCCAGTGACGCCGCAGTGACTTGGCAGCCACTGAAACGTCATGTGGTGTCCTTTCTTCTGTGATGTATGGAGTAGGCATCTAATATCGAATAAGAGCTGTTATAATGGCCCGCGACGCAGAGCTGATAGTACAGATTGTAGGGCTGCTTTTGAGTCGCTGAAGATTGACCATTGTCGAGGTGGCTCCCGATTGACGAAACAAAGTGCAGCGCGAAAGGCAGCTAGTTCAGCAGATGTCGTTGTTGTTGGGTGGTCAGTCCTAAAGCTGATGGTAATAGCTTTTGCTGGGATATATTGGAATAGCTTACACCTGGTTTCTGCAGGAGACTTCACTATTAATATGATGGAAGAAAGCAATGTAAACCGCGAACTAAACACCCTGTTAAATCCCCCTGGATTTACTAACTTAATTACGACGCCCACTCGTATTACATGCTGCACAGCATCGGATTTAAATCTTATCGTGACAAATATTGACATTATTGTCTACAGCGCAGGTACTATCATATATTATATTACCGATCACTGTCCTGTCTTTTTAAATTACCATAACGAACCACTAGATAGAAATTTACGACAGGGGCAGCTCATTATTCAACAAATAACAGCTCAGAGTATTGAATTATTTCAGAACGGCATAATGAATCAAAGCTGGTCCTCTGTAAAAGAGAAGAAAACTGCAAATGACGCTTGCGATGACTTCAATAAAATTTTTATTCGTATCTACGCGAAACATATTCATTTCAAAACTTTCAAACCTGTAAAAAAAGTCTAAAATACTTTGGGTAACCCGTGAGCATCTGAAAATGATAAAAAGTAAAAATATCTGTTGTGTATATTCTGTATATTCTTGCGAACACACTCTATGGAAGTGTTGAAAGAATTTAGGAAACTTCGCAATCGACTAAATGCAGAACTTAGACGTGCTAAAAGCCTACTATCCTCGTATATTTGAAAATGCTAGTCGACAGCGATGTAACGCCACTTGGAAGCTCATCAAAAATATGGTTGGGCGGGAAAATAAACATGCTCTGCCTGAATCCTTAACACTTGGCGGTCGCGATTTAACTGGCACATCACTCGCAAATCACTTCAAGGACTACGTAAACGCAGTAACCCTATGTAATGAACATGTGGAATTGGTTACAGGACGCGGTAATATGAAGCAGAGCATCTTTCTTGATCCAGCAGATAAAAATGAAATGTACCACACTTTTATGTGCTTAAATAATACTAAATCACTCGATGCCGATAATTCGCAGATCTCTCCAATAAAACACGATATACATTTCAACACAGAAGTTCCTGCACATATCTTTAACTTAGTTGTCGAATCTGGAGTTTTTCCAAAAGCTATGAAAACAGACAGAGTAACAGTCATTTTTAAGGAAGGAGATTGTGCCATAGAAAGTAATTACAGACCTATTTCTGTCCTTCCTGTCTTCTCTAAGTGCCTTGACAAAATTATCTTTGTTCGAATTACGCGGTTCTTCAATAAATTCTTTGTACTAACAGATACACAGTTTGGCTTTCGAAACGGCAGGTCTACTGAAACTGTACTGCTGACATTTCAAGGAGCTATAGTTCATCGCATTAAAAAAAAATGAATTCACACTCGGTATTTTTTTAGATTTCAGCAAGGCCTTTGTTTCCCTCGACAACAGTATTCTTTTGCACAAACTAGAATCAAGTGGCATTCGGGGTAATTGCTTATTTTGACCAGAATCTTATCTTCAAAATAGATTCCAGAGTGTACACATCAATAAATGTAGCTCGTCGTGTACCGCAATAAATCTAGCTTGCGGTGTACCGCAAAGGAGTATTCTGGGTCCCCTGATGTTCAATGTTTATATCAACGATATCGCGAACATGGGCACAACAGTTAAGTACGTAATATACGCAGATGATTCAACGATAGTTATCTCTGACATTAACCTGCCTCATTTAAAATGCAGAGCTAACGACGTACTTTCGGAGATTTCCTCGTGGTCAAAAATCAGTATACTTAAAATCAATCCAAATAAAACTAAAGCTGCTATATTTCGTGCTAAAAGAAAATAGTGCCTACTCACCAGCCGTTAATTCTTGACTCACAGCAAATAGATATTGTTGGTACGCATAAAATACTTAGGGTTTACCTTTCATCGAACTTGAGTTGGGATGCTCACGTTAACTACCTATACAGGAAAATCTCGTCTGTAACAAGAGTCGTGTGTCGCTGCCGTATTCTGCTGCCGCTCAAGGACAAACTTCTAATGTATCACGCGTTGTTTAGCTCACATTTAAATTATTGTGCGTTGGTTTGGGGTACAACAACAAAAACAAACATAAATAAAATACTTGTTCTACAAAAAAGAATAATTCGCTACATTGCAAACATTGAACGTCTGGGAACCACTTGCAAATCATTTGAAAGGTTCAGTATTGTTCGGGTTGACATTTACTCATACCGTTTGTTGAACGCATTCTACTTTCCAAACCGAGAACTCTCGCACTTTATTACAGCCTTATCATGTCTAGAGCGTTGTGTTATTACAGTACGTACAAGAAAGACCCATATATGGTCTATACCTCAATTTCGTACTGCTTATAAATATCAAACTTTGACATACAACGTCCCAACAACACTAAACACATATCAAAACACAACCAATTGCAGTAAAAACAGTTACGTTCTTTCTCTTGTTCTATTGTTTGCTAGTAAAAGATTCAGTAACTCTAAATATCTACTATATATATATACTGGTTGCAAATCAGTCATTAAAAGCATTCGAAAAATGTTTTTGGCCATTTTGGATTTAATTGTGTGAGTGATTAATATGTTGTACTATGTGTTGTAATTTGCATATGCATTTTTATGTGCATCGTATTTCAAGTGTGTTTGTGTGATCTATGAATATGTATAGTAGGCATTGTAATCTGCATGTTTTTCATTTTTTCATTTTTGCCAGTGTCACGGCGTATCTTAGTCCTCTACCTGTCCGCCTTGTATAGCCGCTGTCATGCAACGGTCACGTGGGCCCCGTCAAGCCGTTTTCACGCTTTTTAGCCCAGCGAATCTTCCAGTATATTGTCTGGTAAATAAACTTGAATTTAAAGTGTGAAAGTCCAGATAAACCCTGTCCGAAAAAAAAATTACGATAATTTTGTCATGCACTAACGGTGTCGCTTTTTAAACGAAATTTGCGCAGTTGTTTATTCGTAGCCAGGAGCAAAATCTAAAGGTAGCGTCAACGCAAAGGCAGTCTGACAGGTAGCACTTCTATCGCATTCCTTCGTTTTCTCAACAAACAAGAAATGTCATTACCCGAACAAAGCTGCGCCCTGAAACTGCGCATTACACGCTAGGTGTGTAGGTGTCTGTCTTTCGTCAAATTCGGAACAAAATAAAGTAATGATTCATGGGTGATAGTTTATCTGGCTCTGTTTCTAAGCGATCAAACAATTTCAATGCAAAATGTGTTGTTTTTGTACCCAATCACAACGCAAATTCTTTTCTTTCCTGTTTTCTATTTCTTGTACTGAAGTCGAGCTTAGCCGTACACATGGACAGATATGGAGATTCTATACGGGGGGAACATACTTCAACATGTGTTTCACAGAAAACAGTCGTAACTTGTTTCAATGTCACGCTTAGGAAATAAATATTCAGTGACACAAAACATATCTTGACTTTCTTCCGGAAGTAATTGTTGCGTTCACAAATATAGGCTCCAATAATTCAGTGGTTACACTCAAAAATATCACGTGCTTTACATGCATTCCGCTTGGAAACAACACGCCACTATGAAAATCAAAGTTACTCTTTCCTTAACCTATGAAAATAAACAACCTGAAACATGGGTTTTGTGAAGGTGCAATTTCCCTCGCTTCTTGAATGCCGCTTTCGAGGCCAAAGTTGCGTAAGTTAGCGAAATACAAAGACTACGAAGCATAATGACTACGCTGATTTGCATTCATTCAGAGCCCATCTGCCCTTAGGGAGTGGGCCTTAGATCCTACATCTAACACTTAACGACATCCTCAATTTACCGTTTTATTCCTTCAAGAGTGACCCATACAATACCCCAAAAATTCTAGGACGGTAAACAAGTGGCACCTTCTTCCGTGAACGTAACTACAGAGCACGGAAGTGATCGAACAGCTCGTCGTTTCGTGCATTGAAGTATTTGCTCCTACAGTGGTGGGTGTTATGTATGTCTCTCCTCTCCAACCTTGCTGTATTCTAGAAGTTATTGTTTCCTTTTTTGGCTGTAGTTTCTTTACGTCGTACGTAACTTTTGTTGTACAATTTATTTATTAATTGCTTCAACAGATACATTCGTGCTTGATTTGTTTGCTGCTTTTTGTTGTTTTATCTGGTTTACTTTGCACATATCTCTATTTATCGCGTATTTTGTCCAACTTGTAACTATTACCACTCCTGCTAGGGCCCAAAGTATGTAGAATCTCTAGTATTTCATAATGAATGAATGAATGAATGAATGAATGAATGAATGAATGAATGAATGAATGAATGAATGAATGAATGAATGAATAAGTATAAGTACTAAACGCCCGGCCAAGAAATTCAAACGTTTTCACAGCAGACCACGTTGTGAATTTGTTCGTAATTCAAAGAGACAGCTTTCTTCATAGGTAAACCAAAGGTGCACGTTTGATTTGCTTTACATTATTTGGGTGACAGAACTGCAGTCAGAGAAAACGGCCTCGGCCTTCCTCTTCACAAAAGTGAGTTGCGTGCCAAACTTTTTGGTGCTGATCCAGTGTTCTTGTTCTAACACAATAAATAACGCTTGCCGCCTGTCATTCAGTGTTGGCCCACGAGATCTAGCTAGCAGCTTCGAACACATTATTGAAATTTGGTAAGAGAAAACTTTTGTTGTCTTGTATTTTGCCGGTAGGAAACGCGCCCATAAAGGGTTATGACTAGGCTCCAATGTCAAGCCATGCTTCATCCCAGTCTTCTTTCTTTCTACATAAAGAATAGAACTTTTTCTAGTATATTTAAAACTCATGTCTCAGTAAATGAGTTACAGGGTCGCCGTTTATCACTGGGTTCAGGCTTTTTGTTCTATTTGTTGAAGTTTACTACATACAACACAAGGTCGTGCGCGTGATGCCAGCCACTGCGCGACCATTATAAGGGAAAGAAACAGAGTATGCTACACCACTGACCTGACGCCGTGCATCTTGGCGCGATGAGTGCACGAATAACTACCGGGATGAAGATGTCTCCAGTTATGTAATTTGTCGTGCGCATGACGGCGTGCTATAGCTTTCCTTCTCAACACAGGTTGATGGCAATGTATTAGGAGGACACCGCATGCTCCTGAAGGATTTGATCTGACCTCTCATTGCATGCCTGTCAGTCGAAGATACCACCCTCCCTCCCCGCCTCCTTGAGAATAAAATGCTTGAATGACCGACTTAAATCACAATTAAGTCATGTTATGCGCTCCCGCTCTGATATTAGGAGCTCTGTGAGGAAGCAGCCTATTGTAATGACTCTATTAAACGGTCCTGAATGCCCGCTGAGGCATGTGTGGTGACTTACCGGGTATATTTGATGAAAGCCTCGTTTCTCCCGAACTTCTATGAACTGTGCCAAAATAGGAAGCGGCCAAGCATCGCTGGGATTGTAGTTCATCATCTTGTCTACAACAACCTTGGCACGGGTGCTGTGCCTACCTGCATCCATAAGGAATAGACCTCATTCAAGGCCAATAGTTTTGCTGCGATTCAAAAACGCGTCTGAAGACGTGAATGCCGAGTGCGTTATGGCGCACACGCCCCTGCAGCACAATTTGACATTGTCCTTCCCAACAGTTGCATTCACGCGACTCATCGACAAAATGAGTTGGCCATTGAACATGAAAGGTACCATTTTAGCGAGTGCTGTTCGGAATATCAGGGCTTGCGTAATATTGAGGGCTTGCGTAACCGAAAGATGTGGCTCTGTTAACAATTTAGGGTCGGCTGTCGCTCCATGTAGATTGGATTTGCTCTATAGCCGTATTCAATACACGATATATGCAAAGATGCAATACCAACTCTCTGAAAAGAACCGCTGGTACAGTTCCCGAATTCCAGCGCGCCGCCGTGCTGATGAACGGCTGTTTACAGATGTTATATGTTACAGATATTATATGTTGTCGATGACGGTGCCATCTCGCGAATTCCAAGGAAATGAGTCTGCGCTTCATTTCCACACACATAACGGTGATCGGGTATGCGACCGGGCTAGTTGATGTGGATCCATGACGTTTGACAGCGCGAACATAGGCGGAAGATGGTGAAAGAGGTGAGAAGCGAAGACATGCGCTGAAGTCGCCACGTGGTGCCACCGCTTGTCTGCGCTTGCCGCCGCTTTAGCCGCCTTTTGTCCGCGTTCGCGCTGTCTAACCTCATCGATCCAAAAGGCTGCCGTCGACAAGATCGACCAATGTATCAGTAAGCGTGTTTGTTACCTCGGACGACTAAGGATCGGCCACTGCAAATGTCCCGCGCTACAATGATAGAAAAGATTAATTACATTGCTGCGATGCTCAGCGGAATCTGACCCATGTCACAGGCTATCCTCAAGAGCAGCAACCTGAGGTTTTAGTGGGCTGCGCCGCAAATGCACTGAGTATGTGCCTGCATTTTAATGAACATCTCGTCAACTTGGGTCACTGAGTATGTGCCACGGATTGTACTGGAAGCCAGGGAACAATTCTCGGCGTTCAGAGGCACCTACGCGCCACAGTCCTCGTCTCGGACGTCATACGTAGATTTCTCTGCAGTTACACTATATGGCGCATTGTGTCCAGGGAGAAGAGTTATAAAGGATCCATATTGTTACGGCGGGCTTGGAAAAGAGTGCAAAGGCCTGCTATCTAGGAGGCGTTGGGCCATGCAAGCGCAGGGAAAGTAGTTACCAGATAAGGAAGGTGGCGCCAGCGTCTGCAATTGCTCCGCTTCGTCATGCTTAGCTTGCGGTGTCTGGTACAAAATCGCAGCGGCGCGCAACCGGAACGTGACAGTATAGCTAAAACGAATTCTCAGACAATAAAATGTGGCAGGGCAATGTGATATACCGTTGGAAGGGCTCGGCTACGTTATGCTTCAACACATTCTTTTACTATTGCCATGTAAGTACCATATCCCCAGTACGTGTGTGTAGCCACTGCCAGTGCGATCGGTGGGTAGCCTTCTCCTATTAATTTTCGAGCAGGGCTGTCTGTGGCTATGCCACCGCAAAAATATTCAGTTTGGTTCGGTACAATATTGTAATGACTCTTTAATGCGTGCGTGTGACTTTGACGCGGTGAGTTTTCACGGTTTTCTGACGTCGCGTTAGGGACACATGAAGGGGCACAGCAAGAAATTTTGAACAATTGCGTAGTGGCAAGGATGACGAAGGCGTATTATCCGAAAGAATTATTTTTATTTGGTCAATTCGCATCATGTGACATCAGGAGGTTTCCCGGTTTTCTTGACGTCGCATGCCAAATAAGCGAAGTGGAAGTAGCATGAAAAAATCTTGACCAATCGTGGAAGGCTGCAGTCATTCAATTGCAAAGTGTGGAATATCTTAACGTTATAACGCCATAGCGTTGTGCAATGCCGAAACACTTGCACTAGAAAACCTAGGAACTTCAATATACACTGTTCCGGACCGTCAGCAACAGGATTGCTATGATAAGGATAGTAATTGCTAAATAGTATGGGTTAGAATTACTGTTTAAAATTGCGGGAACCGCTGACTTTATATATCTTATATATACACCTTATATCATCACCATCGTCGTCGTCGTCGTCGTCATCGTCATCATCATCATCATCATCATACCTTTTAAAGCCGTAGTTGTAGAACTGTCTCCTCTATAGGTAACAAAGCTCGAGTGGTACAATTTTGTGTCTGAAGCAACCCCAGATGTATAATGTGCTCTAGAATCAGATATAGAAAAAACAAAAACAAAATGACTCAGTGCGCTTCCATTCAGAAGAAGGATGACCAGGGAAGCTGTGTATGTGGGCCCCTTAAAGGCGAACTGCACCTCCGCCTCGGGTAGGCCCGGCGTTGCACTATCTTCGGCATCGCCGCACGTATGGCGAGTGCTTAACGCCTGCTTCACCTCCACCGCAGGTCGGCTCGATATTTCACTATCTTCACTACCATCCCACGTATGGGGAGTGCTTAACATCTGCTTCAGCTCCGGCGCGGGTCTACCCATATAGGTGGTGAACATACATTCAAATTTGGAATATCCACATCTAATTTAGCTTCTATACTATTGACAACAGCAGTACTGTGACTTTCGATTCAGCAAGAAAACGTAGTAAAATGGAAAACGAAATGAATGGTTTTTGGGAAGCGCAATAATTGCAATGTAACACGCACATGCTACATATGAAATGAGGCGTGGAACTCTCGGCCGCACTATCGCTACTGAGAGGTATTTTGTAAATATTTTTGTAGAACGCGTCGAGTAGCGTTATAATTAGGGAAACTACAAAGCGGGAATTTCATTTGTATGTTGTCAGCGTTATTGCGCTATTATTTTCGCATAAGCATGTCTTTTAAGGAGATCAGCACTATCAGAATACTTACGCACTTTCCAGGATGTTGCTATGCTTATGTGTCTTTTTTACACTAGTTTTGAGGTCAATTTGTGTTAAACGGCAGTCTGCAACCTAATAGGAAGAATCTCAAGCTATTGTGCTGTGGGAACTGTGTTCAAAACTGACACTGCGTATGTGCCAATTTTTAATGAGCCTTGTGGACACCTACACCAATGCGGGGTTCGGCCCATTTCCTTGACCCTCGTCATTCACACTACTTGGGTATCTCGGGATCTCTGGTGGTTTTGTGTCTACACACCCATGCGACCATGACGGAACTAACCTTTAACAGCTTCGCTGTAATTGGCAATAAAATTTGTTACGTCTTTGTGTCTCTTACTGAATAATTAATTAAATATTTCATTTTTGACGATGACGAAGAGGGGTCAAGTGGCAAGAGCGTGTTCGTGCGCTAGCGCCGAGGGGCGCCAACGATCTAGCTGTGGAAGAAGCCTATGATGCTGAAGCCAATTCTGATGATGATAGTTATGCGTCTACACAGGGACACGATCCTGAAGAAACTAGTCTTAAACAGCTTCGCGTTCAAAAAAAAAAATAAAAAAAAACCACAATGCTTACGCAAACTGAAGATGCCCCTGCTTGGACCTCTTAAACCTTAAGCTGAAGCTTAAAACCTAAATCTCGGCTGACGGCGTTCGGACCACTTCAATCGAGCGTTGGAAGTCTTCTGTGGCAGGCTATATTTCGTGATTCTGAATTGGGCAATGCGGAAAAGAGTTTTATGGGCTCTGGCGTATTGCTAAGGCCATTGTTTTTTGGTGGCATCAGCGTTAAGTAGCAATGGACACATGACATTAAAATACCAAATAATTCTCGCTCTTACGAATATATTGCGGCCTTGTATGTAAACAATACCACAATGAGACGAAGGCATTGATGTATTAGTGCGCTATCGAATAAGTGACAGCGTCGTTAATTTTTCGAGGACAATGAAACAACGCCGAAACCTCTAGAACAACCTACATTCAAGCAGGTCCCTCCGAAGCCTCTAACAATTCTGTCTGAATACACTCAGCACCATACTAAATATAAACGAACCTATGTACGCATTGATACTCGATGGTATCCTATACCTTGCAGAAGCTCTTGAATTTAAAGTGGATACAAACATAAACGATCAGCTGTCAAGATAAGCAAACATTTTGGAGCATTGGTGTAAAATACAGCAGCGAACGGATTCGTACGACAAAATCCGTTACAGATATAAGTAGCGGCTCGAAGTAGTAAGAGAAGATTTTGAGAAGCTATACACAAAAACGCTGGACCGAACCGTTTATACAGATTAACTCAATCAGACAAGGTCACTATTTGACATCGCACCGTAAGGGGATGACAATGAATTGCGATCCCCATTGTATTCGTGACAACAGCCCGGTTGCATATACGTCTCATTAATGTCGCCTGTGACAATACGGTGGCAATGCAGTCTGTCGCTAGATTGCTTCGGCACAAATCCGAATAACGTTCACATTCATCGCGAAGCCAGCTCCGTATTGTATTTCTTCCAGGGGCGATGATTACTGTATATAGATAATTCTTAATATTCCTAATGCGCAACGACGGGGCACTTGCCCGAGGAAACCAATAGTGACTTCGCAATCCGCTGTACCCTATCGTCCGCTATGGTATTGCATTTTCGGAGACAATAACCGCTAAACTGTATGATTTAGAATGACTAAATTTAACATTAGGAGCATTGTGCACAAGTGGCGCTGTAGTAAAGCCGTACATATCCACCTGTCCACACCAAAAGAAACACTTTTCGATCGGTAGAATTTAGCGTCTAAAGCAACACATAATTTACAATGTGCTGTAGTATCATTTTTATAAAAGAAATGCTCACGCAAATTGAAGGTGCTCCTGCTTAAACTTCTTAGGCCTATTTCGTACTATGGCTGAAAACGTGCGGTCCCCTTCAAGTGAGCGTTCGAGGTCTAATGCGGCAGGGGATATTTGGCTACTCGGCACTATGCCAATCGAAAAAGGTTTTGATTGGCTCCGGCGTGTTGCTATGGCGATTGTTCTTTGGGGCATCAGGGTTTCGTAGCAATTCACCCGTGAAAGCCGTCTCTCTTACGAATATATTGCTGCTTTGTATGTCCATGAAACCACAATGAGACGAAGCAATTGCTGTATTAGCGGGTTTTCGAATACGTGACGGCGTCAATAACTTTTCGAGAAGAATGACGCAACGCCGAAATTTCCAGAACGATCTACATTGAAGCGGATCCCTATAAATTATGTTTAATCATTATCAAGGAGATCGTTAACTATTTAGAACTGCCTAAGCTTGCATACATATGCGATGGTCTGAAATTTTGGTTAAATAATATCGCAGACAACTTAAATAGGTGGTGAACATATATGCAAAGTTGGAATTAGATTGTAATGATTGATTTCCCTTTCTAGTATACCTGTTAAAACACATCCAATTTAGCCTATATGCTTGTGGCAACAGCACTGTTGTGACTTTCGATTTAGCAACAAAACGTAGAAAAATTAAAAACGATATGAAATGGTTTTTGGGACTCCCAATAATTGCAGAGAAACACATACATAGTAGTTATCAAAGAAGCTGTGGAACTCTCGATCGTACTATCGCTAGAGATAGTTAGTTCCTGAATATTCTTGTAGAACTCGATGATTAGCGTCTTTATTTTTATTTTATTTTTATGTTGTCACCGCTACTGCGGAATTAATGGGAGCGCAAGCTGTTTTTCAGGAGATCGGCACTCTTACGATACATAAAGGACTTTCTGGGATGTTGCTATGTTTATATGTTTTTTGATAGTCGTTTTGATGTCAATTTGTCATCAACGGAAGTGGAACATCTAACTCGTAGAATCTCAAGCTGTTGGGTTTTGGGCACTGTGTTGAAAACTGACGCGGCGTATGTGCCGATTTTAATGAGCCTCACTGACAACGGCTCAATCCGGGGTTATGCCCATTTCAATGTACCTCGACATTCATACAGCTTGGGTATCTCGTTATGTGCCACTCTTCAATGGACTTGTTGTCCTCCAAAATAGCTAACTGGGAATCTCGCACTTAACATCTGCCACATTTAGACAATCAAATTCTTGGAAGCTATTGCGGCTCGTGGCTGAGTCACACCTGACGAGATGGTGACGCCTATAGATAGCGCGCGTGTGCAGGTGTCCTTGGGATGATGCTTGGCGGCGTCACAACGATGAAAACACGTTTTCATGCGCATGCTTTGAGGTCGCTTTTGTTTTCCTTTACATTTTTATTTTTTACCCTGTAAATAGAAATGCACTAGTTTTCATTTTTTTCCTTTTTTATCGTGTGCGTGGATGTGCTTAATGTTTCTTTGGCTTGAGAGGATAGTCAGAGCATCCTTTCTTGTCAAATGTCTCAACACGTCCAACCGCCTGAAACGTTGACCTTTTAAAGCCTTTAAATAGTAGCTTGCAAGTCGCAAGGCTGTTAGCTTTACGCGGATTTAGTGTGTATGCATCAATATCAGGAATATTGTTTCTGTAGGACAGTGAGAGCATGGCCGCGTGTTTGAACACGCACGAACGCGTGTCATACCTTAACACGGTGCGGCATTTATTGCTTTTCATAGTCCTTCTTTTTTGCTGCGAAACCGACTATGGCGCGGATCTAGCAGACCGCGTGCACACGCAGAAAAAGAATATTTTATAAGTGAGCAAATCCCGAAGATAGTGTACTAGCGGGCGCGCCCGTGGCGGAGGTGAAGCAGGCGTTAGGCAATCCCCATACGTGGGCCGATACCGAAGGTAGCGCAATACTGGGCCCTCCCGCCGCTGAGGTGATTCAGGCGTTGAGCATTGCCCATAAGTGGGCCGATCCCGCAGGTACTGCAATACCGGTCATGCCCGCGGCGCAGGTGACGTAGGCGTTAGGCACTCCCCATACGTGGACAGATCCCGAATCCAATATCGGGCCCGCCCACGGCGGGGGTGAAGCAGGCGTTAGGTACTCCCCGTACGTGTGGCGATCCCCAAGTGTAGTGCAATACCGGACCCGGCAGTGGCGAAAGTGAAGCAGGCGTTAGGCACTCCCCATAAGTGTGTCGATCCCGAAGGTTGCGCAATACCGACCCCCCTCCCCCCGCGGTGGAAGTGAAGCAGACGTTAGGCACTTCCATACGTGGCGCGATCCCGAAGGTAGTGCAAAACCGGGCCTGCGAGTAGCGGAGGTGAAGCAGGCGTTAAGCACTCCCTACAGATGGGGTGATACCGAAGATAGTGCAATACCCGGCAGCTGGCGGCGGAGCTGCAGCAGGTGTTAGGCACTCTCCATAGGTGGGACAATCCTGTAGATAGTGCAATACTGGGCCCGCCAGCGGCGTAGGTGAAGCAGTCATTAGGAACTCCCCGTACGTAGGCAGATGCCGAAGAGAGTGCAACACCGGGCCCGCCTGCTGCGCATGTGGAGCAGGTGTTACCCTTACAAGAATTTTTATAGAAAGTCCATAGACAGTCTATAGACATTTGTCTATGAAGTCTATAGACCGTCTACCGACATTTCTTTAGACTAGTCTATAGACGGTCTATAGACTTATGGCCATACTTTTTATAGACTAGTCTATAAAAAGTCTGAGTCAATAGATTGTCTATAGACTGTCTATAGACTTATGGCCAAACACTTTTTATAGACTAGTCTCTAAATAGTCTGAGTCTATAGAGTGTCTATAGACTTATGGCCATACGCTTTTTATGGACTAGTCTATAAAAAGTCCGAGTCTATGGAGTGTCTATCGATTAATTAAAATTAATGTTTGTAGACAGTTGTCTGCAGAATGTCTATGGACAAGTGTATAGGCTTACAGTTCTACTTTTGTAGACTGAAGTCTATAGAATGTCTATAGATGCCATTTGTCTGTAGACATCTTATACACTTCAGTCTACAAAAGTAGAACTATATATACAGTTCTACTTTTGTAGACTGAAGTCTATGGAATGTCTATAGACAAATGTATATAGATAGTCTATAGACATTCTATAGACTTCAGTCTACAAAAACAGAACTTTATAATCCGATACACTTTTTTCTAAGACATTCTGCAGACATTTGTCAACAAACTTGAATTTTCATTAATCTATAGACACTCTAAGACACAGACATTTTATAGACAAGTCTACAAAGAGTGTATAAGGCCATAACTCCATAGCGGCTATTTACAAGTTGGTTTACATTTTTCTTTACATGCGGTAGCAAAACGTATTGAATGTATTTATGCATGTGCACCTGTTCCTTTTCATCTGCACTTATGCATTACCGTTAGTAGATTAATAATGCTCCTGAACCAGCTGTACTTTCATATATGTTGCATAAACAGAAAGAATTTATATAGTGCTGAATCATGCAGTGCAAAAAATAAAACAAGTGCACCGGCAATGCATTAACAGTTTTTATTGCTCGATATAATAGATGAATTCCTTAAATTCATGTCTTATACTATTATGGAAACATTAAATATTTACACTACTCCTTGGCAAGCATGGTCGCCAGGCTGGCCTTGACCTTTGAGTTATTAGTCTCAAAGATGCTGCAGGTGTATGCTGCAAATAAGTAGATGCAGCTAAATGAGGCAAAAATAACAAGTGTGTATTTTTGTATGTTCATTAGGCAGCTTAATATATTTGCTCAAACCATCTAAGTCAATACTTAATGCGGTTTAACTATGACTAATGGCTGCTTGTCAATACAAATCAGTACCTTTATACAATGTTTTATTGCATGGTATGGTGAACAATTAAACAGTCACAACTGCTGCTCGTGCCAGCAACCGTATGTTCCCTTTTATGAAAAGTTCATATATGATGCATTAATATACTTATCCCAAATGGTCTCTATATTTATTGCTGAAACGTTACCCAGTTGGGCTGTCTGTACATCTTTTTTGGCTGGTAGTTAAGTATGCCCGTGCAGAGGGATATTTTCAGAAGACGTGACTGGAATATTCACAGTATCATGCCTAAGATTGTAATTTATTTTGCTTAATACACATTTAAATGTATTTCTAATACTTTTAAATGAATGGGTCATTGGCCATAACTTCAACAGAAGGCAGATGGGTTGATTGTATTGATATGGTTACTTAATTTCTTACAGGTAATGAGGCCTCTTGGCCATGCTAACAGGTTTCCAAGTTAGGTATACCACATGAGCACCCGAAATACCACACGAGCACTTTGTGTCATGGCACGAAAGATATGCACCTCCTAGGAAACAGAACTGATAGTATAGTTCGAATGAATTCTATCACAGTAAATTATTTAAGGTGCTTTGAAAGATGAAAATTTTTTCTAGGCTATCGAGGTTCAGGACGTTTAGTTAACGCAAAAAAAAGCATATTGAGTAAGAAATGCCTTGTCAGTATGCTTGACTTTCTTTTTTTTTTCAATAAATAGAACCAATTTCCCTCAATTTTTATGAAGTGAAACGTTTTAAAAATATATTTAACACAGAGATTCTCTGGAAACTTTGTATGACATATAACGAGACAGCATACCTATGTGGCCATTTTAAAATTTCCCGATCATTTTCCAAGCCTTCCCTGGCTGTTTTCATGAAAATTTTCTGGCAATCTATGACGCCTGCAGCTTAAGTGCAATAAAAAAATATTGTGGTTTATTGCTTGCCAAGTAGTGCCAGTCCATAATATTTTGATAAAACGAATAACACGTCAGTCACTTGACATGTAGTATTAGATGCAACTGACTTGAATCCCTTGTTCAATAAAGCTGACAAGGGCTTCGGCAAGTTCGTAATTGATGGCCACACGAGTACAGCACGGATGACACAGAGACACACGTAAAACAAATGCAACAATGTGAGGGAAAACTATACAATGAGTTATTTTTACGGTTCAATAGTAGTTTTCTATATAATATGCTCTCATCACTTATGCCTCTAGTTAACTTTGTTTACCTCTGACTAAAGACTACAGGCAATATGAATCAGTACCATTATGGTGTTTCGTTATATTACAGTATGATAAGCAGTTAGACAACCGTAATGGTCGCCGGAACCAGCAACGGTACGTTTCGTTTCAAGACAGGTTCACGTGACACACAGTGTACTTATAAAAATAAAAGAAATCCGAGAATCCCAAACGATTCCTATAATAATAATTGTTGAAACAAAGATACCCGGCTGGACTGTGCACATTTCTCAGGTGTTAATGCAATATGCCCGTGCCGAACAAACATGCTCAGCATACTGACTGCAGTTTTGAACAATCACGTTAACATTTGCAATTTATTTCCGCTTAGAACAGTCTCCAATGTCTCTCTTCTCATACTTCGAGATGAATACATTTGCGACACTTTCAGTAGAATGCACATGAATGGGGGCGTACTGATCAGGTTACTTATCAACTAAAACATGTTACGATCTCTTAGGTGTGTTGATAAGGGTAGAACAAATGCAATGTCCACTGAATTATTTGAATAATCTGTGCGTTATCTACTAGGAAAAGACCACCAAATTGATAATCTGACTCTTTTTTCTTCTGTACAGCGCATATAGTATGCAGTCTGTCCAAGACGACGGCACTACATGCAACAGTAATGAAAACCGAAACACTTATTACGTACGACAAGGGCTTCATACCATGCACGACTGGCCCAATGCGAGTCTGCGCCAGCAGCTGCATAGTGATTGAGAGAACGTAAAGTGCATAACGCCGAAGCATCGAAAGGCGCTTAACGCTTTTCATATAGCTCGAAAGACAACTTCTGCTGCTAAACTGTTTAAAAAAGAGACAAAAAACAAATCTTCCAACTACCGTCAAACGCAATGCATTCAGTTTGAAACGTGTAAAGGTGCTTCCCGGAGCGACTAATTTATTGTTCTCCAATTTTTCCGGCTATGTTGCGAAGCTGTGAGTGACAGCTTATCGCAGGTTTCATGCTCCAAAGGCGTTTGTGGTTGCATATAAATAGATTGGGTGAATCTAGAGATTTCTGCTTGATATTTCTTCAAGTCTCGTGTTTTGCTTGCGGTAACTTCTCAAAATTATTTAGATTGGTTGCCAGGAAACTTAAAAATACAGCTACTTTTAAACAATGCGAAAACGGCAGCGCACACACTGCTGATGCATGCCCAGCAAACGCGGCCTTTCATCCGACTACGTTAGCAGTTATTCAACTATACGTGTCTGTCTGAACATTCTTGATGCCAACACAATTTCGAGATATACACGTAAAGCGTGTCACGAGAATTTCACTACACATGCGGCGCAGCATTCATCGCGGCCGGATCGAGCACCACGAAATGAGATCTACCACACTGGCTGCCCAATACACACATTCTGCTTAGTGGCAGCTCAGTATAATGTTAAAACATGGTGTACTTCCTTCTTTACGCACCTAAACTATAATGCTAAAATCAACGGTGATTTTACGGCGATCGCTCGACGTAAAACATTCCGTATAGTAGAAGCGAGAACAAGAGCGCGTTATCAAACCATGTCAACGACAAACCGACACTATGGCGAAAAAGGTGCTAGAAAGCGCCCTCTGTCCTAAAATGGGTCGTACCAAGCTCGGTCGTCCGCTTCGGAAAGCACGTTTACAATATGGACCCGCCACTTTCGGTTGTGTTGTATCACGGCCTGCAGCAAATATCGGGCCCCGAAGATTTTTCAGGGGTGGCACGCTGCGTAAAGGGAAGAAATTATGCAGTGCCGAATACGTGTACGCCGTCAAAGAAATAAGCGGCGAAGTTTTAGCGCGGTGTCAATCGCAAGTGAAGCGAGTCGCGTACGAAGTGGAACTTCAGGTAATTAAGGTTTGCACGCTGCTAGATTCAGGCGCACAAACGCGAGGAAATGCTTGCTATAAATGAATCCACAGCAGCGATAAGCAGACATCATGTGTACGGAACTGCACGAGCACACGACGCTACGCGCCGCGATGTACGAACTGCTCGAGCGCACGATCGTACGCGCCGCGACGGCAGCGGTCTTTCGACATGCCGCGAAACGGCGGTCCTCCTGCAATCTTTGTTGACTGCATGCCGCTAAACAAGTAGTTATGCCTGCGATGTAGTAGCGGCCGTCTGTCCGTTTTAGTAACTAGTAATAACTGATGCAATGCATATGAGCTCGCACGTACGTGCGAATCGCGCTGCAGCGCGAGATCGTGCGCTGCTCGCTTGATGTAGCTTTTAATGACAGCGCTCGAGCATCCATCTGCTGTAATCAATACTACCTTGCTGCGCTGCCTCAACATGCTGGCTTGGGGTCAAGTATAAGCACATTTAACTCTTTAACGTGTGCTGCTCGTAGTGGGGTAGTGAATTGTCACCGAATCAGCCCGGCCATTTGTGGTCATTTGCACACACCTGGTCACTTCACCACTTCGCATCGGTCGAATTGTTAATTGTCGCTGTGGCCGGGTCTCGAATCGTGAATTACCAGCCATGCCTGCTGCTATGTCGGTCTGCTGTCGGGACTGTAGGTGCAAAAGACCAAAATTTAGAACGCAGATAATCAAGCAAGCTTCAAGGCAGGCGAAGCAGTCAGCATGGCGCGAAGTTTCGCTTACTCAGCGCGACGAACTGCAGCTACGCAGCGCGCCCGAAGCTCCACTTCGTGAGGCCTTAAAGGAAAATGATAGAATCTAATGTTGGGATTCAGGCCTTCTTGTTCATGGCAGCCCACGACGCAGAAGTAATGACGGTGACGCCTTTTCGAGGCTGGGCTAGGTCTCTCCGGATCGGCGTCACCGATTCCTTCTGGTCCCAGCATTACGTCCCACGGCACACGGAGAGTACGTTTTCGTTAAACTATAGGCTGCGGCGAGCTCGCAGCGTGGTCGGCATAGTCTGTGAGAAGTGACGTGCCTTTTCGCACTCGAAACGGGGCAGAAAAAAAGTGCGAATCGACGCAAAACTCGGCCTAGAAACGTGCTTCGCCACAGCCAGGGCTCAATACGACCCAAGCTGGTACGACCCAGATGTCGTTTCGCGCGCCGCCACCAGGCGCCGCTACTATACCTCAAACTCCAGCGCAAGACCATAGCCTCCTCTATTTTTCTGTGCCTGCTCAAAGGCTGCTGAAGCGCCGTCTGAAGGCAACGCCCCTTTGCCGAATTTTTCCGCGGGGCGGCGCTGCCAGCCCTGGGGAAGTAGGGTGCCTCTGGGGAAGGCACGTGCGGGTGTGCGGGCTGCGGCGATCAGTCGGCGCATTGTTTGCGTTGTGTTTATGCAGCGTTTCGCGTGTGCCAAGAGCTATGGCATACTGCTGTGTGCCGGGATGCCAATCAGACGCGAAGCGGAAAGTGCCAGGAATTTCATTCCATGAAATTCCTAGTGACAACGACTTAAGAGTGAAGTGGCTGCAAGTGATATCCAGAAAGGACTGGGTGCCGAATACCACATCACGCTATTCGGTCGTTTGCAGCAAACATTTCCTCCCTGACGAATACAAGGAAGGATGCAAGACTAGGAAGCTTAAAAGAGGTGCGGCACCGAGCGTGTTTCCAGACTATCCAGAGTATATGCAACCACCTGCGAAGAAGTCCCGGAGCGATGCTGTTTTGAGAAAACGGGAGGCTGCCGTTTTGCATTCCACGTCCCTTGTCCGTGCTACTGCAAGTTGCCTGCCTCGCGATGTCAGTGCCGACTCTCCGGTACCCACTGCATCGTCCCCCGTGCTTGACTCCTCGAACATGGATGTTGCAAGTGGTGACGATCGGCTCCACGTCGAGCCCTGCTGCAGTTCGAAAGACGAAGCGACCCAGGTAGATGTTCGCAGCTCGATGTCTGTCGTGGAACGCCAGAAGTGGCGACGAAAAGAGCGTGACATGAAAACTCAAATAGAGCGACTCAAACGAACTGTAGACAAGTATAAGGAGGAGCTCAGGCGACTGAAAGAGGACTGCAATATCGCTGCGTTTGCTGGTGTTGTCAAAGCGGCGGGCGAGAAGCACTTGGGTGCAAGCATTCTCGTCGATCAAATCAAGAATTTCAGTAAGACCAGACCTACCTGGTCTGAGCTAGTAGTGCGCCACTGCATTATTCTCAGAAATTTATCAACCCGCGCCTATGAGCATATCCGCAAGGAAGGCATCCTGAAGCTGCCAAGCCGGTCAACCCTACAGAGATACCTAGGAGTAAATTCTGGCGAGGTAGGGTTCACCTCCCTTGTGAAACAACGTCTTCAGGCGGAGGTAAGCAACCTAAAAGCTGAGCAAGCTAAAGTGTGCTCCTTAGTTGTGGACGAGATGCGGATTCAACAGAGACTGCAGTACAACAAACAAAGAGACGCGTTTGTGGGAGAAGTTGATCTGGGAAATAGAGTTCAAGAAACAACTACTGGTGAACCTGTTTTGGCCAACTCACTTCTTTGTTTTGTGCTAACAGGGTTGTCGGTGCACGTTCGAATACCTGTTGGGTATTTCCTTACAAGGAATTGCACTGGACAGGATCTCTTTCCATTGATAAAGCTTGTGATAAAGGAAGTTGAAGTAATAGGCTTTAAGATTGTGCGCATTGTGTCTGACAATCACAAGATCAATGTCCTTGCATTTCAACTTCTGTGTGGTGGAAGCTTGAGTCATTGCACACAGCACCCTGAGGATCCAAGACGAAAATTGTTCCTCGCGTTCGACCAGTGCCACATTATCAAGAATGTGCGGTCCCAATTCCTTGCCAGGGACCTTGGAAAAGATGGCGAAGTGTCTTTCTCACACCTGAAAGAACTGCACCGGATGCAGCAAGACAGCATTGTTAAACCGGTTCGCCTTTTAACAAGGAAGCATGTTTTCCCATCTAATATAGAAAAAATGAATGTGGCAAGAGCTGTGCAGGTTTTATCACCGCCGGTCACTGCTGCACTTAAGCTTCTGAAAGAACAAGCTGGACACACATGCGACATGAGTTTTGCTGCTGTGGGGCCTACAGTGGAGTTTATGGATATGATGCACAGTTGGTTCCTGCTGATGGATGTGAGCAATTGTGCACAACACATTCATCAAAAACTGCCAGATAGCAGGCAGTATGACAGTGCTGAAGATGCACGTCTAAACTGGCTAATGACGTCGTTGTTAAGTTACCTTGAAAACATGCGACGTCATTGCCAAGCAAAACAGTTCCTTAGCAAGGAAACTTATCAAGCTCTTGTTATGACAACAACATCAAATGTGGAGTGCGTCAAGCACCTCCTTGCTGTTGAAGGCTTCAAGTTCGTTCTGACAAGAAAATTCTCATCGGACCCAATTGAATCGTTCTTTGGATGGTTAAGGCGATCTGCTGGGAGCAACGATCAGACAGATGCTCGAGCAGTCCTCTCTGGTGTGGAGAAGGTCTTGAAGACTGGCTTAGTTCCAGCTTCGCTAAACAGCAATATTGTTGACACTTCAAACCATTCACTTGGACCACTGAGTAGCGAGCCTGCAGTGACCCAGCATGTGGATTTATTTCCACAAGAAATAAGAAGGCTTCTTGGTGATCTCCTCAAGAACCCAAAAGGCTTGCTGCCTACACCAGACACTGCGGCACTCTCCATGTTAGGAGGCTACTTGGCCCGTGTTGTGCAAGAGAAGTTGGACTGCAGCTCCTGCAGGGCTCTTCACACACGACCTGCCTCATCTGCCCCCAGCGACAGCCTGATACGACATCAGGACAGGGGAGGGCTTCTTTATCCATCTGCCGAGTTCGTCTATGTGCTTTAAACACTGCGAAAGTACATTGAAGTGATACTAGACAAAAGGAGGTTTCTGGCAAAGCCCCTTCAAGCTGCAGTCTCAACTGCCGTGGATGTCCTTGCAGAACACGGGGCATTAAAATGTGCACGTGCACGCAGTGACCACCACAAAGAACTTTTGAAACTTGTTTGTGCAAAGTTCTTCAGACCGGTATTCACGAACTATGCCTTGTCTGTGACAGACAGGAGGGACATAGTCAAGCCACTTACATCCAAGCCGCTTTCTAGGAAGTTGCTGAAGCTGTGACATGTGTTTACCCTTATGACTTTTCTTGCTTATGACAGTAAAGTTCTTGCATGTCGACTAGATGTGCCTTGCCTTTTGGTTTCGTTGCATCATTACCAGGCAAAAGTCGGTAGTAAACACACAGATAAAGAACGCTTTCAGAGTAGCCTGCAAAAAACATCTTCGGAACATGAGATGGTGTTCACAGGCAGACTCTTGTGCCATTGAGAAATACTCTCATATAATGTTTGTTAATGAGGTAACCTCAGGTTTCTAATGTTAGTGTGTTTTTATAGGGAACTAGCGAAATGAATAGCATCGCCGGTGATGAAGTCGACAAACTAAATGTTCACCTTGGAATCGCTGCTCACAATTTTCTTGGTAATCCAACTCCCCATTTACGTATACAAATTCCGTCGCGATCCTTCATGTCCCAACTGCCCTGCCCTTTATGCCAACCTATTCTGACCTGTTGCTCTGTAATGGGGTTTCTTTCCCACCTTCTCCCGTACTGGCTGGACTGGCTTGGAGCTGAAAGTGAACGGCGCCTGCTCGTGCAGAAGGCCATCGACATCCTAGGCGCCTAATGTTTCGTGCCTGAATAAAGTCTTATACTACTACTACTCATTTACGTACGCTTGCATATGTATGAAAACAATATATAGGTAGCCAACATCGTGACGATTTTCCCAAATTATGCATGTTCTGAGAAAAATGGAAGCTGCGCTGTAACAAAGCGCAACGTTCTCTACGCTACGTATTACTGCTGCGTCGTCTGCTCAACCCAGGGCTGCGGGCGCCACCTGGGAGCGGCTTCGCGTACTTGCGCGAACGGCGCTTGGCAACGGCCCCAGCTGCCATTGACCAGGCACAGAAAAATAAAGGAGGCTATGGCAAGACGCCCGTACCCGAGTTGCCTGCGCTACCAGGGGTAGCACACTCTCAAGTTCAACAAATGGCCACAGAGGGCGAAAAAATCGACCGCGCGCCGCTGCTAACAAAGCCGACGTAGTAGCATCACTTTCGGGATTCGTTCGTTAGTTCCAACATTTCCCGGTAGAGGCGTCGTAATAAGCGCAATTTTATCTTACAAACTTTCTCTTAGAATTACCGAAGCATTTTCTTTTACATAAAAACAGGGCAAAATTATCATTGCTAATTAGATATTGTGCTCTTTGTTAGTAAGTTTATTGTTTCTTCGCCATTATAAACGCAAATAGCGTTCAGCATCATCGATCTTTCACGTGACCTCTGGCCTGGATTTAAAATTTTTACCGGTATTTCCGAGTGCACGGCGGCACGGATTCATTCGTTCGTACACTCAAGACTGCTTTGTTTCTAAAGCTAGTTTCTTGCGCTTCGATGTCTCGCGTTATTTAACTTGGGGTGAAGTTACGTGTTTGCAAGCGGACATGTAAGCCCGGCAGTTGGGTTTCGGTCGTGAGCCATTCGGAACAGGTCTGCATCGAAACGGGAGCTGGATTTTGCTGCGGCTGACAACGGCAATAACGGTGAGTCGTTTAACACCGCTGCTTGAATCGTTATATAATATCCGTGTCATTACCTTCCAGGCGGGCACAAGTTAACGAACTAGATCCTGCATTACATATGGGCAGTGAGGATCTCAGTTGCTGTTTCCTAAATAAACATTTACTTGCGAGGCTGTCGTTTGGTTTACACACACAACCAGGAAAGAAAGAGCGATATCGGAACGCGCGTCTCATTTTTCATGTTATTGTAGCCGTGGTTGTAGGTGACTGAGTAGCCTTATCAATATACATATTAAACATTTTTTTCGAGTCGGCCGGCAACGTCTTTCGTCCACAAAACCGAATAATCCTTTGGTAAAATAAAGTGAAAGTACAGAATTTAATGTATTAAACAGTTGCAAGCATGATAATTCACCCATATTTCGTACTTGTTGGTTCCAAATGTTCTTGCTGTTCAGATTGGTTTACCGTAGGGCATTTATTTTTGCAGTAGTGAAGCGGTGCATCACGTTCGTGCAGAAAAATAATGCATCAGTTCTAATAGCTTCATGACTTTCATGCATTTGCTTGTGGAACTAGCAGTGTGATCACTTCTAGTGTATAAATGAACACACAAATGTTCTCATTTGTCATCTTAATAGTACTTGCGCTGTTGACATGCATTGTAGTTAGGCAGACATAAATTTTATGGACAATAGCAATATTTATTTAACATGCTGCTTAAGCACCCTAGAACAGACAGTGTACATTTGCATGTGTTCTGTAGTCGCAAATCATTACAACATATATGTCACACCTTTTTGCATTTTAAAACTTTGCTTTTTCAATTTCTGATTCAGTCAAAATTTCTGTTCCAGACATGCAGTAATGAAGACGGCACCAGTATAAAGCAACACACTCCACGCACTAAACAGAAGCTGCTGCCTGCTACAACAAGGTCATTGTGTGGACATTGGCTACTACTACAAGGTAAACAACACATGGTTCAGAAATTAATATGTTTGATATATGCTGTATTGGCTTGCTCTTTGCAGCAGATATGAATGTTTGTTCATATTTATGGTTCAGTATAATTGGTTCGAACATATAAAACACACATAAATTTGGCTAAGCTGTGCTGTATCTCATGTGTCACCGTTTTGCCTCAACAGAGTCTATGCCAAGCACATCTTGGTCATCACAGGAACTCCTATCTGCGCCAACAGGAAGGGGCTGGAGCCGAATTTGCAAGGCTTTTACACCAAGAACAAAGAAGCACATGCAGAAGAATATGAATGAGATATCAAGTCTGCAGAGGACTGTGTCAAGACTGAAAAGAGCTTCAGCCACCATTCCACCAGCACGGACATTTGGTTGAGTCATCCAGGTAACTCAAAAAGGACTTTCTAGAAATTCTTCGTCTTCAGGTGCACCTGCAACATCTGACCAAGCACGGACGACGCTGGCCAAAAGATTGAGTTCCATCAGTTTGCCCTTAATCAGCTTCCTAGCCATGTTAATTCTGTTTGTGCCAAGTGTAATTTTTCTTCTATAAATGCAAGCTTTCTCATTGCCCATTTTTGTTAGAGGTCATTCATCCTCATCCAAATATAAAGGTCAACCGATTCTTCGCTGATACTTAATACCAGTCACTGTCTAGCAGCCTAACATATCTGTAGCAGTATCTTCTAGTGTACGTTGTCATGCGCAATTCCTCTCCTGAAATAGCTGATGCAGCATCGGCATGCGTCTTGCATTAACCTATGCACATGTGCTATGCACCATTTTACTTTTCTTGATGTTTTTAGCCTTCAATGCTTGCAGAGCAGAGTGGCTTCTCTCTTGAATGCAAGCTTTCTCGTTTTCCATATTCCTAGTCTCGTAGATGATTGCTCCTCTTCCTTGATAGCCTGGGTCTTTGTGCAAGCTACAGTGAAGTGATTGATTGCAGAATGTGGTTTTGCTGCCACACTTGGCTGTGGTAACTGTGTTACGTTTCTCAGATGTGGGGGCCTGGTCAGTTGCATTGGTAAGCAGTCCCTCGAGGTAAGCATTTGCTCCTGCAGTCCGCAAAGCGACATAGACTCCCAGTATACACACACCGTAACTGGTGCGCCCCGCTCATTCTGGCCTGCTGCAGTAATGGGCAAATTGTGCTTGTGGCTTACCTCGGCCATGATTTGCTCAAAACGGAGACCAGCATATGTGCTCACATGGTTCGAAGTGTATGAAGTTGATAGCCGTATGGGTGGAAAGGCCCGCAAGAATGGCTGCCGAAGGTGATGCCCACAAAAGCGACTTGTCCACATTGCGACAAAGTGTGAGCCACACATAGCAGCCCCCGAAAGAAAATAAATGTGCACGTTGGAAAGGAGTTAATGCTAAAATGCCGGGTAGTCCATGTCGCTGTGTTGGTTGCGGCAGCAGATGCCTGCGTCACCTGATTGCTTCGCAATGGAAGTTGCTCATCTTCAACGGCAACTGTTGGTTCAAATAGGTGCGAGACTCTGTCCAATCTGTTTGTACCGCAGGTTGTCGCTCGTTACCAGACCACCACATGTGACAAAGGCAAGCATTATGCCGTAAGATGGTTCGTAGCCAATGTATAATGTATTGTCTGAACCTCATGCGGTGACTGATTGCTGTTTAATCTTGCTGTTATGCCACTTGGTTACGGTCGCAGTTTTATGTTTTTCGAATATTGCGGCCTGGTCGGTTGCACTGGGAAGCAGCCTCTCGTAGTAAGCATTTGATCCTGCAGTCTGCACAGCGACATAGACTCCCAATTTACGCACACCGTGATTCGTGCTCCCCGTTCACCCTTTCCTGCTGCAGCCATGGGCAAATTGTGCCTCTGGCCTTTCTCGGCCACGATTAGGCATGAACCGAGACCAGCATAAGTGCTTACATGGTCGGACGTGTATGAAGTTGGGTGGAAAGGCCCGTAAAAGTGGCTGATGAAGGTGATGCCCACGAAAGCGACTTGTCCATATTGAGACAATGTGGGACACCAAGTGTGAGCCACACATTAGCGGCCTCCAAAAGAAAAGAAACATGCAGGCTGGAAAGGAGTCAATGCTAAAATGATGGGTAGTCCATGTCGCTGTGTAGGCTGCGGCAGCAGATGCCTGCGTCACTTGATTGCTTTGCACTGCAAGTTGCTCATCTTTAACAGCGACTGTCGCCGCAAACAGGTGGGACACTCTGTCCAATCTGTTTCTGCTGCTGGTTGTTGCTCGTTAGTAGACCACCACGTGCGACGAAGGCAGGCACTACGCCTGTAGGTAGGCAGCTCAATGTACCCTAAGAGACCCGTGTATGTGAATGCTCACTGTTGCCATATGGTTCGTCGCCAATGTATAATGTATTGTCTGAACCTCATGCGGTGACTGATTGCTGTTTAATTTTGCTGTTATGTCACTTGCTTATGGTCGCAGTGTTATGTTTTTAGAATATTGCGGCCTGGTCGGTTGCACTGGGAAGCAGTCTCTCGAAGTAAGCATTCGCTCCTGCAGCCTGCACAGCGACATAGACTCCCAATTTTCATGCACCGTGATTCGTGCTCCCCGTTCGCGCTTTCCTGCTGTAGCAATGGGCATATTGTGCCTCTGGCCTTTCTCGGCCGCGATTAGGCATGAACGGAGACCAGCATACGTGCTTACATAGTCCGATGCGTATGAAGTTGATAGCCAGATGGTTGGAAAGGCCCGCAAAAGTAGCTGATGGAGGCGATGCCCACGAAAGCGACTTGTCCATAGTGAGACAATGTGAGACAGCAAGTGTGAGCCACACATTAGCGGCCCCCGAAAGAAAAGAAACGTGCAGGTTGGAAAGGAGTGAATGGCTAAAATCTGGGGTAGCCCATGTCGCTGTGTAGGCTGCGGTAGCAGATGCCTGCGTCTCCCGATTGCTTCGCGATGCAATTTGGGCATTTTTAACGGCGACTGTCGCTGCAAACAAGTGGCACACTCTGTCCAATACGTTTCCGCTGCTGGTTGTTGCTCGTTAACCTGACCACCACGTGCGACGACGACGGTGAGCCGTTTACGAGCTCGCGTCAATGATTCCAGCGTATCTCGACATGCAAACTTTATTTCTGCTATTGCACGAGAATGTACACTGCTTGTCTTCTGCCAATAAAGTCGCGCGTTCTGTTCACTCACTTGTGGCTTGTTTGTATGGGCGTCAGTAGAGGCTCTTGGCAATTAGAACGCACCACCTACGCGGCAGCGAAGGCATTGAGGCATGCCGCATAGCCTGCAGGGCAAGCACGGCGCGTACCAGCGTACGCGACCGGCAAAAAACGGCCATATTGAATTTTGCTCTAAAAAAAAAAAATGTGCACTTCCGCTTCCGGTTTGAGCAACGTCATCTGGCGTCCCCCAAAGTAAGTTCCATGCGCTGCCGCTGCTTATTTTCGAACCACGGCGGAAGGTACAGTTTCCCTTCTCTAAGTTTGTTCTTTATTCTATGGCGCTACATGCAGCCGCTTCGCGCTACGAAATGCGCTCACATAATCATGAGCTATTGACGCAAAACATATTTGCTAAAGCTTACCGTTCAGTGTAGTTGACGTGTGATGCCACAAAGAAGACACGCATACACAGAGACCAACGTTCAGGCAGAAACCGCACACCGGTACAACCGTTTACGTGCCTGGCGAACTCGTTGAGACGGCGCACCGCCGCGCATGCGCGAGAGCTCCGAGCATGCGCAGGAGCTCCGCGCCCGAGGGCGTGCGCGCTCGGAAGAGTGTGAGCGCCTTTTCCTTCTTCATTTTTGTTTTGTCTCTTTCTCTCTCTCTCTGCGTGCCATGCGCGCCGGAACGGGTGGCTTATTCATCTTTATCACCATTACTCATCTTTTTTCATGGACGAAGGAAATGCGCTGGCAGGTTCCATGACAAACGCTGTGGGCTATCGTATGAGACTGGAACGCTAACATGAATGCGCTGTTTGTAAAAGCCGTTACAGGGCCCTTCAGACGTTTCAGACGCATTATTGCCAGCGTCGATTAGTAATACAGCGTACTTGTGGCATATCTTCCAGCGTACCGCCAAATGTGATGCCCGCACGTATGTTAGTGCTAATTTTCTGTTCCCATGATAGGTCAAAGCAATCAGTACAGCATTGAGGTACTCATATGCGAGGCGGCGCAGGCATACCGCCGGCGAAATACTGGGTGGGCTCAGAGAATTCGGCACCTATTTTAAGTGAATGAGAAACTTTGATGGGTTTATAGTGCAGGATATCAGTCAACAAAAAACCGCCCGATGTTAGTGACGCAGCCGAGATATGAAGACAATGTGAAAAGTATCCGAGAATCGGACCACACACAACGCGAACACCACATGCACGACATCGGTTCATCGCACATTCACAAAGTCCGCGTTGTCAGCTACAAACATTACGAGTGTCTTTGCTGTTTGCTTGATGCCTATTTGGAATCCAGTTGCGGCTGAAGCTGGCGTTCATAACATCTATTATAACAATTGGATCGGCGTTTTGCTTTCTTTATTCTACTGCCGCAAAAGTGGTGCGACAACTGTGAAGACTGTCTTGGGATTGCCGAGAGTGACTACGTAGATCATATCATGTGGTCAACAAATGCGGAGGTATACACTATGAGTATACTAATGTCTACAATGTGGGAGATATAGGGGTTCTCCTCCGTACTCTTGGGACAAAGGAACGACAACACAGTAGTGCAAACAATAACAAGGGCATTTATTGCACCTTTCATAGATGAATGCCTGCTAGCCGAGTTGCTATCCCCAAAACATGCCGATGGGCGCGCGACAAATCTAGAAGTCCGACTTACCGCGACCGCATTGCGAGCGAATATGTTCGCCCCATGCTGGATCCCAACGCCTGGTCGTTCGCGTGTTCGGTCACGCCAACGGTCGTGCGTTCGAAGGCGGCCACGCGAGGCGGTCTCGCAGAAGCATGGTCGCAGCGCGCGCGGAATGTCCACGCTGTTCGCCGACCCGCCGGGAAAGAGGCAGCGCCTTGTCCCTCGGCGCCCGAGTAACCCCGCCGCGGCGCGACGGTCGCGCCATCTCTCGCACCGCGCTTGTACCACTCCGACCGCCGCGGGCGCCAGGCCACGCGAGCCGTGCGGGAAAACAGCATATCAGCGGATGCGTGAGAGTCGCGCATCCCCACAACAAATAGGCTCTACAGCAATCTCAGCAGTATACAACTTCAGTGGCTTATATCAAACGCAGCTACGTATTATGCACCGGTACCTGCGCTTGGTTACAGCGTACACGGGCTGGGCCCAGATTAACGATGTTTGTCTATTGTTAACTATAGACATGCAAGACCACGACAACTCAGAGGCAGACCAGGTGGTGAATTCACCACCTGGTCTGCCGGCTTTCGCCACTTATTCACCACCTTTGCCACATCATCACCATCTGACGTTCACCACCTGGTCTTCGCGAAGTGTACGTCCGTGAAGCAGCCAGGTCTAGGGCCTTCGGGTGCCTGGAAGACCTTGGTGACTCGGACGGTGCCTGCTCCGGCGCGATCCTCGTTCGGGGCAGCTGCACCGAACGCAGACTAGCAGTCTGCACGGTTTGCCCGCCGCGCCGGATTTGCGGTGCCGTCGTGCATGAACCAGTGCCATATCATCGCGTTCGCAGAGGGCGGGGGGTATGGGAACTCGGAATTACATATTATCGACTTTCTTCTATATACATTCAATACACCGGCAGTAGAGAAAAAGAAATAGAAACCTTGTCGACTATTGCCCATAATATAGAGAGTCTATGGACAAAGTATGGACAAAAATAAATAGAAACTGTATCGCCTTTCGTCTACAGGTAGTCCATATAGAGGGGAAATAGAGAAAGAAGAAACAAGCACCTTGTCTAATTTTTTCTATAGACCGTCTATAGACTGCGAGTAGACAAAACAAAATAGAAGCGTTATCGAGTTTCGTCTATAGAAAGTCTATAGACAAAGTGTGGACAAAGTGGATAGAAACTGTATCGACTTTCGTCTATAGGTAGTCCATAGAGGGGAAGTAGACAAAAAAGAAGCAAACACCTTATCGACATTTTTCTATAGACCGTCTATAGACTGCGAGTAGACAAAAAGAAATAGAAACCCTATCGACTTTCGTCTGTAGAAAGTTTATAGACAATGTATGGAAACAAATAGATAGAGACTGTGTGGACTTTCGTATGTTGGTATTCTATAGAGGGGAAGTAGACAAAAAGGAAACAAACACCTTATCAACTTTTTTCTATAGACCGTCTATAGACTGCGAATAGACAAAAAGAAATAGAAACTTTATCGACTTTCGTCTATAGACAGTCTATAGACTTTGTATCGACAAAAGTCCAAATCTATAGAAAGGAAAGGTCGTCTATGAAATATCTAGACTTTCTATAGACAGTCTAATGTCATTTTTGTAAGGGTAGGCACTCCCCATACGTGGGCCGATCCTGAAGGTAGTGCAATACTGGGCCCTCCCACGGCGGAGGTGAAGCAGTCGTTAGTCACTGCCCATACGGAGGCCAATCTCCAAGATAGTGCAATACCGGGCGTGTTCGCGGCGGAGGTGAAGCAGGCGTTAAGCACTCCCCCATACGTGGGCCGATCCGTAAGGTAGTGCAATACTGGGTGTTCCGGCGCCAGAGGTGAAGCAGGCGATATGCACTCCCCAAACGTGGGCCGAACCCGAAGGTCGTGCAATACTGGACCCGGCCGCGGCGGAGGTCAAGCAGGCGTTAGGCACTCCCCATAATTGGGCCGGTCCCGAAGGTTGTGTAATACCCCCTCCCCCCCCCCACGGCGGAGGTGAAGCAGGCTTTAGGCAGTCCCCATATGTGGGCAGATCCTGAAGGTATTGCAGTACTGGGCCAGCCCGTGGTGGAGGTGAAGCAGATGTTAAGCACGCCCTACTCGTTGTGTGATCCCGAAGATAATGCGATACCGGGCCCGCCCGCGCCAGAAGTGAAGCAGGCGTTCGACACCCTCCATACGTGAGCCGATCCTGCAGATAGTGCAATACCTGGCCCGCCTGCGGCGGAGCTGAAGCAGGCGCTAAGTACTCCCTATACTTGTGCTGATCCCGAAGATAGTGCAATGCCGCGACCGCTGGCGGCGGAGGCAAAGCAGGCGTTAGGCACTCTCCATGTGTTGGCCGATCCTGAAGAGCCCCCAGCGTAGGTTAAGTAGGCTTTAAAAAGCCCCTAAACCACTCAGAGTTTGAAATTTAGTGTTGACCTTCGAGTTTTGGACGAGTCTGTAACGAACGCGTAGGCGCCATAATTTGTCGAAACGGTGCTGTAATAGCGGAGTTACACGCGTTTGGTGATCGAAACGCTGCCCTTGCTTGTTTCGCTCTTTCCTTCGCACGCTCGTTCGTCGGCAGGTCTCTTCGCTTCGCGGAGTGGTCCTCTAAATTTCACGTGAGATACGTCACCCCCAACGCGCTTTTCAGAACGCTCTCCACTTTTCGTTACCGCGACTGCGCGCTTCTCGGCTGGACGCTGTTTCCGTGCCACCCGATCCCCTGCGAAGCGTGCCGCTACGGAATCTGTGCTGCGGCAACGTATGTTGCGCGCCAGGCATTGCGCAGAGCATCATCATGAGGCAGCCGGTGTCGCGTCGTTTCGTTGTTCCAGTCAGCACTTTTGTAGCCAAGCAGCGCACACGGATAGCTTCTAGCCATCGCAAACACTGTGGGACTTTGTTCGCGCAGCTAATCAGGTAGCTTAGGACGTCTTCGTTGGAACGCCAGCAATTTGGCACTTGCGTTGGCGGCCGTAGTTGCCGATTCATCATCATCATGATGATGATCATCATCAGCCTGGTTACGCTCACTGCAGGGCAAAGGTCCCTCCCATACTTCTCCAACTACCTCGGTCATGTACTAATTGTGGCCCTGTTCTCCCCGCACACTTCCTAATCTCATCCGCCCACCTAACTTTTTGCCACCCCCTACTACGCCTCCTTCCTTGGAATCCAGTTCGTAATCCTTAATGTCCATCGGTTACCTTCCCTCCTTATTACATGTCCTGCCCATGCCGATTACTTTGTCTTCATTCCAACTAAGATGTCATTAACTCGCGTGTTCCCTAACCCAATCTGCTCTTTTCTTATCCCTTAACGTTACACCTATCATTCTTCTTTCCATAGGTCGTTGCGTCGTCCTCAATTTATGTACAAACCTTTTCGTAAGCCTCCAGGTTTCTGCCGCGTACGTGAGTACTACTAAGACACAGCTGTTATACACTTTTCTCTTGAGGGATAATGGCAACCTGCTGTGCATGGTCTGAGAATGCCGGCCAAACGCACCCAAGCCCATTCTTATTCTTCGGATCATTTCAGTCTCAGCAGCCGGATCCGCGGTCAACACCTGCCCTAAGTAGATGTATTCCCTTACCCCTTCAGTGCCTCGCTACCTATCGTAAACTGCTGTTCTTTTCCGAGAGTGTTAACCATTACTTTAGTTTTGTGTAGATTAATTTTAGAACCACCCTTCTGCTTTGCCTCTCCAGGTCAGTGAGCATGCCCTGGTCCCCTGAGTTACTAAGCAAGGCAAAATCATAAGGGAATCGCAAGTTACTAAGGTATTCTCCGTTAACTCTTATTTCCAATTCTTCCCAATCCAGGTCTCTGAATACCTCCTGTAAACACGCTGTGAATAGCATTGGAGAGATCGTGTCTTCCTGCCTGACGCCTTTCTTCATTGGGATTTTGTTGCTTTCTCATGGAGGGCTACGGTAGCTGTGAAGCCGCCATAGATATCTTGCAGTATTTTTGCATGCGGCTCGTCCACACCCTGATTCCGCAATGCCTCCATGACTGCTGAGGTTTCGACTGAATCAAACACTTTCTCGTAATCAATGAAAGCTATATATAAGAGTTGGTTACATTCCGCACATTTCTCTATCACCTGATTGATAGTGTGAATATGGTCTATTGTTGAGTAGCCTTTACGAAGTCCTGCCTTGTCCTTTGGCTGACAGAAGTCTAAGGTGTTCCCGATTCTATTTGTGATTACCTTAGTAAATACTTTGTAGGCAACGGACAGTAAGCTGATCGGTTTATAATTTTTCAAGTCATTGGCGTCCCCTTTCTTGTTGATTAGGATTATGTTAGCGTTCGTCCAAGATTCAGGGACGCTCGAAATCATGAGGCTCATGAGCGTGCACCGATTCATAAGCGTGCACAAGCCAGCAACACTAACCGGAAGTCGTATGTTCTTGTTCGAACAATCGACAGCGTCTGCTCCTGGTGACATCAGCGGATGCACCTTGGTGACGTCACGACGAGCACTGGGGATTTGGAAAGGCCTGAAGAGGAGCACGGGATTGCATTTTGATTTTGTGGGGCGCCCGCAGCACATAGCGCTTCAGCGTTTGGCAAAGTTCATCTATATGCGCGTGTTTACTAGAAGTGTCTAAAGAAAGATCGGAGTTGGTTAATGGACCTCTACGCACTCTCCATACGTGGCCTGATCCCGAATATAGTACAATGCCGGGCCAACCCGCGGCGGAGGTGATGTGGACATTAAGCTCTCCTTATACGTGGGCCATTCCAGAAGATACTACAATAGGCGGCCGACTCGGAGTCAAGGTGCAGTTTTCCATTAAGGGACCTACATGCCCAGCTTTGCTGGTTATCCTTCTTCAGAGAGTGAAAGGGCACTGAGCTTTTTTTCTTGCTTTCTCGCGTGCGCGGGTGTCTTTCGTGTATGTTGCATTTTGAATGATAGAGTGTCATTTTGTGACACGTGTTTTAACACGTGGCACCATGTGGGACGTTAAGTCTTTCAAGCTTTTAAACAGTAGTTTTGAATTTGCAAGACTTTTAGCTATTAGTTGTTTTAGTGTGCGTCCATCTGTATCAGGAATATTGCTTTGGTAGGAGAGCCAGAGCGTAGCCGCGTGTTTTAACGATTGCCGTGCCTTAAGTCTGTGCGGCGTTTATTGCTTGTTAAACATGGGTGACAAATCATTTGCGGGATTTTAAGGATTTAGGTTGCATACGTAGGCCTTTGCTTGCGTACGTGCTCTGAAAGCTTCGGTTTTTGAGTTTGAAAAAGCTAAGTGCAACATATCACAAGAAAGAGGGTAAATCGTGCAGCGTGTGGGAGGCCTCTCAAGGTAAACCAGGGGAAGGATGAGAGGGGAGAGGAAATCGAGGCGATCTGCAGACATTGGTGTCTGTGCTAAAGAAAATGAAGAATTTCTCGGATGGGCCCGTTAAACAGGTAATACAGCTCAAAAAGGTGCTAAATATGAAGCGTGATGTATGTAAATAGACGGAAAAAAGTCTTCAAGCAGGCGAGTAAAAGCTAAACAGGGCCGTCAACGTGAACGAGAAAGGTCGTGACAATGGAACGCAGTCTGGTTATGTGGCAAGACAGATAGTGCCAACAAAGCATATGGAATGCGTGTAACGTGGGGTGGGGATAGCTGGAAAGAGCTTCACCTACGTTGAACTTACTACAAAGGAAAAGTAGAAACGCAGGGATGAGTACTCCTTGTCAAATCTGAAACACACGGAAAAGGACGACAAAGGGAAGCAGGGGGAGACCTCGGCAATAGGACAGAGTGAAAGGGCAATTATCACTCAGAAGCAATTGTGAAGAGGGTGAAAAGCCACAACAGTGCTGCAGTAGGCACATTTCCAGGGCGCACATAGGGCCCTGTCATGGAGCGAGTGAAGAAAAGCTTGCAGAAAATGCCCTGGACGGAACGTTGTAGTAGATGCAGGTAGGCGTAACGACGCACTAAACAGGAAAATGGCAAGGCTAGCACAAACCCTGACAAAGCGGATAGACGACTTGAGCGAGATGTCCCCTCGGAGCAGACTGTGGTGTGCACAGAGCTGGATGTGCCTTTACGTAACAATAACGTACAAAGAGCCGTTTGGCTGCAAATGAGGCTATATAGAGCTTGAGCCGAGAGAAAGGTTTCGAGGTTGTAGCAGTAACATGGAAGTGAGAGGGTTGCTGGCTTTCAACGAGACGGGATGCATTTCTATCACAGGCTTGGCCAAGAAGTCGGCTGGCGACTTGATTGTCACGCAGTTACTTTTTGGGGGACCCACGGACGCTCTGGAGGCCAGGCTAGGTAACAATGAAGAAGGTCCTAGGGGAACCTCAGAAGAGCATAGCCGTCAATAATAGAAAAAGGAATCAAACAAGAAAGAGAGCACGCCATGCTATAGCGTACGTACATAAACATGCAGGGCGGTAGAAGACAATAAAAGTGGGTAGATATTGAGTAACAGTTTAATAGAGAAAAAGTAGGGGTGTATGCGATTACAGAAACACACCTTAGAGACTCGGAAGGGCCACCACTGATTGAGAATTATCTTTGGGAATGATGCAACAGAACTAAACAGGAAAGAAATGACGGCGGAGTCGGGATGATCATACATCAGGTAGCCAAATGGGAAAGAGTAAAATCAAAATCTCAAGAGCTGTTTTGGTTACCATGTATAATGGGTGGAAAGAAAACTTGTTTTGGCCTGATGTATTTTCGGAACGGAAATAATTGCAGGGAGAAGAATGAAAAGTTAGTGAAATTCCTAAGTGCTGCTATTACGGGTGGTGGGAATGACGCCAAAATTATCCTATTAGATGACATGAATGCCCACATGCAATATCATTTCCGACATCAACGGGAAGTCAATGCTAGATCTTTGTGAGCAACATAACCTCGTTATTATGAATACAGTGCTTAATCGTGATAGGCAGACCACATGGTAATTGGGAAACCGGCAATCAACCATTGATTATTGTCTGGTTACAAGAGGAATTTATGACAAGCTGAGAGAAACGGTCATTGACAAGGAGAATGCAACATACGGAGCCGCCATAAACGAATCATTTTGAAAATGGAATATGTGATTACAAAAGAGCGTAAGGGGCGAAAAGTAGCGAGTTCAAATTTGAACGCTGAACAAATAACAAAGATAGGCGCAACAGTCGAGTAATAACTTGTAACATGGCCAAACAAAGTGCGGGGAGATATTGGAGTTTTAAGTGCACTTACGACACAAGTACCGAAAGTGACATGCTCGTCGGAAAAGAATAAAGAAAACGAAAAGCTGGTGAAACAGGGAGATACGAGAAGCGATCGCCGAAGAACAGAAAGCATCACGAGACCACAGGCAGGCACAAAAAGTGCGGTTGCCACAGGACCAAGCCAGAAAACGGGAAATATACCGACTGAAAAATATATGACTCAAATACTGGTTCAAGCAAAGGCCAAAGATGAAATTGAACATTTATTGTCAGAAATACATGGGACAAAAGGCAAGGTGCACTTACAATATGTTGGACCCACATCAACGTATCAGGCAGGAAATCTGGACCCAAACAAGATCATATCCTAGACCAAGGTTGAAAAAAAACTGGAAGAGGACATGGCAATAAGTCACATCCGAAAAATAACCGCCGAATCTTTCCAAAGTGCTGACGAGGTTGTATTTGTGGAAAAAGAAGAGTATGAACGAGAACCAGAAAGAAAAGGAGCTGGTGCTGAGAATTTCAACTGGAAGAAAGCCGAATGGAAAATTCCTAAACGCACCGCAACAGGGCGAGACAAGGATCTTGTTAGGCTCACTAGTAAAGTAGGACCTAGATGCAAGGAGGCTCTGTTAGAAGCGGTAGAGAAAAACTTTAAGGGATAGACTATTACCAGACAGATGCCGACAAAGCAGAATGAACTAAATTTTTAAAGGCAAGGGGGAAAAGATAGAATTCCTTCATCCCAACCGTTTACATTGGTAATGTGGAGGTTAGCAATGGATGCAAATAAACTAAAGGTTTAGTCATGGGCAAAGAATATTGGCATATTGGCAAAACTTCCGAATGGCTCCAGGGTGGGTGGGCGTATGGATGATAAGTTTTTTGTCCTTACTCACTCTCTGTTTTTATTTCATTACTCATCATTACTACAGGAGGAGGTCCCGATGTTGTAAGAAATGTCAGGGGGACCTCCTATTAGTAATTTAACATAGTACATAGTGGCCACATAGCAATGTCAAACATAAGATTACGCGAAGATAGTGAAGTAGATAATCAAATAGAAGAAAGATGCTTACACTATTTGAAGTTCAAGTCAATCAAGCAATTGGAGTAGATACTGCACATCAGTAAATAAAAATGCAGCAATTGACGAATTAAGGAACCATACGAATTACATATATCAAATAACACGAGGTTATTGTAGCAAAAAATTAGAAATATGCTTACAATATACGAAGTTTGACATTATAGTTTTGCGGAAACCCGCAAAGTGGAGAGAAGTAATCATTAAAGAGAAATGAAAGAATTGTAGCAATTAGCTACGTTGGGTTGGATGCCTCATTTCCCTTTATTAATATACGAAGTACAATGAAATATATGCTATGCATCGAGACGCTTAAAATATTTAGGCAATGAAGTAAGGAAGACAATGGGAGAGAGTGAATAAAAGTGATATACTAAGCAAACAGAGAAGCATTAAAAAGTGTAAAATGAATTTGTAAACAATATATGTTCACAGTAGTGAGTCAGCAGCCAGTATAGTGTCGTTAGTGAATATGTCTTCGCATCTCTCATGAATGTTCTTCTTGTGTGACAGGCTTTAACATGGGGTGGTAGTTTATTCCAGTATTTAATGGCTATTCCAGTATTTAGTGTATTGAAATATCGCTAGAAGAAAGGAATCCGCTACATGCGTCTTTGTTAGACGTTACCGCAGCGTACGAACACGTAAACGGGAACATATGGGATATTCTCGAAGAGAAACGTATTGGCACCGACTGTATACAGCTTCTCAAAGAAATTTACCTGGAAATACAGTTTGCCTTGGATGGGCAGAGATAAGGAGCGAGGAGCAAGTTGATATCAACAAGGGACTGCGGCAGGTATGCCCTCTATTCCTGCGGCTCTTGATGATGTTCATGGTAAGGATGGAAAGGGCGCTAGAGGAAAGCGATATCCGGTTTAATCTCTCATACAAACAGGCAGGTACAGTAGTAGAGCAGGAGCTTCCAGGTTGGCCTTATGTGGATGACATTGTGTTGCTAGCTAAGAATCAAAGTGATATACAACGTCTGGAGAACATCCGTGGACCGGAAGGTGATAAGCTGGGTCTGAAATTTAGCTTAAAAATCAGTTATTGTGGTATTCAATGAAAACTGCGAACAGGCAGTCACAATATAGGGCGAGGAAAGACCTCGCGTAAAAAAATACATATAACTTCGTGTATAGATAAAGGAAGGCAATAGATATATGGAAACACAGGAAAAAACAATAACAGTAAAGGGGAAGAAAAATGCAGCCATAATGAAGTACAGAGCGCTATGGGGATACAATAGGTGCTCCGGGTTATGTAGAAAGGTGTAATGGTTAAAGGACTTAGTTTTGGAAACGCAGTTGTTTGCTTGAAATCAGGGTTACAATTAGGACTCGATGGCAACCAAACGCCAGTGGGACGCCTCGCATTTGGCGCTGGCGGGAAGACTACAAATGAAGGGTGATATTGGCTGGACTGGTTTTGAAGTAAGGGAAGATCAGAGTAAAGCTGATTATAAAAAACGACTGAGGAATATGAAAGAAATTAAATGGACTAGTGTATTGTTGAGATATCAGAAAACGAAACGACAACACTGATTCACGGTGGATGTAAAAAACTAGGAAGCTTACCAGCAGGTATGCCACCTGTATGGTGAGCAACTTGGCAAGAAAGAACGTCAAACACACAGTCAAAGAGGCTGAAATAATCTCGTGTGTGTTGACGCAATGGAAGAAAGACCGCTATGAGTGACTACTTCAGAGGAAAAAAGCGAAATGAGGAAATAAACAATTTAAGATTGCTCAAGGGAAGGTCTTTTTGAAGCAGGATCAGGATGCCTTAGAAGAGGCACTCATCAAGCGAAATAGAACAAGGAAGAAGAAGCATTTGCTTGGTGCGGTATAGCTAGGGAAACGGTGGAGCATGTTTTATTAGAATGTCAAGATATCCGCCCTGCGGTCGGTTTAGGCTCCTCTGGCCTCCTTGAGTCCCTTGGGTTCAGCAAGTGCAGAGGGCAAGAAAACAATTGCAATAGAGATTAGTAACAGGTGATTAGAAGATTGGTGGAAGAAAATTAGAGAAACGACTAACAACGGAGGCACACAAATACAAAGCTTCCAATAGGAATTCAGAAAGATTGGATATGGAATTCTTCGTGTGTGTCTTTTGTTTTTTGAACATAGGTAGGGCATTAGGCAACCTAATTACGAGAGCTTAGTGGCGCAACCCGCCGCCCCGTTCCAAAGGGGACGCTCATAGCATCCATCCATAAATCTATACTCGAGAGATAGGCACGTTTGCATATGCGTCTTATTCGTGGTGCCAGTGACAATAGGGAGGAAGCATGGTCTGTCGCTATATTGCTTCGGCACAAATCGGATTAACGCCCACATTCATCGTGAGGTCAATTTCATAGAAATTTTCTTTAATGCACCCTGATTTGTTGTACATATTTCTAAATATTAAGAATGTGAAATGCCGAGACACTTGCACTTCGAAACCTGGTGTCTGCGAAATCTACTGCTCCGTAGCGTCAGCGCCGGTACTGCTTTGTCAAAGATAACAATTTGTAAATTATATGATTTAGAATTATTTTGTTTAGATTAAGAAGGATAGAGCACACGTGGTGCTGTTTTAAAGCCGTAGTTGTGGAATTGTCCCCGCCAATGGTTACGATTCTCGGTTAGCACAATTTCATGTCTGAAGTAAGCCATGATGCGCTGGGCGCTGTAATACGACTTTTGGAATAAAGAAACTGTGCTCCTGCAAATTTGAGATTTGCACTTTTCGACTTTATAGGCCTATCTTGTACCTATGGCGAAGTCATGCGGAGCGCTTCCAGTGAGTATTTCAGGTATTCTGTGGACGGCGATATTTTGCGATACGGCATTATAATAAACGCAAAATACTTTGGTTGGCTTTGTCATGTCGCTTTTACCATTCTTTTTGGGGCATCAGGCTTACGTAGCCCTTGGCGCATGACATCACAATAAAGCTAAGCCTCCCTCTTGCAAATATATTATGGTCTTGTATGTACAGTACCACAATGAGCCGAAGGTATTGATGTAGTAGTGCGTCTTTGAGAAGTGACGGTGTCGTTAACTATTCGAGAACAATGACACAACGCGGAACCATCCAAAATCAACCACATCAAAGCGGCTGCCATTCAATTCTGTGGTCATCAAATTAAGGAGGATGTTAAATTAGCTTCAGAACATCAGTCTGCATTAATGGCAAAATTACAGAATGCTATGTCCAAAAAAAACCCAACGGTAACTAAAATATTTGACAAACAACTACTCAAATTTGGAAGAACTTTGTAATAATCGATTTCAAGGTAAAGTTCCTACGTTACAGCTAGTACTTTAAAATTACGAACTGTTTCGCCTATATTGCAATAGCAACAGCGTTTGGTTACGTTGGAATATGCAACAAAGTGCAGGACATGTAAAATGAAATCCAGTCTACTCGCGAAAAACCCTCAGGTATAAAACGTACGTATGGTAGATTTGAAAGAACTTTGGACATTTTTCCTGGACTGTCGTACTCAGAGCCAGTTTTCTACTAATTTAGGTACGACGCGACAAATTCTCCAACAGAGTTATCGAAATACATTACCATATCTTCACAGCATTTCCTATTGCATAAATTACGAAAGGAAAATCAAATTCTTTTCGCGTTTGAATCTATGTGCAATATATTTACAAAGAGCGAATGTTCGCGCAGATGGAATAGAGCCTAGCCAGGCTGTGTCCACTTTCCGTTGTCTTCAGGACCGTTGTCGTTCTCTTCTTTGCCTCATCATAACACGACCCCCACCATACAAAGTACCATGCCGGTGCGTCAAAGCAACATGAAAGACATGGCAGACATGAAAGCATCAATGAATGCAATGCTTGCCTTTTGGAATTGCCCCATCTCGCTTTTCTGAAAGAATTTAGGTACTGCACTGACTGAAAGGAAAATCAAATTCTTTTCGCGTTTGAATCTATGTGCAATATATTTACAAAGAGCGAATGTTCGCGCAGATGGAATAGAGCCTAGCCAGGCTGTGTCCACTTTCCGTTGTCTTCAGGACCGTTGTCGTTCTCTTCTTTGCCTCATCATAACACGACCCCCACCATACAAAGTACCATGCCGGTGCGTCAAAGCAACATGAAAGACATGGCAGACATGAAAGCATCAATGAATGCAATGCTTGCCTTTTGGAATTGCCCCATCTCGCTTTTCTGAAAGAATTTAGGTACTGCACTGACTGAAAGGCGCGATAAATATTCTGTGCTTATTTTCATAAACTGCTTTATAATGTGGTGTTATGTCCCGCCACATTAACAATATGGTGAAATGGACACCGTATTGTTTCTAAACACAAACACGAAACAGCCTTGTATAAGTGAAGTCAAATTCATATTATAAGTAGTTATGATTACGATGTGTGAAATTATTTCTTGACCATAATATGCTACAGTTGACACGTGGCCTTTTCTACTGACCACAGTTTGTAATGCAGTCATTTGGTATCATATATAGCCAGCAATCTAGTATTTAGTGGTATGCTGAAGCTAATTTAGCACGAGCAAGTCTACATGAGGAAATCTAACGTAATTTTTATTGTTGATCTCAAGTTTCCTAAAGAATGGCAGTAATGCGCTGTCTACTGTATTTTTCGCCATCGCCATTGTGACAATCTGCATCACCATATGACCTGTTTTGAGAACGCCAGGTAGTAGCGCGAATTATGAAATCCCGCAGTTGCGGTCAATTGCTGAAATCCTACAAGTCCTATGGATTAGAACTCTTATCCCAAAACAATGAAAGAAAATTATTACTCCGGCCTTCACAGTTAATCTTCAGCTGAAGCTGAACCTAGAAACATAGCAGAAGCGGCATATTTGCTACAAGGATTTACTACTGCATATCGTTGGTTGTCTCACCAGACAGGCTACTGTCTAGAACACGCATGGTGCTTTATTAGAGAATATGTTTGCCAGTAATACTACTGCTTATGTTTTTAGAATCCGAGTTCACGCTGTTTTGGCGATGCTATCACAATACAATAACGCTAGGATAATGCTAATTTGTTGTTTTATATATTGGCACTTGGAGACCCCAGAAATGACAAGGAGTAGGTACAGTTATGATAAATATGGCTGAAGAAAAATATTTGAATTAACCGTACAAAAAATACAGGTGCAAGGTGTCCACGAAGGCAAATATATGCAGTCAAACTGCACTTAGAGGCATCATGTCGGAAAGGCGATGTCCCTACTGGAATAGTGGGGAAACTATTGCAGTGCAGCAAGACACGATACCGGGATCTGTTTTCACTTGCACATTAATGCACGCGCAACACATGCAGCACTTTTGGGAAGGCACTGGGTCTGCGCGCTTGTGTTGGCAGCCTGGCTCATGCGTAAGAGAAGGGTGATGTTAAGGCACATAAAATGTAGCTTAGTTGTTCTATGGATTTTCTTTACTTTAGGTACTAAATAATTCATCTTCTACATTAGCGAGCTTAGATAGTTTTCATTTAAATTTGTAAAGAAACATTTTAAGCTGATCTGGTGCTCGCGTAACCAGACAGACATACAGCGATCTAACGCTTACATAAGTCACTCACTATTGTCTGGAATGTTCGCAGCAAAGGTATGTGTCATATATGAACTACCACTTGCTAGCTTGTACTAGGAGCTGTGTCAGTGCTCCTGCCTTCTCGGTCACAGTACTTATCTATTTTTCTATTCCCTCTTTCCCGTCCCTCAGAGTTGGGTAGACTACCAGACGCATTTCTGGTTAACTACCATGTCTTCTCTCTTTATTTATTCCTCCTCCTCCTCTTCCTTGATCAAAATACGAAATAACGTGATGGGAAAAAAATATACTTTTTTGCACCGATATTGTGTTTTTATATTGATATATGCATATTGCGTGTCTCCTGTGCACATCGCGCGCGAGCGCCCCGACGAACAAGGCGAACTGCTCCTGAGCCTCTAGCGGCTTGCTCAACTAGCCAGCACTGCAGTTGTTTTTTTCGCATATTTTGTAAATAGTCTTTAGTGTGCAATGCACCGTTCACGTAACGTTATAGTGGAGCTTAGAGTCTCCCGTCCTCGCCACGGAGCTCCGCCGCAGCTGCATCCTCCAGCTTTCAGCCATGGCTCTCCAAGGCAACACCTCATCTGCATCTTCATCTGCGGCTCCAACAGCAGCGTAGGTCACGGTTACCAAGGCGCTGACCATGGCATATAATCCCGACAAGACAATTTGGACGTTGAGGGCAGGCTCAGCATGTATGAATGTGTTAGCGAGAACCCACCACCACCACCATGATGCTTGCTAATCTAATATTGTACTTGGGCACAACACCACACATCTGTTTCCGGACTCACAGGGACTAGCTCTTCAGCTGGAATTTCTTCAAAGACAAGCTCCGCCACATCTTCGGAAAGCTGAGCGCTCACCAAATCGCTGCAAAAAAGAGAGCTTGCTGTAAGAGTGCAGTCTTTATCTCAATCCTATGTCACGTACACACAAGATGTGCTCCTTCTTTGTCGCAATGTCGACGATAAAATGGCCGAGGTTTACTAAGTAGGCCATGTCCTCAAAGGGTTCGCAGAGGAGGCCTTCAACTTGTTGATTTACAACAGTGTTTCCACCATCAACTTAATTGTCACGAAACTGCACCGCTGCGAGCTGGCCGAAAGCCACCGCGTCCTGCCACAGTTCTCCCGCCTCCCGAACACGGCTGCGACGTGATGCTGCGTCGACCATAGCACTGCAACCCTCTTTGATGAGAATGTGACATATATCGTCTACCGTGAGCTCGAGGCTGCAAGTATAGCCCGTTCCATTCACGCCCACTTCACTACAACTGACCAATCAGCACCAGCGACGTCCCTCATGCAGGCAGTTGCGCAGCAAGAATTTTCCAAAATCGGTGTCTCTGCTGCCTGCTCTGTCGCGCGACCTGACGCCAGACCGGAGCGGACAGTGGTGCCTCGCAAGGCTCTGTATTTTCCTCGATGATTCCGCAACCCTGATGATGGGTGAAGTCCTCACGTCTAGCCGATTATTTCCGTGGCCACCGAAGTAGTACATTCCATTCCCTGTGGGTGCACGGCGGTACAAAGAGAAAAGACATTTTATGGTTCTTCAACTCCTTGATGGGCTCGGACGTTCATAGGCATGATAGGCTAATTGAACTGAGTATTTTGAAGCAAGGCTCACGTAGTTATTGCTTATGACTTTATATCACCGACTGCACAATTCTGACACAAAATTACAGTACACGTTTTCCGTAGAGCAGCTAGCTGCATACAATTCGCGCAAATTTCAAAAATTTAAGTGAACGAATCTACTTGTTCACTGAAAAACTCGCCTTGATGCGGTGAGCTTCGTCATTATTCAATTAGCATAGATAGGGACCATCTACTTGAGTACAAGCCGCTCAGCCGGGGTGAAAGTCGGCGCTCACGCGGCCAGATCCGCATCTAGCAGTCGAACAAACAACCAATACATGAACTAATGGTAGGAATCAGTTGCCTTTGCAGTTGTTGTAAGTCCGCCGCGCTCGCAATGATTGCGTCGGGACTGAACTAGGTGCGACTTAGTAAGATCAGCTGTGAGAAACACGTGAATGCACTGGCACCGATAGTAGTTTTGAAGCAATCGCACGAATACTACTCGCGCGAATGTGATCAACTGGCTCATCAACGGAATAATATGATAGATCACGGCACGGTAGAGCTGGCGGTCTTCATGACAGGATGGTTTATCTGTCTCGGCACCACAGTAAGTTTCTTCCTAGATACTCTAGCAAACAGTAGAAATAACGGCACACCGAAAGAGGCCTAGGACACAGGCGCTGACTTTCGATAATATGTTTATTGCGCGAGCACGGGATATATAGGCAGAGAAGCAATAGTGGTGGTGGTAACAACTTTATTGAGATTCTGCTCAGTTATGATCTGGCAGGCCCGAGTCCTAGGATGGCCCCTCACGAGGAGCGACCCTTTCGGCGCAGGCAACGAGGGCTTTTTCTAGTTTTTTCCTCCGGCGTTCTGAGCAGCTCCTCCCACGTCTGTTGTGAGGGAGCTGGAAGGAGCGACATCGGAGGGGGTAAATCCTCGCACCTCGAAAGAATGTGATTTTGGGTAGCCAATGTTTGATTTATGCAGTTTTGACATATTGGGTTCCATTGCCCTTTGGTAATTATGGCCAGCCAATGTGGGCTGGGGAATGACTTAGTTTGGATTCGACGCAAGATTGAGGCTTGCACTCACGTGAGGCTTGCGTTTGGAGGCCGGTAGATTCGCCTTTTTCGCTTGTAGTAGTTTGTTATCTCGTGGTATGTCGTCGGTGCCTCGTCCATGGGATCCGAGTCTGTGGGACACACTTCCCGGTTGATTATACCTCGGGCTACCCAGTGCGCCTCCTCATTCCCTTGATTCCCCGAATGGGCAGGGACCCATAGGAGTTCAACAGTATGTTCATTTGTAAAATCCCGTACGACTCGCGCTGCACAAACGCCTGTGCTGCCTCTCGAACAGTTGACGATTGCCCTTATTGAGTCGCTTATGATAGTTTGCACGGAGGGATTCATGATGGCCAAAGCAATGGCAATCTCTTCCGCTTCCACGGAGGAGGAGGAGGAAAGAACTTTATTGGGTCCTGAGGAACCCCTTCCCACCCACTCTTGCTTTAGTGGTCGGCAGGGGTCGCGGGCCGCACCCACGTTGGGACGGGAAGCCCGTGAGCCTCCGCCCTTTCGTGAGCCCTCTGGACGGCCCGAAGCTGGGTCTGGTGGTCGTCGCTTCCGCGGTGGACGCTGTTTTTATGGTCGCGGCGTTGAGGATACTTCCCTCTCCGGTCACGACGCTCACTACGTAAGTTTGGTGATTTTGCTTTGCTGCATCGATATAAGGGATGTGCTGGTTGCTTTTGTACCTTTCTTGAAGGGCCTTGACTCTGGCAGACCGCCTCTTGTCGTGTCTCCCAGGGAGGATGTTCTTGGGTAACGGTTCTATAACCAAACGGCGTTTGACCACACTGAGTATAATGTTGTTCTTCCTGCTGAATTAATAACAGGATCCAGCCCGAGTTTACTTAGAATGACCCTGCCAGTTGCGGTGCTGGAGAAAACGTAAATGGCATGAAAAAAAAGAGAAAGATGACTTGAGGCTGCAGGTGGGCAGAGATGGGTTAAATTTGCAGATACTGGATTTCCTTCTCCAATAATTAGACGGATTGTGAACTGATGCATGAAGGACCACATCGAATGATCGAAAATGTCTCAATAATTTCACGCATGTGCTGGTCAGCGTGCTTTTGGATGACAATGAATTTTCTGAAATAAGGGATGCATTTACCCGACCTGCGATGAAGAGAAAGATTGCTGCTGTATTTTTTATGTTGTTGACGTGCTCCCGGAGGCGATCATTGAGGCAGCGTCCCGTTTCTCCTACCCCGCACTTCAAGTCTACTTCATAAGCGACTCCAATGATGCAGCAGGTGAGGGACCCCTAATCTTCTTGTCGCTGCCTTTTTTAGGGTTTGTCAGGGTTGACACTTCTGCACAACCCGTCCAGCTTGCCTGGTGCTGAAAAATCAACTGAAATGCACGCCCTGCCAGCGGGTTTCTTCGAGCTATGGGACACCCCTGCACATAGAGAATAACAATGATTTTCGAAGTATTGATCTCGGTTATGCGTGGCTTCTTCCTTTGGTGAATTTCCGCTAACATGTCTTCCGCTGGCTATACCAGGAAGATGCTCAAAAAACTAGCCCTCAAAAGCCGCTCTAACTGGGCTTCAAGGGCTATTTTAAATCACGTATGCACGATCTTTGCAGTGCATTTGGAAGGCGGCGTTAGCTATTCCCCTCTTCACTGATCTTGAGTGAACCTAGGAAAAAAGCAAGAGGCTTCTTTGAAGGGATGTGCATATCTCGAGCATACCTGTTGTTTCTTGAAAGAAAGGAGAAAGTCCAGAAAACAAGGTTTTCTCCGGTAGCCCTGTTCTGACGTTTCATTCTTGTCACGGTTTTCAGGCCATTGATGTTTTCACTCTTGCTTCTCTAGCTATGTATTCCGCGCTCGCGCAATAAACATACTGGTTGGAAGTCAGGGCTTGTGATGTGTGCCGCTTTCCTGTGTCCCCTTATTTGCGCTGTTTTTTAAAGTATGTGTGCATGCCAACTAGGCCGGCTAGCAACTTTTCTGAAGAATTACTCAGCCGCCGATGGGGTTCGGACGATTGCATTATAATCACCATCATCAGCCAATCTTACGTCCACTGTAGGACGAAGGCCTCTCCCTGCCATCTCCAATTACTCATGTACTGCGCCAACCAATTCCAACTAGAGCCCGTGAATTTCTTAATTTGATCACCCCACATAGTCTTCTGCCGTCCTCGACTGTGCTTCCCTTCTCTTCACACCCAATCTGTAACCCTAATGGGCCATCGGTTCTCCAACCTATAAATGAACTGCCCGACTCCGTCTTTCTTTCTCATAATGTCACTCAGAATATCGACTATACCAGTTTGCTCTCTGATCCACAGCGCTCTCTTCTTACGTCTTAGCGTTGCGCCTAACTTTCTTCGCTCCTTCGCACTTTGCCTGGTCCTTAACTTGTTTTTGTGCTTCTTTTTCAGACTGAAAGTTTTCTGCCCCATTGTTAACACCGGTAGAGTGCAATGATTGTGCACCTTTCTTTTAAAAGGTAATGGTAAGCTTCCAGTGAGGATCTGACAATGTCTTCCTTATGCGCTGCAACCCGTTGTTATTCGTCTGTAAATTTCCTTCTCATGATCAGGGTCCCCTGCGAGTAATTGACCTAGGTAAACGTACTCCTTCAGATACTCTGCAGGCTGACTGGAGATCCTGAACTCTTGTTCCCTTGCTAATGTATTCATTATTACCTCACACTCAATCCTCAGGTTCTCAAGCATTTGTTCCAGTTCGTCGGCAGTGTCGTTGAACACAACCATGTCATCGGAAAACTGATGGTGCCTGAGGCATTCGCCATCGATACTCACTCCTAAGCCTTCCCAGTTGAATAGCTTCAATACTTCTTCCATGCACGCAGTGAATAGCATTGGAGAGATTGTATCGTGGCTAACCCGTTTCGTTATAGGTGTCTTCCTACTTTTCAAGGGGGGAATTAAGATAGCTGTGGAATCTCTGCAGATATTTTCCTTTGCGTAAGCGTCCTCTACTCCTGGATTACGTTATGCCTCTATGACTGCTGGTATTGTAATGAAGCAGACGCGCCCCTCTGTATGTGCCGTCTGAAGAGGAAGACGAAGGGCCGTACCGTGAGTACGGCCCTTCGTCTTAGAGTACATCGTCGCTTAAGCGAGCCGTACTCTAAAGAAAGCAGAATCAAATTACTCCGCCACAGAAAAGAAGTGTCTAGCGATCATCTGGGCACTAAGCAAGTTTCGCCCATACCTTTACGGCCGTTCTTTCGCCGTTGGTACTGACCACCCTGCCCTTTGTTGGCTTTCTTCCTTGAAAGACCCGTCTGGACGCTTGGGACGTTGAGCGCTTCGCTTGCAAGAGTACGACATCCGCGTCATGCACCGCTCCGGTCGCAAGCACTCCAACGCTGATGTGCTCTCTGGTTCCCCGCTGACGCGTGATTTGGCGTCTTTGTCAGCTTCCTCGTCCACCCTGTCACCATTCACCATTACTGACATGCTCACAGAGTAGCACAAGGCCCCACCTTTGCAATGTTACTGGACTACCTTGCTGCTCCATTTGATGTCCCTTCGACATGAGCACTGCGTCGCCAAGCAGCTCACTTTTCCGTGTGGTACAACATTCTATATCGCCGCAACTACATGCCCGACACACGCAAATGGCTCCTCGCTATACCTTGTCATATGCGCTCTGACGTCTGCATGTCTTTTGACGCTGATCCCCTAACCGCTCATGCCAGCGTCCTCAAAACTTACACGAGGTTGCGTCAGCGCTATCATTGGAGAGGCATGTACAACTTTGTGCAAAAGTAAATTCAATCTTGCACTACATGCCAACAAGGCAAGACACCTACCCAGCGTTTTACAGTGCCCTTGCAGCCGTTACCATGCCCGTCTCGTCCATTCGACCGCGTCGGAATTGACCTCTACGGCCCGTTTCCATGCAGCGGGCGTGGAAATCGGTGGATTATTGTCAGCGTAGATCACCTTACGCGCTACGCTCAGACTGTAGCTCTGCCAGCAGCGACCGCCCGTGACGTTGGTTTTTTCACCCTTCACAATTTTGTTCTTCGCCATGGTGTTCCCCGAGAATTACTGAGTGATAGGGGCCGTGTCTTCCTGTCGGAGGGCATCCAAGCTCTCTTCGCTGAGCGCAGGATAATTCATCGCAAATCGACCGCGTACCATCACCAAACCAATGGTCTGACCATGCGTTTCAATCGCACACTTGGCGACATGTTGCGGATGTATATTTCATCCGACCACTCCAACTGGGACACCGTACTCCCCTTTGTTACGTTCGCGTACAACACCGTGACGCAAGCGACCACCGGCTTTTCCCCTTTTTTTTCATTGTGTGTGGCCGTGAGCCTTCATGCCCTTTGGACAGAATACCGCCGTACCAACCTGACGCTACAGAGTATACTACGCTTTCCGAAGTCGCCAAGTATGCTGAAGATTGCCGTCAGCTGGCACGTGCCCTGACTAGTGAGACTCAAGAACGTCAAAAGACAAGACATGACCGTGCTCATCAACCACCGCACAACTTTGCTCCTGGTTCGCTTGTGTGGCTTTGGATACCAGCCAACATTCTTGGCATTTCTTCCAAACTCCTGGCGCGTTATCACGGTCCGTACCGTATCATCGAGGCCACTTCACCGGTCAACTACATCGCCGGGCCGCTCACAGTGTCACCAGACCTGTGTCGTCGAGGGCGAGAGACAGCACATGTCAACCGCCTGAAACCGTATTACGACCCACTCATCTTCTCGGTGCCCTGAGTCGCCAGGATGGCTACGCTTCACTCCCGGGGTATTCTAATGAAGCAGACGCGCCCCTGTGTATGTGCCGTCTGAAGAGGAAGACGAAGGGTCGTGCCGTGATCGCGAGCGAGCCCCATGCTACGGACAGCCCTTGCAGTGCCTTATTTACCTAGCGTTCCATAACGTTGTGAACGACAATAAACCTCGTCGCAGTATCATACTGAATAAAAGTTTTTTTCGTAATCTATGAAAGCCATATGTAGAGGCTGATTGTATTCTGCGGATTGCTCGATTACCTGATTGATGACATGGATGTGATCCATTATAGAATATCCCTTCCTGAAGCCGGCCTGTTACATTGGTTGACTAAAGTCCAGCGTTGCCCTTATTCTATTGGAGAATATCTAGATGAATGTTTTATGTAATACAGGGAGTAAGTTGATGTGCCTATAATTTTTCAATCGTTTAACGTCTTCCTTTTTGTGGATTAGTATAATGTTTGTGCATTTTTCCAGTTTTCTGAGACCCTTGGAGTCAATAGACACTTCGTATAGAGAGTCGCCAGTTTTCAAAGCAATATGTATACTCCATCTTTGATCATATCTACTGCTATTCCATCTTCTCCGGCCGCTCTTCCATGCTTCATTTCTTGCAAGGCTCTTCTGACCTCATCGCCAGTTATAGCAGGAGTTTCTGTACCCTGTTCATTACTATTTAGAATGGAGTTATCCTGAATCCACTGGGTACTGTACAGGTTGGTATAGAATTCTTCCGCTGCTTTTACTATGCCTTCGAGGTTGCTGATGATAGTACCCTGCTTATATTTTAATGCGTACATCTTGCTTTATCCTAGGTCAAGTTTTGTTCTCGCTGATTTCATGCTGCATTTGTATTTTATTGCTCCCTCAGTCTTTCTCACAATTGCGAATATCCCTTATTTCCGCCTTGTTTAACAGTTTTGACAGTTCTGTGAATTCTATCTAATCTCTTAAGCTGGACGCTCTTTTCTTATTGTTTCTTTATATGATCCTTCGTTACTTGGGAGAGCTTGCCTAATCGTTGCCTGGTTCCTTACGTTCGACTTCAATCGCTCCTTCTGAAACCATCCTAGTCACGATTTCATTCATTACCTCTATGTCATCTTCATGTCACTCTTGAAAAGCTGCATATTTGTTTTCAAATACCAGCCTGAATCGGTATGCTTGTACCCTAACTCTGCTAGGTTGGCCTCTTTCTTGACGACCAATTTCACTGCTTCTCTCTTCAAATTGAGACGAATCCCAGACCTCACTAACCTATGATCACTGCACTTTACCTACCTTACACTTCTACACCTTGCACGATGCTCGGATCGCAGACAGTATGAAATGAATTTCAAGTCTTCTTTCACTATTAGGGCTAGGGCTTTTCAACGTCCACTTTTTGTCCGTATGCTTTCTGAAGAAGGTGTTCATTAGTCGCTGCATATTCGTTTGCCCGAATTCTACCAACATCTCTCCTCTAGGGTTCCTAGAATCGACGCCGTATTTGCCAATTGCTCACTCACCTGCCTGCTTTTTCTCAAGTTTTGCATTGAAGTCGCCCATTACTACAGTATACTGAGTTTTCACTTTTCTCATCGCTAATTCAACATCTTACAAAACTGATCTACTTTATAGTCATCGTGACTACATGCTGGAGCATAGGCTTGTACTAACTTTATTCTATACCTCTTATTACGTTTCATTAAGACTACTGCTACTCTCTCATAATTTCTGTAGAATTTGGTTTTGTTGCACGGTTTGTCCTTACGAATTAGAAATCCTGCTAGTATTGCTTCTTATCGGGAAGTCCTCCATAGCAGAAGACTTGGCCACTTGCCAGTGGTGTATAAGCCTCACTAGCTCTTCTGCCCTCACTGAGGCCATAAATATACTAAATGATGACAGTCCTGCTAAGCTAGCTTCATTCGAGAGAGTTCAGGTGTTATTTATTTTTTATTTACAGATACTGTCGGTCCAGATCAGGACCAAGACAGGAGTGGTAATAATACATCAACATACAGCAAGCAGTGACCGGAACAACAGAATATAGAGATACAGCTATATATGCCCTAGTGGGGAAAATATTCGGACACAAGGGCGGAAAACTGCCTTTACAATGTTTCCAGGGAGACAGTTCCAGTCAGGTGCTGCCGAAAGGAAGAATAAGTATTTGTAGCACTGCTTGTGAAAGTGATCTTCCTTAACGTGTCTACTATGTTTATCTCGCACTATACGGGTCTTGGATTCATTTATGTAGCGAGACTTAGCAACCAGTATCAGCTCATTAATGATTAAGTAGAAAAGGCTAAGTTGTTTTTCCGTCCTCTTGACATTAAGTAGTGGCAGGTTTGCCCTCGCGTAAAATCGTGTTACGGCCGCTTGCCAACGGTATCGGAAATAAATAAACCGCAATGCATGTCTTTTAACTTGCTACAGTTATGAGAGTTTGATTACTTCAAATACGGATCGCACACTTCGCATGCATATTCTAATATTGGGCGCACGATCACTCTATAAGCAGTCAATTTCGGGGCTGGAGAAGCGAGTTTAATGACACGTCAAACATAACCTAAACTCTGGTTGGCTTTACCTACTACTTTTTTAATGTGTGGTGTCCAACTAAGGTCAGATGTTATAAAAATTCTGAAATATTTGTACTCTGTTACGCGATTAAGTGGTTATCCTTGTAGAGTGCATGTGAATGACAGAGGTTCATGTTTGTGTGTGATGGTCTTTGCTGGGTTAAGAGACATCTGCCGTGTGTCGCACCACTGATGCACTTTTTCTAACGTCACCACGATAAGTTGCCCGTCGCAAATGCGCGGTGTCATTAACGAAAGCAAAGCTATGGAAGCAACTTCCCTTTATTGCCGACGAGGTGAACGAGAGATCACACGGCAGTGATGTTTACGCACTAACTGCACTCGAGGAGAGAGGCAAGGCAGCTGCAGCGCTACCTTGCGATTCTAGAGTAAAACATTCGAGTTTTCCTACAATCAAGGCACGTTTCGAGTGGAGGGTGATTGTTAAATGAAGAACCACCCTCAAGGATCTTTTCGAGTGGAGGGTCGAGTCGAGGTCCGGTTGTGAATACGGGGGTAATGTACATCACCAACTACTCGGGGGCTATGTTTATCTATGTATATTTCTAGCTAACTGTTCTGCTGCCTACCTAGTTCACTAGGTTATCCGTGGTCAGATGCGTTGCGGATCGGGCTACTCTGCTGAGGCAATTGGGTTCGCAACCAGCCCTCGTACCAGCTTGGATCACCGAGTATGTGGCAATCGTTAAATACGTTCCTCTTTATAAAGAAGCTCTTCAACGTCGACATGGGTCATAGTACATGCAGGAGTGGATAAGTAACACTGCTAAAAAAAAAGAATCCCTGGAAACGCTGAAGAATGCTTAAGAGCAATACAAAATCATTATAGTCACTTTAGCTAGATGTACGATCACGACTTTCTGATCATAGCAAACCAAGACGAAGAAGTCGGAAGGGCAAGGGACGTGCGGGAGGCAGCACTCTCCTTTTAAACACTGATGACGTGGCGGCACCTCCTGTCGATTGGCTGCGCCATCATGCGCCCAATAATGCACGCAATAGGCCACGCTTTGTGTCATCCAAGTGGCTTAGACAGGACGTGCGCAGTCACTCATTCATCAGGCACACCTTTGGTCAGCCTGAGCCGCCGTGGTGCCGGGGAAGCGTGTGTCCTCATAAGTGCTTGTGCGCTGTTATCGCGCATGAGTTGCATTACGCTGTTGCATCTTCTGCATCGATGCCTGTGGAAGGGCCGGGGCGATGACGTCACGGATCTTGCATATAAGCCTAGGAATAAAATTAGGAGGCTCTCTTGCGTGCCCAGGGAAACTGGACGTGAGCTGCGCGTTCTATCATTGCTGATAGCGGGGCTGCTTGCTCTCCGCAGCACGTGTCAACAAAACATGGTGTCAGGAAGTTCAGCCGCCTCGGAAACTCCACCGCTTCCGTGGCACAACTAGTTTGCGCCATCCATCGGGAGAGCGGAAAAGCAACTCCGCTTCCCTTGCGCGGCCCCTTAGATTGGCGCACGCGGCCCGCGCCGATCCAGGATGCTATGCCCTCTTGCTCCTCCTCTCAACACATCTTGCCCTCCCACGCAACTCGCTCACTTTCGACTGCGCTCGCGCGAGCCCACCGACCCGGTGCCAGCTACCTCACATCATGGAGTTTTTTGTTTCGCTACCTGCTGTTATCGGAAGTGTGCGCTGCTGTGCGTTGACCGTCGTGGGCAGTTTGGTCAATTTCGTGGTTCTAGATAGCTGTGTGCTTGTGCTCCGCGACGTTTCACCCATTTCACGACTCCCACCACTCATACATTGTGCAGTCGTGCACGAATACCCCAAGAACAAGCCCTGCAAGGTTCTTTCCGATGCCTAAAGACAACAGGTGAACCCGCAGACCCAAGGACCTAAGACGCATGTACACGAACACGGCCCTGTGAATGTGTCTGCTCCAAGAGTGTCCGGATGTCGTTGTGCATTGATTGTGCTACACGGCTACCGTAGAGAAAGCTGACAAATAGATGTTCCTCGTCATTGTCACCTGGTCTATCGCTTGTTTTTCAGCGCCATGCCTCATTCTTCAACGTCACTAACTCGCCCAGCTTTCGATTCCACCCTCAGTGCTTTTTGTGTGTGTCACCGTTTTACAAACGTAGTAACAGTTGAAAAATTACCGTTCGTGTTTGTGTTATACCTCAGTAATTGGCGATGGGAAAATCACGCGAGGAAGCTTCATGTGTAGGCATGATACGCTTTCTTTTTTTGGAAAGCAGATGCAGATATATGTAGATTTTTGCAGCTCATGTTTATTGCACAAATGAGCACGAAGAAGGTATGACTTCATGCCTTAAGTGACAAATGTATTCTCCTATGGCATTTTGAGCACCCACCAAGCAGTATGCGAATATAAAATTTCATTTTTCTCAAATTACATTTTTTATGAATTTCTCAAATTCAATGTACCTTTTCTCGGAAAACACTTATACCATTCCAGTGAAACTTCGTACACATGTGCTACAACCAGTCATAAATATTTTGAACTAAAACATATCTGATGATACTGCTACGGAACAGTATTTGCGATGACGAAGAGGTGAACAGTGTGAAGACGACGAGGATGATTGGAGGCTAGCGCGGGCTGTTGCCTCTTGGCCAAGCGCGGCGTACTCTCTTGCAAATATACTTGTATATAGCTTTTCGGTTGCGTCTTCCTACGTAACAATCTGAAAAACAAAACTGGGAAAAATTACACTGCAAGATACCCCTCCTGTGGCTCTGTGCATGCAGAGATATTTTCTGTTACAAACTCGACGAAGGATATAATATTTATTTAGTTAAGATATACCCTAAGAATAAAAGTGTTTAACATCATCACATTCCTCTGCATAAATTGCATAGAAAGCCTACATTAAAGAATTAAACACACCTGAAACTTTGGGAGTTGGCCACAGGAAAGGCAAACCATCTAGACGCTAAGTATCTCATGTTGTACCCAAGAGGATGTTTTGTAAGCGCGTGAAATTTGATGGAAATATCTTGGTTTTAAAATATGAAGTTAAAACTAACATGTATGATTTACCCTACCACACGCCAGCTCTCGGCCGAGATTGTACAATTTGTCGGCTTACATGCCTCGTGGCTGTGCGTGAGAGCAAACTGTAGACGTTTTAAGACAACCCTGGCAGGCGCGCCAATTGTGATTTATGGTCGTGGGCTCAGGGGCTCAACACAGAGGAAGAAAGACAGGAACAACTGATATTGAATTGATCCCATATTGGGGAGGGCTCGTAAGGCATTTACATACAGACAAAACCAAAGAACACATGCATGATTTCTAGAGGGGTTTTCGCAGTTTCATTCTAGGCATCCGTGTCTATGCGATAAAGTTCGCATTCTTGAAATCTGCGCTCTCACCCTACAGGCGACTAACCCACCTGGAGTACCATGGTGGTGTCCTCTTGGTACTCCGAATGACCGTGGCCTGTCGTCTAGTAGAGTTGCCGCGCCACGTACCGGGGGGAGCCGAAAAGACGCTGACTGTTCTGGGCTCGAGAAGCGTAATAGGCCCATTGGCGGCGAGATCTTATGGCTCCTGCAATGTAACAGGGCCGGTTGCAGTGCTGCCAGCAATAGGAACGGTAGCGCTGCTCGAGTCTGGCGGCGGCTTTCAGGCGGGACAAAAGGCAGAGCCTACAGAGCAGAGTGGCAGCCGCCGGGGTCTTTTCCTGGTCCCGAAAAGCGGATAGTCTCGAGCAAACCACTAACCGCTCATGTGTGCGCTGGCCCAATCGTTCTCTAGGAACAGGCACCAAGGCGGACTAGTAGCCGTCTCGACCACCACTGGAACGCATCCTCCCGAGTCATCACTGGCCCGTGCTTGTTGTGTCGACTCGGGCAATTCCGAATGGCAGCCGGCTGTCCTCGCGTGCCACGCTACCACGCCGCCATCATGCCCATTTCCTCTTCCTGCACTATGTCCTTCCAGCAGACTCGTCTTCAATCGTCATACTCGCTTCCACTTTCTGTACGTTGTGCAGTGAAGTTTCGGCCCGGTTGTTGTAAAGATACTGTCATGTGATCAACGGGCGCTGGACGGTCCTCAAAATCCATCAAATAAGCTTTTTGCACTGCGTCTTCCTTTGCTGGCTACTTTAAGTGTGAGAGGAAGAGTCAATATATTCCATTTCAATCCTAACCGAACACGCATTTAATATTTTATATAAAAACCACTTCTTCAATAGGGAGGTAGGGAAATAGGAAGCTATCAGGCTGATAACACGCACCTGGAGTGGCACAACGCCTGCTTCCGTTTAGGAAGGAAGATATAGAAAAGTACAGCCTGTAAGGAAGACGATTGACACTGGAAAGTGCCGGCGTCATCACGTGTCTCGGAGCCTGAAGAAGATCGGCATGCTAGAAAGCATTGTTACCATCGCGAGTCGCGTGGCCAGTTTGCCGATTTCGCTGAGCTATCGTTACTACCGCTGTAGCGCTATGGCTTCCGCTTTACAAGGCCAACAAAACTCGTACCATTTGACTGAAGTTCGGAGCACGGCTTGAATCCCGGAACAACGAAGCTGGATTCTGCAATCCATTCCCGTAATGGCGGAAGTCCCGTCACAGCGTCCAACGGCCACGATGCCAGGCGTGGCCTGCTCAGGCACATTGCGGTTGCGCGACCCAACCATTTCTAACGGGATCCGAGATCATGAGGTGGAGGACTGGCTCGCATCCTAAGAAAGGGTGGGCAACCACAACAGGTAGGAGGATTCGACCAAATTGAACGCTACGTTCTATGTGAGCGACGCTGCTAACCTTTAGTACCGGAGCCACGAACCTGACCTAACGACTTGGGAGGCCTTCAACACTAACTCTACTGAGGTGCCTGGCCGGCCAAGAGTTCGCAAGCTTCGCGTCGAGCAACGTTTGCAGAACGAGCACAGCTGAGCGGTGAAGCATTCACTAGTTACATCGAGGTTGCTATGGATCTCTGCAAGGGTGTCGATGTGACAATGGTGGAAAGCGACGAGATCAGGCATATTATAAAAGAGATTGACGACGACACCTTTCAGCTGCTATTGGCAAAGAACCCCTCCACTGCGTCCTAAGTACTTACCGTCTGTTAGAGGTAAGATGACTTCTGCAAGCAGCGGCTTGCCCCGCGCTATTTAAAGTAGGTTCTCTCTCTGGCTTCACTGTTGCAGTCAATGAGACTTTGATGATGGTTCCGATTAAATAGTTTGTTCGCGAAGAGGAGACGCACGAACTTTCATTGATGCCGCAGACACACGAGATGCGCTGCTCTTTGTTGACGTCGACGCTGCAGCAATGCATCCAGGATTAAGTGGGTGAGTGCATTCCCCTGCCTTTCATAACACTCCCATTGCTGCGCCAATCAGCTATGCACAGGTCACCCCAACGCCCTCAACGCCGACCCGTGCCGTCTACCATCTGATTAGTGTCACAGTACACCCGGTTGACGAAACCATGGCGCACAACACACAACCGATGGATTTGTTACTCCTGCGCAATATGTAGCCATGTGGCGCGTTTATGCCTGCGCAGGATGCCGGCGCAGGTGAGCGTCCCAGCCAGCTTCTCATTTTTGCCGTATTTTCCTATACGGAAGTGAGTCAGACCTCTATGCTTTGGTTAGTTCATTCGGTAAGGCCGTCTGCCTGGGGAAGAAATGCTGACGTATAATGGTGTTATACCCATGCGCTACTAAGGTGATTCCTTAGTTGGCGACTGCTGAATGTCGTAGCACGGCCTGATATCACTTTTCTGGCAGGCCATGCCTCCATTCAAATCTCAGCTTCAGAAAATCGATTAGACGACCGGATGCGAGAGGTAGCACGACGGCCACTTCGACGTACTGCGACAAATAGTCCGCGGCCAAAATGATGTGGTGGTTTCCTGCTGTAGTGATTGGTAGATGCCCAATGTTGTCGATGCCAAAGATGTGAAAAATAGTTTCTCGTAGCGGAACAGGTGTCGATAGTCGAGGCTAAGCTCGTGGCAGTCTGTTATGTTGCTGACACACTTCGAAACTGGCGACGTAAGTACCGGTATTGCTTTTCATTTTCGGCCACCAGAAGCGTTCTTCTATACTGCGAAGCATGGCTCACTGGCTGATGCGCCCTCCTTGCGGCGTGCCATGAATGGTTCGCAATATTTATAATCTAAAGTAATCAGGAATCACAAGGAGGTGGTTCTTCTGTGTAGTCCTTGTGCCACTGGAGCCGATACAGTGTATCATCGCATATTACAAAGGTCGAATTCTTTCTTGTAGCAGCTAGTGAGGCAATGAGTGACAAGTCTTTGTACTCTTGTTGGGCTTTGGGGAAGTCTATTTTAAACAAAAAAATGTAACTGTCTTCGTTTGGGACACGTGGCCAAGGGGGTTCCGTGAGAGAGCATCAGCGTTGTTGTTTAGACACCCAGCACAGTGGCGTACGTCAAAATCGTACTGCTGCAGCATGGTCCCCTATAAAATTTCTAGCAAAATGTTTTTGGACTGCCTTAAGACTATTGTTATTAGAGCCTAACAACAGTTAGCAGAAATAATTGCACCGGTCTTTAGGCTGCCTAACAGCTCCCTAGTAACACCCTAGAAACAAGTTGCCACCAGCATTATTTTGAACCAGGTTCATAGGCTGTATGTCAAGTTCCTACTAACTGTCTAGAAACACTAACTGTGCAGAAACACTAGAATAACTGTCTAGAAACACTTGAAAACAGTGTATTAGGCCTCATCATATATTCGTCCTTTATTTAAAGTCCCCTCCCAACATTATGCCTTGAGACGTTCTAGAATCATTGACCAGAATTTGACCACAGCGTTTGAATAAAAACATGTTCAGTGCTACTGAGAAACGTATACTAACTTGCAAATGTGTAGCTTTAAATCACCAAGCATACCACCCTGTAATGCCCAGGGCCGCAGGTATTTATATCATTTGTGGGCCCATTAATGTCGGGCGCCCTATAGCTGTTTATGCGATGTTATTGGAGCACTGTTAAATCATAAGGTTTTGACGCGCTGTGCAGTTGAAGCACAAGGTGCGAAAGGAGCTATTGTAAATAAGGGTGTGACAAATTAGGAACGTTGAGAAGTTTGCATCATTTATTACGTTCAATAAGCTAAACATGGGAAGAGCAGAGATGAGACTGTAGTTATGCGAAGCTTGTTAGGGTTGGCGTCTAGCACCCCGTACAAAAAGGACTCTCCTCAACCATGCCTCATCGAAACGAAGTTTGACTTCCTAATTCGCCATAGATGTCTCGAGTGTATGCCGGTTTCGCGGAAGCCCCGCCGTGTTGACAGGCCCCTTTTGTGTCTGTGCGACTTTAGAGAGACCCTTTACTCGAACTGTCAAGCTCTGCAGGAGAACTTCCGCGAACAAGCAATGCGCGAAAGAGAAGGGTTCAGCTGTCTACTATTCCCAGGAGCGCGGACGGCTGCCCGCAGAGGCGCGCGCGCGAATACGTCAACTGGGAGAATGGATCAGTCGCCCTTACGCAAATAGACGCCGTTCTTGAAAGCCAATGTCACCTAGAAGAAAGGAAAAAAGCGTCTACATTCCCAGACCTGCGGCTTCGTTTATCCGGAGCCGATATGCTCATTCCTTGCTGCAGGCTTGGTATCTATGGTGGCGAGATGCCCTTTCCACGAACCAACGTCGCCTTGAAGAAAGGAAAAACATCTGCGGACCTGCGGCTCGGTATATACACAAGCGGGGCGCCCATCCACAAACCAGACTCTGCGCCTCTCACGTGATGTGGACGGGAGCAAGATCCCTCCCTCGATTTTAGGGAGCCTATTTAAGGGGCCCCGCAATGTACTTTTTCTCTTCATTCATTTTCTTCATCTTATGCTTCATTATTTATTGAATAAACAGTGCAAGTTTCACACTAGAAGTCTCGTCCATGCCCGGCCGCCATGTTCTACCGGAGGCCTGCCGCCCGGCGACAACGCCACGATGCCCACTAGTAACGCCGGTCGAGCTTAGAGAAACAGGCGTCGCAACATCTGGTTGGCAGCGACGGATTACGCTACGCTGGAGACCCCAACTTTAAACGACATCTAAGAGATCGTCTGCTCTTCTTGGTGACAACCTTCGGAAGGAGAAACGCCACCAGCGGCGGAGCAGAGCGGACGCACCTCACATCAGCTCCGTGAATTTTTCACCGTGATGGCGGATATTTCACCGTAAATGGCCTGGAACCGATCCTCAAAGCTTTGTACAGGTGCCCGGCAACCGTCTTCACCTTTCTTTGGAGTTTTCCGACCGGACCTTGTGCGCAAGAAGCGCTTTTCTATCTGACGCGGCGGACGCCGCGCTGTAGGCCTACTTTACGTAACGCAACGGGCGTCTCACCACGACAGCCGGTTAGGTCTTGGCCTACTGGCGTCTGTTCCGACCCCGCTCAGCGCCATGGAGCCGTGCTTGGAGATGGCTTACTGTGTCATGGGAGAAAATATCACACCAGAAGAGTTCGCAAGTGACCCAAGGTGGCAGAGGGCCTTTGAAGCCCGGAAGGCTGCCTACCCCAAGCTCCAACACCTGGCGCCGAGACCGCTCCCGGCACTAACGGCCGGTTCTACCGGCAGTGCTTCTAGTTCACCCACCCCGCCGACGGGTCCGCTGACTTCCGGCAATCCAAAAAGGCACGCTCCTCTACCCAAGCTACCCAAAATGGACCTCAAGGTCATATTCCGACCCGGCGGCGGACAGTGCGTGCGACAGTGCAACGGCGGAGTGCTTCTACCACTCGTGTGCGCGAACGCCCGCAATGATTGTAACACCGCCCGGCAGCAGGACAAACTGCGCCTGAACCAATTCAACAACAAGTTCACGATTAGTACCCCTGCCGAGGACCGAGCGAAGAGGTATGTGGCAGTGGATTCTTTAATACCAGACACCGTGCAATATCCGCTCTGCGCTTGCGTGGCCGCCCCTGACGATGCGGTACGTGGCATCATTTACAATGCGCTGTACAATCAAACTCCAGAAGAAATCATCCAAGATTTGGTAGCTATGAATAAGAGCTCCCAGTACACGATCACTGACGCAAGACCTCTGGCAAAACCAAGTCCATGTGCAAGCGTTCCTGAAGCAGCTGAACTTCTATGGGACTACGGACTGCCACCATTTCAAGGCCAAAGTAGAGGCATGCCACAACTGCTGGAGGGCAGGGCACAGACTGGACGTGTGTCCGCACCCCCAGAGCAACCGCTGCCCGCGATGCGGAGTAGAGCATCAGCTCGTCGAACCACCCACCTGTAACGCCAAGTGCATCCTCTGTGGAGAGGCGCACTTCACGGGGTGGAAAAAGTGTAAGGTGCGGTTTGACCGCACCGGCAAGACCAAGTTTCCACCCGCCACTGGCGATGTGGCCTTGATCGAGAAAAAGGCTACCCCCGACTCCACCCAACAACGCAGCTCCCGCAGTCGCACGAGGCTGCTCTCGGACACCCAGAAGAAGTCGGCCAGGGCCTCTCGCTCCAGGACGCAGTCCAGGACCAGGTCCAGGTACCTATCCACTACCGGGCGCGGCCGGACCCACAGCCACTCCACGTCCTGCCCTCCTCTATCTGGCGCGGAGATTCAGTCCACGAAACAGGTGAGCTGGGGGCCACGGTTTCCGTCTCTCGAGCGGGAGAATAAGGAGCTCAGGGCCCGGCCTCAGAAACAAAGTGCCGAAATCGCCGAACTACGTGAACAAATTCAATAACTGCTTAAGCGCGAAATACATATACGCAGAACCGACTCCTACTCCACCCCCCGCCGCTAGGGCTCCCTCTGTCAGACCCCCCCTCTGCGCCCCAGGCATCTAACCTTCCGTCACAAGGAACGTCCCCCACCAGGAATCCCCCCAGAAACGCCGTGCGCAGATTGACGGTATAGGAGAAAATTCCCAAAACAGAACCATTTCCATGACAGACTTTGCAAACGCTATCCAAAGCATGCAACAAAGGAGTCCTCATAGAACTCCTTCCCCAACACAGACATGACACCAGTCTGTTTGTGCTCAATATCTACAGCCCCCCCAAAGGCCCTGTATCCCGGCTAGTAACGGCAATACGTAAAACCTTAGACATTTGCGGAAGGAAACCATTAGTAAAGTGGGCGACTTCAACGCAAATCACACTGCTTGGGGATAAAGAAAGAACTGCCGGAAGGGTAACACGCTAAGGACGCTCATCCAAAATGAGGGGCTCTCGCTCCGCAAAGATCTCAATTTTCCCACAAGGATCGGCAATAGTGTCCAACATAACACAAACCCGGACCTTACTTTCACTAAGCACTTAGCCAATGGTGCATGGCTCAATGCGCTAAACTCATTGGGCAGTGACCACTTCATCCTCACCACATCCATCCCTACCCAGACGCTCTCCAAAATACAACGCCGCCAAGTCGCCATCATTGACTGGGACAGGTTTAGAAGGATTAGAGCAGCCGCACTTGAAACCATCGATAACCTGGACACGTGGGTGATGCAGCTAATGGCAGATGCCCCAAGGGCCACATCCCAGGTACAAACCGCGTCAGACTCAGAAGTCGCAGACAGTAGGCTATTACACATGTGGGAGGCACACAACAGTTTACAGAAACGCTGGCTAGCCAATAAGCACAATCACAAACTCAAAACCCGAATCGCGGCCCTTGTCAAGGAAATAGAAGAGCACGCAACACACCTAACATGCCAACAGTGGGGGCAGCTCTGCGACCGCATGAGTGCGAATTTGGGCCTAAAGGACACGTGGTCATTCCTGCGATGCCTGCTAAACCCCGAGAATAACAAGATGCAACAGCGCAAGTGTCTTTCGCGGCTGCTGCACAGCAACCCAGCGGAAGACAAAGCACTACTGGACTCTGCAAACCCTGTATCTGGCGGACAGCACAAGGGTCCCCTCACCTCCTTACACCGGCCAGGACAATCCAGAACTAAATGCAGACATCACTGTCTGGGAAGTCCGCGCTGCCTTACATAAGCTCAGAACCACATCCGCTCCAGGGGAGGATAACATCACGAACAAAGCCCTTCGAAACCTTGATGACAGGTCGATACAGGCGATAACCCAACGCTTTAACTCGCACTGGGCCGCAGGAACCCTCCCACCACAGTGGACCCATGCAAATATAACCTTTATTCCCAAGCGAGGCAAGCCGCTAGACCTAAAAAACCTACGTCCGATTTCACTCACCTCATGTCTAGGTAAGCTCTTCGAACATGTCATACTAGAAAGACTCCAACAGCATATGCAAACACATAATCTCTTTCCTCACACAATGATTGGCTTCCGCGGGCATCTATCCACGCAAGACGTCATGCTTCAGCTCTCTGAAGAAGCCCTGCACCCCTGGCATGCCAAACGCACAAGAGCCATACTATCACTCGACCTGACCAATGCCTTTGAGAATGTAGAACATACCGCAGTGCTGAACGCCTTATCCGATCTACACGTCGGCGGGAGAACTCACGCCTATGTCACAGCCTCCCTACAGGCCAGGACTGCGGTCCTTACTGTGGAAGAACTCACAACAGACAAGCTCCAACTGGGTAGCAGAGACACACCACAAGGGTCAGTGCTCTCACCACTCCACTTCAACCTTACTCTCATTCTCATGGCCAGAGACCTGGCGAATATTCCCAACCTATCGCACTCCCTGTATGCAGATGATATTACATTGTGGACTACTACAGGCAGCATAGGCGACATTGAGGCGACCTTACAAGCAGGGGCCGATGTGGTGGTGGAGCGGGCTATGGCAATAGGTCTCGCGTGCTCCCCCACCAAGTCGGAACTTCTTGTTCTTCCCCACCCGAAGAGTCGCACAGACCGAATTCCGACCCCCAGCATTCGTATCCACATGAGGACGTACTCCATTCAAGAGGTCACACAGCTACGAGTGCTTGGCATGGTCATGCAGAACAACGGCAGACATACGGCGACCTTGAACAACCTCACCACCACAGTACATCACACTATGCGCCTGATTAAGCGGTTAGCCAATAGACACAATTGGATGAGAGAGCATGACTTGAGCAAGTTAGTGCAGGTCTTTGTCTTAAGCAGAGCTATATACTCGCTCCCATGCCTACATCTCAATCGGGCGGAAACGGAAAAAGTGGATGCCCTTATACGTCAAGTGTATTAGACAGCACTTAACCTCCCCAGGCACACGCCAAACGAGCGCCTCCTTCGCATGGCGGTACATAACACGTTTGATGAGCTCACGGAACCCCATCGCACAGCTCAAATTGAGAGGCTGTCCTCTACCACCACAGGTCGGCACATCCTGGACAAAGTAGGACTAATCCCGACTTCCAAAGCGCATCAGACATGTCCTTTACCATCGGACATACAAAATTGCACCACTGTTTTCCCCCTGCCTAAAAACATGCACCCCGTGCATCACGAGGCACGCAGGCAGACCATGGCAAAAGCCCTCTACAAACAACACCAACACGACCACCTCAATGTGTGTGTCGACGCCGCTAGCTACCCACAGAAACCCACCTATGCCGTAAGTGCAGTGTCACATCAACTTGGTTACATCATAGCTGCCACAATACAGGCGCACACGACCATAGAGGCGGAGGAGGCTGCCATAAAGCTGGCCATCTCAACCACCGCTGCCAAGGTTATCCTTAGCGACTCCAAAACTGCAATTCGGAACTACTCGAAAGGCCAAGTTCATGAACCGGCACTGAAAATTCTCAATCATCAGACCCCCCTCACACCAATTAGGCTCATCTGGGTGCCCGCGCACGCAGGCCATCCAGGCAATGAGATGGTCCATTCTATCGCTCGAGTAGCCGTCAACCGAGCCACGCCGTCCGATGACCTGGATAACGCCAGATCGATTGGTCGGATATCACGAGACCACCCTCCACTACCGCAAAATGCGGTAGAGATATCCTCCCCAGATAAATCCTTAACAAAATTCCAACAAAGTACCTGGCGCCAGCTTCAGGCACAAACTTTGTTTTCTCCAGCTTTTCTCGCCCTGTTTCATCCAGGCCTATATCGACAGAAATGTACGCTCTGCGGCGCGCCTAGAGCCAACTTTCATCACATAATGCTCTTATGCCCTGAGCTCCAGCCACACTCTGAGTGGCAACTCACCGACGTCGAGGGATGGGAGACCGCGGTGTCTAGCTTCAACCCAGCCGACCAAATACTGCTGGTGTACTGGGTTTTGAGGTTGGCCGAGGGCCACAGGCTCCCGGACACCCAACGCGCTCCTGAGCCCTCTCACAAGTAACGTTGTAAAAAGGCTCAAGTAATAAATGTTTACCACCACCACCACCTTCGCAAGGAAGGTGTAGGGATTCCTGACTGCATATGGTGAGTGCACGGCATTTCTTCACTAAGATATCACATGACTTCACATATTTTGGGGGGAAGCACAGAGCCGTCTTTATTCTTTCACCATTGACGGCAGTTTTGAGTACGTGGAGGCTGTTATAGAGCGCAGAGTTAGCAGCACTAAGGGCACTAAAGAAGCCGGAATTAATTAGCTTGGCCAGAGAGTTGGGCCTCCAGATTGCCGAATGAAAAAGAAAGCCGGAGATCAATGAGGCGATCGAAGCGAGTGGGGCAGACGACGATGATCTGAAGGAACGCCTATAGAGCATTACAGAGAAGAGAAAGAGCGTAAGCGCCTAGAGGAAAAGGAAGAGCGCGAGGGTGTTGCGCGCGACGCACTCGAAAGGAAGCGCTTAGAGATTGAGTTGCTGAAAGCTCAAACTACTGAAAGACCTAGGACAGAGGCAGGTAAAAGCGACACATGTCATCATTATCAACATCATCATCATCAGCCTGGTTACGCCCACTGCTGGGCAAAGGCCCCTCCTATACTTCTCCAGCTACCCCGCTTATATACTAATTGTGGTCATGCCATCCCTGCAAACTTCTTAATCTCATCCACCCACCTATTTTTCTGCCGCCCCCTGCTACGCTTCCCTTCCCTTGGAATCCAGTCCGTAAACCTTAATGACCATCGGTTATCTTCCCTCATCATTGCATGTTCTGCCCATGCCCATTTATTTTTCTTGATTTCAACTAAGATCTAATTAACTCGCGTTTGTTCCCTCATCCAATCTGCTCTTTTATTATTCCTTAACGTTACGCCCATCATTCTTCTTTCCATTGCTCGTTGCGTTGTCCTCAATTTGTCAACATAGGTAAACCCCGAGATACGGCTCAAACGCCAATGAAGCTTGTTCCCATTGTCACAAAGCCATTTCGCATGCTCATAATAGGCACAGTGGGACCACTTCCTGCAACGCAGTCTGGCTATCGACATATTCTTACTGTATTATGCGCCACAACGAAATTTCTAGGGGCAGTGCCACTCAAAGAACTAAGCTCCATGGAGATCGTTAACGCGCTTTTGTCTATATTCGCGTGGGTAGGTTTTCCTGCAGAAATCCTGTCAGTTTACGAGCGCACTTACCTGGACGTTTCTGGAAAGGTGTGGTATTAAAATCATTCATAGCTCAGTGTACCACCCTTAGTCAAACGCGGTAGAGAAAGTCCACTCAGTCATGAAACGGCTTTTGCGAGCATTTTGTTATGAACACAAAGCCGATTGGGAGATTTGCTTGCCTGCAGGAATGTTTGCGCTTCGAACTGCAGCCGCACGAATCAACAGGTTTTTCACCTTCAGAGCTCGTTTACGGACGCTGCCTTCGCTCCCTTTTCGCATTATTCGAGAAGCCTGGGAAGGCCGGGCTGACGGTCCTTCGGTTGTGGCATACGTGCTAGAGCTGTTAGACCGTCTGCACATTTCTCAAGAATTAGCAGAGCGGGAAATTCGTAAGGCACAAAGCAATGCTAAGCATTACTATGACAGGACGGCTCGGACGCGACGTTTTGAAGTTTTAGAGAAGGTAGTGATCCTGAAAGCCTCATTGAAAATCAAATTATAAGTTCAATGGCAAGGACAGATTGACATAATTCAGAAATTATCTTGAACAAACTGCGTAATTACGGTACCGGGAAAACAAGCGACACCACAAGTGTACCATAGCATTCTACTAACCTTACAGGTAGAGGGAGGCCATTGTGGACATGTCCCTTAACCAACCTGATGAGACGCCTGTCGACTTTCCGAAGTTAACATCAGTAACGGCGGTAAAAGACATTCATGAGACTATTGACAAGGTAGCAGAGCAGGCGGAGTTGAATCCCAATCAAAGGGCCGAACTGATAGAACCCGTATTTGAATTTAAAGACGTATTTTCAGACACACCGGGCGGAACACTGCGAGCATTCACGACATCGAGTTAACGTCATTGGACCCAGTTCGTTCGATAGCTTACCGCGTTTCACCTCGTCAACGTGAAGTCATGGCCGCTGAAATAAACAAGACGTTAGAGCTAGGTCTAATCGAGCCAGGAGAGAGTGATTATACCTCGCCTCTTATCTTGCTTGAGGTCCCAGGAAAGGAGCCGCGACCGTGTGACGACTACCACAAGCTCAACTTAATCGGGTGGGTAAAGAAATAGGAGCAGACCTACCCAATGCCGCATATCGAGGAAAGGCTTGAGAAAGTGAGCAGTGCTAAATTTATCTCTACGCTGGATTTAGTCAGAGGGTAATGGCAGGTTCCGTTGACCGAAAGGGCAAGCAGGCTTGCGGCGTTTATTTCCCCCATTGGAACCTTTTGGCCGAAAGCCGTGAGCTCTGGATTGAAGAATGCGCCTTATTGCTTCTCTAGCCTTATGGACCAGCTGCTACGAGGAATGGACGACTTTGCACTTCTGTATCTCGATGACATAGCAATCTTTTCTTCATCATGGGCGGACCATATGCAACACCTGCGAACCGTGTTGTGCCGTCTACAAGAGGCAAACTTAACGGTCAAGGCTCCCAAATGTCAATTGGGGCGCGCGGAGGTAGCTTATCTAGCTCATGTAATAGGGCAAGACAGTCGTCGGCCTTTTCAGGTTAAACTGACCGCAATTGACAACTTCCCGCAACCAGGCACTAAGCCGCATATAAGGTCATTCCTTGGCTTCGCGGGTTATTACCAAAGATATATCCCGCGTTATTCCGAGATTGCGAGTTCTTTAACAGATGCTCTCAGAAAAAAAAAAGAACCGCGAACGGTAAAGTGGGATGACGCAAAAGAAAAGGCTTTTAGTATGCTCAATAAAGTACTAACGAGTCAGGCAGTGTTGAACGCACCCGACTACTCTAAGCCACTCATTCTTCAGTGTGATGCCAGCGACAGGGGTATGGGGGTCGTGCTTAGTCAACAGAGACATAACGAGAACGAACACCCTGTACTGTACGCCAGTAGAAAGCTTTCAGTTCGTGGGGAAGCCTACAGTGCATCGGTAAATAATGCGCGTGCGTAGTATGGGCGTTGCAGAAGCTAGCTTGCTATATCGCTCGTTCAAGGGTCACCATAGAGACTAACCACTGTCCCCTCACATGGCTGCAGTCCATGTTTACGAAAAACGGTCGTCTTTTGCGCTGGAGCTTGGCTCAACAGTACACCTTCGATATGCCTTACAAGAACGGTAAGCTTAACGGCAATGCCGATGGACTGAGTCGTTGCCCTTAGAGTAACGAAAGCATCATGCTTACTCTGGTTTCCGTGGCATTATTACGTTCGTTCACATGTTTATTTTTTCGAAGTGTAGTCGATTGTTAGCTGATTTTAATAACCACGTTTTAACGCTCTCAAGAAATGGCTGTTTCTAGTGTTCAAGGGGGAGGACACGCGAAAGGAATGGGAAACGAGTAGCCGTTTTTTTTTAAAGCCTGGTGTGCCTTGGAGGATGGTGGCCCTGTGCTCGCTGCTTCGTGGTTATGGGTCCGGCACTGTTCTTGGGTGATTGATTGCCCACACAGGAGACAAAAAGTTGTGAGACCTGCTTGCAAGTGCAGTTTCAGCTGACCAGATTAGGGAGAAAAGTCACAAGAGCGCCACGAGGACTGATGAACAACTCTGAGGAATCTACCAGCTACGAACCAATGGTTCGTCACCTCTGAGGGGAATTGTGCTACTGAAACACCGATCCATCGCACAGCGGCTGCTCGCCCCTACCCGTCGAGATCTTCCTCCCCCGCCGGAGATGCCGTTACGGTTGGCGTCAAGCACCCCGTGCAAAAAGGACTCACGCCCACCACGCCTCACCGAAACGAAATGTGACTTCTTTATTCGCCATGGTTGCCTCGAGTGTAAGCCGGTCTGGCGCAAGCCCCGCAGTATTGACAGGCCCATTTTGTTTCTGTGCAACTTTAGAGGGACCCTTTCCGAGAAATGTGAAGCTCGGCAGGAGAATTTCCGCGAACCAGCAACGCGAGAAAGAGAAGGGTTTAGCTTTCTACTATTTCCAGGACCGCGGACTGCCGCGTGCAGAGGCGCGCTCGCGAATACGTTAACTGGGAGAATGGATCAGTAGCCCTTGCGCAAAGAAACGCTCTTTCCGCGAGCCAACGTCGCCTGAAAGAAAGGAAAAAGCGTCTACATTCGCAGACCTGCGGCTTGGTATATCCGGAGGCGGGACGCTCATTCCTTGCTGCAGATTTGGTGTCTATGGTGGCGGGACGCCCTTTCCACAAACCAACGTCACCTTGAAGAAAGGAAAAAACGTCTACGCACCTGCGGCTTGGTATATACGAAGGCCCATCTGTGGTATCCTGTGTTAGCTTCTGGTTTTGGTTTTGGGTCGTTTACGTCCGGGCGCCACTCAGCGCCAAACGCTGGAAGTTGCCTCCTGCTTCCCCTCGGAGAAATAAAAGAGCATTCTTTGTCTGGTCCCCGACTGAAGCAGTCCGGCTCTTTCTTGCGGCGCTGTGCGCCCCTGCCGTTTAGGCCTCATGCCGTAAACCTTTCGTCCGGCCGCCCCGTCGAAGCTACAACGCCATCCACCAGCCAGACTCCGTGCCTCTGACGTGACGTCGACGGGAGCAAGATCCCTCCCATCCCACGATTTTAGAGAGCCTATATAAGGGGCTCCGAAATGTACTTTTATCACTTCATTCTCTTCGCACCATCTTTCATCAACCTTTGAATAAAACGGCCGTGGCTTAGCTTGGTTAAGCCTGGTGATTGCGAAGCAATAGTGTGTCGCTGAGCTTCATACTGAGCAAGCCGCTTAGAAAGTCGTTCTTCTCGTTCTTCTTCCGTCTCCGACGCGCCATGAAGGCGGACGCGATCATGGGGCGAGTGGTGCGCCACGTGTCGGGGCAGCTCCGTACATTGCGAGGAGGGTGTCTTCTGTGTTTGCCCCAAGATGGCTCTGCGTGTGCGCAGAGCGCACAAGAAATGTAGTGGACAGGTACTTCGCTACTCGTGAAACTGCGACTTCTGTAAGTTACGTGGTCATAATTACCGATATATACCGCAGTATAACTTTCTACGGCACGTTTCTAAGGCAACACCGCATTCACTAGAGGCGATTTTGTCCCGTTTTGAAGTAGCGAACTCGTGGCTGAGTCCCTCTGTTTCCGCGCATGGCAGGTAGCGTATCCCGAAAGCACCTAACGGCAATTCCTTTTTAAGGCTACGTTTTAGAATATCCCACAAAAACACTGCGTCATGACAGTCCAAAAAGATATGCTCAATCGCGGAAACAGAGGGAGTGCCTGTCGATCTGTTAATGCTTCTGTGCATGCACAGTGTGTGATCCTCCTGATTGGCTAAGTGCTTTGGACGAAGTGACTAGCCTACGTCGTTCTTATCACACCACACTTATCCGGCATTGACTAGTTGTTTTTTATGGCCATGTAATAGTCACATTGTATTTTCTTTTGCCAAGCCGGTAATAAAAAAAAAACTCGTGGCTGAGTGGTAGCGTCTCCGTTTTACACTCCGGAGACCCTGGTTCGATTCCCACCAGCCCAGCTTACAAGATGTTATTTATGAAATGACGTTATTTATGTGACGTCATTCTAGGTCACGTGGTGTGACGTCACGCAGCGAGGTCACGCTAAAGGTCAATGGTGCCTACCACCGCCTCGCCACGGAACGGGCTGAAGTGCGACCTAAAGTAGTATTGCTTCGCAATAAAACCGTGTAAGTTTCGCACTAGAAATCGTCCCGTTCTTGCCTGGTCGTCATGGTCTACCGGATGCCTGCACCCCGCCGACAACGCCACGCTACCCAATAGTAACGTCAGTCGAGCTTCGTGGCTACAACTCGGCAGCAGTACGATACGCTACCCTGGAGTACGCAACAAGCTGCTTCAGTATTCTGGGCGTTACTTGCAGTTGCACCTTAGCTATAATGGATATGTTTGTTTCAATGAGCTTGTTGCTGTGCGGTTCTGGGTGTTCTTTACTGAAAGAAAAATGAAGTGAGTAGCAGTTAGCTCTGTATTACTGTCCGAAAAACAGATGTGTGCTTTAAACAAGGCAAAAAATAACGCACACCTTACAATTTAAGCTCGCAGGCGTAAAACTATGTGCTAAATATTTCACTACCTCTAATCATGTACGGCCCGAGTAGGAAAGAGGAATGAATGAGTTCATGATCAAATATTATTTACCACACAGTAAGTAATTGCGACCACTTTGAAAACGTAGTGTTTGTACGCTTTGTGCTCATAATAAAAACTCAAACATTGGCTACCCAAACTCAAATTCTTTGGGGGTGCGAGGGCTTACCCCCTCCCAGGTCGCTCCTGCCAGCTCCCTCACAACAGACGTGGGAAGAGCTGCTCAGAACGCCGGATGAAAAAGTACAAAAAGCCCTCGTTGCCTGTGCCGAAAGGGTCGCTCCTCGTGAGGGGCCATTCTAGGACTCGGGCCTGCTAGATCATAACTGAGCAGAGTCTCAATAATGTTGTTACCACCACCACCACCAAGGGAACCACATGAAGCGGCATGGTTCAAGTATGTAATAAAATGGTTCTCAAAACATTTCACGTCATTACAGCTCGCGATTGTAATAACCTGCCAAAATGCGGCATAGGAAACTGTAATCAAAATAATATCAAAATAATGTATTTGAAGAATGGTAGAAAAGAACACACCTTTTAGTATAACTTGGAGACAGACAAAACTTCGGCGCAGTGATGTCTTCAGGAACAGCTGTACGCGACTTGTGCCGTGCGCAGGTTAAAACAAGGACAGTGCCAATATTAAAGCACTCACTTCACACCACACTACATCGCGACTGGAAGAGAAGTTGCAAAGAGAAAATCGCCGTGGGCTTCACAAGCACTGGGCTAGTTGGCTTGTGTCGATGAATCAGCCGCAACACAGCATAAGCATAAACAGGAGGGAAAATAGCTAGAGTGCTGCTGTAATACATGATCAAACAACTGCATCATTCCGACCGTACACCACCGGCGTTTCAAAAGAGCTGATATCGATGACGATGCTCTCCCTCTTTGCCTCGAAATAGACCACTCTCACATTTATGCGCATGCGCGACATAGGCATGCGACATTCTTTCCATCCAGCCGCTCCACCTTGACAAGCGCTGAAGTAAAGCTTCTCTTTACGCCGAACCATGAACACACCCCTACCTTGCTAGGTTTGAACGACACCAAGACAATCATCACCTCTGGGTGACAGCTCTGGCGGGCCTTTGCATGCGCATACCCTTCTGTGGGACTGCACTTAGAGGGAGGAATGTACATTATAGCCGAGGTTGAAAAAGAACCTGAGAAGACAGCCACCTTAATTTTGTTGTGCACTTAGGGGCGGTATAACTTTATTTTTCGAGACAGTTATTGCTCTCAAAAATGACTTTTTTCTCGATATGTATTAAAAAACTAATAATGAGATTATATTGGGTAAATTGCGCGGTTATCCTATTTTGCAGAAAAATATCTTTTAGCACTTGCCTATTTCGAAGAAAAAATTTGCTTCATGGCGAACAGCGCGAAATTATGTTGAAAGCTCTTGTAGCAGTACTTTTATAGTTAAATAATGTCCAGAGCGTGGAGGCCGCGTAAATCGGCTTTTAATTAACCGGCCCTAAGGCCAGGATAAAGCTGGCTAACTGGTGCGCGGCCTGCGCCCCACGCTGTCATCACACCGGGAAGTTGATGTGGCCCAAGTTAATTTTCTAAAAGTGTGTTAACGCCACCGCAGGCTTACTTTGTCCAGTAGTACCTTTAAAAAGATTAGTTCTAACAGTTCACGACAATATTTCGCTAAACATTTTAGTAGCATTCCAACAATTACCCACCGACTTGGATTGGAACTATGATTTAAAACAAAGAGCGTGATTCCTCAATGTCATATATTGATATTATTGTGTGTTACAAAAATTTATCAAAAACTCTGAAGTTACTTACCATTATAAATATTTTCTTTTGGCAAACAGCATGAGCTGTTGACGTACTGAGTATACATTCCATCAAAAAAACTTTTTTGATGATAGATAGTAATCATTCTTTACACAAAAGCAACATGTCTTTTGATGGAGTATTAAAGTTGTTATTTAGACAGAAGTTAGAGAAAGGTATGCTAACGGTGGTATTTAAAGTACTTTTATACAAATGTAAGAAATGAGTACTTTGAAAGTATGAATAAAGGTTACAATGTAAATGTAAATAGACTGTCAGTAATGTACATAAAATGTCGGTAGCACTTCTAAATAATGTTAATGGGCATTTTTGTAAGCGATAATCCATCGCAGGGACTTATTCTTCAGCTGCTGCTTGGAAAACATGCATGTTAATGCAGCATTCTCGTTCACGACCGGAAACTTGATCCCAAAGAGACAATGACGCAATTTGACATCCACACTCCATACCAACGCAAGACCTTCCAGCTCATCGCAGTGGTAGAGGCGCGGCGAGTCCGGAGGCTTGCGGCTCGCACATTTGCGACAGTATGTTGGATGCCACCAGGGTGACTTCGCAGTACTAGTGCCCCGAGGCCCATCTGGCTGGCATCAGAGCGAATTTCCGTAGTCCAATCGTCATCGAAGTGGCCTAGTACGGGACAGTGAGTTAACTGCTGTTCTAAAGTTCGAAAACGATTTCTCCTGGGGCCACCATTCAAAACAAGCTCCCTTTTCACTTAATTGGTCAGCGGCCCGGCGGCCAAAGCAAAGTGGGGAATAAATGTGTGTTATTTGCGAAGTCATGCACCCATACGACTGAACTTGTTCCAGACAAGTTGGTGTGGGACACTCCGCCAGAGAATGCGCTCCGGCTGCGTGTGGACGCCATTTCGATAAATAGTATGTCCTAGGCGTGAAACATTGGAAAGAGCAACTTGGCGTTTCTCGCGGTTCAACCTAGACCCAACCTTATTATGGAGCTTGTGTTGCACTTCGTCCAAATTGCACCATGTTTTTTTTTCCGTTGCGCCAGCGACCACGGTGTCCTCCAGATACACGACACAAGGTCCTCGCACGTAATTCATGACACGCTGAAAGGTACTTGGCCCTTGCGGAACCCAAACGGCAAGCGGTTAAATTCGTACAAGTCTGAAAGAGTCCGAAAGGCTGTCTTGTTCTTACCTTCCTCCATGATGTTGATCTGCCAGTATCCTGCGCGTAAATGAAGCGATGAAAAGAACTTGGAATGGCGGACCGTAACTATAGCGTCATCAGTTAGAGGTAGTGGCTACACGTCGGGCATAGTGCGCTTCTTGAGCTACCTGCAGTTTTCTCAATATCTCAAAGAACCAGTCTTTTTCCGAAGTAGCACGACAGGCGCTGCCCACGGGCTATAAGAGCGCCGAATGATGCCCGCTTCGATCATTTCACGCACGTGTTCCGCGATCATGGCACTCTCCGGTTCCGCGTACTCCTCAGTGGCACACTTATCGGCGAGGCGGCACGGGTGGGTATACAATGCACCAGCAAATTATTGCCTGCTAGGTCGGCCGCACTATGGCCGAACCATGTTGTGTGGCGAATGAGTACCGAGGGCAAGGTAAACGAATTTGCAGGCTCACCTGCTCACCTGTCGGTGTCGCGCCTGGCGTAGAAGTGACCGCTCTGGTGGATGGTCGGTTGTCTTTCTGCTTTGGAATGGCTGAGCCGCTCAACGAATTTTTGTTCGGCGACACGCCCTCGGCGACCGTGTTGCGGAGCGGGCGCATCTACCGGCCTCCGGCTCCATCTGCTCCAGCGCTGGCCGCACCGCTCGGACACGGCGGTTCTTCGGTCTCTGATATTGCCGCCGCTACGCATTTCATCCTAGCTCCTCAGGTCACAGATTTCCCTCTCATCGCTATACATAGTACTTGACAAGTAGGGGCGGCTGTACACGCTCCGTAAGACTCGGATTCCGCTGCCGCGACTCAAGCGACTGCAGCATTGCCGGCGGACGCTGTCTATAACGCCTCGACTGTGGCCTCTGGCAGCATGGCTATGGCCACACAGGCTATAGCAGCGCTGGCAGAGAGCCTGCAACACGTCACGATTTCCGTCACTACAGCCCTCGCGAGTAGCCCTCCTCAGCCTTTTTAACAGCTCATGGCGAGATGGTGTCGTCCCACAGGAATGGAAACGAAGCCGCCTGGTACCGCTACTAAAAACTGGAAAGTCACCGCTCGAACTGGCATCGTATCGGCGGATAGCACTTGCCAGCTGCGTCGGGAAACTCATGGAACGTATGATCCTCATGCGTCTCGAATGGTACCTTGAACACAACAAAATTTACCCTGACTCAATGGCGGGATTTCGACGAGGCCGTTCATCGATTGATAGTGTCATCGATCTGGTATCATCTGTAGAACAACAAAAATCTCGGAAGCGATTATCAGCAGCACTCTTTCCTGACGTGAAAGGCGCCTACGACAATGTTTCCCATCAAACCATTCTAGACGCACTTCTGACAGTTGAACTAGGAGGGCGAGTATATCGATGGATCAGAAACTACTTGACACAAAGGTCCTTGTTCGTGCGTATGGAAGATGGTCCGACTACCGACCACTACACATGCCGAGGCGTTCCCCAAGGCGGTGTTCTAAGCCCTGTTCTTTTCAACCTCGCGCTTCTTGGGCTGGCTGAATCCCTACCGGAAACAGTGAGTGTTTCAATATATGCCGACGACATCTGCATCTGGACATCAGCGGTCACTCGCCTGCAGGTTCGCGCAAGGCTACAGCAAGCAGCAACACAGGCATCTGACTATCTTCGGACACAAGGGCTTACCATCTCAACAGAAAAATGTGCGTTAGTCGCTTTTACGCGAAAAGCGATGTCTGGTTATCCAGTGTACATCAAGGGCCAGCCTATCTGCTACAAGAAAAATCATCGGTTTTTGGGTGTCATTGTTGACCGGGACCTCTCTTGGAGCCCTCAGGTTGCCCACTTGAAGAAGAGGCTCACATCTATTGTTCACATCTTCAAGTTCATCGCCGGCAAAACATGGGGATCGTCAGTGGGCTCCATGCTACAGTTATATCGAGCACTCTTTATCGGATTTCTACGCTATAGTTCTCCCGTGCTTGCTAAAACATGCAAGTCAAATCTTCGAGAACTTCAGAGCGTGCAAGCACAGGCACTACGTGTTTGCCTAGGCCTTCCGCGGAGCACCTCAACAGCAGGAACCATTATAATGGCTCAAGACCATCCGATCACGACTTACGTCAGCACCGACTCGCTAAGGGCCCATGTTCGTCATATTTCACGGATTCAATCAAGCTTTCTTGCCTGTCTGCCAGAACGACGACCACAGGCATCCTTCTCCAACGAGGTCAGCAAGCATCGTGCCTCCCTACCATCGGGCTTCACACCATCAGCACGTTCAACCTCAGCTTTGTGGTGTTTAAAACAACCTCAAGTGCGTCTTACGGTTCCAGGGATAAGAAAGAAGACCGACCTGCCTACCTTGGCCTTGAAGCAAGCAGCTCTGGATTGTTTGCACACTTTCTACTTTGACCGCGTCCACATACATACGGATGGCTCTTCCACCCAGACCAGCTCCACCGGGGCAGTGGTTATACCATCACGATCACTAAGCATCCGATTCAAGATTTCTCACTTGACAACATCGACCGGTTCGGAGCTTGTTGCCCTCCGAGGTGCCGTAGATTATATTAACAACCAACCGGCTAATCGGTGGGCAATATTCTGTGATTCAAAGGCGGCCTTACAATGTCTTCTGTCATCTCTTCGTCGCGGGTCCTGTGAACAACTCGTATCGGAGATACGAGAAATGCACCATCACATGATTGCGAAAGGGCACGACGTCGTGTTTCAGTGGCTGCCTGGCCATTGCGGTATCTCCGGCAACGACGTCGCTGACGCAGCTGCTAAGAAAGCACATGAAGGAGCAACCCTTGTTTCTATACCTTTATCGCGGACTGACGCAGCCCAACACTTAGGCAAGCTAGCGCACCGTATGACATTGGAGAAGTGGCACACACCTGATTTCACTCAACATCGATTGCATTCCCTCGATCCATCTATGCAACTGCGGCTGTTACCAGGGCTTCCGCGTAATGAGGAAACAATGCTGTGCCGCTTACGCTTGGGCGTCGCATTCACGAATGCATATACGTTTTTAATTGGAATGGCTGATAGCGCCGAGTGCAATGCCTGCGGTGTCGAAGAAACTATAGACCATCTACTGTGCTACTGCCCATCATTTGAAAATGAAAGACAAGAACTCTGCACAGCTCTCAACCAGTTAGATAGAAAACCGTTCACCTTGAACAAGATCTTGGGTCCATGGCCTCGCATATCGCAGCTACAAAAGGCCACAAAAGCGCTGCTGCGATATTTGAAAGATACAGGATTGAGTCAGCGTCTGTGATCCGGACTGAGTGACTGAACGATATCCCCGGTGGACTTTCCCTTCTTTCTTTAATCTTTCCGTCCCCGTTTCCCTTTCCACAGTGTAGGGTAGCCAACTGGGCTCAGTCCTGGTTAACCTCCCTACCTTTCATTTATCATTTGCTCTCTCTCTCTCTCGTGGCTTCCACAACGATCCAACGTCGTGGGTACACAGAGTCAATTCATAGGGCCATCGACATGCCTGGCCTGAGGACGTCAAGATGTTCCTCGCCGAAAGCCGGCGTCGTGATGTCACCAAAGCGTAGCACAGATATGACGGCTCTGCGCCTCAGTGTCCATTAACATCTATTTTCTGTTGTATTCATTCCCTGCTGCCCATATAGTTTCATTTTATTTCATTTATTATACCCCTCAAGGCCACGGGCATTACAGAGGGGGAGTGGTAAATACAAAAAGAAGACAAAGACAGTTGGTCACATGAGTGTTTAAACGGCACCTGTATATACAATATTAGCTAAGGCTTCACGGAACTGTTCATAATTAGTAAGGCCTACAACTTCGACGGAAAGATGGTTCCAGTCACGCGAGGTTCGCGGAAGGAATGATTGTGAAAAACTTTTAGTGTTGCATGACTAAATACCAACTTTGTACTGATGATCAATGTGACGGGTACATAAATTGGATGGGGGATGAGGTGATCTCGTAGAGTATGGTGATGGTACAACTTGTGGAAGAGGGCAATACGAGACACTTTTCTGCGAGATGCCAGTGATGGGAGGCAAAGATTAGATTTCATGTTAGTAATACTCGCTGTGTGGTTGTAGTTAGCAAGAATAAAACGTATAGAGTTATTTTGAACCATCTCGGGGTCAGTGATTAGGTTTTCATGAGCAGGTTCCCATACCGGAGTCGCGTGTTCGCGTTTGGGTCGTATTAATGTTTTATATAACAAAAGTTTCAAGTTAGTAGGTACGTTGAAAAAGTTGCGACGTAGGTAGCCAAGCATGCTATTAGCGTTTTTGATTATGTTTTCAGTATGAACAGACCAGTTTAGGTTAGAAGTGATGTAAACACCAAGATATTTATATGAAGAAACTGATTCCAGCGACATGTTGTTAATGTAGTACGACGGTATTGTAGATGTTTTCCTTGAAACACGCATGACTTAGCATTTGTTAATATTGAGCTCCATTAACCATTCATTGCACCAGTTCCCTATCGTGGTAAGGTCTGACTGAAGTAATTCAATATCGTTAGCATTGGTAACTTCTCTGAAAATGACGCAATCATCATCGAATAGATAGATATGGGAGTTGATAAGCGAGGGAAGATCATTAATGTAAATTAGGAACAGTAGGGGTCCAAGGACGGAACCCTGTGGAACACCTGAACGGACCTCTGTAAAACCGGAGTTAATGCCGTTAGCACAAACAAATTGCGAGCGGTTGAGAAGAAAACACTCAATCCGTTTCAAAAAGTTGCCGTCTATGTTAAGTTGTTTTAGTTTATGAAGTAATAGTTTGTGACACACCTTGTCGAATGCTTTTGAAAAATCTAAGAATATACAATCAACAAGTGATGATTTGTGAAGAATATGGTGTAGTGCATGTGTAAATGATGTTAATTGGGTTTCACAGAGTAAGATTTCCGAAAACCGTGCTGTGCTGACGTAAAAAATGAGTTCAATACAAGGAAATTAGTCAGGTTAGTAAAAATAATATGTTCGAACATTTTACAGCATGTACTGGTGAGAAAGATGGGACGATGATTATTAGGGGATGCTTTGCTGCCGGATTTATACACTGGAATCACTTTGCCTATTTTCCATTCATTAGGTAGCGTACAATGGTCAAGGGATTGCTGGAAAAGTTTGGGTAGTATGATGGAAGAATAATATGAAGTGTTCTTTAAGAATTTCGAGTTAATACAGTCGTATCCGGGAGCAGAATGAATGCTTAGTCCATCAATAAGCTTAACGACACCGGATGGAGCAACAATTATGGAGGGCATGGTAACATAGTTATGGTGCTGTGTACTTGGCATATGTGTGCTGGATGTGGCTGTGAAATTTTCTGAAAATGTATGGTTTGGTATGGTGGCTGAAAGGTCGGAAGGAATTGGAACACCGGAAGAGTCCGTTAAGGCAAGGCTGTTGTCAGTCGAAGAAATAATTGCACGCCAAAATTTTTTAACATTAGTGGAGTAAAGTTTCGTTCGTTCTCTGTCCTCGCTTCACCGTTGGAACTTGAAGCTTCTCGGACGATGATCGGCAGTTGTTGATCAAACGCAGGCAGGAAGCGATGAGATCAGATGTACAAGAAATATTTATAGGTAAATTTTTCTATATACATGGCAGGTAAAACAAATACATTACGAACATGAACAATTGAGAAACAAAGTCTCACTCTTCGACTGTCTCAATGATTGTTAGAGCCAAGACTCGTTTTAACGTACATAGTACGGAGGCGCACTTATCTATCAGCAATTCTGATTTCAGCCAAGTCTAACCTACATGGTACGGAGCCTCACTGATCTAACAGTAATCCTGATTTCAGCCAAGTCTGAGGGACAGCATGTCGTCCCGATTTTTATAGCCCAAATATACAAAGAAAAAAGGCAGTAGGGCCGTTGGCCCGTCCCACAGGTTCAGTTGCCAATCAGAGTCAACCGTTTGTTAAGCCACAACCCACAGGGATGGGCTTACTCCTAAAAATAAACATATTGGAAAACAAAGCTCTTTTCCTTCTTCCCTAAAACTCCGTTACCCTCTCGTTTCTACGTAGTTAGTGACGGGCTCAGCAAAACACGCCAGGCCCGAACAAGTTATCGCTAGACCGCCTCAAATCCCAACGGCGTCTAGGCCGCAAATGTCTCCGAAGCAGGGGCATCGACACCACGTAGTGCCGCTGTACTCAAAGTTTGGCCGTGTGGGAGACGGATGGCCCTCCTTGTCCTTCAAACTTATTGTCTACAAGACAAAGTTCTCCGAGTGCGTGTTTACAAGACGCCACCGTCCGAGTGCACTCTTCACGTGTGCACCGCATCCCTACAGCGTGCGCTGTAAGCTGGCCTTCGACACCACACAGGCAGTCGCACCCAACAAGGCTGGCCATTGCGTTCCGGACGCGTAGAAGAATAGATCCCTGCTCCGTATGTGCGGCACGGGGTCAAGGTTGCTAAGCCCTTCTTAACCTCGGCGGCGCCTCCAATTAGTTAGGCACTCGGGCGCCAGAGCCACAATACAGTGTACAGCGGTCCCTTTCAAGGCTGGTCTGTGCGGACTCGTGTGACCGTCGGCGGACTGCCAACACCGTGCGCACAATACCGACTTCCCGAAATCGGCACTCGCCCTCCTGGCGCCTGCGTCACCCAACACCGCGCGGTCCGTGACCCCACATAACACAGAAACGGTTGCCCCGCTGACATGGGGGGGAAGTGAACCCCCTCTCTATACACACAGCACGTGGCCGATTCGTGACACTTAAGAACACGAACAATCAGAGCGACCTTACAAGTGGTAACCATTGCAGGGAGAACCTGTGATTCGAAGTGCTTTTTGGCGTCTTTGAGCGCTTGCACATGTGTGCTTGACGGCGCTGTATACGATGCCCAGCGTTCAATTGTGGGTGACAGCTTTGCAATGCGGTAGAGACGCTTTTTTTATTTGATAAACGTCTAATGTAATTATTGTACCAGGGAGAGTTTGTATGAGTTGTAATGGTGCGTTGAGGAATGTACTGTTCAGTTAGGTACCAACTTACCAACTTCTTATTGTTATCAACTTTGTCTCCTTTACATTTGTATTACTGTATTACTGAATATTTTATATGTTCCTGAATAATTACGATATGCCAGAAACATTACAGTGCTGCTATGTCTACTCCAATGTTCCACTGTCATCATTGAACTTTGTTCTCTCAAATGCTGATCCTTTTTGCTTGTTCGCTAATCATTTGCGGCCTTTGTTTTTATTTCTGGCTTCTTTTGTAAATATCTGACCAGATTTTCTATCTGTAAGCCCACCATGCGAAAATCCCTTCCTGGGATTACAGTATCACTAAACAAAATAAAAAAAAATTCTGAACCGAATGGAGCGCGACTTTAGTGACGGCTTTGCGGTAGAACGCCCGTTATGTACCTGTGTGCGCGTGTAAGCGTGCGTGCGTGCGCATGTGTGTGCGTGCGTCTGTCTGTGTGCGTGCGTGCGTGTGTACGTGTGTGCGTGTGTGTGTGCGCGTGCGCGTGTGTGTGTGCGTGCGTGTGTGTGTGTGTGCGTGCACGTGTGTGTGTGTGTGTGTGTGTGTGCGTGCGTGCGTGCCTGTGTGTGTGTGTGTGTGTGCGTGCCTGTGTGTGTGTGTGTGTGTGTGTGTGTGTGTGTGTGTGTGTGTGTGTGTGTGTGTGTGTGTGTGTGTGTGTGTGTGTGTGTGTGTGTGTGTGTGTGTGTGTGTGTGTGTGTGTGTGTGTGTGTGTGTGTGTGTGTGTGTGTGTGTGTGTGTGTGTGTGTGTGTGTGTGTGTGTGTGTGTGTGTGTGTGTGTGTGTGTGTGTGTGTGTGTGTGTGTGTGTGTGTGTGTGTGTGTGTGTGTGTGTGTGTGTGTGTGTGTGTGTGTGTGTGTGTGTGTGTGTGTGTGTGTGTGTGTGTGTGTGTGTGTGTGTGTGTGTGTGTGTGTGTGTGTGTGTGTGTGTGTGTGTGTGTGTGTGTGTGTGTGTGTGTGTGTGTGTGTGTGTGTGTGTGTGTGTGTGTGTGTGTGTGTGTGTGTGTGTGTGTGTGTGTGTGTGTGTGTGGTTGAAGAAACGGGTTAACCCAGGGGCCTGATTTTTACTATTCATATCATAACAAGCCAACGTCACCGAGGATAACAGGGGCGAGATTACTTGTGCTTATTAATTGAAATAAACAAATGACAAATTAAGGGAAAAGTCTGGATGAAAAAGCAATTTGCCGCAGGCGGAGAACAGCGGTTTGGCCGGCGAGCTTGTGGCTGATTGGTGCTAGTCCTAGATTGAGGGTGGCGGGAACCTCCTTGGCGTTACTGCTGTACCCGACTTTACGGAGGCAGTGTGTCTAGACGGGCTTGACTACCTGGCTGGGCAGCTTGGGTCCGTGACTAGACCATCGCATCTTCGTGTCCACAGTTCTTGCACCGGGTGCTCTTCGGCCTGCACCGTTTTTATTGGTGCAGCCGATGCCTTGTCTATGGTTGCCACCGCGTGCACAGAGCACGAGACTTCCTGCAATGCTCGCATATGGTTTTGGAATGCTTCGGAGCTGACAACACAGCAATGGCCCCGCACTTCTTGATGTCGCACAATCCACGCCTAAATGACACTTGCAGCTTGAGGGGGAAGGGGCTTAGAGGTAGAGATTTGTTACTTTATGGTACAAGGACATTTAGGCCAAAAGGTGCCATATTTTTCATGCCGATGACTGAATGCGGTTAGATGGGTTGAACGCGGTGGTTTGAACATATTTAGGTATGTGTTAGCTGTTTAATAGACCTAAACAATAATAGTTTGAAGAAAAACGGCACATATTTTCTTAGGTAAATAATTCAGAATAAGATTCTGAGTTAAAATTTACGCCGAGGCTGCTACAATTTTCCTTGCGTTACACCATTTTGGCCTCTCTCAGAATAATACACCGAGAATAGTTGGGCAACCATGTCTCAGCCCATTTAATGAACCTAAGATGGTCGAGCATATATACTGTATGCTGCTTCAAAGAAATGCAGCGACATATACCAAAACGTGCGATATTTGCCATAATGATTGAAAAGAAAACGTATAACAATATACACCGAAGTCAAGTTCAGAGTTGCTGACAACGTGTCCAGCATCGATGACGCCAACAAAGATACAGTATTGTCATGCACAGCCGAACTCTTGCAAGCAGGGTTATTGTAAGCGCTACACGTATCGGTGGCTGCTGTTAGCTACGCTGTAACCCAGAATGTTTTCTGTTGCCATCCTACTCGCTTCCTGCTGCTCCTTGGTGTGCGTCATCCACACAAGTACGGGCAGGACGCCGTGGGGATTCCGGCTGTTGAAGGACACCAATCGTCCACACTTCGGCCGCACGATGGACTGCACAGGAAGGTCGGGAGCTTGTAGCTGCCAGCGTAGCAACAACAGATAACTGGAGCGCTGGCATAATAAATTTCCATAGACCATTTCTACAAAGGAGGTGACGCTACAAATGATACAGAAACTACTATCGTATCTCGCATTAGTGACTCACAAATACTGCGTCACATATGAAAGAAGCATATAGCGACGCATCATGTAATATGACTTAAACTTAAGCCTAATCCTTTGATACCATAAAATGCGTCGTGTTTATTATATAGAAGGCGTCCACTATTTGAACGTCTCGATCACCGAAATACATGACTAACTTGTTTTTACGACAGGCTGCCACAATGCACCGCGTGCGCTGGCGAACTCAACAATACGTCGCATTGGGGGAGCACGAACGCGTACAAACAACACGTAATTGGACGTCACCTTACGTGCACAACTGTGCTAATATATGATGTCGTCCGAAACAAAGAGCCGCCTCTCTATAATATTCAGAACCGTTAATTTTAGTGTCTAAGAGTGGAACACGATAGCATTGAAATATCTCTGACCGCTTCTTACGCTCTCCGGCAACTGCATCTTACGTAACCGCAATGTTGGCCGGAAAACGCTGGCGGCGAATGCTAGCACGAAGGCGAGATGTCTAGCAGAAAAGCGGTCTCGTGTGTGGGCCGCGGATGCTCAGGGGCGAGCGCCATTTGGATAGTGTCGCAAGGAACCAGGCACGCCGCTATATGAATGGTAGAAACGCTGGAAAAGTAGTTTGGGTTTGGCTAACAGAATTATGTTTTCTCGTACATTCAAAGTACAATTCGATGTGATCATGTGTCTAGGTTGTGTGTAACATGAGCTTTACAATTTTTATGACCCAATTTACTTTGAGAATTTCAATTAAGTAACGTCTCCGAGCTACACGGAGGCCTGCTTTGTTGGGTATGCGTGGTTCGGGATGATTTCGTGCATACAAGACGGTCGACGCTGGCCGCCGGACGCTGACGCAGAATTTTCAGCAACTCGGCGCCCTTAAAGCTACCGTGTTAGAACTGACCTATGAAACCGGCAGTCAGATTCTTACGACCGCACTAACAGCTAGTCACATTACGAAGTCACATAAACCTCTCATTGATGCTGGGGCCAGCACTTGTGCTATTCCTTGCGTTGCCTGGTAAGTACGAGCAACTCGCATGAAACGAACTATAAGTGCTTCTCACCATCGTCGTCGTAGCATTCACCACGATGCTTTTCTAACCCTTCTATAGAATAGGACCTCTCCCGAGCTTCTCCGGTTAGGGTGCGAACAAACTAGCGGTGCGGCACGTTTCCGCCTGCCGCTTACCACTCTCAGGCTGCCTCTTCAAGTCAGTTGTCTCGCCGAGCGAGAGGGCTTAGTTGCCGCCGAGCAAATTGCTCCGAACGCTACTTATCCCGCTGCCACCCAAACAAAGCGACAATCAGCGCCTGACGCGGATGTCGTCAGAGCCACGCACACACGGAGAGTGTGAGAGTGAGGCTGCATCGATGTCCGCATCGCCTGTCAGGCGCACTGGACATCGGGGAATTGAAGGCACGCTACGGAGAGTCGAGAGTCACAACTTCGCGCATGCGAGCGGTCTCAACTCACGTCACCGGACTATCTTGCCGGCGACAATGAAGAATGGTGTGACCAGCTAGTCACTTCAAGCTACATGGCGTTGCCGACGTGGGAACGTGTTGCAGAAAGCTTGCCGCTAATGTGCTCCAGTCCTTGCGTCGGTCTGCATCACGTCCAACCTTTGCACTTTGTCATGGAAGTTTTATAGCCTCTTTACTCGACTCGAAGCCTTCTGTATTTGTTAATGTATTGTTACTGGCGTCCTGACCAAGAACCACTTTGACCTCGTCACTTTCGTAGTTGTCGACTACACTTTATCGCATGTTATGCGGAAGCAACGGAGTGGGCATGAAGTGACCAGCAGCATGGAGGATTAAGTACACTCCTTCCGCCTTGAGAAACACCCCATGGCAAAAATTAACATTGCTCTATCAAGAACATGTGTGTTAGGATAGGAAACGTGGCGCTGGCGCAGTGGACCAGAGACTCCAACGAATGGCCGAGCGGGTGGGCAGGCATTATAAAAACACAAATGAGCTATGCCTTTCCTAATCCGTTGTCGTCCTCGTGCTAGTGCCGTCCACCGCATGCAGCGCCTTCCAGCGTATCCACCGGACGCCGCATGCAGAAATACTCCACTACTAATATTTCATGACCAGCAGCCTATTTGTATGTCCGCTGCAGGAAGAAAACATCTCCCACCGAATTCAATTTACCCGGGTCTTGCGCCTGCAGCTAACACATCACACTGTATTCAAAGAAACTATTCGCCGCGCCCGAATGCGCTTCTCGTCCCTTGACACCCTTTGCGTAACTCTGATAGCCCCCCCCCCCCCCAGTCCTGTACGCTAAGCATTAGCACCAACATGGCCAGTTTCATTTCTTTTCTCGTAATGTCAGCTGCGGCATTCCTAAAACCAACTCCCTAAAAGATTTACTCAATTTTCGCATCCCTAAAAACTGCAGCCCTTGTGATCACGATGAGATACAATTAGGCCCGTTCATTATATCTTGGACATCTTGTCACCAGTACTTTTGTTTACCTTTAACGTTTGTATATTGTTAGATACGGACGATTAATTAGCATCGAAAAGTTCCCCGAGCGCTAGTACTCGCCATGGCATTCTAATTATGGGGCGCAGGTACACATCGACCCTGTCACCGGGTCCGCCAGCCAGATTGCTTATCCTGCCTTCGTGTGCCACGCGTGGAGCTTTTGTCTCCCCCTGCGTGACGCTTCCTGAAATACCCCCTGGAAGCCGACACGTTTCGAGGTGTTGACCTCCACAGCACTGGAAGGTCGTTCAAGGACGACTCGTCCCCTCCAGCTGAACGTGTTCTAGGTGTGGAGGCGACGCCGGACGGATGCTTCCATTGCAGTATAGAGCCCAGGGAGTGTTCCCATTGGCGGAGCATGACACCACTTGCACGGGCCCTACGGTTCAATGAAAATGACGACACATGTAAGGGCTGGCCGATTGGATGAAAAGGACGACACCGGCACAGGCTCGAAAAATGGTTGAAAATGACGTGACCTTGACGGACCGAAGAGGTTATAAGCCAGAGAACCATCAAAAAGAGGGAGACGTTCTTGTTGCCGCCGACCCCACCGTCCAATTTGTTCCCGGTTGTCGGATTACTTCTTACGGTTATTTTGTTTTGTTCTATTCCAGTACATATTGCGAACAAACCTTCATTTCTCACTGTGCCCCTCAACGTCCGCTAACTCCTGGGCACCACGGCAAGATTAAACACTATCCACGGTACCTTCCCTGGTAAATATACAACGTGCCAGAGTGAACAGTAACTGTAATACTTAAATTCGGTGACAGGAATAGCTTCTCAATTTACAGGCCGACATTCATATTACCTGCCATCTCCAGAGGTTTAGCAAAAATTATGAGCTGGTACATCTTTTCGTGCAAAACACTCTTTACTATCTCCACAGCAGTTTTGGCTTTAGCCATGGTATGTCGACGGAACTAGCGTTACTAAGTCAGCAAGCACTGTTCTAAATGGTTTAAGCGAGCGCGCGGGTTTTTATCAGAGAGCAACGACCTGAAACCACCTGCCAAAAAATTGTTATGTGGTATCTCTTGCTCAACTAATATTCCTACATGTTTGCTTCCATACACATTTTTCTATTACATATTTCCAATACATATTCCAATACGTATTTCTATTAGTGAAATTGTTCCTTAAACACATATTTAAAAGGATGTATTTAGGTTTAATATTATTTACGCGTTCAACGCTGTACACCTTTGGTGTGTATCAGAAATAGTTTTATGATGAATGTGTTCTTTTGAAGTAATGTCGTTTGCAGGAATGTATATCAGTACATTTTTATAAGCGTTGTTCACCTGCATTCATTATGTTTTTTGTATAAATTGTGTGCTCTGCTTGTAATCCTCTGTGCCAAAACATGGGCAGGAACCTCAAGAAACCTCGCTGTAGCTTTTTGTTCCTGTCCAAATAATACTCAATTTTTTTTGTAAGGGAAAAGAATGAAATGAGAAAGCTGACAGTACGATATCGTCTGTCCCTGTTTGCTCTCTGATACACACCACGCTGTCCCTGTCTTTTCATGTTACACATGCCATTTTTTGTTCAATCACTCTTTGCCGGGTTCTCGAAATTCTTCTCGAGCTTCTTCCTTAACCTCCAAGTTTCTGCCTCATATGTTAGCACTGATAGAATGCAATGATTGTGTGCTTTTGTTTTTGACAACAGTGGCAAACTCCCAGTAAGTAATTGGTAATTCCTGCCGTACGCACTCAAACCAATTTTTATTCTTCGGTGAGATTGTTTCTCATGATTGGGGTCTCACGAGAATAATTTATGCAGATAAAAGTACTTCTTTAGAGACTCTAGAGGCTGACTGCTACTCATGAGTTCTTGTTTCCTTCAGGCTACTGAACATTCACTTTGTCTTCTGCCTATTAATTCCAACGAATTATGACAGAATTATATGATAATTAAGCTTATGCCAGTAAAATTTGCTAATAATGACATAGGTTCTATCACTACAGATATTCTTACCTGTTCCGTTAGTGACCACATGGAAATATGCTGTGAGGTTGTCAGTAAGCCCATTACTGCAGCTCAGGGCCATTTGATAACTTACCAGCTTATTTCACAGAATTCCCTAGACTTTTTTCTTCGGCCGTCAGAAACTGTTAGCTGGGACTACATGCGGGAAATTACTGATGTAAATGGTGCTTCATGGATCATTTCTTATCTATCTATAAGAAGCATTTCATTCGTAAGGAACGTGTGAAAAATAAGAAGTATTAAAAACAACAAAAATATTCCCAATAGCTCCACAAAAAATTTCATAAACAGGGTTGACTTCTCGAAAAATTCATGAATTCCCGCAATGAAGCGGACCTCCTTGCTTTTAAACGTTTCCGTAATAAAAAAGAACTGAAGAAGTGCGGGATGCCCATTATTCTTGTTACTTTTCTATGTGTTCCGGTCTTGCGAATGAATTGTGGAGTAAAATGAAAGCTCTTATAGGACGTGGGCAGGAGAACGATTCCCTAGTAGAGGTTATACTTAATAGAAAAACGCTGAGAGGTGACGCAGTGGTTCAGGATGATTCACAAATTCTTTGCTAACAAAAATGTAATTCCAGGCCCTTCAGGGAAGGCAATATTTTATGTCCAGCTGATGCCAATCCATTTCTTCTTAAAACCAACACACATTGAAGAAGTTCACTCTGTGTTCGCAAATTTTAAGAATCCCCACAGCTGTGCTTTAGGTCTGGTATTGTAAGTCCCATACTCACGTACATATTCAACGTTTGTCTATGAGCAGCCGTTTATTCATCAAAATCGCAAGTAGCTCGAGTGATTCTGCTGTGCAAGAAAAGGCGATAGCCGAGAAGTGTCAAACTACCGTCCTATATCAATACTGCCTCTATTTTCTAAAGGATTGCAAAAAATTCTATTAAAGAAACTTTCATGTTTTTGCGACAAATATGCCATGATCACAATATCTCAGTACGGCTCGCAAAAAACATGGGGCTACAGATCTGGCGTTTCGTGACCAAAACGAATATATTTTGGAAAATTTCGAGCATAAAAAAAAACATCGTTCTGGGGATATTTATTGACTTTACTCAAGCTGTCGACAACATTAATCAGTTTATTCTATTTTAGTAAACTACACCAATACGGTATTCGAGGAAACGCCCTTAATAAGTTAATTAGTTATCTCTCAAAAAGAAAACAATATCCAACCAAGCCACACAATATCTAGTCAAAAAGCAATAGTCTCAGGCGTGCCCCACGGGAGCATTCTTGGCCCCTTACTCTTAAATTTGTACATTAATTACATAATATTTATGTCATCCGACCTTAAATTCACCATATATGCAGTTGACACAAGCTTACTCATGTCATCTTCCTCCAGTGCTCGAACGTTTGTTAAAGCAAACATAGCTTTAAAAAAAGTTCGAAGTCTGGACAAGGGATAATCAACTTCATATAATCATTAAAAATCATAAGGGGTAATTTTTCATCTATCTTAAGGGTGAGCACCTACCTATCGGTCACGAACTTTTGTTCAGATCAACAAAGATTGAGGTGGTCGAAATGATTAAAGGGACACTAAAGCGAAACAATTAATGAGTTTGGACTAATGGAGCATTGTTTGAGAACCCTGCAGGCAGTCGCTTCAAAATAATAGTTTGATTATTTGATGAGAAAATGAAGGTCCAAGTATCAGTACTTGAATTTCGCGCCGAAACCCCAGCGCCGGTACGTCAGCGTGACGTCAGGGATTACAAAGTATGTTTTCGCATTTGGGCCGCGTTGGCTCAATAAATGTTCCCGAAACTTGACATGTTCAATATTTGGTTCCTTTAGAACACAATGTAGTCAATCTGTACCGCTATATATAATTAGTAGGCCCTAGAAGATGCCGTCCAAATCCCAGATGTCACAGCCCCTAGGTGCAGGAACTCAAGTAGGCATCGCCAGCCGTATTTACTTCTTGCGCTTTTTTTGGCTTACCAAACGTCTTATCGTTGTAAGAGCGGTGTTTTTGGTGTTGTAGAACGGTAATTTGCTGATGCAGAAGAAATCATTTATCACTTTAGTGTCCCTTTAAGGTATTCGGTGCATACTTCTCTAAGACGTTGCAGTGGGATGACCATGTAAATTATACCTGAGATAAATTATGTTCCATAACTGGCATATTTAAACAAAATCGTTTTGTCTATCCGATGTCAGGAAAACTGGGTATTTGCGATGCCTTATTTTCATCCTGCATATATCATTCTCATTTAGTATGGGGCACAGCGACCGACGAAAACCTTACTAGTCTTTGAGGAATGCCAAAAAAAATTTACGAATTATTAGTGATCTGCCAGCGCTTCATTTAACTGAATACATGTTCAAAAGCCTAAAGGTCATTGCAGTAACTAATATGCACCAATATAAACTCCTGCGATAATATAAAGCCAGCATTAGGGAACATCGTACGCTGTTTTTAGGCGTATCAAACTTGGAATTATTAGGCAAGAAAAACTGACCGCAGGAAAGTTTCAAAATATCGCACTGATTACGGACTTCCGATTCTAAGCAATAACCTGCCTCGACTGCTAAATGCACACATCAAAGCAGCAATAGATGCTCTGGACCAATACTTCAGTAAACTGAAAGTGTTGTTTTATTAAATCGCATGCGCATGCGCACAGCACACACATATTTCATAATGAAAACACCCTGTCGAGGCATTTTGCCAATGCTTTGTTACAAAAGTCTGTGTATTGAATGTGTTAATTCAGCTATATTAACTTCGCACCGTGTCGCTCGTAAAAATTGACACGTTCTGTCATGTTCATGTTCAAATGAAACGTTTTTCCGTTCTGACCTGTCTTGCTTCGTTGCGTCAATGCCAAATGGACCAAGGTTATTTAAAGCCACAATGAAACGGCTGTTATTCTTGGCTGCTTACACAAAGTGTGCATCATGTTTGGAAGGACAAATAAAGTAAATTAATTAAATAATAATAATAAATTTAAAAAAATTATTTATTTTATTTATTTATTTATTTCATTATTAATTAACTCACTCTTACACTTTGTCGGTTAGTGTTCTCAATCATTTGTTTTATATTCTGTGTTGCTATACAGGACAATGTCATCTGCAAGCCGAAGGTTGCTGAGATATTCGCCATTGATCGTCACTCCAAAACCTTCCCTAAGTCTAGTAGCTTGAATAAGTCTAAACATGGAGTGATTAGCAATGGGGAGATTTGTGTCTTCTTCCCATCCCCCTTTCTCATTAGGTAATTAGAGCCAACGTAGCTGTGGATTCTTGTAGATACTTTCCAAGATATTCCATATGCCTCAAGTACACCTTGATTAAGCAATGTCTGTATGAGTGCTCGCATGTCTGCTGAATCTATTGCCTTTTCATAATTTATCAACGCCATATACTGAGGTTGCTTGTGCTCCGCCGATTTCTCAATTGCCTGATTGATGAAACCGACGTGATTCATTGTGCGATATACCTTCCTGAAGCCAGCCTGTTTTCTTGGTTGATTTAAGTCGTATTGCCCTGATTCTATTGGAGGTTATCTTGGTGAATAACTTGTAGAACAGGCAAAACAAACTAATGAGAATATAATTCTTCAATTTCTATGGATTAGAATATTGTTGCTATTTTTCCAGCTCTCTAGTACACTTGAAGTCATTATGCATTATGTATTAAGGGCAGAAAACTTTTCATGCATGGTATCACCTGCATTTTTGATTAATCGAATTTTACTAAATGTTCTCATGCCGCTTTTGCCCGGGTCATGTCTTGCAAGGCGCTTCTAACTTAATCGCCAGTTATAGAAGGAGCCTCTGTATCCTGTTCATCACTACTGCGAGTGAAAGTAGCATGGCTGCTCTGGGTACTCTGCAGGTCACTATATAATTCTACTGTTGGTTTTACTTGATCATCTAAATTGCTGATGACATTACCCTGGTTATCTTTCACTGCATACATCTTGCCTTGTCCTATGCCAAATTTTCTTAGTGATTTCATGCTGCCTCTATTTCTCACTTCTTTCTAAATCGTCCTACGTTATAATTTCAAATATTCCCTAATTGCTTCTTTTTGATGAGTTTTGACACTTCAGCGAATCCTATATGATCTCTTGAGTTAGACACGTTCACGCTTTCTCGTTTACTTATTGGGCCTTTGTGGCTTGGGAGAGGTTACCCACGATTGCCTTGTTGCCTTACCTCCCACTTTAATTGCCGCTTCAGAAATCATTCCAGTTACTGTTTCATTTATTAACTATTTGTTACTTCTTCCTGTTCTAAAGATGCATATTTTTTTGCGAGCACTAGAGTGTATTTGTTTGATTTTATCCTTGCTTCGTCTAATTTTGATTGTTATTTATTGACTAATGTTACTCTTTTACAGTGAAGCTGTACATATGACTCGGATCCCTAGATATCTTCGTCCCCTTCGACAGAGCAGTCGATATAAAACTGTTCCCGTTTGTTGCGTCTGCTGCAGGCTCTTCTCGGTAAAGATTAGAGTTGCATAACCTGCAGTTGCCGGAAACTCGCAACTGTCGTATACGAAGCCGGGAGTGACGTTACTACACTTTTATATGGAAAAGAAGAACCCGCCTAGCAGCTGATTTCATTTGTATTGAGATAGCACTATGGGAAAGCCACACATAGCGAGGACTCCCGAAGAACAGCGTGAGCAACACGAGCGGTGACGGCAATAGCAATGTCAATATGTACAGCGTGTATTTTTTTGTCTTGCTGTAAATTATATCATGTTGCGCATTGCTCAATTCTTCAAGGCTACGTCCCATTCTTCTGTCGAATCAGGTGATACGACAGCTTCACTCGTCGACTATCACCACAGCGTGAATTGGAACCACATTTTTTCAACAGCGGAGCTGTTCAATGTCGAGCCTTTGCCGTCCGTCACCCGTTGTCACACAAGGGGGCAGCGCGCACGCCGGGGCAGAGGAAGGAGAGGGTTATAAGAGCAGGTGTTTCGCCAGCGTGCGCCCTTTCGACCCATGGATTTCACTCGATGCAAGCGGCGGCGCCGATGTCGCGCAAATCCCGACCTTTGAAAGCAAGAAGCGCAAGCCTAACGCCAGTGGAGGTAAGCCAACCCCCACATTCAAGAGAAGGCAACCCAAGCCAAGCGCAGCAGACGCAAGCTAATTGCCATCTTCAAGAGCATAGACGTCGACGTCCATCAGCACCCTCCCACGGAGGGTGCCGATGGACGGTTCAAGAGAGGATTCCTCGACCGTGAGTGCCAACACAGCTGAAAGGTGTGTGATATGACTGTGGTTTGATCAGGAACTCACGCGACTGAAGAACGTGCGCAATCTGGGACCGAAGCTTGAATATAGGCAAACCATAACGAGACAAAAGACTTTCATAAAAATCGCGCTAAACAAGAGTTCAAACTTGAGAAAACGACCTCAAGTTTGGGTGTTCTGAGAGATTTCACGGCATGGAAGTGGCTTTACTTATTTCTAAGATTTGAGAGAAATGTCCGACCTGGAAAATCAATGGTCACTGCCCTTTACCATGCCAGACAATTCTACATACAGCCCTATGCTGGGATTGGCCGAAACTAAGCAGTATCTTTCACTTCTTGTTTCTCCGTAAGGGCTTTTCCAGGTCAACTTCCTATTACTCGTCTTCCTGTAAAAGGTATTCAATATTCAGTCTATTCAATTCCGTGAATTTTTATATTTGTAAGATAAGAATACTTATACTTTGGCTGCATATTCATGAACCGGTGGTGGTCAAGATTAATCCGCAGTCCCTCACTCTACCGTGGCCATCTTAGTCAGATCGTGTTTACGGCACGCACGCTCAAATAATTTATGTTCGTGGTGCATTTACCGACTTCGCCAACTATACTTTTTCTTTTCTTTCCCCACCACAATATTAGCCACTCACTTTCGCTTTTATATGAGCACTGCCATTTTCTCTCACAGCAATTCCATGAATTTGTATTTTATTTTACCAAAGCCGGCTGCCACATACATCATTCTTTAGAGCCTTGCGGCAACAGTTATGATTTCTGTGTGGTCGTTAGCAAGTTATTGTACTGAGATCACTAAAACGAGAAAAAATTGCGGTGGCACAACACGCAAATATAGACGCGTATGTGCACTGATATTTTGGAAGGCAACAGCAGCAATTCACCATGTCTATGCTAGATGGCGGCCAATAATGCCCTGCAGTACACACAATCTTCTTGAAGTCGCGCAGTAGGTTTCCACCATGATGGCTTAGGTTCGTCAGCTGTATATGCTACAGAAAGTATTACTTTGTCACCGTTTTACGCGAAGTTGCCTTAGTTCCTTTTTATTTCGCCGACGGTGGTGTAATAACATATGTCACCGGAGCCAACGTTTTCACAAGAGCACCTGTCTTCGTTAGAGCAACAACTGCTTTCCTTGACAGCAATTAGGCAACTAACTCTAGCGCCCCTCAACGCCCCTTCCCCCCCCCCCCCCCACCCACGAATGGGCTGGACAGGTTCGACGAGAACTGCCTGGTGCTTCTGCACCGGCTGAAATGAGAGCTCATTTCACAGTGTATTCTTATCCCAGCCCTATTGATAGTACTCCTAGGTTGCTGCTAGCTTTAGCCTTAGGCCTACGTGAGGAATTTCCTCATACGTTCAGTATTAATGCGCTCTATGGATCTTGCAATTTTATGAGTTTCTGAAGCACTTGCCTTGGAATGATCGCACTATGATCTTACGCAGTGAACAACGTCGCGCCAAAAAGGCAAAAATGTCATTCAATATAGAATGAGTGTCTTTTATACCTCCTGGAAGTCTGTTTGATACACTAGAAATATATTACGGTAGCTTTTTGGCTTGCCTGTGGACCTGCAGCAAGTCAGGCGACCTAAAACACTAAGCACCTAGGCGCCGCACTGCGCATCCCACCTGCACAGCACACCTGGGCTTTACGGCAGGAACACGCCTCATGTGTCCGTATCATCGCCACCTAATAATAATGTACATTATCACGAATCTGTGACTCACATACCCGGATGCTTGTCCGCGGTGTCGTGGCGAACACAAGCTCTCCACCGTGAGCATCGTCGTTGAGGTAGACGGCAGCGCTGAAGTCGCGCCAACTGAAATCCCAGTTTAACGCTGGGCAGCTGGCGTTGTCCTGGTACTGACAGTTGTCCGCGTGGATCGGGTGACTCATATCGGTCCTGTTGGTGGTCGAATCTGCACTAGGAAAAGCCGTTGTCATAAACAGGTGTACTTGGTGATACCTAATGGTAAAACGCATCTTTTCGGTCCATGTTTATTTTTCGTCTGCTGGTTCGTGTGTCCGCGTGCATTAGTGGCAGAAGCGACGTGCTTTGTCATGAAAGGAGCAGGATGTTTGTCGAAGGGTTCAAGTACAGAGATGTAACTGTTTACGATAACCTTCCACGCATATGAAATGAAAAACCGGTTTTTCTGAATACATTACAAAAACATCTTGTAATATAATGTATCAGCTGACCAAAAAAAGTATAAGACGATGTCAAAGACACGATTTGACCAGTTGTCGCTAAGGTCTAGGCATAACTCAGTTTGCTTCATTTGCTCAGGTATTTTAGTGGCTTTCGGAATTTTGCTCAGCTGACCTTGAAATCAGCTTTTTGGAGAGCTGAGGCATGCGCACTGGTTGTTTTTGTTGCGCTATACTTTTTCCCAGCTGTTCGTTCGAACATGGCGCCCTAAAATTTCAATCAAATGTCACTGGTTGGTTGGGATTAGACTTCCGTCAAACATCTCCATCCAATTCAGACTACCCTAATTCTGGCGGAGGCCTTGCTTTAAATAGATCGTGTTTTGACACCCGCTTTCGTCTTTCTCTTCTCTTCTCTTACTCTCTGCTATCCGCCTCATGGGGTTAAACTTGGCAGGAGTAAAAAAGCGTTGGCCTGAGGTTAAGCCAAGTGAGAGCTTGTCTAACAGGTCGTGTTTAAGATGTCGCTGATTCCGCCAGTTGAAGTCATGTAGCCATACAACTTTCCATAGTAAAGTGACAACAGAAGGGTTTGAAAAGAAACGGATGCGGAAGAAACAATTTCATTGCATCCCTTGCTTTCTTTGTGAAATTTGTCCGCAAAATAATCGAAGATGAACTCTGATAACAGACTCCACATGCCATTATGTGCACGACGCATTCCAGAAGAGCACGAATAAATATGGACAACCTGTGTGTGCCATTTATAATGTTTGCTAAACTAGGCTAAATATACACCATCGTTCTTGCTAGTCCTGGCTAGGGCCATTCCTCAACAAAATAAAGGAAAAGACCAAGTGCCAATATTTTTTCTATGCTGGTTGAAAAGTTCAAATAAATACAAGAAAAGAGGTTGAGCACATTCAGAAGAAAGTCTGCACTCTCGGTGCACGAGAACGCGGACCTTTCTTGTTGTCTTCCTCATGGTTAGATTCGATATCCCGTACCAAGCGATGCACGTTGTTTATGATGGTTATTAGAAATAACTTTCATGATACCACAGTCCAACGGACATAAAAATGATTAAGGTGTAAGAAAATCTGTGAGGTGTAAATTGGTGCCTTACAAATTGGCCACACATAGAGGTGAAGAAGATAAGGGTGCTGCGTGAGCGATGTCAAGGGACTGTTTAGATTGCGAAGTTACATGTCGATGGAATGGCGCGTCAGGTTTTCGAAAATACATGTTTGACGCCACGTCAAGCTAGTTGAGCGGGCAGATGTCCTAGAAAGAGGACTTAGTGTTGAGCCATATGTAACACAGAGACAAAACAGAGCCAGGAACCTTAGGCGTGGCGAAATGTCATGTTCACTAAAATATTTAGCAAATTTTGAGGCGAAGTTACACATCCAGAATGTTTTTTACACATTGGTTGTATAGTCTTATTAGAATGAATGAGCAAGACTGGCTATAGGAACGGCGCGTTTTATCAGTATCACAATAAGAATTTATTAATATAAGTTGGGTCACATTACAAGCATCTAGTATGCAGAAGGACGTCCCATAGTCTGTAGCACCAGGGGCATCAACGCGATCGCCCTAGGAAAGAAGACTAGGTCAGACGATGCCATGAGCGGTGCGGGACCTGAATTGGCTGAGAACAGCAAAAATAAAGGTTAATTGAGTTTGGGCGCTGTTGCTGGAATAACGTCTCGTTGTCTCGCTCTCATGTGCACAACAATTTGTAATAACGGACGTCCTTTTCAAGGCGAAACTTGTGCCTGGTAAAAGCGCGCCACACAATAAAGGAAGTGGAGCCAAGTCGAACACCGACAACGACCGCGAGTAAGGCTCAACCAACCCGGAAGCCGCCGAGCCCGCTTCAACCGCTGCAGTTGTCTCGAACGTCATCTTTGTAATGTTCTCTACCAGTCAAAGACTGTATCGAGACCTCCTGTACAAGAACAGTTATCAGAGTTAACATCTCAAAGGAACAGTAGTATATCATAAGACAGTATACAAGCAATTGGAAACGAATCTAAACAGAACCCCCCCCCCCCCAAAAAAAAATATACAAAATTTATTACAAATAATACCCGAGTTTAGCATATGTCATGCTAGCAATAAAAATTGTACGGAAAAAAAATACCAGCAGCCCATTTACCACAAAAAAAAACTAGAAAAGGGTGCAAAAAACGAACCAAAACGCAGTAAGCTTTCTCGTTAGTCTGTCAATAATTAATGCATTTTACTTCCCTTTTAAATCAGTGTAAAGATCTTATGTTTTCCATTATGAACGGAAGAGTGTTCCATACTGATATGTAAGTGAATTTCACGTCTGTTTGCCGTAGTGCGGATTCATGGTTAAAAGAAATTGCTATTCAGCGCGAATATTGTAGCACTATGAGTCATCAGATTATATGGTGAAAATGTGATCGATGGCAGCTCGTCATTCACAAATCTGGGGCAAAACATTACATGAGTTGTATTTTGTGAGAGCAGAAATGGTAAGGATGTTATTCTCGCGTAGTGGGGAGCTGGCATCAAAAAAGCTTCAACTGCAAGTAATGAGCAAAACGGGAACAAGGTGAATGCAGGAGCCAACGTTTCGACAAGTGGACTTGTCTTCTTCAAGGCGACGTATGCTTTCCTAGCCTCCGTATATATAGGTGGGGTTCTTCTAACGGGGAGAGGGTGTGAGGCGGGAGGATGCGGAAACGAGGGACAATGTGTTAGCGTGTCGAATTGTGACACGCTATCACAATTCCGAGACGCTAACATATTTTTAAGAGAATTCAACACGCTAACACATTTTCCCTCGTTTCCGAATCCTCCCGCCTCACACCATCTCTCCTTTAGAAGAACCCCACCTATATATAATGTGGCGAGGAAAGCATACGTCGCCTTGCAGAAGACAAGTCCTCTTGTCGAAACGTTGGCTCCTGCATTCACCTTGTTCAGGTTTTGCTCATCGTCTTGAATTTCCATCTCCCGCATTCCCCGTCTTTTCTTTGAACTGCAATCATTTATATGACTCGGTTCTGAACTCTCAGGAGAGACGGACTATGGTTATAATAGGCATTTTCCGAACATATTAATCCATAAGTAGTGCGAGATTGGACAAAAAGATTATAAAGCGAGAGTAATGTGCTACGTGTAAAGTATGAAGGCGTTTTGATAAAGATGCGCCTAACGTAAGCTAATTTCTTTTTTTAGGGGGCTAATAGGATTGTGGTATTCGAAATTACGATCAAATAGAATGCCAAGGAGACATAAGCATAAACTTGGAGGAAGGCAGTCGGGACCAAAAGTGGTAGGTGACAAGGATGCTGTGTTTCGCTGATGTGAAGAGATTAGAATAAGTATAGTCTTAGTTTCATTACTAGATGACATATTTGCACTACACCACGTTCGAAGTTTTTCTAAATCAGCCCTTAGCCTATAAGATGAAATATCTTTATGAAAGAAGAATATAGTGGGATCACCAGCGTACAAAATGAATTTTGTGAAATGAAGATAAGTAAATAATTAATATAAACCAAAAATAGAGATATCCTAACACTAAAGGCCTGGGGCACCCAAATGTTAGCAGTTCGCTGTCGAGAATAAGTACTGGAAACAGAAACAACTTCAAAACCGCCACATAATAGCTTTTTAGTAGCGAAAGGGCAGGACCACAATTGCAAATTCTTTCGAGCTTAGAGAATGGGATGTTATGCTTTATCCCATCAAATGCTTGCGTTAGATCGATAAGAACTGAGGCGACGAGGGATCCGTCATTGATTAATATTTTTAGTTTATCATTAAGATGAATAAGTGCCAGTTCTGTGGAATACCCATGGCGAAAATCAAGCTGGCATCAAGAGAGGCTATTAAATTAAGGAAGATATTTCTAGCTGTTTTTAATTAGTTTCCCAATAACTTTCTCAAAGGACAGTAGGATGCAAATAGTTCTGTAATTAGGTAATAATGACCTACTGCCTTTTTTAGAACTGCAATTACTTTGCCACGCTTAAGCTAGGAAGGAAATAAAGCAGTCTTGAATAGTAATTGAATAAATTAAAGTATGTCAAAAATTATGTGCGTAGTTAAATTAATGTTAGTAGGGTGGACCTCACCAATTTCACCGCTTGTCATACTTGGGTTATTTGTACCAGCAGCTACTATTCTGGCGCTGTAGGAAATAAAAAGAATGAATGAGGTAGACGGTGCGTGTTGATGATCTGTGTATGAGATGGCAAATAGTTATGAAAGAAAAACTACTTAAAGCCTGAGCTATAGCAGCAGGGGAATTGAGCTCTAGCCAATCATTTAAAATTCTGTATGCCTGGTTAAGTCATGTGTTCCCTTTTAAAAACGTGTTTAAATCTCCTGTTTCGTTTTATTGTTACTCGCCTCCTGTAAAACTCTTTGCTCGAAATACAGTGGTTTAGCTAATTATATTGTATAGTTATTAGTGTTACAGAAACTTTTACATCGGACACATAAGTTTATGTTAAACAGTTGCCTTTTAGTTTTCCTATAAAAGTCACGTTTGCGCAATGCTGCTAATAACTACTGTGAGATCCATGGTTTGTAAGGAAATGCCACAATTTTTTCCGTTTTTTTTTATGGGGGGGGGGTGAACTCTCGCAAGTATGATATAATTAGTGAAAAAATTGTGGAAAAGGCTTTCCGTCGGTCGTTTAGTGATTTACTTTCAGACCAGTTTGTATTAGCAACAGCAGTTATGGAGCAGTCTTCGTCCACAACATATTTAGTATGTGAAAGTGGGCAAGGTCGTACATTAGAATGCAAGTGCAAGAGCAGGGGATATTGATTACCTTTATTGATCTGCAAAACGTTCGCCTCTGGTGGATGAAGAAGGTTCGAAAGAACGTGACCAATGAGTGTGCCTGTCCCGTTAAGGAATTTGCTTGGGAAACCGTCAATTAATCAACCATACCCATAGCTAGGGAATACACTAGTATGGTCAATACATTAGGCTGATGTTTCATCGAGTAAATTAATGCTGATGTCACTCATTATAACAACAATTTTATTTCCTAGTGATACAGCATGAAACATGTGATCAAGGTTGGCACGAAATTCCTTGAATGCCCTATAGAAAATCCTAGCATTGCGTACCATGAGTTTTATGCTGGGCATGACGGAAAATGCTCTGGACGTGATAAAATACATGGTGGGTGTGATGTAATTTATCGTGGATATACTGGGAAGATGGTGCGTGCAGTGGTAAATGGTGGGATGTACTTGTGGGATACATACTGGATGACCTGTGCAAATGCTTGGAGAATGGTGTGCACTTTCGGTTAAAAGCGATGTACTGGTTCGATGGTGGGATACATAGTGCGAGGACAATAGGTGAATGTATACAACATCGAGAACGTAATAGATCGCTTATGGAAGAGTAGTGACAGAGTGATGATGGCAGGTTCGTGATGTGTCATTAATTTCCCAAATAGTATGACTGTAGTCCCACTTTTGACTTATAAAGCATACATGCACATGTACGTTTCTATGATTTATTCAAGTATTTAATGATGCGTAATAATAAACTATTGAGCCTTGCTAAATTTGTGTGTAGTAATATCGTTTTTATTATTGCATTGATTTCAGTCTTTTATGTCGGTGTTTGTTCACAGTAAGATGTCACGGCTTCGCTACTATTGTAAACAGTGGGAGCTGGTCAAGCTTCTCAGTGCTGCTTTTGCTCCTACCATTTCTCGTGCACAGCATTTAAAAATTAATATTGAGATCAATTCTACTCGGAAATATTGATGGTGGTTGCAAAGCATGCTAGACATGTCTGTGCAATTACACTGCAGTGGCTATGGTAAACTGCATGCCAGCTTCATGTAGGAAGCATTACATACTTTTTCTCCATAGGTGTTCAGAGGTCCATACCATGAAGAGAATCCTCATGTCAAACTGAAAATTTTCCTAATTTGTTTTGATTAATGGGTGCAGATGATAGCCCTACATGTGGCACATAAAGAGAAAATACAGCGTTGAAAATGTTTCCAGAGTGATAACACAAAAAGCCCAACTAAAATTCCAAATTAAGTCAAAGACAGTGCTCTTTGAGGCAGCCACTATATTAATGTGCACAATTGCACAATCACTCAGAAGACTGTGGAAGATCAGCGAAAATTGCCTAAATTAGGTTATCTAGAATGCTCTGTTTCAATGCACTGTCTAGGCCTCTACATCTGCCCGTAACTTCAAGGTGCACTCAGTTGAAAAACGCACCAGACCAATTTGGTGTATTCCGTGCTTTCTAGTGCAAACACCAGCACAGTCTGACACTACCTGGTGTGCACACCAGAGTGTGTTGTATCGTGTCGCGTGTGCACCATGATGGTGTAGTGCTACCTGGTGTGCACGCCACAGTAGTATAGTGTTACTTGGTGTGCACATCACTGTAGTGTGGTGCTTGTCCGGCGTGCATGTCAGTGTGTTGTGGCACAATCTTTTGCACACGAACTAGTGCCTTGGTTTATAGAAGTCCTTTCTGGTTTGTGTATAATATTTTTAATGCTAATTCACCTGCTTTCATTAGCGCAGCCAACATATTTAAATTTATTTCTGTAGTTATTTCCCCATACTGTGGCCATGAAGAGCTATGGCAGGAAAGGAGAGTACAATATACGAATTTAGCAAAGGAATAAAGCGAAAGCGAAACAAGATGCAATGCAAGACCAGTGGTCAAAATATAAAAGGGTAATTCAGCAGGGGCCAAAGAATAAACATGACCCGGAGAACTATTCCAAAGTCTTAGAGTGTGGACAAAAACAATATTTAAATATCTCGGTACAGTGATGAGAAGGAGACATATTCAGACAGGATTGTATTAAGTGGATCAAGGTCTAGCAGTTGTAATGCAGCTTGTGTGTAAAGGAATTTCTGAAGAAGTACACAGCATGGAAAGATGACAGTGATTCAACGTGGCGACAGGAAGAGAGAGTGGCGAGCTGAGCATATCAAAGGAAGGAGTTCTTACAATGCAACCCATTTCATGAAAACTGTGCCTGCAACTTATGAAAGAAAACATGAGCTGAATTATAACATGCCCTACATTAACATTAACACAAACGTTTCAATGACCAAGAAGTTAGTATTTGCTTGAAAAATTGCAGGACACATAACATAGCTGATTTATAAATTGATGCTACATTCTATGAAAAATATACTGCTCTGTAAAATAAGGAGCAGTGGGCTGTGGCTACGAAAGAGGTAACGATGACGACAGTGAAAAAAACCTTGTTTCGGTGCTAGACCGGCTGTAGTACATCTGGCTGCTCTCTCGTTCTAGTCGCGAAAGTAAGGAGCAGTGGGGCTGTGGCTATGAGAGAGAGAACGACGACGAGAGAGAAAAAAAACCTTGTTCTGGTGCAAGATCGGCTGTACTACCTCTCGCTGCTCTATCGTTCTAGTCGCGAACTCTTACTGCCCAAAGTGCTTCGCGACATTTGGTGGAGGTGCTGAGTCTTTTGCAAGCCTGGAACTCCGAAGCGGGACGGTCCTTGTCATATCTCACATGCCTGAGGAGGCTAGACCTACTGATCCACCCCAGGCAGCGCCTCCGGTCATCTGTCCTGGTGCGCCACGCCAACGGGATCCTCCTGTATTCAATCGCACTGACGATCATGACCTAGAGGACTGCCTGTCATCGTACAACCGAGTAAGTGCCCACAACAAATGCACTGAAGCTGAGAAGCTTCGTTACGTACCATTCTACCTTTCCGCGATCGCTCATCTTTGGTTCCGAACTATGAGGCTGACTTTTCCACCTGGAAAACATTCCGAACGAGATTTCAAGGAGTCTTCGGTTGCCCTGTTGTACGCAAGCTTCGGGCTGAACAACAGCTTCGCTGTGGTGCCCCAAAAAAGGCCAAACCTTTACCAGCTACATTGAAGATGTAGTTGACATTTGCCGGCGTATCAACCCAGATATGACCGAAGATGACAAGGTCAAGAACATCTTGAAAGGTATAGAACATGACGCGTTCCAAATGATCTTGGCAAAGAATCCTCAGACGGTTAACGACCTCATAGCGCTTTGCCAGAGCTATGAGGAGCTACTGAAACAACGGCTTTCCACGCGCCGAGCTCTCGCTCCGGACGTCATTCTTTCAGCTCTGAGTGATGGTGTCAGTGCTACTTCTTGCAGTTCAGCAATCTTCGACCAAATCAAGCAATTTCCACGAGAAGTGGCATGCCAACTCTCTTCTGCCAGTCAGTCCAGCGTCAGAGTCGCCCTTGTCTCCCGATCTCCGTCAGGCGATACAAGAACAAGTCACTAACGCCGTGCCACTTGCTCATCAACCACCTCGTACGCCTGTTCCACTTATGTACTCTGCCGATGTTGCGAATCCGAGGCCTCCGCCTGCAGCGATTCAATCCAGACTTACCAGCGCTTTTGCCTCACCTCCGCAAGCAGCTGCAACATATCCACCTACAAGCAGCTACTGGCCGCCACAAGCGCCCGTGCGCCCACCTCGCCAACATTTCCATCAGTCTCCGCCCACTCTTCTGAATTCATGGCGCACCCATGACAACCGGCCTAGGTGTTATTCGTACGGCTTACCGGCCTTGCCGCTTCCGCGGATGGTATCCTTCAGATTCTCCGAGGACACAAAGCAACGGTTTCGACTCTTCGTCCCGTTCCGGTACTGCCGCTTAGCCATTCGAAGCCTCGCCTCCTGCTTCCCGAACCTTCAATACCCGTCGGTCTCCGAATCCCCGTCAGCGTTCTCTGTCGCCGCTTATGCGCAGCCCTGAAGCTATCCGAGAAGAAAACTAAGGACCGCAGCTCCGGAGGCAAGAATTGCGATCGCAGCGAACTCCTCAATACCATATTTATTTCCTGCAAACGTCCTTGGAGTTTATACAGAAGACATTGCCGTTCATGCGCTTTTAGACACGGGAGCAGCAACATCAGTGATTTTCGACCAGCTTCGTCTTAACCTTAAAAATGTCGCGGCGCCATGGTATTCCACTTCATTACGTACAGCAAGCGCTGCGCCGATTGAACACTTAGGGAAGTGTACCGAATGTGATGTTATAAGCGGCACTTGATACTATGACGAGTTCGTTTTTCTGCCTCGCTGCTCCCACGCCATGAGTTTAAGATGGCACTTTCTATCCTCCCATCATGCCGTTATAGATTGTGCCCGCGCTGAACTCTCGCTGTCGCCATTCGGCAACAAGGTTTTTGAACATACTGATGACGCTTCCGGTCGTGTGTTCGTCGCCGCCGGCACCGGGATTCCTCCATACTCTGCCGCACTTGTACCCGTTTCCTGCGTTGGGTTTTGCGACTCCACAGATCTTTTCACGCCGTCTAGCCTTGTTGCTCGCCGTCATCACTCCTTGCTTCCTTTTGCCCTTCTTGCCATTCGACAAAGCTCCAGCGCACTTTATGTATTGAACCTCTTTGCTTGCCCTGCTAGCCTGCTCCGCGATGAGTGTCTTGGTTATACGACGAAATCCAAGAAAGCCTCATTTACGATGTGCCTGATGACCCGGCTTATCCTCCTGTTCAGGCTCTGACCCTTCAAGTTTCTCTTCCCACGCCACCGTGTGACCCAACAATTTTCCCGGCACGTTGATCCCAACCTCACTCCAAGTCAGCACGCCCAGATCGTCAATCTCCTTGACCGCTTTCGCACGTCATTCGACGTATAACAATCTCGCTTAGGCCGGTCTTCCACTGTTGTCCATCACATCGACACCGGCAACCATGCACCTTTACGCCACAGGGCGTATCGTGTATCCGCCATGGAGCGTAGCGTCATCGCTGAGCAAGTTGGAGACATGCTACAGCGCGGCGTCATACAGTCTTCGCACAGTCCCTAGGCTTCTCCTGTAGTGCTGCTCAAAAAGGAAGATGGCACAATTCGCGTTTGCGTGGACTGCCGGCGACTCAATAAGACCACCCTCAAGGGCGTTTATCCACTACCCCGTATTGACGACGCGCTAGATTGCCTCCAAAGCGCCCAATTCTTCTGTTCTTTAGACTTATGATCCGGGTACTGGCAAGTGCCAATGGTTGAGTCAGACCGTCCCAAAACCGCCTTTACCACACCTAACGGTTTACTTAAATTAACCGTTATGCCAATGGCCTGTGTAACGCCCCAGCCGCATTTTAAAGAATGATGGGCAACATCTTGCGCGGCCTCAAATGGCAGATTTGCCTGTGTTATCTGGACGACATCGTTATCTTTTTACAGCACTTTCCTTCCCCCTTACGTCGACTCGCCGATGCTGGCGTCCAGCTTAACTTGAAGAAGTGTCGCTTTGCTGCCCGTCAGCTGGTAGAATGTTTTGTAGAACATGTTTTGTAGAAAGATGGCGTACTCCATAATAAGGCGAAAGTATAAGCTGTTGCATAGTTTCCGCGACTAATAAACTTGAAAGAACGGCGCAGCTTCAATGCGTTAGCATCATACTTCCGCCATTTCATCCGCAATTTCGCCATCAAAATGGCACTTTTAACGCAGCTTCTTCGTGGTGGCCACAACCTTTCCACCTGGTCACCGGATTGAGATGCCGCCTTCACAAACCAGCTTCGTCTCTTGACGTCACCACGAATCCTGCGCCATTTCGACCCAAGCGCTGTAACTGAAATACGCACGGATGCCAGTGGCGTCGGCTTTGGTGCCGTTCTCGCTTAGGGAAAGGCTGGCTTCGACAAGTACGTCGTCGCCTTCGCCAGTCGTGCACTCAATAAACTTGAATCGAACTATATTATAACAGAAAAATAATGCCTGGCCATAATGTGGGCCGTAACCAAATTCCGTCCGTATCTCTATGGCCGCCCATTTGACGCGATACCTGATCACCACTGGCTGTGCTGGCTGTCGTCTTTAAAAGAACCATCAGGTCATCTTGGTCGATGGGCCTTTCGACCATGCTGCGCCAGGGATCATTGACCACGTAGCTACCGGGCAGCGTTATGTTGGCGGTACAGAAAATCGGGACTCTCTTTGCTCTTACAACTAAATTACTACGCACCTTTATTTGACTCGGAGGATCTACCCCCTCCCTCATTCTAAACCCAGTAGACCTCAGGCTCTAACAGTAAGGCTTCTACGGAGAAGGGCATAACCAAGCCCCTACTTCTTCACAGGATTTACCCCGAAATTGAGACAACAAATGTATGTGCACTATGCAATATCTTAGCGAATTTAGACCACATGGTCTGGCGATGTGCCGCGTTACGCTGCGATGAAAGCAACACTTCTTCACGCTGGGATGCAGTTCTGCGCAGCCCCAACCTCGAAGAACAGTTATGCCTGTCCAACGGGCACACGACGCGACGGAGAGGCTCGGCCTCTCTCTCCCGACATTGGAGCGGCCCGCAGCGCGCTAACACCCGCGGTAATGGACCACAACAAAGTTGATCGATCGATCCATCCATTATTTTGAGTGGTTAGAAGTACAGCCCTTTCACTAAGCACTTCATAGCAATGTAGGTAATGTAGTTGTAGTGCATTTCTATAATTAGGGACGAAAAGCATAACTCACCGGAAAAACATATTTATTTTTATGAAGGCACATATGAAGCGAAATACAGCACATTGTTGGGTGCAGTATGCTAAATATGGAACCGGACATTACAAAAAGAAAACCTGCATTGATAAATAAACCTCGGAGAGTGAGCCTATAAGCATAGATGCTCTACACCTTTTTGAGAAGTAGGCCATTTAATTGTAATATAAGATGGATAGAAATGTCCTTAAGTTACAATGCATAATTTTCACATATCCTAATTGGCAATGACTAGTCACTGTATATGAAATACAGATTATGAATTATTCTCTTATTGTACCACTTTTAAGGGATATGGAGTTAGCTTTGGGTAGATTTTTGCAGTATGCTATAGGACAATCGTATTTCTTTTCTTGCTTCCTGTTCTGTCATTAAATGTGGTAGGCATTCCACCATGGCATATAGGCCACTGCTTTGGTGTTCTGTACAGAGGAGATGCTATGATTGTACAAGTACTGTACTGTAGCACAAACAAAAACGTAGGCCACTTGGTGGAGCATTGCCACTGGTGTTCTAGCGTGTCATATCCAGCATGCCACCCCGCATGCTGCTCATCATTCGGCATGCTGCCCGTCACCCAGTATGTCGCCCGTCACCGAGCATGCTACCCAGCATGCCCATCATCACACTCCACCATAGTGATGGCCTCCATCATGAGCAGCAATGGCCAAGTTTTCACTGGGCTGAAATTCTTGCTGTCTTGAGCAAGAAAGTAGTACCTGAATTCAATCCAAACACATTTGCAATTAGTAACGGTCAAGAATAGGTCGTGTCTTCTTCGATAAGCTATATTATAAGAAACATTTTGGCTGCACTACCGTGACTGCTCGCCAGTCTGTTGCAGTGTTCCGTATTTATAGTTTGTGAAGCAATACAAACCTTTCTCAACGTCAGATAACAAGAGAGAGAGAGAGAGATAATTTAATTGAAAGAAGGTAGAGAGGTCGGCCTGACCTAAGGTGCTCTAGCCTGCTACTCTGCACAGGGGGAGGGGGACGGGGACATAAAGATGTGATGAGGATGATGATGACATAGCAAGAAGGATGCGCAAAGGTGAAAACAAGTTCAGCACTCTGATGATAAACATTCACAACTGTCATCCATGTAGCCACAATGAGGTTTCGCATCAAGTCTGTAGTCACCAATTCGAGTTAAATATAGAGGTGCTGACGTAGCTGGTGAGTGGGCCTCCCCTGCGTGAACAGCACAAGCGCCAAACAAAATCTTTATAGCATATAAAGACCTGCAATAAGCGGCTCTAGCACGGCGAGCACTTGTAGGGCAATTTTAGCGGCCGGAGTCTCGAGACCACCGAGAATCACGCGCATTGACTCTACTAGGTGCTCCAGCATTTTTTGTAAACTCTCCTTCTCATTGTGTTCATCTCCTTGCTTGCCCGTAGTGTCACCGGTTTCATTGACCCTATAATTCTTGGCTTCATGGCGCAGAGGACCGCTAGTGCCCGCTGGCATGGCCGTGGGCCTAGAGGGCTGCAAAGGCCATTTCGTGTCTGTATCAGCCGGCGGAGGTGAATGTTTGCCGCGTGCTCTCGTGGACCTTGAATAATGAGTAGACGCCGTTACCGTCTTCGATGCACGCACAGGCAGAGGTGGTCGTGGTACCTGTGCCACGCTAGGTAGTGCTCCTGAAATGGTTTTGTGATGCTTCTGTCCCGAGCGTTGGTCACTTTGGCGAACAGATTGAGCAGCCTCTTTACGTGAAGATTGGTCTCTGGCTATTTTTCGAACAATACGAACCTCTTGTTTCATCTTCGGGCATTCCTTCGAAGTCGCTTCCTGAGAGCCAGTACAGTTGGGACATTTAAATGAGGACGCCTCACAGTCGGTGGTATCATGCTCTCCACCGCAACGCGAGCAGGTGGCTTTGCTTCTACAAACAGCGCTCATGTGTCCTATCTAGTGACATTTCCGGCACTGAATAGGTCTCGGAACGAATGGTCGTACTCGGTATATAATGTAGCCCACTTTGACAGACGCTGGTAATGTCGAAGAAGCAAATGTTAACTTGATACATCAGCAGTGCCCCAAGCGGTGAATCTCAATGCGCACTGATGACCTCAAAAGACTCTTGAGGTCCACATGCTTAAATCTCAAGCTCCACGTCGGAGAGTTGTTGTCTCCTTCCCGTAAGTAATAAAGAGCGGACGGGGATTTCGCTTAACTGTGGAATGATCTTTAACTTCTCAAGTATTAAGCAATTTTTTACATCTATTGCCAGGATGTTCTTGCGAGCGTTGATCCTGATCTCGTTAATTTGCCCAGGGGCCACAGTTTCAAAATATTCCGTTAGAAACTGCATGCTGAGGGAGTTCATGCTGTGTGACGTCGAGAGCGGCACGTAAGAAACCATGAAGAATTGTTGCTCACTCTGATGCGATGAAGTCGCCTCAGTCGACATACGACGCATCTTCTTCTATGGCGGCCCATGACTACGGTGTACTCGCTGTCAGAGGCCATGGCTTCTGCGTTGATATCTCCCAGGAATCGAGCTGGTCCGAGCTTCCAAAGGCACGTCGTTCAAATATGATTGGTGAAGTAGACGACTGACCTTGTTCAGGTGGTCGTGGGGACATCTTCTTAGTCATCCTTGATGAAATGATTCTCACGAAAATGGCACCAACGTAAAAAAATGAATAACAGCGAGAGGCCCAGAACACCAGCGAGCTCTGGCCACTTCTTTCTCTTCCTCCTCTGGTCAGATAACAAAGTTTCAGTAATGCCAATTAGCAAAAGCTGACTAGTTAGCGATGCGAAGAAATTATTGATTGCGTCGAAGTGTATACAGAGACGCCTCACTTAAAATAATTGATGGAATGGAATGCGCTTAAGCAAAAATTCGCTCGATCGAGTTTCAGTAGACAAGCCGTACTTGTTATGTCAATTAGTTAAACACTGATCTCTTGTCTATTTTCGTTATCTCAGATTCGTCTGAAATGAACAGATCTTTGCTGTTAGTAGCTTTACTAGCCTTTATTTGGCAGTTATCCGCCCAAAGGAACTTCCATTTTCTTTCTTTCTTCAAAGGTAGAGCTTTGGAAAAGAGCCTTGTTAGATGAGCTCAGATGCTCATTTACAAAAACGAGAGAGTTGAGATAGCCGGAGAATCCAACGTCGCTAAGATAGAGTTTAGTTTTACGCGCTTTCCTAACAAAGTCTGCTTTCTTAGTTCTAGAACTGAATCAAGCGATGATATTTTTGTTTTCGTTAGATCTGGTGGTTACTCAATGAAAAGTGTTCAGATCACTAGGCGATACAGGAAAGCGAAGTCTGCCCCTACCATTTTGATTATTGTAACAAAGTCCTTCCTTGGGAGCAAGAACACCCTTGATAGCGTCATTGCCAAGGAGAGAGTACTACTTAAGCTCCGCAACATTGCGAGGCAATGACTGGTTCTGAGATTACAGCTGGTTGTTCTTAAAACTTAGCATAGCATTTTGGTTACGTAGCTCATTTACAAGTCCGTTCAAGTGCTCAGCACTTGTATTCAACGAATCAATTTGTTTTTTCACCTCAGCAACATCAATCCCGATTGCTTCATTCTGAGCAAACTCTTACCAAAGATGAGTTTACGTTTTCAGCCATGCAGTAATTCTTTGCTTCCGGCTCCTGAATTTCTTTCGACAGTTCTGCATTCGTCGGCATGGTATGAGTATTAAACACAAGCTCGGGTAGAAAAAAAGAAGAAAAAGCAAGGTCGATGGCAGCAGCAGCGGCAGTGGCAGAAAAAAGAAGAGAGGAATTCCTGCGCAAACAGAGGATTCAGGCTTAGCTGTGGGTCATAGAATGCTGCTACTGCCACTGAAGAGCAGGCATTGATGTCGGCTTGGTTACAGGCGCGCCGCGATACTAGCGATCTCTATAGGTGATCTTGTCGATGCCAGACGCAGACCATGATGTGGCTACGCAGTCGCAGATTCAGCCCGTGTGGATGATTCAGAGCCGTCCAGGGAAGCAAAGCGGCAGGACAGCACCACGAAGACGATCACTGAAGAAATAGGGGCCGGCAAGAACACCTGCACAAACAAAGGATTCAGCCTTAGATGTGGGTCATGCACAGCCTCTGCTGCCACTGAAAAGCGGGCGTTGATGTCGGCTTGGTTATAGGCACGCAGTGATAGCAGTCATTTCCAGCGGTGATTTTGCCGATGCCAAACGCAGACCGCAATGTGGCTACGCACTGGCAGGTTCACCCCATGTGGTTTATTCAGCGCCGTACAGGGCACCAAAGCGGTGGGGCAGCACCACGAAGACGATCGCCGAAGAAACAGCGGCCAACAAGGAGAGCTGTGCAAACCGAGGAATCAGACTTAAATATAGATCATGCGATGCCGCTGCTGGCAGTAAAGGTGAAGTGTACTTGAAGGTTCACAGAAAGCTGATGTTTTCAGCGAGACACTGACTTGACACGGATACAACAGACTGCGTGTTGGTACACTACAGGGCACTGCCACTTGTTGCTTGTCGCGAGAGCTTGAAGTTAAGAATAATATGCAAAGTTCAGAACTGACGAGGCAAGTCACCGATAGAAAGGTGGGGTGAGCAGAAGAAAGCGTACTGCAAGTCTCAAAGCATGTTCAGATCCGGAAGAGGGCGATTTAGTGCATAAACAAACCAATTAGCGTTGGGGCACATGTCCCATTTGGGTCCAAAACACTGCACGACATGTTAGCAATGAGAGCGGCTCGGATAAATACAGTTCTGGAACGATGGTTCCGAAAATTCAGTGCAAACACGAGGGACGAAGAAAGAAATGCACGACACGAGAGACACAGCTTTAGTGTTGCACATTTCCTTCTTTGTCCCTCGTGTTCGCACTGCATTTTTGTGACCATGAAACCAACATTCCATCAGCCCAAAAATCACTCTTTATTCCTCCATCTGGAAAGCTTCATGTTATTTTCTATATTTTCCTTTCCGTCTGCTTCCGCGAGTTTCAGTAGACTGAATATCTAAAAAGTATCTTGTCTGTCTACCCGGCCATGGCGGCAATATAACTGGCTTCATATCATTCCTGTTTCGTGTTCTGCCTAGCATATCTCGCATTTTTGCCTGCGAAAGTTTAGACTTTTATTTCCCAGGCTGTGCTCTCTAGCCTATTGACGACCAACCATTGGCATTCGGATGACTGCACTTTCACCATGTTGCTACATACTGCAACATGCACTAGCTTAGATGTTTTAGAATAACGGTCCAAAAGTAACCCTTCCAAATCGATTACTTTGGCCTCAGTTTAAAACACTAGAAATTACATGATTTCGATTTGTTGTATACTAGAGCGCCTTTTACAAACCTTGCTCTGCAGTCCTGCAATTCGTCTGAACAAGGTGCATGTAGAGTCTTCTTTTCAGTCTGAAGTAGGCTTCACTGTAGAGACGAGCCCTGTCCGATGCTGCCAGCATGACCGTCATGGCGGTGGCGATCTCTTCGGAGTTTTTCAATTGCTGTGGCCAGAAAAAAACTGTGGTCAGTTACAGTTAAAAAAAATGTAATGGCAAGTGTAAAGGTCAGATGTATGAAAACACCAGGGAATTTGATTGTTGTAGTTACTTGCTCCGTCTGAATTCTTTGTAACAAGTGTCCTTTGTTGTGCCTTTCGTTCGAATGTAAGAACTGTACTTTATCTTATTTTTTATCTCTTCTCCATGGTAGAAATTCCGAAGCGCGAAACAAACTATGGACAATAAATCGGGGCTCGCATGGGAGCCGTACTTCCCAACTAAGCGTCCTTTTGCGCTGCCAAGGTGTACAAGAGAATTACTTTTAAAGCAAATTTTCTTTGCCTCCTGCTTCAAATTTTCCACTTCTGCTGCTCTAGTTTTCATGCACGCGGCGTTGAAGGATGGATCGGAGCATAAAAATACGTAGAAGGAGCGTGCCAGAGAGAAACGTTGACGCGAAGTACTAATTCGGACATTTGCACTGTATCAAATGTACGCGATGCCCGTTGCAGCTCCCTGGGTGCCGCCACAATAACCTCTTTACGGCTAAAATGTACGGCTGGAAAAATATTGAAAACAACTGTAGGGCGTGCCTTTCTTCTAACGTGCAACCCTCCAGAGGGAAGTTTGTAGAATGGTAGAGAGGAGGTGGCAGAAGAGGCAGAAAATGGTAGAACCTTCGCTGTCGCAAAACGACTGAATAACACCTTGTCAGTCTTCGCTCGCACTTCCAACACAGGGGGAGAGTGCCGAAAAGAGAAAGGATGACTTGTGAAGGCAAAGAAACACTAGTTCTATAAACACGACAGCGGTTGCGGGCAAACTGAAGGTAGGGTAGGGTCTGCTTCTGTTATTCATAGAAATAACCACCCTGATAATGTATTAAGCGGTCAAACGACGCAGGGCGTGTAGACCCAAAGTCACATTAAAGAACGTAGGGTCTAGATCGGCGAAAGCGGTCGCACGTCAAAACAGTTCTGTGCCCACCGCGTTAGCTTTACGGCAATGGCGTTGCTCGAGGTCATGGGTTAAATTCCGACTGCCGCATCCACACTTAGACAGGAGAGAAATACAAAAAGGGCTACTGCATTTATATTTAGGTGCTTGTTAAACAACACCGGAGTGACGAAATAATCCGGAGTCTGAAACTACGGCGTACCTCGTAACCCGATTGTGGTTTTGGTACGCTTGGCCCCGCAGTTCAATTGAAGCTTAACGATGCTTTTCATCTTGTAACACCGGGGTTACTGCGCTAGACACATGGCCAACAGAAGTAGAAAAGGACAGGATGACACAAAGTAGTCTAATTAGTCTAAGTATTTAGTCTAAATTAGACAAAATAGAGCTGGTTATCCGAAGTCTGTGGTAAAAGCGCCTTGCAGAAAATTGATTTAGAAAGCTAAGTGCGATGTCACACCTTCAACTCAGGACAGCAACCAGGAGCGTAAGAGGCATGCTGTGATCCCTCACCAACATAAGGTGGCGCACAATTTGAACAATCTAGCAAAGTTGTGGGGTGATTGTAGTGTTTTCTGCTCCTTTAGAAAGGTCCGTTTATGTGCGCAGGTCCTTAGAAAAATTGAAAAGATTCCTAGCCACAACCCTTTTGTTTGCCATGTAAGCCACAGCTCACAGTTTGTTCCTTGCACGTGCGGTGTGGTTTACGAGTTCCCTTTCCATTGGGGTTGTGTTTATGTCGGTCAGACCGGACGCTGTATTAATATCCGTCTAAAAGAAGATCCGTCTGCAATGATTCGCGCTTAGCAAATCATTGCAGACGGATTTTATTCCATCATAGGGATCGTCGTACACGGGAGCTGTTCGAGGCATATCTTATAAAGAATAATGTGCGTGTATGTGTTAGCGACCCCTTAATTGTGCTTGGTGATTGTGAGCTGCAATTTGGGGACGCAAGATTGTGACCACGGCTATTTTAGATGGCCTATATTCACGATGAAGTCATTTTTATCACTGCGTGCGTACAGTTCTTTTCTTCTTCTGTTGCCCGTATGTCTTAGCGCAGTAACCCCAGTATTACAAGATAGACTTCCACCAAATAGCCCGACTTACCCCTCTACTTAACACTTCTCCCACGATGCAATGTGCCATATGAGGCAATCTTGCTCATTTTTCTCAGAGATTATGAACAATAGCGCACAACAACGCCTCAAGCAAGCACGTATCCCAGCGTGTTGTATGTAGCACGCAGACAAACAGCAGTGATGCACACAAGCTTCCGTTAAACATCAACTCACCATTCTCGTATTGGACTAAACACTGAAGAAGTTACATCTGCCGTCAAAATTACCCGTATCATCAATGAACGCAAACAACACAGAACTGTTCGCTTACATCGATCCTCACACTGCGTAGGAGGTGCATAATTTTTCACATTGAACAGAGAAAAAAAAGTCACCGACGAGGTTCCTCAGGCATAATTTTAGCGCAGCAGTATTGATGTTTTCATTTTGCGATATATTTGCTGACGTGGACAGTCTGCCTCGTGCGGCACGTTTTTTCTTAGGGGGTTTCACGTGCTAAAACAACCATCTGATTATGACGCACGCCATAGAGGGGGACTGCGTAATAATTTGGATTACCTGGGGTTCTTTAACGTGCACCTAAATCTAAGTACACCGGTGTTTTCCCATATCGCTCCCATCTAAATGCGGGCGCCGTGGCCGCGCTTCAATCCCACGACCTCGTTTTAGCAACCCAACATTGTAGCCACTAAGCCACCATTGCAGCGTCGTGCCACACGTTCCAAATAGAGTGAAGTGTGGCACCACTGCCTCGCTAATGGAGGTTTGTGCGCAATTCACAGCAGCCGCCGCACACAGATCCGCTCATGCAGCGATTTCGTGAACAGTAGGCACGCAGAGTGCCTCGTTGCGCGCACCCCCGCGAACGGACTGGAGACGAACGAGCACATATAGGCACCCTAACGATGCGCGCTACTCTGGCGCCATCTCGCAGCCATTGTTACCGTAGTCCATCTTGCACGGCACTACGCTTTTCTTACGCTTTGGCCATACCCTCCTCCTGCGCTTTCCTCATCGTGTTCTCTTAGCTATCGTCGTCTTTGATCGGCCGCAGCGCTCTGCGTTCGCTCAGATCAGCTGTGTTCGTTCACTCTGTTACGAGGTACGACGCCGTCGCACGCAGACGAAACTGGCGCCTCAGAGATACACTTAAAATAGTCCAAGGGCACCTAAGCACTTCTGCTGAATTCTGAATAAGAAAGCATTATTGTCGAACACCAATGAGTTGTCCTTCGAGTTTAGACTCCTCGCGGGTAAGGAAGAACTTTGGGGCGCTCGGTCAACGCCTCCTAGATAGCACAAGACCATACGGTTCGATCCGTGACGTCATGCTACTCTGCCCGACTGTCACAGAATATATATTGAGGACGCTCCCGCCGAGTCGCTCCTGACTAAGCCGCAGTGATATTGATGTCACCACGTTCGTCACCCCTGGCATGGCAATGTAAATTTTCGTACAGGTAGCATGATGTCATAAAGCACAGTGCACAGGCCTGCTATCTAGGAGGCGCAGCGTTAGCCAAGTTGGTAGGACACTCGACGTCTGAGCGGAGGGACATATGCCCAAAACTAACTACCGCTAATGTTTTCTTCTTTCGAAAGTATTCTGGTTTTTACAAATTTCTTTAAAGCGATTGCATGCGAGAGCTTGTGTGGTCCAGGAACGCGCGGATAACAAAGGCTTCGGAGAACGAGGGTGACGGGTCGTTGCGGTGAGGCCCTCTATGCTCGTTCAGCACCTGGTGCACTAGAGCGGCATCAGATGTTCGCTTTCTTCGCTCTACTCCGTCGCGGCGTGCACGTGACGTGGCATCGCAGACACTTGGGGATTCAGGTAGCATTTCACTAGTGCAGACGCCAACTTTTCCGCTCAATGAGCGGTTTCATGTTTCCGTGTCAGTAATATCATAGAGTTTATAGCGCTAATCGTCTCATTAGGTTTGATTACTTCTAAATGAGAGCACTCTAAGAAGCTATACAGCAATATCTCACATGAGGCGGATATGTAATGGTTTGTGAATTTTGAGTTCAGGTGAGCGCATGCCTTTCTGCGTAAATATTTGTTTTTCAGTGCGCTGATTATTAGTTCTCTTATAGTTGTCTCTACGTCTTGGTATCTCTATTTCCCTGTTATCAGCTGCTAACCAATCTAATCAGAATGGCAAACCGGACCCGAACCTTAACAAATATTTTTATAACGTGCCTGAATCCGAACTGAACCTGAAACTAAATGTAGTATTAAGTTTTACAGGTTCAGCATGAAACGATTTAAGTATAACGGAGCAAGCGGCTGCTGATGTATGAACGTTTCTTCGAAATACTCGCTTTTCAGTCTGCGCACCCAAAGATAACATCGTTACAACTCCCGAGTTTGATTGTGTGCGAGATAGGGGATAGACAATAGGTAGTGGCGGATAACTACGCGGTCACCTTGGAAGAAACGTTTGCACTTATGCACTCGGCCGTGCCGGTTGTGTTCCGGTGCTGAGACGTTTGATGGGCTGGTTTCTTTAAACTAGGACGTTAGGCCAGCTCTTACTATAAGTACTCCGTGAAGGCGCACACAGGCACACGCTAAGCGCAAATCCGGCGGTGTCCTCGAAGCGAGAAAATGGGAAAACCAACAAGTTTATGAGCAAGGCTTCTAGAATAACACTGCGACCGGTGATGATTGCCGTCACCTGCTTAGTGCGCAGTAGAAGAGCCTGTAAACAGCGCAGGAAATGCGATTTTGTTTGCACAATGGTTCTACGAAAGTTTGATGCCTCCAAGTAGAGTACAACCCTCTTCCATGTCTGCCAAGCATTCTCGGATGCAGTCTGCGCTTGGTCTACTCAATACTGGGCCAGGTGCAGTTGCGTAGAGAATGTCGTCGCAGTGTTTAGCATAAACTATCCTTCTTTTGCATCATTCAGAAGCACCAATGCCCTTACCTGCTATTTCTTAAACTCAGAAAACTGAGTCAAATGCCGCTTACTGGTTTTTCTTTCTTTCTTGCAGGCTAGATGTTGGGAGCTGTAATCTATATAATAGAATGTGAATGTGCGCTTTACCATAGTTCGCTTCCCACTGGTACAATTACTCAAATTGTTCAGTTGCTCCAAGAAAAATAAATGTAAGTATCCAGCTGGCTGTCAAGGCGCGGAAGCTACAGACCTGCCCCATGAAGGCACGGGCATTATAAACAAATAAGTCTGTATTTGATAGGCACATGAATTTTTCTTCGTGTCTCCGCAATCCATTCGTAAACTGGAAGTTGTGGACAAAAACACTGTTAAGGCTGCTTTCCGGGAGTTCGTTTTCAATAACGCTATCGCTAGAATCTCGGTGGTAGCAGCAATGCGAAATGTTTGGCTGAGCGGTACGCATCGTACTTCGAACGAGTGTTTGAAGAAAAAGGACCAAGTAATGACCCGCGCGGCCGCTGTTCGCGTCGTCAGTATCTTATATGGTCATCTTTTAGTTGGTTTGTGGGTGTAGGGGGGCATACAAAATAAGGCACTTAGCTGTATGCGCGATATTTGATTGTGTCAGTTCTCTTCAAGATTGTCGCATGTAATCCATGCAGAACTTAATGCTGTTTATCTTGTGATATATCCAAAAACGACGAATATTTTTATTGAAGTCCGCAATGCTGTGTCAATATAATGGAATAGGATATTTATGATGACCATCCCCTTACGATAATTAGGTTGGGACCAAGGTAATCTGCGATTAAAATCTTTGTGCTTATACTTCTGAGACGATGCATTTTTTACTAGGTTTTTGCGAATATTCTAAATTTTGAGCGAGAATCTGCTAGTCTTGATTCCAGAGTTCCCTATTGTAGGTTGTTGAATATTCGTCTTGTTCGAATACAGCATGGGGAAGCAACAATTACTGCAGTCTGCCGGCGCGAAACGATGATGCAAAGGCAGACTCGTCTGAATGATTCTTTTTGAGCCGGATCCAAGTTGTTGTGCAGGCGCTCGAGTACCGCAACACACGGAGGAGTTAACGTATGCGCCACAGTAGCCAGCCGTTGCGTTTCCTTTGCATTTCTTCAAGACAATGCACGGTGCTGTAGTATTGCCATTTGCTTTTTCAATGAGCACTATACACTCTACTGCAAGCATTAGGGACCTGCTTCTCCTTTTTCTTTTGTCGCTCTCAATGTCGTCCTTTACCCAATGTCACCGCATAGCTTTAAGGTGTACAGTCTACAGCATTTTTACCCGTAACTCGCAAGCACACTGTGAAATGAGCATGCGTCGTCCTGAAAAGAAAAGGCTCGAAGGCGACTGGAGAATGCTTTACGCTCCTCTATGTACTTATCCCAGTCTCTCGTATTATCACAGTTTTAAGGTGCTAAAATGGCACGCGATCGACTCTCGCGTGGTAGATTAAAAATGTGGGAGGCTGTACGTGTATGAAATAATACAACGGCGCCGTGTCGAGACACCCCGCCACGTGCCGCACCCTCTCGGGAGGTCACTGCGTAAATATTTTTTGAATGTATGGCTGGTGTAGCTCTACGACATTAAACGTCATCAAAATTCATGTCAAAATCGCTCATTTTTCTCTCACATGTGTCAAAAAAGCATGTTTGTTCCGCCTCCTTACAAAGCTTGCGCACGCGTAATGCGGGCATGATAAAGAATACTGTCTTGAACCGGTTCGCAAAGCGTTATAATTTTTTTCTCTATGAACAGCAATTGAACCGGAACGAAAGCAAGGTGTTCAGAACCCAAACCAAACAGGTATTCGCTTCGGAACTCTGAAAATAACTCGACGCTTGGTTGAAGCAAGGTGCACGCAAGGTATTGACCTTGCGTGCGTAGGTCAGCACCTATCGTTCCTCTCCTTGAGGCATATAGAATAGGAAGCATGGTTAAACAAATAAGTTGTGTTACCCTCCTCCAGGAAAGTGAGCATTGTTGTGCGCGTTAAAGCACCTGTCATTTTTTTTTATCACGTACCCCCGTGAGGTCCATGGTGCGGAAGCCAGCAAAAAGTTCCTTTCTAGTCATTGGGTGGGGATTACCGTAATGGCCGTTGCCATGAAAACCGGCCGCCTGCGAATGAATTGGGCATATTATCATCAGTAAACAAACTCTTCCAGGAATAGAACGTGGTTCGATAATCTTATTATGCCCAGGAAGGACATAGACTTCACATATATTCTGTCAGTTATGCAAATATTGCTTTGCGTTTACCTGTGTTTTCCCATTTTATGATCGTTTAGTACTTTCTATGCCTGTCTGAGTGCTTCTATACCACTTATTCTAGGACCAATGAATTAGGGTGGCGTATGTATAAAAAAATATGTAAACACCAACTAAAAAGAACGCTTAAGATTTCACTGAAATGTAGCCTACTGGAGGCAGGTTTTTGAATATTAAAGGAAACAATGCATTTTGTTCTTAGTGTAGCATGTGTTAAAACAACGCAGCCGTAAAATATGGCTACTACTGAAGGGCGCACATGGATGAGACTCGCGTGTTTGCAGCTGAGTTAAAGACACTTTTTGTTGAGCTTGCGGTTGTTGCCGCTGCACTAAAAAAAAGAATAACGAACGAACATAGAGCCTGTGCAAAAGTTACAGATTCAAACCACGGCTGTCCGCTGCAAGAAAGGTTATGGATTTGCGAAATCAAGTAAGACGTAGCACATGACTAATAACGAATAAAGGCGCTTCCCGTGGTCATCTTAACTAAGGTAGTCATTTATTAATTTGTCCATATTGCGAGCCCCTTGGCACGCATACAAATAATTGCTCGTATTTGTAAACAGTTTGTAAAGAAAGTAAAATATGAATATACGTACAAAACTCCGTGAAAGAAAACCTTTGCAAATTTATTTTGAAATAATCATCAGAATCAGTAGTCGCAAACACCTCTCAGGTAACTTAATTCCAATCTGCAATTGTTCTAAGGTTTCAGGGCATAAATGTGATTTACCCGGGGGATATCCTGCCGGGAGGTCCTAGTTATGGTCTGGGATTCACGTTCAGGCTTCTCCTACATCATCGAAAAATAAATTTTATCCTAGCAAGTGATGGAAGGTTCGCTCTGTGTAGTCATTCAGTAACACATCGCGTTCCGTTGTAAAAGGAGAAGACGAACGTTGCCGCAAGAAGTTGTGCCCTCTCCAGACTATACAGATAATTTATTTCTGGTAAGAATCTAAAACCATATATGCCTCCTCCAGGGTAGGGCGCACAGTTCCAGAATAATTGTTTACATTGACGTCGAAGCTGTCACACTTCAATTTCTTTTTACAAAGCCAAGCTTTCCCTGCGCTGATGCATAAACGTTCGCTACATGTTTAAGTTACTTGTTATTGTTAGACCAAAGTACTTAATTTCTTTTGCACATCTTTATATGTCACCGCCGATAGCATATGAAAAATGTGAGGGAAAGTGCTGAGCTTATGTATAGCATGCAACCATACTTCGTAAAATTAATTTGCATGTCCCACGACACACACAAATCATTAATGATCTGCAACGACTAAATCAATACAAGTTGATCGTTGACCTTTCGAACCAGACATAACATAGAGTCAACTGCAAACCGAGATAGTTCAATCAAAGGGTCCATATCTACTACTATATCATGAGAGCAGAGGACGGGGCCGAGTGAACTCAGTGAAAGTAGTTAGACAACCGGATGAAGAGGGTGTTGCCAGCGTCTCGCGATTGGTGCGCTTGCCCTTACTTGCGGTGGCTGGGGAAAAATCTCAGCAGCGAGCAACGGAAAGTTAAAAATGCCGCCACAAAGGATCCTCAGCAGACAAGAGTTGGCCGTGCAATCTTGTATACGTGCCAAAAGAGCTGGGTAACGTTATACTGCCACACAAAAGAATTCTTTTACGTTTTCACGCAATAGTGACGGTGAAAAAAAGCATCAAAACTAGGAATAACGAAACTAGCGTTTTATTGGGCGAACTTGGGCCCTCAAAGAACGGCGACAGCGGCGAACACAGTCGGCAATCGTCGAAAATCTTATCGGCGGGTCAAGCGCGTCGCCTTTTATACATCAGCCGTCGAAAGTTCCAGAGTGTTTTGCAGAAAGTTCTACACCATTCGCATCGCGCATGCATGATATCAGATTACACAAGGTTCGGTGATAACACATAGAAGAACGAATCATCGATAATATTTGAGAAACTTCCGATACGTGCGAGTGCGTCCAGTGATGAGTGATAACATTTGTTACACGGTGAAAAGCGGTCACCCGAGGAAGACAAACAAGAACACGTGTCAATATGCAAATACGTGCTCCCCGGCGGCTCCTAGTAGCCAGTTCCAAAGCGATCGGCCTGTAGCCAACTTTCATTCCTTTCGGAAAGGGGCCGTCTTCGGCTATTCAGAAACATAATTCTACGTAATAATAAATACGTATTAACGTATGCACGCCGCTTAGACAAGGTGAGTTTTCGTGTTTTTGTGACATCGGGTGACAGGTAGGCGTAGTGGGCGAAGCTCGAAAACGTTTGACCAATAGCAAAGGGTAAATCGCAAAAAAAAAAGGCGTTGAATCAAAAGTAATTACTTTTCTTTAGGTTGCTCTAATCATGCACAATGAGCGTGCACACATCAAGTACGTTGGGGTTCTCGTGATGCCGCGTGAATGAAAAGCGAAGTGTTGTTCGGCCGAAAACTTTTTGGCTAGTCGTGGAGGGCTGATTGCATAACTGGAATCGAAGTGTTTGGAATAGATTTACGTTATAGCGCTTAATGCTGCGTTCATCTGTTAAAAGCTCGACGTCGTGCATTCCATGGGTGTGTATTTACACACATGCGTAGTCAACTCGGTGAGAATATGTTTGTCATCGCGAGGGAAGCGAGTGCCGAAGCAGGAAGGCGCCAGGAGGTGGAGAAAAGAATCGCCGCGTTCTCGCCATTTCCGTTTGTTTACGACGTCGTGAAGCTCGTCTCTTTTTTCGCCTGTGTAACAATAGGCGCTTTCCCTGTGGCATATCAGGTGCAGTACCATCGAGATAATCTTGCACCCGCTACAACGTTACGGTCCTTCGCGCTTATGCTTCGACACAGCGGTGCTCCTATACAAAAACGAGCTTAGGCTGTCTATAGAGTTTTGTAGACTCCTTGTAGACGATTTTTCCTTCTGTAGATTCGTTCTTTTGCGGATACAAAATCTATGGACTCTCTGTCGGGAAAAGGTGACAACATTTACATTTCTCCCCCATTCTATAGTAGATCTATAGAAAAGAGTCAATAATATGTTTGTCTCCCTTTGTCCACTTCCGCTCTCTAATCGATGTAGTCTCCATTTATTGTTGTTCATTCGGCGTCTATAGACTGTTTATAGACGAGAGTCGATAAGGTGTCGATTATTTTTGTCTACTCCCGTTTTATTGATTGTCTATAGACAAAAGTTGATAAGGTGCACATTTCTTTATCTCTATTTCCCGACTATAAATTTCCCTTTGGCTACAGTCGTTAAATTATCACTTTCTTTTTGTCTATTTTCGATCTATCGCCGTCAATGTGCAAAACGTTTTCGACTGACTGTTTCTTTAGCCAATTGCCAGTTTAGAGAATGTCTACAGAGAAAAGCATTGAATGTCATCATTACATCTCTGTCATTTACTTACATGATCCCCAATTATTATTTTACCGGGTAATTAGATGCTAAGGTTATGCGTGCAGTTTCATTCAGAATTGTACTGGTTTTCAACATACTACCTGTGAGCCACTCCTCTCTGGGATGTATCCCGGATGGCGACTTTTACTTGCGAACAGAGTGTATACCTCTGCATGGTATTCATTACATTACATGCCCTCCGTTGTCGCGCTTGGCAATCCTACGGCACTCTTTACAATGGACATAGCATGACTTTTGCGACAGTAGAATGAAGAACGCCGAACTCCTACCCAATAATAATGGATGTAATGAATACCAACTTCAGCGAGAGGCGGATTACAAAGAGGCATCAAGATAAAAGCACAGATACTCCTATTGTTTGTAGCTGACAACGTAGAATCTGCAATTGTGCGACGAACCGATGTCGCGCATGCGGTGTGTGCGTAATGTGTCGTCTCAGTCTCACATACTTTTCACTTTCTTCTCATATCTATACGGCATCGGCCATTGGCTAGTTTCTCGTAGGCTGATATCCTGCTCTTTAAGCTCATCAAAGCTTCTTGTTCACCTAAAATGCGTGCCATAGCCTCTGAGCCCACTCAGTCCTTCGCAGCCGGTATATCTGTGCGGTAGAGCATATGCCTACGTCATTCCTATTTTGATTGCTTTGGCATACCACTGGAACACGCAAATGTGCTCTAACATGTGTGCAGGTATCCGATTTGGCGGTACGCTGGAACATATGGAAACAATTCACTGTGTTATTCATCGTCGTTGGCGGTAATGCAAGGGTCTGACGGGCCCTCCTAACGGCTTTCACAAACAGCACATTCATTCAAGCGTGCGCTCTATCTCCATGCATTATCCCACAGAGTTTGTAATAAAGTGCGCTAACACTTTCCTTCTTCCATGGAAAAAAAACCTGAAAAAAAAAATCGAAGGGAAAAGCAACCCCTGTGGCGCGACGGGTATGCGCCGACAGAGTGTTAAAAAAAGTGGGAAAGGCGCTCGGCCTTCTCGGAGCGCGCATGCCATCGTCGCCATGAGCGCTTGAGCATGCGCAATAGAAGCAAAGGCGGCGAGCCATCTGTACACTTCAGTTTGAAATCTCGACTACTGCGCCAGGCACGTGAACGCATGTTGCAGGACTGTGTGCCTGTACCTTGGTATCTGTGTATTTGTCTCTTCTTTGTGGCATCACACATAAACTACACTGAGCGGTAAGTTTTATCAAATATGTTTTCCGTAAATAGCTCATGATTAGGCGACTGCATTTTGTAGCGTGAACCGGCCGCGCTCCGTGAGATCCATCCTTTGGCGAAGCTTCCGACCGCTTGTCGCGAGTCGCAGAGAACCGTGGTGCACGTCGCATCCCTAAGGGCGGGTGCAACCGCCGCTTGCTCCGCTTCTTCTGCGCCCTCGCACGCTACATTTGCCGTTATGCGCGTTTTGCCACTCGAATCGACGACAGCAATCGCGAATTGCGAGTGTTCTGCGTATTCCGCGGCGTCAACAAACCGTGTCCCCGTTTCGTCTGCGTGGGTGCGTAGTAGAACTCTGGCCCTGGCCACTCTTCTTCCCCGGTTGTGTTCCGGGTTGACATGCCTTGGAATCAGGTCGACTCTTAGCGTTTGTCTAATCGCGTCCGAAATGGCGACTTTGTGGCCTTGTTGTGCATGGTAACGGATGCCGAGACTTTCCATGATCTCGCGGCCCGCTCTCGTGCCCGCTAATCTTTATAGTTGTGAAGTGCGCTGCGCCTCGGCGATTTCGCTAAGCGTGTTGTGAAGCCCGAGCTGGAGCAGGCGGTGCGTGCTGGTGGACTCGGGTAGGCCTAGTGCTATCTTGTACACCCTGCGGATGAGGACGTTGATCTCGGCTTCTTCTCCCTGGTACCAGATGTGGAATACCGCGACGTACGCAATATGGCACATGACGAAAGAGTGTATGAGTCGTGTGAGACTCGCCTCCCTCATTCCGTTTCTTCGGCTGGTGACCCTCTTGACAATTCTGAAAGCATTAGCTGCCTTGTTCTATAATTTAGTAATCGTTTCGTCGTTGACGCCGTTGGCCTCGATTAACATGCCGAGGACCCTAATTCCCTGGGCTATCGGGATGGTTACTCCGTTTCACGTGCGTAGATTGATCTCTTCGTATCCTCGCCTGATCGTGGCCGCATTCCGACCACACCCGGGTGGTCTGCCCCTCTGCGTGGGGCGCTAGAGTAGGAGTTCCGACTTTTTCGGTGAACATCGTAACCCTCAACTCACCAGGTATTCCTCTATTGTCTCAATGGCAAGTTGCAGTGCCGTTTCGATGTGACCGTCGCTGCCTTCGTGCACCCAGAGGGTTATGTTGTTAGCGTATATGGTGTGCCGGACGTCTTTGAGTTCTTGTAGCTTTTCTGCTAGCCCGATCGTGACCAGGTAGAACAGCGTGGGCGAGATGACGGAGCCCTGCGGGGTGCCGGTACTTCCCAGCGTTTGCTCTGCTAACTGGAGGTCCCCTGTCACTAAAACAGCTCGCCTGCTGTCAAGAAATCCTTTACGTAGTTGTACGTGCGTACACCTAGGTTTTGTCGCGATACCTGGTGTAAGATCGCCAAGTGCGCGATTCTATCGAACAAGCTTTCGAGGTCGAGGCCCAGAATTGCTCTGGTGCCTTTCGTCTTGCCGTCGAGCACCTGGTGTTTTAGTTGCAGCATTGCGTCTTGCGTGGACGGATGTGGCCGGAATACTATGATGGATGGGGGATACGCCCTTTGTGCTTTAAGTGGGCTTGCCAGCGGTTGATCAGTGCGTGCTCCATGACCTTGCCGACGCACGATGTTAGCGATATGGGGCGAAGGTTGTCGAGGCTAGGCGCCTTTCCGGCTTTGGTGATTAGTATCATTCTAGCAGTTTTCCACTGTTGCAGGATGCGGCCGCGCTGCGAGCTATCATTGATGAAAGCCGTCAACTGTTCCTTGGATCGGTCGTCGAGGTTCAAGGGTGCTCAGGGTATCGGAAGGTTTCATGTCAGCGGGTGCCCAAGCAGTTGCATAGGAGGATCAAAGTCAATCGAACGACTACTTCACTGAATCATCTGTAATGATATGCCAAGGATGGTGAAAGTTTCCTAGGCCACATTCTCACTGGTTATAAACACATCCATACTGCATTTTACGCCGGTATCGAAGGAGTAGAGCATGGTGTGAAAACATCCGGGTTCGTCTCTGAAAAAAAATCCTGTCGATTCCATCTGCTGGGATCGCCGAAGACCGTTCCTGCTGCATTTCACGCCACTAGGTACAACCAATATTGCCGACAGTTATTGTTCCACAGTGTAACGTCTGCTGGCTACCATCAGGCGAAAACGCCAAGGGATCCTCGAAGTGGAAAACGCGGTTATCACATTCGACCACGTAAGGTCGCATGTGGCAATCAAAACCGCCGATAAGCTCCTGTTATTTCACTGGGAGAGTCTGGACCACCAACCATACAATGCAGACCTCGGCCCTAATTATTTATACGTTTTCCGACCGCTCAACAAGTTCCTGCCCCGACAATGATTCACGCGCAAGGGTGAAGCTAAGATGGCAGTCCGACGGGAGTTCCCCTGTAAGCCGGACGAATTCTACTACACGGGCACCTGAAATTTAGTGTTGCGAAGGGACAAATATCGGAACCGGTGAATGTACTATGTGGAAAAATTGTGTAAGGTACGTATATTATTGCGTATATTTGTAATTGCCTGCATGTACCGTATTTCGGCTAATGGAATATAGGGACAAGTACTGTCGGATTCGCCCTCGTAAGATCAAGCGAGCAGCGCGATTTTGAACGGCTTCGACGTGGTGTGAATGTGCGCGTTAAAATGTGCGTCTTAGATAGATGATGCATACTTCAGTTTGGATACTCGAGCGTCTTGTATAACAGCAGCTTAAGATTAATGGGGACAAGGGAAAATTCTGCTGAAGGTAGCGAAGAGCAGGGTTAGCATGACTCACTACATGAGCAATAATAGACTACAAGCAAATATTGTAGACATAAGCGACAGACAAACATAAACGCCGAGATACTCGTAAGTTTTGACTTGCGTTAAGCTACCGTTGTTCAGAAAAAACATGGAAGGGTCACTGTTAGTACTACAACGTGAAACTTTCATACTTTTACAATGATGCTTGTAAATTTAATTACCAGATAGTCGCACCTAACAGAAAGTTTATTCAGGTCAGCTCTAAGCGCAATATTATGCGAGTGGTGTAAAATAATATTTTCTCATTAAGAAAACTCTTCGCAGTAGCCCGCGAAAAGTTTCTTTTAATGCGAAAAATTATTTCGAGCATCGTTCATCTACATAAGGAACCGCACCAACCCAGATACCGAACCTTGCGCACGCCAGATATCCCAATGTTCGAAAGTTATTTGTCATCTTTAGCTGGGTTACGAACTGCGCGCGGTTAGAAAGCACTCCATCCACTCCAAGACAATGTGGTCAAAGTTAAGCAGGCTCAGTTTCAGAAGTAGTAGCTTGTGGCAAAGTGAATGAAATGATATTGCATAATGAATGGAAATCGAAGCGACGTCTATAGATTATGATAATGCCACCGTAAAAACCGCTCAAAATGCAAATACTCCTTACACATGTGAGCAGCACAACCACTGTTGGTACTTTTAATTCTGACTTCCTCGTTACTATAAGCAAATTCCGTTCAGTGTTGCTCTCAAGAATTTAATCTCGTTATCGTGCATCTGCTTTAGTTCAATGGACGCAAGCAAGTTGATGGTAAAACATGTTTTATTTATTTTTATTTATTTCAAGTACCTGCAGCGCCCGAAGGCATTATTGCAGGGGGGAATATACAGTGTACCTAAGCTCGACAAAATACAGAACTGGTCAACCAAAAAATAACACAACAATAGAAAAATTCACGCCACTATATGCTCAGCAGAAATGCTCTGAATGATGCTTCAGTGTGACAATCAGCAATTTCCTGCGGTAGCTGATTCCACTGTGATATTGTGTGTGGAAAAAATGAATGCTTGAAGACGTTTGTTCTACAAATGAGTTCTCTTATTTTTAAATAGTGGTCACTTCTGTGAGATAAGAAATGAGGAGGTAACAGGTAAGTTTCTCTATCTATTTTAACCAGGCCGAAATAAATTTTAAAAAGCATTTCCAACCTCATGTTTTTTCTGCGTGGGCTTAATGATTCCCACCCCAAGTTGTCCTTAAGTGCTGTAATACTAGAAGTGAAGTCATTAACATGTTCATTAACAAAGAAGAGAAACTCACACCAAATTTTATCAGCACGTCGCATTCTTTCTGGGTCATCAGTCCATCGGCGACTAGCCTCTGCGGCCCGTTCAGACACTCTTCGTCCATCTTCAACCTCACTCCAGCATCCAGGAAATCCTTGTCACAGTGTGGAAGCTGGTCCTATAATAAGAGTACGACTTCTTGGACGTACTTGCATGGATCGAACAGCTGTTAAAAGAAATCTGTGCTCTAGGCTATCTCCGATTCTCCCATTCAAATACATTTAAAATGCCTAAATGCTTTCGGCACAGAACAGCTGAACTGATGTAACTATGAATTTGCATTTAGCGTGAGGGAAAGCTTGATTCTGCCAAATGAGGAGAATCATTTTGATCTATGTCATGGATTGCTCCAGAAAGAGGAGTTAGGACTTCATTGATCTATGAACCAAGCTAGGATAACAGAGAAGCTGTTAGCAACAGTTAACGCTATAGTCAGAAATACGTCTGCATGAATATGACATTGAAGTGTATTGATATATTCCTGCATAAGAACAAGTTCGTTTCCGCGCATATCCACAAGTAACGTGCCACGGAGTTCGTCAAAGACGCGTTGCAAGCGTTCGACCATGCGGCAGAGGACGCGACACAGTTGAGCCGCCGACTACAGCACTTAAGTCTTCAGACGACACATACCTCTCCCACGACCACACATATATCTTAGAAAGCTAGTTGCGCTGGGCGGAAAACGTGCTCCGCTACTCCGTGGTATGAGTGAAAGTGCCCTTAGCAAAGAACGTTCATGTAGGAAAGTGGAGCGAAAGTGCCAAAGAAAAATACTCGCTAAAACACGGGCGAAATGGTCTGCGAAATTAGTTGTGGTTGATAAAGGGCTGATGCGCTTCGCAGCGTATATTTCCTTCAGTTGGGATACTTAGGTAGCAATCGTAGTTTTGTTGCGTAATACGTACAGATGTCTGTCTATACGTATACATCGTTGTACTTTTTGTATGCCGTCCCGTTTGGCACCATGCCTTGCGCAAGTCCCGTGAAACCGCAGTCTGCGGTAGTCCTTTAGAAATATCGGATTGGTGGTAACTTTGGCAAACATTGTTAGGGTTTATGAACATCAAACATTGACTTTATTATTGCGTATTTCTGCACCATAGACATATTGTCACGTGGCCGTCACGTTAAAGAACACAGCAGCAATACTGCGAAAGACAAAACTAGGTTTTTATAGGGCGAACCTGTACCCGCAAAACAGGCTACACTTACAGAACGGCCACAACGGCGAACACAGTCGGCGATCGTCGAAAATCTATCAGTGGGTCAAGCGCGTCGTCTTTTATACAACAGTCGTCGAATCTTCCAGACTAATCTCTGGGACTCGCGTGGCTTCCACAAAGTTCTACACCATTCGCGGCACGCGTTGAAATCAGATAACACAAGGTTCGGCGACAACAAACAGCGGATAGAAGCATCGATAACATTCCAGAGACTTCCGATACATACAGCCGTGTACTGCGCGGTGCGATAACATTCGTAAGTTGGCGCAACGCGGTCGCCCTATAAAGACAAGTACGCATGTGAGTATTTAACATTGCAGTAAACAGCATTGGTTAAAGCATTCGAAGAGAAAAAATATGATATATAACTTATTGTTTAGATGAAATTGTTCAAATGCTTACAAAGCTTATGAAAACAGGCTTATTTGCAAATGATGTACTTTTAAAAGAACGATGCATAAGAGATCAATCAACTCCTCTTCAGATGTGTCACTGGGTTCTACTTACAGAATTGAAGTAGTCTTATTACTGAGTTGCAGGGTTAGAAACTTGATATTTGTTCGATTTTAAGTTGTGCAAATTTCAAGAAGTTTAAAAAATACTATGACTTAAGGAAAACCTACTTGCCACAGTCGGTCAATTTTATTGTGTTATTACAAAACAATTAATATAGAAAACTTGAAGAGTAGGCTTACCAGGAAATACGATTTCTTCACTGCAATTTACTTAGAAGTCCATAAGTGTCAAGCTACAACTCTTCATGCAGCATCCTGGCTTACTTCCTACTTCCATATCTGCAACGTCTTTAGCGCATAGAAAAAGAAGGAACACCTCAAAAGAACACCGAAGAAAATGACAAGACAGGAAGGACTCTGGACTTAGGTTGGTTTTATTGTCTTCAAAAAATACGCCTAATGCCTTCGCGTACTGCATTTCGTTTGCTACCAAACTTAATACATTTACGTTTGGTTGCAAACGCTACATCAAAACTCCGTATAGAGCTATTTGGTACGTACGTGAAGAAATGGCGTTATCCTAGGGGGGCATGCTCCGTACGATATTGGGTCGCAGCAACCAATAAAGTTATTTGGTGAGTTTATCTTTCGCAATCTCAGAGAGGTTAAGAAAGGTGTACGGCAAGAAACGCAAGGAGTTAGCGTTGGGGTTGCCTGCTCCGCTATGCGTCTGCGCTGCACGTTTACGGTGGCAGGGCCCTTACGTACGTTCGCTGTTGTCGGGATTTAATGCTATGCGGTAACGCACGCAAGGCGTGTCTTGCGTAGGGCAACATGAAGGAGCCGGTCGAAGTGATAGCCATGCGCTTCGGACCTGTTGAATCGTCGACATGTACCGTTCTGCTTACTTGCTCCTCCCTAATACTTGTATATGCTTTAGACTGGTTTAGTAATGCTTCGACAGCGACGCACTGGTGAAAATACAGGCTGTTTTCGAAACGCATTCTCCATTAGCAGCGCAGTAGGTTTGACGATGTTTGATGTAGCCGCATCGAGGTAATGCCTAAGCCTGTATCTAGTTATACTGCGACAGCAAATGTATTGGCACTCCTAGGGTATTTCTGCCGTCACCATCGCCATGAGGTTCCGCATAAAGCCCAAGGGTACGCTGTATGGGCGAGTACAAGCGGGCGAGGGTGAGCCGGCAATAGCGGGCTTTAGCGATAGCGGCTTCATCTCACGCACGAAAGCGATGAGGAAGCGTGCCGTCTTTTTTATTATTACTATGGGCATTTTACGTGCCAGCAGTGGCGTAGCAACAGGGGGGGCCGGGGGGCCATGGGCCCCGGGTGCAAGGGGCCAGTGGGAGGGGGGGGTGTCACATACGTTTGAAGACATCCGAAAATTGTCGATATCCTCGCCTTCCTCGACTAAACCCGAGGGGGGGGGCGAAGGGTGACAGAAGACCCATGGGCCCCGGGTGCCAGACGACCTAGCTACGCCACTGCGTGCCAGAACCACTTTCTGATAATGAGGCACGCCGTAGTGGGGGACCCTCGAAATTTTGACCCCCTAGGGTTCTTTAACGTGCACCTAAATCTATGTACACGGGCGTTTTCACATTTCGCCCCCATCAAAATGCGGCCTCCGTGGCCAGGATTCGATCCCGCTATCTCGTGCTCAGCAGCCCAACGCCATAGCCACTGAGCAACCACGGCGGGTGTGCCGTCTTCCGTCCCGGGCAAGGATTCGAGAGGCGGGTAAGGAGGGGAACGCTTTCTACTCCGAAATGCCGCTTCTCCCCGAACCGCTCCATCTTGAAAGCCATCTGCGACGAGGAAAAGGTCCGCCGTGGCTCGGGGTGGAGGGGTGTTGGAACCTACTCCGGCAGGTGCGGGCGATTGCGCGTGCCCGGGTCGGTATGAACGCGATAGCGTTACGGAGCCCGCGTTGCAGAAACTCAGGCGTCAGCGACCGGCGTCAGGTATCGTTCCAGCAAAAAGATTTTCGAACCGCCCATGCCCAGGTCATCCATGTGACGCTAGGAATTTACAGAGATAATTAAATTTCTCAAGGGAATTTACAGAGATAATTTAATTTCTCAAGCTAAAATACGTAAAAAAATTGTGGACAACGACATATACACAACCTACAGACATGATAGATATCGTGTTGTATTTGGACAATACGAGAAAATATAGTTCCATTAATTCGAAGGAAACCTTTTTCCAGCGTTTGCACAATTCACAGGCCCACCGCGGCGTCCGCCATTTGCGCACGCCGGCGCGTGCGTGTCTCGGAGTCCACGGAGTGGCGCGCCCTGTTCCTTGCAATACCTCCAGATGGCGCTCGCCTCCGCCGCATCGCGGCCAACAGAAGAGGCCGTGTTTCTACCACGAAACCCGCCTTCGTGCATAGAGTTCGCAGCCAGCGGTTCCCGGTAAGCATTACGGTTACATAAGCTCCAGTTGCCGGGATGCGTGACAAACAGTCGGGAATCTTTGAATGCTTTCGGGATTTACTCTTAAAGGGCCCCTGAAACGGTTCGTACAATTTTTGTAGACACGTAGGGTACAGCTAAAGTTAATTATTCACACGATAACTTGTGCGAAACGTCTCATATTAAAAGAGCTACGGACGATTACTAGTTACCTTCCTCCATAGCCATGCATTTTCTCCTCAACTCGTTCGCCGAGTGATCGGATCTAAGCTCCGCCTTCACTCGCTCTACGTCATGATGGCACTGCGTGCTGTCGACTTCCGATTCTCTAGGAGCGAGCGCACGAAGCCTCTCGAAACTCTCCGCCAGCTGCTTGGCAGTCGACCCGAAGCGAGAGCTGTCGAAGCAGCGTGCGTTGCGAGCATTCTGTCGCAGCGCCGAACGTGTCTGGAGTTCCGGTAAACACAGATGAGCTGAGCATTTCGACGGATGGCTAGAGGCATAAACTCAAGCTGATGAAGGAACTTTAGCGTAGACATATGTGAGCGGCCTGATCGGTCTGCCCGGTCCAGCGAACCTGCTGGCGCAGAGCTTAACCATCCAAACAAAGCGTTGAAATTGGTCTAACCAAGTGTAAAACGTTTTAAACCTTTACAAAAACAAGGTGTTAACCATTACCCTCCTGCGAAAAATTCACATCAACAGCAAAGAAGAATACATTTCTTTACCCCTACTGTATGTGGTTGAGCTCTGTGCGACCAGGTGGCTGCACCGCGCTGACCGTTCAAATTCGCGCTTCTGCTCATCCCGTGAAACGACACGGTCAAACGGCCAGGCCCTGTCTCCTTGCGCTCGCGTTTACCCTAATACTGCACTCTCGAAGCGCGATTGCGTAAGTAGTCTTCCAGTGTAAAGTGACGGCCGCAAACGCGTAAATCCTGGCGCCGATCGGATAGTGGCAGTGAGATGCGCTGCAGCCAGTCCGCTCGTCCGCTGCCTTGCAGAGGGACACGATGTCCCAGCTTGACATATTGACAGTCGCTACGTTTGCAGTTCACAACGTAACAAAGTCAAATCATAGTGCTCGCGAAAAGGCTGAGACCGACTCTGACCGTGGAGCCCTCGTCAAAATGGAGCACGTTGCATCACAAGCAGACGACGCTTGGGGTGTGCCGGAAGTGCTTAAGTGTAATGTGAAATTGTTCTTCTGCATTCTTTCTGTTACTTTATTTTTATAGAAAGTAATTACCTAACATTCCAACTATTACAAACATCATTTGCTCACCAAAAATGTTGAAAAATTATCGATGACGCGTTCTGGGAAGCCAATCGGATAGCTCGCCCTACTGACGGCAATTGGGTGACGTTATATGGGTAGGGGCGGCTTAAAGTTCCGCTGAGTAGTATGCTACGATCGGCAGCGATGTACATTTTTAAAACTTTGTTATAAACAACACGGTTTACGTGGAGTACTTAGATGCGTCAATTAATTATCCGAAGGACCTTCTCTAACGATTCAGTACGTTTGTACAATATCGTCAAAATTGTTTCAGGGTCCCTTTAAAGACGGAGCTTAAGCGTCCTCATAATTTTTTGAGAGCCATCTGCGACGCGACGGAGTGGGCCATGCGCTGTGTTGTCGCGGCTTATTGTGAATTCCAATGTAAGATTCGGAGCATTTCCGGTAGTTTTCTGGCTCCTTGCAGAGCAAGTCTATTCCATTGGGAGACTGAGAGTGTCTCCCGTATCTTTCATTGGCGGATTGGGAATAGCTCCGACACTGCATCTACTACACGGAGCAGCGCTTTCTACTACGCAAAAATTGAGAGAGTGTACCGGAAGTCGGTATATTTCAGGCCAACCACAGCCAACGTACCACTATGGCGCGCGTGCCCGTGAAGGCAAATCGCAGTTTCTATGAAGCAATGAGCGGTGCTGCACATCGTCAACTTGCGCTTCTTCTACTTACGGAAAGTGATGATTCATGTATGTCAAGTTTCGAATCAATTAGCGGGACTCATGTAAAGAAAAAGCTTCGGAAGGTAGTGTATTCAAGCAAGCTTTTGACATATTTCGGCCGACTACAAGCGATAGAAGTTGCGTGTTTTGTCGATGACGTCCTTTCCTGAAGTTTGCATTTAAAAAGCTTTTACTTCTGTTCATGAAATCTAGTTCCGAAGGCACTTTAGGTTGTCTAGATGTGTTGCCACCGAACTGATCGCGGGTTTCGCTGCGTCTCCGATATATCTGACACACAATCACGGTAGACAAGAGAAGCAACTACACATGCGGTGTGACTTCCATTGGAGTGCTGGAAGCTAGAAAAACACGAAATTTCTAAACACAATGCGCGCTCGAGTTCAAGCCGAAAGCAACAAAAAACGCGAGGAACGCTGGCCATTGTCTGCTAGCGCCGCCTGCCAATTGCCCTGGCGGGAACGCCTGTGTTTCAATCACAGGTTATTATTCTGTTGCCCTCCGCAGTAGCGGAGTGCTCCAGCACAGAGTTCGCGGGTGACTCCGAATCTGGCAGTGGAATTCGCTGTTAATTCGCGCGGTTGCGAGAGGCAGCGCGAAGACAAATTCGCTCGCTGCAGCTGCCGCGCTTCATCACTCCAGCGTTTTGACAGCGAGCTTCCGCGGGCATCGAGTGAGATGTGTTCATATCTGCGTGTGCGCACGTAACAGCACGCTTGTTAATTTAGTCACTATGACTATGTTAAGGTAGCATGTCTCATGCCAGCAATGGAATGTAGAACGCAACGGCGACTCCACTTCATAGTGAGGTCGAATGAAAATGTATTTTCGCTGTGAATAGATGCAGATAGGACTGCAAAGAAAGCTGATTGCTGAAACGCTTTGGCTAGTTGACAACCGCATCCTAAAATTCAGTTTAACGTTTCAGATTCAAAACGCAGATATGCCCCCTCGGTAAGCAGTAGCAGGGTCGAGCTGAACTTATTTTATTTACACTTTTACAGTAATGACTACGCAACTGAGGATGTCCATGACAGAGTGTATAAGCGCAACTAAACGAAGACGTAGAAAGAAACAGATACACAGGGAGAGCGCTTTTTGCATCTGTTTCTTTCTACGTCCTCATCCAGTCGCGTTTATACACTGCATCATGGATTCTGACCAACTAGCCAGCCAACGTGTTCTAGCCTAAGGGTCGGTGGGGATCTAATTAATCACAGCCTCATGATACGTTCTAAGAAAATGAGTTTTTTTTTCCATAGCAATGTAAAGCTTTATGCTGGCCCGTTCGAATTACGTGAAAAGTCAAATGAACCGAAGTATAATTAACGAAAATCGTATGTACTACAATAAAAAAAGCTAGTTACAAGGCTACGTTTTAGTCACTAAACACACTGCGCAATAGAATAAAGGGAAATACCCAGTATTTAATGTCTCAGTGTTACACTTCCCAGTTTTTTTTTTCACATTTTTTAGCTGAGTTTGCAGGTAAACGGTGCGCTTCCCTCACGTTCCTGCAGACCTAAAAAGAGTACTGACAATATACATCTGAGTCTTTGTTTTCTAACTTCCATTAGTGTCCGGTGTCTCGAAAATCCAGAAAAAAAAAATGCGTTCATGCTTAACCGCACCCTAAATAATTTATTATAATAGCTTTTGCATAGCTAGTTGTGGTTTCATTATTCATGAGGGTATTGTCCTTTGACGTCTTTAAGCAGTATGCGGTCACGTGGGAGCAGGACATTGCGACATCTTGACACTCGTTCAAGCTCGCACATAACCCTATATGCTGCTACTCATTGTTAGAGGCGCTGTAGCAGCAGAGCAGACGACGAGCGAACCGTAGCGAGTGGGAAATGACGCAATGTTCTGCTGTCACGTGATCACATGCTGCTTCAAGCCTTCACAATAAAGTAGTGACGAAGCCAAATGTGGCTGTAGAAAAGCTGTATTATGACATTATTTAGGGTGTTGTGACGCATGAAACCTTTGTTTGTTTTGTTTAGATGTCTAGGACCTTCATTTAACACACACACACAAGCAAAAAGAATAGCTGGAAATGGCATGCTGATACCCCTTTAACTCACGATGGACGATGGACTGGCCTTGCCTGCGTGCACCGCCACGTTGGTGTGAAAATGCCTGCAATGTCTGTACAGGTTGCTTTATTTTAATGTTCTGAGAATTTTTTAGATATAGCCCGTGGCGTCTAGCACAAATTTACTTATTTAGCTCCAATATTCAAAGAGGTGTACTTTAATTACGCTAGAAATCAATGCGCATAATGGACTAATTACCTTTTTTGCTTATTAACTCACGCACATGTTGGAATATCCAAATTGAAGCCAATGATTCAAATATACGATGAATTCGAAGGCATATCCACTTCGAAAGTATTTTGAAACTGTACCATTTCGAAGTAGGTGCAGTCCAACTTGTCCAAAATATGCACTGTTCGATTTGCGTTTTTAACAAGCTGCATTTTTATACATTGAGGCTCAAAAGGTAATGGAGCGCCGATGCTCCGATGAGATTTGGGAGCGCATATCTTGAAACTGGTGTCATCCTCAGAATACCTTCTAAGTGGATATGACTAACAGTTCCCGATCGAATTCGTAAATTGCAATATGTAGTGTAAACAAAGTAATTAGTTCGAAAGTAATTGGCAACACTGGTTTAATTAGTTTAATATTCTGTCATTTTTTGTAAAAATAATATCTACCTCTTAGACTAATCTAGCTCAAGCAGCGAAATTCTGCTACATGTCAGGGCTGTTCTTTTTAAACAGTTCTGGCAAAAATAAAATGAAACACCCCGAATAATTGTTATCGGAATAAAAATTGTGGGATTTAAGGATCCGAAACTGCACAATGAGTTAGGAAGGGCGCTATATTCGAGAACTTGGCAATACGGGGCTTTTTTGTGTGCAAGCTAAATGTGAGCATACTAGCGATTTTTTTTTTCATTTCGCCGCCATAGAAATAATGCCGCTGCAAATGAAAATCAGATCCGTTACCTAACGGCCAGCAGCTGCACGCGTAGTACCGTTGTACGGCATTGAACGGGTAACGTGCATATCGTGAACCAAACGGCGCCCCTTGCGGAAGTGTGCTACGCCATCGAAACATTCAAGATTCGAAATGTGTGCGACACTTGCCTTGTGACAAATTGGTGGGGTGTTGATTAATGTCTCACCCTCGGTGCCCACATCAGCCGCCGAAGTTGATTCGTTGCTCGCTGCACTCCTCCCCGGAGAGATTAGACCTCCTGTGAGGCTACTGCACTTTGGGCGCGACTTGCCTCTAACGCCGCCTGCTTTTGGTTCCCAGGACGACGGCAGTTCTCGCTGACAAAATTTGCGCTCGCGACCTCGCTGATCACAGACAGGGTCCAAGGGCCCCAACTTCCGAAGCGCCGACAGCCGGACCGCAGCCCGACGGGTCAGCGGGGTTGCTTGTTGGCCGTCCGGTCCCAACAGAGCGGAGAGCAGATATCTGAAGAGCAATTGGAACATCGGGACTGTGAGCGACACCATATTTGGGCTTCTTCTGTCTTGTCCTCTTGCAGTTGGTTGGTTAGTTGATCGGCCCCAGGTGATAAGGCACAACCCACTATGGTGCACAAGCCATGATACCTGGGAGAAAAGGAAAATTAAACGGAATTTAAATTAAAAGAAGCAATAAAGTTATAATATTTGTACACACTATTGGAAAGTTGATTGTGCACTCATGCTGTCATATTCAGCATGGAAAGCATCCAGACTGTTTCTCTTTCGCCGACGCCAATTTCTTCGCTTCCTTTCTCTGGTCGTCCTGGCATGGTCATTGCACCATATATGACGCGATTCCTTGCTTCGGCCGTTACTCCTATGGTACCCTGGCTGACTTTGAAACGTTCTTATGAAACATTTCTGCAAGCAACCGCAGGTGAGTCTTTACTGGATTACAGGAAAAAGGCCGTTCTACTAGCCATCTTAGGCTTCGAGGGACATCGTTTGTTCTACGACCTCACGTCGCAAGCAGACCGGGTACTACTAGTTTCCAAGACATATTATGCGTCTTCAATGGACATGATGAAGACAGCACCAATTTTTTGGTACATTCCATTATCTACCGGGATCACAAACAGCAGCCAGGAGAACGTTTGCCGGATGTCATCACCGCGATGCATCGGCTGGCACGTGCATGCGATTTTGGCGCTGGGCCCCATGAGTCGCTGCGTGACCAACTTTTGCAATGCGTCGTACCTGCAAGACTCAGCGAAATGCTTTTTTACGAAGGATTTTCGCTGACGCTACAGAAAACTGAAAAGATTGGGCGAAACGTCGAGCAAGTTCACAAAGAACTTTAGCTATTCAATGGTTCTCCCTGAATCACGTTTCTCTGCAGCCGTAAGATGGCGTCGGTAACCATTGACTTCCTCGCGCTGGTACTCAAGGTAGTGGTCCTCGCGAACCTCCTTGATCAACCAAACCGGTTCCAGATAGTCCCCGACAACATGGCGGGTAGCGGCGATCTGGGAAAGCCGGCCAACATGGCGCCCGTCGGGAATTTCACAAAGCGAGTCAAGAAGCCAGAGTCCCTTGTGGCGCCCTGTCCCTTTCTCTTCTCCTGTATGTGTGCGTTTATTTGGCGTCTTTATATTTTATAATGAACAGCTACCAACTAGCCCAACAAGAAGTGCTTTTAAGTGGATCAACGCAGCACATAGCAACCGACCAAGGCTGTCCGGACAAGCACGTCACCTGCCGTGCTTGCCAGAAAGTGCAAAATTACGCTGCAGTTTGTCGTTCACAGAACCGATGCATTTAGTGGCTCCTGCAAAAGCTCAGCTCGTTTCCTCTTCTGCTGAAAGAGAGTCAGCAAGTACAGTTTCCCGTGCTAACAATGCAAGAACCGAATTCCCGTCTGGCCATAATTTATACCGAAGTCCTCATTGCAAGTACATGGCTCAAGTTTCTCGTCGATAAGGAAGCTACGGTCTCTTTGATGAACAGCGCCACCTACGAAGAGCATTTAAAGGGCTTTCCCGTGTACGCCTTGAAGATCTGACTCGGAACTCTCAGCAAGAAATGGCGCCTTCCGGACATGTCTCGGTGGAAGGTAAATACCGCAATACGTCTGCAGTAGTTACATTCCAGGTCACGGAGGAGGGCATTTCTCTTCTGCGCCGAGACGCCATTTAAGCCCTGTGCATCGATATTCAAGGATATTCACTCCCTCGTCACCAAGTGTCAGGGATTCCGGCTGATCAAACTGCCGAATAATCGTCTCTACCACACAACGCCCCAGCAGGATTAACTGATCTCTTCTCGGGACAACCTTGTAAAGAGTTTCATCCATGAAGTTCGTCCACGAGTTTCTGTGCAACCAGCCCGTGCAAAACTTCGCCCTCTACACCTGGTTCTCCGCGATCATATTCGAACTGACCTGCAAAGACTGTAAGCAGCTGACGTCATTGACGCGTATCAGCGTTCGAGTGGATTTCCCTGCTTGTCGGGGCTCAGAAAATCGCAATTCTATTGGTCTTTCCTTCCATCTCCGAGAACCAAACAAGGTCATCGTGGTCAACGCATATCCACTACCAACAGCTTATGAACTGTCACACCGACTTGCTGATGCCACTGTGTTCCGTCTTACTCATACAGGTTCTGCTGCACACTCCACTTCTCCCTCCTGTTTCACCCCTACAATCAGGTTCATCCACTGCGAAAGAATCTCCGGAGCTTTCATCCGACATTCCGTCCCAGGACATGACTCCTGGAGGAGCTCAGGACACCGACACAGAACATTCCAGCTCACCCATGACTAATGAGTCTTCTAGCCTGTTTTATTTTAGACGAGTTATACAGGCCAGACGGCCATGGTGCTTCGGCATCTTGGGAGTGGCCGATACCCCAACCGCTGAGGTGCTACCGTCGTTGGTAGTGTCGGGTTCATGGAATCCGAGAGAGGCGGACCAGGCAGGACCGGTAGCGCAGGTTATTAGCATGGCGCAGCCACAGTGTTGTCTTAGTGCGAAATCAGGACTTGCTGCTGGTTCACGTAGAAGCCCAGAAATGGTAGAAGTCCGTGTTCTTTAAGAAGACCGTCTTGCAGCTCACGATTGCGTGGAGATAGCGCAAATGTGATATCGCAAAACTCACGTTGGGGACGTAGAAGTGATTCTTGAGTTGAAGAAACAAGATGACACAGCTGCACCTGCAAAATTTCGGTAGACCATGCATCTAGAGAAGTTGCGAGCACAGAACATCGCAAGACTCGCCGGCTGCTGCGTGCGGCGAAATCTCGAGTGCCTGTAGCATCAGGGTTGCGGTGGTCACTGAAGGCATTGCCAAGGTTGTCCTTGTGGCGTCACCGTGCCTGCGAGAGTGAAATTTGCGCCTAGTGGAGCCCGAACAAACCCTCTGAATCGGTGATGAGTGAGGTGTCCAAACGCCCAAAGAAGGAGAGCGGCGGGATGGAGGGTAGCTGAAAGCACTTGCGTTTGGCACTGTGAATTCTTTGGAAAGAGTTGTCGCGCAGCTTCCTTTGAGATAGGAAGCAGGCTCACGTACCGAGTAGAGGCTTGAGGCTGGGGACGGTGCGGGCTGACAATCGGCACGGGTGGCAGCAGGCGATGTAGGATAATAAGACGCGGAAGGACGCGAGGGTTCAAATGGCGAGAGCTGTTGTAACTGAGCGCCCGAGGTGGCGTATTGAGCATGGACGGCTGCCCGCAAGTCCTCGTAGAAGTCAGGGCAGGGGGTGACCGCCGGAACCTGGAAGGCAGCCGGAGCCTGGAACCTTGTTCAGCAGTGAGTGGCTACCCAGCTGGATGAACCAGGTGTCAATCATGTCGACGGACAATTCCCGAACATTCTATAACCGCGGGACGCCTGCCGGACCACCTCTAGCCTTGGTAGAGTCGGTGCGATGGCTCGGGCATGGCTAGGCTCGGCCGTCCGTTGGCACCGATTTTTGGGAGGCTTCCTGAAGAGGTAGCCACCGTAGCTACGGTTTATTTAGGCCGGCCAGCTATGGTGCCGTGGGATCTCGGAAGGGACCGAGACAACAGCCACTCTGGCTGAGCGCCACAGCGTGTTCTAACCTCGTAGTACATGTACGTTAGCCGTCTCCTTCTTCGCCACCTTTGGAGGCGAGTCGCGCCGAGAAAATTCCTTCCCCGCTACCAGAACTAGTCCTCCGTAGATCTTAATGAAGTAAGCAAACCGCAGCACGGCTTAATTACTATGTCTCAAAATAGGTTACTGTCCTGATTTGGTTAAACCATTTACTTCACACTTTGCTATATTAACAGTATTGTCGACAACGACATCCTTTACTGTGTTTAAAAGAAAAGCACACCAAAGGCTTGACGATGCCTTATGGCGCATTCAAAACGAAATCCATGCATCAGTGCTACTGACAAACTCATGAGTTACTGTTGAGATCGTTCAGGTTCCTTCTATTATCGTTAGAGCAACGTTGCTGCATTCAGCATTTTATGAACTTGAACTGGACACAGGCTCCTACTTCTTCCAATGCTCTACACAGATTCAAACCCTTCTCATACGAATTCAGCTCTTATGTCAAAAATGTATTTTTTACACACCTGCTAGGAAAATAATATCCCTCAAAAGGGGAGATTTCCTGCAGCATAAAAGTGCAGCACGCACACATTCAGGTCAACCCCGGTTAATGACCTCATACTATTTCGGTTGTTTACGTGAAAGAATCTTTTCCATGACAGTTAGGTTAAGGAGTATCCTTACAAAGGGGATTTCTCGGAACAGTCGAGCAGCTTAAACGTTCAGCACGCATGCCACGAACTCCAATACGGTCAAGGACCGTCATTCACGGCCCATGCTCAGAACGAATGAGCCGCGCACCCTTGTTATGGGAGGCAGTTACACGGATGATCGCATTGTCTTTCTCTGGCGTTCAGTGTTTCTATATTCCAAGAATTTGTATGCAAAGTGGTCTTTACACCGAGGAAGCAATGCTCGCTTCCTTGTTTTCCCAAGTCGGGTACAATGATGGCGTATTTAAGATTGCATCCTGCCATTATGTAAACAATGTTGTGTGCAATATTTAAAGGATTCATTTTCTATGCCGTTGCACTTATGCTTTCTATTCGAATGAAATAGGAAACCGAAGATATCAAAGATATATTTGCCGCTACTATTTCGTGGCATTCCAAATAATCTCTATTAGTTTTCTCCTTCGTGTTTGGACCACATGAATACTGCAGTATCGTGTATATAAATAAATAAATCAATATCTCTGAAAACGTTCGCCTTGGACACATCTGTAAAATGTAGAAGTACCAGCAGTTGCGAAAAAAAAACTCATGTCTGTGACAGGTAATTGCACTCGCTTTTCTAATGTATAAGGTTGTCCATAGTATTGACGCGTGTACGCATTTATCTTCATCGGGTGATCGTGTTTAACTTTCTAACAAATGTTATCGCTCAGCACAAGACCCGCCTGCACGTATCTGAAGTTTCTGGAATGTTATCAATTGTCCTATCAAATGTCTGTTGTCACCAAACCTTGCGAAATCTGGTTGCATGTATGCGCGTAGTGAATTGTGTAGAACTTTCTGGAACACATCCGGGCACCAGCGTTTGATCTAGAACATTCCATGACTCACGTATATAAGGCGATGCGCTGGACCCGCTGATAAGATTTAGGCGAACGTCGACCGTGTTCGCCACTGTCGTCATTTGTTAGGAGTCTCTCTAGTAACAAAAATAACAAGTGGACGACAAGAGAGATCATTCATTTAAACCGTAAATGCAAATACATCAAAAATTAAAAAAAGAACAATACCCGGCAATTGCAAGACTCGGCCACCACCTAATTTAGATGAAGTGAAAGCTACTTCGTGTTCGACTTCCCTGGCCATTGTACAACATGATCTGGAGAAATTGTAGAGCTACCTCTCGGAGAATAGCACTGAAGCAGACCAAAGATCTTTGAAGGTTACCTCATCTAGGATACTTCCCTCGTAGCCGAACTTTTCAAACATTACTATCACTCGATATTCTCAAACATGGACCAGGACATTAAATTCACAGTAACTTCCTTGGAGTAACTCCTATTTTATAACATTCGAAGGCTTGTCTTCGCAGTGATTCTAAACATTAAAGCCTAATAAATAGGTTGAACCTAATAAAATACCTAACGCCTTTTCACACTACAGTACCGAACCATTCGCACATATCTTGAAAATTCCCTGTTGTAAACATTGACAAAATGCTTTTTTGGAATGAGTAACAAATTGCGCCGTACCTGATTTCAGGAAAGCCAGTTGTTTAAACGTTTAAATCCACGGTTTGTTCTGTTGCGACACCCCTTACTCGAGCACATGAGGGTTGGACCCTCCCGCGTATAGCCGTGCTCGGCTTAGCCGTGTCCGGGGAAAAGGCGATTCGGGGGGTTCAGCTGATGTCGAGTGTTAGGACCTTTATGGCCCCTCGGCCGAGGCAACACACTTATTTGGTCTCTGCTTCACCTAGGTGGCACCCTCGGACTGACTCGCCCGGGGGAAATAGGTAGTTGCGTTTTCCTACCCTCCTCTTTTATCTTCGTCTTTTTCTCTCGCTTTAAATGTTTTCTGTCTTCCTCTGACTTCTGAATTTCTGATCCTCCAGGAAGATAGGATTAACCTTCTGTGAAATAACCAACCTTGGTTATATCATATTTGGCTATAGTGTTTGCGTACAGCTGGTATTGGCAGGTCTTGTTTATTCACAATGCCTGTCGCGTCCCCTTGTTAGGCTTCGTGGTTGCGGCTGGCAGCACCACCAAAATCACTACAATTTGCACAGCTTCCTCTTTATCCAGACTCCTTCATTGTCCTCTCACGAAAAGAGGGCGCACCGTTGAATGATTCGACTTTTTACTAAGCCCACTGAAATTTTTCCAAATTTCCACGTGATTCCCCGTGACTCCCGCGACAAGACCGTAAGAACAGTGTCACCTCTTGTCGCAAAATGCCTGACTGACACTTTAGGTCCTGGATACAAAGTCAAGAAAATAGCCAGGAGGAACATTCTCCTTGAATACTTTATAAATCTCAGTACGAAAATCTGTCAAAGCTCATCTGGTTTGGTGACACCCGAATTTCTGTATGCACTCATCTTTAAATGAATAGTACACGACGGTTAGTAGCAGATCAGGACCTGCTGGAATTGACTCGCACAGAGCTCCTAGAAGGCTCGAAAGAGCAACATGTCATGATTGTGCAGCGAATTAAGGTCCTACGACACGAGCAGGAAATTCCGACAAAACACCTCATACTTACTTTTTGTACGAGCACGCTCCTCAAATACATCGAAACAGGATACATCAAAATAATTGACAGACCGTACATTTCGAAGAATCGACGCTGTTCTAAGTGCCAAAGATTCGGTCAAGGCTCTCAGAGACGACAATGGCATGAAGATGATGGCGAGACAACAATGGTATGATGAAACTGGAATGACAATTACACAAGAAATAGAAAGGGCATCACGACGACGATAAAATCACGAAAGCATAACGAAGGCTGCATGACGACATCGGAATAACTGCGACAGTATGTCGGCGAATGAACAACTCTGATGGCATGACGGTGTTTGTGTGTCCCAATCCCGGCGATCAATCCAAGAAGAACGAATGACGACAATGTAATGACTAAAGATGTTATGACTACGACGTCATGCCAATGGCATGGCAATTATGAAATGATGATGATGGTGTGACGATGAAGGCGAGACGATAATTGGATGAAGCTTGAACGACGATGCTCGAATGACTAGGATGCGATCACGACGATGGTAAAACTGTGAATACTCTCAACTTTGTCATAACAACGGCGTCACAATCACAATGGATTGGCTACCGAATGAGTGCCGCGGTGTGACGACGATGGAAAAAAACACGACGGAATGACGACCTGACGATGGCGGCATGATGACGATGAACTCACAACGTGAGGAAATTACAGAATGAAGGCGGCGGAACAATGTCGACAAAATGACAATGAATGAATAATTACAATGCAATAAAAGTGAAGTGACGACGCAATAAGAACACGGCATGACCTTTATTTTTGTGTTAAAGCTCCCGTCTGCGCTAGCTTACACACATCACCTGATAGTCTGGGCCGCCTCGTTTAGAAATACATTCTGTGTCAGTCCGCATTGGCCATTAGGCCCCGTACCGAATAATCCTGTAAGAGAGTACGCTCACATAGATATCCACAAATATATCGGCCGAGATACTGACAGACAGAATGTAGCCAGTAGTTACGTCAACCCAGGAAGGGTAGAAAAATGAAGGTTCGCTTTAATATAATTTAAAAAGAGATAGAAAGCTGCTGAACGAGAGTATTAAATTGCTAATGGCCAATGACTTGGAATGACTGACCAATGATGAATGCAAAGGAAGTCATTTTGCACAATGATTTAGTTTGGAGCCCTCCAAATGTTAATATTAAGGACAGGTGTACTATGCAGCTCTAAGCTGAAGTACTATTAGGAAATTAATTATGACGTCTTCTAGGTTAAGTCCTCTTAGAAGTACTATTTGAGGTGGAATAAAAAATTGTGGTATCGCTGGGCGGCAGATTAATAAATGGCAGCCGGTAGGTTAGCTTTTTATACGATTATGTGACCAAATCTTGTATGGCAACAAAATCTATGGGAAAAACGACTTATCGTCACAGATCAGGTGAGAATTTGGAGCAAAGCTCAATGAACAAGATCGATTCAAGTTCATGACACCAAAACGCTAAGGCCAAGCTTCAAGAAATCTTCATAGCTTATCGTGATAAAACCGTCTCGATCGGTGTCGTAGCTCTTGAAGGCGTTCGTGATTGTCTGCAGACTAATGCAACACAGGATGTAGTCATCAAAGTTAATGGATCCTTTCCTCTCGCGGTCGTACTTCCTAAGCAAAAGATCCACTGCTTCTCCGCTCAGACGGTAGCCGAAGCTGGTGAGCGCGTCGCGAAGTTCATTCCTGTCGATGGAGCCCGAGCAGTCCTTGTCGAAGTCTTTGAAGCAACGGAGCCAGGCGTCGATGTACTTCCACAGAGACACGAACTCGTCGAAGCTCACCGTGCCCACACGGCTGCGGTCGAAGATGCTTATCATCATGCGCACCGTTTCGGGGTTGAAGGGCTTCCAGCTGCCGTTGGACAGGCATTGCTGCAGCTCGACGGCGTCTACGCGACCACTTCTGTCTTTGTCGACATTGTCGAAAATGTGGCGCAGATAGTTGACGTCGGCTCTGTGCGGCTGACTTTGGGTCGAGTCATAGGAACTGTTCGACATCGATGCCTGCTGAATAGATTCTGTTGTAGAGCCGTCCCACCTTTTTGAGGTTCTGAGACGAGTCCCTCACGAAGCCGCAGATCGAGGGAAAAGAACGTCGGAGGGCGATGGAGTTCAACAGCGGTCAGTTTTGCTTGTCAGGCGCCGAATGGCCGTACCAACTATGAGGGCAATGATGACGCCCTGCCGTGGCCCACCCCGACTGCTTGGGGAAGGCAGTGGTGTTGTTGTTGTTGTTGTTGTTGTTGTTGTTGTTGTTGTTGTCCTGAGTGGCCGTGGCACATACCCACAGTGGGGGATGGCCAAGAATTGGGTGGTTAATTTGGTGCACAAAAATAATAATGATAACAAGGGAGTTTGTGTTTGGAGAAAAAAGGAAATAATCAGATGAAAACCGGGTATAAAATAATAATAATAACAATAATAAGTAATAATAGATAAGAAATAAAAGAAAGCTATGGTTGGGAGGGAGAACGATCGATCTAACATGGAAATCGATTGGTTTCAATAAGGTAATTTTGGATCGCCAAGCAAACATTTCTGTGGCTGAACCCAGTAATGGAGGCTCCAAAAGATTGGATCACAGGTACCGATAAAGTTAGACCAATAGAGCGAAGCGGGATTTCGAGTAGTCGTTTTCTTATAATAGAAGAACGTCTGCAAGACAACAAGGAATGGTCGATTGTCTCCGCTTCGCCACAGAATCGGCATAATGGTGAGGGGACCAGACCAGACCTGTGGAGGTAGAATTTCAATGCAGCTATACGGCAGCGCAGCTTCGTGATGGACACTTCAATTTTCCGTGTTCGGCAGTGGTCATAGGCATTCGGCTGATACCAGTAAAAAAAGGAAGGTGAACGAAAGTTTAAAGTGAACTGACCATTACAGAAACAAAGGAATGCCTAAAAGGCCACTGAGCCTAGGAGCGTTATATGCCGCCCATGCGGCTTGTTTAGATCCATCGGAGGCAACTGTATTGTTACGAACAAGAGGCTACGGGCAATCTTTGATTGTCACTTCAGTGGATACTAGGACCATAGAGGGATGGTGGCGTCGAAAAGAGAGCGTTCAAGAAAGTAAAATACGTTTTGTGGTTAGTAAAGACATGGGCGCAAAATTCTTCGATAATTTTATGCTTTAATTTGCATTCGCTGTTTATGTTTTTTTTTATTTTTCTCGTCTTGAATATGCTCGTGCTCATGCGTGCACAAGTGTCATTTTTAACGCTAAGCGTTCCTTGCTTGGCCGGGCTTGACATGCCTGCCTGGTTATTGTTAGGTCGTTCGCTAACTCGGTGGATATATTTCTGCATACCTAAACAAAGATGATTTGTTCACCGAATGAAGTACCAGCGAATGACCTGATAGTACTCTTAAAATGATGAGTTATGCGCATGGTTCCTCTACGTATAAAAAGAAATTTTAAAATCCCCCAAGGAAAAACGGATGATATCGGCTCACAGGAATGTCTAAAACAAACAGATAGGTTACTGGAATGACTTACTGTGTTTGACATTTCTTATTTTCCATTATTTTCATCGAATTCGCCATTCAGAATGTGTCGCTGGATGGGCCCCGTTGGCGGCCAATCCCCAAAATGGGCACGTTTCACTATAGCGCAAAAGTTATAGAATCGTTAAATTCGCTTTATATGTGTCGTACTTTTCTTTGCTGCACCGGTGATTATTTTGTACCCTGCACAAGCGCGGCTTGCACTGCCTTCGTGATTGTGACGCCGCTGCACATACGTTCGACGCTATGCATCCGCCTGATTGAGAGTTTGCATCTCTTTATACTTCCTGAACGATGCATCGCACAGAACCTACATATTTTATGACAATAAAGTTGTGACATTAGTGTTGGGTAAACAAAAACATTCTATGTAATTGCTCGACGAAGTATAGGAGCATCTTCCAATCGCCGTTTGTTATAAAGCATTCATTCAGCCTGTTTAATAAAGCTTCACATAAATTTCAACATGTGCGTTGGATACGAATAGTTTGAACATTTTTCTTACTTCCATTGATATTTATCAGAAAAAATTACACGTTTTGTAGTAGCGAAATAGAATTGACGAATGCGCAATGCTTCGAACTTTCACAGCTGTACCCAATAGACCCTATATTCCAAATAGACGTTCTTTTGAAGTGCAGTAGGAAAGTCGAAAAAAAAAATAAAGTTCGAAAATATGGTTTCTTGCACGCTGATCTGCACTGTATTCACGTGACCTCTTTACGTCAACTTCGCGCAAATTTTAGTCACTTTTATTTCCTGCTTGAAATAAACAAAAGCTTCACGAGTTTACTACCTATATATCTTCAAATTTCAAGCAATATTTTAAAAAATTTGCAGATATATGATATAAAATTAGGGATTATCAGTTTGTGGGTTTTATTTCATTCAAAAGGTGCCTTTTTTGATGAGCGCGCCGTTCGCTGAAATGGTACACTTGTCCAGGGTGGCCTTGCAAGGACCATTTGAAGGCTTTTATTCAATATGTCATCCGTCTTTTCCATAGCAAGACTCAGCATGTTTAGAGTTTTATTTCATTTTTGTGATGATTTTTACAGGTAAGCATCAGTATAAGGAATTCGCTAAATATGGCAATTTAATTCGTTATAAAAATGTGGTATTGTAATTCGACGTCTTAGGAAACTAAGTATGGTCGGCGACGAACTTTTCTTACCCGGAAAAGACCCTAAAATTTTCTGAATTATCGGGTTATTGATAAAATGACTTTGAATGGGAAAATTTTTCACCGACGAACACGATAATCAAAATGTGCAATTTTAGCACTGGTTCACACATGTTTTCGTTTCACGATATATTGAGGCACGGCACCGATCACGGCACTTACTGTTACAGCCGCGACGCGTGGCGCTATACATAGACAGGCCTCACAGTTGCCGCTCTTGGCAACTGCAAGTTATGCGATCCTAATATTTAACGGGAAAAGCTTGCGGCGAACGCTAACCATGAAGGCGAGCTTTCTCGTTCTTTTCTATTTCTCCCGCACGACCGGTGCCACCCTTGTCGCAGATGATGATCATGATGAGGATTTAATGCCATCTACTTTAAAAATGGGGTGGTGACAATAAGTCACCTAGCCTGCTTAATTTAATTAGATAGCCTACATGTTTTTTTATCTAGCAATTTTGGAAACATCTTAACCTTTTTTTCCCTTCAAAGTCTATCTTCTACCCTTATGCCTGTAATAGGTCTGGTTGTGTCAATCTCTTCCGTGATTTTTTCCACCAATACTGTAAACGTCGCTTGTTTAGCTCGACTGCTGACCGGCTTTCAAAGCAATCAATTCTGGAAGCTATACGTTAGCTACGGTTCTCACTGTGTGAATTCCTTCGCATTCCCTTAGGATCTGCTGAGTGGTCTCCAGATTTTTGCTTCATCATACACATGCCTCATGTAGTTCAGAATATTTGCCCCGGTATATTCTTGTTCTTAGGCAACCGGCCCGAGCCTCAGATAGGAAGGCACTGACCTGTGTCAGATTTGCCCTTCTAATTTCTTTCTTGTCATTCTTTGTAAATGTCCACGGGCCTTTTTCATTCAATTCATTGGATCCAATCCACGGATGTGCGGATGTGCGGGCCATATGATGGTGATTAAAGTGGCCTACTCCGCTTCCCCCCTCATGTTTCCGCTGCACTCTCCTTCTCCGCATTCTTCCTCGTCGTGTCTTCGTTCTCGCAGTCTTTCATCCGCGGCTGCGCTCCGCATTCGCTCTTTCATCATCCGATGTGCTAGATCGCTCGGTTATGCCGAGGTAGGACGCCGAGGCAAGCCGACGTTAAACGCAGAAACGGGTTCCTTAGAGCTGCGTTATAAAATAAATTATTTTGTTTAATTTGACACTCGGTCGTGACAGTGTCGCCCGTTTCTATGACGCTGTCATTAAGAACCAAGAACGAGGCGTGTGAAGGCTGCGGCTGTCTGTTGCTTCAACGCGTCTCCGAAACTCAAAATTACGTAACCTCCAGCTCTGAAAGGGCGGAAGAGCAGCGCATGAAGACACGGCCCTCATGGCATCTCGGCTGGCCCAGCTTTGCATCTGCCACAGGTTTCCTTCAAGACATGGTACGCAGGAAGCGTATGCGCTCAGCCCAGCCGGCAGCCATGCGCAGCTGCGGCCAGGCCAGAGGAAGAGACGCAGGCTTACCAGTCCATCCTCTAGAGCACCGTTAATCACTTTACCACGGGCTCGCATCAACCCATCCCTTCATTGCTTGCGCGGGAAGACTGCGTGCATCAAGCCACCATCCTTTTGGACACACTCTCGCATGCTTACCCTTGCAGCAATAGCACACAGCGCGGAGGTGATCCTATCACACTTGGACTTGATACGAAACACGACTCCGACGGAGTCTTGCTACCATGCTGCTGCGCTTCGCCGGCCGCTCGCTCTCACGCGACGCGTGATTTGAGGTTCGTTCGCAAGCAGCCGCATGTAATGCAACCATCTGGTGATATGTGTCTGCCGCAGTTTCAATTTATTGTTTCAATGATGCTTCGGGGCGGCAATGAACTAACATTGCATTGAAATCATTTATATATACATTTCGTTGATTTAGATTCAAAAGAAACGCCGTTCTATGGAAGTTCTAAAAATAACTGCTTCGTTACATTGACGTTTCTGCTTCTTCTTCTTCCTCTTATTATTATTATTATTATTATTATTATTATTATTATTATTATTATTATTATTATTATTATTATTATTATTATTATTATGCCTAACTGTATTGCACATGACCTAATAAATATAACACAAGCAAGTGTTAATGTCTAAGTTGGCGATACGGTGCGGGGCGCACATGCCATAGCTTCCGTCGTTGGATTCCGTCGTTCCGATTGCCTATTCAGTCGGTTACTGTCTACCATTTGTTTCCTTTACCAAGGTAGCGTGTGTGTCTAGAAAAAAGCTTATTCAGCAAGAGACGATACCAACACTGAGTCACAATCATGGCACAATTCCACCAGGATGATAACATATACAAAGCACGAAGCAACATTTACACGTCACGTTTTCAAATAAGTGTCCGAGTACTCGTTCACTAACATATAACATAGACCCACAGAAATGCACAGTTAAACATAAACTAATTGTCAAATTATACAAAGTCATGCTCAATATATACAGTGTACACAATAGTTATGTACAATGATGATTTGACAGCATTCAGGGCTCCATGTGGCAGAAAATCCGCGGTCGGCGACTATGATGATGTCCGCGCGCGGAAATGTATCCCAAATCACGCATCCAGATCTACGCAGGCCATCCGTGCAGTGCACAGGCGTTGCTCAAATAATTGAATTTATCAAAGTCAAATGCGTAAAGAAAATTGGTATGGTACAACTAACAGAAAACCTCCAGAAATGATAGCATCAAACTGTAATTTGAATATACGAAGAACGTTATTCTGTTCGCGAAAATTCAAACACAAACCCATTTTCCAGCTTCCGTTTCAGGTCTGTGTTAGTAGGAGCGGCGCGACCCAGAAAGCTCGCATTTGTGCATAGCGTTCGCCGCCAGCGTTTTCGGGAAAATATTACGGTTATATAAGCTGCAGTTGCCGGGAAGTGCGAGAAGCAGTCAGGGATTTTTGAAGGCTATCGCGTTCTGTTCTCAAAGGTGAAGCTTAAGAGTCCTCAGAAAATTTTAACTGAGCTGACGATTATCTTTCTATTAAATGTCACCCTTTCGTTTTACATTCAACTGCTCAAATGTTTTCTTAAGTGCTCATGCTAGTATTATCACGTTCGGCGCTGCTTTGTTGAGCAACATTCGTACGGTGCCTTGAATTGGCTCAGCTGAATGTTAATGAGCTATTGAAGTGGCTACGTTGTGAACAGTTTCTACTGTTCTGGGATGTTGTAGTCTCCTCTAAATTATGAAGAGCGTAGTTTTACTGCTCACTCGTTATTTTATTGCAGCGAAACAAATCGTGTTCTGTTCAAAGTTTGCAGAGCTGCAATTCTGCGGCTATTTCCTGCGGAGGAAATCCCGCGTTCATTAAGGACCCAGCACCGAAACTGCCCGACCGTCCCCAGGGTAAAACAGGAAGAAAAATAATACATAGGAGAGTTTTAGGCTAGGAAACGCAAGCCGCTTGCGCCCTCTAATCTAAAACTCTGTTCACTGCATGACTCTGCTCGGCGATGTCGTTGAGCATGGAATTCCACTTCTTTTGCAGGGCACACCTTCGCCCAATGAAGTGTATAAGTCACAATCTTCACAAGGTGGTAGATATATATATATATATATATATATATATTACTGAAGACAACGGACGTGCGCACAGAGTCAGCAGCATCGGCAGCATCAAGCGCGCAGCAGAGGCTCGAGTTCTGGAAATTCTCGGTGCATCCTAGAACCGGCGTTGCTACAAACACCAATATATCTCCTTTATAGGTGGTCGAGGTGCGGGGTAACGTTCCATCCTACCATCCTGGAACTCCGTTCTCGGACGCTACCCTCCGCCATTCCGGACGCCGACCAGCAGACTCTTCCATCGCCACCCGTCCCTTGCGCTGGCACCGTTCGCCAGCGGGAACCTCCTATCTTCAGCGGAACCGACCACAATGACGTTGAAGTGTGGCTGTCGTCGTACGAACGGGCGAGCGTGCACAACAAATGGAATGACTCGGACAAACTGGCTTACGTATCATTCTACCTCGCCGACATGGCCAGTCTCTGGTTCAGAAATCACGAGAGGGATATCCGAACGTGGTCGGCGTTTAATACGTCGATTACAGAAGTATTTGACCGACCCGCCGTCAGGAAACCACCCGAGCAGCGTTTGCGCACACACGCACAGGACACGGGTGAGACATTTACCAGCTATATAGAAGACGTCCTAGATTTGTGCAGGCGCGTGAACGCTGCCATGACGGAAGCGTAAACGATCAAGCACGTCATGAAGGGAATCGATGATGACGCGTTCCAGATGCTTCTGGCCAAGGACCCGCGCACTGTTGGCAACGTCATCAGCTTGTGCCAGAGCTATGATGAATTACGTAAGCAACGAGCTCTGACAAGGCGACATCCCCCACCGAATGTGGCGTCACTCTTCGGCCTGACCACCGGCCCTGAACAAGCGTCCCTGATGACCCAAATCAAGGATTTCGTCCGCGAAGAAGTCGCACGACAGCTATCTTTGGTGTCCGTCACTCAGGAGTCTGCCAGCTCTATGCCGTCTCATCTCCGTCACGTGATCTCCGGTCGCGGAAGCGCTGCCAGCTGTTCACCAGCAGGCTGTCGTGACTACACCAGTCACTTATGCTACGGTTGCTACGGTGTAGGCCTTGGCGCTGTGTTGGCACAGCGTCAACCTGGCCACACAGAATACGTCGTAGCATGCGCGAATCGCACGTTAACCAAGGCGGAAACCAATTACAGTGTTATAGAAAAGGAGTGTTTGGCCATTGTGTGGGCGCTTGGCAAGTTTCACCCACATTTATACGGCCGATCGTTTGACGTAGTGACCGACCACCACGCACTATGTTGGCTGTCGACGCTCAAAGATCCATCAGGCCACCTTGCCCGCTGGGCATTGCGAATGCAAGAATATGAAATCCGCGTGGTTTACCGTTCCGGGAGAAAGCACTCCGACGCTGACGCGCTATCCTGATCACCGCTTCCCCCGAAGGCCAGTCACGACTCCTCCTGCGAGTGCACGTTATCCTCTCTGGACATGTTGAAGGGACATCTCTCTGGACGTTGACACTATCGCTGCTGCACAGCGTAATGATCCCTGGACTGCATCTCTGCTCGACCTTCTCTTGGATACGTCGAAAGTTCCGGTGTCACGTACGCTTCGGCGCTAAGTTCCTCATTTTGCGATTCGAGACCAGCTACTGTATCGACGCAACTATGCCCCAGAGGGACGCACCTGGTTATTTCTCATTCCGAGAATCTTGCGATCAGAGCTCTGCTCCTCGTTCCACTTCGATCCTCAGTGTGGCCACGCGGGAGTCTTCAAGACCTGCGAAAGACTTCGACACCGCTATTACTGGCGGGGAATATACAATTTCGTTCGAAAGCTCGTCCGCTCTTGTCATGAGTGCCAACGCCGCAAAGCGCCACCGCAGAACTCCGCCGGTAAACTCCAGACTTTACAATGCCTATGCCGACCCTTTGATCGCGTGGGCATAGATATCTACGGGCCACTTCCGTTAACTCCTACCGGCAACAGGTGGATAATACTTGCGGTAGACCACATAACCCGTTATGCGGAGACTGCTGCTCTACCAAATGCTACAGCGCAGGAGGTCGCCAATTTCATACTTCGCCGTTTTTCCCTCATCATGGAGGCCCACGTGAACTTTTAAGCTACAGAGGCCGCGCCTTCTTATCTGAAGTCATCGAACAACTGCTTGCTGAATGCGCTATTGTTCATCGTAAATGCACTGCTTATCACCCACAGACTAACCGTACCACGGAACGCTTTAATCGAACTCTTGGTGACATGCTCGCCATGTAAGTCTCACCTGATCACTCTAATTGGGAGCTAGTTCTTCCGTTTGTCACCTACGCCTACAACACCGGGATTCAGGCCAATACCGGATTCTTACCATTTTACCTTCTTTACGGCCGTCATCCTTCGCACACAATTGACACCATTCTGCCCTACCGGCCGGACCCATCCGAACGCCTGCCGATCTCGGAAGCTGCCAGACACGCCGAGGAATGTCGCCAGCTGGCCCGCCCAATTCACCTCGGACGATCAGAACCTTCAAAAAGCCGTTCACGATGCCCAGAACTCGACTCCCACTTTTCTCCCGGGCGCTCTCGTCTGGTTGTTAGCGCCACACCGCACGTGTGGGCTCGCTTCAAAACTCCTTCCGAAGTACGACGGGCCATACCGCGCGTTCTCGAGCGAACATCAGCCGTTAATTACCTGGTTGAGCCGCTAACGCCGCCGTCCGACATGCGACGTCGTAACCGCGAAGTGGTTCACTTTCAGCGTCTCAAGCCGTACCACCATTCTACCGTCCTTCCAGAAAACTAAGGGGCCAGAATGACTCCTTTATTTCCGCGGGGCCGTTGTAAGGAATATAACGAACGTGCGCACAGAGCCAGCAGCATCGGCAGCATCAAGCGCGCAGCAGAGGCTCGAGCTCGGGAACTGCTCGGTGCATCCTAGAACCGGCGGTCGCTACGAACCCCCATAAATCTCCTTTATAATATGTATATATATATGCGCATTCTTGACCCTACACTTTCCCCCAATCGAATACCTTAAACATCAAGCAAGAAAACAACCATTATCTTTCTTAAATTATATGCGCTGTTCGCAAACTGCGCGCTGAACAACGCTTGCGCGCCCGCGCACAGCAGACGCCAGAAACATTCACGAGCTACATTGAAGACGTCGTGGACCTGTGTAAACGAGTCAACGCGGCAATGCCCGAAGCTGAGCGAATTCCCCATATACTGAAGGGCATCGATGACGGCGCTTCCCAGATGCTTCTAGCCAGGAATCTGCGCACTGTGTCCGAAGTCGTCAGCCTATGCCAAAGTTATGATGAGTTACGGAAGCAACGCGCTTCGACTCGGCGTGCTCTGGGCAGCGACGACTTGGTGGCAAGCCTTGACAGCATGCACGACCCATGCTCATTACTTCAACGGGTCAAGGACTTCGTGCGTGAGGAAGTTGCCCGCCAACTTTCTTTAGTCCCCTTCTCTCAGGAGCCCACCTCCCGTCTTCCAAACACGCTCCGCACTCTCATCTCCGAAGAGGTCGCTCAAGTTGTCCCTTCCGCACACCATCAGCCGCCTGCAGCCACGAATCTCAACTCTGCTCTGGCAGTGCAGCCTGTCGCGACTCCTCCCACCCATGCGCAGCCAGTCCTGCCTGTGGCCGCGCCTCTTTCGTACGCGTAGGCAGTACGCAGGCCTCCGCCTGCGTCTTTCGCGACCCATTCCCAACCGGTGCCGCCGGAAGCCCATGCTGCATCTTGGACCGCACCGAGAGCTAATCCTTGGAGGACGCCTGATAATCGTCCCATCTGCTATTCTTGCTGCACTCCTGGACACGTCGCCCGATATTGCCGACGTCGGCCTCAAGCGTTCGGCGACGCCACTCGGCCCTTCCAGTGCGGCAGCCAGCCCATTCGCCAATACGCCACTCCTTCCCCCAAACCGTATGCTCGTGCTGACCTTCCAGAATTTCCTTCGCATCGCTCGCCATCCCCTCGCCGACACTCGCTCTCCCCAATGCGTCGGCGACCCGCACCACCTGACCAGGAAAACTGAACGTCGCAGTTCACGAGGCAAGAACTGCGCCCCATTCGAACAGTCCAAGTCCTCGCGCCTGTCCTGCTAACGTGGTCGAAATTAGTGTAGAAGGTGTTCCTGCATTCGCTCTTGTGGATACCGGCGCAGCCGTTTCTGTGATAGCCGCCAAACTGTGCCGTTCACTGCGCAAGGTGACCACGCCGCTTTCTGGACTGTCGCTTCGTACGGCAAGCGCTCAGCCCGTCACTCCGCACGCAGCCTGTACTGTACGTGTGCTTATCCACGGCAGTGTTTACATAGTTGAGTGCATTGCTCTTCCCACCTGCTCGCATGACGTCATCCTCGCATGGGACTTCTTATTCCGTCATAAAGCCGTGATCGACTGCGCACGCGCCGAAGTTGAATTTTTCCCTTGTGACGCACCCTTGCACGAAGATTGTGACCGCCCTTCTAAACTTACCGTGCGCGAGGACACAGATATTCCACCTGGCTCCTTCGCTCTCGTACCCGTCTCTTGCGATGCCATCACTGATGCAACGGTCCTCTTCACACCTTCCGACGTCTTCATGAGCCGTAAATCTCTCCGACTACCCTTCGCAACACTTGACATGGCTGGCGGCTGTAGCAATATGTATATACTTTTGCAATCCCCTCTGTGCGCCTATTACATTGCTCGTTGGTGAATGCCTTGGCATCGTGGAACTCCTCGACTCTTCGTCTTTGGTTGACGTCCCCGGAGACTCTTTTGATGTCGACTCCGGCCAGTCGTCTTCGATTTCCGCGCTTGAAGAGACGTCCAAGGATGCATTCTCGACTGCCATCGCCGATACCCTCACACCTGCCGAACGCGCCGACCTTCTTGATCTCCTGCACCACTTTAGAAGTTCATTCGACGTTTCACAACCTCACTTGGGCCGCACGTCGGAAGTGCAGCACTACATTGACACCGCTTCCCATCAGCCGTTACGTCAACGACCCTACCGCGTCTCGGCCGAAGAGCGTCGTGTCATTACCACCACCCAAGTCGAAGATATGCTGCACCGTGACGTTATTCAACCTTCGCACAGTTCCTGGGCATCGCCTGTCGTTCTCGTTCGCAAGAAGGACGGGTCTATTCGCTTTTGCGTCGACTACCGTCGGCTAAATAAGGTAACGAGCAAAGACGTCTATCCTTTGCCGCGCATCGACGACGCCCTCGACAGTCTTCAGGGAGCAGAATTCTTCTCGTCCCTTGACTTGCGTTCGGGGTACTGGCAGGTACCGATGGCTGCAGCCGATCGCCAGAAAACCGCATTCATTACGCCTGACGGCTTATATGAATTTAACGTAATGCCGTTCGGGCTTTGTAACGCCCCTGCCACCTTTGAACGACTCATGGACAACACGCTGCATGGCCTCAAGTGGTCCATATGTCTGTGTTACCTCGACGATGTCGTGGTTTTCTCGCCTGATTTTCCAACTCACCTGCTCCGCCTCAGACTTGTTTTGACCTGTCTAACGAACGCTGGCCTCCAACTCAACCTCAAGAAGTGCTGCTTCACCGCGCGAGAGCTCACCATTTTAGGCCACGTTGTGTCCAAGCACGGCGTTCTACCCGATCCTGCAAAACTTCGAGCAGTCGCCGAGTTTCCGAAGCCTCAGACAAATCAAAGAACTTCGGAGCTTTGTGGGCCTATGCTCATATTTCCGGCGCTTTGTTCGGAATTTCGCATCGATCATGGCGCCATTGACTCAGCTTCTGCGCGGTGACACCACCCTCTCCTCCTGGTCCACTGCATGTGACTCCGCCTTCGCTACGCTGCGTCGTCTTCTGACCTCCCCACCTATTCTTCGCCATTTCGACCCGTCGGCTGCAACTGAGGTACACACAGATGCCAGCGGGGTCGGTCTCGGCGCCGTCCTCGCCCAACGAAAGCCAGGCTACCCCGAATACGTAGTCGCCTATGCGAGTCGCACGCTGACGAAGCCTGAGGCCAATTACAGCGTGACCGAAAAAGAGTGCTTGGCCTTAGTATGGGCACTTGGCAAGTTCCGACCATACCTGTACGGTCGCCCATTCGACTTGATCACAGATCACCACGCGCTTTGTTGGCTTGCCAACTTGAAAGATCCCACTGGCCGCCTAGCCCGTTGGGCATTACGCATCCAGGAGTACGATATTCGCGTCGTATACCGCAGTGGGCGAACACACTCCGACGCCGACGCCCTGTCTCGTTCACCTTTACCTCCAGACTCGGCCTGCGGAACAACTTCCGCACACTCCATCTCATCGCTCGACATGGACTCCTTTGCCACCGCACAACGTCGTGACCCGTGGATCGCTTCTCCTTTCGACTATCTTTCTGGATCATCGACCATCCCTGTATCCCGAACCCTCCGACGCCAGGCAGTTCATTTTGCCATTCGTGACCAGCTGCTCCACCGACGCAATTACTCTCCTGCAGGCCGTCGGTGGCTTCTGGTGATTCCCCGCAGCTTAAGGTCACAAATATGTGCCGCTTTCCACGACGATCCACAGTGTTGCCACGCCGGAGTCTTCAAGACGTACGAACGAATTCGCCATCGCTACTACTGGCGCGGCATGTACAATTTTGTACAAAAGTTTGTTCGGTGCTGTCTAGACTGTCAACGCCACAAATCACCGCCTTTACGCCCGTCTGGTGCCTTGCAGCCGCTCCGGTGCCCTGCCACACCCTTCGATCGCGTCGGCATCGACCTGTACGGCCCGCTTCCTATGACGCCAGACGGCAATCGGTGGATCGTAGTTGCTGTTGACCACTTGACACGCTACGCCGAAACTGCTGCTTTACCAAATGCTACGGCACGGGATGTAGCCTTTTTCGTTCTACATCGCTTCGTGCTTCGACACGGCGCACCTCGAGAACTCCTCAGCGATCGAGGTCGCGCCTTCCTCTCCGAAGTCGTCAAAAGTTTGCTCTCGGAATGCCGTATTATTCATCGGACAAGCACGGCATACCATCCCCAGACTAACGGACTCACAGAGCGATTTAACCGCACACTTGGTGACATGCTGTCGATGTACGTGGCATCTGACCATGGTAACTGGGACCGCATCCTTCCATTCATCACGTTCGCGTACAACACCGCGATCCAGGCCACTACGGGATTTTCACCTTTCTTCCTCCTGTATGGCCGCTAGCCTACGCATACTATCGACACGCTCCTTCCATGCCGTTCTGACGCCTCCGAGTGTCTACCTGTGTCCGACGTCGCCCGACAGGCCGAAGAATGCCGCCAGCTAGCGCGCTCCTTTACGGCCGAGCAACAGCAACGCCAGAAAGAAAACCGCACCGACACGCTTCCGAACACCACCTACGCTCCAGGCGTTGTTGTGTGGTTGTCTGTGCCTTTCCAGACTCCGGGGCTTTCCTCGAAACTCGTCCCAAAATTCGAAGGGCCTTACCGAGTCTTGGAGCAAACATCTCCGGTGAATTTTCTAATTGAGCCACTGTCACCACCTGAAGACTTGCGCCGGCGTGGACGTGACATTGTCCACGTCTCGCGTCTCAAGCCCTACCACGACCCTCTGCCTCCTGATTCTTAAGGCGCCAGGATGGCTCTTTTTGTCCGGGGGGAGATTGTAAAGAAGAAGACGCGCCTCGCGGCACAGACACATCGCCAACGCGCGGCTCGGCTCCGCTCGCGCTGTTGATTACTGTCGCCTTTTTTGGACAGTGCTTCGGGCTGTCTCGCCGTTCCCGGTCGCTGTGCTTTTGCCTTAGGAGCCGCCAATAAACCTCTTCTCAGTATTTTGTTTTGAATGCTATAAATTTTACATGACAAACGGATATCAAGCGAATTATTAGGTGTTGCACTTTTTGCTGCGATACGACAGAATAAAGTTGATTGAAAGAATAATCAGAATAATAGCTGATGGTCGTAGTCAATGATCCTGTGCTCAGCTTGCTTTTGCCATATTCTCAGCTCTATGGATCAGCTTGAGCTGTTCATCGAGGGCTGATCTACACAGCAGTGCCTCCCATTGCTCCTTGGTGGTGTTTTTGTTGTAGTGTTCTATGTTGTGTAGCGTGCACTCCCACGTAATGTGGTTTAGGGTTGCTGTGGCTCCGCACTACGTGCATTCATGCACGTAGGCTGTAGGGTGCTTGTGATGTAATGTGTGTACGTTCGTGTAAATGCCTGTCTGGAACCTACGCCAGGCAGCGGCATCCGATGTCTTTAGTTTTCGATGGGATGGTTGATACCGCGCTCTACCCCTTCTGTGGTACTTAAAAGCAAAGATTACGGCGCTAAGCAGATGAGGATGAAGTCAGACACAAACGACATAAGCGAGTGTCAACTTCCAACTGTTGATTCACAAGAACTCACACAATCTTATACAAAAAACCTAAGTGACAAGATCAAAGCCCCTTTCTTAAAGAAAAATGGTTGAAGCAGAAGCTTTCCCCAATACACACTTATTCAAATTCAAAGTGCAATACCAGCGACCACGCAACAACACCAAGAAATGCTGTGCGACCCGATGCTATGCATACGTGATTTTACTGCTTGTTTAGGGTTGTATATTTTGAACGTTGAACTTGAATAAAGATACATTTCGTTCAGTTGCATAGCCTTTATTTTAGATCGCGTTGCCGTTGATTATACACACGGAGTCACACTTTCAAGGACGCCTTTACACTTGTGGCTGCCTTGCGATCGCTGTGGTGGACGCCATCGTAACGTGACACAGTCTGCTTGCAAACGTGAGATAAATTCAGGCATGGTGTTGCGTCGAGGGTCTCTGTAACGTCTTCAGTTTCAGTCAGTAGAAGCCTAGCATGAAACTCTCGATCCATTTGCCATGCTATTTCGCCAAATCGATGGTAAAGTCAACGCACAAGAGGATCGGCGTAATATGTGGCTTTAAGGTCTTCATCGTTTTTGCCAGGCACGTTCCCGCGTCACCACGAGACGTATTCGGTCTTATGTACACGCTGATGATCACAAGACCAGTAGGCATCTCGACTGCTTAAGCGTCTCCCACATGGCTTCTGCGTGCCGTTGCCGATACATAGGATGGACCGTACGGGCACGATTGCACTCACGCTTACTTTAGCGTACGGCAGCCTCTTCTGCCTTGCGCTGCACCCGCGGCCTACCCATTGTGATGGCCGGGAAGACATTGCGTGATGAGCGTGATGCAATGCGGATATTTACAGTTAGTCTGGGTAGCTTGGCGTTCAACCATCTTTCTTTAACATAAGAGCTTTTATTTTTATTTTCAAGATCATAAGACGAGCCCGTGTTCACGCACAGTTGCTGTCTCCAATAAGCAGGGAAGCTCAGTTAATCGCGACAGGGATGGTGTCTTGCCTAGCAGACGCAACTTGCGCTTCCTATGAATTGTGTGCACATGCGCTACTCTAGCTGAGCTCGTCGCTTCGCGCTCTTATCAGGCACTGACTTGCCAGCCAACCGGCGCTGGCGCGGCCCTGCGAATGTAAACGGTAGTGTTCTACTCAGATGCGTAAGTTCGCTTTCGTGCAGTGCGTTTTCGGCGCCCACGGACGAATCACTGTGACATAGAAAGCTTCGCTTTAAAAGTAATCAGAGTAGAGAAAAGCAGGAGCGCTATGAGCTAACACTGCTTGTAGGCCAGTGATTTGTAATGAATTATCATCGGAGGTACATATAAGCACGCGCGCATTACAGGCCTATTGGTAATTCAAGATGGCTGAATACTCGAGGTCGACAGGGTCCGGTTCTGCTGCAGCCGGCGTGATGATGAGCCGGCGTGATATTTTAGCTGCAGGTTACCCGTGATGCCAGTGTGGCCCGGTATCCACATGATGGTTTGGATGGCGAGGTTCTCAGTGTCTTCCTTGAGTATTTGGGCTAAGACTTGTGCAGAAGCTTTTTCGAATCTTCCTAGTAGGAAGTTTCGACAGGCCTGCTGGGATTTCGTGAGGATTGGTAGCAGTTTACTTGAGTGTTGGCCTTCGCGAATAGCCGACGCGATGGCCAGCTCTTCGGCTTACATGATCGAGCAGGGAGGGTCGATGCACCAGGGGTAACGGCGCCTTGGCGGTCGCAGACCAGTGCCACTGCACCCTACTTCTTCGTCCCGTAATGGCAGCGTCCGCTAAACGAGCAGTGATATGGGACCTTAATGTTTTCTCCATGTACTGCGCCCTCGTTCTCTTCCAGCCATAGTGTAGTTTAGGGTCCATGTTGCGTGTTATCGGGGCAACGTGATACCTGTCCTGGACGTGACGAGATATCGAGCAGGTTTCCTGTGTTCGTGTTGTAGCTTGTAGCTTGTAATTTGTAGGACCTCCCAGCCCATCCCAGTCCCAGCAAATCTGTTGTGGCTTGACGTAAACTGCACCTGTCAGTTCGCTGTGGGTGCTGTGTAGCGGCAACGCCAATAATTTCTCAACCCCTACACTAATCGGCACACGGACAACGGTCTTGAAAGCCATCCTCAAGAACATGTCGGCCTGTTTCGTGTCGGAGTGTGATATGCTAGTATGGCAGGCTGCATGTTATTCTGCTCATGACCAAGCTCCTGACCAGTCGGAGGGTATTCAATTCCTTCATGCCTCTGTTCTTGGATGTTACGCGGGATATCATGCGTTATAACGGCTGCGCACTGGTTTTGTGGGGCGGAACGGTAGGGGTGGCCCGTTGCTTACACTGCTACCACAAGCCCAGCAACCTGGGCAATCGCGTCTCTGGTATGAGGGCCCCATTGAAGAGTATTTCGACTGTTCCTGTTGTGTCTGTGGAGACCGTGGAGTTACCCCGGCCTCGTCAGACTCGTAGGAGTTAAGATTCCTTGGGAGAGTATTGTAGTTCCCGTTCGCTGGTGTATTCTTTGACGAGGTGGGCTGCAGTTTTCAGCCGTTCTTCGGTGGCGGGTGTTCTACTGACGCTGCTGAGTGGTTTGCGAGGCCGTCAGTCGAATACGGGCAAGCTGGCGTGTATGGTCGGTGAGGGCAAACGCGTAGCGCGCATACTTTCTTGCTGAGATCGCAGCAGGAGGAAGTGCCGGGTCAAGGGGCAAGGTCGATTCCCAACCGTACAGTAGATAAAATGGACAAAATCCGGCGGCGTCGTGCCGGGAAGAATTATACGCAAATGTGACGAAAGAAAGGGCAATGTCCCAGTCGTGGTGGTCCTTGGAAACGTACTTGGACAGCATATCGGTAAGAGTACGCTTTAACCGCTCTGTCAGGCCATTGGTTTGAGGATGGTATGAGGTAGTCAGCTTGTGTTGAATGAAGCAGGAACGCACAATGGCGGCGATAACTTTCGAAAGGGAGCCACGACCAGGGTCAGTAAGCAGCTGTCGCGGGGCGTTATGAAGCAAGACACTGTCACGCAAGAGAAAGTCCACGACGTCAGTGGCGCAAATGGTAGGAAGAGCTCGCGCGATAGCGTATCGGGTGGCGTAATCAGTTGCGACGGCTACCCATTTGTTCCCGGAGGATGACGCTGGAAAGGACCGAGGAGGTTTACCCCAGCACGAAACAACGGTTCCATAGGGATGGTGATCGGTTGGAGATGACCGGCAGGTAGCACCTAAGGTGCTTTCCGACGCTGGCAGGGATCACAGGCAGCAACATAGCGTCGGACGGAGCGAGCGAGACCAGGCCAATAGAAGCAGCGGCGTACGCGGTCGTACGTGCGGGTTACGCCAAGATGCTCTGCAGTGGGTGCGTCATGCATTTCAAAGAGCACAGTTTGTCGAAGATGTTTTGGCACGACAAGAAGATCATATCCATCAAGGTAGAAGTTCCTTCGCTACAGAATGCCGCCCTGGAGGACATATCGGCGAACAGATGCGTCGGTAGGTGTAAAGTGCAGACGCTGGATGAGTGTTCGCAGCGATAGGTCCAGCTACTGCTCATCGGCTATATAAGCGAAGGCAGACACAGAGAAAATACCGTTGACGGTACAACTGCGGGCGTCGTCCGGCTCCTCTACTGGGTAGCGAAACAGGCAGTCAGCATCTTTGTGTAGTCGGCCAGATTTGTAGGTGACAGAATACGAATATTCTTGGAGGCGTAAGGCCCAGCGACCAAGTCTTCCTGCAGGATCTGTCAGTGACCATAACCAGCAAAGCACGTGATGCTCTGTGACAACGGAAAAGCTTTCGCCATATAAGTATGGGCCAGACATTCACGCTCAGTGATGGAATAGTTGCGCTCTTAGGTTGAGAGGAGGCTGCTGGCGTAAACGATAACTCGGACGTTGCCGCGCTGGCATTGTGCCAGTACTGCGCCAATTCCGTGACCGCTGGCATTAGTACGAACTTCGGTAGGCGCATAAGGATCAAAATGGGCCAGAAAAGGAGGCCTCGTTATCGCCCCACTGGAAAGGGGCGTATTTTTAAGCCCCTCAAATTGAAGGAACAACCCAAATAAAAATAAGGGGAATCTTTTTTCAAAAGCTCAGTTAGCGGTCGTGCTATGGCCGCGAAATTTTTCACGAAACGGCGAATGTACGAACAAAGGCCGATGAAGCTGCACACATCCTTCACACACTTCGGAACAGGGAAGTGTGTAACAGCATGGATCTTGCCTGGGACCGGTCGCACTCCGTTCGCGTCAATAAGATGTCCAAGGACGGTAATCTGGTGACGGCCGAATTGGCACTTCGATGCGCTGACTGGCAGACCGGCTCGACTAAAAACGTCCAGGACTGCTGAGAGGCGCTCGCGTGGGTAGCGAACGTTCGGGACAATACTATGCCGTCGTCCAAGTAGCACAGGCACGTGGACCATATGAAACCATGCATCATGCGTTCAACCGTGGCAGGAGCGTTACATAGACAGAACGGCATCATTTTGAATTGATAAAGACCGTCGGGTGTTACATAAGTAGTCTCCTCGAGGTCGAGATCGTCCACGGTAATCAGCCAGTAGCCGGAGCAAAAATGAATAGAGGAGAAATAGCGAGCACCGTGGAGGCAGTCAAGGGCGTCATCAATCCGAGGTAGGGGGTACACGTCCTTTTTGGTAACTCTGTTAAGGTGCCAATAATCCACGCAAAAGCACCATGAGCCGTCCTTCTTTTTGACCAGTACAACAGGTGACGCCCATGGACTATATGATGGTTCAATAATGTTCTTGGCAAGCATTGTGCGAACTTCGGCGTGAATAACTTGACGCTCAGCCGATGACACTCAATACGGGCGGCGATGAATAGGAGGGGCATGGCCGGTATTATTGCGGTGTTTAACAGCTGTAGTTTGGCTGTAAAAAATATCGCGGTAGGAAAGCAGAACGCGGTATAGCTCACGAGCATGCTCGGACGGCATGTCGGGCGCAATCATTTTCTGCTAGTCGGCGATGGTACAAGTTCCCGACTGCGATGGTAGAGGAGGATCGGCTGAATTGTCGTCTACTGCAATAGATGCTACTCAGTAAACCTCGAATGAGCAAAGCTGGGCCAGAGACATCCCGCGTGGGCGAACTTGCGTCGTCAAGCCCAAATTGACCACTGGCAGACAGACGCAATTCATCGTAATAGAAGAATATGTACGAGGTACTGTGATCCTGTGTGCAAGGAAGACGTATTGCATAGGAGCCGCGATGTAGTGACCGTCGGGTGTGGTGGGGATGCCACTAAGTCAACGTAAGTCAGTGCCGAAGGTGTCAAGCGAACGAAGTCGACAGAACTGAGGCGACTGGGGTGTGGTTCAGTGGGATCCAGAACAGGCAGGTCAAGGCGGAGAGTACTGGCGGAACAATCGATGAGAGCTGAATGTGGGGAGAGGAAGTCTGACCCGAAGATGATGTCGTGGGGACAGTGGGCGATGACTGTGAATAGCACGATAGTGGAGCGATCGGCGAAGGAGACACGGGTGGCATACATAGCAATTACGGAGGCTGTTCCACCATCGGCGACACAGACAACAGGCGTCGTGGCGGCCGTGATTATTTTCTTCAGCCGGTTATGAAGGTCAGCGCTCTTTACCGACAAATGCACCCCAGTGTCAATAAGAGCAGACACAGAAACACCGTCGACTTGGACGTCAAGAAGGATCAGATGAGTGGGCAACGTCAGTGGAGAATTTGGCGGCGTAGGGAGCAATGCGCTGCATCGTCTAGTTTTCCGCCTGGGAGTGCCGTCCGAAGGGAGTCAGCGAATAGGTGCGACGGGGCTGGTGAGAGCGAGAATGTCGTCGTTGGAGCGAAGGCGAACGAGAATAGGGGAGATTCGGCGCAGGAGAATCAGGGGCGGCATTATCGGAGCGTGCGGCATAGGGACGAGAAGGGCCACCTGGGGGGCGAGAGCAGGCAGTATAAGTAGACCGGTTCGGGGAACTCCAGTGACTGCGATAGTGCCGAGAAATGTGCCCGATTCGATGACAGTGAAAACAAATGGGCTTGTCGTCAGCAGTGCGCCATTCACATGGGTCGCGGAAGCGTGGTGGGTAAGAAGATGAGGGACGGAGCGGAATCGCAGAAGCCGGGTGGGTATCAGGGCGATGGGCCGAGCAGATGGCGTCAAAACCCATGTTTACGAACTCCTGGCGGACAACTGCCTGGATCAGGAAAACCGCGACTGCAGGTGCGTTGGAGGGGCTGGAGTCGAAGGCAACCGGATAGGCGGCCTCGATCTCACGCCGGACGATCCTGGTAACATCGCCAGTGTCGTTGGGACGAGGACCGTCGGCACAGGAAGATGTCGCTGGGGTGTGGGGCAGAGGGGGAAACTGCTGCTGGTCGATACGTCGGCTTTTAGCGAGTTCCAGGCGGCGGCACTCTTTTATAACTGCATCCACCGTTGCCACGTTCTTGAAAAGGAGCAAGTTGAAGGCGTCATCGGCAATGCCTTTGAGGATGTGGGAAACCTTGTCTCACTCAGTCATGTGTGCGTCAACTTTGCGGCGCAGAGCCAAGACGTCCTGAATGTACGTGACGTAGGGCTCTGTTTACGTCTGCATACCGCCGGAAAGCGCCTTCTGCGCGGCAAGTTGGTGACCGTTTAGGTTGCCGAACAAGTCTCGGAGCTTTTGCTTAAGCGAATCCCAACTGGTGAGCTAATCTTCGTGCATTCGAAACCAAACTCGTGGTGTGCCACCGAGGCAAAAGACTATGTTCGTGAGCGTGATCGTAGGATCCAACCGATTATTGCGGCTGACGTGTTCGTACAGGCTGATCCAGTCCTCGACGTCTTCCCCATCTCTGCCCGAGAATACGCCAGGATCACGGGGAGCGGGGGGAGCGATGTAGGTCGTCGAAGTGGCAGCACGTGTCAGAGCCGGTAGAGTCGAGTTGTCGTCGCCGGGAGCCATGAAGGAAGGCTCGACGTACCGTCCACTGCGCAGGTCCGTGACGAGGTACAGGGAACGTCCACCTCCACCAGGTATGTTACACAGGAAGACGCAGACGACAAGTATATTTACAAGGAAATACACCGCACTTGGCCAAGAGGCAACAGCCCGCACTGGCTTCTAATCGTCGTCGTCGTCTTCACACTGCTCGCCTCTTAGTCATCGCAAATACTGTTCCGTAGCAATATTAACTATGTATTTCATCATCTCGGTAAGTGCGGAGACTATCTTATATTCCCTCATCTTTTAAAATATTCTATACTTAGAAGCATTTCTCTCGGAAACCATACTTAGTTCAAGGGAATTCTCCTTGTCTCAATAATTTCTCTTGTCGTACTCGAGTGCTGATTGCCATGTTATCTGTGGTTAACGTAACTTATTCTCAAGTCTCTAAATTTATTAAAGCAGTTTTTCGCGTGCGTACCATGGCCACGCACGTTTATATCTCCATCCGTTCCTCTACCGCGGGTGCGCTTTAGAACCACGGCGCGGCAATTATGGTTGAGCAATTTTCTTCATTCCTCTTCTTTTCTTTCTCTCTTAAACTCGTTCTCTTAACTACTACACGCAGAAACAAATGAATAGCGCTTGCATTCGGTGCCATAAATGAGAAAATACTATATATATTAAATATTATCAGTCACAGAACTCGTAGTACAGCCCTCTGCGCCGGTCTCTTTTCGAAAGTAGCCATATTAGGGTTATTATAATTAGACGAAGGTAGTTCGCTGTCGTGAGCGGCACTCCTTGGGGTATTTACTCGGACGAGCTTCCCACGCTAAGCGTGCCGCGCCCGCCTCGCACCTGCTTAAGCTTTTCCTAGTCTTTAGAGCCACTCGAGTTCGCTCTCATTGACGGGCGGCCATTTTTCCCACGATAGTATGCCTTCCAGCCACTTCCAACCAAAAACCGACAATCGCGGACAAGATCAGTCTCTTTCCACATAAGTACGAGGCTCTGGACAGAAGCTATGCCGCTTCAATGTAAGCTGGGGCCAAACAGACCAACCGACTGAGCCATCTCTCCGGGCAACATCCGAGGCTCACGAGTTCAAATCCCCTGTCCTCTTCCGTTCTTGTGTGCGTGTGCGTGTGCGTGTGCGCGTGCGCGTGCGCGTGTGTGCGTGCGTGCGCGCTGCTGCCCCCGGTGGAGATGTTAGAGCTCGTCGCGTAATACTGAACGTGTGATCATGCGGAGAACATCAATAACAGTCGCGAAAGCTCTCAGATCGATGGTTGTCAAGGCAGCGTTTACTTGCCGGTCATACTGGTCCACTGCTGCAGCGCCTTCTCCACAGCAAGGGCTTCGTGTGGTACTGAGCAACAGTGCTCGCCGGACTACGAATAAGCCCACCGACAAGCTGCTCTTTGACTCCGCGTATCAAATGACGGAGCCTTTTGTCTTCGGTCATGATAGGAGCAGCTCGCCTGAAGAGACGTTGCTACGATCGGCCTGCGGGGGCTGGATACCTTCGGAGAAGCGACCTCCGAACCCTTCCCAGCCCGTTGCGAAGACTCGCTTTTTAAAGACAACAATGCGCCTCGTCAACAGCCTGACGGCGCCGGCATGTCTAGTCACGTTCGGTGGGCTGATTATTGTTAGTTGATTCGCTGCCACCTTCACGGTTTGCTTGGAGCAAGAACTCCAGGAAGGGGATGTTTTGCGGTGCTTTCCCACGGGCCCCAGAAGTCGTCACAGTCAATTGACAGACGCGGCGGCCACTGACTTCGGGGTCAGCTCTGGGATCAAGAGGCGCCTGCTCGGGGCAAGACCCCTGTCTACAAGAACCCTCTCACCTCGGTGTGTTCAGGAAAACCTGTGCCGAAGTAAGTGTGTAAACCCTCCCCGTCAAAGGCGGGTCGACGACGATGACTTTGGACGCTCCCATTGGTCGAAAGTTGAACGGCAGTTTTCCCTAACCTAGGGATCTAGGGAGCACAGAGTGTTTTTAAGCAGCCGTTTCCGGCTCTTCGGTGCGCATTCTCTTTCAGTCATGCTATAGTAGACTGATGAACTGTAACGTTCTCCACCCTTCGAGTAGATATCGTAAATAAATCCCATATTCCTCGTTCTCGATGAGGACATCCCCCTCCTTTCAACGACGTCCTTAGTGTGGATGAGTTGGACGACGGCATGGGCCAGCTGCCATTTATTTTATGCCCGACCACCACCCTTAGAGCTGGCTAGCAGCGGTGAGACGGATTTTGCGATGTGGTGCTGTGTCTGCGGTGAGTGACTGGTTCTTGCTTTGACTCTCTAGGCTTCATTTTGCGGCTGTTCTGTTTAGAACAGTAGGTAAGCTGGATTGTTGATTGTTACCTAGGTTGTGTTTACCTAGTTATGGTTAGCGAGCAGGACCATGGTAGTAAAGCAGCAATTATGGAGTTAAGAACACTGCTGAGAGACGAATTGTTGATTGTTGGTGAGGAGCTGGGCCTAGAGGTATGCAAGGAAATGCTAAAATTGAAATTATTGCTGCTGATTAGCGAAGAGGCCAGTGAGGAGGACATTGAAATTGGGCTAGAACTTTTTAAGAAAAGAGAGAAATGCGACAGAGAGAGAGAAGGGGACAGAGAGAAAGACGAGAAAGAGGTGAGGCGTGCAGACAGGACACAAGAGTGGAGAAGTGGACAACACGAACGCTAAGGGGAGCACTGAGGCGAAAAAAGAAAGAAGCCACAAAACTTATCTGCGCAAGGTCAGGAATGGTATCACCACCTGTCAGTCGCGTACATGTGCCGGTCTACGTGAGAGACAACTGTTAAGGCACTTCATCTCTTCCTTATGTAATGTAATCCATGGCTGATTCACTCACGCACTTCGACCTTTATAGATATGCCTCTACCATAAGACGCGTAATTTCATTCTTATGCCTGTACAATATCGCGCATTCATCTAACTCTGGTGTGCAGTTACAATCTTGGCAATGTAGGGCAAGATTAGAAGGCGATCCACCAGTTAGCGGCCTTTCATGTTCCATTAGCCTCTGATTGAACACCGTCCCGTTTGCCCTACGTAGAACTGGCCACAGCTAAGGGGAATATTATAAATCACGCCCATACGACACTCAGTAAAACTGTTGTTCCTATTGTGCTTCAATGGATAAATATCTGTTCTTTCTTTTGCCTTTTACCTGCTCCTTTTTCCTCCGTACGGCAGCGCATATCTTACCTAGCTCATTGTCAGCAGTGAAAGCAACATTAACATAATTTCTACTTGCAACTTTTTTAAGCCTGTGCCACACTGAATGAATGTACGGAATAGCCACTACTCTTTTTTTTTTGCTAATACTGCTTTCTCTAATCACGTCCGTCCCCCTCGAAACCGACTTCTTTAGGCGCTCAGCCACAGTGGCCACTGCTACACTAGGATAACCTACTTCTAATAGGCGCCGGATCTGCGCATTAAAACTGGCGCCCATTTTGTACATGTAGGATCTGGTGAGAGAAGACTTAAGGCACGACATGGCAATTCCGTTTTTTAATATTGTCACGTGGTCGTGACTTCAAAGAACACAGTAGCAATACTGTGAACGACAAAACTAACTTTTATTGGGCGAACCTGTGCCCACAAAACAGGCTACACTTAAGCACAACGATAGCGGCGAACACGGTCGGCGATCGTCGAAAATCTGATCAGCGGGTCCAGCGCGTCAGCTTTTATACAGCAGTCATCGAATGTTCCAGACTAATCGTTGGGACCCATGTGCCTTCCACAAAGTTCTACACCATTCGCGTCACGCGATGAAATCAGATAACACAAGGTTCGGCGACAACATACAGCGGATAGAAGCATCGATAACTTTCCAGAAACTTCGGATACATGCAGGCGCGTCCCGCGCTGTGCGATAAGATTTGTTAGGCGGCGAAACGTGGTCGCCCGATAAATATAAGTACACGTGTCAAGACCCCCCTCTTAAAAAGCATCGACCCGATGCTGCAAACAAACGAAAGTAATAAGGAAAAGCACTCGTAGCAAAGAAGACAACAAAATAAGGAAGTTCGTCAGCGTCCGTAAAAGGGTTTAAGGCGCACCACGTGGACCACTTCAGATCGTGCGCGGCGCCGCTGTGAATGCGAAATGCCGTCTGGCACGACCTCATAGTCCAGTGCGCCAATACGTCCGATAACCTTGTAGGGTCCGAAATAGCGTCGCAGTAGCTTCTCACTTAGTCCTCGTCGGCGTATCGGGGTCCATACCCAAACACGGTCGCCGGGCTGGTACTCGACGAAGCGTCGTCGCAGGTTGTGCTGTCGGCTGTCGGTACGCTGCTGGTTCTTGATCCGTAAGCGGGCGAGCTGTCGAGCTTCTTCGGCGCGCTGGAGATAGGAAGCGACGTCAAGATTTTCCTCGTCAGTGAGGTGCGGCAGCATAGCGTCGAGCGTCGTCGTTGGGTTCCTGCCGTAAACCAGCTTAAATGGCGTGATCTGTGTTGTTTCTTGTACCGCCGTGTTATAAGCGAATGTTACGTACGGCAGGACCGCATCCCACGTCTTGTGCTCGACGTCGACGTACATTGCTAGCATGTCGGCGAGGGTCTTGTTCAGGCGCTCCGTGAGACCATTCGTCTGCGGATGGTAGGCAGTTGTCCTCCTGTGACTTGTCTGGCTGTATTGCAGAATGGCTTGCGTGAGCTCTGCTGTAAAAGCCGTTCCTCTGTCGGTGATGAGGACTTCTGGAGCACCATGTCGCAGCAGGATGTTCTCGACGAAAAATTTCGCCACTTCGGCTGCGCTGCCTTTCGGTAGAGCTTTAGTTTCAGCGAAGCGGGTGAGATAGTCCGTCGCTACGACGATCTACTTATTTCCGGAAGTTGATGTCGGAAACGGTCCCAACAAGTCCATCCCGATCTGCTGAAAAGGTCGGTGAGGAGGCTTGATCGGCTGTAGTAATCCCGCTGGCCTTGCCGGTGGTGTCTTGCGTCGCTGACAGTCTCGGCATGTCTTGACGTAACGGGCGACATCGGCGGTTAGGTGCGGCCAGTAATTTTATTTATTTATTTATTTATTTATACAATACTGCAGGCCTCATTGAGGCCCAGGCAGGAGGGGCATACAAAATACAGAATAATTGCATTTGCAGACGTAAGAACAAAAGGACCAAATTAGTGTGCACAATAGCAATGGAGTCCACCAGCTGCGAGAACCAAATGGGTAAAAAGAACACTCGGTCTTGTAACCAAACAATTCCCAAAACAAAAGTGAAGAGTAAATGTACAAATGAACCGTCAGTACAATTTTAAGCAATGAGAAGGAATGTAACACAAAGATCAATTTCAGTTATTACTATGAAATCAGTAGTTCAAACGGTCAATGGAATCAGTACTGTTTAGTAGCGACTGAGGTAAATTATTCCAATCGGTTATAGTGCGTGGGAAAAAAGAATATTTAAAAATGTTAGTTCTGGCATTATAGGGAGTTAGAGAGTCAGCATGACGATGACGTGTTCGGCGTGCTGCCATTGGCGTTACATAAGGCTCAGGAGTGAGGGCGAGGAGATTATTTTTAAGAAGAAAAAGAAATTTCAGCCGTTGTATTTTTCTTCGTATTTCCAATGTCTGAATGCCATGTTGTCTCATTATTGCTGTCGGGGAATCAGTCATACGGTATTTCGAAAAAATAAATCTGATTGCTTTACGCTGTACTCTTTCTAGTGCACCAATGTTCGTTTTTGTGTAAGGGTCCCACACTATGCAGGCATACTCCAGTTTTGGCCTTATTATTGATGTGCAGGCTAAAAGTTTAGTTTCAGCGGGAGCTTGTTTTAGTTTATGACGTAGAAGACAGAGTTTACGAAAGGCTGAGTCACATACGTTAGAAATGTGAATGTTCCAGTGCAGGTTATGAGTTATTGTGACGCCAAGATATTTGTATTCCCTAACCTCGGTTAATGGTTCAGATCCGAGAGCGTAAGGAAAAGATAGGCTATTTATTTTTTTAGTTATCTTCATGTAAACTGTTTTGTTAGCATTTACCTCCATGTTCCAACGATTGCACCAAGAAAGAAGGTTTTGAAGATTATTGTTCAGGGTTATCTGATCATCGCAACCGGTTACCTCACTGAACAGAACACAATCGTCAGCGAACAGTTTTATTTGAACTGGTGCTGTGACAACGCTGGCAATGTCATTAATATAAATTAAGAATAATAAAGGCCCTAAAACACTACCCTGAGGGACGCCTGAGGTAACTGGAAGTTCATGGGAATGGTAAGTATCGATACTAACAAACTGTTTTCGGTTAGTGAGGTATGCTGAAACCCAATTAACAATGAAACAAGGAATGTTAATTAATCGAAGTTTTTCAATTAACTTGGAGTGTGAAACAAGGTCAAATGCTTTCCTGAAATCTAAAAATATTACATCTACCTGGCTGGATTTGTCTAGAATATTCGCAAAATAATGAATAACCGATGTTAATTGGGTGACAGTAGAAAAACCTTTTCGAAACCATGTTGCTCAGGTGAGAGTACACTGTTATCACTTAAGAATTTAGTAATGTAGTTAGCTATGATGTGTTCTAGCATCTTACAGCATGATGACGTTAGCGATATTGGGCGATAGTTACTTATCAGCGTTAGGTCCCCTTTTTTCGGTACAGGTACTACGCGTGCAGTTAGCCAGTCAATAGGAAGAGTTGCTGTGGATAATGAAGCACGAAAAATGATCACAAGAAACTTTGACACCATTTCTGCGTATCGGCACAGAAAAACATTCGATATATTGTCAGGACCAGGGGTTGATTTGGTTTTTAAGTTAAGAAGCATAGAAACTACGCCAGGTACAGATAAAAGGTCCGAGTTTGCAACGGACAAAGAAAAAATGGGAATCGATGTATCACTTGTATTTGCAAAGACACTATGGAAGTATGTGTTGAAATGCTCTGCAATACTTTGCTTTTCGACGATAAGAATGCCGTCATCCACTATTTGTTCAATTGGTTTGTTTTTTTTACTCAAATATGTCCAAAATTTTTGTGGCGCGGTACGAATAAAATTGGGCAGAGTGTGGTTAAAATATCGCCGTTTAGCATGCCCAATAGACGAGCTTAATTTAGCTCTTGCGGTTTGAATTTGCGTTATAGGGGCGTTCTTTCGTCTCCAGCGTTTAATCTTTCTTTTCAAGTGAATGACTTCCCGCGTAACCCAAGGGTTAACTTTCGCTGTTTTCTTTGTCTTGTTTGGTACAAAATTTTGAACACAATATGTGCAAAGTTCTTTAAACCTGTCGCAAAGTTCTATAACATTGTTTCCTTTAAAGTTGCTGAGGTGAAAATCTAGATAATCTAAAATAGTTTCGTCCCTGGCACGTGAAAAGTCCTTCACTACAACACTTTTTGCATTACTGCGATTGCATTTTTCCAAGCAGCATGAAAAACATACCATTTCATGATCAGATATGCCGCGTTCAACAGACACTGATAACTTTTCGACATTTCTATTCACAAACACAAGGTCAAGTATTGACGACGAAGATCCGTATACTCGCGTAGGTAAAGTACACGTGTCAATATTTTTAAATGCTTAGATTGAGTTTAGCAACGGCTTCGAATATCTTGGGGAGTACTGCCAACAAACGTGATTTTGTTCGAAGACCAAGGAAGTGTCAAGAAACTGAATTAGGTGTCGCTGAGGAAATTCCTTCGTAAACTTCAATTCTCCTCCATAAAGTTAAATTGCTCACTTACTGAGGTAGCAGCGGAATCGAATTCTTGCCTATTGCAGAAAATCAGGTAATCATCAACATAACGAAATATCTTGATAACGCTATCAACTAAAGCATTCTTTAAGCAGCTGTCAACCTTACTCAGGTAAATATTGCTAAGAATAGGGGCAACCTTTGAGCCAATACAAATGCCTAATTTCTGCAGAAAAACGCCCTCTCTCCATCCAGCGTGTAGTACGTATAGTGCGTGTGTAGTAGCAGCGTGTAGTGAGTGGGTGCAGAGGGCTCCATACCTTCCAACGGGGCCAATGTCCGCCCAGAAAATGGTGCCATCTCAGGGGCCAGTCCCGGAATTCTCCGGCTAGCACGTTGCACTGGTGTCCCTGTTCTTCGAGCTATCAATTAATTTTCCTTCGCGCGGCCATCTGCAGGACTCCTGTTTGGCTCAGATGGTAGAGCGGTCATGCCGAAAAGGCATTGATCATGGGCTCGATCGCCGGACCAGGACAAAGTTTTCTTCAATGCAGAGCTTTCTTTCTTAGAAAGCCGTATTTCGTTTAAAGCGAAGCTTTCTATGTCGCACTGATTCGTCGATGAGCGCCGAAAGCGCACTGCAGGAAAGCCAACTTACAAATCTGTGCAGAACACTTCACTTTGCAGTCGCAGTACTGCGTCAGCGTCGACTGGCCGGCCGGTCAGTTCCTGATAACGGCATAACGCCGTGTAGTGACGAGGTCTGCAAGAGTAGCGCACGCGCACAAAGTTCACAGGAAGCGCAATTTGCGTCTGCTAGGCATGACACCACCTCTGTCGCCATTAACTGAGCTTCCCTGCCAATCGCAGACAGCAAATGCGCGTGAACAAGGACTCGTCTTAGGATCTGGAAAAGGAAAATTGAAGGCCCTTTCGTAAACAAAACAAAGATGGCTGAACGCTACGCTACCCAGACGAACCGTATACGTATATCTGCATTCCCTTACGTGCGTCACGCACTGCATTCCGGGCCGTAGCATAGAGAAAGAAATTCAACAAGAGGGGACACTCGGCGAAAACTGGCAACAAGAAACACGTCACGCCTGGTGTTAATCCGATCCGTTAGTTGACGCGGGCATCGGAAAAAAAGAATGTGAAATGAGCTTGCCGACAAGGCAAATTGCTTTCTATTCTTTCCCGCTACAACTAAAAAAGTTTTGTGTATAAATGAACTTATACTTCGAGACATATTTATCTTGCGTTACGTAGCAACAAGCTAGCGGCAGTCCGGACGCGCGATATGAGGCGTCAAGCGACAGACGTGCCACCGAAGTGAGCGAGGCCGGCTGCGCATGTGTAGTTTGCCATGGCGACCTATCTCTTTTGGGATGTAGCATGTTCGTTGGGCTCGCGACATTTTCTTGCATTCCTTCAAGATTTCAACACGGCACCACTGCACCATTGGACTACGGCAAGGTGCGAAATGTTGTTTGTCAGTATGCGACGCATGCCATGCAAATTTAGGCTTACTGTAAAAATTACTGTAAATTTAGGCTTACTATAAAACCGAGACTAGTGACGCAGTTAACGAAAAACGACGCGGCCGTTCTGGCGCAGTAAATTTGAGTTGACGACTCGTACTGGGAAATGTTTGCGACGCTTTGTATGAGCGCCCCAACATTATTGTAACTTATTTCGGTAATTTTGGGGCAAGCTTGTTGCATCCGGCTAGTTGACGCAGTTAGCGAAATGCAGCTCGACCAGCTCGCGTACACTGAATCTTACTGGGACAAGTTCGTGACGCTTTCCCTGACCCCCCAACATTATTGTATTTCGCTACTTTTTGGGATACTTCTGAGGTACGCTCGCCGAGCCTGCCATTGTGCCGCAGTTGGCGAAAAGCAGCTTGGCTGCGTGCCGCAGTTTCGCGTGTGCTGAATCTTACTGGGACAAGTTAATCCCGCATTCTCTCACCCCGAAATTTATTGTAATTAATTTCGTAACCTTTTGGGGATACTTTTGAGCCATGTTCGCCACGCCTGGATTGTGAAGTAGTTAGCAAAAAAGCAAGGCCGCCATGGTGGCAGTTGGGCGTGTACTGAATTTTAGTCGGATGACTTTTTGACGCCTTCTATGGTCCAGCAACAACATATACCTTCTTTCGGTATTCACCCTTGTTGAAAACGCGACGAGCGATTGCCAAGAGTGATAACACGGGAGTGTGTTGCTTGCGCCGGCAAGACGCGTAAAAGATAACGCCGAGGAGCTCAAGAACCAAGAACTTGACAATTTTGGCTTCTGAGCAACCGAAAACAGGCTTTCCACCCACGAATTTGTCTTGTGACTAGAAGGCATTCGGCGGGCGTTTAACATGGTCTGGCTGAGAGCCTGTGTTGTGGCCACCTCTGTGTACTTGGCGTACCATAGCGTCGACTCACGCGAATTTGTTTTGGAAACGCGCAGTCACATGTGTATTTGTGCCCTTAAAGTGCAGGAAATAATGCCCGGGAAGGGAGGGATGCTTGAAAATCGGACGTTTTCTTCAGATTTTATGGCATTGTTTGGGAAGAGTCTATTTGCTACGAAATGTATGTAAAGATAAATTTATCTGTAATGTCGCTCATTCACCACTTACGGACGTTTCGTCTCTACACGCAATATTCCTGTTAGGTCAATATACCAAAACGATACACGCTTATAATTAACTTTTTTTCAGCGGATGGCATCTGGTGGAGCTTCGTAAAACGACTGCTGCTCACCTGGTGGCACAACTTTGCATGAATGCACAAAAAGCCCGGAACGAGCATTTATCTAGAGCAAAATAAACATTCCATAATTTCAGATGTCCTACGTTTACTTTATGAAATTGCCCGTGACACAGATTCGGTGGAGGCTTGTAAAGATCCTTCGCAGGCGTTTTTACTAAATAATCAAATGATACTGTGCCAAGGCCGCGCGTGGTTCAGCTGTAGAAGCAAAAAAAAAATATGCCGCGCCGTTAAGCGGAGCCAGCGTGGCGTGTGCCAACTGGCGTTCAAAACACGCGCGCCAAAAACCGACACCGGAAGGTGTTAATCTCATCTGCTTGGTGCACAGTCGATTCGGCTTCTGGGCTCTATGGGAGTGTCCGCTCTTGTTGAATGTCTTTCTCTATGGCCACTGGCCGCGGGTGCAGCGCACGGCAGAAAAAGAGGCTGCCGTACGCGCACGCAAGCGCGATCGTGCCCGTAAGCCCGATCCTGTGTATCGGCAACGGCATGCAGAAGCCATGTGGGAGACGCTTGTGTAGTCGACATACCTACTGGTCTTTTGATCGTCAGCGTGTGCATCAGACCGAACACGTCTCGTTGTGACGCGGAATGGTTCCTGACAGAAACGATGGACACTTTAAAGCAACATAGTACGCCGATCCTCGTGTGCAGTGACTTTAACATCGATGTGGCGAAAGAGCGCGGCAGATGGATCGAGAGTTTTATGCTAGATCACTACTCGTTGAAACTGAAGACGCTACAGAGATCCACGACGCAACACCGCTGCTGCATTGATCTCACGTTTGCAAGCAGGCTGTGTCACGTTACCATGGCAGACCCTCTGACCGTCCACAGCGATCGCAAGGCAATATTTTGCAAGTGTAGCGTCGTCCGTGAAAGTGTGAGCGTGTGCGTGTAATCAGCGGCTACGTGATCTAAAATAAAAGCTATGCAACTTCAACGTTCAAAAAGTGCAATCCTAAACAAGCAATCAAATAACATATGTATAGCATCGCCGCTCAGCATTCCTTGGGTTCGTTGTGTGGTCATTGGTTTTGGATTTTGACTTTGATTCAGTTTGCATTGGGTGACAGCTTCGCGTTCAATTATCATTTTTTAAGAAATGGCCCTTGATTTTTTTTTCGTTTCCTGCTGCAGCCGGCTGAACGGTAGTTTGCTCCTTTCGCGAGCTCAGTATAGGCGCACCGCCTCATATTACCATAGTAGCGAAAGCTCGATCCCCAATGGCGGAGGTCGGTGGAAGGATAAACGTCTTTCCCCGCAGGAGCGTCTGTGTCAGCAAGCGTTTCGTGTGTTGCGACACCACGTACCCTACCACACGAGGGTCGGACCCTCCCGCGTGTAGCCATGGGCGGCTTAGCCGTGTCCGGGGAAAGGGGGATCCTAGAGGTTGAGCCGATGCCGGGTGTTCGGACGGTTAAGGCCCCCGGCGGAGGCCACACACCTCTTTGGTCTTTGCTTCACGTAGACGGCACCTTCAGGCTGACGTACTTGAGGGAAATTGGCAGTCGCCTTTTGCTGTCCCCCTTTCAATGTTTTTTTTTCCTATCTTCTTTCTTTTACTGTCCTATCATCTCTTCTATTCTGTCACTTCCCAATTGCCCTAGGCGGCTATTATATTAGGTTATCGTGGCAATGTACGGTTGGCGTCTGCAGCCTTACGCGTTAAGTGCTGCGCCATCCCAAAGTCGGGCTCCGTGGTGGGTGGCCGCCATTCCTGCCGAAAAGAAACCCAAGGATTATGAGAACACCTTATTTTCCACGCCTACTTGATCATCACCCTCCAAAAAGGGGACGCACCGATGAAATTCTAGGCCTTTTCAAACCAAAAGAAATTTTCTCCCGATTCCAAGTTGTGCACAGCGGAAAAAAACTGAAAAGCCAGCTAGAACCGTATCCCCAATCCTTGTTGCAAAAGCCTTGACTCATGCACTTGGCACAGGCTATAAGGTCACCAAAATGGCGAGCGGTGACCTGCTTGAGATCCCTGATAAAGAACACCACAACAAACTAAACACACTTGTGGCATTTGGAGATATTCCTGGTACCGTTTCAACCCATCGGTCTATGAACACAGCACGCGGTGTAGTATCTGATGCAGATGTCATCGACTTGTCCGAAACAGAACAATTAGAAGGCTGGAAAGAGCAAAATATAACCAACGTGCAGCGCATCATCATCAGAAGTGAAAATAAAGGAAGCCCTACAAAGTACCTGATCCTCACCTTTGCTACATGTGATCTGCCACAAACCATAGAAACTGGATACACAAAGATAGCTGTCAGACCATACATCCCTAATCCACGAAGATGCTTCCAATGTCAAAGGTTTGGCCACGGATCACAGAGCTGCCGTGGTAGACACATATGCGAAATGTGGAGTCCAAGGTCACGCCTCAGACAAGTGCGAAGCGACACTTCACTGTGTAAACTGTGACGGTGAACACCCAGCAAACTCCCGATCTTTTCCCAACTGGAAAAAAGGAAAGGAAATTATCCCTCTTAAAGTGCACGAGAACATCTCTTTCAAAGAAGCACGTAAAAGGTGCTCACCATTCCCTACTACAACGTATGCCGATGCGACGCGCCAGCGGGCAGCGCCGCACCGACCTGCGCAACCTGCCCGGCCCGCGCACAGCGAGTCGTTGGCTGTGGCATCCCCCGGCCCCTGAGACGGCAGCAGTTAAATCTGCTCTGCCCACCAAGACACAGAGGCCGGCTACCCCGGGTATGTCAGGCCTCAAGACCACGCCTCACAAGGCGAGGTCTGACAAACGAACTAGCAGCCTGCACGCTGGGGCATCGAGTGCCTCCCAGGAGGCAATGGACACAATACTGGCACGTTTGCTGCCGAAAAACCATAACGGGGCCAGACGATCGTCCTGTTACCTAAAATACGCAACTACACACCTGAACACAGACCATTTCTCATTCTAACAAAATGGATGTACAAATTATTCATTGGATGCCCATGGCATTCTAAACAACTCAGATGACATCAAGGAAATAATACATGAATTTAATCCTAGGCTGTTCTGCGTTCTGGAAACACACTTGAAAACATCAATTACAAATTTCCTAACACAATACACATTATTCCGCAAACATCGCGATGATGGCGATGTCGCGTCTGGTGGCGTGGTTATTATAGCTCACACGTCAGTCGCTTGCCAACACCTCCACCTTCAAACTAATTTAGAGGCAGTAGTAGTTAGGGAAATCCTATTCCACAGGCTAGTTACGGTCTGTTCACTTTACGTACCACCCGAACATCGTTTGCAACTTAGGGAACTTGAAACGCTTGTCAATCAGCTCCCCGAGCCATTCATTTTAACCGGTCATGTAAACACCCATAATACGCTGTGGGGCGACTCGCGCTGCAATGCAAGAGGGCGTACTGTAGAATACTTTCTTTTGTGTACCGGTGCGGTTCTGCTGAATAACAAAGAATCCACTTTTTATAGCACCACCCATAAGTCATATTCTTCAGTAGACTTAACCATAGGCGCTCCATCCATAATGCCGTACCTTGATTGGAAGTTCCTAAAGAACCCTTACAGAAGTAAACACTTCCCTATTCTCTTAACTTCAACAAAACGAGCTGATTACCCTCCCAAGATTCCCCGATGTAAAATCGACTCGTTGAACTGGGAGCTCTTTGAAAAGATTACGTATTTACAGCGTGATGATCTGCTTTTTTTAAAGATAGATGATGCTGTGGCATATTTGACACGTTTTATTATTGACGCTGCTGAAAAATGCCGAAAGCAAACTAACGAACTTGCTAATAAGCGTCGTTTGACTTGATGGAACGACGAATGCAAAGAGGCACACAAAAAACAAAATAAAGCTTGGGGCCTGCTTTGTGACTCTCCAATTGCGGAGAACTTTATTAAATCCAAGAAGGCAAAATCACAGGACAGGAGAACATGTCGACGTGCTAACCGAGAAATCTGGGAAAGGTACATATGTAGTATCAATTCGTACAAGGATGAGGTTAAGCTGTGGAACAGGGTGAACAGATTAAAGGGCAGGGAAGCACAACCACTTCCTTTAGTAAGCGCTTAAGACGACACCATGAAAGATCAGGCAGATTTCCTGGGCAAGCATTTTCAAAATATTTCTGGTGCATCACACTATGCGCCAACTTTTCTAAAGTTCAAGGAACGCATAGAGCGAGAGCGCCTTGAACGAAAATGCGCAGCAGATGAACCGTACAACCGTCCGTTTAGTCTCGCTGAACTGAAGGCTGCTCTCAGTTCCTGCCGCAACTGAGCACCAAGTGGTGACCGCTTAATGTATGCAATGATCAAGAATATGCATCCAGAAACATTCAACACACTTCTGTCTCTTTACAACACCATGTCGGTATCTGGGCATATTCCACCCTCATAGAAAGAAGCGATTGTCATCCCAATTCATAAGCAAGGCAAAGACCCTCCATTAGCCATTAGTTATAGCCCACTAGCACTAACAAGCCGTATCTGTAAGATGAAAATATGGTTAATCCGCGTCTAATCTATTTCCTGGAAAGCAACCGTCTGCTTGATCCCCTTTAATGGGGTTTCGGGGAGGGTAGGTGAACAATAGACAACCTTGTTCGCATTGAGGCAAACATTAGAGATGCTTATAGACGCAAACAGTTTTTTCTCTCTGTCTTTCTCGACTTGGCGAAAGCCTATGACACAGCATGGCGATTCGGAATCCTGCGAGACATATCTGTGATGGGCATACGGGGCAATATGTTAAGCATGATAGGAAAACTACATGTCTAACCTTACGTACCGTGTTAGAGTGGGCAATACCTTGTCCAAGCTGTTCACTCAAGAGACTGCGTGCCACAAGGGGGCATGCTTAGTTGCACCCTCTTCATTGTGAAAATTCCATCCTCAATGTTTTATTCAATATATGTGGATGATGTGCAACCAGGATTAAGTCTTGTGATGTTGCAGTCTGCGAGTGTCAAGTCCAAATCGGACTGAACAAGGTCTCAAAATGGGCAAATTAATATGGCTTCAAGCTAAACCCCCTCAAAAGCTCATGTGTACTTTTTCTAGAAAGACAGGCGTTATATAAGATGCTGATGTTATGTTGCATGGACAACACATACCACTCAACACTGAACATAAACCTTTAGGCATAATACTCGACTCAAAGCTGACCTTCATTCCTTATATCAAGTATCTGAAAGCTCAATGCCTCAAAACAATGAACATCCTGAAAATACTGTAAAACACAACATGGGAAAGCGACAGGAAATGCCTCATGAACCTCTACAGGAGCCGTGTACGATCACGGTTAGACTACGGTGCCGTAGTGTATCCCTCTGCTACACCCAGTGCATCAGCTTGGTATTCGCCTCGCCACCGGTGCCTTTAGGACGAGTGCGATTCAAAGCCTCTATATCGAATCGAATGAATGGTCCCTTGATCAGCAGCGCTCATATCCTACATTTAATTATTTTCTTAAAGTACACGCTAACAAAAGCCACGCTTGCTATCCCACCATAAACGATATGGCCTCTGCAACGCTCTTTCATAACAAACCTACAACCAGAGAGCCATTCTCGATTCGTGAGAGAAAGCTGAGCGAGGATATGGCTGTTCATATTCATGAAAATCGTCTAATTGCTTCTGCCAAGCACTTTCCGCCCTGGTTGTGGCGCATCATTGACTGTGACATGTCATTTGTGGAGATAACGAAGCGTGCTGCAGAGGCCCACATTTATGTTTTTTCTAGAATTGTTATTTAAATACTCGTATCCAGAATATTACACAGATGCGTCTAAATCGCATGCTGGCATGTCGTATGCAGCCGTCGGCCCATCCTTTTCGTAGGCCAATATTCTGCACCCTCAAACAAGCATCTTTACAGCAGAGGCCTATGCACTACGGTCGGCTGCGAAACACATCAAACAGTCAAAGCTACATAAGGCGGTCATATACACTGACCCATTAAGCGTTGTGAGAACATTGATGTCATGCTGCAACCACAGAAATCCAGTAATTGCAGATATTTTCTCTCTCCTCTATACTATTTATGCCTCTGGCCAACACGTAAAGGCACGCTGGGTGCCTGGACACAGAGGTATTCAGGGTAACGTTCTGGCAGGCCGAATTGCTACCTCCTTAGACACCAAAGCTTGCAACATGTCCGTAGCTGTTCCGGTCGCAGACCTAAAGCCATACCTACGGAAAAAACTGAGAACCTACTGGCAGCGTGAGTGGGACGCTGAAGTGCTTAATAAGCTCTACGTAGTTAAGCCATTTTTTGGATACTGGCCATCACTGACCAAGTCCAGACGAAGTGATGTCCTATTTTGTCGTCTCAGAATAGGGCACACTTACGGCAAACAGTTTTTTGACTGGCGATGAACGTCCAATGCGCAGTAGATGTTGGGAGACACTCAGTGTTCAGCATGTCTTCCTAGAATGTCCCGAAACACAAGTCGAGTGGAAAAGACACTTCCCCTTAGCATATATTCAGCGTATACCACATCATCTGGCACTATATTTAGGCAGAGAACCGCTATTTGACATGCAATCTATTTTAGCCTCTTTAAATGACGTTAACACGCTCCACGTTTTCTGTCCAAGAAATTCGTAACACGACCTCTTGCGAGAGGCCACAGTTGCGATATCAGCCTTTGTTATACCACATGCCTCCGAGCCCTTGTACTCAAAAGACACGCTGAGGCTGTTGTGCTACTCGTCATCAGCAATCACTTGTCTATTTTTGTGCATGTAACGCTATACACCCTTGTTGTGCATCCCATACTTATAGCATACCCTACTTCAGTCTTTCTGATATTTTTATTCCTTATGTATTTTAAGTAATTTATAGCTCTCAGTTTTAGGCCTCTGTACAACCATGTCACATCAGCCATTAGTTTCTTCAGTAGCCTTGGCCAATCTTGGCCCTTGCGCCATTAAACACTACATATCATCAAAATTCAAAATTGGCTTGAGGCCCTGCTTTTGACTCCGCCTCCTACAACCTCGACGCTACAATCTCCACGCTACGATGCAGATTAAGAGTTAGCTACGATGAAGACTGCATTTCCATGCTCGGAGGCCTTTCGGGTCGCTAGGCAAGATGCGCGGACAAGGAAAGCCACCTTGTTCTCATGTCTTCAGTTCCAGGGCAACTACATAGTAGGTGCCCTTTTCAAGTTTTCAATAATTAGAAGCATTTCTCTCGGAAACCTTACTTAGTTCAAGGGAATTCACTATGTCTCAAAAATTTCTCTTCTCGTGTTCGAATGCTGTTCGGCGTGCTAGCTGTTGTCAGCGTAACTTTTTCTTTCTCAAGTCTCTAATGTATTAAGGCACTTTTTCGCGTGCACACCATCGCCACGCACGTTTATATTTCCTGCCGTTTCGCTCCCGCGCATGCGCTTTAGAGCCACGGCGCTGCAAGTATGTTTGAGTAATGTATTTATTTATCCTTTTTTCCCTAAACTTATTCTCTTAACTACTACACGCAGAAACAAGTGAACAGCGCTCGCATTCGATCCCATAAATGAAAAAAAAGATATAGAAAATAATCAGTCATAGCACTCGTAGTACAATGCTCTGGGCTGTTCTCTTTGAAAAATTTTCCCTTTTTTATTTTTACGCACAAGTGTTAAGCGCTGTTCAAATTCAGCAAAAATGTATCTCGCTCAATACCGCGTGCATGTATTAGATACGGGAAACAAGAGGCTAGGGCAACCGAGAACTGACACTATGTCGTGCAACCTATGCCCATCACCAAATACCCGCCAAGGGCGGGCAAATTAGCGGATCTCTTACGCATGTAGGGCCATCTGGGACGTACTTATCGGCGACAAGGTAGCCTAGCCACCTGCGAGATTATCTTACTGCGCTATGTCTTATGCTCGGTTACGGTAGTCAGAAGTTCAAAATCCCCCCTCTCTTTTTTTTTAACGATGGTGTATCTGCGTACGACATCCTCCGGTGCATTACATATGCTGGCTTGGAGTGGCGCCTGACAACGGCGAGCAATGGCGAGAGCGAGTGCAACTATACCAATCCAGGTACAACCATATTAGGAAAGCCCACAAAGCTTGAACAAAGACACTCCCTCACTAGAACAGCAATTGGTCTCCCTGGTGCAGGGAGACCCCAACCTCCTTAATTCGGCCCCAACCTCCTTAATTAAATGATCTCGTCAATGAAAGGGCCCTCAATCCCCAGCAGCTGCGGAGCATCTGACCAGGCGGCGGTCAGATTTGCAACGCAGCGGAGGCTGCTAAGAATACCTGCGCCCATGGAAACTGACCCTTGCAACGTTTAACCCCCGAATCCCCTCGAGTGAGGCTAGCTTAGCAGGGCTCTTCGAAGAGCTATCAGACATTGTTTGGGATATTATCGGCCTTAGTGAGATTAGAAGAACTTGTGAGGCTTACACATTGTTCTATAACGGCCATGTCCTCCGCTATAGAGTTCTCCCTTGTAAGAAGCAATACGGGGTAGGATTCCTAATCCATAAAGACATTGCGGGCAACATTGACGAATTCAACAGCATCAACGGGAGGGTAGGAGTAGTCGCAATCAAACTCAATAAAAGGTATAGATTAAGGGTAGCACAAACCTATGCTACAACGTGCAGTCACGACGTTGGAGCGTAGGTTTGGCCTACTTGCTGTCGCTGATGACGGTATTCGCTTCCGCATGCATGGCCATGGCAATCGCGGTTTCCTCCGCTTCCACCACTCGGCCAGCCGTGATTGTTGTGTGTTCTATCAATCCTCCGTTGCGATCCGCTACCACCGCGGTCATGAGGTCGCCGCGAGGGGGTCTGGCTGCGTCTGTGTAGACCACTCCATCTTGCGAGCGAACTGATCAAATCTGTTGCTACTCTTACTTCTATGGTAAATATTGCATTAGGTAACATTATAAAATAGTGTTGAAACAATCACTTAGTTCTTAATCCTCTAAAGAACAAACTTATGTTATTCAAAAGTGCTCAAAGGGCCTTAACTTCTATTCCTGAAGTAAAGCTTGGAATTCATTCAAGTCCCGTTAGCACCGATGTCACTTTTCTTGGCATTCATCTTTACCCTAACCTTACATTTCACTCTCACGTCCAACATCTCAAGCACAAGACTACGTTTGGTATTTGACATAAAAATTGTTACAGCGCAAACACATGCAACCACAAGTATCAAGGACGGGACACAAGCGCTGTATCCCGTCCTTGATACTTGTGGTTGCATGTGTTTGCGCTGTAACAATTTTTATGTCAAGTATGCACCAACTCGCCCAGAAAGAAGTTTTAATGAATGCGTTTTGTATACGTGCATTAATCAAAGCTCGCCCTCTTTTCTCGTGAAGCTCTGCTAGCGTTGCATTATGCGTTCATTCATAGTCACATTAATTACGGCATTGTTTCATGGGGCAGCACGCATGCTTGTCACTTATCATCAATTCAACATGTCCAAAATCAGTCATTACGCGTTATCACTTCTAGCTCCATGCGATCCAATGTCTCTTTGCTACTTCGCGCGTATAATATCTTGTCTATTATTAATTTGTTCCAGTTTATCATACGCATGTTCCTCCGCAAGTTGCTTCATAATAACCTTACGTTTCCGTTCATTGCAGTTGACCTTTTGAAGAAGAAAACATCACCAGATTTGCGGCTAACAACAATGTCTTGTTATCCATGGTTCGTACCAATTACGGCAAAAAAACATCTTCCTTCGCTGCAATTTCTCTTTGGAATGAATTACCATCAACTATAAAACCCTGTACTTCTCTTGAAATCTTTAAAAATCACTTTAAGCATCATTTCCTGCGATGACTTAACTACGACCTGGCGGTGTACCTTTGACTTTTCTCTCACATGTGATTTCTTGTATTTCATCCATGCTTTTTTCCGACTTTCTTTTATAACGTGCTTTTTCGTGTTTGATTGTTAATGACATGTCTAATCATGTATTTGATCTGTAGATGTTGTTTGTAATAACGCTAACTAGCTGACTATTCATATCACCATCAATCTTGTTATTATTAACCGAGGGTCCCACTACAGTTCTTTCACTTTGAGATCCTCGTCTGTATATTTGTCATGTTGTAATTACTTCTTTTTTTTGGAACCAATGAATGTTAATCTGAATCTGAATAAGGCGATAATAAGTGATATTCGAAACTGTAACCTGAGAAAGACTGAAGAAGCCGTAAAAGATGGACGCAGCCTGAAATCAGTGAGAAAGAAATTTGGCATAGGACAAACCAAGATGCACGCACTAAAAGATAGGCAGAGTAATATCATCAACAATCTCGAAGATATAGTAAAAGCAGCGGAAGCATTCTATACTGACCTTTACAGTGCCCAAACGACTCAGGAGCACTCTATTCGAAAGTATAATGAAGGGTATGCGAAACTCCTCCTATACCTAGAGATGAGGCCAGAAAGGCCTTGGAAGGCATGAAAGGGGGGAAAGCGGCAGGAGAGGATGGAATAACAGTCTATTTAATCTAAGATGGAGGAGTAATAATGCTCGTAAAACTGGTGGCTCTCTATACGAAGTGTCTATCGACTGCAAGGGTTCCAGAAAACTGGAGGAGGAGGAGGAAATAACTTTATTGCGTTTCCTGCGAGTTGGTGGGGAGGGCCAGAGGCCCCGCCTAGGTGACGGCCAGGAGTTCGTTGGTCCTGCGGCATCCTCGGCATGCTGGGTGGGCCATAGTTGATTCTCGAGGGTGGGGCAGAGCAGCGCGGCTTCCCAGAGCATGCGAAGGCTGTTGCTAGAGGCCACGTTCTCGTTATCTTTATGTATCCCTCGGCATTCCCATAATACATGCTCCAGAGTGGCTCTCGATTCGCATGTGTTGCATTTGTCCGTTTGAGATATATCCGGATATATGATGTGCAAGAGCGCAGAATTCGGATACGTCCTAGTTTGTAACTGCCATGCGACCGACTGCTCTTTTGTCAATTTTGGGTGAGGTCGCGAGAATGTGCCCCTCTGTAACGCATGCTGTTTCGTAATGTCATTATCTGTTGTCATTCTGTCCTCCCATTCTCCCTCATTTACTGCACCGTCACGTCCGGAGAGTGTTGGGGCGTCACTGGCGACTGCGGCTCGATCCGTAAGCCCTCGAGCGGCGTCATGTGCCGCCTCGTTGTTGCCGTCCTCCGCAAGGGTATAAGCGGGTGCCCATGTGATGTACACCTTTCTTCTGCAATACTGTTCTACTTATTACGAAAGCCTGTATTAACCTGATCGTGTTTTCCCCTGTCATCCCGCCATGTTTGTTTGCTATCCTCCTGATTAGCCTCATGATTTGCGCCACACTTCCTTCGAGGCTTCTGAGGGTTTCTCCGTTGTTGCCCTTGGCTTCGATGAGGACCCCCAATACCCTGATCTTGTCGACCTTGGGTATGGGTTTTCCCATCGGCCGTCTTAAACTGTATCTCGTCTCTATGGGTCAGATCTTCCCTGTAGTTGCCTGGTTTGCGGCCTCTGCGAGTTGGTCTGTACAGTAACAGCCCCGATTTCTCTGCCGAGCAGGTTAGCCCTGTCCCCTCCAGATATCGTTCGATTATTTCGACCGCTGCATGAAGCGTTTGTTCTATTTGCCCGTCACTTCCGTTTCTCACCCATCAGGTGATGTCGTCAACGTATACGGTATGGTTGAGTCCCTCGATGTCTTGTAGCTTGGCTGGCAGCCCGATTAGCGCCAGATTGAATAGCATCGGTGATAAGACCGAGCCCTGTGACGTACCTGCGCTGCCTATCTCCATCTCCTCCGAAACTAGGTCCGCTATCGTGATCTTTGCCTTTCTACCCGTTAGGAAATTGCATACATTATCGTACGTCCGTTGTCCCTCTACTAGTTCTCCTACTCTATCTAGTATTGTTGCATGTGTTACGTCATTCAAGGCCCTTATGAGGTCCAACCCGAGAATTGCCTTTGTCGATCTTTCTGAATCTTCAATGATCTCATGTTTTACTTGGAACAGAGCATCCTGGGCTGAGAGATTTTTCTTGAATCATATCATTGTGAGTGGGAGTGCGTCCCAATCCTCGAGGTAGGTGGTTATCCTCGCTAGCACCACGTGCTCCATGAGTTTCCCCATGCAAGTAGTGAGGGATATGGGTCTTAAATTCTCAATCTGCAGTCGCTTGCCCGGTTTAGGTATTAACATGATTTGTGCCGTTTCCCATTGCTGCGGAATCTGCCCTGCCTCCCAGCAGTCGTTACTACATTCTGTTTACATACTTATAGCCTCATCTTCCAAGTTCCTTAGCGTTTTATTCGTTACCCCGTCTAGTCCGGGCGCCGACTTGGTACTGAGTTTCTGCAGGGTTGCCCTGACTTCTGACTCGCCGATTTTGCTAATTCGTCATTTGCCTGCCCTGTGTAGTCAGGGTGTATGACGGGCGTCGCCTGTGAGATGTATCTTTTCTCTATTTCCTGGAGGAAGTCCTGCTCTATCCCTGGGTACGCTTGTATTAGCCGATTTATATTTCACCTGTGTCAACATGGACCCGTCCGGGTCTAACAATTGTCGAAGGGTGTTCCACGTTTTTACCATTCCTATCTGACTGCCCATGTCGTTGCATTTTCTTCCCACTGTTGTCTACATAGCTGCTGGGCGTACTGTTCTATGTCCCTGTTCAATTTGACTATCTTTCTACGAAGCATCCGGTTGTGTTTTTGTTTTTTCTATCTCCATTGCAACCCTGCCTTAGCTTCCCACATGTGTAGAAGCTTATTGTCTACGTTATCTAAATGCGCCTCCACCGGGACCGTTTTCGTAGCTGCTGCTACATCTACCTTTAGTTTTTCGTTCCATTCCTGAATTCCTTGTGTCGTGTCGTCGGCCTCCTCACTTATTTTCCTGAATTTGTCCCAGTCGACAATCTTAAGTTGTCTACCCTTTGTCTGGCGCGCTCCGGCCCTGACTGTTATTTCTAGTATATTGTGATCGCTCCCAAAGCCGTGTTGCGCATTTGTCCACTGCGTGTCCCGTATGTTCTTGGTGAACGTTAAATCTGGCGTAGTATCCGCGCAAACGCTGGTACCTATTCTCGTGGGAATCGATGGGTTGGTCACGTGGGTCTGGCCTTCCTGTTGCGCGTCTAGGCAGAGGTTCCTGCCTTCTTGAGTTTCCATTTTGCATCCCCATGCGGAAAACGAAGGGCAGCCTCTTTGTATTAAATATTTATAGCAGTCAAAAATGCAGACACCATAAATTTCGAACGCTGTTTAAAAAAACCCTAGCCACTGTGGACAACCGAGCGGTAGTGATCAGAAAACCTGGAAGAACGCAAACATTATACTAATCCACAACAAGGGTGACGCTAAATAACTAAAAAAATAGAGGCCCGCTAGCTTACTCCCAATATTATATAAAATATTTCCGAAAATATTCTCCAATAGAATAAGGACAACACTGGACTTTAGGCAACCAAGGGAGGAGGCTGGCTTCAGGAAAGGTTACTCTACAATGGATCCCATCCATGTCATAAACCAGGTTACCAAGCAACCCGCAGAGTATAATAACCCTCTCTATATGGCTTTTATAGATTAGGAAAAAGCATTTGATCCAGTAGAGATACCAGCAGTCATAGAGGCATTGCGTAATCAAAGAGTACAGACCGCTTACATAAATACCGTGGAAAATACCTGCAGAGATTACACAGCCACCTTAATTCTACACAAGAAAAGTAGGAAGATACCTATAAAGAAAGGAGTCCGACAACGAAACACAATCTCTGCAATGCTATTCACTGCGTGCTTAGAAGTATTTAAGCTAATAAACTGGGAAGGCTTAGGAGTAAAGATCGACGGCGAATATCTCAACAACCTTCGGTTTGCCGATGACATTGTTCAATCCAGCAACAATGCAGAGCAGTTGCAACAAATGATTGAGGACATTAACAGGGATAGTGCAAGAGTGGGGCTGAAGATGAATATACAGAACACAAAGTTAAAGATATATAATCTGGCAAGGGAACAAAAGTTCAAGATCGCAAGTCAGCCTCCAGAGTCTGTGGAGGAGTACGTTTACGTAGATCAACTAATCACAGGGAACCCGGACCACGAGAAGGAAATTCACAGAATCAAAATGGGTTGGATCACATGTGGCAGACATCGGGAGCTCCTGACTGGGAGCTTACCGTTATCATTGCAAAGGAAAGTATACAATCAGTGAATTTTACCGGTCCTGACATATGGCTCAGAGACATGGAGGCTGAGAAAGAAGCTTCAGATCAGCTTAGGAACCACGCAAAGTGCGATGGAACGAAGAATGCTAGGGATAACTTTAAGAGACAGAAAGAGAGTGGTTTGGATCAGAGAGCAAACGGGTATATACGATATTCTAATATATATTAAGAAAAAAATGGCGCTGGGCAGGTCATGTAATGCGCAGACTAGATAACCGTTGGACCCCGCAGGGGCGTCTGCGCAAGCAGGCGTTTGGTGTGTTGCGACACCACGTACCCGAGCACACGAGGGTTGGACCCTCCCGCGTGTAGCCGTGCGCGGCTTAGCCGTGTCCGGGGAAAAGGGGATCCTGGGGGTTGAGCCGAAGCTGGGTGTTTGGACCTAAAGGCCCTCCGGCGGAGGCAACACACCTCTTCGGCCTCGGCTTCACATAGACGGCACCTCCAGACTGACCCACCTGGAGGAAATCGGCAGTCGCCTTTTCCTGTTCTCCTCTCCAATCTTCGTCTTTCTCTCCCACTTTGACTTCTTTCCTGTCTTCTCTTCACTTCTTATTACTTCCTTTCTCCACGGCGGCAAGGGTTAACCTTGTGTATCTGCCCTCCCTTGGGTATAATATATTAGGTTATAGTGGCAATGTACGGTTAGCGCTTGCAGCCTTACGCGTTAATGCCTGCAGCGTCCCCATGTTGGGCTCCGTGGTAGGTGGCCGCCATTGCTGCCGAAAACGAACCGAAATAGCGTGGGAACACCCGCATTTCCCCGCCTGCTTGATCGTCACCCTCAGAAGAGGGGACGCACCGAAGACTTCAGCACATGTTTTACCCGCATAAAAGAGAACTACCCGAAGTACCATGTTGTCCATACTGAAAATCCTGAAAAGCAAGCCAGATTCATTTCGCCATTCACAGTAGCAAAATCTTTGACCGAAACCTTAGGGTCAGGTTATAAGGTAACGAAAATGGCTAGCGGGGACCTTCTCCTTGAGATCCCTCAGAAACATCAGTACGAGAAGCTTGGCAGTCTTGTGACATTTGGTAACATACCAATTTCTGTTACACAACACCGAACAATGAATAGCTCACGGGGAGTCGTGTCAGAGGCAGACCTCCTAGATTTGACAGAAACTGAACTCCTGGAAGGGTGGAAAGAACAAAATGTTACTGACGTAAAACGTAATATAATTAGACGAGACAACAAGGAAATCCCCACTAAACATCTTATCCTAACATTTTCATCCAGCATACTGCCAGAAACCATCGAAACAGGATACATCAGGTTAATGTTCGACCATTTATCCCCAACCCTAGACGATGTTTCAAATGTCAGAGGTTCGGCCATGGCTCGCAGAGCTGCCGTGGTCAAATAACTTGTGCAAAGTGTGAAGTCCAGGGCCACCCCTCAGACAACTGCAGTGGCACACCTCACTGTGTGAACTGCAGTGGTGACCATCCAGCCTACTCACGTTCCTGTCTGAACTGGAAGAAAGAAAAAGAAATAATAACCCCCAAAGTCAAAGAAAACATTTCGTTTAAGGAAGCCCGTAAAAGGTGCTCTCCTTTCCACAACACACCTTATGCCGATGCGGCGCGTCTGGGGGCGGCGTCGCAGCGGCCATTGCCAAGTGCCCAGCCCGCGTGCAGCGAGCAGGCACTTTTGGCTCCTGCCCCCAAGGTGGAAGTAGGTAAGCCTACTCCATCCAACCAGCAAACCGGCCAGGCTACCCTTGGGTTGTCGGCCCCACAAGAGTTATCTGCGGCAACCTGCACTACACGCAGCGATCCCGAAGTACCGATAGTGGCCCCGAAGGTAGGCGCAGCCGAGGCTGCCTCAACCTCCCCGGCCCCTCCCCGCGCTGGCAACAGCCGGCGCAGCCAAATTCCACAGGGAGCCCCATCGACCTCTGGGCTGGTGGGTGCAGGGGTCTTGCCTTCCGAGATGAGACTCTCCCGAAAAACTTCTCGCACGCAAGAGCGCGTGTCCGGCGCCTCACAAGAGGCAATGGACACAACACCTATCCCCACGGCACACCAAGCGCCTAAGGAGCGGCGAGGCTCCCTCCAACGCTTCAAAAAAGGCAAAACCCCCGATACAGGGCCTCGAAAGAGCTCTGTAATCTAATGCATCAGTTCTGTTTCTGTATACACAGCACCAATTTACATTAAATATGGATACACAAATCATACAATGGAACATCAGAGGTCTCTTTAGAAACCTTGATGATTTGCAAGAACTCATCCACAAACACAATCCAAAAGTGCTGTGTTTACAGGAAACACACTTAAAACCAAAATACACAAACTTTCTTCGACAGTATGTTACTTTTCGCAAAGATCGCGATGATGCCGTCGCATCATCGGGCGGTGTTGCCATTGTCATTCATAGAAGTATTGCGTGTCAACCTTTACAGCTACAAACGCCCCTTGAAGCAGTGGCGGTTCGAGTTGTCCTACTAAACAAACTCATCACCATTTGCTCCCTTTACATACCGCCGCATTACCAACTGAACAAACATGAATTTCAGTCCTTGATCGATCAATTGCCAGAACCTTATGCTGTTCTTGGCGATTTCAATGCGCACAGCTCCCCGTGGGGCGACTCTAGTATAGATGCGCGAGGTCGCCATGTTGAACAGTTCCTTTTTTCTTCTGGTGCGTGCCTGTTGAATAAGAAGGAACACACATATTACTCTCTTGCAAACAGAACCTATTCTTCAATAGATCTTAGCATAGTCTCTCCATCTGTACTGCCTGAACTTGAATGGGAAGTTGCCGACAACCCTTGCGGCAGCGACCACTTCCCTATACTGCTAAGATTACCTAAAGAAAACGAATATCCACCACACGCTCCTAGGTGGAAGATTGAGACAGCTGATTGGGAGAAATTTCGATCTCTTACTAGTATCTCATGGGCTGACATGTCTTCGTTAGGAATTGATGCTGCTGTGGAGTTCTTTACAGCCTTCATAATAGATGTCGCATCTAAATGCATATCAGAAGTAAATGGCTTGGCGTGCAAACGGCGTGTCCCGTGGTGGAAGGACGATTGTAGGATCGCTCGTAAAAAACAGAACAGGGCGGGGGTTTGCTACGCGCTTCTCCCACTGAGGAGAATCCTATCAACTTCAAAAAAGTCAAGTCCCAAGGCAGGTGAACCCACCGACAGGCCAGAACAGAAAGCTGGCAGAAGTTTTTATCTGGCATCAACTCGTACACAGACGAGGCCAACGTCTCATCATCATCATCATCAGCCTGGTTAAAGGGTAAAGACCCTTTCTTGGCGGCAAGTTACCGACCGATAGTTCTTACAAATTGTCTCTGTAAGCTTTTCGAAAAAATGATTAATCGCAGACTCATACACTTCCTTGAACTCGCCAATATGCTCGATCCCAATCAGTGTGGATTCAGAGAAGGACGATCGACTACCGATCACATTGTGCGCATTGAAGGAAATATCCGCGATGCATTTGTTTATAAACAGTTTTTCCTATCAATATTCCTCGACATGGAGACGGCTTACGGCCCAGCTTGGCGTTACGGGATCTTGCGAGACTTGTCGGGAATGGGCATCCGTGGAAATATGCTGAACACTATTGAAAGCTATTTGTCAAATCGTACCTTCCGAGTAAACGTCGGTAATGCACTGTCACGTCCTTTTACGCAGGAAACTGGTGTACCCCAGGGAGGCGTGCTGAGTTGCACTCTCTTTATCGTTAAGATGAACACACTACGTGCTTCACTGCCACCGGCCATCTTGTATTCCGTATACGTAGACGATATACAAATGGGCTTTAAATCCTGCAACCTCACAGTATGCGAGAGACAGGTACAGCAGGGCTTGAACAAGGTTTCCAAGTGGGCAGACGAAAACGGATTTAAAATCAACCCCCACAAAAGGTCCTGTGTTCTTTTTACTAGGAGAGGCCTGGTTCTAGATCCTTGTGTTCAAGTCTGTGGACATCAAATACCTATCAAAAAGAACACAAATTTCTAGGTATTATACTAGACTTCAAGCTTACTTTTATACAGCACATTAAATATCTTAAAGAAACACGTCTAAGGACAATGAACTTACTTAAAATTCTATCCCACTCAACATGGGGTAGCGACAGGAAGTGTTTGATGAATGTTTATAAGAGCCTAGTTCAATCACGATTGGACTATGGCGCCGTCGTATATAACTCTGCCGCTCCGAGCGCACTAAAGATCCTAGATCCTGTCCACCACCTAGGTATCCGCTTAGCCACTGGCGCTTTCAGAACTAGCCCGATTGAAAGCTTATACGCGGAATCAAATGAATGGTCCCTCCATCTACAGAGAACTTACATCAGCCTTACATATTTCCTGAAAATACATTCCAATCATCAACATCCATGTTTTCACACTGTTAACGATATGGCATGTACTACACTTTTCCATAACCGTCCCTCTGTAAAACAGCCTTTCTCGCTTCGTGTGAGGGAGCTTAGGGATCAAATGCGTGTCCCAATCCTCGAGCTTCGCCTAACGCACCCAACCAAGGTGTTACCACCTTGGGAGTGGCAGCTGATTGAATGTGACATATCCTTTTTAGAAGTAACAAAACACGCACCAGAGATAGAAATCCGAATGCATTTTCTTGAACTCCAGCACAAGCACTCCTGCGCAGAGTTCTACACAGACCCTTCGAAGTCAAATGCCGCGGTGTCTTATGCTGCCTTCGGCCCATCCTTCTCAGAATCTGGTGTACTGCATCCGGAAACAAGTATCTTCACGGCCGAGGCCTACGCATTACTATCTTCTGTAAATCACATAAGAAAATCGAAACTTCAAAAATCAGCAATATATACAGACTCCCTAAGCGTCGTGAAGGCCTTGATGTCACCCTATAGACACAAAAATGCAGTACTTAATGAACTCTACACCGTCTTGTGTAAAGCGTACGTATCTAACCAGCATATCATTATATGCTGGGTGCGTGGCCATAGGAGCATCGAGGGCAACATTCTGGCGGACGAGATGCCCACGTCTATCGCATCGCAAGCCGTTAACTCTACCGCTGAGGTGCCTGTCACAGATCTGAGGCCTTTCTTGCGAAGGAGGCTGTGGGGCCACTGGCAAAGCATGTGGGACGCGGAAACAGATAATAAGCTCCACCTAATAAAGCCACAGTTAGGACTCTGGCCCTCTACTACAATATCACGCCGAACAGATGTCCTATTCTGTCGTCTAAGAATAGGACACACATTTGGCACCCACAATTTTTTACTCACTGGAAATGAGCCCCCTACCTGTGGGAGATGCGGGGAGAGGCTGACCGTCCTCCATGTCCTCCTGGAGTGTCGGAAAGCCGAATCTGACAGAAAGAAACATTTTCCGTTAGCATACCGGCAGCACATTCCCCTTCATCCTGTAATGTTACTCGGCCGAGAACCGCTCTTTGACACTAACGCAGGCCTAGACTTCCTGAAAGATGTGTTACATGTAATTAGCCCCATACGTTCGTAGCGCCTCCTCTCTTCAGAGGATGCCGCTGTGATAGTTATTTCGTATAGCACATGCCTCTCGTCCCTTGCGTTTCAAGGGATCTGGCGAGGCAGTAGTGCTCTTAGACAATTTTAGCATCTCGCATATTTTATATAATGCATCATTCTTTCTTAATGCATTTTAGTGATCATAGTACACGTCATTAATGATTGCCATAATTTTATAACGTGCAATTTCTTATGCAATCTACACAAACTATTTTAGGCCCCTTTACAGCCACGTCACATTACAGTCACAGAGCCCATCAGACCACGACATATTAACTACCACTAGCATGGCGCTCTTTGGCCATACTTGGCCCTTGCGCCACAAAACCCCAAACACCATCATTAGATAACCGTTGGACGATTAGGGTGACAGAATGGGTACCAAGAGAAGGGAAGCACAGTAGAGGACGGCAGTAGACTAGATGGTCCAACGAAGTTAAGAAATTTGTGAGTGCTAGTTGGAATCAGTTGGCACAGGACAGGGGTAATTGGAGATCGCAGGGAGAGACCTTCGTCTGCAGTGGACATGAATAGGATGATGATGATGATGAAGATTGCGATGATGATGATGACGACGACGACGACATGCTAGGGGCGCTATGTTACCAGGTTCTTTAGCGCCATCACACATTGGACACATAGGCTTTCTACCCGTTCCCCGGCATGTCGAAGAGGTCGTCGACCCCATCTTTATACGAATCTAAGTGTCAACGCTATCTCAAGTTGAAGACCCCGTACAATCACATTTTCTTTTCTCTTGACTCATGGTGATACAGCAGAAGTGTACGGCGATATTAAAGTAGAGCTCGGCAAAATTTTCTGTTTTTTACCTGATACCTAAGACAAGAGCACGGGCATGATGTCGATGGCGTGACAAAGGACGGACGAACAAAGCCATCCAGTTTTGAGCTATTTATCAGTATCGAACTAAAAGTGTCCAGTCTTGAAACTTTTACGCCTGAGACGTCAGCGTCAAGGCTAGCCTGTTCTGACTCTGCATCACTCCAACGTCGCGATTCAAGATTATTGCCGGCAACGTCAGAAAAGATTCAGCTCGCTTTACACAACCACATTACTTGAAGCTGCGGCTAGAAACTGTTGCATCGTCGTTATCTTTATTACTTCCTATTCAGAGTGGCTTATTGCGTCATTTTCTAAGAATGGACGCGCTTTTGAGCAAGCCATATGTCACTTGGAACTGCCCACACTTTTCTCTTTGTTCACGTATACAATGGCTTCTAGGGGTTGTTTTTCGAAGCTGCCGCTCGACTTCGTACTCACGGTATCTCTTCTTTCCTGAGCATTCCGAGATCGTTGGTTCTCTGGCCCAGAGCGCACGACAGAATGGGTTTCTTCACTGTACTTGCTCTCTGTACACTTTCTGTAGCAAATGGCTTTGAAGCACCACCTTTTGAGGAAGATCCTCGATTCGCCTGGTGGCAAGACGTCAAAGCCGTAAGAAATACGTTCAAAAGTCTTTTTTTTTTATTTTTTACCTCAAAAAAGCTGCACGCACACATTCCACTTTTTTCGAGTTAATAATAGACAAAAATTAAGAATTCAATCGCGTATTCGCTAAAGCTGCCAGAGAAGACCATCTTCACTCGAATTTTGCGAATGGAGCATTAAAAGGCATGCCTAATATGGAGATTTCATCAGAGGCACATTCCATATGCTTTAGTTGCTCCAGATAAGAAATCCTCTCAGCTGTGTGTTCATTTGTAACGGTTGCTGAACACTTCCATAGTGAAACCAAATCAAAACATAGTTCTAGGCAGACTACACACATATCTCTAGTGCTTTATTTACTATTTGTATCCTATTACTAATTGATTATATGTAACTATGCTATTATTAAGTGATCATGTGTGCTATATATTCCTATGGAGCACGATTTGGTTCGCAGAAGTACACCTGAGCTGTTCGTCAAAGAAACATGGGAATTGAACCACTTTCTTTTGCTACCACGGAACTTCTAGAGAATTATACTCAAAAGAAAAAGCCTTATTAGTTGACGTGAATGATTCATAGAGAAAGTGTCGTAACCTTTATTACCGAGTTACCCTAATGATGAAGCTAATCCGCATTCTTTCAACAGCGAACAGGGTTATACTAGCCCTGGGCCAGTATAACGTAGAACTATTCCAATCTGTTTTCATTCCAAATCGGCCATTAGCCCTCCCTGATGGGTCGAAATGGCTCAGGCTCTGCCAGTATGGGAAGGCCCTCCCTGATGGGTCAAAATGGCTCGGGCTCTGCCCGTATAGGTGCGGTGCCTTCCCATACTGGCAGAGCCCGAGCCATTTTGACCCATCAGGGAGGGCTAATGGGCGATTCGAAATAAAAACAGATTGGAATAGTTCTACGTTATACCGGCCCAGATTTATCAGACAACAACAGCAGCAAGAATGTTTCGGTCCGCGCCCAAGTACTGCTGTGTCGTCCACTGCCAGTGCGGAGCCGAGGTGGATATATGATTATTATAGAAATGACGCTTTTGCTGGCGACAGAAAACCGATGCCTTCAGTATTGTTTTAAGGCGTTCCAGGACCTGCAGTAACAGCTGTCCCAGAAGTACGGTCAACTAGGTCAATGGCCAAAGTAGTATAAAATCACAGACAATTAAAGCAGAGGAATCACACGAAATCATTATTAGTTATGTTGATTTAAAATGGAAAGTTTTTAGATACATAAAGCCTGTGATTTATTCTATGCTTTGTCTGACTTCAGTCTATGTCGTTCCGTATTAATCTAGGCATTGCTTGTCACTAGATGTGCAGCATGTGCTAACGAAGCATAAATACTAATGAGTGATGGAACGTGTGCTTTCAAACAAACTCTGACGGCACACTCTTAATGCCTTATCAATGTTATGGTTTCATACAACGTTTCCTTTTCCATATTTATTCGTTTCTTCTCATGCTTGCTTCCATGATTACATATATTCGGTTCTGGTTCTAGAGGAAACTAGTTTTGAATGAGTGCTTGAGTCGGGGGTCATCTTTCCTTGATGTCACATCTACGTTCACGTTAGTAATGCGAAAGCATTATATGTCCCCTGAGTCAGAAAATCCGGCATGATCAAGGATGGTACGAAAAATTGCTGATGTTCAAGGGGGAAGAAACTTCAACAAATGCTCGGATTGACGTCACATTTCTCAGGGAGGTTCCTGTAAACGAAGTAAATTATGTTCTTGAAAAAGAATTTCGTAAATTTCGATTGCAGCGGGAATCGAATCCGGCCTCCGGGGGTCCACATTTCTGGTTGACTAAAGGCATGGAGGCTGAAAAAAAAAGTTATGAGAGGGTATTACGCCGCTCAGCCAGCCTCGGCAAGCGAACGCTTCGTGAAATGCTCTGTGGTGGTCCAACGCCTGACCTCTTGCGTCGTGATCACGGAGCAATAAGCGTGGTTTGCAGAGACGTTTGTTTCCCAGTGGCTATGCCAGTAGCTTTTATTCGGTGCGTGCTTGCTCGGCTGTCCCGCCGTGGCTCTCACTGCAGAGCGGGCGTTTAGACGTGCCATCACGTGTTGGAGAGACAGGTTTGGCTTCAAGCGCGCTGTAAAGGTGTTCCTAGTAAACGTGCTCCTTGTGCGCGCGTCCTTGCGCACGTCATGTTGCAGCCATCTGGCTGAGCAAACGTGCGCCCTTATGCGTGCGTCCTTGGGCACTCGACGGCGCAGCCAATGGGGAGGAGGTGACGTCATCAGCATCTTGCGTGACCTCAGTAGTAGTGCGGAAGAAAGCAAAATGGTATAAGAACCTTCATTGGTAGTACTTGCGGGTAATAAATGTTAAATATAGTAAGTTAAGCTGCACAAAGGTGACACACAGTGATGTAAAGCGAATTAAAGTTATCACAAGTTAGAGTAAGCTTATTTCAGGTGGCATAAAGTTAATTAAGGGAAAGTAGAGTGAATGAAGGTGAATTAAAGTGGATTAAGGTGGTATAAAGTGTATTAAGGCGCATATAACTGGATTCAGGTCGATTAACGTGGAACAAATTCGGTACAAATTAGAACAAGTTGGCTTATGGTGGGTTAGCGTATATTCGTGTTCAAATCACGTAAGGATCCTTCTTTTTCTATAAAAGCGGACGTATTTTCACCTCACTCAACCCCAAACCATTCTATGTAACGTGGCCTAAAAGAGTTTGCCATGATATCATATGAGGTTTAGAGTACAGACTGTATAGGGCATATGCAGTTCACATTAGGTTTCCTAAAAATCACGAATTTTTATCCCAGGATCTTAATCTCTACAAAAAGATTTCGAGAGGGACTCTTTTTTCTTTTTTGATAAAGAGAGAGAGAAAGAGCAACTATTATTTCCAAAATTTGGAAAGATTAGCGGGGCTTGGTCACACACTTTCGCAAATGCGCTGGACGTGATTTCGGTCCCGTTGGCTGAGGCGGCATCCAGCGCAGCGTTGATGATATTCAATTGGGTTTTCGGGTCTGAGCTAACAATGGTGGTCTCGCAGTCATTTTGGTTCTTCATATTTAATACATGCTTTTTTTCTTGGGGCATTGCCAAATTATGCAGAAGACGTCTGCAATGCCGCCGCAAAGGATCGTAGATCTCATGATAAATTCTGTGCATAGAGGTTGGCGTTGGAAACGTGAACGTTTGAAGTCTCCTCCATACCTATTCCTGTTTTTTTTTTTTTGCCTAATTCTTTAGGTCCTTGTGGATATTTCCGTCTGCCGAGTTTGTAGTGGGCGGTGATTTCGTTGTAGCTGTGTAGCGATTCCGCTTAGTCCTCTAACCCGATATGTGGGTCCTCGGGCAATGGCGTTTTCTTCGCAGTAGCCAGTTTGCTTCTAGCTCATTGTTTGCAACTATTTTGAGCTTCCGCAAACGTAACAGTGCAGCCCGAGTTTTTTTTTTTTTTTCTTTATTGCCGGTCATTGGCCCGGATAAAAAATACACATTCACAAATAATCAAAAGGCACACTCACAATATCTTAAAAACGACCGCAGAACTTGTGCGGCTGCGCTTGTGCTAAAATTCCCTTATCGCCAATAATAATTCCACACGTGGCAACCACTCTGGGATGCACTCCAGCAACTTTTGTTCCTCTACAAAGTTCCGTATGCTTTCTTTGAAACACTGGCGAGCCGCTCTTGCATCGAGATCGGTGTGCCTTACCGCCATTCTACATTTCCAAATGCTATGCAGGGCCATAAGCATGATCATATCAAATGGGGTACCATCATCACTTTCTATTGGCAAGTAGCGAATCCCATACGCATCTAGGGGGAAATCTTTTTTGATTGTGCGCTGGAGCACATCCCAGAGGAAAACGGCATCCCAACAATGCAGAAAAACATGTTCAATTGTCTCCTCCTGCTTGCAAATTGTACAATGAGTGCCCCAAGGAACAAAGAAACCTCTTTCAGCCAGCCACGGTTTGACAGTCAGCGTTCCGGAGTGCAATTTAAAAAAGAACGTCTTAGCGCCTGACGGTACTAGCATCGCCTTAACGCGCTTCAGAACATTGTGCCCATGGCTAGCTCTGTAGAGAGACCGATATAAAGACACGGGAAGAACATCACACAGGTCCTTGTACAGTTCTTTCCGGTTGACGTCACTCAAATATTGAAGTGAAAAACGCGCTGACAAAAACCTGCATGAAACCACAACTGCCACAAAGCCCGTAAGCGCGAGCCTGGTTCGCATCAACGCAACAATCACGTGCAGCTTTCATGTTCGCTAAACAGGTGTTGCTTCAAGTCGTTTGCGCAGCTGCACGCAGTGGCGCGCGCGGAAAACTGTTGCGCTCTTTGATCTACCCAGTTCACGGTCGAAGTACTGACCGCAGGTTAGAGGAGGTCGTTTAATTAATGATTACCATCCTTGAAATACTTCTCGCACTTTCCTAAGTGCTTCTATGTTTGCATGTTTATGTTTAACACTTTTCGAATCAAGCTCTGTCGCTGGGTAATCTATGGTCAGCAGGTTAAAGCAATCTGGCTTCTGCGCTGAGGGAACCATGTTCAAAAGAAAAAAAAAACAGTCGTTCGACCAATTTCGGTCACTGAGTGCGAGTCACTGAGTCCGTGCCACTCTTCAATGTTCCACGTCAGCTTCCGGCACCAATCATGTCGCACTCTTCGATGACTTCTTTGACACCTGTTATGGTAACTGAGTGTGCCTGATCACTGATGCTGTGCCCGTCTTCAATCAACACCATTGACACCGACTTGGGACACTGGTCATATGCCACTATTCAATTCATCTCTTTGAAGTCAATTTGGGCTGCGGTGTAAGACAAAAAATGACATCAATTCTTGAAAATGTACCCGGTACTGGCCGCAATCAAACCCGCGTCACATACCGAGTGTTCTTTTTTAACATTACGAGAATTTTCTTTTTCTACATCCCCTGGGGCAAATACAAGAAACCTGCTTATTTGAGCTGGATTGCCAAAATAAGCTGACCTTCAAATAAAAATCAAAATGCTATATTTTAAATCTCGCATTTTAATTTAAATTTAAAACCTCATTTATTCATTTTTTAAGGGTTGGCGTGAGAAACTGCATTTTTTAACGTTTTGACTGGTTGCCCGCACGATCTCGCTTTCGTCTCGCAACTTGCCTGGATAACGACTCTGGCTTTTCGCTCAAGGTGACTTGAAGGCCGCCGACGACGGGAGCTAAAAGCATCTCATGCTTTAAAAAATAACTGCCCCTTGCAGTCCGTGAGGATGGTCGAACAGCAAAGCTGTTTTATTTACACCGAGTGTTACACCATGCAAGTTAAAGTTCGCGAGCGGTCTATATTGGAAATCTTTTCTTTCCCCATTCTTTCAACTCATCTTTGCTTTTGTGTGCTTCGCGTGGTGAGCAAGCTTTAGGAGGGCTTTCTTGCGGTTCTCCCAGTTCTTTTTTTTTTCTTCTTTCTTGCGCGTGAGGTTTCTGTGTGGGCGGTGATTTACATGGCGCATCTCGGGATGCGCCACCCGACGCTGCCGATGTGTTTGCGCGTCTCGGGGGCACACTTTGGGATTGGCCTCGCGGAGACACCGTTTAAACTCGACATCTCTGATGCGCAGCTCGGGGGCCGGCCTTACGACGACGAGCTCGTTCACGAGCCAACTCTCGCAGGCGCTCGTGGTAGGTAGCTTCTTCTTCGGGAGTACGCAGTACTCGTGGTCTTCCCATAGTTGTAGCTTGGTTGGAATGTGCGGAACCACTAATACAAAGCTCCGTACATTGGGCGCAAAGGCCAGCACTGGAGATTCGGGCGCTGCAATCGTTTTGACGATTTGTTGGATCGGCTTGAGGATTGACGCGTTTGCCGGCATTTCTTCGTGGCTTAAGAAGTGCAGACAGCCGCGCGTGCTCCTAGTATCGCGTTTCAATCGCTGGGCAATGTTTATTGGCTACAAAGCACCGGCATAACATTTGTATTTTTCGCGGCAGGATGGAATGAATCGTCGATAAATTCGGCGCTTATCTGGGTTAATCGTCGAAAGTGCACCGTGTGGCAACCGCTTAAGATTCGCGTATAAAATAGCATTCTCACAGGGGGAAAGGGGTCGCTAGATACATCATCTCTTCCCCTGCTGAGCTCTCATTTTCATCTCCCGCTAGGTCACGTGTGCCTTTTTTAGCGAAGTCCGACATCGATGGCACAGGGTCCGCATAAACGGCTTCACCATGTTTCGCTGTAAAAGACGCCATGGCAAGAGCGCGCCTTGTCGGAGCAGAGCGGGCGAACGGGAACAGCTGTTGCCGCACTATCAGGCCAGATGTTGTGTCAGGAGAGAAGACAGCGGCGCGACGCCGAACCGCCCTCGCTCTCGCCATCGGAAGCCTGCGTTATCCGCGAGTTCCTTGCGGCGTAAGCTCGCGCCTGCCTTCCAACTGCGCCTCCGTAAGGCCAACTCAAAACGTCTTCGCTTGCCCGCGAGAAGTTTGCTACTCGAAGGACCCCTCAGCGGCGTTCAATTGAACATTAATGCTTTCGCATTCAGAACTCATCAAATTCGAAAGCTTGTTGCACTACACGTGAAGGTGGAAGTCTGCTGCACACGTCGCAAGGCGTTGGTCTTCTTGCAACACATGACGAGCCGCAGTGCGAAGTAAACGTATGACGCTGTAGGTCGACCTACAGCGAAATCTTCGAGAACCTAATGCCCTACCGAAAGGTTCTGTCGCTCTTTCTTTCCATCTCTCTCTCTCTTTCTTTCTGTCATTTCTTGAATCATATTTAGACATTGCATCGCTGCTTGCTTGCGCGGCTATGAGCCATTCCAGATGATATTTTTGCATCCCTGATTATTTGCATCACAAGACTAGATGCCGCTTATTCGGGTAGAAGCCATTGAAACAAGTCACATCAGAATTTCGCCTTAAAAAGTGCTTAGGTGTCTTCGGATTTTTAACTTATTAATACAAAAGCCGTAAGCGTCTATGTTGGTGATGCCTTTGGCGAAACTGCACCACGACAAAAAACGCCCGACGTCACAAATAGCAAAATCACGTCAAGAAATGCTCCGATAGACGTCACATTTCTCAGGGAGGTTCCTGTAAACAACGTCAAATAGTGGCCTTGAAAAGAAAATTTCGTACGTTTAGGCCTAGGTGGGAATCGAACCCAGGCCTCCGGGTCCGAGACCTGCACACTTCCCTGAAGCTACGGCTGCTCCACGGTTCTGGCGTACTAAGGGTGTGCCTACTGGGTCCCTGATTGCACACGTCACGTGGTCACAGAGACGCTCTTATGACACTGCTCGCGCGTTCATCATCGCCGTCTTCCAGTGCTGGCACCGACGCCGTTCATCATGCCAGCATTTTCATACTGCCCCTCCCTCTTCGAAGGCGCTGACGGCAATGACCCCCTATCAGTAGCTGTGGCGATTTCGGTGAGTTCTACCGTGCGCTCCGATGTACAGTGGCCACAATTCTTCATAAACGTATTTTAATCCTGACAAAAGTGTTCCAAGTTCGCAACCACGCTTTCCTCTTAACGCTTTGCAAACGTGCAACATTTGTTTTGGAATGTACCAGCGCTGAACGGACAAGGACTTGGGGAAAGACGAACACGTCACCGGCGCTGTACTTAGCCTAAGTCCTTGGGCGCTTAGCGCTGTTTGCGAAAACATGAATCACCCCCAACTCGCCCAAGTTTCCCTTCTAGCACAGTGTAAAACATGTTAAATTTTTTTGCTTTAGTACGCGCATTCCAAAACAACAAACGGAGCTAGTAATGTCGCAGTGCACTTCCACTTGTAACAGATTTTGAAGGTTGCAACAACAAATAGATAGTCTAACGTGCGGTGAAAAGGCACTGTTGTTCCGCTTCCTTTGAATTCATGAGCATTCTCAGGGTACTTCAGACAATATCTGAGGACTATCTATCTATCTATCTATCTATCTATCTATCTATCTATCTATCTATCTATCTATCTATCTATCTATCTATCTATCTATCTATCTATCTATCTATCTATCATTATTCTGTCTGTCCGTCTGTCTCTCTGTCTATCTATTGACTATCCACCTACCTATCTATGTGACTACATTTATTTATTTATTTATTTATTTATTTATTTATTTATTTACAATACTGTCAGTCTCATATCGAGACCATAGCAGGTGGGCATATGATTATGCATACAATGCATGTTTTACATACCGAATGGTAAGAACATCAAAACATGTATATGGAAAAACATCAAACAGGTTCAATGCGCAATTTTACAACACTAATAACATGAATAACAAGAGCAACTCACATTAATAGTACACTTCAGGTTACATGTATGTAAAAATTATTACAATGTTATGAAAGCAAATAAACAAACAAAGGAGGTAAATGTTTAGCTTTAGATACGAAAATGGGCGTTCTGACGATTATATGTGCATAAGAACTATTCCTTCCTAACTACTTATTTCATCTTCTAATAACTTAGCAAAATCACGCTGCGATACTGTTTTAGTTATAGATACATCTAGGTTATTCCACTCACGAACACGGGGTAAAAAGGAAGACTGAAAAGTACCGTTACTACAAAGGAACTCGTTTAGTGTATATGGATGATTATGACGAAGCACGTGGGATTTAGAAAAGGTAACGTACGCAGAGGCATTTATTTGTAGTCGGCTGTGTAGTATTTGACGCAGAAATTTTAGACTAGCTCGTTTTGCTCGAACAGCCAAAGTTGCAAGCCCTGACTGTGTTAGGAGAAGAGTAGGGGAATCACTGCGCCGGTATTTTCGGTGGATAAATCTAACTGCCTTTCTCTGGATCCTTTCCAGTTTAGATAGCGTACGGGAACCATACGACATTAGCATAGTCAAGGACAGGTCTCACAAATGTAATGTAAGTTAAACGTTTGATGTTAGTTCATGCCAACCGCAGGCACCTTTTGAGAAAAGACAGTTTTCGTAATGCACAAGAAGCAATGCTGTTAACATGTGATGTCCAGTTAAGGTCGGACGTTATTATTAACCAAGATACTCATGCTGTTGAACTCTAGTTACGAGGCTGCCGTTAAGTGTGTAGTGGAAAAGCGATGGGTGCTTTTTTCTCGTTACTGTCATGCAAACCGTTTTGTTTGTATTAATGGTCATTTGCCAGTTATCACACGAATCGGTTATTTTGGCTAGTGCATTATTGAGCAAAACTTGAACCTGGCGATTATGTATTTCTCTGTATATTGTGCAGTCGTCTGCAAACAGTTTAATTTTGCAATCAATGTTATTTGTAATGTCATTGATAAAAGCCAAAAGTAACAGCGGACCTATTTCTGAGCCCTGTGGGACCCCTGATGTGACAGGCACCGGAGCAGATGGGATGTTTTCGATGACGACAAATTGGGATCGGTGAGATAAAACGCTTTTATCCATGCAGTAACGGGTCCATTGCCAATCACAGCTGTTTCTTGGCAGTCAGTTTAGTTTGGCACACCACAACCAAACGCTTTACTGAAATCTAGTAAGAGTAGGACAGTTTGATTATGATTAATAATACTTAAAGCAAGATCGTGTACCACCTCTGTTAGCTGAGTGGCTGTCGATAAGCCTCTTCTCAAACCGTGTTGAACATCTATTAGAATATATTCTTCGAAATATGCGGTTAAGTGCTTGAGAATAATGTGTTCCAAAATTTTACGTGGTGTGCTGGTAAGTGAAATTGGTCTGTAATTAGATGGCACGTTAGTACCGTCTGACTTATGAATCGGTACAATTTTAGCAATTTTCCAATCTTCAGGTAGGTCTGACGTCAAAAGTGACTTGCGGTAAGTAAGGCCACGATATTTACTGTTACATTCAGCATACCTTTTCAAGAACTCGTTGGGGATGTGATCGGGACCGCTTGCTTTCTTCATGACTAACTCAAGTAACTGCTTAAATATTCCGGAGTCGTTTATTGTTAATGTGTCAATAGTGGGCAATGATGATGGTGGCAAATATGAAATTGTGTCGTTGCCTTTAGTAAAGACTGATTAAAAGTGTTGGTTAAATTTATCAGCGAGTGCCAGTTTTCCGCGCGTGGACGATCTGGTGTCGCTGCGGGGCGTGCGCGAAAAAAGTTCCAAAATCGATTAGGGTTGTGATTGATAAGATTAGGCAATGTTTCATTGAAATATATGCTTCGCAAGCTTAGTCTTTAACTTGGGTTCGTCCACAGCGCGGAAGAGCTGCGATTTCTTTTGTACTTTCACCGTTCTTTTTCATGTTACGCCGCAAGCGTTTTATTCTGCGCTTGACGTGAATTATATCGCATGTTATCCAAGGATTTTGTTTGGTTGTTTTTTTTTACTTTTTTTCGGGATCTAATGGCGCATGCCGTGCGAAACTATACGCTTGAAATGAAGCCAGAGATCACTGACGTTAACAGAACTATCGTTGGCAATTTGGTAAAATTCTTGGTCTTCATGCGCTAAATAGGTTAGTATAGCGGAATCAGCTTTTCGAAATTAGGGACGATAATTTCAGTAGTTTTGGCTGTTACAGTGCATCCGCGGGGCTGCTGGCATTTTAGTATGTTGTGCTCTCAGATAGCGTTTATGATCTGCGAGTTCAGTAGATCAATGGGGAAATTGTCACTAATGAATATTAAGTCTAGGATGTTATCGCTTGTTCCTTGTGTTCGCGTAGGAGATGTTACAACTTGATGAAGCCCGAAATTTAGCATCGAATCAATGAACGAATTTGATGAGAGTGAAGTGTGGTGCATGGTATTTCAGTAAATATCAGGTAAATTGAAGTCTCCCATCAGAATAACTCCGTTGCTAGCATGCTTCTGCATAAACTCCTGTACAGTAATAACACTTTCGGGACCAGAAAGAGGACGTCTGTAAAAGCAACCAGTAAGTATAGCAAAATCATCGCACATAATCCTGGAGAACACAGCCTTTCTCACCTTTCTCACGGTTTGATTTAGTGCTTTCCCAGAGTTTTCTCCTCTTTTCCCGCACCCTACGACAGAAGTCTTTACCTATAGAGTACTTAGTGTTCTTGAATTTGTAGTTTTTCTTCAGTATCGCATGATTGGTTACTTGAGTCACGTAGCTTTAAGATGACCGGTCTGTTTTTTATCTTTATTCGGCCTGCCTAAGCGATGTATTTGTTCGATGGCAACTTACTCCAAGCCAAGGGTATCCTTGATGATTGTTTGACGCTGTGTTCCAATGTAGAGGTGTTTTCGCCCTCAACCTCGGGAAATCCATAAACAATAAAATTTGATCTTCTGCTGTGGTTTTCTAAATCATCAACCCTGCTTTCTAATCTTTTAAAAGTTTTTTCCAACTGCAATATGTTCTTTTCGCATGATATTACGTTTTCTTCCAGTTTGGAAAAGGCGTCTATCTTCTTTTCAATTTCTGTTGGCCGATGTTCTTTGATATTTTTTTATATCGGTTGCGATATCCTTTAGTTGTTTAGCAATCTGGCTTAACTCGGGACGTGGATTCTCTTCTATATCCCCAGCTACTAAAAGAAGTTTCCATAAAGACAATACAACATCGGAAACTGCAACAACAAGCCGCGGGCACGGCAGCACCAAAAAAAGGGGGGTTACTAGATCTAAAACACTTATCGTGACGCCTCCTCACCTGCATGAAAAAAGACAGCGGGTTAGACGTCTCCATTCTTGTGGTACTGCCGCGCCCAATAGCTCCCGGTAGTTAAGAAAGACCATATGTAGCCGTGTGTATAGATGGCGCTCGATGCCGGTCATGTGTTCAGCAGGGCGCGTCGGCAGCCGAACCACGTGGCCAGTTGTTCCAGCACGGGTGGTAGGAGCAATCTGGCGCGTGGAAACCGGTGTTATTTATATGCGTTCCGTTGGTCATCTCCGGTAGCAGCCCGGTGCGCGCATCCCCACCGATAAGGAATAGGGCGACAGCAAGCTGCATGAAGGACAGCGGCTTAGACGTCTGCATTCTTGGGGCACTGCCGTGACCAAGTTACATATGTCTCTAACCATTTTCCCGCAAATGTGGGTCTCTCGGTAGTCCATGGTCGAATGGGTAGCGCCTCGGGTTTCTGCGCTGAGGGAATAGAGCTCAAAACCAACGGTCAGACCAACTTGTGTCCCTGGGTGTGTGGCAATGTGTACCTATGTGCCCCTCTTCAACGAACCTCTATGCTACCTACATGGATCACCGGGACCCGTGGTGCTGGCGCAGCGGCTACGATGTTGCGCTGCCTAAGCACGAGTCGCGGGATCGAATACCGTCCGCAGCGGCCGCATTTCAATGGGGCCGAAATACAAGAACGCCCGTGTCCCCTACATTCGCAGCGCGTTAAAAAAACCCGGATAGTGAACATAATCGTGAGTCCCCCACTATAGCGTGCTTCATAATCATATCGTGCTTTTTGAACGTAAAACCCCAAAAGTTATTTTAGTTTTCATGCGTCACCGTAGTTGTGGAAATGGTATTTGGCATGGGCATATAGCGCTCTTCAATAAATCTCTTTCACGCTTATTTGGAGCGCTGTGTATGTGCCACTCGGTGTGTACTAGTTTTCAATGAACCTATTTGATGCCAACTTGGGTAACTAGGCACGTGCTAGTAGGTGTGTGCCGCTCTTCGATGAACGTCTTTGACGTCAACTTGGGCAATGGCCGCGAGGAATGTGCCGCTCTCTAATGACAAAAAAAGATCCTTTTAAGCGGAATCTAACCAGCATCTAGCGTGGCCACGGCCCCGATATCCGGTACAGCGTGTACAGAAGGAGAGCAGGCCGGCTGGCCTTTCGACCAACAGAACGTACCATTAGAAAACGGTTGAAATGTCTGTCGCGCTTGGAAGAATCTTGCCTACATCACGCGACTTCCTGAACGACAGAAGCCCGGCACTTTAGCTTGCTGCGCCGCATTTCAATGAACATCTTTCACGCCAGCGCTTTAGCGAGCTGCACCGTGAATGCGCTGGGTGTGTGCAGCTCTTCAACGAATCACTCGCCAACTTGGATCAATAAATATGTGTCGCTAAACGTCCGCATCTTGTCTCGGAGACCAAGCGCGGATTTCTCGGCAGGGTCACTAGATGGCGCGAAGTGTCCAGCAAGTAGCGTGTGAAGGGATCCCGGCTGCTGCGTGACGCCTTTCTCAACGCATGTACCAGCGTGCCACACATATCGGAGGCCCCACACAGGTTTCCCGATGACGCCCCTAGATGGCGCAGAGTGGCACTCCCCTGGAGGCGAAGTACCGCTGCAGTAGGCCCTGATACTTAAGGTGTTTTGACGCCGGCAATAAGTTGTGTAGCTACATTGCTTTATTGCTAAGCGCATTATCGTAGATAGTCATCGTGAGACGGGCTCTGTCGACTTTCTTTAAATGGGAACCCCAGCTAGTTCTCGATGTCCACTGTTTTCAATAAAATTCTGAATATACGTTCTCCTTTGAACCCTGATTATCTGGGCCAAACAATATGGCTGCTAGTCATTCAGTTTTCCTGAAAATGAATTTGAAAGATTGGTCGGTGTTCCCGACTCATGACTTTTTACTGGCCACCCTACGTTTGTGACGTCAAAGACTACACCGCGACTGTCGCTGAAATCGTCGCTGAAATTGACGCTGTCTAGTTCGGAAAATCTGTAAAAGCTCTCTTTGTCACCAAGAGACATCATCAGCTTCGCTTCTTTGGCGTTAACGTCACTTGTGCTGAGTGTTTAACACGCGTTCTGCGTGTTTAAATTATGGTTGTGCAGTATCTGACATCAGCGACTCATCGTGACGTCACTCAAAGCAGCTACCCGTTTCGGTTTTAGTATCTCGCGGATTGGTTAGTTAATGTTATTGACGAATTGTTAACAAACTTGAACCGCCCCACTGGTGACAGGACTGTCAATGCCATTTGAAAATGACAATACCAAATATGGTTAACAAACGCCATAGGTGCCTTTTAAAAAAATGCCTTTTTTATACGCTGAAGCTCCAAAATTGCTGGAACACCGATGCATCTTATCGCAACCTTTGGAGACCAATATCTCGAAGCTAACGCCATCCTCAGAATTAATTGGTTCCAATTGTAAATGGTTCTCGAAGTCAAGGCTGCAATTCGAAGAACGCAATATGTGCCGTAAAGTAAATGGTTGACAGGCATATTCCTGAAACACTTTAATTGTCACATTATTGTTTATTGTGCAAATAATTTCTGCCTCTGATGGTAACCTATCTCAAGGAACGTATTTGCGCTGATGCCACGGGTGACTTGGAGTAGGAGAGCGGTACCCGCTGGCAAATACGCGCTATACATGGCGCCCTTCGCAGGATGAAATACGGCCTAGTGCTGAAGTACTTCAATGTTAATCGCAATATCGTCGGCATCCACCATGTGATGAGTTCTGCAGGAATTTGTTCTTTGTCATTATTCGTCCTGACCGCGTCGTCATGCCGTCATGCATACAGCCAATCTTTCTGTTCGAGTGTCATAACAAAGCGTGCCTAAGCTGGAGGCAGTCTATCCAGCAAAATCCGAAGCAATGGCAGTTGCTGTATAACTACCAGAGATTCTAAATAAAAGTGTATTCGACGATAAGGCGTGTCGCTAGATGGCCGGAATGCTGCTCGCATTACCATTACGGTCATGTGGATACGTGTGCTGCCGGAATTTTTCTTATGCGGTTACCATTATTGGGAACTTCATGCACCTTCAGGCGACTATCTGCCTTTGTAACAGTTTTCCCGCCAACTTGGGTCACATTGTAGTCCGTAGTCTCATTGGTACAGGATCGAGCGGCCGTATTCACGGAACGGAGTTAGAAAATAATTGCTGAAGCATAAGCATTTCGACTTGTTGGTTCATTACTTTAGCGAAAACAACGAAAATTAACACGACGGGAAAAAGCGGCAGACAACGGCGCTAACTAACAACAAAGGTTTATTCTCTCAAGCGGCCTCCATAGGTACCATTTTGCAAGGAAAACAGAAAAAAATGTGAAGGACGCATGCGTGAAAAAAAATAATGTAATCGCTCCGATAAATACATTCTTTGGAAGGATTGAAATTGAAGGAAAGCTTACACAAGGATTGCCACTCTTATGGATGTGTCGAATTTCGCTCGCTGCGCATGTTACATTGGCCATGTGTGACTAGGTGGTGCCACCTCTTCAATGAGCCTCTCTCGCACAAACTTAGCATACTGGGTACGCGCCACCGGGTATATGTCGCTGTTCAATAAACCTCTTTGAAGTCAACTTGTGTTACTAGGTATGTCTTACTAAGTGCGTACAAGTATTCAATGAAAAAAACAGGCCTTTGAGATTTATCCGGTGCTGGGCGTAATAGAACCCGTGTAATAAATATTCAGAGAATTTTGTCGGAATATGCATTATCACGCTGTAGTGGCGGGGACGAAAAACGAAGCGCGAAAATTTTGAGGCAAGAATTTATTTATTCACTGGGCGAACATCAGCCCACAAAAAAAATGACCCTGAAAAATCGACGAAGCAATAAGCACGATCGTCGAAGCTCAGAGGTACGGTTCATGTATAGCTGCTTCATGGATCAGCTGTCAAGCGTCAAATTTTCATAGCGCTTCCATCAATTGCACTTCTTCCGGCGCACGTTCTTTTTGGTGCAGAATTTGCGCTGGCGCTCTGTTAATCGCAATAAGCCTTGCACTGTGTCATGCAGTGTCAGTTCGAATAACCATTCGCTGTTAATACAAGCGGAGCAAACGACTACCGACAAGAACACAGCATTTGTTGCGGAGTCGGCGCACCCCTACCGTAAAGTGGGGCGGCTATTTTGTCCTCCTCTCTCCTGCTTGCGTTTCAGAGCTTACTTGTAGCTTTGTCTAAATCTTTTCACCTTGGTGCTGGCTAATAGCTGAATTGAAGGGCGGAGCGTTTGTCTTTTATAGCAGCTAGCTGCACAGCGCGCTCTTTAAGTGCTGCAGTATTAAAATGTGGAAGTGTCGGTGGATTGTACCTCTTCTGTGTGTGACTGTTATTGTGCTCCCCATTACATGATTGCTCACAATTCATGGATGTTTTATTGTGTTAAACGTTACTGTCATAAACGCCAATAAAGTCAAAATGAAGGAGTGGCTGAGAGGTAACGCTTCCAACTGTCAGAGTTTGGAATCCCGCTGGAGTTCTGCGGAGCTTTTTTTTTTTTCCTTCGCTTTATTTTTTGCAAGCATCTCGGAAAAGAATTTGCTGCTTACCTCGGCGGACATCAGAAAGCTAGCGCAGGGATAGAATAAAGAGTTTGCCTTAAAAAGAAAACGTAGTCTGCAGTATTGCAAAACACCATTAGGAGAAAAGGTGCCATTTCAAAAATCACCCATTCATGTGGGTGCACTCGATAAAACACCCTTTTCTATTCTAAGATGGCGAGGGATAGACACAACAAAACCTCTTAAGGGTTGAACTTTCCGTAAGGGTTCAATTTTTCAAAGTGTGTTGGCTTGCTCTTCATTGATAGCAGAAATATTTCGCCCCGTGTTCTATCATAGGGAGATGAGCGTTCGTGGCTTCAACTTGAATCGCTGGGCGAATGCTCGGAGCGCGTGCTGTATCTGGAACGAGGCAAAGTCAGTTTTACGTAGCTTTGGCAATGCGACGGATGTGACGCGTTGTTCAGATGTGCCCTGATTGGCTTGGCATTGGCAGACCAGCAAAAAGTCTAGGGACTAGGGAGGAAAATGTTGCCAACGGCCTTGGGGTGCTGGAGTGAGGGTTCCACTAATAACAGGGATCCTATTCCTCCCAGTGCCTGATGAAAATAGAGTTTCTTTCTGCATCTCATTCTCTTTCTAAAGACTTCATTGTCATATGCTGCTGCATTTCAGATGACCAGCATCAGAGAGAGGATGTACATCGTGTCTCGCAATTACAATATCACCACCAGGAATCGCTGCCATTCGGCGGTAAAGACGGCAGCTCTTCGCCACGATACAATTGTGGTTGCCCTGCGAACACATCTCGGAGGCGTCGATGGCCCTCCGTATGTATAAGAGCTCTTCGTCACCAGCAATTCTAAATAATAAAATAGAAGTTGTGCAGACACAACATACGTGTTAAAATCTATGTGAAGCCAAGCCGTAGTCAAGCGGCGTTAACTAAATGCTATAGGACAAACGGCGAGGCACACAAGTGCTTACTTTCGGTGTATGCCGCGTGCAACCTGATCCAAAGCATGTGTTTGCCCAAAACAAATATTCCAGTTACAATGTCGCACATTTTCCAGGCTTATGCACTGAAGCGATTAGGAACTATGCCGAAATGCAACCAGTTTAGGTATATGCGCCATGTCAGACGCCTACGCAGCGATGTTATGGGCGCGAAGCCGATGTGTGATGCTTATCGAGGGAAGAATGGCGACGGCAGGCACGACACATTTGTGTCGTACATTATATACGTAAACACATATGTGTACGACACATACGAGCCGCAAATATACATTTGGGCATTCTGTACCTCTTCTCTCACAGTGGCTCACATCCACGGACTCCGGAGAATTCGCCATATTTGGCAATACACCCAGCGTCATATACGGAATGGCTAAATTTAATTAAATCAAGTGAATCAAGGCCGTGGTTGCTTAGTGGCTATGGTGGTCGGCTGCTGAGCACGAGGTCGCGAGATCGGGTCCCGGTCACGGCGGCCTCATTTCGATAGGGGTGAAATTCGAAAACACCCGTGGTACTTAGATTTAGGTGCGCGTTAAAGAACCCCAGGTGGCCCAAACTTCCGGAGTCCCCCCCTACGAAGTGCCTCATTATCAGATCTTGGTTTTGGTACGTAAAACCCCATAATTTAATTAATGAATTAAGTGAATCAAATGCATTAAGTGAATCAAATGAATCAAGCGACTTGTACATTATATTAAGCTATTTCATTAAGACTTCGTTCTAGTTGAGAATTACCATGCGCCGGCATTATATGTGCAGGTTTTGAAGGGGAATTTATTTCTTAGTTACCCAGATCAAAGATGCGCTTGTTGGCAATGCTTTAAAGTTAGCATACAGGCGGTTGCAAGCTCCTTTGCACCCGCTGTGGTTGCTCAGTGGCTATGGTGTTGGGCTGCTGAGCACGAGGTCGCGGGAACCAATCCCGGCCACGGCGGCCGCATTTCGATGGGTGCGAAATGCGAAAACACCCGTGTACTTAGATTTAGGTGCACGTCAAAGAACCCCAGGTGGTCGAAATTTCCGGAGTCCTCCACTACGGCGTGCCTCATAATCAGAAAGTGGTTTTGGCACGTAAAACCCCATAATTTTTTTTAAGCTCGTTTGCTGGTTCTCGCATTCGGCGCACATATAACCTTTGTATACATCCACAAATACAACTTCGAACATACCGACCGACCCTGCAGCAGACAGCAGCACGCCGAATCAGAGACGATGGTCGAAGAAAACTCCGTTTCTGTAGTATTTTATATTCAGCAAACTTAAAACACTACGCAAAACAAGAGAAGAGCCGAGGGGCTCCATTTTGGTAATCATGACCGCATAAAGCGAACAGACAGTGATGCCGAGGAAAGCCTCGGGGAAATGAGTTGTAGTTGAAATTGAAATGCCGAAAATAATGAATAAAATGGAGAAGAAATTGGACGAAAAGATAACTTCTCGCCGGTGGGAGCCAAACCCACTTATCTCCGCGCATCACGCTTGCGTTGCGGCCACGGCTATCAATCAATCCGGCCACTAAGTTAGGTATTTATGTCTACTAGATCAACCCTAGCCAGCGCCACTCAGAGCCACGGTGGGCAGATGGGGAACATCCTTTCTTGGCCACTGGCGTCACGTACCACGTGATCTTAGGTGAGTAGGCTCGTGCTAATAAACCCTCGCATGCTTCCTAATCGTCATCGCGTAATGCGGAGGTCGTGGGTAAGGCTCCAACCGGCAACAATTATCTGTTTGTCCATTTTCATTTTCCTTTTCGTCACTCCTTTCTACATTTTGATTTCAACTACGCCTACCTTCCCCGATATTTTGCTTAGCTTCATTGTCTGTCGGCTTTGTGGGGACATTATTAACATAATCGAACCCTTCGGTTCCCTTTTTTCGCTCGTTTATCCATAGCGAGGGTCTCGAATCTGGCAGTCTTTATGTCATTAGGTGGTATGCGAGGGTTTATTAGCGACGAGCCTCATCACCTAAGACTGCCTGCTATGTGACGCCATCGGGCAAAAAGAATGATGCTCCACATCTGCCCACCATGACTCTGAGTGGCGCTAGCTAAAGCTCTCATGGCTAGCTCTAGTAAACATAAATACCTAAGTTAGTGGAGGGATTCATAGCTGTCGCCGTAGCACAATTGGTAGTGCAACGCACGCGTAAGGCAGACGTTGTGGGTTATCTTTTCGTCCACCTTCATTTCCCTTTTTTTTCAATCATTTTCTACATTTCAATTACAACTATAGCTAATTTCCTCGCTGCTTTCCTTGCCTTCATTGTACGTTGGCTTTGTGTGGTCATGATTTATGCAAAACAGGCATTCGGAAGCCATATTCAGCTTAAGGGGCAGCCCATGGCAGGCAACGCATAACACCAAAGCGATAGATATACATACAGCAAGCTTTTGTTATAACGAAGTCACTTTATTCGAAACAGCGTCGAGTTTTCCGTGATTCCGATTGCTGTGCATGCGTTTCAGACTAACTTAAATCAAGTGAAGCAGCACCCATCGCTGCTGTGAATGAAATGCGATGCGGAAAATTTGCGCGGGACGGCTCGGCGACGACCCATTGCTCGTTCTTGCACCAACCTGGGGGGCTTTCTGTAAGAGCCCACCTAGCGGACATGTCCATTTGTCCTGCTGCTGAAGGGCTGATTGGCTGGGGGTGACTGTACTTTTTGTGACACGTACCCCAGTCCAGCCAATCATAACTGCAGCAGCAGACGAAATGGACATGTCCACGAGGTGAGCTCTAACAGAAAGTTCTGATTCTTCAAGTTTCTTAGGCATTGCTTTCGTTAACACTTTATTTTCTAACAGGCAAGAATTCAAGAGCGTGTTCACTACCTCAAGAACTGGAACACACAGGAGAGATAATGCAGTAATCTACAAGCTTCATCCACGTAAGTCACGTCCCATTACATGTTGGGGATTCGAACGTTGGAATAATGTGTAAGCTTCATTTAAAAAATCCCAGTTTCATCGAAAGCTGAAGTATTGTTACCAATACCCCAATGTATTAAACAGCTTCACAACGTAAGGCTCCTGATTTATGGGCCGAATTAATTGCAGTAAACATTCATTTACTATTGAATCATAAGCATGGTGCCATCATCTCACTCGATCGCCGTGACCACTCGTTGTGAAAACGCCGGCCGGATAAAGGGGCGCACATCATGGAGGGTGGGTTTCTGCTGCTGCTCCCTGGACCGCATTTCGGAAATTTGTGATTAATACGACGTGAAACACTAGGCGTACGCGAAAACAGCCAGCACGAAGTTGCCGGGTAGCTCGGCTTGCTCTAAACTCTTGCACCCACCGCAGAATACCTCCATGATACAGCGCGAGGGCGGCGTGTGCGATCAACCCTGCACACAGCCATGCGCAGCTACGGACGGACTAAAGAAGGAGACGCCCGCCCTCCTCCGGTAGTACGCACTTTATCATGTCACGGATGGATGGATGGATACTATGAGCGCCCCCTTTGGATTGGGACTTTGGGTTGCACCACCAAGCTTTTGTTATTAAACGGCCTAATGTCCTACCCATGTTGAAAAAAGAAAAAAGGAAAGAAAAAAATCTCAAATAATACCCATTGCGAAATTTTCCGAACCTCTACTGGAAACTTTGTTTTTGTACCCCTCCGTCGTTGGGCGTTTCCCTACGTTTCTTCCACCAGTCTTCCAATCGCCTCTTACTAATCTCTATTGCGGAAAAGTTTACTTTCCCTCTGCTCTCGCTGAACCCAAAAGCTTCTAGGAGGCTCGAGGTGGCTAAACCGACCGCTTGCCAGATATCCTCACATTGTAATAAAACTTCCTCCATTGTTTCCCTACTTTTGCCGCAACAAGCACATGCTTCTTCTTCCTTGTTGTATCTCGCTTTATACGCGCGTGCCCTAAGGCATCCTGATCTCGCTTCGAAAAGCAGTGAGTTTACCTTTGAGTTACTATAAATTGTTTCCTTCCTGATGTTTTTCCTCTTAACTAGTTTCTCATGGCTGGTTTCTTTTCTATAGCCGCAACCCATTAGGTTATCTCAGCCTCTCCGATTTTCCGCTGGACGTTCTTTGTTGCCATGTTGCTCCCCATACAGGTAGAAGCTTCCTAGTTCTTTCCCTGCACTGTGAATAAATGTTTTCCTCTACAAATACCTGAACTCTCCCAAGCCCGTTTACTTTCTTCGATATTTCTCAGTCGTTCTTGATAATCAATTTTACTGTGAGCTTCCCTCACTTCAGAACTCATCCACCCCATATCACCTTGATAAGCTTTTTTTGTAGTCTTGCCGTGAGCGTCCAATGCGACGTGTTCCACTGAGCTCTGGGTTCCATCGAGTCGTGATTTTGCCCCTGATTTCAAGTAAACAACATCATTTCCAAAAGTAAGCCCTGAAACCATTACACCTTTCCACATATCCCGGAGCACCTCCTGTCTATTGTATCCCCATAGCGTTCTGTGTTTCATTATGGCCAAATTTCTCTTCCCGTTTGCTGATAATGTTCTTTACCTGTCTTTCCATTTATCTATTGCCTTCGTTTATCCATATACCAAGGTATCTATATTCTATTACGCGAGGTATTTCCTGGCCCTGTATTTTCACTGCCTGTTCGCTGTTTTCATTGAGTACCACAACACCCGATTTTACGGTCGGCGCGCGGCCACATGGTAGGCGATTTCACCCGCTCTCCCTCACACCCACAGCCTGCGAGACGCAACGCGCTATCGTATCGCACTTGGACTTTATACAGAGTATCACGGCGAAGTTGACGGGGAAAATTTCCATGATCCATGTATTTTCTACAGCATAAAAAGAAATGTGTTCTGTCATAAGGAAGAATATTTTACATTACTGCTACGGAGTGCCAGGAATTCGCGGCATGGGCAGGATGTCGCAACTAAATTATTCCAGGCTATAAAAATTTCCCGCGAGCGTTGTGACAATAGAACCAGCTTATTATTGTTCAGTGCCTGCTTGAGCCAAAACGTATCTTTTGCTATGTGCTTAGATGATTATTTACAATGCTTACCAACTTATGCCTTATTGCTTTTAACTCAAACTCTTCAATAGAGAAGTTTTGGAGCTATTCAAAAATATCGAAATAATTTTCCTCTGACTACAATTGTGTTTATTATAAGTTTCTTGGACCGCAAGGACAGTATGCGAGATTTGAAAACTACCACAAGAATAGACGCTTGTACGCCGCGATACCATGGCCCTCAAACGCCCTACCAATCAAAAAGCGATGCCGCATGCAGATCGAGCACACGTATAAGCCGCACATGAAAATGAGAGGGGATCACGGCCACACTTGTCGTCGCCATTCCTTCAGCATTGGCCGTTGAAAACTTTCTCGCTCTTTACCTATTCGCTTAAGAGTAAAAGTGTCGACAGAGTTTCCAAAATTGTCATGTCCTAGTTATCTTCCGTGGCTACACTTGTTTCATTGCTTCAATAGGCAAGATATCCAGGCAAAATTTGAAGTCAAGGTTATTGGGTTAAATTCACCTCCGTTGTCTAAATCCCACGGATGCGATTATTCTGAATGCAGCAGTAATATTTTGTTTGTATCAGACTTGAGGACACCAATGTAACTGCGCCGTAACGCCTAATCGTGCAGTACTCTTTTCCAAATCCCATGCGACCCCATTGCAACCAATTAAAATTAAACGCAAAGTAGTCGCATTCCGGAAAGAAATGATTTCGATATTCCTCTATATAGACACGTGGACTTGTTTATCTTTTACGGATGACTGCTTTTCACCGGCTAACAAACCTTATCGTTGAGCGCGGGATGTGCCCGCATGTATCGGAAGTTTACCGAATGTTATCGACGGTTGTGTTGTCACCGAAGCTTCTGTAATCGCATTGCATGGGCGACGCGAATTGTGCAGAACTTTCCGGAAGACAGGCGGCCACCATCGATTACTGTGGAACCTTCGATTACTCGCGTATAAAAGCCGACGCGCTTGGTCGGCAGATTGGATTTCGAGGATCGCCGACCATTTTCGCCGCTGTTGTTGTGCTTTTAGTGTAACTTGCTTTTGTGGGCACGATTTTGCCCAATAAAAGGCTAGTATTGTCATTCACCGTTTTACAGCTGTATTATTAACCATCACTACTATGTGACATCTGGTGGAGTTCCTAGTGCGTTCATAAAGCAAACGTCCCCCCTCCCCCCCCAAAGCCGTGATTCAAGCCCGAGCCACGAAGACATCACCATCGTCGCTACGGACCAACGAGCTAGACGCAGGATGCAAGGACTACGCCCGGAGCGCTGACTTTTGCCATAGAAGACGAGGAAGTACGCGGCTACGGCTGTAGCTACAATGACAGCCCCAGTGTCGCCAACATCGATCCTACTGCAGCAGCCCAGGGAGCCACCGACGTTCCACGGTTCAAAATTCAAGGGCCCAGAAAGCTGGCTGGAGACGTATGAGGGGGTCGCTACGTTTAGAAGCCGGAATAGCGACGACAAGCTGCGACATGTCAATTTCGCATTGGAAGACGCCACCAGGACGTGGTTGGAGAATTGAGAAGCCACCTTAACGACGTGGGACCTGCTCCGAAGCGACTTCCTGCAGACATTCACAAGCATCGTGTGCAAAGAGTGAGCCAAGCTCTACTGCAAACCCAAGTACAGCTGCCCAATGAAACCATAGTGATCTTCACGGAGGAGATGGCCGGTCTTTTCCGGGGCGCCGACCCGGAAATGTTGGAGGAGAAGAAGTCCGCTTCCTGATGCGGGGCATCAAGGAAGAACTTATTGCCGGACTGACCCGCAACCACCGCAGATCACAGCTGAGGTTTCTACAGAGGCATCAACAATGGAGAAAACTCTGGTAATGCGCACTAAGCAATATAACCACCACCTGCTCATGCCGCAGTGTGCCATCCAAGGACTGGGTTGTGACGACTTTCAAGAGGCCATCAGGACTATTGTGCACGAAGAATATGCAATATATTGCATTCGTCGCCGCCTCAAGTGGCCTCAATCGCCTGCATCGTCAAAATATTTCAGCGAACGGTCGCAGTTCTTCAAGTGCAACCACAATCACCACCGCCTCAGGTGGAAGCAATGACATACGCCGCCATCGGCCGCCTTCAAGGTTCCCCTGCGTGACTGGGCCAGCGCCCTGCAACGCCACAATTCCGTCGTCCACCGCCGCCACCGCCAGCACGCCCACCCGTCACCCAGCGCAGCTACACGAGCAAGACGGAGATTTGGCGAGCCCCCGACCACCGCGCGCTCTGCTATCACTGTGGCAAAGCCGGCCATTTGTACCGCCGATGCCTACACCACGACTTGGGACTCCGAGGGTTCGCCGTCAACGCGCCGCGTTCACAGCTTGAGGAGCGCCCACGTGACATCGCCGCCTACCTCGCCGCCACTCAGTGGAGCCCCGACGACCGTCCCGTTTGCCGTCAGGAGGCCCGTACCTGCCACCGCAGCGCCGTCCATACACAGGCCCAGCCAGGGGCCGGTCCGTCCGCCCATATTCGGAAAACTAAAAGCAGCAACCAAGAGAGGTGTGGTTGCTGTTTCCCGAACACGCAAAGATCCTCCACCGCCAACGAAGACGCCTAAGAGACGACATAACGACACGCCGTCATGCTGACGAAGCCTGGAAGCAGAGAATGCACCGACTAAAGACGTGATGGCGCGACGTACCAGTCGCATGTAGCCGTGGCCCGACGCCGAGACCTAACTGCAACGCAAGACAAAGAACCACCGACATCGACGCGCTTATCTACGGCCACGCAGTTACCGCCTTAGTGGACACAGGAGCCGACTACTCTATGACGAGTGGACTCATCGCTGCCCACTTGAAGAAAGTTAAAACTGCATGGCAAGGCCTTCAAATCCGGACAGCCGGAGGACACCTAATAAAGCTAACTGGAATCTGCATGGCAAGAATTACGGTTCATGTCCAAGCCTGCCCTACCACGTTCGTTATCCTCCAGCAGTGCTCACGAGACATCATTCTCGGCATGACTTCCTGAACCAACACCGCAGAATCATCGACTTCAAGTCGGAATAAATAACGCTGTCGAAAGACCAAGTGATAACGCTGGAGAGCTGTCGTCGTCACCACGCCTTGAGTGTACTCGAAGATCAAGGGAGCATCCCACCTCACTCCAGCATTGTTATTTCTGTCGGCCGGAAACACCCGCAGACGTAGAAGGCGTCATCGAGGGTGATCAACGTCTACTGCTCGATCGTGACATTTGCGTCGCAAAAAAGGATCACTCGACTGCTTGGAGGAAAAGCGGAAGTGATGGTGACCAACTTCAGCCATGAGTTCAAGCACGTCACCAAAGGCATGACGATCGCATACATCGACGAAATCGAAAAAAAAAACAGCAATGCGTTTGTCCTTTCGGATTCCGCTGCATTTACCCCGACGACCATAGTCATGAACCAGGCTTCGACATAAATCCAAGTCTCCCCGTGAACAAGCAGCAAAAGCTCAGAAATCTTCCCCGACGATACGAAGACTGCTTTTCGACGTCATTGGGTATTCGAAGAACACCAGTTGCAAAGCATGGCACAATAACCAAATAGTGCTCTCGACCAGAGGCCTTACCGAGTTTCCACGCGAGAACGTGAAGCTATAAGGCAACAAGTCGAAAAATGCTGCCTGATGACATCATCCAGTTGTTGAAAATCCCGTGGGCATCTCCTGTAGTTCTGGCGAAGAAAATGGACAGAACACTGCGTTTCCGCGTTGATTAGGATCGACTGAACAAGATCACGAAAAAGGACGTATGCCCCTTCCCACGCATAGACGACGCACTGGATCGGCTCTGCAACGCTAAATACTTCTCCACGATAGATCTCAAGACTGGATGCTGGCAGAAGTTGACGAGAAAGGATCGCAAGACCGCCTTCCTCACGCCAGACGGCCTTTATGAGTTCAAGGTCATGCCATTCATACTGTGCTCGGCGCCTGCAATATTCCAGCGCGTCTTGGACATGGTGTTGGCAGGATTGAAGTGACAGACCTGTTGTGTTTACTTGGATGTTCCGTCATCTTCGCAGAAAATTTGAGGTCTAACTTGGTATAACCTGTGTGTTCACAAACTTACACGGTCAATAATGCTACTATCCTTACTGCGTACAGCCATCTACAAATTTGCTATCGCAATCGGTGCTTCGCCTTTCTGGTGGAACTGGGATATTTTTTGGCCGGCGCTGGGTGCACGCGCGTGGCAGCAGACGACCCCAAGTGGAGTCCGCTGCTGCCACGCATGATGACGTCGCAAAAAGAAAGCTTAATAAAAGATACAATAAATGCTAACGTTATCGTTTTTTTGGTAAATGCACTACGCCTAAATAAATAAAGCATTTATTTTGTGCTGCGTTTTAAAATCGAAAATGACTGTGCGCACCTGCACACGCGTGCACGCAGTGGGAGGACCGTTGTGATTCCTTGTGGCCGTGTGGTGTGTACTGTAGTACTGGATCACTGTGTAATATCGGCGAGTACGAATAACGTTGTCGTTACGAAGCTACAGAAGCTTCGAACGAACTGTGCTGCATCCACGAAACAGCACGACATGTCGCCTCATTTGGACTGTCGGTTTCGAAGAGTCCTGGTAACACAGCGCCGACTGCATATGGTGCCGGCACGGATAATGCATATTGCAGGGTGTGTCATATGTAGCGATTCTTTAAGTTGTGTGTACGCCTTCTGGAAAAGCCGGATGCCTGTTTGGCCTTGGTTTCACGTCGACACACTGCTCACGAGCTCGAAAACGCAGAAGTGGTGCGCGTCGGCATTGACGTCGATGTAGGGTGCATCCACATTTCCAAATCGCTTTGCAAAGTAAGGGCGCCTTTTGTCGATGAGCAAAGTGCATTCAAACATTTCGCGTCGCCTTACGCACGCAGAAGCCTAGTAACGAAAGCCAGGACGTGAAACGCGAATCTAACAGAAAGGCCTGTTCCCGCCTGAAGGCAATGTCAGCAAGTGTCCGTGACGAGTGCCAAGTGACTCACACGAGGCTGGGCGTTGAACAGTGTGTGGAGTGCCGCTGCTTCAGACTGGCCAGGGCCCAACTCGCTTTCATGAACCATTTGAAATGCCCAGTGTATTAGTTGCTATAGATTGTGGTGCAGTGAGACAGCCATTCCATAGCAGCCATGAAAATTACCTGTGGAAGTAATAGTAATGCGACAGGCTTTCGTGGGGATTGTCGTTATGTATCACATGCATCGGAGTGCAATCATTTACATCCTGTGCACGTGTTTAGATAAATGCTTTATCTTCTGAAGATACGGTACAGCACGCGGATCTTGAGTGGATCTTTCACTGTACAGGCTATGCCAAAACCTCTCTACCTTTGTGTGCTTCATTTTTTGCCAACTGTCTTTGCTCTACAAAGAAGGCCAAGTTTCTCTTGTGCGACTTGCAATCAACAGGGGTCAAACACATGTGGTAGAGCATTAGTGGTACAATATCCAATTGGGGGCCATTGTACATGCACCCCTAGGGAATCATTTGCTATGGCAAATACTAACGTAGTGGCATTTTTAAAAAATTTGTATGCCTTAATAATGTTGTTAAAATATAGAAGTATGTCTGCAAATTTAATAAATTTTGAGATTCTGACGTAATTCCTAATGCATGTTGGTACATTATATTATTCCCAACGGACTCCTCAGTATCGCTTTTATTTCTCAGCATTCTCCCACAACAGGTATAGTTCTTTCATCTTTGAAACAAACGAAAGTCCTCCCGCTTTTCAAATCTGGTGACTAAGGCATTTGTAGCTATATATAGATTGATCTCCTTAGCCCCTTATTCAAGTAAAATGTTAGAATACATAGTTTATAAGCATACTGTTGAATTCATTGAATCGCATAATGCCCATGTAAGTTCTAACATGGCTTTTTGCATGGATTTAGTACCATGTCGCAGTCAACTCACGACGTCACTCATGCTTGTGTTTTCTAGCAATGTCAGTCATGATTAATAGCTTGCACTTCATTTGCTTGCTTTTTTTCACATTGCATGGTGTGTGCATATTGTTCTTGTATGTATACCTGAATAAAAAATTCAGTTGCAAGTCAGTGCTCCTGTTGCGTTTTCACTGTCCTTCATACTTTGTGCACTTTTTCTACTCTTCCAAAAATGCACTAACTCGTCCAGCTCTCAGTATGGAAGCTTAAAGTCAGCTGTTAAAATGAGAATCCAACAAACATGGAAACTGTCTGTAGGACAATATCAGTGATTTTACTGTTTGCAACATGCAGTTTGTACATGTTGGTACAAGAAGATTTCAAAGAGATATACAGACTGTTACAGTGTGCAAGGTTGAATGGTCCCGTCCCTGCCATGAATACTGCAATATCATCATAAGTGTGCACAGGTCTTGCACTGCAAGCCAGAGACTTGCTCCAGGGCCTTCTTATTCTATTAAGTGTCAGCTGCTTGCATTCATAACGTGGTTGGCAAATTGCTTACCTATTTCCCATCTAAGTTCCCTGCATTTCATTCTGCTGTATTCATCAAATTATTTTCAGCACCTTTCTTTCAATGACATTAAGGGTTACATTCATTTTGTGTCAAGGTGTTTTCTAATGCACCAAGATTAAAGATTCTGACCAGTTTTCAAAGCTGACGCAATGGCAAAAATATGCTCAGCCATTAAGTGTGCTCATTGAGACACCAGGCACCTCGTCCCACAAAACATCAATCAATTCTATTTTTAGATAAAAGCACATCAGTTCCTTACTTGTCAAGCTACATCTCTAGGCGCCACATGGTCATTCCAAAAAGAAGGTTGCACAAGTATTTAAATGCACTGTTTAAAAGTTTACTGTTAAGACCTGTGTTTCCTTCATTTCAGTTGCAATATGTGAAGTAGGTAGCAAGAGTGTTTAGCTTTAGTGCATCTGCTGTTGACAGAGCTAAGCTGACATGAAGGTGAAAGGGCATCCCTACATATATCAACCCAACGTAAAGGTATGCCTTGATAAAGACATGTTGTGCTGGAAAGGTGAATTAAAGGTCACAGGATTCTCTGGTAATGTAGCACACACAATACACCTGGGATACAATATGCAGATTACTTTGCAATTACTCATTTGCTTTCTTGGTGTTGCATGGCAGGAAAGAAAGCTACAGCGTAAGCATGCGTGCTATAGTGTTATTTATCTTCATAACATCATAAAAAAATTGCAATTCATTGCTCCACCAAAGGCACCATCAGCCAGCTAAGCCATTCTTGACATAGAGCTTCTCAGCCTGGTCTCTACATATGTTAGCTTTGAGAATGTCTTTTCACACAAACTTGTCACAGGAACTCTCGAAAGGAGGTCAAGAACGCAACATAAATCTTTGGAAACTGATTTGTCCAGCCCAGTATCATTTTACGGTCCTGGCTTTCTTGATGCCAGTTTGGGACTTAAGAAGCTGAAGCTTAGCATGCAAGGTGTCGAATTATACATATTTCAGAGGAGTTAGACTTGAAAAGCCATTTTATTATCCCCCACATTAAGGTCCAAAAGGCTCTACATGAAAACTATGAGACAAGCTTGCGTAAATCCCATGCAATGTGGGAATTGATGTTATGTGAAGTATTTTACAGGTAGTTGGCTATGCCAAGGTGAGGTGTTGCTATCGGTCATTCCGAAATGAACATTCGTGTGAAACTTGCTTTTCAATCTCAAACGGAGGCGACCAACAACGGGTGGGTGTGCTACTGCTGAGACACCTGGATCATTTCATGCGAGCCATCTGGTTCCAACGCAGGTAGCGTGAAAGTTGCATGACAAAGCTGGAATGACGACAATGCAACGAACACGATGGCATCACAAACACAACACATCCACACATCTAGATAGTGGCACAAGCTAATATACAACTTGGGCTATTGGGTTGGCATAAAAAAATCTAAGAGTAACAACCCCATTATTGAAATCTTTCGATACAAACTATAACAAAAAATTTAGTGCTTTGTTGCACCTATAAAACTACATCAAAAGATTGTACACTAACATAAGCAAATACACAATAAAAAGTCCATTACAGCAAAAGCAATATTGTATTACTTATGCGACTTTATTTTATCAATGAGGCCATGAAAGTAGAAATGCCAGGTGATAACACTTTGCCAAAGCACAAGCAAATGTCTCGTTTAGTCCACTTCCTTTTTGGTGGACTTCAATTTGCTGGTCATTGATGCTTGTACATGTTGACATACCCCCTGCCAGTCATGGCAAAAGCTGATCTTTTATGGCATGCAGTTTTTCAACTCCAAGCCCAGCTGCTGCTCTTTTTTTTAGCATAGCTTCCTTCAGTTGCAGCAATAATATAAAGTTAATATGTTTTGGGCCAATGTACAGATATTTCTGTACTCTTGCATGTCATCCTATCTTTTTACTTCTCCCATTTCTGCCCAGAATGACGCAGTTGATTCGATTTCCAAGGTTGCTTTTGCATTGCTTGTAATTAAGCTAGGAAGGCAGCATTCTCCACTCTTTTTCTGTCCTTGCTGGATTAAGCAACAAGCGAGAATACTGCTTCAGGTGGTGCAGTGGTTGCTTTATTTTGTCCTCCAGTGTAATAGCAGTTGCTACGAACTTAGCAAGAACCTGGTCCAGATGCCAGCAGTCCTTTCTTCACCTTCGTCACAGATGTCTGACAATGCAAATTATTGGCAGAAAATTTGCAGATCATGCACTTCAACTTGCTCACCAGCTTCAATGCATGTTGCTAGGCAACGCTTGCAGTAATTTATCCAGCTGACATATTCCACTGCCAACAAAACTTGTGTGTCTGTATCAGCATCACTCTTTTCTCTGGTGTTTGGTTGGATGAAGTTCTGCAAGAGAAGAATCTGCCTAATCATCGCACGAATTCCTGAGTATACATTAACCAAAATATTAATTGAATTGGTGTAAGCAATGTAGGTAGTTGGGCGAGTTGGTTCAGCATTGCAGGCTTGTAAAAGTATATAAAATACAAGGACAAAAGAAAGGACAAGAATGAGTAGTGCATGTGCTACGTGTGTGTTTTCCTTTCTTTTGTACTTGTATTTTAGGTGCATTTACACGTCTGAAATTGTTTAAGCATGTCGCATCTTAGTTTCAACAGGTATGGCTGACTAAATTTCGTGTGGTTTTTAGTTTTCCTGCATGGGGTTTACATCTGAGAGAGAAAGAAAGGAACAAGGAAGGCCGGGTAGGTTAGCCAGACGTTCATCCAGTTGGCTACCCTGCATGGGGGTGAGGGTATGAGGGGTTAAAAGAAAAAAAGGAGGCAAATCGAGACAGTTCACTTGCACGAGACAGATGGTGTCTATAAGTATCTTTTCAAATTCGTTTATTTTAGAAACTCATAAGAGCATGTATGCATAGCTTTCTTCATTAATATGGCCAAGCACCCAGGATCCTAGCCTCTGTGAAAGGTCAACTATCCAGTTGGGTGGGTACACTCTAAAAGGGCTGACATTGGACATCAAGGACTGACAGGGGAGGTGTTCAATGTTCTTTTTGCAGTTACAGTGGTCACATTTAATAACGAAGGACAGTGAATTTGTGAAGGCACTTGATCAAGTATGCCTCTAAATGCCGGGGGTTACAAAGAAGGCCCACATGACATAGACAGTTCTAATAGAGCTTTCTCTCACCTCGAAAGGGAGATGGTGATGTTGCAGCAGGTGAAAACATCTTTGAAAGTGGAGGCTAGTGAGTAACAATGGTTCTTCAAAATGTAGCCCGAGAGCTCATCACTTTCAAGCAAACAAGATGGTACTCAAGCAAGATGGTGGAATGTTGAATATGTGCTCTGAGCCCTTTAGTATGTATAGCTATGTAGGCCGAGATTAGGTCTCTCTGCTGATTGCAATTGTAACAATTTAACTGTCAACAATCGCGAGTGTATCTTACACACAGTAGATTCAAGAAAATGCTACCTCGAGACCATGGCTATATCACCAATTTAACCAGTTCAGAGCTAAACTTACATTTCAAAATGCTAAAGCTCTTGTTAACGGCCATGTGCTCAAGAGGGATTTATTTAGAATTATTTGTCCAGCATGCCATACATGTACCCACCTGTTGTGTTGACTAGGACAGGGACCATTGATTTATATTTGCAGAGGCTTTGTAACAGTGAGGGCTGTCCTTAGGAATTCAGTAGCCACACAATACACGATTTGTGGTGCAACCAAAAATATATCTGAGCTGTGCTCCACAAAGGCAATGAGAAAATCGCTTTTGTGATAGTGCGTTTCGCATGGATGTAAGTGTAAGTCAGTGTGCTTTTTTCTTTTTTTTTCTCACTTCCTTTCTTTAGTCCTTTGCCGTCTAACATGGAGAATAGTTTTCCAAGCCTGGGGCTGGGGCTTATCTAGATGCAATTAAATTTTCTCTCGAAAGAGAGAGAAGAGCAAGATGTTGAAGATTTCACAGCCATTGACAGTCCACAGTACACTCTAAAAAAAGTTTACGCCCTTTGGGGCTTGTCTTGTCCTACAGCGATAATCGTCATATCTGCCTTACTTGCATATTTCCTTTCTTGAAAACTCGGCACTCGATACTTTACTGTCGAGAGTGCTGTGTCAAGCTGATTACGCACAAGCCGTTCGTCACTAGGAAGTACCGGCCTCGCAGCATTAAAAAAAGGAAATGCGGGCATGACAAATGATGATTATTGTTTGGAGACAAAATACAACCCAAAGGGGGTCAGCTTTTTTTAGAGTGTAGTCATAGCTTACATAAATCCACACGTGGGCAACGTCTTGTATGCATCTCATAATGGTCGACAAATTCGCTTTAATTAGCTTCACCACAACATAGATATCTTATGGGCTCAATTGTACAAAATGCAGTGCAGGGAAGCATATGTTCTAATATATATGTATATATACACACACACACACACACCTACACGTGGGCAAAGGTCTTGTATGTGTTTCTTAATGGTTGTTGACAGATTTGCTTTATCTTCACCACAATACAGACAAGTTAGGTGGTGAGTTATACAAACTGCATTGCTGTGAAGCATACTGAGATTGCAAGGGGGCTCAGTTCAACTCTCACGGGGACTATAATAAGAGTCCCTAATTACACACGAGCGTACACATCGCCTCTGGTCACAGTATGAGCACTGAACCATCTAATATGTGTACCGACATGCATTCAGAGGTGTTTCTGGTGTGGTGTTTTAAGCCGTTGTTTTGCCTTCAGGATTCCTCTCTGTTCGCGCCCTCTTTATACACAACCACTCGCGAACAACAATAAAACCAACTAATAAACCCAGCTATTCGCTGCAATGCATAATTGTTGTCTGCAAATGGGCTTTACAGCAGCATTAAGTATTATGCAGTGAAGCGCTGTCGGAAAAAAAATTAAACTCCGGTAAACACATTGCGCTTCATCATGTTTTCGCAATGTTCAGTGTCTCGCAGGTAGCCAGTATATATATATGTATATGTGCAAATCAAGTTTTTACGATATGTTCTCAGCAGTTGCAGTGGCAGCGATGAACTTTTACACCAAAATCTATCGGCTTCATCGCATAAAATTTGTGCTGCAGTGAAAATGTATTCGACGTGTACTATACATATCCGACTGCACTGGTACAATAAACCATCCGCAAAATTAAGCCAATAGCTGTTTAGCTTGAGTTTCGTCGTTTTAGTGTCTTCGTGCGAGTGAGATGTTTCCAACTTTCTAGTTTTTTGTCAGTGAGGTTCATTATTGCGTTGTACTGCAAAGAAGCTGCATGTCAGAAGTACATATTCTTTACTCGTTGCGCAGTGACTAACAAATTAGTGGTTCTCGCCATGAACTGCTGTCCATGTTCACAATGGTCACAGTGATCTGACAACTAGTCCCTGCAAATCAGTACTCATTCCGCTCATACTATGTGTCTTTTGGTGTGCGCTACCAATCAGTGAATCAGTGAATCAGTCTGCTGTTTTCAGTCGTCCATTAAAGCTGTATGTGCTAGTATTTAGAAACTTGGACAATGTGCATTGATTTTCTCATTTTTATGTTTTATATTTACATTTTTTAAATTTTTTCCCTTCCTGTTTCCAATGTAATACAAGGCGTTAATTGTGCAGGTTAACGATGGAGGACTTGTAAAAGATACCGCTGTTTTTTGAACACTCTAAACATGCATGGTTTTGAATCTGGCTTCGCTTATATGTGTAAAAGGCAGGAACTGCTTTTCACAAAGGCAGCCCTGTTAGAATAACTTATTCTTATGTGAGAATAAACCAATGTTATTGTTGAAATGTTCTTTCCCATACTCACTTGAATGACTGAGATGCCCTTGTACTTAACTAGAGATGGCCAGTTGGTCAGCACACTTAGGCAATGGCCTGGCCAACTAAGGTACCACTTTGCCAGAAATTAATGGTGGCTTTCAATTACACCTTATTGTGCAAGGTTTTGTGTCGAGCAAGTAGAGCACCACACAATAAATTAACTGACTGACAGTCACTGAACAAGAGAATCTTCTGCCTGGAGTCAATGTTTGGACAAAGGGACTTGCCTTATTAACAACTGATTTCCACATAGCTCATCGCTCGCAAGGGTCGAGGAGGATAAGCAGGTGCGTAAGAGTAAAATGAAGGCTATGGAAAGGGGAAGTGGAAAGCTTTGAAGGCAAGGATTAGTTTACGATAGTAAAAGGGGTGTGCTAAGGGTTCTCCCAAGTGGGGTGACGAAAACAACCCACAGAACTTCAAATGAACCATTACATACAAGTAGGCGTCAACCTACTGTGGCAGCCTTTTAGGGAAACCTTCTAATTAAAGTAAGGCTTGCAATGTCAACTCTGTGGACAGCTGAAAGTATCTCATAATCATTGCACGTAATGTCCTGGCCATGACCAAATATAATCTGGAGCTCCTACTGTTCCACTTGCCCTTCGTATTTACTATGATATAGTGTTACCTGAAAACACATCTTTCTTGATGAACGGCTTTTAAACTTGCAAAGCCTTTGATCACTTTAACATACTCGTGCTTCTTAAGCACGATGTCAATTTTATGAGCTTTTTGTCAATGGGTAACTGTTCTAAGACCTGTGGTGTACAAAATTTATTTATCTTCCCATGCTTACTTGTTCAACATCTCCCAATATTGCACATCATTTCATATTTAAGACAACAGCAGTTATAGTGGACTAAGGAGGGCTGTATTGACTGATGGAACTACCCACATGAAAATATTTCACTTTTAGTACTCTTAAGAGTTCAGCATTTGAATTGTTGAAACATTCAAATGTGGTCAAATACACTGGGTTACAATTATTGGATTGTGTCTGCATTAGAAAGAAAAGAATGTAACTGCTGCCATGTCATGTATGGAACACCTGGCAACAATGATTTTTTGTAGGATCATTTCTGATCACTAACTCAGCCACGCTAGCACCTATGAGTGGTATATATGATGGCTAAATTAATATTTGGTACGTTATATTTTAAGCTTGTTTTTTTAACTAGTATATGCACTTGAATTGACTTGACTTATGGTTGTGCAGCTTTGCTAAGGTTCACTTCTTTATATATTGGATACGCGTTTAACGGGTTCACAGCAACTCTATTTTCATTAATCACTCTGTTGTGGCAATCTAAATGTACCAACAACCATCATCTTGCACTCATTTCTCTCCTTCCAAGTTGAAAAAGAGAAACAAAAAAAAGAACCATGGTCACTAATAAAAATGTTTTGCCTTTAGTGTACATATATGACTAAACCTGTATTTCATACATACTAATACAACTAGGAAGACATTACAGCATGGAGCCCCTCTGGTTGCTTGAAAGTTCAGAGATTCGTGCAGCTCTAATTAATATCAATATAAGTGACCTTTCCTCTGTATACGTTCCAAGTAGTACTTAATGAACTGGATTGTGGAAATAGGCCTAATGCAGATGCTATTAAGTTAATTTGTCAAAAGACATTGCTACCTGATTTGTGTGAAGCCTGTCTGCAGCTCCTTTTTATAAATTTAGGTGTATAAAAAAGGGTAATATTATAAACCTGATGATAAAGTAGTCATTGTAGAGAGAATCTGGTTCATATTTTAATGTTTGGAACAGGAGCCAGAAATACCACCGATGTCACCTGCCATTGTTAATGATGTGTGGCAGGTCCTACATACATTATTCTTAATCTGCTACTGAGACCCCCCCCCTTTACTTTAAATCATAGTCCAAACAAAAAGAGCATGTAGGTGGCTGTGTTAAGACTTGTTCTTCATTATTGCCTTTCACTGAAAGCCATGACCCAAGCTCTTAACAGTATTCCTTTGTCTAAGCAATGCAATTTTGTGTCATCAAGCTTAGTATTAAAAAGACCTCGTCTGCCAAAGGCATTTTCATAGTAGCCTAATAATTTACCTGCAGTTTCTTTGCAAAAGCTACCCAACATTTTTCACCGCATGCCTTGCATTCTTAGACTTTTGTCCTTGCTGTCTAGTTTTGGAATTGCTGACGTAAATCATTTCAGGCGTGCTTTCTAGCAAGATTGGTAGACTTAGCTTTCCGTCAATTGTACAAACAATAGTTGCCAGGTGTGCTGCTTGGGTTCCCCTACTTGATTCTGAAATGAAATACTTGTACACATTGTGTGAGATGTTTAACACTTTCCGTGCTTTCGACGAGCTAGGTTCGTCCGTGGCTTTTTGCTAAAAACGGCCAAAGACAAGCTCAGCTCATAAGCAGTACTTCGCATTCTCTAGCAAAGCCATGGATAAGTCAAGATGTGTCTCAATGCTTAGTCAGGCTTTTGATCGAAGGCAATGCATAATCCATGGGACAGCGCAAGAAGAAGCAAATTTATTCTTTCTGAGCAGGTAAAAAACGTTGCCAACTGAGGTTTTAAAAATACAGTAGCCATTTCTGGTCAGAATGAAACGAATTGTGGGGTTTTACATGCCGAAACCATGATATGATTACGAGGCCCACCATAGTGGGGGATTCCGCATTAATTCTGACCATGTGGGATTTCTTAATGTGCGCCAAATGCACAATACATGGGTGTGTTTTCATTTCGCCCCCATCGGCATAACAGTGCGACATGGAAGGGGATAAAAAAGCGCTTGGTAGTACATACTGCAAGAGTGTGCTTAACTGAGCTGGTTAGTGCACGTTTATAATTGAATTTAACAGTGCTGAAGATGGGTGGAGAGAAGACGACAGACAGCGTTAGAGGGGTGAAGTCTCAAAACGCCATAAATAATTTAATATAGTAGCTTCTTTACAGCCACTTTTGTTTCCCAAGAGGATACTATGCCCTGATGTCACGACACATTATATGGTCATGTGGGAGCAGGACATTGCGATGTTATGACACTCGCTCTAGCTCATTCAGTCGTCCGCTATGCTGCTACATTGGTCTTCAGAATTAGCAGCGCACAAGTCGACTGAGCTAGCCGGAGGCTTCAAGAGAGTGTTAAAACGTCGCAATGTCTTCTCTCACGTTACCACATACTGTGTTGTGATGTCACTACAGTATCCTCCTAGAAAACAAAACCGAAACCGGCTCTGGGAAAGCTAAATCACGCCACTCCAAGGCTTGTTATTATATTTTTAGAGCTCGAAAGCCTTAATTTAACGAGAAAAAAAGGAATAACTGAAGATATCATGTCAGTACCTCTTCAAATGGAACTTTGCAGACGATGTTCGGCCTAAAGCGTATCGGGTGCTTTGACTAAGCATTTATGGTCTGAGGATGTGTTGTAAATGCCAAAGAAAAGTCGAAGGGGGATAGCCCCCGGGCATAGCTTTTTTGGTGAAGTACTTTATTTGAAAAACCTGAAGGAACTAAGTAACATTTTCTAGGTGCAAATATTGGCTTGCATAGCTGTAACTGGCACAAGAATTGTTGAAGCTTGAAGCAGCATCGACTCTGTCATGGGCACTCAAGCAGTGGGCAATCCTTCTCTGGACAAAGACCTAGAGTGAGGGGGCAGGGTAGAACTGAAAAATATTGCCGTCCAGCATGAATGCAAGGACATTTTATTTATTTATTTACATAATACTGCAGACATCATGTGGTCCAAGCAGGAAGGGCAGATAACAAGGCATATTTACAAACGCCATAAAGTTATTACATAGACAAAAGGTTTGACACATGACACCAATGAGCGAAACAAGTCAAAGGAAATAATACATTGCACATCAATCTGCACATCAAAATTCATTGCTAAGATTTCTTTCAAAACTGTCACTTGAGACAATCTGTTCAGGCAGTGCATTCCAATCGTTTATTGTGTGCGGAAAGTATGAGTACTTAAGCAAGTTTGTTTTCGCAAAATATGGTGTTAGGGCACGGGTATGTTGGTGACGGGTTTTTCGTGTAGTTGAAGGTGTAACATAAGGTGAAGAGGAAATTCCAAACTTTCCCTCGATGAGTGAATGAAGAAAAGTTAATCGAGCAATTTTCCGTCTCATATGAAGAGGTTTCATTTCGTTGGAGGCCATTAAAGCAGATGGGGAATCAGTTATCTTGAATTTATTGTAAATGAAGCGCACGTTATCTTTGCACGTTATCTATTTTTGCTATATCTTTTTTGGTGTACGGCTCCCACACTATAGCCGCATATTCAAGTTTGGGCCGAATAAGAGAGATATAGGCTAATAGCTTAACGTGACTGGGTGCTCCTTTGAGCTTGTTTCAAAAATACAAGTTTTTTTAACACAGATGAACAGATGTAATCAACATGGCCGCTCCAGTTAAGCTGTGAATTTATTAAAACGCCTAAATATTTGTATTTTTCGACTTCCGAGATAGTAGTGCCGTAAGCAGAGTAACTAAAGTGGATAGGACGTTTCTTTCTTGTCATGCGCAAAAGCACAGTCCTATCAGAATTGAAGACCTTTCCTGATCTGTCACACCAGGCCACAATTTCGCGGAAAGCATCATACAGTAATATTTGGTCAGCCACAGAACTTATTGGGGTGTACAGCATGCAGTCATCGGCAAATAAACCAATTTTAACATTTCTATCAATGGAACACACGATGTCGTTTATATTAACCAAAAAAAACAGTGGACCTAGGACACTTCCTTGAGGCACACCAGATGTCACTCGAAGTAACGTGGAAGAGATGCCACCGATATCCACAAACTGTGTTTGATTTTGTAGGTAGGAAGCAATCCAGTTTACTAAGGTCAAGGGCACGCCTATTAATTTCAGTTTTTCAAGAAGTTTATTACGGGGAACTTTATCAAATGCTTTGCTGAAGTTTAAAAAAATTATGTCCAGTTGTCCAGATTTATCTAATATGGAACTAAAGTTATGGATAGCAGTAACCAACTGCGTGACAGTTGAAAAACCTTTCCTGAAGCCGTGTTCAAATGGAGACAAGCATCCTTTAGAGTTTAATATTTCAAGTATGTGGTTAGCGATAATCTGTTCGATTAGTTTGCAGCAGGTACTCGTCAAAGAAATCGAACGGTAATTGCTTAAACATGCGCGGTCCCCTTTTTTGTGCACAGGCACAACTCTGGCCGTTAGCCAGTCGGGGGGCAATGAAAAAGACGATAAGGATAAACAGAAAATTTTTGTTAAGAAATGAGCTAATGATTCAGCATAACAGCGTAAGAAGGCGTTTAGTATGTCATCTGGACCATGCGAACTTTTGGTATCTAACCGGAGTAGGGATTCAACAACACCTTCGTAGGATACAGTGATTGATTCTTCAGGTGGAAGGTCAAACACATGTTTATTGGCATTTTCTTCAGGAAATACAGAATGAAAGTAGGCATTGAAATGCGTAGAAATTAATTGAGAACACGTAATCACGTTGTTACGCATAGTGATTTGATTTATTTGCTTGTGGGAAGTTCGAAGGTGATCCCAAAATTTATGGGGATCATTTCGCATAAATTGTGGAAGACTCTCTGTAAAGTAATGTTTTTTTTTCTGATTTAATGCTAGAAGAAAGCTCTTCTGCTAAAATAGCTAACTGACCAGCACTGGCGTTCTTAGCTTTTTTCAGCCGTTTAAGCCTTCGTTTTAGGTGAATAATGTGGCGATTTACCAGGGATTTGCTTACTTTAAGTGCTTCTTCTTATCGGGTATGAAGCTATTGATACAATATTTACACTGTTCCTTGAATGTGTTCCATAACTGTGTGACACTGGTTCCCTCAAAGCTTTCATAAGCCAATTCCAAGTAATCAAGGGTGGATTCATCCAGTGCTTTTGAATAATCTTTTACGTTCTTATGCTTTGCTTTTTCTGTATGTCCGTGGACTACATGTAAAGATACAATTACTAACTTTTGATCAGATATCCCGTCATGAACAGATACTGTGTAATCACAAAAAGAGCGTTTTATGAATATTAAATCTAAGATTGACTCAGTAGAACCATGTATTCTAGTTGGTTCGGTGACTATTTGCTGAAGGTTGTGGGACAACATTATATCATAGATAGCGTCAGCATTTTCAGAACATCCAAGGTTTTCGTTAGATCAGTTTATGGTTGGCAGATTGAAATTCCCTGCAAGTATCAATTTTTTATTTCTGTAGTTGAACAAAAAATCCTGCAGCTTATGCAGATAGTCCAGATCTGAATTAGGGGGCCTAAACAGTGCACATAAGATGAAAGTGTAGCCAAGATATGTGATTTTCAGAGCAAGGCTTTCATGGTTTTCTGGTGAATTTAGAACTATAGCGGAAACATTCGGTTTTAGTAAAATGGCTACGCCACCTCCTCATGACCCCCTATCATGCCTAAATAAGTGTATGGTGGAGGAAAGATGCAATCATTAGTTATATCACAGAGAAGCCAAGTCTCGGTTATAACAACTATATCAGGGCTGTGAGTAAACAGAGCGATCTCAAGGGCAGTTGCCTTGTGCACTATGCTTTGTGCATTAATGTTTAATATAACAAGGTCACGAAGAGCTGGGTTATCTAAGGTGGTCTGTCAATCAGAGTTACTAGAAGAGAGGAGAAAGGCTAATCCGTTGTTCAGTTGAATCGTTCCAAGCGTACATGCTGTTGCCGATTTTGAGCTTGTCATGAACGAGATAAGCCTTCTTTCCATCCTTCCTTTCGGTTTTGCAAGATTCCCAGAGCAATTTTCGTTTTCTTAGTGTCTCCTTAGAATAATCATTTTGTATGGAAAAAGCCGAACCTTTAAGTTTACTAACATTTGCATACAGGGCCTTTTTTTCATTAAAATCTTGGAAGAATGCGATTACAGGTCGGTTTGAGTTATTTGCTTTTCCTATTCTATGTACACGGGCAATGGATGACGTTGAGACACCAAGGTGTTTTTCAATGACCTCAGAAATCACCTTATTTTTAAGTTCCTCTTCAGTTTCAGAGGTATCTTCCATTATGCCATGTATAATCAAATTCGAGCGACGACTGCGATCCTCCAGGTCAGTGAGCTTTTGATGTTGCTTGGAAAATGACTGCTTTATCGAATTCATATGCTGTCCGATTGGAGCAAGTGCATCAATACCGGCCTTGAAGTCGCCAAACAGATGTTCTATGCGATCTAATCTAGTTGCTAAGGAGCTGAGAGATATATCTAGCTTACTTTGGAAAGCTTTCAGTTCCGAAATTTCCTGCTGTACGATGGTTTGGGATTTCATGATTTTATCGAACATTTCCTGAACAGGAGGGCCAGGGTTGCTTTCTACATCACTGCATAAGAGCAGTTTGCACACAATTAAGCATTCAAATGCAATGCACATCAAACGCCGTGGGCATGGCAGGACCAGCAACATACGGTTATCGCTTCTGCATGAGGAGTAGCAACCAACCTTGTGAGCAAATCGGGATGGCCGATTTGCTCACAAGGAACAAATTTTATTCCATCTATTTCAGGTTTTCAGGTTGAGTTTGCACAGTTATGCAATTTTGGAGCTGTTTATAATGTTTTATGTATCGTACAGTGGGGCAGTGTTATTTTATTATAGTGTTCAAAAGGAAATCCTTTTTTTTTAACATAAAGTATTATTTTCACTCTTTTCTTGCATTCGGGTGCTTGAATTATTTCCGGCAATTTTTCTGCATTCGAGTGCGTGACTCTGTCTGTCCAAGCTGCCAAGTGCCTTCGCTTCATCCTTGTGCTCTTCTTGATGCCTTCAGTATGATGCCTGTCTGTTTGATCACACACGAAAGTGCAAAAACTCTCCTTTGACTTATCGTTCTGGTTCTGATCCTAACTGCCACACCTTATATCAAAGAATCCTCGTCTCGTTTTTCTGCAAGCTTTACCCCCCCCCCCCCCCCGCTTTGTTTTGCGTTTTTGTCTTTAGGACAAATGTTTAACATTTCTTTAGCAGTGGTGCCAGATGGATTATCAGTCCCAGTTAAAGGAAAGCTGTCGCCGTCTTCAGGGCAGACACAGCACTCATTGACCAACCCAGCATAGCAGACCTGCTGACAGAGAACAGAATGGCTTTTGTGGCACAAATTCAGATTCGCCTCCGAGTTTCTGTGCTTTTGAAGCTATGACTGTTGCTTCAGCAACGCATCTATTTGCTGTGAGAATATCGCTACTCAAGTAGTGTGAAATTTTTGCAGCATTCTTTAGACCGAGTTACTTTGCTTCATCAATGGCCATCCTCTAGTCATGTGAACAAACCCAGCTCTATCTATGGCCTGCTTATTAAAATCCCTGTTGGCATAGCGGATGTGTAACGTGCTTTCTTGTCTAATTTGGTCAATCAGACCTCGAGCTTCACTTACTGCAGCAGATGTCCAATTCAATGTATTCACAAGCCTCTACGTCACTCATGTTGAAAGCAAACTAAGTTGAACTTAACAACTATTCGTGACATAGATGCAAGTATTCTATCACTTTTCTTTGATGTCAGTGTGCAAGAATATTCCCATACTTCTCAGCCACTCAATGTCCCATAATTCAGTCTTTTAGGTCCCTAGGGCACTCGTGAGTGCACAGACAAGGATGCTACATAATTCAAATCAAATCAAATCATATTTTATTCTCCAGCAAGTATCTGGATGGTCACCTGGGCTAAAAGCTGTACGGACAGCTTGACGAAGGCCCAGGAAACCATTACATAGCAGCAGCAGACAGAACGAAATAACAATAGCAATACAGAAGTAGTCATCAAATCAAACTAAGTACAGCAATCAAGTACAGCAATAACACAGAAGTTTTCTTAAACGACATATGAAGAAATACGGATTACATGTGCACAAAGTATGTTCGCAGTTGTTTTCGACTAAAACCAGCAGTATCTTTATGTTTATTGAGAAAAAATGGCAGATTCTGAGCAAGGATTGCAGCTTGTAATCGGTTCTAAACTGTGGTAAGGACCAAGTGTCAGTAGAACGAGTGTTAACTATTGGTGTACGATATTCAAGGGAAGTTGTGTGAGGAAATTACTCATACCTGTGGAAGAAAAGTATGTTATTTGTAACAAACGAAATTCATATATATTATCTACACGGATCAAATTGAATGATACTATTGTGGGATTAACACTCGACGTTGGTTCAATGTTAACGATAAGGCAAATAATTTTCCTCTGCAATACAAGAAGCTTGTTCATATTTCTTTTAGGTTTTGTAGCCTATATCAGTGTGCAATAGTTAATGTAAGAAAAAAATAGGGCATAATATATTTTTAGTTTAGCGCTTGTGGGAAGAAATGTGCAGCAGCGTGAGATTACACCTGTAACTGCAGACAGTTTTCTGGAGATGTAAACAGCATGAGCGTCCCATTTTAGATGGGCAGAAAAATACACACCGAGAACCTTGTGCTCGGTGACTAACTCTATATGCTGGTCTTGTAAAATGAATTCACCGGAGGAACTGCTTTATTCTGAGCACAAAAAATAACTGCTCTGGATTTAGTTGGGTTTACTTTGATTTTATTTACTCTAGTCCATGCCGATAGTTTAGTAAGGATATCATTGCATTTTGGCTCTAGTGTGCTAATATTACTCCCACATAATTGTTAGTAAACACCAGTGATCCTCGCAGTTCCTCCCATCTTTAACACTGCCATGGTGGTACTGGATGCTTGAAGGGCAAAGCTTCCAAATTTCAGATGGGATGACCTCAGCGTTCCAGCCTTGCAAACCTTGGAGTGCCCATCACAATGAAGGCGCAGAATATTGGCAGGCACACAGCTGGTGGTTTCAAGGGCTAGGCCTGCACGATCAGCCTTCCGATGAAACTTGCTATCCCAGCCTTGTGAGCTATGGAGCAGTCATCGTTGTGGTGGCGAGATAAGTGTGCACTCTATATGCCGTTCACTTCAAGGGCTAGGCTTTCAACGTGGATGTCACTGAAAAAATTTATCGTCCCAGCCTTGCAAGCTTTGCAGTTGTCATTGCAGTAGTCCTTCGCATCGATAGGCAGGTCAGCGGCTGCTCCAAGGGATTGGCTGACAGGTTGTGTCATTCACCTCTGGGGGCATCCCGGCTTTGTGAACTTTAGGCCGTTGTGCTGTTGTGTAAATCTTCACGATTTACTTCCCCTTCCATGGGTGCATTAAACTTTTGTTGCATGTATGCGATGGCTTTATTTTCTTTTGGGTACTATGAGGTTTTGGGCAAGTCACCAATTCCAAATTTAAGTAACCGACATGATATCTACTGATTATTGGTAGCCATGTGGAAAGCAGGCAAATGCAGTGAATATGTAATGGCTAAAAAATCACTCCACACAGTTAGATGGTCTGTTGAGATTTTTAGGCCTGCCAAAGCTATAAGAACACGACAGTGCAAGCCATAAAGTACTTAAATTTAGAACAATACACAAAATATTATTCGGTTATTGACTATGTTGACTGTTTATTAAATAAAGACTGGCAAATTTTATTCCGTAATGATGCTGTGAAGAGCCATGCAGCTCAGTATAGTTGCAGCCGCAATGGGTCTGTGCTGCGCAGAAATTTATATTAAGTTTATTAATAAATATTCACATAACATCTGACGAGAACTCCGTTGCCATATACATGCAGCCATGCAGGTAGGTCTGCCTGATCAATCAGTGCAAAAACAATTAGGCCATAAAAATCGCTGAGTGGCTTGTTTTATTTGAAACTGACTTTGCCCAAACTACACACAAATGAAAAATCATCACATATCTGTCTCAATATGACAAACATAAATGAGGGGGAAAATGGCAAGACAAGGAGGAGAACAAAGCCAGAAAGATTGGGCTTGGTTCGAAACCTGACAGCAGCTTCAAAGCATGGTCAGAAGGTTGGCCCAGGATGCTAGAAAGTATGTGTATGTTGGGAAGAGTTCGAGGGCATTGTGGTCAGCCCCATGTTTGATCCATAGTACTATTTGCAATGCGTGTCAATAATTGGCCTCCTGAAAATTGTTTCCTATGTAAGCATGGCTGTGTATGTTTCAGCTCAAGAACAGAAGTTATAGTTACCTGCTTCTGTGCCTGAATTGACAGATGAGCACGCTTAATAAATCGGGACGTGTCAATAGTGTACTGAGTAGGCGTACATCATTTTACCTGTTGCACAATGTAGACCAATGAAGGCCCAAGCACAAGACGGAAGATGAAAAAGTGAATGCATACATAACTTTCTTTAAAGACAAAATGAATGTTTTCTGCATCAATGTCATAATACATAGCTGCCAACTTTTACAATTTCATCACAAAATGTCAGATTTCTAGAGGTTGCTTATAATTCTTCTATTGACGCAAATAATTATAATGTGGGCATTTCTTAGGCACTTCAGCATCTGCGCATGATCATCATCAGAACGTGTTCTTCATCTTCATCTCTTGTGGGGACCCATCTTAAGATTGATCTGTGCCTTCAGTGTGATCGGTCCACCATGTCTTCGGGGCGTATTAAAAGTCATGCTAAATGCTACGTCACAATAACATTTCTTCATTTGTATCCTAGTAAAGGCAAAAACTGATCTTAACGGATGCAAATATTATCAATGGGCAATTTTCAGAGCCAGACTACTCAGACCCACTCAGTTATTCAGGGTTACTGGCAGCAGTGCCACAATAGAACGGCAGGTAATATTTTGGCTGACGTTACATGAATATTTTGCAAATAAATATCACAAACATTTGTTTTTCTATGACGCAGATTATGTTTGCTGCGAATATAGAGCAGCATGCCTTTTCATAGCACCTCTACAGAATGAAGTCATGTAAGGTTCCCAAGTGTTGCATAATTCAGTTTCCTAAAATCAGCTTCGCTACAATACAGTCTTGTTATGCAGTGAAGCATATGCAATGTACGGCGGCGAAGCATATTATAGATGTGGAAAGGGGCCACTGTCACGGGACATATAATGTGTTCCTTAAAGGGACAATAAAGAGAAAAATTACTTTTTCTGCATTAGTAAATTACCTTTCTACAACACCAAAAACACCACTCTTACCAATATAAGACGCTTGGTAGGCCAGAAAAAGCGCAAAAACGAAAGACGGTGCCTCCTTGAAGTTCCCGCACCTGGTCGCTGTGAAGTCATGGATTTGTATGGTATGTTCTAGGGCCTACTTAATTACATAGTGGTACAGACTCTACATTGTGTTTTAAAGGAACCAAATGTGAAGTTTCGGGAATTTTCACTCAGCGAACGCCGCACAAATGCAAAAATATACTTTGGAATCCCTGATGTCACACTGCGCAGCTGCGTCAGGGTTTCGGCACGAATTTCAAATACTGATACTTCGAACTTCATTTCCACTTCTAATAACCAAACTATTGTTTTAAAATGACTGCCTGCAGGGTTCTAAAGCAATGCTTTATTAGTGTAAACTGATTTATTGTTTCGCTTTAGTGTCCCTTTAATGATACGTGTGTGCACCCTCCAATTCCTGTCAGTAAAAGCACCAATACACCTATTAATTGTACTAGCAGGCCATCAGAGCTACTTTGGACATGGCTGTGGCAATGTGAGCTCTTATTTCAACCACCTTGCAAGGATGTAGCTAATATTCTAGAAATAATAAACACTTAAAAAACATGAACACTATAAACTTCGGCTTGATAAACAAAACGTTACTTTCTTACGAGCTAGGGCCGCACTTTTCATCCCAGAACATGGGCGTTAAATATCCACAGAAACAGCTTTGAATGGCTGCCAGTACAGTTATTACATGTGTCAGTATTTGTAGTATGACAGGGGACAGTAGGTGTGCGCATGTGTAATTAAGGAACACACATGTCCTGTGACTACGGCTGTATTACGGAAAAACTGACTTTAGGAAACCAAATTATGCAACATTTTTTAGACCCTTGCCCAAAGCCAACCAAATTTCTTGCGCGAAAAACAATTATCAGAATTTCTTACTATATTCCAGTGTTTTCTGTCTGCAATGGTAGTACTTTTTGCATATAAAGTTGAAGAGTCCAATATAAATGGTTTGTGTGTAAATTGTCTATCAGGATAGCTTAAGCGCCAAGTAGAACACAAAAGGAAGATTACATACAACACAGAAGAGCTGAAATTTGGCCTAGACAGCACAAGATAGCACGAATTTTAGTTCCTGTGTAAATGTATTTTTTTCCATGAGTTGAAAAACCCTGTTCACTTAATGTTGAAGATAAAAGCTATAAGGAAAAGTACACAAATTCTTAAGGAATGAAAATGCACAGGGTAGGCTCATCAGAAAGTATAAGCTTTGCCTTTTAGCGAGAGTTTCTCACAAATTTAAATGTGGTTTGTAATGAAAGCTAATTTTGAATGCTGATAATTCTAAAAATTCTATCACATTGAAGTCATTTAATAAGGATCTAGCTTCTTCGCTTTTTCCTCCAAGTTTGGCGTTGGCATCTAACCAAGTAGACGTAGCAGGATACAGCTGTACAATGGACAGGGAGAACGTGAACACCTACAGGACAAAGGACTCCTGCCAGATAGACTTAGTGGAAGGGCTCTGCACTTACGTGATGGGTGTATTTAATAGCTCATGCAATTCAGAGATGCTCAAACAGTAAACATGTTTAATACCTTGTAGCGGCATGACTGTCACCTCTAACACAGGCGAAAAAGATGAGCTCACATGCAGGTAGCGCGAGAATAGATCATGCTAGCGCACTTGACCAAAGCGGCCGCGGGTCAGCCTGCCCCGAGATCCCGTGGCACCATGGCTGGCTGGCCTAAACAAACAGTGGCTACGGCAGCTACTTCGCTCCGCCTCCCTCAAAGTGATGACACAGCTCACCAAGCCCAGCCTTCCCACAACTTGGTGACCACGACGACTTAGCCCTGCCATGCCAGCATCAGCGCACCAACTTTACCAAGGCGAGTAGTGACGTGGCCTCACACGGTTTGGCAGACGTCCTGCGAGTGTAGGGTGCACGGGAATTCTACACTGACATGCTGGACATCTGGTTCATCCCGCTAAACAATCATTTTCTTCTCAACAAGGTTCCAGGCTCCGGCTCTCAGCCCCTGCTCTGACTTGTACAAGGACTCGTGGGCAGCCGTCCTTGCTCACTATGTCACCTTGAGTGCTCACTCTCCTCCAGCTGGTGCTCCATCACAACAGCTCTCGCCATCTATCGTGTCATTCTGTGTCTGGTCGTCCCACATCACCTGCGTCCATCCATGCCGGTCGTCCGCATGCGCCGACCCCAGCATCAAACCTCTACTTGGTCCGTGAGCTTCCTCCCCAGCTCAAAGGCAGCTGCTCGACGATTCTTTCCAAGAAATACACTGGGCTAAATGCAAGCGCTTTCGGCTACTCTACAGCTCGTGGCTCTCCTTCCTTAGACGTTCCCACAAGCTGCCTGCTTTTCCACTCGGGGCAACTCACTCATGGCCAATTCAGAGGCTCAGCCACCGACTCAACAAGGCACAAATTTCACTCTCGCTGGCACGGCGTTGCCACAAGCACAACCTTCGTGATGCATTGAGTGACCACTGCAACCCTGATGCTATCGGCATTCGAGATTCCACTGCAAGCAGCAGCAGGCAAGCTTTCCGATGTTGTACTCACACCTTCCGCGGATGCATGGCCTACCGAAGTTTTGCAGGAGCAACTTTGCCATCCGGTTTCTTCAGCTCGAGAATCACTTCTACGTCAACAACATGAGTGACCAACACGTGCGCTATCTCCACGCAAGCCCTGAGCTGCCAGACGGTCTTTTTTTGGAGCTCCGACTTCTACAGGCCCGTGCATCTACGAGTGCCTGGGGCAGGTTGCGATTTCACACTCTGGTATCATTGTGGCTGCGCCTCACTCACAACCTATGCTGCCGATGCTGCCTGGTGTATATCTCTCAGACTGCGTGAACCCGACACTACCAATGACGACACCGTCTGCACACTTTACCTGGGCTTTACCATTGGACTTTATTTCAATTGCACTTCGCACTAGGAGATGGGCTCTGTAGCCGCGCGACTATCGCCTCCAACACAGGCAAAGAAGATGGGCTCACGCACAGGCAGAGCAAGAATAGAACATGCTAGTGCACGCGACCTGAGCGGCTGCTCCCAAGATCCCGTGACACCATGGCTGGCTGGCTTGAATAAGCTGTGGCTACCTCTTCATGCTGCCTCCCGTAAATTGGTGACCAGGATGACCGAACCTAGCCTTCCCACAACTTCTTTGTACATACACCTCTGCTCACAGTGCTTCTTTCGCAAGTCAGGAAAGATTGCCTTAGCCTGCAAGTCATTATTGCATTCATGTAATTAACCATGATGACTTGTTAATTTGCATTCCAGCAGAAGGGTTAAACATTTACACAAGTTGGAAATCAAAATGGAGCGACTCCCATGCATTATGGGAACCAATGTTAGGGTAACATTTTGCTGGTAACCCCACATTGTTATGATTAACGTGAAGTGTTGCTAGGCGGACCGACATGTTTGAGCAAAATGAACTGTGTGTAACGAAAGCAAAAAGATGTCAGTGACTATGATTGTGTGACACTGACGGCATGATTTCTACTCTGGCCATTTGAAGTCAGCTTACAACACGCAGACTGTTACGTTCTACATGTGTACTGGACGAGCATATGAAAGAGAAGCATGGATTGTGAAGTTATCAGTGATTATGTGTTATACAATCGTACATACCTATGGCTATGTCATGTGATGTATGTTAAAACAACGATGGCTTCATAGGTTCCTCAGCCGAAAGCAGTTTTTTAAAAACCCATAAGGGATTTCTTTGAAAAAAAAAAGCTTCATAGCTGAAAAAAATTTTCTCCGGGTCATGGGATGGAACCCAGGACATTGTGCTAAAGTCAGGTTGATGAGCATTTTCCTTTTTGTGAACCTTCCTTGATTTTGCGGGCTTCCACAGAACTTATTTGCCATTAATTGGGCTTAGGAGCAGACAAATGGTCGACGGCCCTAACTTTGACCGCCTAAATGCCTTGGGGTAGCATACAAGAGTTTATAGGCTACTAGCCTGCTTCTAAGGTCACATGCAATTAAAATGAATTATATTAACACATGCAGGATCGTTCTAATAACATATGCCTCCATGAACTCATGCACTGCCCAAGATCATAACACGTGAAAAGCACAGTTCACATTAGTAGGCCTTGCAAAGCGTGCCAAGATGCACACCATGAAATTTATTTGAATTGTTTGAGTGCTTCCTAATAAGGTCATTTAATGGGACACTAAAGGCAAATACGAAGTAGATGCGGCCAATTAAAGTAGCATTCCATAAACCTCACAATGCTTGTTTCGTGCCAAGAAAAGACTTAGTTTACGAGAAAATTGCGTCTGAAGGGTTCGCATACCTAGAGAGCAATTCGAATCACCTGCTCCTGAGGATAGAGTGGCGACATTGTGCCATCACTGCCCTTCACTCCCATTGGTGAGTAAAACAGTACCTTACAGACGGTGCTACAGTTTTCTGCGCAAAATGTATATGCGTGGCCATGGAGCAACCGAGCAAAGACAGAACGTTGGACTCGCCGCTGCAACTGCTCTTGATCAAGTCGCATGGACTGTTCGGGAATCCCGCAACATCACATAAACATCGAATTCTCTGTACCTTGCATTTGTGTGAGTATTGTGAGCCAGAAAAGCCAGCTCAGCACTATGTGATAACGAAACTACTAAAACGTGTAAGCGTGGGCGATGCTTTCAAGGGTAACCTCAATGGGTTCTTTTTTCTAAATATCAAATAGAACTACACGAGTAGCATTTTCTTTCATCTTACAATGCAATGCAGAAATCTTTTTATTACTAGTAGATAAGTCCTAGCGACAGAACTTTAATGAGGAGTGCCTTCATCATCGGGCTGGTACTTTATTGTGCTGGGGCAGCCTCTAATTGTGTCCTGCAGTTACTTCCGTTTATCAATTACTGAAGCTCTGTTCGCAATAACAGTGATGCCTTCGACGTTCTCGAGCACTAATCTATTACTTTAGCTTGGCTTAATAATTGCCTTTAGTGTCCTTTTAGACACTAGTCCCTCTGACCTGCATAGGACTTGCCACAGCAGAGAGGTATTGTGCTGATAACCCCCACAGCACAACACACAAAGTGCTTGGCATGGTTCTTCATACATCCTTGTCTCTCAGTATTCGTGTTACAAAGACACAATTGGGCTAATCACTTCGGTGCGGGAGAAATGACTGGGGCACCATATCTACCAGCCAAGTTTTTCAATTTGTGGCTAATTCTGAGCACATATGGCACGAAGTCATATCTAGTGATATCTGTTCTTTTTATGTCCGATGGTGTGTGCTAGTGAGGAACGCTTCACCTTTCAAAGAACAGATTTGGTAACAGCATGTACAACAAATTGAGTGAAGCTGGATTTCAAATGCCTCTTCATTCAATGAAATCGCATCAACAGGCCACTTGCCCCAATTGGGCAAATGGCCAATAAACCACCGTACCACCCTATCTTAGGGTATCAAGGGGCAGCCGAAGTCAGAGCCCTCGAACAGTTGCCTGCGGATGTATTTCATGATGCCTGCAGTTAAGACGTCTGCTGCTGTGGCTGTGAGTGGTAGTGGCTTATGCCAAGGGAATGGGAGGGTGAGTGCCACAGTAGCTGAATTGGTAAGCCGCCACATGCCTAATGAAGGTGGTGTGGATTCAGCTCCTACCTACAGCAAACTATCATTTCGTCCACTTTCATTTCCCTTTTCCATACTATTTATAAATCCCGAAAATGCACAATTAATTTACCCTATGCTTTCTCCAAGCTCATTACCTATTTTCATCATCTGGTCAAACAATTATGGCTCAGCTCGATACGGGCTACTTCAGCTTGGAAGATAAGAACGTCCGAGAAGGCCAAAGGAAGTGACTTGGTCAGCAATTGTGGATACTGTTCAGAATCCGCTTTAAAAACATAGAAGGTTTTCAGCTAAACGCATAGCAAAGACAGTCAATTTGTCATAAAGGTGCTTAGAGTAAATACTCACTAGTGCACTAAACATGAAAGTTTTAGCTAAGTGGGCCCCAATTGCTGACAAGAAATGCGGAAATAAGGTTAGGTCAATCTAGTAGGTCAATCTAGTATATGCTCCTGACAGTGCAGCTTGCCGGTGAGCGCCGCAACACCTGTCACAGCAGAAGCGCAACTAGGGGACAGATGGGGGGAATCGGCACCCTGCAAGACAGTGCAGTTTGCGGCTTTGAAGCTGGTTGGTGCACAGCATGGTATTGGCGTGTTCAATAAAAGCATGAATCTTTTTAAAAGGCGGGAGCTGACGCGTACGCTTTCGATTCCGCGTTGTGGTACTTGTTAAGTGGTCAGTCCTCACATCACCGGCAACTGTGCTTTCCGTGCTCGTATGTTGACATTTCTAACGGCATTGCCGGACATTTGTGTCATTCTTCTGCCTGTCCGTGAAGAGGCTTGGTTAAGATGTCCTCTTTGCCACATTAGGGCGAGGCAATTGTTCAATAAAGCAAGATTAACATAAAATACATGTTTTCTTTAGGTTGTTGCTCCGGGTGATCTAGTGCCTCACTTGATTCCCCCCTTCCCAATGCTTCATAGGCTTCATCGCCTCTCTTGTTTCATGCTGGCGGCCAGACCAGGCTCTAGTTACTTCAGCGTCCAGTGAAGGTATGCACCTGGGAGCTGCTATTTACATGGAGCAGCAGTGCCTGCCTAACCGGACCCTTTAATCTGATTTGCAACTAGAGACAAGTTTTACATTTAAAATAGTGTGAAGCTTGTCACCAACTTGTGATAGCACTGCAACGCATACTAATAATGCCGCAGAAGTCGACTGTGAGGCAGCCCTATTACAAAAATCTGGGCTTATATCTGCCTTAACGCGCCCCTAAATCAATTTTCCATTTCGCTTTTCTCAATGGCACTTGGACTATCTTGGACTATCTAGTGACGTAGATGCGCTCGTGGCATGGCTTTCCTCAATGGCACTTCGACTATCTAGTGACGTAGATGCGCTCGTAGCATGTTTTGAAAGCATTGTAAAATCATGTATAGATCGATTTGTTCCTTTGAAAACTAAGAAAAAAATACAATAACCTTCCCTGGATGAACCGAGAACTGCTGCACTTATCGCGATGTGCTGGCAGACTTCGCACTAAGTGCTCAAACAATCCTCAGGCATGTGTTTTGTACACTCAGGTAAAAAATGAACTGCAGAAAAAAAAGGCCGAAAATTTCTTATATAATGTTCAGTTGCCGAAACTGTTCAAGTCTAACCCCCGTAAATTCTGGTCTTTCATATCTCCTGGCTCTTCTTCTTCCACATCTTTTAAAATCAACAACAGTGCTGTTAACGATCCATTAGAGATTTCAAAAGCGTTTAATACATATTTTCAGTCAGTGTTTGCCTCGGATGATTCCAGTCTTTCAACACTTACAACTAACGATTCTTATGCAATTGATGATATCAACATTAGCCTATGTGTTTTGGATCTCGTACTAAACTTAGATACTAAAAAACCAGCCGGCCCTGATGGAATTCCGTATTCCTTTTTAGTACGATTCTCGCTATGGATATCTAAATATCTGTTCATTATATGTCAGAAGTCCCTTAATAGCGGCGTTGTGCCTTCTTCCTGGAAAAGAGCTAAAGAGCTACCTTTATATAAACCTGGTGTCACACAGCTCTCATCTAACTATAGGCCTATTTCTTTAAACCTCATGCAAAATACTAGAACACATAATCTATAAGCATATAATAATGTTCCTTGACAATATTGCCCATTGAACATATTTCAGCATGGCTTCAGGCATGGTTTTAGTACTGTAACCCAACTTGCGGAGTTCACTCATGACCTTTCCCATTACATTGACTTAGGTAATCAGATTGACACCATTTTCATTGACTTTATAGCAAAGCTTTCGACACTGTACTACAATCTAAATTTCTTTTGAAACTCCATAATCTTCTAAATAACCCTCAGTTGGGATCTTGGATTTCCAGTTTCCTTTCTATGCGTTCCCAATTCGTATGCTATGATTCTGCGGATTCATCTGTAGTCGACGTCACCTCAGGGGTCCCACAGGGATCTGTACTTGGCCCTCTACTATTCTTATTGTTTATTAACGACCTTCCAGACCATGTTACTTCAAAAATATGCCTCTATGCAGACGAATGTGTTATGTACAGCCCAGCTGACTCACTCGCTGATCATCAGCGCCTTAAAGATGCCTTTGTTTCATTTTGTGACTGGTGTGCTACCTGGAAAATGAGCATCAATTTTGATAGAACTGTTATAATGTATTTTACTAACAGAAGCAGGCCCGTATGTTTTGATTATATGTGCAACGGTGTACCACTAACAAGAGTTTTTCAATACAAACATTTAGGCGTCATTTTTACACCCACCTTGTCTTGGTCCAAACATATAATTACATTTGTAGTAAAGCGCTAAAAAAACTTGGTTACATCCGCCGTACTTTGTCTGCTGCTCCGAGGGACACTAAATTAGTAGCATACAAAACACTGATTCGCTCAATTTTAGAATATGCTTCCTCTGTATGGAGCCCATATAAACAATGTGAAATTAATTGTATTGAATTGGTCCAGAGGAAGGCTATTCGTTTTGTTTACCGTCGCTTCAACAGACTTTTCACCGTCAGCTGCTTTGCGGAATTAAACCTCCAGTTTCTTTCTAGACGGCGGCACATAGAATCTCAGAAGATTTTCTATTCTTATAAGAACTCTCTTTGTCACCTATCAGATCCCTCCCTTTTAACGCCTGTTTGCTCGACTTCAACTAGAGCTTATCATACCTCTAATATTAGACCACTCCATCCAAGCACTAACACTTTCAAATAGTTTTTTCCCCCGCATGATTGAACAGTGGAATTTGTTACCTGCCGAAATTCGTTTGTTACCCATTTCTCAATATTTAAATGCTGTTGCTGATGTATAGTTCCTTTACATTTTTCTATTTCTATGTTCCTGTTTCTGCATATCATAATTAGTTTTACTCGCATATACATCCACTCCTGCCATAGCCCTAACAGGCTGCAATTTGCATGGAAAAAAAATGTGTAGTTTGTATGAAAAAACAATGTGTAGCAGACTTCACCAACTTGTCCAAGACGAAGTCCTAGTCAGACTCAAAATCTCCTTCAGAGATTTTCTTATTGTGATGAGAATTTCTGTCACTGCACGGCACTCTGTTCGAACAAGGCCTTCACTGATAAGATGGGAGAAAAGAAGGGTTATAGAGGCAAAAATTGTCACATTGTCACTCAGATATATTCCCTAACGCAATGCCTAAAAGATTTTTTTTTTGTTGGACAAGAGGATCAGGCTAAGGCTCAAGACCTATGAGCATTCTATTGCACAGATGAAGGGATTAACCAAACAAGCCCTGCGAAGTCAAGGAAGATCCATACAATGGAAACTTGCCATTTGCTTGAGAGTGGCATGCATGGACCTGCAAACCCACACCGGTCATATTAGCGTGCATCTCACATCTATAACCTAATGCAGGTTCCTGCAATGAACATACATCGTGTTTGTAAACAAGTTGCGAGGAACATTCGCGCAAACCTGGTACCTCCCATAGCGCCATCAAAAGAAGCAATACTAAATAGCAGCTTAGCAAACTAGCTGGAAGAAATGCAAGAAAATTTCTTTGTCTAGCCAAGCTTTACAACAAAATTGAGCCAGAGTAGAATTATGAGCGGCTGGGCCACGTTCTGCAATATTTTTCTTCATAGTTTACATTGGGGTTGCTCAACATGTTCCTTTTGAACTGTGGCGAGCAGGTGCTCAAGCAAGTCGTGATTCGCTAGCCGCCAAAATCCGAGATAAACAAGGGAACAGTATGAACATGAAAGACAAGAAACAGTAGAGGTAAATGCGACGTCGAGTGCCATATAAAAATTGCAACAGCTCACTTACTCAGGCAATATTTGCAACAGCAATCCTACGAAGGACGAAACAATTTTTTTTTTTCCCGTTCGATGCACAGCACTAAGCGGCAACTGCGGCAACAAGCACTTGGAACGAGTTTAAACGTTTTTACCATAACAGCGAAACGTTCTGCCAAACTAAGAGCCCACATATGCCCCATTCACATCAGTAAATTCAACAAACAAGAGCAACAGCACTGAAAAACGTAACAGGAGCTGCACAAGATCACACTACCAACCATAAACGCGCTCCAAGGCATAAGGAAACGAGCTGCTCCAGCGTTGCGCCCAAGTGTGGCTCGAGATCGCAATCTCGAACACCATCCGGTTCTTCCAGCGCAACTAACTAGAACAACATTCTATCACACAACACAGTAAGAAACCGTAAAATTGTGTTTTAGCTAGGCTGAACAGCTGAAGGAGCTCCAGCAGCGCACGCAAAACTATAAACCGGAACACGCCATACTTGTTTGAACAACGTCATCATAACCGTGACGTCCCTTCCGTGCGTGGCAGCAGCGTTTTAGTATGGCATTTCGCTTCTGCCACGCGCGTGTCACCAGTTACCGCCATTTTTTTTCTACGCGCGGACGTGAGCGCCATCTGGTGATGCTTCGAAGTGGCTTCCTCGTCTTCTCTCTTCGCGCGCTCTTCGCTATGCAGTCTTCTGCTATTCTCCTCACACTTTCGCCATAGTCTCCTCCTCCACTTTCCCCTCGTGCTTTTACTGTAGCCTCCCCCGCCGCTTTTCTCCGCGCGCTCTTCGTTATCGCCTTCTTTCATTCGCCAGTGCGCTCCACGTTCACTCGATTACGCCAACGAGGCACGCCGGCGCTCAATGTAGGAACGGGCTCCTGCGGGCTGCGCTCTAAAATAAATGCTACACGACAGGAGCAGTAATGCACGATATTCAACACATTGTGCTGGCGGTATGACCCATCTGCTTCATTTTGCGCAGAAACTTTATATTTCACCACAGACATCTGCTAGAATACAGTAACAGACCTGACGTCTGCGTATGCACATGCTTGAATTCATGTCCCTAAGGAATTGTGGTTCGCAGCATGAAATATGTGTGTTTCCTGTCAATGCTCGTCATGTGCACCTTCTGTCCTTTTTCCCTTTGACTGATGAAGAAAACGGTGATGAAATTTTTCTCATTTCTGAACCCACTAGGTTTCCATCCGGTCCAACGCAAGCTTATGTACATTGATGACTATAGAAGATGCCTAATCCTGGTTGAAAGGATCGGATATAATGGAAGAGGCAAGTGTTTTTCATGCGTCTTTAAACGCTGTGTTTAGCCTGTACGTATGCATTTACCTGCTACTTCTAGCAAACGCGTAACAAATGTATTTCATTTTAGTTTTATATCCTTTATTTCTGAAGGGACATTTTTCTCAAAAGCGAACAAAATGCACCGCTCAAGGTGTCCTGCGAAAAAAATAACCGCGCCATTAGCTGCCTTCATATTTCTGATATACAATCGTACCCGAACAGGACAAACGCAGCTGAAGAAAAAGTATTATATACAGAATACGTGAGACTTACTGACGAACTCGACATTAGATGTACCAGACCCGGAATGTTTGCTAGCCTTGCTATAAATTCGCTTGCAAGTTGCGAGTGCAACGTAAAGGGGAAACGGAAAGAGCACATCTGCAGAATCTGATGCATCGAGAATGGCATAGCCGCACCGAGAAAAAAGTTGAGGCCACAGTCATGGATACTATACGTACTGCGCGCATAGTCCTGCTTTTGGTGAGTGGGCTCCTTGTTTGCTTTTTTCTTCACTGCTGAGACAGCAAATCTGCAAGTAGCGAGCGCACCGCAGAAAAGTTTTTCAAGCTTTCTCATAGGCGGTTTCAGATCTATCGATTGACTCAATATATCGAAGTAGCGTGTTCAACTTGGTTCGTTGGGGAATATCGGAACTCGAAGGTAACAGCGCTAAAAAAGCAGCGCTATGAAAGTGGGATACTATATTGGCGCCGCATTTGTCCCCTGCGTTCGCAACCCTGCTTTTTAGCGCTCTCATCTTCAAGTTATGATATATCGAGCTATTTCTCTGAAAATGTTGGTTCTAACCATGCTCGGATGTACCCCTATGTTACATCTGTTCGGCGATATTCGTCAGTGCAGGTCACAGACGTAGTAAGAGAGCGCTCTTGTGCCCCAGATATGTGACGCACACGGCAGCAGATTCGTATCTTTGTCTGGACAAGTTACCACTGTCTGCTACAAAATGCATTGCTTTTCCAATTAACATCAGCTCGGGCTGCTTGACGCATACTTTTTTTGAAAATTGTTCACTAGAACGCCAATGTACTTAGCGGCAGACTTTAAGGCCAGATATCATGCAAATTTAGTCTGGAAGTCTCATGTCACTTCACTGCAACTCGGCTAAATTCGCGATTGGAATATGTAGTCAAAGCGAATAAAATAAGTTTCTTGGAGAACTTTTATTTCAGTTACCCACATGGGCAGGGAGTTTTCTAATGTCATCTCCTCTTCTCAACTCAACATGTCACGGCGCAGGGTGGGTTCGGGCACACGCTGGTCGAAATTCCTGCGAGAGGAATTGGCAGCTCGGGCAATTTATTTGTAATGAGCGCGTACTGCCGGCCGTCACAACGGCAGTACGAATTTGACCACATTGTGAGCCAGGCGAAAGAGTTGGCGGGGACCAGGCCGCTCCTTATCCTCGGCTGCTTTAACGCCCCTCACACAACGTGGGGCTATAAGTTTCAGTCCAAGAGAGGAAAAGCATTTGCCAAAACAATGGAGAATCACAAGATGGCCCTCCTGAACGAGCCGGACGTAACCACCAGAAGAGGCAACAGTGCCGTGAGGGACACCACGTCAGACCTGTCGTGGTTATCGGGCACGATAGACGCCTCCTGGAGAAGCGAAGAAGTGGACCTGGGGCCTAGCCACAGCGTTATCGGCATCACGATCCCAGGCTCCCGATATGGGGCTGTGCTGGGCGCGGCGCGGATCATGGATTGTGAAAAGATGACAAAGTTTACCCAAGAACAAGAAGAGGCATCCGAGGAAGAAACGGGGCAAGCTCAAACACAAAGGACCTACACCGAATGGGCGAGGGACCAGAAGAAGGCCCTCGATAAATTTACCCAAGAAATCACAACGACGTCGCAGACGCCGTACGTGGACGCCAGACTAACCCACATGTGAGCGGCCCCACACTCATTGACGCGGCGGTGGAAACGTCAGAGACACAACAGAAAGCTGGCCAAGCACATAGCAGTCTTGAACAAACGGATCGCCGAGTACGCGGCCAAACTATGTAAGAAAAATTGGCCGAAGACCTGCGACGACCTACAGGGCAAGGTCTCGACGTGGAAGAAGTGGTGTCTCTTGAGGCATCTGATCGACCGGCTGAGTAGCAAAACTGCGACCAATCGCAACCTCACCAAAGTATTGAACACGTACAAGGGAGACGGCCGAAGGCTCCTGGAAGACCTGAAGGCGAAGTACCTAAAGACAGAGAAGGGCCAGTACCCGGTGCCCGAGAGGTACGAAGGAACCGACAACGAAGAACTGGACCAGCCGTTTACCATGAAGGAACTGTGGACAGCGATAGATGACAGTAACAAGAGAAGTGCACCCGGCAGGGACGCCATAACTTACAAATTACTCGGTAACATGAGTGGTACAGCGGCCCGCGGCCTCCTAGAGCACATTAACGAAGCCTGGGAGAGCTCGCATTTGCCGAAGGAATGCAAGGAAGCCGAGGTCCGCTTCATTCCAAAGCCCGGCAATGCCCTCACGATAGGCAACATGCGGCCCATCTCCCTCACATCCTGCGTGGGGAAGGTGATGGAGCGCATGGTCCTTCGCCGGCTGCAGAAGCACCTCGAAGAAACGGATCAGATGCCAGAGACGACGTACGGCTTCAGGCAACGTCTCAGCATCCAAGACGTGATGATCTAACTCAACGAAGTGGTCGTCAAGCCGGCAACGAGGCACGCGCCGCGCGGCATACTCGCCCTCGACCTGAAGGGAGCGTTTGACAACACGTCCCACGCGGGCATTTTGCAGCATCTAAACAAAACCCGGTGTGGCCGAAAGGCATTCGGCTACATAAAAGATTTTCTGTCAAACCGAACGGCGACCATCAGGATAGGGGCAGAGAAGTCGGACCTTGTCGAGCTCGGCGATAGGGGCACCTCTCAGGGATCGGTCTTGTCGCCCCTGCTCTTCAATCTGGCCCTGCTGCCCCTGCCTGATCTACTCAAGCAAATCGAAGGCGTGGACCACGCATTCTACGCCGACGATATTACGGTGTGGATGGCCCGAGCCAGATCCGATGCCTGGATTGAGGAAGTCTTGCAGCGGGCGGCAACGACCGTACACGAGTGTGCAAAGTCGTGCGGACTGAGCTGTGCTCCCCAGAAATCAGAGCTGCTCATGATCCAAGCGAGAAAATCCAAGAAGGAGCTGCCGCCGAACGTGATTATCACGATCGCTGGAACGACCATCAAGCCAACACAGCAGATTAGGATTCTCGGCCTACTACTTCAGAGCGACGGAAAGGCACAGGCCGCCATCACAAATATCAAGACTACAACCGAACAGATACTTGGTATGTTTCGGAGGGTATCCAACAGAAAGCGAGGCCTTAAAGAGGACGACGCCATGCGCCTGGTACGCGCGTTCGTGGTGTCGCGGGTTACCTACTTCACCCCGTATCTCCAGATGACGAAGGCGAATAGGGACAGCCTAAACACGATGCTTCGTAAGGAAACGAAACAAGCACTGGGCATGCCCATATACTCGTCCACGCAAAAACTGCTAGACATGGGTGCCCACAACACGGTCGAGGAGCTCATCGAAGCCCAGCTCTCTAATCAGAGAATCCGGCTCAGTCACATGGAACACGGACGAGCCGTCCTACGCAAGATAGGATGGCAGATGGAGCCAGTTCCCATCAAGGCGACCCTTCCGGAAGACTGGAAAAAGATAATTCAGACAAAACCCCTTCCCCGGAACATGACGCCGGGCAAGGACGACGAGAGGTGCACCGCGCGATTTAAAGCCCAAGCCCGGAAGCTGGAACAGAACCCCGGGGTCCTCTACGCGGACGCCTCGCTCCAAAAACACAGTGACCGTGCATCGGTGGCGGTTACATCAAAAGACAGGCTGACCGTCATCGCGTCCCTCAAGACAACAGACCCCGCAGTTGCCGAAGAAGCGGCCGTGGCCCTGGCACTCGCACAGCCGAGCGTGGAAACCGTAGTCACCGACTCAAAGACAGCCTACAGAAGCTTCCGCAGGGGGGTAATCTCCTCCGCGACCCGAGCCATTCTAGCCAAGCACAAGCCTCCGGGAAGAACCATAGAGGTCGTGTGGGTCGCGGCTCACTCGCAGGTAGCAGGCAACACCATCGCCGACAACCCTGCCCGAGAAATGTCAATCTGGGCCAAGCACGAGCCAGAAGACCTACCGCACCCGGTTACCAGCTTTCGGCACATTACCCGGGCGTACCGAGAGGAAAGGTGCAGGCTGCCAGAACCGCACCCCAAACTCACCAAGCAACAACGGACGATCCTGCGTCGAGCGCAGGCGGGATCGCTTGCGCATCCCGTACTGATGAACCGCATGTACCCTGCAAAATACGATATGCTCCGTCCTTTTTGCAGAAGAGGCAAGGGCACCCTGCCCCACGTCTTGGCAGAGTGTACAGAACTCAAGACCCCCCTCCCCTTCCCACCAACACCCCCAATCCCCAACCCCTTGAGCGATGGGAGACCTTGTTATCCAGCCCCGCCCTACCGATTCAGCTCGCACTGACGGACAGGGGCCAGGAGCTGCTGGAAACATATGGGTCCCGTAACTAGGGAATCACCCCGTCTGGTGCCTGCGTGCACCACCGATTTATTTCGGGCCCAGTAAAAGTCGCTTCATCATGATCATCCTCTTCTTTCGTAATTACATCTTAAAAGGCAGAAAAGCGTTATCTGTCACTGACATTTTTCTTAAACCGTTTCACACTAGAAATCTGGTTACGCACAAAGCGATACATGCCTCCGCTCTTTGTTTTAGGTTGCCAGTTGCTGATGACGGAAAGTGCCGTTGACTACCCTATCCCCAAGTTGTGTATGCTTCTCTACCACAACTACTGTCCCGGTCCGAAGGTACTGCTGTATCAGCCTGATTGCAAGATTCAGGATGCGTTCCTTGCGCACAAAGCGAGCGCTGGACGTCAAATTCAGTACTGAAAGATGACTATGAAAAAATGAATTATTGACAAATAAATGCGTCAAAAGCATAAAAAGAACATTAGTCGCATATACCATCTTTATTCCTTCAATATGAACTTCGCAACGCCTGGCGTTTATTTATTCGCACGTTATGTACACCAAGAAGTCCGAGGAAATGAAAAGAGGCTTGACGAGCCCTTCGGCCAGAATCTCATAGACATCAGTCGGCAATATTCCGAAGTAAAAACAGAATGCCATACCGTCTGGCAAAATCTCTTCACGGCCTTTGCATAACAAATCAATACCAGCCAAAAAAAGCAACAAAGTTACTATTAAATATTAAGGCAAGTATAACACACATTTGCAAAAAAGTACATGTGAAGTGCGGGTCGGCAAAAATAACATGGAATGTACAAGGGTATTTTAACAAGCATGTTATTAACACATACAATTATTAATTTATCATGGAACTGTGGAAGAATGTATAGATCTTGAATAGACGAACTTGATTAAAAGAAAATGACTTGGTGACACAATAGAAAACAGCTTATGTAACTACGTACAAAGAAAAAAGTTAATCGTGCCCTTCCACTAATAGTCTGCACGGTATTTCTGTGTAAGCATTTTTCTTTATGGAGTGATAAAATCATTTAAACCAAAGCAGGACCAACCACACGCGTACTCTGCCGCAATATAAGTCACTCTTACAAAATCTATGAAAAACGCCGCCATCTTGTCTTAGGCCTCGCTCGATTATCGCGTGAGGAGACCCAAATGTGGCGTTAGTTGAATTCCGAAATTATTTAGTGAACAGCATTCACTAGAGTGTTTGGAATTGAAAAATTGGTAGAAAGTTGAGAACTCTCAGCGCAGTTTCTACCTTCGCAGTGTAACGACAAATCGTGACGCAGACAAGGGCTTGCGTAACGCGCTAAGAACGCCATAAACTTTGCTTCTGTGCGTAGGAATCACAAGGTGATAGAAATTCAACCGCACGTCTGTCACAAGAGGATCACACTCGCCAAGTGTAAAGATTGCGGAACATTTCTTTAATTATTTTGATTATACAGGGCGTCCCAATTATCATGCGCCAAGATTTAAAGATATGCAAGTGCAGCATCGCTGGACAGAACCAAGGCAATGTTTGCCGTTGCTTAGATGTACTCAGATAAATCTTGCATCCGGCCTAATTAAATAACTACGTTTAATTAATTATTCAACTTATCAAACATTATACTTATATGAAAAGTGTTAATGAGAAAATTGCAGAGTGACATGAAAAACTCCCGAAACAGGTTTCTCTTGCTGAATACGTGCTACATAAAAGTGTTTTTGTTAGCGTGAAAGCAGCATGCAAATACGCGCAAAATTGCCGCGCGACAAGCCGCTCGAGACAAGACGCACCTGCATGATTAAAACTTACTCGAATGTAATCGTTGATACTGTCTGTTGTGTATGTTCTCGCCGAACCTTGTGTACTCAGGTTGTATGCGCAACACCAATGGTGCGGTACATTCCGCAAGGCCCACGGCAACGGACGAGTACCGTAGAACCATCGATGAGTCATGTGCAAAAGTCGACAAACTTGACCGGCAGATATAATTTTGAAGATCGCCGACTGGTATCGCCGCTACTGTTGAGCTTTGAATGCCACTTACGTTACTAGGCACAGGTTCGCGCAATAAAGAGTTACCGTTTGGGTGCAGGGCTTTTGACAGTGTATGATTGGATGCCGTTACGACCACGAGAAAATATCTTGGTCGCGGCTTCCAATAGTTTATAAAGCGCTGCTTCAACTCGGCGACCATGACACAACGCAATGATCTCTACCACCTCTTGCGGTCTTGGGGATCCCACTGATCTGTACCACCTACTGTTGAGTGTCATCGCTGGTGTTCACGCACGTTCTCGAATGTAGACCACTATCATCTTCCCACGCGCATTCTGATTGGACAAAGATTTTGTCGCTACCAAATGGGCCACAACAGTGCAGAACCTTCCAATACATGCGAGCGCCCCCTGTGCCGAGCGTTGACTAACAATTGTTGGCAGGTGAAAAGTGATCAACAGAGAAAGCGTAAACAATGTACTCGTGTCAGTTCTCCCCTCTTAACAAGCCTCATTCTCATGCTGCAAGTCGCACAGGAAGAAAAAAGCGGCGCAATTTATCTCGCGGTGACTTTCGACGGTAATGTGTGAGCATTAAATCAATATAGCGCCACAGTGCGTTGCCGCCGTCGAAACGAGGTGCGTATGCATAAGGGGCGCAGTGCCGCGAGGCTCGCGCTTCCCTAAGAGCAGTCGCGGCTATCAAAAGCCGCTGCTGCGAATTGTTCAAGTGGCCTCTGAATTTCGCGACGCGCTGGTGCCTGCGAAAGCTGAGAATTGTTCTCTCGCTTGCCGCGCACTCAGGGGCACATACTCAGTGACCCAAGTCGTCGAGTGAGTCATTGAAGAGCGGCACGTACCCAGTGCATTCATGGCGCCTCTCGCTAAAGGGGAACGGGCCCAGTGCATTTGTGGCGCGACCTTCTGATGCGTCAGGCTGCTGTCGCGGAGGAACTCTTGTGACGTTCGTTCGATTATGCTCAGCATCGAAGACATTTAAGGCATCCTTTTCGTGATTGCAGAGCGGAACATTCCCCCTGACACATACTCAGTTATCCAAGTTGCCGCCAAATACGTTAATTGAAGAGAGGCACACACCTGCTGGCACATACCCAGTGCTCCAAGTCGGCGTGAAAAAGTTTCTTCGAACAGTGGTGCCTGCCCATTCCCGAATCTACAGTGTTCTCATGTCGACGTGAAAAAGGTCCGTTGAAGAGCGGCACGTATTACCACGATGGCACATATTCAGTGACCTAGTTGCTCGTATTCACTTTCTATCTCTGTCCTTCCCCCGAACCCCTTCCCCAGCGTGAATTAGCAGGCTAGAGGCACTTTCCTCAGACTGCCTCCTCCATCTTTCCGCCATTAGAAATTTCTCGCTCTCAGTTGGACCGATGGTTGTTTCGAACCTTGTTATCTCAGAACAGTAACCCTATGCGCTGGTCATTCGACTACGGGCGACCCAGCGACCAAGGTAGGCGACATACATACATGCATACATACATACATACATACATACATACATACATACATACATACATACATACATACATACATACATACATACATACATACATACATACATACATACATACATACATACATACATACATACATACATACATACATACATACATACATACATACATACATACATACATACATACATACATACATACATACATACATACATACATACATACATACATACATACATACATACATACATACGTACATAGCTCCCAAAAGGTGCGCGAAGCACCCTAAGCGCTAATTATCCTATGACGTTTCATCCGAAAGGCGAAACATCGACTGCAATAGCAAATTAGTGGACAGCTATACCAACAAATGACAGTGCTTTTATCGGCCGTACAAAGTTTACATAGGCACACAAACTAAATTTACAAGCATGGGGTCACGCGCTCACAACCACACATGAGCACATCCGACTCGATGACAGCGGAAACTCGCTGTCAATACGTTAGCGTGAACAAACGCGCCAGCAGCGGCGAGCGAAATGACATTCTTGCTGCCTATCGCTTCAATGCAAAGTGAACGCCGAGAACACACAGCATGCACAATGCTCTCAGCCGCCGTCGCAGCTAAACTCTGCCCCCAACGCAGATTGCTCGCAAGAAACGGCCGCACAACTGCGCGCAACGACAATATGCGCTGCCCTGCAGCCGGATTAAAACGCGGCACCCCGTGTCCCCACTCCCGCCGGTACCTCGTAACGTTAGGTGCCTTGCCACCCGGACAAACCGGTATCCCTGGGCCGACCTCCACGGCCTCTTCCACAGCATGGCCTGCTACGAATCGATGCCTCGTTGCTGCTCCGACTGCGAATTGGCTGCTACTGGACGGCAGCTGGACGCGCCAGGAGTGGCTACTGCTACTGGGCGGCAGGAATAGCAGAGGAGACTTATTAGTAGAGTTTGCGGAGCAGAATAGTATGCGGATAATGAATACCTTCTTCCGCAAGCGAGATACCCGAAAGTGGACGTGGAGGAGCCCGAACGGCGAGGTTAAAAATGAAATAGACTTCATACGCTGCGCTAACCCTGGCATCATACGAGATGTGGACGTGCTCAGCAAGGTGCGCTGCAGTGACCATAGGATGGTAATAACTCCAATTAGCCTAGACCTGAGGAGGGAACGGAAGCAACTGGTACATAAGAAGTCGATCAATGAGTTAGCGGTAAGAGGGAAAATAGAGGAATTCCAGATCAAGCTACAGAACAGGTATTCGGCTTTAACTCAGGAAGAGGACCTTGCTGTTGAAGCAATGAACGACAATCTTATGGGTATCATTAAGGAGTGTGCAATAGAAGTCGGTGGTAACTCCGTTAGACAGGATACCAGTAAGCTATCGCTGGAGACGATAGATCTGATCAAGAAACGCCAATGTATGAAAGCCTCTAACCCTACAGCTAGAATAGAACTGGCAGAACTTTCGAAGTTAATCAACAAGCGTAAGACAGCTGACATAAGGAAGTATAATATGGATAGAATTGAACATGCTCTCAGGAGCGGAGGAAGCCTAAAAGCAGTGAAGAAGAAACTAGGAATTGGCAAGAATCAGATGTATGCGTTAAGAGACAAAGCCGGCAATATCATTGCTAATATGGGTGAGATAGTTCAAGTGGCTGAGGAGTTCTATAGAGATTTATACAGTACCAGTGGCACCCACGACGATAATGGAAGAGAGAATAGTCTAGAGGAATTCGAAATTCCGCAGGTAACACCGGAAGAATAAAGAAAGCCTTGGGAGCTATGCAAAAGGGGAAGGCAGCTGGTGAGGATAAGGTAACAGCAGATTTGTTGAAGGATGGTGGGCAGATTGTTCTAGTCAAACTGGCCACCCTGTATACGCAATGCATCATGACTTTGAGCGCACCGGATTCTTGGAAAAACGCTAACATAATCCTAATTCATAAGAAAGGGGACGCCAAAGACTTGGAAAATTATAGACCGATCAGTTTACTGTCCGCTGCCTACAAAGTATTTGCTAAGGTAATTGCAAATAGAATCATCAACACCTTAGACTTCCGACAACCAAAGGACCAGGCAGGATTCCGTAAAGGCTACTCAACAATAGACCATATTCACACTATCAATCAGGTGATAGAAAAATGTGCGGAATATAAGCAACCTTTATATATAGCTTTCCTTGATTACGAGAAAGCGTTTGATTCAGTCGAAACCTCAGCAGTCATGGAGGCATTACGGAATCAGGCTGTAGACTAGCCGTATATAAAAATACTGAAAGATATCCATAGCGGCTCCACAGCCCCCGTAGCCCTCCATAAAGAAAGCAACAAAATCCCAATAAAGAAAGGCGTCAGGCAGGGAGATACGATCTCTCCGATGCTATTCACAGCGTGTTTACAGGAGGTATTCAGCGACCTGGATTGGGAAGAATTCGGGATAAGAGTTAATGGAGAATACCTTAGTAACTTGCGATTCGCTGATGATATTGCCTTGCTTAGTAACTCAGGAGACCAACTGCAATGCATTCTCACTGTCCTGGAGAGGCAAAGCCGAAGGGTGGGTCTAAAAATTAATCTGCAGAAAACTAAAGTAATGTTTAACAGTCTCGGAAGAGAACAGCAGTTTACGATAGGTAGTGAGGCCCTGGAAGTGGTAAGGGAATACATCTACTTAGGACAGGTAGTGACTGCGGATCCGGATCATGAGACTGAAATAATCAGAAGAATAAGAACGGGCTGGGGTGCGTTTGGCAGGCATTCTCAGATCATCAACAGCAGGTTGCCGTTATCCCTCAAGAGAAAAGTGTATAACAGCTGTGTCTTACCAGTACTCACGTACGGGGCAGAAACCTGGAGGCTTACGAAAAGGGTTCTACTTAAATTGAGGACGACGCAACGAGCTATGGAAAGAAAAATGATAGGTGTAACGTTAAGGGATAAGAAAAGAGCAGATTCGGTGAGGGAACAAACGCGAGTTAATGATATCTTAGTTGAAATCAAGAAAAAGAAATGGGCATGGGCAGGACACGTAATGAGGAGGGAAGATAACCGATGGTCATTAAGAGTTACGGAATGGATTCCAAGGGAAGGAAAGCGTAGCAGAGGGCGGCAGAAAGTTAGGTGAGCGGATGAGATTAAGAAGTTTGCAGGGACAACATGGCCACAATTAGTACGTGACCAGGGTAGTTGGAGAAGTATGGGAGAGGCCTTTGCCCTGCAGTGGGCATAACCAGGCTGATGATGATGATGATGATGATGATGGTGGACGGCAGCCCACCGGCACCGCCGTGGGAAAGCCACCACGCCAGCCTGTGCCTCTGGTGGTGAACCAGAGACTCTGGAGCACCTCCTGCTGGCCTGCCCTGCTCACCTGCAGCACCGCGGCCGACTTCTGCAAGAGTTTCACCACCTGGGGCTCCCACGTTCCCGACAGGAAGATATCCTCTTCCCCTGTCATAATCAGCTACCAGCCTTCCTAAGTGTCGTCGAGTACCTCGGCTCGGCGGGGCTCTCGGCGGGACTATAGGAAATTCCTACAAAGACGGATGGCCTAACGGCCATCCCACCACCTTGGTCTTCCTGATCCGCCACTACTTCACTTCTACAGGGCCACCTCCTATACGGTCTACCTCCAGCCTACTCCTCCGGTCGAACCCACAAGGCCCTCCCGGCCGGGCTGCTCTGATGCTGCTGGGACGACCCTCTACCTTTCTTCCTCCTACCCTCTCTTTCTTTTAATCCCATCAGCCGCACCCTGCTGGCACTGAGCCGTGCTCCCGCATGGGTTGCAGAAGATAGTGCCAGCCTTTCCTCCTTTCCCACAATAACCACTTCTCTCTTGGGTCCCTTGCGCACGGTGGAAGACTGCGCGCTTCCACCCCGTTTTTCTCTCTTTGAGATTGAGCTGCCATTGTCAGCTTTCCTCGCACGCCTTCATTCACACATAGAGCGGAAGGCGCGCGGCAACATGTTGTCGCCCTTGGGCTTTATACGGAACCTCACGGCAACGACAATGCCGCAGCCGACGAAATTAATGCGCTTGGAGTGCCCATATGATTGCTATTGCAATAAAAGTACGCGGCATAAACTAACAAACGAAGTTTTCCCAGTTTGACTTGCCGGCGTAATATGGCTTCAGACGCAGCACATGGACGACTTCGGGTAGTGGACGGCGCCGCTTTGATAGCGTGACACCGTCGGGAGCGACCCACTGCACCAAGTCGATGGAACTGCGTTACGGAGACCTGCAGCGGACGCGGCAGCTTAGCTCACCGCTTATCACAGTAACTGCTCGATTCCTCATGGGCGATGCCAGTAATTGACGCCACTTTAGGCTATGGCGGAGGGAATATCTTTCGCAGTTCTCCTCGAGGAACTCCTCTTGTCATTTCCGGCAGTTTGTTGGAGCCGTGCGTTTGGATTTCGTGTCACTCTGGCATCGAGCGGCAATTGTACAGTCTAGTTTTTTTTTCCTGCGTCTTCTGAATCATCTTTGCGTCTGAAGGAAATTTTTCTAAGGCCTTGCGCTAGATTCGGGTCAGTATGGCAAAGAGCTCTTGCTTTATGGCTTACATCAGAAAACGGACTTTCTTCTTCTCATGTACAATCAGGTCGGCGTGCCTGAAAAAGATGGGTCCTCTCTTCTACAAATACAATGTAGTTTTCTTTAGGCAGCTGCACTCCAGCTTCCAACAGAAGTTCGGCTATTTGTTTTCGGACGACCATTGTGAACGTCTTCTAGAAGCTCCTGCGAAACAGTTCACCCGTTGTTAAACTTGACTCTAAATGTCTTGATAGAAAGAGTTTTTGGCTCATAGAAGCCCCAGCTGTGATGCATACATTTTCATATTCTAGGGATTATAGTGGTTGGTTCTCTGATGCATCATTGTGACAGTATGATCACGGCATAAGGCATATAAAGAAAGTTAATTTTGGCCTTCTACTGCCCTCAATCTATAACCATGTTCTTGTTGCGTTTCCTAGCGAGAATATTACGTGGTGTAACTTGACCTCACAGCTCCAGTTTCGACGGTTAAGAGTCTTTCGAACCTCTCGCGTGCTTGGCAGAGGAATTCCCAGATGCATTTGTACGTGCAAGTTTAGGAATTCATCCCTGCGCTCTGTCTGCAACATCTATGTCTGGTATGGACGCCCTGTTCACACTTCGAGAGCTACAGACAGCACTCAGCAGCCTGCGGTGTCGATGTGCACCAGGTCCTGACGGCATTACCAACCAGATCATGCAGAACCTACCTCTGGAACACCGGAAGATGCTCTTAAGCTATCTCAATCAAGTGTGGGAGACTGGCGACGTTCCTCCTTCATGGAAGGTGGCTTGTGTGGTCCCAGTGCTGAAGTCCGGCAAAGAAATGACAGACTTGGCCTCGTATCGTCCTGTATCACTGACGTCGTGTGTGGCTAAGCTCATGGAGAAGTTGGCAAGTAAGCGTTTATCTTGTTGGCTTGAAGATAGAAAGGCTCTGCCAACATGCATCACTGGATTCCGTGCAGGTGTAAGCGTGCAAGGTAGCGTCTTGCGCTTGATAAGCCACATTGACCATCATAGAGCTTTCGGCCTTTCAACACTAGCTATTTGCCTAGAAGTACCAAAGGCTTGTGATATGCTCCAGAGCTCAATACTAAATAGTTTGCAGGCCATAGGCGTACAGGGCTATCTTCTGTGATTCATTCACCAATTTATTAGTGATCGTAAAATTCAAGTGCGGTTAGGAAGTACCATAAGCACCGAAAGCGCGGTATCGCGAAGTGTACCTCAGGGAAGTGTTATTTCCCCAACGCTCTTTAATGTTGTAATGGCTGGTCTTCCCGCTGAAGTGCAAAAATATTGCAGGCATGTCCATATTTCAATATATGCGGACGACATTTGTCTTTGGTTAACCGGATGTCAACACAAGCGTTTAGCTCTGATAGCTCGAGAGGCATTACTTTCAGTACAAAATTACTTTCAAGGTGTTGGGTTGACCCTCTCGGTGGAAAAATCTGGCTTCATCATGTTTCCAGGTAGAGGAAGTTGGTATGCGCGACTGAAGATAGACCTTGATCAATCTTGCCTTCGTCAATTGAAGCACAAGCGCTTTTTGGGCGTCATTATTAACTACCGTTTACAGTGGCCACGAGCTGTGGACTCGATTGTGACATTACTATCTTCGCGTCTCAATGTGATCCGCAGACTTGCAAGTGAGCAATGGGGAAATCACCCTTCTTCAATGACCAGGCTGCACGATGCACTGGTGACGAGTCGAATAATGTACCAGCTGCCTTTAATTTCCCCCTCGCTATCACAGCAAGAACGACTTGAGGTTTTGCACAGAAAGGGACTAAGGAGGGCTCTTGGCGTTCCGGAGACTGCTCCTAACAATGCAGTACTTTATCGACCTCTTAGCCTAGTCGCTTCACATAGGTTATTGATGCAAATTGGGCGCCTCAAACAGATGGTAGCCGGGCGAATCCTTCTACAGCGCCTTCGAAAAAGATCTGAGTCCCGAGCATACTTGGCCCTTAATACTCTTGGTTACCTGGTCTTGACGCTAGAGGTCGAACTAAGAGGTTGAAACCACTTTGGTCTTTCGCGAGCCTCGATTGTTCGTTGACAGTTCCTTACGTTCGCGATAAGCGGAGTTCTCCTGTGGCGGCAACGCGTTCTCTCGTACTGGAACAGCTTGAGACTGAATATGCACGTCATCTTCAAATTTTTACTGATGGCTCTGTGGACAAGGTCAGAGGATCTAGTGCAGCTGCTTTTCACATTCCCTCTTTGAAGTATGATTGGTCTGTTCGCTTCACTGCCGTCGTTTCCTCCACAACGGCCGAAAGCGTTGCCATTGAAGCAGCTCTAAAGAAGCTACGGTTTTGTACGCCTCAACCTGTTGTCATTCTTACAGATTCAAATTGTGCCCTTCGAAGGTTAGAGCACGGGTTCCCTACTGATGCTTTATGTGTTAGCTCGCTACGCTCGGTGCACAATCTCCATATCAAAGGCTTCTTCATACGTTTCCAATGGGGGCCCTCGCACATAGGTAGCATAGGCAACGAAATGGCGGACAGCCTGGCCCAAAGAGCGCTGTCTGGAAATCCATTGAGAAAAGTGCCTCAAGAGTGCAAGAGATTCTTCAGAGGAGCGGTGGTGTGCCACTTCAGTTCTTTGTGGAGCTCACCTCACAAGCCATGTGTGACCGAGGGCCTCAAAAGAAACCAAGCCACTTTACTGCTCCGCATTCGCACGGGCTCTGCTCGTACCCCTGCGTGGATGTATAAGACTGGCCTGGCGTTGTCGCCATTATGTACAACCTGTGGTGTGTGCAGGGAGATAGAACATTGCCTTGTGTGCTGTACTCTGTATAACGGGGAAAGTAGTGTGTTTTTCAGATCCCTCCAGAAAACAGGAGTTCCTCATAGTTCTCTTCAGGACGTTGTTTTCCCGCGCGGGAACCAGTTGTGTAGGAAGGAGGTTTCTCGTCTTCTTTTATGTTACCTGCAGGACACGGATTTGGCCTCCACATGGTGACCTTAGGAGTGACTATTTGCACTTGTGGGGCCTGTGTCTGATTTATACAATTTATTTATTTTAAGTGTCGCTACGGCGGAGCAATTGCCGGCAGCAAATACAAGGCTAATCCGACCAGTAGCCTACAACCACTCAATTCAACTCAACTCAACTATTTCGAACGCATCAAGCCAAGCTTCGGCATCTCCTAACGAAGCTCCCCAGAAAACAGCTGGCTGCCTAGGCTATCGCTGCATCATGGATCCAGGAGACACTACAACTGTCATCTGGCTGCCATTTTTATGTTCGCTTCACCGATCATTTGGGGTGGCGGTCTGTGCGTTTGTAGCAATCTTCGTAACCTGACGCTTGCTCGATAATCTGCGGCGACTTTGTCGTTATCTTCAGGCTTCAGGCTTGGTCCAATATTTTGCCGGGATCGCAAACGCCGAAGTACCTCCGCAAGGTCTCACATGGTTATGGGGGTGAATAAGACCTGTCCAAAAGCGTCACATGAGAACTTAACTTTTTATTCGGGGAACTAGTGTCGAGTCTCGTACCACACATATTGGAGCCTTCAAGGAGACGACTTGATCTTCCAGTTCTCGTGCTCTGCAGCTTTAGGCCGAACATCCGGCGGGGCCTGCCAAGGCCCACTGTTGCCTCTGATGACAGTGCTGGCAAAGCGACTGTATAGACATTCAGTGTTGGCCATGCCTTGCCGGTGAATGCACGTTAATGGCCAAGCCAGGTGACGCAACTGGTTATCCCGGGCGTGTTTTGCCTTTAGAGGGCCGTCATTCGCTGTACGTCTCTAAACATTGATTAGCAATGTCCGTTCGATCATATATGCATTGCCACATTCTTTATCAGTTCTTATAGACCAGTCAGTATCGGCCTGCCAAAGAGAAGGGCATGCAAATATCAGTTTTCACATAGCATTCACTAGCCATTCCTAATGAATCGCACAGTCGTTTCTTCAATTTTTTGCCGATCACGCCAACTGCAACGGGATAACTTCGGCCATGCTTTGTTTCATGCTAAATTATTATGTATGTTCTACATACATATTGTTTTTTATCGCGAAGGCTGTTAACTGTAGCGTAACTGTATTTATCGTTTTGAATCGTTCGATCGTAGATTGTTTACAAGTGGCGCAAGCGCAAAGCGTTATCAATGTGCACTTGCTGTGTGCATTCTCTATAGGCGCAATAACAAATCCATCAAGGAATATAGTTAAAAGACATGTGCGCTTTCACCTGCATTCTTTAAATAGTGTTGCCAGTAGTACATTTCAAAATACTGCCTAAATTTATGGTGCACTCAACTGTGCCACTTACCCGTAATGCCGTTGCTATACTATACGGGGGCGGAGATTCCGCACATGTGTTAGCGCGCCAAGTTGTCCGCCAGCGTTTTGCACTGCTTTTGTTTGCTTGGAACAGACGCTGAATAGGCGCAGCTTAGAGTGCGACGGTTTCGCGTTTGCCCTGAGGCGGAAGGGAAAAGCTGCAAAATGATGTTGAATTTCAATGGCAGGTCGTGAGAGCTGGGCCACATCATGAACGGATTGCGTCCTTCTGACTGAGATCGCTCTCGTCAAATATGTGAATAGAATGCGTGCGCTGCCGTTGGGTACTTACTACATGGAAATCAAGTGAGAGGGCACTACACTAGAGGTGGATCGGGTAGGCCTCATTACAGTCACCACCATCATTTGTATCATGCCGGCATTCCGTCCGTTTGTTTTTCTTCCGTGTATGAAGAATCACCACTGGACTTGGAAACTTATAGGGTCTCAGTCGGAGCTATCACTATCCACGAGCAGGAACAAAAAGGCACGGCGCGACGTAGCGTCCATGTTTTCCGTGTCGTCCATAGCTGCCCGCGACCGGTAACAGCGACCGTCACAGCAAGCAGAGGCGCGTGAAGGAAATACGTCACGCGGACTTCCAGTAAAATCTGCCGATTTTGGCGGAACAAATAGTTTTGCTCCGCAGAGCGATCAGGAATCAGTGGCTGCTCCCAGTCGGCCACTGGAATACACAATTCACGCTCTCATTCTGCCATAATAGGATTGCTACATACAGGGCAGGAAAATTTGATCTGGATCTACAATTGCAATTCAATGTAAGTAACCTTCTAAATTCGGTGGTGTGTTTTGTGTTATTTAACTGTTGCTAAAAAGCTGTTTATGTTTCTTTTTCCGCAGCTTAAACTCCCGTAGTTGAGAACGCGGGACACTTTCCAGAAGTGCTCTTACTTGTGCGTGCTTTGCCTTTGTAGCTTTCCCTTCAGAGCCACAGAAAGTTGTCCGCGAGTATAACCGATCTTCTGTAGCGGTTGTATATTTTACTGTTAGTGCAAGGCAAGTCATTGTGGATGACTGCGCCCCCTATTATTTTTCCACAGAAAGAGCATATGGCATCGTGTAGTAGTGTCTCCTGCTGCCCGCTTTCTTATAATGTTAGATGGCCTTCCCGGAAAGCTCTACCTAGCGTGTTGTTGTTTTTTTTCCAAGCTAGCAGAATTTTGGGAACCAATTGGTACAGTAGGTTCAAGTTCCAGCCCGCAGGAAGAATTGGGAAAGAAAGCAGAGGAACCATGCTGAAGAATAATTTCCTGCTGGGAGAGTTGTGCATATTTTTCAAATCAAGAACAGCAAATAGAAGGGACAAGAATGTTAGACAAGCGCAGTGATGTGTTACAAATGAATGTTTATTTTGCACGACGCCAGATATATCTACACTGAAGAGAAGAGGGAAGGCGGAGAGGCTGAGAACAGAGAAAGCACCAGGACAGAAAAGGGGGGAGAGTGAAAAGAATAGGTTTGGTCAGACGAGCCACGACGACTACACAAGACACTCTCCGTTGGAAGGGAATATAAAGAAAGAACCGGAATGTAAGTGACCCGCCAGGCCCTTCTGAATCTTGATGGAACGCTGAAAAGGGTGAAGTTACCGACATAAAGAAAACTTAGGCAAGGCACGCGCAAGGAGCACTAAGGACTGAGAACGAAAGGCTAAGTCTAGGTTAAAGGTAATGAAAGGAAAATAGAATGGGAAAAGAAAGAACATAAACGTCACTGCATTAAAATCTAAGCTACTCAAAAAAATTAACTTCTGACCAAAAGAACGAAATAAGCATAAGAAAAAGAAAAATAATGGTACACGACCTTAATCTTTGACTTGTAAGCCTCTTAGTATCTCTCGCATCTCGGCGTTGGTGTTCTTTAGGTTAACTTTAGGCGAACGCAACGCAATGCGCGAACCGAACTCGGAGGCAAGTGTTTTCCATTAATTAACCGGCTAAATATCATGCCACCTGCTTGTGTGTGACATCATTAGTGACGTCATTACCCAGGTACCACAAGAGAGATACATAACGTTTTTATATCGTTTATCCGAGTGGAAAGAAACGGTTTAAAGAAGAAACGAGTAAGACAACTTCGTTGGTAAAACGTCGTATATTCCTGCTAATGTTCGGCTTAATTACTTTTTTCAGACGATCTAGAACAGCTCTTCAAAAAGTATTCGAAAAGCTGGTCTTGAAGTAGGGTTGGGAAAGACACAACTAATCCTTTGGCCAAGGCTTTTCATATGTGATTTTTAAACGCTTTTAAGACGCTATCTAAAAGCTGGTCTAGTAGTATTCTTGAAAAGTTTACGATGATCTGATGCTCGTTTTCGCGGTTTCCAAATGATTAGAAGCGTCGTTGCCTAGTGCTACTGAGCTAATGGTGCAGTACCAAGCACTGTTGCCTAACCACGCCCACACATTCTCGACCAAGTCACCTGAAAAAGCACATATCCACGAAAATGAATTCGCAATGCCGCTTTTGTTATACATGAACGATGTTTATAAATAAAATGGGAATGACCTCCCGCTGTGAAATGGGCGCGTCTTGACAATCAGTCAGGTCAGGATTTGTGTGCCAAGAGCACATGAAACAAGCATATCACAAACGAATAGCACTTATGTAAGGCTTGTGCAAAATATATGAGAAATGCAAGATAAATCGAATTAAATGCACATCAGAGATCACTAAAGCTAACAGAAACAATTCTTAATGAGCTAGAAATTGATCAAAAATGGCTAGAACATGCATAAACGAAATTCGTAAGTACGCATACAATGACGAACACCAAGAACGCAAAGCGTGCTAAAGTTTCTTGTTTTGCACAGCAATGAGCACATGCTGTCAGATGCACAGACTAGAGTTATTAAGAAATTGATATCACAACAACTGCAAGAAGCAGAATGAAAATGCGAGATTTAATCGCATGGTTTCTACCTAGAAGCAATCTTAACAATAATCGAGGAGATTGACAAAAAAACATAAAAGGAATAACGACACATACGATCAAAAATCAATCCTGAGTTAAAACCAAACAACGGGAACATGTCAAGCTTGAAAATATTGCCTGTACGGTACATCAAATATAGTAATGGTGAGTGAAATAAAAGTACCTTAAAACTAAAAAACACTCTCGTGAATGATCATAAAGAATACTCAAATAAGGGAATCTGTGTAACGAGTGATCACCACTGTAATGCAGAGTACGATGACACTTAGTAATGCTATACATAACTAAAATAATCAAGTACTCAAGTAAACGAGAATGTGCAAGCCTTATTATTACAGAATTGTATAAACCTGGAAATTTCCCGGCCGTGGCGCCCGCATTTCAATGGGGGCTAAATGCGAAAACATCCATGTACTTAGATTTGTGTGCACGTTAAAGAACCCCAGGTGGTCGAAATTTCCAGAATCCCCCACTACGGCGTGCCTCATAATCAGATAGTGGTTTTGGCCAGAAAAACCCCATAATGGAATGTTTGGAACCTGGGAATTAACTGGAATGCACAGGAAGCTGCGCTTCAGTAACCAAGGGATCAATGGTCATAATAAATACGAATCCGTTTATGTAAACAGCACTGTACAAAAGGCAAATATGTACCACTCTCGCAAAAACAGACATAAGGTCGCAATGAACCATTTGCAAACACATCAATACATCAGTACACCTTGCACACATCTCCAGTCTCCTAAAGTAAATAAGAGAAATTGGCTCACCATCCACGCCCTGCGACAGTGGATGTCCAGCGAAGCTGTTTAATACTACCACTACAACTGCAGTGCTTTACTGATTTAAAGTGATGGTAATTTTGACAGCACGCCGCAGCCCGTAGCGGTGCTGCAACAACACTGAAATTAGGTGCTAGGCTGGTTATTCTATATACGCTAGGCTAGGGACGTCACTTCCTATGTCGCAAGCTGCCATCGCCGCGGCAGCTTGCGCAGCACTAATCGCTATCGGGAAACGTATGCGCGGAGACCTGCTTCGCATTGTTACTAGGCGCACCTTATCAATTATGTCGCTCGGATGCTTGTTGTACGCTTGTTCTTTATTGAAAGGTACGCTGTTCTATATGTTGCATCCGCGCTTCCAAAGAACGTATGCACTGTGCGCTTCACTTTGCGGAAGCCTCTGCCCTACGGGGTACGAGCCATCGCTTCTGGCCCTGCACTGCCGCCGAGATCGGCCCACATTTTCGGTAACGGACACGGACACAAAAAATGCCGACCAAGTAGGGGCTAACAGCTTCGCTCTAAAAAGCACTCTGACTGGCAAAAACCTTTCACACGTGTAGCAAGTAGGTGACGCCCCCTCGGACATAATCTTGGTTCGCCCGCCAAGCTCGGCGGCCTGCTATAGCTCGGCAGGCAACAGTGGTCACCCGCACCACAATAAACACCGACGAGCACGGCAGCTCGCCGGTCAGTAATCTTTCAGCACCACCACGCTGAGAAGCCCTCCCTTGTTCACGACCCGGGGTGGATTGTGACACTGGCGACGAGGATGGGATCCTGGTGACTCTGGCGAAGAAGCTGGCGACGAGTACCTACGGAGCGTCGCACGCCGCCGCGAGCGGCGAAACACCGCCCCCCGTTGCTGTCGCCATGCCGCTGTACGGAAGGCTCGAGCCGTTCGAGGGAGATGGGTCCGCCTGGCAAATTTACGAGGAGCAAGTCCACGTGTTCTTCCGGGCAAACGACACACCCGAGGCCAAACAGCGGGACATTTTCCTGGCCAGCTGCGGGACCCGCGTCTTCAGCCTCTTGCTCGACCTTCTGAAGCCAGCCACGCCGCACGTTAAGACGCTGGGTGAGCTGCTTGCCATACTGCGCTCGCATTTTAACCCAGCACCGTCCACACTAATGGAGCGTTTCCGCTTCAACAACCGGAGCCGCCGGGAAGGAGAGACCCTCGGGCAATTCGTTGCTGCGCTACGAGGGTTAGCGAGTGCCTGCGCATTCGGGGACCAACTGGACTCGCTGCTCCGGGACCGTTTCGTCTGCGGAATCAACAACCCCGCCATGCAGACGCGACTCCTGGAGCTTCCCGACCCGTCGCTGGACGACGCCGTGAAGGCAGCGCTGGCAATGGAAGCTGCCGCCAAGGACGCCGGCGAGATTTCCCGTGCGACTGGCTCACCGTCGACGGAAGCGGCGGTCAACAAATTCGCGACAAAGGGCAGTACCTGCGGTCGCTGTGGTGGTGGTGCCCACTCCCCTTCACAGTGCCAGTTCTCTCAAGCACAATGCTTTACGTGCGGGAAAACTGGGCACCTGGCACGTGTATGCCGAAGTGGGAGGACGAACAGCAAGCAGCAGCCGGATTCAAGCCCAGGTACAACACAAGCCCGCGGCCAGGGTAGCCGTCGCAAGGGTACGCGGCGGAGGCATGCGGCAGCAAACTCAAGTTCCGCGGCCAGGCTCCACGTCGTGGCCGAGGACCCGCCGATTTTCGACATGTGGCACACAGGCTTTGTACCGTCGTCTGTGCCGCCATACATGCTGACCGTCGAAATCTGCGGGCACCCCATTTCCATGGAGCTGGACACGGGGGCCAGCGTGTCTGTAATGGCCGGAAAGCTCTTCAAGCGGACTTTCCCCGGCGTGTCCGTCGAGGCTTCGGGCGTGATGCTGCGCAGCTCCTCCGGGCAACTCTCCCAGGTCCAGGGTCAGGCACAGGTCAGCGTTCGTTTTGGCGACAGGGAAGCAACCCTTCCCCTTTACTTAACGAAGGGGTCGTCGCCGACGCTGCTGGGCCGAAACTGGATTCATGTACTGGGCATTCGTCTGCCAGAGTACCCGGAAGCCAGCTTGCATGTGATGCAGAGCTGCCAAATCTGCCAGGTGCATCAGCGAGCCTCGCGTAATATGGAAAGCACCCCCTGGCCGTTTCCACAGAGGCCCTGGTCCCGCCTACATGTGGATTTTGGGGGCTGTGGCGGTGGTGGCGGAGCAGCCTCCCTGCGCTTGGAGGACCTGCAGAGCCAGCTCGAGGAACAGAGGGAGCTGGCATCGGCACGGCTGTTGGAGCTAGAGCAGCTCCAGCTTGACCACAAGGAGGCCCTGAAGACGGTGGAGCGGCTGCGGATAGAGCTGCGGTCGCTGCCCAAGAGCCTGATGGTGAGCACGGCAGAGTACAAGGGCCTGCAGAGCCAGTTCTCCATGCTGTACAACGAGAGCATGCAACTCAAGACTCAGCTGGACGAGTGTCGCTCCTTGCTGTCGACAGCCAAAACCTCACACCTTCGCCACATTGAGCAGATGGAAAGCGAGGAGCTCGTTGTCCAGAAGAAGCTTCGCTCGGAGGTCATCCGCCTCGAGGACAACATCGCGCAGATTCGTCGAGAGTACGAGAATCTACGCACTGAGTTCGAGGCATCGTCGGTGTCCAGCGAGCAGGCTCAGCCAATCAACCGGGAGATGCGGCACATTATAACGAGCCTGCAGAGCCGCAACAGGCAGCTCAAGAGCGAGGTCTCCCGCAGCAAGCGCAAGCTGCGCAAGGCTCAATCAGAGACGCTGAAGCAGAAGCTGGCTGCTGACCAAGCGTGCCGTCCCGGGCCTTTACCATTGTCGGGAGCTCCAGTTTTCGCCAGGAACTTCCGTCCTGGCTCACCCTGGTCTGCCGGACAGGTGGTGTCTCCTGCCAGCGCCTCATCGCTGCTCGTCCGCATGCCAGACGGGGCCATGTGGCATAGACACGCCGACCATGTCAGACCACGCCTCGGGACCCGGCCAGCACCCTCGACTGCCACTGAGTTCCAGCCCACAGGAGGACTAGCGGCAGCACCAGTCGCTTCTAGCGGAGTACCACCTACCTCGGAGGCGGCAACCGTAGCCAGTGGTGCGGCACCCGTTGGACCGGTGTCTAGCTCGGCACCACTCATTAGGCCGACCACTACGGACCCTCCGGATGGAGCGAGGCTGGCCCAGGCAGCACCCGGCGTTGCCACACCCGACCCGTCAACACCGGTGCCCAGGCGGAGTACTCGACGGCGGAGGCCACCAGACCGTTACTCGCCTGGGTAGCAGGCACCGTCGACCCAGCTAGGGTGGAGGCAGAGCCTCATAGTGTGAACTTGGACATTTGTTTGAACTTGTACATTTGTTTTTTATTTTAACAAACAAACTGGGGTGAGGGGTTGTAGCAAGTAGGTGACGCCCCCTCGGACATAATCTTGGTTCGCCCGCCAAGCTCGGCGGCCTGCTATAGCTCGGCAGGCAACAGTGGTCACCCGCACCACAATAAACACCGACGAGCACGGCAGCTCGCCGGTCAGTAATCTTTCAGCACCACCACGCTGAGAAGCCCTCCCTTGTTCACGACCCGGGGTGGATTGTGACAACACGTGTAGCCCCGAGCCAATGCTTTACCAGTTCATCCTCACTTTCACATCCAAAAATATTTGGCACGGAGTCCAGGCAGAGTTCCATTGATGAACAGCTTGGGAGAACAGCACTTTGTACTCTAAGTTCCGCTGGCAAAGGCACTGCCGTACGTGCTGGTACTTGAAATGTTTTCAATGCAGACACACTTGCTGCCCTGGACAGATACGCCCACAGATTTGCCCTGGTGCTGCAGTTTGTCGAAGTGGACACATTTTGCACTACGCTGGTAGTTGAAATGTTTTGAAAGTAGATGCAGCGGCTTCACCAGGACTACTTGCCCACATGCCATCTATGACTCTGACTCTGACTGACACTTAGAGTTCAGCACTGAACTCTAAGTGTTCCCACTCGCTGTGCTTGCCAGATAAGTGGGCAGGCCTCACATTCAAATTTTTTTAGCTTCTAATGAAATATATAGCTATACACATAAGCTGCAATGTGAAGGATATGGTAAATTTATGACTCATGAAAGTGGCATGAGCACAAAATATGCAGAAACAACACTGTATCCAGATCATAAAAATGAACATAACCATTGCTAACTATAAAAATGCATTGCGGAAATTGTTTTGAACAAGCTGTTCCATGAAATGGGCGCCATAATATGTAGATTCCTCATTAATATTATAGGTAAATTGCGTTCACTCGCCCTTCCTGTGCTAGCAATCTGATTGGTTGCATTTCTTAACCAATTTGGAGGACGTCCTTAAAAGCAGTTGAGGGAAAATGCCCCGATATATATCCACGTATTCTCCCGCCCTTTTACCACCGGACACTGTGTCGATGCCAGTGATTTTTCTGTCACCTGTCATCTGCCTGCCACCATTCAAAGCACCACGCTAAGTTACCAGCCGTTTGTCTGATATTGCTGCATTTTTTGGCACACTGTCGCCTTGTAACCACATTTTCAACTAAGACCTCCAGGTAGGGACAAATATATGAAATTAATCATGCACGAATCAATTTCGCAATACAAGGCCAAAATTGCTGTGCAAGTAATCTATACTGCGGCAGACAGCTCTCCACATGCCAGTTACAAGCACTCTCGTGAGGTACCCTTCCAAGCGCTTCTTAGCTAAAGCCCCTAGGCATTACTCATCGCATCGCCATTAGAAGAGCGCCAGCAACGGCTCGCTGACGGCGAGACAACACGTGTGCCTCGTGCACGTGCACACGGCAGCGCCCGACTCCCCCTGTCCAATGAGAAGTCACGGCGTCGCTCCTGGTCATCGAGGCGCGTGAAAGTGTGTTCAGTGAGGAGACGCGGTTCACTGCTGATAGGCTCCTGTTAACTCTGCTTGCATATTGCGTGAGAGTGCTTTAGGCTTGAGTTCCCATGCAGAAGCTCGCCCACAATAAACTAGTTTGCTTAGTGTGCTTCATTGAAGAGTGCTACATTTCGGTGCGGGGTATGATTTTGAGTACTCAGTTCGTAAGAGAGCGGAGCACCGACCCTCAGCAATTGGAGTCCAGAGAACTGACTCTAGTACAGCAGCGCACAAGCCGCTGCCTCTAAGGAGACCCGCCCGAGTTCGGACTGCCTGTTGCTGCAGCACTATAGGCAACAGTTAACAGCGACGGTGCAACCATGACCAGCCCGGTGGCATCGTCTCACGCACCACGCACGCCCGAGTCTTTCTATGGCGATACGTGCGAAGATGCGCAAGACTGGTGGCAACACTTGGAGCGAGTCGCAGATTCCAACAGCAGGGACAAGGCAAGGAAGCTTCGCAACGTGTACTTCGCGTTAGAAGAGTCAGCGAGCACATGGTACGTAAATCATGAAGCGGCGCTATCTTCATGGGAAGAATTTCTGAGACAGTTGCTTGGCACGTATGCCAGCAACGACCAACGAGAAAAGGAAGAGCACGCTTTCCAAGCCAGGAACCAGCGCACTAACGAGAATGCTCGTAACTGGCATGTTGATAGCTCTCTGTGGCATTACATGGCAATATTCCATAAACTCTACGCAGCAAGTGCTATGTACTTTTGCCCATCAACTTACTTGATGAACTGACATCGCTAAATGCCTAAGAGGTTCCTCCGTTTGACGTACGATTGGAAAATTTGTTGCACAAGGACCAAGAACAGCGGACACCCTGTTGCGCGAAATGCACGAACAGCGCACAAATCGAAAAAAAAACCACACGAGCGCTTCCGAAACTCCATGCGTGCACATAGCACACGCACGAACTCGGCGTCTGCCGAGTTCCAGGCCGCGCAGCGTGGAGACCAGCACCAGCCACAAACAGCAAAAAATAGTGACCACCTGGAGTGAAAGGATATTTTACGCCAAGGGGATTCACGACTCACGAGTGCAGTATCCACTAGTGAGTTACACATAGTGCCTGCGGCATCCGATCGCGAACGACAGAAACTATAACAAGGACAAAGCTAGAAGCAGCGAAAGTTATTGCTCGGATTCCGAGGCTCCGAAGAAAATCAAATTCGGCCGTCTCATGTTGGACAGGAAGTTCCTCTTCAGACCATGAAATACCAGTCACGTGGGGCAAAAGGGGCCAAAACACAATCGAAGCTGAATCGCAAGCGATAACAGCACGGTGTCGTACATGCAATATTCTACGAGTGCACTGTAGGCCAGGGCACGGAAATACGACGGGAACTTTAGCTGATGTCTTGGCCTGCCGTACTCGTGATGAACATCAACAAAGAGCCCGTTTGTCAGTTCTCTTGTCTGCAACATTCTTGCTAAACGGAAGACTGAAATACCACAGTGACTGCTGTCTAGAGGATATTGGCAATGTGCGCAGACACGGCATTCCCGCCTTTCTTCGTATCCTGAAAAACATGCTAGTTTCACCCATGGCGGCCGATCCCCGATGCCAGGCACCCAAAAGAAACATTTCGTCTCCAACTTTCATGTTAATACTGCTCTTAAAGCCTTAATTTTACAACGTCAGTGAAAAGGCGTCTCACATAGCCATAGCGACATGACAGTGAGCTTCAAGAGTAATTTAGTGTCCTCCACTCGGCGCTCTCGAATGAAAAATTCAGCTGCTCTCCAAATTAAAATCATGCTGTGATGACCCTAATATGGGACAAAGGTTCGTGTACTCAAAAGGTTCTGATGGTTCTCTTAGGTGGAGCCTCCGAGAACCCAATTGAGGACAAAGCCGTTCGTTTCGAACACACACACACAAAAACGTTTAATGGAACTATTGAAGGCTTAAAAATAATTAGAAGAAAATAGCAAGCATAAAAGAAACACTCAAATACACATCAAGACGCACATTTCTGGCTAGTATGGAGCTAAGTGGTGCGCGAGTCCGGGCTTGCCACGACGGTAGGGACACACAACAGTCTCGACGCGGCGACGAGGCGACAAGCTGACGAAAGAAGTGGCACCGGTCTCACCAAAGGTTGTGGTGTAAGTTGGTTGACCGGGCGACTGGAGCTGGCCAGCTCTGGTCTGGAGAAGTAAAGCAGGCGGCTCGGTGGTACGAGAAGACGGCGGCGGCGTTCTGGCCGGGCAGCTGGGTGTAGAGCTCGGGCCCGTAGCCCGACTGCTCTTGTCCTGCCCACGGACACAGAAGCTCGAACATCGGCCTCGGGCAGCAGGTGGCACGACAGACGGGGGTAACGTTCTGGCCGGGCAGCTGGCGTAGAACTCGGGCCCGTAGCCCGACTGTTCTCGTCGTGCCCACGAGCATAGAAGCTCACCGGCCTTGAGGAGCTGGCGGCACGCTCGGGTAGACGGGCGACGCACAGGAACAGGTTGGCAGGAGGCCCCGGTCGGGTGAAGTCCAGGTGGCACGGGTCCGGAACCCGACGGCCCGTCTACCAAGCCCGCTCCGGTGGTTGACCTCCTCCTGCCGTCGCTTCCTGGAACTCTCCTGGCGTCTCCCCTGCGTCTCCCCCTTCTGCCAGCGCACCACGCTTGTAACGCGACAGCGTTAAGAAGCTCGTGTCGCAGAAAAGCCGGTGTCGTCGGCGTCGGCGTCAGCGGCGTTGGCCGTGAGCGATAAAGCCCAGAAGGCACTTCATAAATAAAGAACACCTTGCAAGATCGGCTGGTGGGAATCGAACCGGGGTCTCCGGAGCGTGAGACGGAGACGCTACCACTCACCCACGAGTTCGTTGCCTCAAAGCGCTACAAAATCGCCTCTAGTGAATGCGGTGTTGCCTTAGAAACGCGCTGTAGAAAGTTATACTGCGGTGTATATCGGTAATTATGACCATGTAACTTACAGAAGTCGCAGTTTCACGAGTCGCAAAGTACGTTTCCGCTACATTTCTTCTGCGCTCTGCACACACGCAGAGCCATCTTGCGGCAAACACAGAAGACCCCCTCCTCGCAATCTACGGCACTGCAACGACACGCGGCGCGCCACTCGTCCCATGATCGCGTCTGCCTTCATGGCGCGCCGAGGCCCGGTTATCTGTGCCGATCGCGACGTTTGGGTGGCGTAAATCGTTTGAGTAAGCGGTGCGAACGGGGTGTGATATTGCTATCGTGTTCCACTCTTGAAGGTGAAGCTTAGGCCTCCTCCAATTTTTTTCTTTTCTCTGGCCGATTAGGCATTCTCCGGTTGGCTGCCTGACGCCCCGTGTTCTTTCCTTATTGGTTTGCTTTTCTTCTTTTAATTGTTTTTCTTGCGCCGCGCGTTCACGTGCAGGACGCTCTTCGGCGTTGTCTCCAGCACGGAATTTCCCTCGGCGCGCGCACTCCTTGTCGTCTGCTCCTGACCGTCCCGATCACCGCACCTTGTCGCGCACCACACATCACACATGCATATAAATCGCTGCACATGCAGCGCCAAGTAAGACAACAAAGTTTAATACTTACTTCACAAAGGACAGCGCGACCGAAGACAGTGAGAAACAGACGACTGCCCACACGAGCACGATTGCGGAACTATGCACAGCCCGGTTTCACACGGCAACCTTAGCCACAGCTCAGCTGCTCTCCATGTTAAAAGGATACAAAAAAATCGCGGCACACGCAGTGGGAAGACAACAAAGCACAATACTTGCTTGACAACGAACAGCGCAACCGAAAACAGTGAGAAACACAGGACTGCCCAAACGAGCACAATTGCGAAACTATGCAGGCTTTCCCACGGTAGCCACTGCGGCAGCCACGGCAGCCTTTGCCACACGCTTGATCACGTGACCGATGTCATGACAATATCGTATCGCCACCTTGCGTAAGGTTGGATTGTCTTGATGGGCTGTTGAAGCGCCGCGGTGTGAGCACTTGGTGTGCGCGTCGGCGTGTCGTCGGTGTTGCCAGGTTTGGCTATATATAGCCAAATTGGGCTACAGAAAAAAATGTTTGGCGTCCGCTTGAGCGAGTTAGCTACGTGGCTATATTTGGGCTACTGAAAATCTGTGACTTGGCTTTGTTTGGGCAATAAGTGGCGCCTTAATCTTCTCTCCAGAGGTGACTCTCATCGAGTTGAAACAAATCTCGAAGGCTATGCTTTAATTGTCTGAGTCGGCACCGCGGCTGTGCGTGTGTGCGTGAAATGACGCCCCCCCCCCTCCGTGCATCGTTCTCTGAGCCGATAGCTTTTATCTTTGACGCACTTAAATTTACACCGCGCTTCACCATGCTAACATTTACGCCAGCAACGTCCTCTCATCTTCGTCTTATCCCGACACCCAATCACGGGGCATCGGGATGAGCCTGGGAGTGGAGGGTGTTTCACAGTACACGGTACTAACATGGCTAGGCGCAGAAACGGAGAGCAATGGAGTCGGGCGATCGTGGCGACAGCATGAAAGAAGGGAAACACGGGCAGATGACACGCTCCAGTGTGTCCATGGCGAAGGCGTCTGGTTGAAGTATGGCGCTAGGCACAGCTTTGGACCTGTTCCGCGTTTCTCACGGCAAGCTTTATTGTCATTTTCTTTTGCGTGCGAGATGAAGTTTAACGCGATAGCGTTAGGGGCCCCGTGTCCCAGAAAATCCGGCGTCGGCGCCGTTGTATGTGTGAGAAAAATGATCCCGAACCACGTAGGCCCTTCCGCTGGCGCTTATGCGTTCCTGAAATAATAGTATTTCTCAAAGTAAAACGCGCCAGAAAATTCGTAAAGTACGACTTACACTGAACCTGCAGACATGGTAGCGTGGAATTGTAATTTGAATATACGAGAAAATAAGTGTTTATTACGCGGAACCTCGGACACAAACCCTTTTACGAGCTGCCGTTCGACGTCTTGTTAGAAGGGTGATGGTTTGGGCCAGTAGGTTTTCCATGAGGCTTTGTGGTGCAGTGCTAAGCGGCACAAGGGACACAGGAAAAAACGAGGACAAACGATTACTGCCAAGTAGGAGCGGCGCGCCCCACTCGGTCCCTTGCAACACCATCCAGACGGCACTCGCCTCCGCGGCAGCGGCGGCGCCTGCCGTGATAGTGGGTTGAAAAAAAAAAGAGACAGAAATTTCGTCTTCGTGCATATCTGTCGCCTCCAACGTTTGCAGGTAAACATTATGGTTACATAAATTGCAGTTGCCGGGAAGTGTGGGAAGCATTCAGGGATCTATGAATGCTACCGCGTTCCACTCTTAAAGGCGAAGATTAAACGGAATGAGAAGCAATTTTCATGGTACCTATATTTTAATGCAATGAAAAGCTTACCCGTCAGAGTGTCTAATCAGGAAGTGGTAACGCACAACATGCCATGGAGCATTTTTATCAGAATTTTTTATCTGCAGTGAGGATGTAGTCGTTCACTGAAAGCTTGGAGAAAGCGGTGGTAGGTGAGCGCGGTAGTGATTATACGCTGGTATTAGTGGGAGCAGACGACAAGTGCGGCCGTAACTGCGACAAAGTATTTTGTCTAGCAATTCAACGTCCCTGCGATTCATGTTTTCCGAAGTGTTAAGCATTTCTGCGGTAATAACTACGTATTTTCATTTTTTCCTGTCCAGACTACTTTGGTATTAACTCTTTCCCTACCGTGGGGAAAATAGGTGTATTTTGTAGGTTACGCCAGATTTTTTTTTTGTGAAGGAAATGCTGCACTAAACATTTTACGTAATACATAAACAAAGAGCAGAATCAATGCACTTTTCACGCATAAAGGTGCGCATTAGGGAGATCTATCTCATAAAAACACAAATTGCCAGAACCAAGATTGTGGGATAAAATTGAACAAAGTTTGTAAAGACACGCTTGTGTCTACTAAGAAAAATATGTAACAAATATTATGAGGTATGCAAGATGTATTACCGTCTTATGGGCACTATCTTCGAAAGAATCAAAATATTTAATTGTGCAGGTATCCCAACACAAAAATTTAACTTCAAGCACTACAGCAGGGCGTGCCGGACTGCGGCCGCGCATGTTCCGGGCTGTTTTGTACCGTCCTCGCTATCAGAGTCAAAGGCCGACAAATAGGCAGCATCCCGAGGCTCGCTACTGCTTGATCCATCGATAAAATCAGCCGCAGACCCATGGGAATTGCAACATCCGCGATCTTTCGAAGCGCACGCACCACTCCCGGAGGCGGCAACCTTTACTTCCTACTTTGACGATCGCGGAACTTCGGAGTGCATTACAAAATTACCGCCTGGCGTGAAAAAATCTAACTTCTTAGAAAACAAAAGTGTGGTTCTCCTCGTTCGTGTCCAATGGGGCGGTGTGTCCGTGAGCGGCGCGGAAGGTCTCGAAAGCTGCGTTAGAAACTACCGTTATCGGCATGACTATGTCCAATGGGCGCGGTACAGAAAGAGTTAAACAGTCAAAGCGAAACCAATCGGATTCAAAACGGAACGACGATTTTACACGTGACACGTCGTTCAGCATGTTGGCGTAGCCATGCGTGCGCTTTTGATTTCTGAAGCATAGAATAAAGCGCAAGTGTCTATTATCCTAGCAACTGCAATTTTAAGCAATAATTATGTTGTACTTCATAACAGACGACTTACAGTAATCTCATAGACTACATCCGAAGTACCAATATTTTATTTCCAGGCCTCGCTACTTACTGACCTTTGAGATTTTCTTTGCAAATTTAAAATTATAATCTCTACTTCAATTGCGAACAGCGCGCCTGGTTCTATCACTAGAAATCATGATCATTTAATTTCCATTAACGTCTTACAACACATTCTGGCCAGTTTCAGTCGCTTTACGCATCCTCCAAGTTTTTTGTTCGTGCTTACATTCGATATTCATTTTGATAGGTTCTCCCTCAGCAGCGATTTGTTGAGACTTGAGTTTCCGGCGCCAACAAAAAGGTGATCTCTGTACACGCACGATGTCGCTGTTGTGGATGTCAAGGGTCCACCATCACAGCGTCACGGAGTTTTTCTTACGACGGGTTGTGCAAAAAGGGATTACCGCAGTCGAATGTGAAAGTGTATATACAAATTAAAATGGATATACTGGCTACAAATTTGTTTTGCTCTTTTTTGTACTTGGCTACATTTGGGCTGCAGTTTCTCTGGCTCTGGGCTACGCCGCTTCGTTCGACCTGGCCACACTGCGTCTCGTCGCGTTGTGCGTCTCTGTGCATCGACTGTGAATCATGTCGCGCGGGCCCAAAAGCCGCCCTCTCTTCCGTTGTTCTTGCACGCGCTGGTTCGCCAGCTCGACAGCCACTCCGCGTCAAATCAGAGCTGTGAGCTGGCCGTTCCCGTTGTGCATTTGGCAGGCCTTTCATTTCGGACGCCGTCACTGCCGCATCATTGTGGTTACACGATCGGCGGTGCGTCTCACCCTGCGTGATCACACCAAGCCATGCGCCCAAGCGTGCGGAGCCCGTACCGTTGAGTCCAATGAATGTTAAAGCGAATAGCTTAGTGTCTCCGGCTATCTTTATGGTTGGTAAGAAGTCAGTGGTCGGTCGTAAATTCATGTGAAAGGAAAACCTTCGTTCCTTCTTTTGCTGTCTCGCCAATTGTATTTCGCCAGCTCTCTCTCGTTCTTTCGTTCGCTCGCTCGTTCGGGCTATTCGCTTGCACTCTCATTCATCGACGGTAGTTTCTGCGCATTGTTTTTGTATACATGGCGCTCGCAGTAGAATTCAACGTAACACTTTCTTAAGAGCACCGTTCCTATAGGAACAGATCTACCGATGCATTATTTCAGTGCCATCGAAAGTGATGTTCGCTCTTTAACTTGATCCTTTTATTCATGCGTGATATAGGAAAAAAACCTTACAAATGCACCGCATGAGAGTGCTTACAAAATGGAACAGGAGAAAGATTAACATACCATCTGTAAAATACTTTATTTGTGTAAGAAACTGCGAAAACAAAACGCATAATAAGTAAACAAATCAATTAGGTCGGGCTCAGCGCTCAGTGTATAGAAGCTCTTTGAATTTTCCTGCGTATCTTTCATTGCCTACGTGCGATGGCAAGTGTTTCCATTCTACGACAGTGCGCGGTATGAATTAATTTGTAAAATAATGAGATTGACATATCGGTCGTTTCACATTTGCACTAATGGTCATGACAAAAAAATTACTGCAGGGCACTGAACGAAATCGTCAGAAAGAAATGAATTATGATAAAGTTTATGAAAAAGCCAAAGCTATTGCACTATAGTATGCGCTCTCACAATCACCACTAACAACAGCATAGTCTCATGAATGGCAGCGCTCCTCCTAAGTCGATGTGGAGCCGTTGTCCGCGTCACAAAGAGCGGTTTCAATGCTACTGCAGTCGCGCACCATTGCTTCGTAGCCAGTTGCGGTGTCCACTTCGTCTACAATTGTTCGTCTCTTCTGACGTGAGGTCAACACCACAAAAGGCTTCTTTTTCCAAGCCGAACTCATGCTAATGCAGGGTGAACATAACAGCATTTAACACGAGTACCGCTTGACAAACGGAGAATTCTCCAGCCCAGAACGGCGCCTTCGAAAACTCAGCACGCTAACCAAACAGATACGGCCAGACTTATGAAAACGTTTTCGAAACGTATTCACCCCTCGTTTTTAAGCTATCCTGCTTGCGACGTTTCTAATGCGTCGAGTTTGGTCAAAAATGTTTGAGACTCTGTGTACTACCTGGGTAGTGGCAGAAAGGTCGTTCCACATCCGCCGCCAAGGTCTGTGAGTGGTGGCACTGCCTAGCACTCCCAGGGTTCTACTAGGAAAACGTAAATACCCAAGAAAGTGGATGGTGAAATGGCGCCATGGTAGCCCAATTGGTAGAGCATCGCACTCGAAATGCTAAAGTTGTTGGATCATTGCCCACCTGCGGCAAGTTGTTTTTTTTTTCATCCGCTTTCATTTCCATTAATTTATCGTTTCTTTATTTCATTTATTAAGCACAAGTAATTTCCCCTATGTTGTCCTTCGTGTCAGCGTTGGTTGGTTTCTTATAATATGGCTAATAAAAATCGGGCCTCTCAGTTAAGCCCCTTTCTTCTCGTTATACATAACGAGGGTCCCAAATCCGGCAACACTGATGCCTTCAGGTATCACGTGTGGGTTTATTGGATGGTTGCCTTCACCCAACAAGATCACGTTCTCGCGACGCCTGCGGCAGAAAGGATGTGCCACATCCGCCGCCAATGTCTGCGAGTGGTGGCGCTGGCTAACACTCACAGGGTTCTGCTAGGGAAACGAAAGATACCCAAGAAGGTGGATGGGGAAACGGCGCCGCCTTAGCCGAATTCGTAGAGCATCACACGCGAAAGGCGAAGGTTGTCGGATCGTTCCCCACCTGCGGTACAATGTACAGATTGACTACATCGTGTTCTAAAGGAACCAAATACTATACATAGCAAGTTTCGGGAACATTTACTCAGCCAACGCGGCCCACATGCGAAAACATACTTTGGTATCCCTGACGTCATACTGACGTCCCCGCGTTCGGCTTTCGGCGCGAAATTCAAGTACTGATAATTCGACCTTCATTTTCTCATCTAATAATGAATCTATTATTTTAAAGTGACTGCCTGCAGGGTTCTCAAACAATTCTTTATTTGTCTAAACTGATTTATTTTTTGCTTTAGTGTCCCTTTAACACATCGCGTGTAACTTCGCACGCCATTCTAAATAATGCATCTACATCCATCAACCCGCTGCCTGCCCGGTGAATAAACTGAAAACCATACGCCTGCAGTTCGTTTATCCAGCGCGCCAGCTTTCCTTTTCGCTCCGACTTACTGAGGAGGTAGGTTAGAGCATGATGGTCCATATTCAGTTTGGGTTTTCTGCCGTCTTTGTACGGTCTAGAGTATCGCACACCCATGAGGACTGTAAGGGCCGCTTTCTCCGTCGTAGAGTGGTTGAACTAAGAAGTGTTAAAGGTGCACAAATAGTACCTTACGACTTGAAGTTGTCAATTCAGTGGAGAACTGCAGTCCCCGTGATACAGCAGTGCCCTGTACCACAATGGCATGCGCCTCTGTTCATCTAGAACGGCAGATTGAAGTCAGGTAGAGCTAGTACTGGGTCAGACGAGATGCGGAGCATTAATTCTTGATAGACTACTTCACAATCATCGGTACAAATAAAAGGAACGTCCTTCTTTGTGAGGTCGATCAGGCACTTGGCTCGGCGAGGTATCTTTGCAGAATCCTTAATGAAAGTCCTGGAGTGGTCTGCTAGTCCAAGGAACACTCGCAGCGAATGACGGTCATGCAGTTTCACAATTGTGGAAATTCGATGTACAGACTCTGGCACTTTGGTAGTACCGTCGAACACTGCCGAGAAAAATGACCTTGGACAGAAGAAAACTTCTTTTTATTTATCTGCAGATCGGCATCGCTGAGCGCTTGTAAGACCTTCGCCAGGAGTTCGGTGTGCTCCTGCTCAGACCTTGAATACACAATGATGTAAACAATGTAAACATTGCACAAAATTCCGATATATGGCTTAAGAACATTGTTCATCTTCTTCTGAAACCATGCGGGTGAGTTCTTCCAGCCAAAAGGTAGTCTGTAATATTTGTATATGTCGAATGGTGTCAGTGAGACGGAAAACTTTTTAGTCGCGTCTGACAGTGGCATTTGCCAGAAGCCTTTGCACACGTCCAGGCGAGAAAAGATCTTATTGTCCCCGGTTTCGTTTATGATTTCGCCGATAAGTGGCATTGCAAATGGAAGTAAATCAGTCTGTTTGTTAGCCTGCCTGTAATCAGTACAGAGACGAAATGTGCCATGGCATTTAGAAGCAATGGCGATCGGAGAAACGCAGGCAGTCGTTGATTGGCGCATTACGCCGGCGTCGAAGATCTTCTGTATTTCTTCCTTCAAGCAATGTTTCTTCTCTCGTGACATACTGTAGGCCTTGCGTTTCGCTATAGTCTTGTAGCGAAGTTCAAACGGTACTTCAAAGGTTGATGTGGCCTTCGGATAGCCCCCGACGCATATTTGCTCTGTATACAGCTGCACAACGTCAGCCACTGTAGTGCGCTTCCATTGATGTTCAGCAAGGGAAAGCGGGCACATTTGGCAGTTATACCGAGTAGTGACATTCCCATCCCAGTAGAGGTAAAGTCGTAGCCGTTGCATGATTGGGCCAGCCAAGAGAAACTGATTTTTTCACTCCATTGAGTAGGAGAGCGTAAGCTAAAGTGCATTTACCTTTGCACGTAATCAACACTTCCGCCCACTCATTATACGTCTGCTTTCTGCCGTCGTAACCATGCACCGTCAGAGGACACTCTTCCACGTTGATTAGGTCCGGAGTTTCCCTTTGCAACTGTTATTGAAGCTCCACTATCTGCTAAAGCCTTCAGGTCTCTCCCATTTCCTTGCACAGAAATATGCACAAGCTTGGCACAATCGGCAAGGAACATGGCGCCGTGAGACGAAAGAGGGTGACCTCCCGATGTGAACTTGCTCACATCTTTACACTGCAGTCTGTGATCTTCGTTGCATGAAGTACTGCAGCCGTTAGAAGCACTCTCTTGATGCTGCCGAATGCATAAATCTTTCATATTTTAAGCAAGTCGTCAACAGTATGCGGCGTTCGTAGTGGACACCCTGCTATATGCTTTTCGGCGGTCCTAGTACAATCGAAGGTACGAGTGACGAATCCGATAACATGGAGTCAGCAACAAGTATCAGCCTTCTCCTTTCAAAAAAAAAAAAACGTCCTACCACAGTGCCGTACTTATATTTGAAGGCTATAGCGCTGTCCCAGCTCTGGAGCTTACTCTCGCTGAAAGATGCCAAAAACTGCCTCTGCACTCAGCCCGTGGCCGTTACCCTCTTTCCGTGTTTATCAAGTCATACCAGGTTTTCGCTAACCCTCGTAGGTACAAGAGCTTATTCATAACTTTGTCAAGGTCTTGTCACCAACTATTTTGGTCACACGCGTACTCATAGACTCTCAGCCAGGCTTGAGCGTTTGCAGGATACGAACCTTCATAAATATCCCGTTTTACCGTTTCCAAAGGCGGCCTCCGAGAATGCTGGAGGACGTTTTTCGTCACGAGCTCTAGCACTTTTTGCTAGTGTCTCACTCCACGAGTTCCATTATATGATGAAAAATGTCTTGCACCTTCTCATATAATCAGCATTGTTCACATCATGGTGGTCGTACAGGGTTACGGTATACCACCAATAGCAAAAGGTCGTCTTCGTGAGCGTCCTGAACAAGTGATCAGTGCTCACCCGTAACAGGGAACCACCCTCCCTGGAAAAAGCTTGACACGCTCGCGTGCCTGCCGACGTCGTACCCGCATATTTCAATAACGTCTCAGCACGTGGTTCTCTTTAAACGAAGCGGATGAAGTGCACAACACAGGCTCCTATCCTGTCCTTGACTACGCCAAATGTAAAAAAAAAAGTGAGATCAGTCAGTATGACAAGTTAGCCATTCTTGTTTGTTGTCATTTTTACCCCTTCTCTCTCTCCACCTTCCTCTTCTTCTTCTTCTTCTACCTCATAAAATTATTATTATTATTATTATTATTATTATTATTATTATTATTATTATTATTATTATTATTATTATTATTATTATTATTATTATTATTGTCGTCGTCGTCGTCGTCGTTGTCGTCGTCGTCGTCGTCGTCGTCGTCGTCGTCGTCGTCGTTGTTGTTGTTGTTGTTGTTGTTGTTGTTGTTGTTGTTGTTGTTGTTGTTGTTGTTGTTGTTGTTGTTGTTGTTGTTGTTGTTGTTGTTGTTGTTGTTGTTGTTGTTGTTTGCAGCCCTTATGCAGGCGACATATCCACGTGAAATTAGGGGGCTACAAATAGCCCCCTAGCCTACGTGGACGAGCCAGGTTTCACTATTTCAATCACTGTCAAGCATTTTAGCTAACGGATCTCCGTCTTTCGTGAATGAAACTTCTTTCTATTGTGATGTTACCTACGCTTGCAACGACTTCGGTTCAATCATTATTTTCCCTGGTCCTTATTTCACCAATACCCCAAAGGCCGCTAAACTCAGGTGCATAGCAATCCTCCTCGCAGTCCTCGCAGTACAAGCCAATAGGTGTGTGACCCTTGCCACGCGTTTGCGAAGTGCATGAAATAAGGTACAGCGCTCCTCACCGAATGTAGTTTGAGAGCACCGTATCACTGGGAATCTTTTGCAGCCTAAAATAATAGCCTTACACAGGCTTCCTACCACTGCTGTTTCTTAAACGAAAGAGAGCTACGTGGAAGCACGTATGCCAAGGTGGTCTGAAAAAAATTTCTTAATTCTCTGTGTGTGCATTGCTTTTATTAGCAATCTAAGCGCAGCCCTACAAACGCAGCCTACTTCACCGATGAGAGCAAAAAACTTGACAACCATTCCACTCTGTGAAGATAGAATGGCATCGAAAGCTGACGGCAGTCAAAACTCAAACGAAAAGCAAAGTGCTTCACCTGCGCCGCGGGTCGGCTTGAATATAGTGCAATATCGGGCCGACCCAGGTGTGGAGGTGAAGCAGGCGTTAAGCCTTTCGCATACGTGGGCCCATCCCGAAGATACCGAAGGGCACGTTACAGGTTCCCGAGCCCACAATGGCATGTGCCATTGAGCTTGGATCCTTTCCGCAGTATCACCAGCATCGGCCCACATGATGATCTTGTCTGTTGACGGACGCCGAAAAAACTACAGAAGGTTAGCCATATACAGCTTTCTCTGTAAAATCAGGAACTATTATTGTCAATGCAAACAAATGAAGGGGAAACGGTGAAGGGGAAACGAACCTGACTGCTGGCTGGAAATCCACTGCCTCTCTCTCCTCCCGCATCCGGCGCCCTCTCCCGCAGCAGACATGGGGCCAGAGGGCGGCGACAGCATAGAAGGGTATTGGTGTTTTGTATAAGTCCTGTCACCACCGGCTGCTTTGAGAAGAGGCGAAAGAGCCAGAGCAAGCTAGTCGCTTTAATATCGTGTGCTTCAGATCTCCTAATCTTCTCGTTCATTAAGAGTAACAATTGTTTAAAGGCGAATGAGGTGATTCCTTCTTGCTCGTGACTGCTCACTCGGAGGTAGGTTGCAGGATTTTATTAAGCGCGATTAACTGATCTTTGCCAGAATGGTATCTGGCTTAAAAGCACATGCTTGTGTAGTATACGAGAAGCAGTCCGCCAGTAAACGTGAGCACTGGTATCACTAAATGTGTGAAAGAACGATGTTTCCCTGATTTCGGTGGCAGTTAGAATGTCTCTGGTATGGTCAAGGTTACTTTTTTTTTTCTTTTTTTATTGCGGTAGTCAAAGCGCGATCGTACCGCCCCCTCCGCTTTTATGATTCCAGACCCGGCGGCTTCCGGTGGTACTGGCGCATTGCATGTTTGACACTCTGCACAAGAGGGAATTGCTTCTCGGAGCAGATGCCGCGGAAGTCGTCCTTGTCCACTTGTACCAACATCACGCAGAAGTCCGGGTACTTGCGCAGAGCTAGCTGCACCTGCGATAAGCATTGTTTGTCAGTGTATTCGGAGGCGCCGATTGGTACAGTGTAGTCGCTGCCAACCAAAGAAGGTTATATGTACGCTATTCAACTCAAACGCAAGATACATTGAAGCACCAGCCAAATAGGTATGGTTATGTTGGGGAGGTCAAGCGGTTTTGCATGTTAAAAATGACAGCTCTCTCCATAAAGATCTGATTCACAGATTTTAGGGCGAAACCTGAACCTCATGGCATATTTTGCGGGTGACCCAGATATGAAGGCACTGCCAAACGTAATATTTTACCTTGGAATACCGAACTTTTATTTTGCAACTGGCCTGCATTTACATTGCAAGAGCACGGTCATTAGGTTGGGAGCCTACTCCAGATGGGTCGGCTCTCTTTTAGAGGTGAAGGAAAGCTCCAGTGCGTTTTTGTCTTTCTGAATGCTATAGGTCGTCGGCTATTATAGTCGGCGACGTCACGCCATACCGTGGCATATTCCTGTTTGCCGGTTCGAGTAAGCGTGTCAAGGGTTTAAATATCAACTACCCGAAACTGTCTACAAAGCAAAATTTAACAAATAAGCACAGCGACAGCCCGCGAACTGTGGAGGAAGGCGCATGAATGGGCAAAAATGTTCGCCCATCGTAGAGTAGCACGAAGCCTTATGGGTCTTCCGCAGTCCTTACTGCGACCTTGCGGTGCGATCCAGCCTCTTGGTAAACGCAGATGGCAAAGTGACCACAAAGAAAGGCGTTGGTCAGGGGTTGAATATCCCTACCTAGGCGAGTTTACCGTGAACCTTGCGACTATCTTTACGAGAATCCGTCATATAACATCATGCTGCACTCCTGTGGATGACAATTTTTGCCTTTCACAAGATTACGACATTGTAACGTTATCAATGGTTCACTTGGCCCTCACTTCCAAAGACACTGGTGCAATGAATAATTTATTTCTTCACTCTGTGATGTTTTTTTGTTATTTTACTGCGAAGCTTTAAAGGGCTGTTCCACAATTGCTTTGGTGCGGCGATGGTGAATGCTGCCGGCGGTAAGACCCGACGGTCACGTGTGGTAGAGGGATCTGTAGCAGCTTCAATCAAAGATCAGCCAGCAACGCAGCTTGCGTCGGAGCTCCGAAGATTCCGTTTGGTCTCCACGGTCATAGGGGCCAAGGAATAGGTGAGAACGAGCAGCTAGACGCCGCCGTTGGGGATACGTTTTCAGAGTAGCTAACAACGCACCGATTGCAGGCCTGCCTGGGTCGGTACACTCGGCATAGCACACAGAAATATGTATCAGATAGGGAAGCGTTTGCGAAGTCTTCGTTAGACTTCGCGCTGCGGCAATACAGAGGCCTTCCGAGGCGTTTCATGACTATCTTGCAAAGCTTCGCAGTCTCTAATGTATGATGTAAAGTATTGTTTTATAATCTGTCCTTTATAGATAGGTAGCGTGCTAACAGTTCAGTACGATTCTGCAATTACTTGCTGCAATAAGGGTGCATTCTGTGTTTTTTGCTGTTGCTGTCACAAGTCATTCAGGGGTGTAGTTGCTCTAAGGAGGATCCATAGCATTTACTGCAGTGGAAGCCACCTACACGCGCCTACGGGAAAGAATAAAGCTTCCTCGAGCAGAAGGTGGCCATCTCGCCCGGGGCAAAAAAAAAAAGGAGCCAACAGTAGCTCGCTGCAGTAACAGCAGTGGATTGGAAGAGGAGCCAGTGTTCATTCCCACTAGCAAATACTATGATGGTACATTTTGAACAGCGAAATGCGCCATTTGAAAACAGTCCAAATTTGTCCCCAGTTGGGCAGAATTGAACAGACTTCACACAGGTTTCTCAAGAACAGCAGACTGATGCGCCAGCAAGCTGTGCCATTTGCACACTGGGAATGTACCGCTTTTCTTTGAACGCCTTTCACGCCAGCGCTTTAGCGAGCTGCGCCATGAATTCACCGGGCATGTGCCGCGTTTCAAGAATCCTCATGCCAACTTGAGCCACTGAGTCTGTGACCATAGAGGGAACAATTCAGAGCGATCGCATGCTCCAGCGTGCCACGCCTCTCGTCACGGAGGCCACGTGGGTACTTCTGGACTACGCCACTAGATGGCGCAGCGTGTCCAGACAGAAGCGCGAGAAGCCGCGGCTGCCGCATGATGCGTTCCTCAGTGTATGCACGGGTGTGTCATGCATTTGAGAAGCCACGTGCAGGCTAAGCGGCGGCACCGCTACTTACACCTCAGACTCTGCCCAGGTGGCGCTGCGGAAAAACCAGTCACCAGCGCCCCCATCGCAGCCTTGGCGCTAACTGAGTAGTGCAAGGAGAGCTGTCCTCAAGCGAAGGTGCATAGGCCACAATGGACCCTTCTCTTTCGTTTGTGTTGATGCACGGCTTCCTAAAAATCAAGGACCTGGAAAGCTTGTTCCGCCGATCCGCGCTTCGGAAAGGAAGCTCAGCAGGGCGAAGTACGTGTACAATATAAAAGAAAGTCTCAAGTGTTATTTCGGCGTGCTGCAACTCGCAAGTACAGAGAGCATCAGGTTTGTTTAGAGGTATATCAGCATAAGAATGTAAGCATTTCAAATTGGTTCATATTGAATATGTCCTGAACACAAGACTCAAGCATCTCCTATATTTTTATGTATTTTATCGTAATGTTTTGTCTCGCAATTATTTACAGAGAGTAAATCATTTCATAGCCTTTTCCAGGGCAGCAAACAGAAAACGTTTTCCAAGGCACCAAATAGCGTGCGATCATAACGAAAGTAAGCTTCCTACAGTGCCTACGCGCGGCATCTTTCTTTCTCGCAGGAGCTACAGCATCGCTCAGTACCTTAATTTGAACTTTTCGCAGACGCTTCTAGCAACAAGCGCGCCAAATAAATGTAAATAAACGCGACATTTTTTTTTCTTTACACACGTGTGTTACTTCGCAATTAGTCATCCAGTGCTCCTACAGCAACTTTATTGCTCAGATTTGAAAAAACGCAGTCAAGCAGGCTCAGCACATTGCGAAGCGTGCTTGTTGTATCGGAGCAGGACATACAATATACCGAAAGTAGAAATGAGCTCACGATACAACGATCCTCTAAACAGGATTTTGAATTCATAAACGAACCAATATGTTTGGTTAAGCTGACCTGCCAAATCTCTCCGTTCCAATTGTTGAGTCAAGCGGAAGCGGACGTCTGTTAAAAGGTGGAGATATCGATGGCACATAAGCAGGATGGTTCGCAACGTTGTTTTTTCTGTCACCAACGAAGTGTCGGCTGCACATTCTTGAGTTTTCGCTTGGTTACCATGGTCCTCCGTCAGGGCTACGCAACACAATTACAGAAGAACAAAATTGTCACACTTTCTCATGCGAGCCGCTGTGGTGTGAGGAATGCAAGTAATCCGATTACCCAACAGGTTGAACGGCCCGTATCCAGTGCTCTCGCCGTTCCCCTTCATACGATCGCGATGGAAATCGGTAAAACTGAACGTTGTTATTCCGTCCTTCACGTTCCTGGCAATTTACAACACAACAGTAGCGTCGATGGCGGCGTTTCTTCGTAGCGCGCGGAGCTATCGCGGTTGCCATCGTTTAGGCCATCAGTCTGAAGAGTGAGCCAGCAAGCGCTTTATTGCAGTTCGGCGGCGTGTTCGACTAGCGTAGAAATTCATAGCTCTCTGTCTGGGTGTTAAATGCGCAAAACACTCGCAATATGGACCAAAATCTAGTTTAATCGTTGTTTCGCAGTCGCTAGCTGCATAGGCAACTTAGCAAGGGAGTCGAGCTTCGCACTACTCAATTACTGCCTCTTCGCAACGGCAGGTGGCGCTACGCGTCTTGAAAAACTCCAGAGTCTGACGTCCATGGGTAAGGGTCAAAAAATCGGACCAGTTGGTTTTAGTGGTTGACATGAACGCGCACATAGACGATTTAGACGGATACACTGGTTGCAATGGTTCCGTTGCGCTGGATCTGTCCGACGAACAGAACCGTATAGTCGTCAACAGGCAGAATATGTGTCATGTACAGGTAACGTGGCAATGCCGAAACAGGCACTTATCTACACTACGCCTTAGTCACAGAAAAAGGCAAGGTTGTTTTTTTTGCCTTTTTTTGGTTTCTTCAAGCGATATCTATGCCCTCATGCTTCGCCTTTACACTGGTCATATGTTAAGTGCGATATCCGTTTCCTTCACATACTAGCGGTCTCTTTCTGTTTTTCGTCCTGGCTTTTTTTTTTTAATTTTATCTCTCCCTCTTTTATGGCGGTGTAAGAATGGCTCACGATTATTTTGGTGATCGCTTGTTGCAATCTTAGATACACTGTTACCCAGCAGATAATCTTTTACGTTTTTATGTTTAGCGGCACATGTCAGATTGACAATGGGTACACGTGCACAGGTTGCCGAATGAAATATATGTACCGTATTTTCGCGATTCTAAGCACCCCCCGATTCTAAGCACCCCCCCTCTATTTTCGCGAAAAAGTTAGGAAAAAAGTTTGCATGCGAGTCTAACCACCCTCTTATTTGTTAGAAAGAGCGCGTAGTCAAGGCCGCCAAACGCGCTTGCTCACTCTGGAATCATTGCTCGGCGGACCTGCAGGCACGCGGTCGATGCTTCTGTTTGACGCGTTTCGCGGCCATCCGACTCTGTAGGTAAAGACAAAGCTTCGGAACATCAATAACGACGTGGTTGATTGAAAGTTGACACTCACTCACTCCGGGTGGCATGACGCCAGTGCTGCAACCCCTCGACGTTTCAGTCAACAAGCCCTTCAAAGCGAATCTCCGACAGGAGTACGAAGAGTGGGTGCGAAACCCTGACCGGAAGAAAACGCCGACGGGAAAGCTGCAGAAAGCGTCCCCATCAACCATCGCAAAGTGGATTTTCGGACGCGTGGAAGAGGGTCCAAGTGGATGTTGTGGTCAAATCATTTAAGAAGTGCTCGATCACTAACAACTTCGACGGAACGGAAGACGACCTGCTGTGGGATACCGAGAGCAGCGGTTCAAGCGGTGCGACGAACTCGAGTGGCAGTGATAGTGACTGAGCATCCTACACAAGCGGTTTGTTCACTGTGTGTACCGATTTCTCTTTTGGATGTTTGCAAAATAAAATGTTATTTCGCGCACCCATCTCGTCATGATGTCGCAGCGAAAAGAGGGAGGGGTGGGTTCATTGGGCATCGCGATCGTGAAAAAAAAGGGGGTGCTTAGAATCGAGTAAATACGGTATGTTGCTTGCTTTCCAAAATAAACAGTTGAAAGTCTGCGCTCGTGGTGTGGTGTGTGTTCCTTTCCTGTGTGCTCGTTTTTTCGCGCAGTTATAGGAAACGTCTAAAACGCATTTCCGCCCGGCGTGGACGCGCCGTCCCGGTGCTTCTTAGGCAGAAGATGACTGGTAGTGTTTTAGGTGGCTGACATGAACGGACATCACGGGCAGTCTGGATGGAGCGAGTAGTCCCGTTGAGATCTCGTAGGTTACGTCGGTTACCTCAGGGAGGACACGGTAAGAACCGAAGTAGCGAGACATTACTTTTTCCGAGAGGCCAACGTGGCAGGCGGGAGACTCTAGAAGCACAAGGTCCCCGAAAACATTGTCGGCGTCATGGTGACGAATGGATAAAAGCGTTTCTGCTTTCCAAGAACCACAAAGGCGACGGTGAGCAAACTTGATGTGCATCTTCGACTCGGGCGATGATGACCCGGACATATTCAGACACTCGAGGGGTAGGCAGTATTATATCAAAAGGCAATACATGATCCCGGCCGTACAACAAATAAAATGGTGAGTAACCTGCACTCACGTGGCGTGATGAATTGTAAGCGAATGTGACAAGCTATGAAAGAAGCCTGCGACTACGCGCAAAGTGCTTCAAGCGGCCAGTTTGGCGGTAATTATAAGTGTATTCGCGGGCTTCGTTCACGCTCGGTAAATTACTTTTATGTAGCATCTATTGAGCAACAGAAAGCTGTATCGGGAGTTCTTCATGTTGCTATACAATTTTCCCATTGACACTTTTCATCTCATTATACTAATTTAGAAGTTGATTAGTTAGCTTGGACTAATAATGTAAGTAGGCGTAATGAAAGAAATATTCTGATTATCTCCAAGCGACGGCAAACAACATTACCTTGGTGCTGTCCAGCTACGTGGCATCTGCATATGTTTAAACATTGGCTGAAGTTACGTAGGACACCTGGTATATCTGGCCATACTGATCACACACAAAAGGTGTGCGAGTTCGCTACCACAATAAACCAATTCAAATATTCAGTTTCCCCATGAACAATTCCACTATGGAATTAGCTCCCTCAAGAAATTGTTTCCGCTTCCTATTCAACACTCCCACCTGTGCTTCGAAAATTTGTTTCTTGTCAGCTTGGGCACAGTTGAAAGTTGCTTTAATAGCGCAGCTTTTAGACGCCCGTTGATGGGTTGAGCGTCGGCGTCCCTGGGCTTAACCGCGAATTCGTCGTCGTCGTTTTCCACAGCTTCCTCCGATGCCGCTTATCATGCCAGCGTTCCCTTACTGCCCATCTCTGCGAAGGCGCTGACGGCACTGGCCCACTGCCAGTCGGTGCGGTGTTTTCGGCCTCAAATTCTTCGCAATATATCGCGAAATAAAAACACGTACAGAGCTACGTTGAAATTTCGCATTAGGGGCATAGTAATCGTCGGACACTTTTTATGCTTTCTTTCCTTCTTCCTAGTCATTTGCGCATGGTTCTTTTGGAGCCTTCGTTGCCTTTTGTTATTAAAAAAAAGTATGGGGTTTTATGTGCCAAAACCTCTTTCTGATTATGAGGCACGCCGTAGTGGAACACTCCGGAAATATTAAGAACCTGGGGTTCTTTAACGTGCACCTAAATCTAAGTACACGGGTGTTTTCGCATTTCGCCCCCATCGAAATGCGGCCGCCGTGGCCGGGATCCGATCCCGCGACCTCGTGCTCAGCAGCCCAACACCATAGCCACTGAGCAACCACGGCGGGGGTCCTTTTGTTATTAAAGCGAGAGCTCTACTACTCCACCTACAAACCTAGAAAACGCCTGGTTCCGCGAAGACGCCGTAAAAACTTTTCTGTGTGTTTGCTTCAACAGTCATTTGTTGCCAAAGTTGGTCAACAGCCTCTCTCGGGAGCTGACTGGCGGAACGGCAAGCGACGAACACTCACCAGAAGACACGGGCTTCATTTTCCATTTGTTGAATGTTCAAAACTTTTGACGGTCTTGGTGTACGAAAACTCGAAAGTGCAATCTAAAAATACAATAAAATACCAATAGCTGACTGGTGAATGTTACGTGTCGTTTAAAATTAGGTGCTGTAAAAAACGAAGAAATAAATTATTGTTTTCTGTTTCCCGCGTAAGAAATCACGAGCAAAACTGTGGGACTACTTCCAGGAGCGGTGAAACAGGCGCGCGTGCGCAGAGGAGGAAGGGGGAGAGGGAAGCACGCCGTCTTCACTTGAGCGCACGGCACCCGGGAGGAGGGGGAGGCGGTTGTTGAACTTCGGCCCGCAGTGGGAAGCTCCCCGGCTTCGGTGGATGGATGGATGTTATGAGCGTCTCCTTTGGAACGGGGTGGTGGGTTGCGCCACCAAGCTCTTGCTATTATACTGCCTAATGTCCTACCTAGGTTAAACAATAAAAAAAAGAACACTATGAACTCCCACAACCAAATTTTCTGATCCCCTCTTGCGAACTGTGCTTTTGTACGTCTCCGCATTTCTTTTTTGTCGTTTCCCAGCTTTTATTCCACCAATCCTCCAATCGCCTCTCACTAATCCCTATTGCGGACACGTTTATTTTGCCACTGCTCTCGTTGAACCCAAGTGCTTCAAGGAGGCCAGTGGTGCCTAAATCGGTGGCACAGGTAATTGGCGCCGTCTATGAAGTGAGGGAAGGCGAAAATCCGTTTCCCTTGCATGGCATCGTAGATCGTTGCGCGCACGCGCGCCGATCCTGGGGCACTATTTCATCCAGGGGTGCTATTCTCGACACGCATGGCAGCTGCACGGCCGCCATTATCCGCCATGTTGACTCTCTGATTGGCTGTGGAGAGCTCACGTGCCTTGAAATTTGTGCTGGGAAACGGAACTATTGCGAAATGCAATTTTGCGTTTTCATCAAGATGACGAAACGTGACGTGGAGCTGCAAATTTTATCGGCTAATACATATTTTGGTCCTTGGCAGCAGCTATATTGCGACATTAGCGCTTCAAAAAGAAAGTGAGCGGTAGCGTACACAAGCCAGTGCAATGCATCTGCGATTTCGCGAATATGTGGTGGCGATCCGAGATAGCCGTCATGCCTGCTTGCTGATTGGCTGAAGGAATCTCCCGTGAGCAGCGTCACAGGAAGGGCTGTTTCGTAAACGTCATTTTGACGATGCGTGACGTTGCGCTGGGCCGCCATTGCTGAGATTTTCGCTATAATTTGTGGTGCGACAAGCCGCGCGAATTATGCTAATGAGCAGCCATATGCAATGGCAGCCGAGAGGAACGCGTATCGCCACATTTTCCCCGTCGTTTGGTGCAGTAAGAATCTTTTGTCCATAACGTGCACTTATAGTATTTGCATCGCCCTCCGGTGGTGTTGGCATTTGTGTTTGGGGCCATTATTTTTTTTAAAAGAACGCATTTATACGAAATAATATTGATTGAACATAGCAAACTTTCGGCAATGCTGTCCACTTTTTACGGCTGCATTTGTATTGTAATCAAGATTAATGCCTTTTCGCACAATCAAAAGTTATGACAAGGGCCTCTTTCTAGTTTATAAAAAGAAATGTACACAAGGCGGCGCCTTGAAGTTTCCTCCCGCGGTGCGAGTAACCAGCGAAGCGAACAAGAGATGGCAGCGCCGGCGCTTGCGTCGCGCTAATGAATAGCTCTGGCGCACACAACGCTATCGGTGATATTCGGCCATTCCTCAGCCAGCCGAGTCGGCCTGAGTCAGTTGCGTTTCACGAGATAGCGATAACGTGGCCTAGAACGCGCGCGCATCACCACTGGTAGGTCGCGTATGTTGTCTCAAGGTAGAAAACAAGCGCGTTGGCGCCAACATGCGATGACTCATTCCATTTCCTGGGGACACGCACCTTACGTAATGAAGCTGACGACGGCTTGTACGCAGCAGACGACGGAAGCTAGAAGCGTTTTCGACGGAATAATCATGCGCTTTGAGCTAGCTGCTTTATTTTTACAGCGGAGGAAAACTGTTTTGCTTTACCGAGAACCTTACGTTCAGCACCTTCATGTCAGTTTCTGAGGCAAAACGTCAAGTTGGCGTCACGTTACGAAAGCAAAATGGGGCCATCGGCGCCAATCGCGACACGTCTACGTCACACATCGAAGAAAATGGCGGTATGTCCAGAATAGCGCCCCAGTTGGCGGAGCCCTTTCCCCCCATCTCCTCTCTCCTCGCCCTCCCTCGTAACACCCTCGCAACTACCTCACCTTCGACTGTCTCCGCGCGCGCCGTGCGGCCCCGCCGGCCCGGCGCCAGCTTAGCCCGCTGCATGACGTTTCATGTTTCGTTATCAGCTGTTATCGGGAAGCGTGTGTTGCTGTGCGTTGACCGGCGTGGGTGGTTTCGTCAGTTTCGTGGTCCTCGGTAGCTGTGTGCTTGTGCTTCGCGATGTTTCACCCGTTTCACGACTCGTACCGCTCGTGCATTGTGCAGGGGTGCACGAATACCTCAAAAACAAGCCCTGCAGGGTTGTTCCGGGTGCCTAAAGAGAACAGGTGAGTGCGCAGACCCAAGGACATCAGAAGGCGCATGTACGCGAACACAGCCCTGTCCATGTGTGCGCTCCATGAGCCTCCGGACGTCGTTGAGCCTTGATTGTGCTACACTTCTATCTTGCCGGTAGAGAAAGCTGACAAATAGACGTTCTTCCTCAGTGTCACCTGGTCTATGACTTGTGTTTTTCTGTGCCATGTCTCGTTCTGCAACTTTAGTAACTTGCCCAGCTTTCCATAACGCCCTGAGTAATTTTTCTGTTTGTAACGTTCTACAAACGTACTAACAGCTGAAAAATTACTTTCGGTGTTTGTGTATTATCTCAGTAATCACCGATGGGAAAACCGCGCCACCACCTTCATGCGTAGCCGCGATACGCCTTTTTTTCTTCTGGAAAGCATGAGCGTTGGAAGTGTCCTACGTGCAGACATTTGCAGTTCGTGTTTATTATGCAAAGGTGTGCCCAGTAGGTAGGACTTAGTGTCTTAAGTGGAGTAATTTTACTGCTAAGCATTGTATTCGGGGCGAAAGAAAAGTCGTGTTGTAGGCTTATTTTACGTGGTCTTTGATTGAGGAATAGGCCTTTCCGCAAATGTTTTCTATGTGCTGCTGCAAAAGCCGACTACCTTCTGTTCCCCTTGCCACCGTTACTCAAGTTGTGACCAAGTGCAAAATAATGTGATAATGTGTACTTTAGTTTTTGTACAATGTTGTTTTCCTTCTGCCATGTCTTTCTCAATTTGTTCAGTAGTAATGAACATGCCACGCATTTCATATACTTTCGTGCAGGTTTATAAGTAAGCTCTTATTTTTTTGGTATGGCTGTCAATCAAACATTGTTAGCATTTTGTTCTATTTTTTAGGTATTTTGAGTGTCATTGCTTTTGCCATTACCAGTGAGTTTTCCCTTTCTACAGTTTTCATGACTATGACATACATGTCATCCAGTTTTGTGCAATATCTTCATATATCGGAAGCTCGTCTACATATCGGTGTTTAGGGCGTTATATAAAAATCTTGTTTTTTTATATGTGTGTCTACATGAAACGGCCTTCGCGTTTTTTAGCCGTTCTTTTCTTTTGTTATTTCAGCGTCTGTGAACTTTTGTGTTTAGTACTCTTGCATATGTCATGCACCTTTCACTATTGCTCATTTTTTGAGCATGTATCACACCACGTTATAAGAAAAATCTTTGTTTTCGGAAATGAAGTCAATAAAGCGAGACTGAAGATCTGTTGCGTTGGAAGTGGAATTTTTTTATGTCCCTGTACATGCTGGTATAAGTATGGGCAAGATTGCGTGCGTGCCAATGCATAGTCCACGGCGAACCACGCGCCAGCTTGCAAGCAATGCCAATGCGCGGCGTAGCGTGCGCACTGCTTGCGAGCTGGCGCGTGGCGCGCCATAGACAAGAACGGCACCGATAGCGGCGCTGCTGCGCCGGCGTTGAGAGCGCCGCATGCGAAGCAAAATTCTATTAGCGGGTGGTACCCCTCTCCCATCTCTCGTTCGCACCGCCTTGATTGCCTCTTGCACTGCGCGTGTTTGGGCACGTTTCGTGCCGCGCGCGGTGTGTGCCTACGGGTGTGCGCGTGGACATTTCATTCGAAGAGCGATGTACAGTCGTTTCACATTTAGGGGGAAACTCGGAGCGCATTGCATCGCGATGCGGCGAGCGCTTGAGTCAGGCGGCGGCAGCAGCTCGCGCAGGTGCTCGAGGGGCGGGATCTTGAACGGCGTCGTCTGCTACGGCGGCGCGCGCTGGCCGCACTGTCGGGAAACCATCTACTGTCAGTTGCAGGGCGCCCATCTCATCGTTACTGCGTGAAATGAGCCGGTATTCTTTACCAAGCGTTGTGCGACGCCCACTGATACGCCTCGAAGGTAAGTTCATCGCTGCAGGGCAGTCATAAACGACGTACTGATTCCATACATTCTTGACGGCCCGTTTCTGGAAGGCGACTATATATTCTAACGCGATAGGTCGCCGATCCACACTGCTCGCGTTGTGCAAGAACTGCTGGAAGAGCGCGCAGTCACTCTCTTGGGGTGGTCGCCTCAATCCGCGGGCGCCAACATCATTTAAAATGTCTGGGGCTCGTTGAAAGTATCGCTGCCGCACCATCCCCTCTATCAGTCGCCCGAAGATAGGCTTCGATCCACCATCGTCAGCGACTGAGACGTGCTGCGAATGAACACATCCCTGCTGATCAAGTCATTCTACACTTCACTGCCTTCAGGATGAGCGCTGTCATCGCTGCCGCTGGGGACATGACGAGATACTAAGCGAAGTTCCGAGCGTGACGTGTCCCATTCCCCGCCGGCGGGCAGGGTCTGTCTGGTGTAGTGATTGATTGTCGAGAAAAACATTCCTTTAATCGTACCCGTTTGTTTCATCGTGTTCGACCCCCATAGTAATCATTGTTGAGTGCTTTGTTTTCCTTTCGAGTCAAACAAAGACTGAGCACGTTGCGCGCACATCTTGGTGCGTCTTGTCGCTGCTTATTACGGTAGCACACAGAGTGAAGAAATATACGTGCACGCGCTCAGTGCCCCACCCTTTCGAAAGAACAAACGAAGCATGCTGTTAAAAGAAGTTTGTGGAACTCCATTATCGCTAATGAAGGCTCAGAGTTTGGCGCCGCACAACGTTTAGTAAAGAATATCGGCTCAGCTCCCGCAGTGCCGCTGAAATCGGTACTCTGCCCCTGACAGTAGCACGCTTCCCGACAATGCGGCCAGCGCGCGCCGCCGTAGCAGACGACGGAGATCACGACTCCGCCCCTCGAGCGTCTGCGCCTGCTCGAGCTGCTGCCGCTGCACGACTTCATTGCTTGTCGCATCGCAATGCAATACGTTCCGAGTTTTCCCCTAAGTGTGAAACAGACTGTACACGCTTCTATTTGCCTTTAAGAAGATCGGTACGCTTGACGATTATTTTTATGGCTGCAATGCGGCGAAAGGGCAGCGTCTGCTTAAACATTTAAGTGACGCTGAGCAGGTAATTGGAAACGACATCGTATGTGCCGCCGGAAAAATCGTCAGCACATACGATGCGGCACATGCATACGGCACATACGAGCTAAAGTCATTTTTGCAGTTTCTCACAATATGTTTGCTACAAATCCGTGCTCTGATGGCGACAACAGATTTCCATCGACACTGTGCGGAAATAAACAAAATATATCGCTGCATAGCACAAGTACGACATGCGCACACAACTTCAACTAGTACGTCCCCTACAATATGGAATAGAGGTAGCAATGCAGACAGCGTGGCCATTTTTTAACAGTGCTCAAGGGGCGGAAGTTGAAAGTGTTAGTAATCATTCCCGCTTCAGCAATGCTGGCGCGACCAAGACGCGGGCGTGTATCGTCCAGTAACTCGATCGATCGGTGCAGTGGTGAAGCGGGAATGAACTCCGGTCATGTTCAATGCATCGTGCACATACTCAATTCCTAGGCTCGCGTGAACTTCGGCCACTGCTAGCGCATACAACAAAAGTGGTTTCTATTCTTGGGCAGCGCACACACAAACGAAACAGGAGAAAGAAAACAGGACAAGCGCTCGTCGAACAACTGAACGTTTTTATATGAATAAAAGGATTATGTACCGAGTAATTCTTAAATTCATGTGGGTTACATATAAAAACCGTCATACAGTTAGGAGTGATCAATGAACGAGCTCGCTTCGTTTGCCAGTTGCTTACTTCGCTCGGCGCACCGCAGTAATCCATGTCTGTCGTCTGCTTTTTTCGTGCCATTTTCTTGTGAATCGGCAGAATTTCACTGGTGGCATCAACCCTTTCATGTTTACATTGCTGTCGTGACAGTTAACAACACAATAATAATTTCCGGTCATCCGAAGAGGCGCTGTCGCAAACAAGAAACGTTTCGCCCGCAGCGCGAACTGAACGCGGGCGCGATCGTGAAGGGAAGCGGCGGCGGAAACCTACCCCCGTTGGAGGTGAAATCGTTCCGCCAGGGGAGAAACGAGCGCTGGCGTCTAGGATGAAACTTTGCGTGCGGTCGTCTATAGCATGCGCGCGCGCGATAAGAAAAGAAGACGCGGTGCGTGCAGGTAAAAACAAAAAAAGTAAGCGGCGCGCGCGGCATGAGGCAAAGTGGGAAGGGAGCGGAGCGGGTTGGCATAATAAAAACAAAGAAAAACGTTTGGGAGAGGAGACGCCGCGCGGCTGCTGTTCGTCTCGCCATGACGACGTTAACAATCATGTGCGCCGCCATTTTGCTGCTGCGTCGCCCTGCGGCTAGTGCTGTAACTGTAGGGGACCCTGGCGCTAGCGTCGAAACAGCGTCTGCTCGAAAACAGCCAATGCCAACTATGTGGAGATTCACCCCTGTGCTTCGGCCGCGTGTGGTCACGTGGTCTGCTTTGTGGGCACAGTCTAAGCGGACTGATGGCTAGTAGCTTGGCGTGCGCCGTCTTCTCGCCGCTCAGTTTGCGCTGAAGCGAGAGACAGCGCGAAAGTCACTGCGCTCGCTGCTGCTACCGCGAGTCCTCACGCCAGCGTTTTGACAGCGAGCGTCCACGGTCCTCGAGTGTAATGTGTTCACCTTTGCCTGTGCGCGCTGGCACCATGCTTGTTAATTGAGCTAGTGTGTGCAAGGGGGCGTTCTAGCCCGACGGCTGCTGCGTATGGCGCGGCCGCGCACGCCCTGCCCTGCCTTGAAATACGATCTGCGATGCGGCAGTCTAGGCGCAGCCGATAGCTTCGTACGCGCTATAGTAACCATACGCTTGCGCGCCACCTGCGTTCACAAAGTGAAACGTCACTGTCTCTTTTTGTTTTGTTGTTTTCGCGTCTGTCCATCGGCGATGTGCCTCGCAAGCCTACAGTAGGGTGCATCGATGCGCGCGCACCGAGGCACCCTAGCTTCCGGGATCGGCGGCGGTCACTCCGAATGTTCGTCTTAAGCGAAGAGCACCTCTGAAGCTGTTCGTCTTAAGGCCTTCCCATGCTGCTCGCTATATGCGAGAATTTGGCTTAACCAAATTCGTCTTAACAAGAGTTCACTGTACCTAAATAAATAAATAAACTTTGACAAATACCGGCTTTCTTAAAACATGAGACTGAGTATATCGGCACTAAAAGAATGTACATTGGCAATAGCTCTTAACGCGCCCTTTTACAACGTTCGTAATTTGCTCACAGTGGGGAACGCGGTAGTTCCCTACACTAAGTGCCAGTATATTGTGTGCGATTCAAACAGAGCCAAATGTATCAGCCACTCTGTTTTCTAAGACAGTGTGTTTCGAAATCTTTTGAATACCTACCTTCCGGGATGTTGTTTCTGTCATATTTTGATGCGCGGATCCCGTAACATAAATTCCTTAAAAGCGATCTCCAGCGTTTCGAGTTCATCAGCTACATCGATACTGTTGTTGTGGAAAGTGTCTGGTTGGCTATGTGCGACATGTTTCTTGCTATGTATAAGCCTGCCTTCATATTTCCTTTGTTTGTCGAAAGAATGTTCTTCAAAGACAATGCTTGTAATTTTTTAATACTACGTTTGCTTTGCCTCTGAGGTTGTTAGCGTCAGTTACTAAAATATATAAAATTGTATCGTCGGTGTACATGACGTATTCTACTTCACTCTTTATCTGCACTAAATCATTAACATAAATAATAAATAACAAAAGGCCCTAAGATGCTACAATGGTGTACGCCATGTCCATTGGGCTTGTAACCCGATTTTTAATTACCGATTGCAACATATTGAACGCACTCGCTGATATAGCTAGTTCTCAGATCAAGTGCCCTACCTCTTACTGCCATATCTAGAAACCGCTTACATTACTGTCACGTGATTTATTCTCTTGAAGCCCTCAGATAAATCTACTTAAATTCCTATCTTATTTCATATGTTCCATATCGATTTCATATCTTGTTTAAAATTATTTGTTTCTGTCATAATAGTTCCAGCTCTGTTAAGGATTGTGGCCTGAAGCCAAACTGCATTTTGGTGATAAGGTGGCATCGTTCAATGAAACTGCAGATGCGCACAAAAAAATATTTCCTCAAGGCGCTTAGAAAAAATGGGTAAGAGCGAGACAGCTACGTATTATGACGTGTTTGGAGCCTCCTTCATGCACAACAAGTTTTGCCTACTTCATTTCCAGTGGGAACACTCCCTAATTTAAGGACAGTTCATATACTTCAGTTATTGCAGAGCTAATTTTGGGGCTAACTTAGACAATAGGTTTCACTTTAAGAGGAAACGAGTATTCACCTCTGGTTATCTTCATTTGTGTAAAATTAGACACAACTTCGGCATTACTATAGGAAGGAAGACATGCGCTATTAAGGTTGTTACTCATAACATCACGTGAACCTGAATCGTGCGCGCTGGTCACCAGCGATACGAAATATTCATTAAATGTAACAGCAAATTCTGCCACTACAAGTACTACCTCCGATAATTACTCTCAGAAATACCGGAGCAAGAGCAGGCCAGCAAGGATATTAATTTGCTCAAGAGATTCTTTTCATCGGTGATGCCACTAAACATGTTAATGGGGCATTTGTCCCTGGTTCTTCGAAATGAAGCATTTAGTTTGTAGCGAAAGGGCTTGAACTTTGTGAAATACTCTGGATCCCGACTTTGTAAAAATGCTTGGTCCATGTTATTTTTCTTATGTGGTTATTCTGATGAGATCTCTTTGGGATACGAGGTGTGAGGCCTTTGTTCGGTTTTTGTATTGTTTTGCATGAGAAACAGATTTCGCACGAAACAAATTTCTGCAGGAAGAAGGTAAACGCCAGCTAAACTGGATGCCGGTATGTGTTTTTATTGCATTTCAAAAATTCTTGAAAGCTATCGGGTTATTAAGTCGTATCACATGTTTACCTGGGTTAGCAGAACGATTGAGAGCACTATAGCAAATGTGGAGTTAGACAGGAAGGTGATCCCTTCCTGTACTACGCAATTCGCGTCGCGCATACATGCAAATTAAGGTACACAAGGTTTGGTGACAACAGACAGCGGATGTAACCATTGATAACGTTCCAGAAACTTCCGATACATGCTAGCGCGTCCTTCACTGAGCGATAACATTTGTTGGACGGTGAAACGTGGTCACCCGATGAAAGATAAACAAGTACACGTGTGACCATGCTTAAATAGTACGCATGAATAGTACTGCGAGCTTTCTATCACTGTCATTCGAGGCTGGTCGCACTTAGGTTTCAAAACCAAAATATAAAGCAAACAGCGGTCTCACCTTTGCAGCGATGGTCTTCTCAGTGTCGTAGCCCACCCACGTTTTGCCGCTGTGCGCGTAGAAGCCGATGGCGGACTGGATGTATTTCACCTCGTTCCATCGCCGCCTGCAGATCTACGAGTACACAAAATTACAATGGCATTAACGTACACCGCCGTTCATACTTTTGAAGAGACTCCGTGAGGGCTCAACAACCTTCAATAATAACGGCTAAGAGTAAAGTGTTGCAGGGTTCACGAAACAGGCTACACCTTAAAGTGGTCCTAAGCCATCCCTTGGGCTTGGTCAGAAAACACAAACCGCGGACAGCATACACTGCTGGGATCATCTCGGCCAAATTTTGCAGTCGTCTGCGGCTCGTGCAGCTCGCAAGTGGAGCGCCAACACCTTCCTCGTGGACGTTCTCATTTCAACAGAACACTTATCCTCACTCTTTTCCGGCTCCTACGTTGGCTCATATAGCAGATTCCCGTACGCGGCTGCTGCTGGCAAATAGCTGACATCAATCAAGAAGGGCGTTTGTATCAGTGTGCTTCTTCTTACTGTTACCTTGCGTGTTTATTTCTGCATCTTATTAAACTAGCTGACTTAGGGCAAAGTCTGCGCTTCCGATTTCTGTAGGAATTACACATTTAAGGTAGTCCGACTGTCCTACCACCGCCGACTATTGTCTTCTAACGCTCGGCCGTGCTCACGCGCTTAACAATGAAGCTTGGCCACACTGATTATGGGTGTCGTAACCATCGCGTCGGATTTTGACCGTCGTAACCACCAAAATTCGCAATCTGGATGTGGCTACTATCCGTCAGTGAAGCTGGTGCAGGACAAAGTTAGTCCGCACCATGTGGCACGGCAAGACTGGGACTCATGAGCACGCACTCAAGCCCAGTCGTATACAAAGTGACCTGCTACAGTTGCATGCAGCTATGCGTCTGCACAGTAGCGTAGATACGGCGGCCAACGCGGAATGCCCCGGCGAGTCAGTTCACTCGCTCACTGCGACTTGCTTAAGTACACAGCATGTTCCGATCGGTATCTGTGGGTGACGTGACTTAAGGCCCAACCACACAGAAACAAATTCAAAGAGAGCGGACACTCCCATAGAGCCCTGCGGCCTAATTGACGCTTGCGCCACAAGCAGCTGATGTCAATAACTGAACTTAAGTTCCAGTTTAGGTTTTGGGGGCGCGCAGTTCGAACGTTAGCTGGTACGTGCTACGCCGGTCGCGGGGATCAGCACGACATTTTTTTATTGCGATAGCAATTATACAGACACTAAAAGGGAACTGTGGCCGTCGTCGTCGCCGTGACGTTCTGTATGCGTTTAGGTTTATGCATGCTATATATCATGCCGTGCTATATGACCTGCGGTAAACGCCGGTTATATTGCCACACCATTCTATCGCGAAAGTTGGTCATACCAGGTCTTACCTTCTTGGCAAAATTATACCTCAGAAGGTTGAGAATGGCGCTCCACAAGCAAATGTCATGAAACAAGACACGGACAGCGCATGGCCTTATTTTAAATGTTGTCAGACTTAAAGTTTCAAAGTGTGCGCAACAATAACAGAGCTCAAACCTGAAAATGGTATAATTTTATTGCCGCGCTTGTGCACAACCTCCGCTATCAGCCCATGAAAGAGGTTTGAACTGTACACAATACGGAAAAGTAGTGATAAAGTAGCTAGAAAGAAGTTAGCTTTCATTAATAGACATTAATGAGATTTGCCGATGGTAAGATTCAAACACAGGACCCTGGCACAACAGCTCCTTTTCACTTAGTGAGCTTACGTTTACTTCAATTCATACTGTCACTATTGCTACGCGTCTTACACTTCTTCTAGTATTCTAACATAATAGGGAAAAAAACGGAAGGGCGACCATAATGGGTTTGTCTAAGAATTCTTAAACGTTCCGACTTCCACACGGAAGTCTTGTTCACTGAGCTGAGTGGCCCAAAACCTTCAGCTTAAATCCGCGTCAATAATCGCTTCAGGCATCTTGCGCATGTTTTCGAGAGATTGCCATCGTTTCGATTAAGCGTGTGCGGTTGTTTGGATAGTCAAAGGTTCCAGGTACTGTCGCTTCGCCCAGTTTTTCTTGGGCGTGAGTGGAGCTTCGCTTCAGTTGAAATCGTGTTGCTTGGATAGTGCGTGTTCAGCGAGTGCACTGGGAGTGACTTTTTTTTCTTTTCCACATCGTTCTTGTGCTCCTTTAAGCGCCGCTAAAAATTGCCACTTTCGCCAATATAGCTATAATTACAGTCCGCACACAGTATCTTATATACAACGCCAGGGAACCTTTCTTTCTTTATAGTTGGTCCTTAACGGTGACAAGCTCGTGAAGTAACTTGCGGCTGGGAACATGGGAGACTGGCACGTTATATTCACGCAGGACACGTGCCAAATCTTCGATGATGCCGGGAACATATGGAGTGGCGGCACGACGTTGGCCTGACGCATCACGTGGTTCCCTAGGGTGCGACGTTCTTTGTTCGGAAGCTGCAATAAATATCTTCTGGTAGCTGCATGCACCGAGGTCGCGTCAAAAAAATGTCAAATTGGAAACCAAGTCTTCTGGCTTACTACAAATTTTTTGTGCTCTCTCTATTAATGAGAATGCCATGGACCGCTTGTAGCACACAAGTTTTACAGAAGTGAAGTGAAGATACCGCCCTGTGAGCGTGTCCTTCCTGTGAACATTGAAAGATTAGCGCTCTCTGTCCCGTTCTACCACCACGGCTAGAAAAGGTAGCCGTCCATATTTCACTTCTTCAATGGTGAAATTTATAGCTTCCTCAATGCTGTTTAGGCGCCCCGTTAAGGCAGCCAGGGAGTCTTTTATTTTGCCACGTGACTCTCCTTGAAAGATAAGCACACGTGACTTATGGGTGGAGCTTTCGGGCTTGTAAGAGGGACTCCTTTGCGCTGGACACATGTCGCACGAGCGGCCATCAGACGTACTGGACGAGGCTGCCAATGCAGCTCTAGTGGTAGGTGAGTGGCAGGAGTGCACTGTGGGCAATCCCTATCCGGCTGGTATAAGATTAGTGAAGCATGCGTGTGCAATATGTACCAACTTATACATGACATCTTTCCCGACCCGGATGGTTCAAGAACTAGTGACATACTGCAAAATTTGTCTTCCACTTGACGAAGCAACGGTGTCTTGATCATTCTCGTGCGTGGACCTGCTGGTGCTCCTGAAAGGGTCGAGTTCCCAGATGTCGTACCAAGTCGTTCTGAAACGCTTGAACTTGGGCAATAAATCGACAGCACCATCCCTGCCAGATAGTTGCGACATAGTCCCATTGTGCGCTTGTGCCCATGGACAGGAAGTTTTTGCCGACGTAAACAGCTTCAAGGATCACTCGTCAAGCGATGAGTCAGGCTATCGAAGCAGTGGTTGCAGCTCACCGAGCAATACTTCGTCAAACTCATCTTATACTTCCTGTCATACCACCGGCAGTTATGTTTCCCTTAAAATTGCGGCACCCCCATCAGCATCTCACATAGTTCATGTGTGTATATTCTGCTTGGCGTATAATTGATGTAACGTAATTCGATTTTTTGTATTTCCACATTTGCGAGTGTGGAACTTGGAACCGCCGACAGGGCCTGGGAGCTTATACGACCATCCGCTTCTACGCGTGACTGTGCCGATTGGGCTGGAGTTGGAGCAGCGGACTCTGCTCTCTTGTTGTCCCTCTCTGCTCGTTCGTGTTTATTTGTGCGTAGGAACCATGTTTCGTAAGGAACACCTAGTTAACTTCCACCTAAACGTAAGTACACGGGTGTTTTCGCATTCCAATATACAACTTATTACATACGCAAGACATTTTTGTTTTAGCATGAAGGAATGAAATAAATGTAAGGCATTGTCTGTTAACTTCATTTCACATTTGTTTTTTATGCTCGTGTCAGCTAACGGATGGTGTGAACAGTAGACCGTGATGTATTTCCTTTTTCCAGCGTTCGCTGAGTGTTCCCTCTTGTTGCATTAGTTTCCCTATGGCCGAGCGCAAACATCCGATCACATCTGACGAACAGGTCGTCTGCTCCCCGAGTGGCACGCCCTCGTGGTGCGTCGAAGCTCATGGTCGAAGCTCGTTACGTGAGGAATCCTTTTAACGCGAGTTCGGAGTGTGGCATTCATAACTTAGGCGATGTGCGCGCTGCCTACGTACTCGCACGAGCGAACATGAACACGAAATTTGTTCGACCCTCTGAAATTGTGCGATTGTTGTAGAGACAAGAGCGAAAGGAAACGTGTTACTCACGACACTCGGTGCGAAAATAGCCGCGCGTAGCTATCTAGTACAGTGGGCCTCTTCGAATATGAATCCCTGACAGTACCCCACTGCTTGCAGCTGCTGTTCCGCATTCAATTTTCTCGAACAGCTTCGGAAGCTATGCCTGGCTCCGCCCACCAGTCCGAGCGCGGCTAGAATCGAGTTCGTTTTTCGCGGACCGGAAGTCGCGGACAGTCCGTGGACGCTCGGATCTTTTGTCAGCAGATGTTTGCTTGGACACGCACAAGAAGCTAGCAGACTACTGCTGTTTTTTAAAAAAATGCGCGCGGCGTGTTGCGATGCCACGTTGGGAAAGATCCCATTTGCTTCTGCATACTTCGCGTGTTCCAGACGGCAAATATTGTGCATCCAGCTATTTCTTCCATTACATGGGTGCCTTGTGCGCCGTCATGCGAGTTTTTCACAAGCGGTCCAATTGCTGCAGCCAATTGTCCAATTGCTGCAGACGCCGGATTCCTCAGTGTGAACGTACCGTCCATGTTTTTCTTTTTTTAGGAGAGAAGCACAGCTATCAGACGTACATGCTTGCTTTTCTTGGTGTGTAGCGCGAAATCTGTCATGCCCATTGCTATATGGGTAGGAAACAGGTATATTTTGCTTTTCAGGTGAGTGAAACTGGTGTGCGAGGAAGCATATCATATTGGCGCGCCAGCTTGTTTACCTTTCTCCGGTTACCGCTGTTCAGCGGCTAACCAATGTTAAACATTATCGCTCGGCGCAAGATGCGCCTGCATGATTTCGAACTCACGCGAATGTTATCGTTCAGTCTATCTGTTTTGTATGACCACGCCGAATCTTCTATTATCAGATTGCATGCGCGGCACCACGAACTGTGTAGTCGTTTCCGGATACCCCGCGGGCACCAGCAATTGCACTGGAACCTTCGACGAGTGATACATAAATGCCGACGCGTTTCACCCGCTCACGAGATTTCGACGATTGCCGACTGTCTTCGCCGAGCTATCATTGTGCTTTGAGCGTGGCTTGCTTCTGTAGGCACAGGTTCGCCCAATAAAAAGCTAAGTTACTCACAGTTTTGTGGCTGTGCTCTTCACCGTCACTACTACGTGACAATATTGCATGTGGATATTTCATGCCAGTAAATTCGGTGGTATACAATCGGAGCTTCGTCGTTTCCTGTTGACATATATGCTTATCCCTTACGTTCCCAAGTTCGAGCACTTTCTTTTTGACGTGCAGGATTAGTAGACGGTGTACCCAAGACGCCCGTCCGGCTTTTTGTTTTTCTTTAGCAGACAGTATCACGAGCGTTGAGGATATCGGCGGGTGTTTTGCGCGTAAACGGAGACGTGGCGCGACCGCGATTTCGCTTATGTCCGTGTGATAATTGCGCTTCAATTTTGCAGGCAATGAGCTAGCTTAAATACAGCTGTTGAGGGGTACGAAGAGCGAGAGCGCGACGCAAACTGCGCTTTGCGAACGCATTCTATGCGTTCAGGTTGCGATTCCAATATGCAAGGCTTATTGTTGTGTCGGCACCGTGGCCTCTGCAACTGCACCACTTCGGAGGCTACGCTAAGGAATTCGCTGGCTAGGGGGCTGTCTACCAATAGCCAAGAGCAGACGACTGCAGTCAGGTAATTGATTTCAAGTCACGGTGCTTTCGTACGAAACCTCAGACAGTCCCCGACAGCGGGAGCACGTGACTGTGGCACGCTAATCTGTCAGGGTTTGTCAGACCGGAAGCCGCAAACGGTTTGCGGACAGTCCGGTATACTCCACGATCGAAGAGGCCCACTATAGAACAGTAAAGGGACGAGACAACGTGAACTCAACCGTAAGCTGAGGGGTAGCCTGTGAGTTTGGCTCGTCGTATGCGCCAAAATCGGTAGTGGCGTCCATGTCAACATCCAAAATAAATTTCATCTGCACCCCAGGGTGGCGTTCCGTAGGCGGAGCGTTCCGGACAACACCCCGTTCCGCCGTAACCTTCGCAGTGCAAGGCATTGAAGAACTGCGAGCAGCGTGAAGGAGGTCACAGGTGGCCTTTGAATGCCGAAACTCCGCTTCTGCTGAATGCATTGAAGTACACTTGTGGCAAAGTATTTCTGAAATAATCTGTTTTACGTCCAAAGCATTTCTCGATTTCGCCAAAAGTGGTTCATGACCCCTTTAACAATTTCCACCGTAGAGGAGCTAACACAGACAGGAAGACGGGCCTGCGCTCAGACCGGCAGTTTATATCTTATATTTCCGACGCTTTAACGTTCAACTGAAAGCCGGCTAACTTTTAGCCGGCTTTCAAGCCGAATAACCAGCATTTGTTGTCAATCTATATATTTTCTGTTAGATTTCGTCTGTTTTCACTTTACTATAACAGAAATTATAGTGTGGCTTCCCTTTTCCTTTTTCTGTTCTTGAAAGTTCACCAAGTTTAAAAAAGAAAAGCGCGTATGCCAGTTAGCACTACTGGTCATTTATGGTGTTTTATGACGCAAGGGCCAGGGATACCTATCGCAATATACCTGACGCAAGATCGCCAATACCTATCACCATTCAAACGTTTGAACCGGATTGCTCGAATGAACGGGCACGATACACTTGCACAAGGAATCGGAGAGCATATTTGAGGGACTAACGCTATCTTAGACTGACTTTTTAACAATTACCATACGTAATTCCCGTGTGACATTTTAATGTGTGGCACCAATTACAGAAATTAGTAATTTGCACACAGATCGATGGCTAACAGCTCGAAA